>NC_058503.1:21580534-23025534 GCF_020382885.2 Scatophagus argus | reverse complement strand
AGACCGGATTAATCACACGCCACTGGTGCCAAGTGTGAAGTGAGACAGGAGCAGCAGCTTCACGAGAGCTGATTATCACTGTGCTGAAGCTGACAGGGAACTAACAGAGCTGCTGAGTGTGTGTGTGTGTGTGTGTGTGTGTGTGTGTGTGTGTGTGTGTTACCTCGGCACACCAAGGGCGGTGCAGAACAGCTCCTTAATGTCACACGGGCTGCAGAACCGGCTGAACACCACCTGAGGGAGAGCAACACACACATTGACGCTGGGTGTGATTCACAGTCGATGACCGAGCAGCTGCTGAACCCCCCGACACGCCTCTGAGCAGCTGCAGCGCTTCATCCGTCCACCAGGAGGAGCCGCGACCACAGCAGGTGGTCAGCGTCGCTGTCGGCCTGCTGCGAGCGTTAACGCGTGACGCCTGAGGGATCTGCTCCTGAACACGCCGCTGCACGCTGTCAGCAGTGTGTTGCTCACAGACAGGCGTCCAGTTACTGAGCACTTCCTCTGGGACGCAGAGCAGAGACGTGAGAACGACTGACGCGCAGTACAGACCCACAGTGTGTGTTTGAGTGTGTGCTGCACTCGGCTGTGCAGCAAACAAGGCAGATCATTTAGTGCCTACAGGCAGGAACGACAACAACAGGAAGCTTTACACAAGCAAGGAAACAACCCAACGGATCGACGCACCGACCTACGAGAAGACACGAGGACGAAGACTTCGTGGTAAAGTTCAAACCTGGTCACAACATAACCGCCAATTCTGTAATAAAGTTACGTTCTGATCAAACCTGCTCAGGTTTACTTCCTCAGCCGGTTCAACACGGATCCAGCTGACAGGAACAGGAAGGCCATGTGTGCCGTGTCGTCCTCAGCTTTCATGGCTGCAAACGTCCGTGAAACTCGAGCAAACCGGCGGTCCCGTCACGCAGGACGCTGCATTCCTCCTTCCTCCTCCGACTGCTGGATGTCAAAGTGGGACAATCAGCCACTGGGGAGAAGCTGCGGCGTGCGGGCGTGGAGGCGTAAGGCGGTAAATAAATACTAAATATTTCCTGTTTCATAAACAAGGTCAAGCACAGTGGCTGAACGTGACACGTGACTCGTGTCGCCCCGCGGCGTACGAACGGGGACGACGGAGGCGAGGCGGCGACTCGGGGAGGCCTGGCAGCGTCGGCGGGTGGGGGGAGGGTTTAAGGAGGGCCGACAGGAGGGCGGATGAAGAGATGATTGTGGAGGAGGAGGTCAGAGAGCACTTCAGCGGTCTGGCAGTGGCAACCTGTCACAGGTGGAGGAGACAGGCGCTGGTGGAGGTCAGCTGGAGAGTCGGGTCACCTTACAGTCTTTGATTAACTGGATTTAATGTGGCAGAATTAATGAGACTAACATTTATGACCAAATGTTCTGGGCCACGACAGACACAGCAGATCTGAGGGTCTCCTCGGCTCCGTCACTGACGGAAAAGGCCCGACGCGTTTCGGTGCGACAGAAATGAACGGATGTGACGAGCGAAGGTGTTGAAACATTATTAATCATCTCTGCTAAATAAACTTACGCTGTGGGTTTGAGACTCAGCAGCTGATTTCAATAACAAAACCCACTTCGTCCCAACGGACCCCCGCTGCCGCCGCCGCAGGCCTCAGGGCGGCGAAGCAGCCACTGTCATGCAAATACCCAGACCGGATCAGACCGAGTGGAATCTGATTACAGGAGACAATGAGCCCAGCGCTCACGACGGCCCTGTTACACAAGCTGCTGTGTCGAGAGCGCAGCTGAGCCCTAATCTGAAATGAATAAAGAATGCACCTTCACCTGGAGCAGGAAAACAGGAACATGAACCCGCTGCTGGACGGCGCGATAAGCTCAGAAAGTTACATCACTTTACCGTAACGCAGATTTAAAACCGATAAAACGCTTATGAAGCATCCAGACCATATCATCATATCAATATACTGATTTATAGCTCAGCACCGACTTAACCTTCGGTCTGTAAACCTGACCCAGATCTGATCAGATCTCTGAACCCAGAGGATTCACACCACGCCGCCGCCAAGCCTGTAACGCGGGAGGTCGGCAGAACAGATGGAGGTGGTTTATCGAGTCCGTGTCTCAGGTGACACGGTCTTCCTCCTGTCCCCTTTGTGTCCAACGCACCGAAGTGAACTCAGACGAGACACACTCTCTCTGTGTGTGAAGAGGACGGAGGCGTGAACGGGTTATATGGCCCTTTATGAGCTGCTTCCTCCTCCACTGGTTTGTCAGAGTAAACAGAGCAGAGCAAACCGCGAACACGCTGACAGCTCGGCGGTGAGCTTCAGACGTGTGTGTGTGTGTGTGTGTGTGTGTTTTCTCAATCAACCTGAAGATGATGTCACTCATCAGTGATTTTGGTTGTCTCCTGTGGCTCCCGTCACAGTCGACGTTCTGACGGGATTTTGGTTCTCGTCGTTGACCGATTTTCCTTTCAGCTCATCTTAAGTAAAATCCAACAGTTGTTGTCGTTGTCATTTAACCTGATCAATTTGATCGATTAGGCCGATCGATCAGACATTTAACCTGTCTGACGTTGAGTCCTTCACAGTCACTCTGATCGGCGCCGAGCGCCTAGCGTGGAGCAGACCGGGTCAGTCACCCCTCGTCGGCGTCTCCCAGTCGGACTCTGGACCGCGGGTGGGAACAGGAAGGTCACACGGGTGGAGGTTTTCACCGCACTGAAACCATTAACATCCGAGGTGTAAAAACAACAGCTTGAGCTCTCAGGTCGGCGCTCACGTGCCTCGCCGGGATGACCTACATTCTTTAATCTACGTGAGAGCTGAATGTGTAACAGGAACCGCGGAGCGTATTTAGAGGTCAGAGCCCGAGTTACTCTTCAACCTCGCAGCTCTTCAGAGGGACCAGCGGAGCAGAAACGAGCAGCAGCGACGCACACCTGCAGGGCGCCGTTCACCTGTGCACTCCGTTTGCAAAGGGCTCAGCGTCACCGCGGTCACGAGCGGCTTTCAGAGCTCATCTGTGACGACCTCGGCCTGCTGGGAACGACACACGACACCGAGGGCAGCCCTGACGAACGGCACCACGACACGGCCAGCGTTCAAACTACCACATCAGCTTCTCCAGAAGCTCCCAGGCCCCGGAGAAAACCACATCATCAGCACTTTTAGGTTTTACACGACTGCAGACCGAGACTCAAATGTCGACAGTAAAAGTCGCCACAACCCATTTCTATAAAACCCCCACAAGCACACTTTGCCATATCTTCCAGCTTCTGGATCACAGTCCCTGACCTGTGCTGCGTCTCGTCCCTCGGTTCTGGATCACAGTCCCTGACCTGAGCTGCGTCTCGTCCCTCAGTTCTGGATCACAGTCCCTGACCTGTGCTGCGATCTCGTCCCTCGGTTCTGGATCTCGTCCCTCGGTTCTGGATCACAGTCCCTGACCTGAGCTACGTCTCGTCCCTCGATTCTGGATCACAGTCCCTGACCTGAGCTGCGATCTCGTCCCTCAGTTCTGGATCACAGTCCCTGACCTGAGCTGCGTCTCGTCCCTCAGTTCTGGATCACAGTCCCTGACCTGTGCTGCATCTCGTCCCTCGATTCTGGATCACAGTCCCTGACCTGAGCTGCGATCGCGTCCCTCAGTTCTGGATCTCGTCCCTCAGCTCTGGATCACAGTCCCTGACCTGAGCTGCGATCTCGTCTCTCGGTTCTGGATCTCGTCCCTCAGCTCTGGATCTCGTCCCTCAGCTCTGGATTGCCCTGCAGACGGTGCATTTCTTTTCAAACACTTCACTGACGGTTTTTTAGTTCTTCCAATCAGCGGGGTCGTCCAGTTGGCTCCATCGCGCCACTGGGTCGTTCACGTGCCAGTCAATGAAAATATCGCGATCTCTACGATTCACCTGAGAGGTGGATTGCGCATCTCGATCTGAAACCGTCAGCTTTGACATCCTGCGCTTTACGGCAGATCACCATGGTAAATATTAATTAATTGGCAAATTAACCTGATTAATAATTAGTGAACAGCCGGGGAAAAAATGAACCAGCAGAGTTTCTTTCAGATCATACCAACTTTTGCTTCCTTTTCAAAAGTGACTTTTGTTTCACTGTCCACACCGTCAGCTCCTCCTTCACTGTGACCGAGCTGGACGTCCAGCCCGCAGGTGAGTCCTCAGCTGAGCCGCTCCGTCCCTACCTGCCGTCCCTCGGCTCGTCGCTGTGTGTTTGCTCTCATTTCTGTCACACAGCCTCCGCACACTGAGAGTGTGTGTGTGAGAGTGTGTGTGTGTCGTACCTTCTGAATCCTGCCGTCCACGTCCAGGTAAATGACCCGGTAGGAGGACGAAGCGGAGCCCATGGTCCGCTCTCCTGTCCGCGCTGTGGGTGCGTCGCTGTGCGGTTGCTGCTCCGGACTCCGTGTCGCTGCTCCGGTCCGACTCCCACCGCGGCGAGACAAACCGAAGGGGGGCGGTGAGAGAGGAGTCAGCGCCCCGACGACATCCCAGCTGACCGCCTGTCTGTCTGTCTGTCTTTCCGCGCTCTGTCACCTCCCTGACCGCATCTCATAAAGCCTGTGCACGCGCGTCCACGCCCCCCTCTCTCCCCCACACACACACACACAGGTGCACAGGTGACAGCAGCCTGTGTTTGTGTGTGGAGCACCTGGAAGAGAGCGCTTGTACAGTCTTCGTTTCCACCAATCACGGAGCAGTTTGAGTGACGTCCCGCAGCCCCCGCGTGCGGGCTTGTACCCCACAGACTGAGTCACTCAGATATGAAGTAAAAGTACACATACACTACTGCAGTGTGGGAATTCACCACGTTGGCCCAGTGCAACACAAGTGTTAGCATCAGGCTGTTTATTAGACTGTGAGGCGTTCAGGTGTTCATCGCTTTGTTCGGACAAACCACACACAGAACTGCAGTGATGCTGAAACTAGCAACAAGAAAGTCAGTTTGTTTAGTATGGATAACATTTGCTCCTGATAATTTCAGATGGTGGTAGCTTAACATTTCTAATGTATATTTTTATATCAGTATTTATTATAATTAATTATTATAAAAATTTCATCTGAGTTTTGGGGCAAACGGCTGCGATGTGTCTTTCAACTCGTAGTCTGAGAGTTTAGGAAAATGAAATGAATGGAATTAAGCCTCTGAGTTGGAATTAGTGCAGACATTTGGAAAGCTTGCTGGGAGTTGGATGAAAAAGTTTACTTTAACCTCACGTCTGCCTGTGAAATATGAACTACAGCAGCTTAGCAATTAGCTTAGCATAAAGGGGGGGGGGCGTTAAAGGACAGATTCAGATTTGTCCCGACAGTCATATCAAATAAATCAGCCTGCAGACAAAGATGGTCCAAATCTGACTCTCAGATCTGCTTTGTTCATGAGAGTGTGAACAGTCTGATTCGGATCCGATTTCAGAGGCGACTGCTCTCTCTTCCTGTGCACACCAGTCCTGGCTCGGACTCCTCGGTCCTCATCGCTCCACACAAAGCCGTAGTCAAACATTTGCGTCCAAAAGGACCCAGTGGCTCCACGTTTACTTCTGTTTGACACATCTGAGCAGTAAATCACGATTACATCATTAAAGTGAATTAAATTAAGATCACTTGTTTGCAGAACTGAATGCGCAGACAAACTTTCTGAGAGAGAAAACGAATGAGTTTTCTGGCTCTTGTCACACGAGCTGTTTGGGCGGTCGACGCCAACGCAGACGGCGAGTTTTGGATTCGCGGCCTCTTCCCGATCCTCGTGTGTGTGTCTGCCCGTGTCACTGAGTGGGTTTGTGCCTGTCACACGCTCGCCGTTTCTGGTGACACCTGCCACCTCCAGCTGAGACTCGAGGCCACTCCATGCCAGGAACCGGACCGATTTAGCCGGCCTGTGGCAGTACGCTGCAGGAAGAAGCCATCAAAAACACAACCCCGAAAGAGTTAAGAGAACACAACAAATGTTTTGGTTTTCCCAGAATGCTTTGGGAGTTAACCATCCACAAATGACGAGGAAACATTTTGATGGTTTTTTCCTTTTTTTTTTAATTTGTACAAAATCAGCTTCCCAGCATAAAGACGGACAAGGCACACAACGATTCAAGTACGAGTCCTACACAACGAACGGCGATGAACACTCAACATGTGCTCTGTTCAACAACGTCGTCTCAGTGCCGCCACCGCGACGGAAATCATCCCTCAGCTTTTGATTTATCACCAGGAGTCTGCCTTTAAATTAATAAATTAACAGATCATAAATATGAAAGTAAATGTGGAAAGAAACCTCTAAGCTTCTCGAGTTTCACGATGATCAGCAACATGATTCTATGCTGTAGAAGATCACAAAGTGGACGCGTTAAAGTCACTGATGTTGCAAACGGAGACAGGATTCAGCTGCTCTAAACACCAACACTGCACTGCAACGTGGATCCAAACGAGGTCTGACGCGTCCGCCATCTAAGCAGAGCTTTACATTCACAGAAAATCACGAGCTTCTGCATAAAAACACAACTTTGGTGCATTCAGAGGGGAGGGAAACCACCACAGAGCTGACAGGAATAAATTAACTGCCTTTTAAAACAAGCACTCTCTTTAAATTACAGCACAGTCTCTTTGGTTCAGTAAGGCAAAGGTGACGGCGAAACGGCGACTTCCACGCAGCAGACAGTCGTAGTGGTCTCGGAGTCATTTCCTCTCTCTCTCAGCAGAGCGACGTTAACAGCAGCAGCAGAAGCAGAAACGACCACCTGAGGCTGCTGTGATCAACAGCAGGTTGTGAAACAGTGAGGAAATTTAATTTAGAGGATTCCTGTCCGTTCTGTCCGCCGCCGGGTAGGAAACCTCCCTGGTAGATCGGGTCCGGCTGGCACCGCTTCCACCTTCTCTCATGTCTCCATTCCAGACTAAATGAATGAATAAACTCACACTCCAGTCCTGCTGTTGTTGGGTGTGTAAAACCACGTGGAGACACTCGAGGGGAAACTGACTCAAAGGCCGCGTCCAGCTCGGTCCCACCGGCGGCCTTTGAGTCAGAAGAACGCAGTCATGGAAGTTGCCGTTTCAAAGGTTTCTATCTGAAATAAATAAATGTCACTCGTAGCTACACACACAGTGAGGTCAGACTGAGCAGGTAGTGTGTTCGGGGTCAACAGGGAGGACGTCTGCAGCTGCGCTAACACACATGTTGTTTTGGGAGGTTGACGTCCGGCGTCCAGCAGAGTCCGGGGAGTCCATTTCAGGCTTGGACGAGTGGTTTCGATGCACTCGCTGCTCCTGCGTGGAGGCGGTGCCGTACAAAGTGCTCAGTGCTCCTTCATCCTGTGAGGAGGAGACAAACGTTAGCACCACGTCCATCAGTCGGCTCTCGTTCAGTTTTAAGAGCAACAAGCCGAGTGAAAAATGAACCTTCTGACCGTCTCACAAACATCAAACCGTCACTCGCTCGTCTCCCAAAACTCTGATTTGTTGCTGTGTTTGGATTGAACCTTCATCCTGTGGCCCAGACGCTTTCTAAGCTGGGACTTTCAGAAGGTCTCTGGACGTGTGGAGCTTCCCCCGTGAACCTGAGCTGAAGCTGTCAGGCCGGGGAAGCAGCGTTTCCTCCATGGCATCCGCCAAGTGTTGTGAGCTAAATAAAGACCTTAAACTGCTCATCACTAATGTTTTACTCGGGACTGCAGGTCAGTGCCAGCGCCACAACTCACCGCTGACACTCATTAACCCGCAGCCGCCTTCACTGTTTTACTGCCCTCATGTTTTTGTACTGCAGTTTCCGCTCGGGTTTCTTTGATGCTTCACACTCTGAGGTTCTCCATCGAGATGTCGTCAACCTTTTAGCTGCAGTGGACTCTGATGTTACTTTTCATTTCTGTGTGTTTCCAGACTTCACAAACCAAACACCCGACGCAGACAATCAAACAGAATCAAACAGAAAGAGGAGGTGCAGTCAAACGACGAGAGGAGAATCAGGACTTACTCTACAGCCGAGATGGGACGGGATTTATTTGAGGTCAGCTCCTTCAGCACGAGTCGTAGCAAAAGCTGCACACACACACACATTCAAATGTTAGTCTGACAGAAACATCTCAGCATAAGAAACAAGCTGTTGCAGAAGGTCAGGGGGGCAGAGCGCCTGTCCTGAGCTCAAACTGGCAGCAGCTTGTTGTTGGTCTGTATGGCAGAAGCTGAGGGACAACATGAACTGTCAGGAAAGTGAAGCTGGGAGAAGCAGTGAGGACCTCTTCCTGTCACGAGGCCCCAGCTGATCAGTCAGCTGACTGCTGCTGTGCAGGTCGAACACACAGAGCAGATTCACTTTCAACATCTGCCTGCTGCTGGAAACAACCGGGATTTTAAAGCACTCACCAGCAGAGCAAAGAAGTCCGCCGCCATCAGCATGTAGAAGACCTGATCCCAGCCTCCCGCAGACAGCAGCCCGGCCAGCAGGGGGCCCAGTGCCGCACCTGATGCCAGAAACACAAACCAGCATCGTTTGTGTGTGGACTGAAAATCCACGAAGCTACAGCGAGTCTTACATTTCACTCAAGCCCAAATACGGATTAATCCTCCGCTAAAAATAGTCCCTGACAAATTCGCCGACCATTTTCTCCTGCTTGTTTGATAAAAACTAAAGCGTGACACTCACCTACAGACCCTGTGCCGTCGATGATGGCCGTCACAGTCGACAGGGCTCTGGCGTTGCCTTTTAGGCTCTTGTGGGTCCCCTGGGGTCAAAGGTCAGAGGAGACAGAGTGAGCCTGAGACAGTGCAGAGCGAGTCGGCGCTCACGAGTGCAATTAAACACGCTTACCAAGTCGGCGGACACGGCGGTCGTGATGAGGGCGTACGGTCCGTTGACGAGACCTCCACACACCAACAGCATGCCTGAAACACAGAGCGAGTGAGGAGAGCTGCTCTTCTTCTTCTTCTGCGTCACATGAGACCTGAACACGCTGCCGCCAGCACACCGACAGGACGATGAGCTGCAGCTGCGACCACCACGAGCCGTCAGACTCACTGATGAGCAATTCAGGTCATGGTGACCAGGTCATGTGACCTTATGCTGACATGACGAGCAGCTGATCACCCAGAGGGACGTCCAGAGGTTCATTTGTACACCTCAGAAGGCCCACATCTGGGCTGCTGCGTAGACATGTCTATGACAAGGTGCTTGGAATAAAAACCAGTCAAAGTTTAACAAACGTGATGGATGTGGACACCGTGTGGTGTGATATCGGGGGCTTTTCTTCTGTGCAGCCCTGGCGCCATCTGCTGGTCGCCGGCTGCACGGCTCTGGAGCTCTGAGACGATCTGAACAAACCAGACACTGTGAACTGTGCTATTCACAGCATTTCAACATCTTTAAAGGGGACCCTGTGGAGTTTTACTGTCTGTCTGTCTGATTTCTGGTCTGGATTCAAACTCACTGCTCCCCCTAGAGGCCTGGAGGACATTGTCTGGATTGGCTGTAATTTGTTTTCACTCTCTGCAGCATGTTTTTACCAAAGATCCAAAGACCCAGAACAGGAAGGAAACCAAGCTAATCCCTTCTATAATTCATGACCTCTGAAAAACAGCACTGAATTGACTGATGACTGGATCAGACTTACCGACTGTTGGCCCGAAACCGAACTGGCTGATCATGGAGAAGCCATAGAGCTGCAGGACAAAGACAAAACACACAGCGTTCACGACTCACATGTCTCAACTAACGAGCCTGATGTCACGTTCATACAAGTGAAGAGAGCATATCAGTCACTGAAGACGTCCTGTAGCTTCAGCTGCCGCCCAGCAGGGGGCGCCAGACACAAACAGACGCCTGCTGAGCTTTTTCAAAGCTTTTGATTAATGTGTCACTTCTTTGTTTGTCTGACGGCCACAGAATAGTTGGATTCCTTCCAGAAGTTAAATGTGGGTCTGACCTTCCTAATCTCACACCGTCTGAAGTGGAAAACACAGCGTCAGGTTTTCTCAGAGTGGGTGGAAACTTACTGTGGGAGCAGCCAGCAGCAGCATGACAGCACAGGTGGTGGCTCTCTTCCCCAGTTTATCAGAGATCACACCTGCCAAGATCCCCCCTGTGCATGCACACGTACACACACACACACACACACACACACACACACAGACACACACACACACACAGACAAGAATGAGACCAAGAAATAACAGTATCGTCTTTCTTTACAACAATAATACACAAAAGTCAGTTGATACTGACAGGAACTGAATGTGGGAAGAAAAATGACTGACACACACACACACACACACACACCACACACACACACCTCTCTCTTTCTCAAGAGCAGGATAAAAGGAAAATATGAACAAAGCACCTACCCACTATTCCTCCCACGTCAAAGAGGGTGGACAGATCTCCAGCTTTCTTGGCATCCAGGTGAGCTAAGACACACACACACACAGAGCTCGGTGATCACGTTGCACAGCTCTGTAAGAAGAGCCAGAGTTCAGCTCTGTCCAACACCATTTTAACGCCCAAACTGGTGCAGGTTTTTTAAACCCGACTGCCTGCGGCGAGTTTCAAAGCTGGACTCCATGTTTGCATGTGCGGGTGTGACTGACAGGTGCGGCACAGGCTCTGAAGGCTGAACAGCCATTACAAACACGAGAGACTCGAGACGCGTCTCTTTCTGTCTCCAAATTCTCCAAGCTACCAAAATGATCATCTGGAAGGTTTGCTTTTAATTGTTCACGGCGCAGACATAAAAACGTGCTCTGACAGCACGCCAGCGGCTGTGGTTCGCTTTGGTCCTCACCTGCTTTGGTGATGTAGAGCGGCAGCCAGAAGAGGAAGGTGTAGCTGACCAGCTTGGCGAACAGCAGACACAGAGAGAACTCCACCACCCCCTGCAGAGACAGGACAAACGATCACCATCAGCTGGACACCAACTAAGAACTGACCTGCTCACACTGGACCTGATGTGTGTGAGTGTGTGTGTGAGTGTGTGTGTGAGTGTGTGTGTGAGTGTGTGTGTGAGTGTGTGTGTGTGAGTGTGTGTGACTGACTGGTATCCGCAGGGCTCCCATGAAGCTGATAGGCGATGGCTCAGACTCCCTCTTCACCACCACCACCGGCTGCACGGGGACACACACGCTGTCTCTGGGCAGCAGCAGCTCCGTGTCGTAGCTCTGAAGGACAGAGACCAGATGAGAGCTGCGAGACTCGTCCCGTCCATCACCCAGGGACAACGAGTCCACAGTAACTCAAGAGACATTTTCACCATTAGAGAATTTAAAAGGTGACGTCTCACAAACTGTCTGACAGCGATCACAATCAACAGACTCCACCAAAACACAAAGTATGGATGAGACCATGTGGTGCGGGACTGCTGTGAGACCACATGGTGCAGGACTGCTGTGAGACCACATGGTGCAGGACTGCCGTGAGACCACATGGTGCAGGACTGCTGTGAGCTTCACTAAGTGACTAAGTGCATTAAGTGAGTGAAAGATGAGGGTGGTGACCCTCAGGCTGCAGGGTGGACGCCTCAGTGAGGCTCAGGATGATTCTCACCGTTTGTCCAGCATCCCACTCAACCTGACAGCCTGACTGCTGAAGCTGCCGGACACCTGGGCACAGCAGCGCACCTGAACGCATCACCGGACTCTGTGGTGTTTACGTGCTTGTCCCTGTTTGTCGCTGATCAGAATCAAATGTCCGATACGTGATCATTAACACGACACACACCTGGGCTTTGCTGTCCTTGTACTGCCGATGCGCTTCAGCGTGGCCATTCGCACCACCCCAGCTCCTGTTGGGAACCTGCAGGAAGAAACAACAAGCCTCATTTATTATGCACACCCGCTCCACCCGTCGCTTTCTCGCTGCGTTCGATGTCTCCTGGCCGTCACACGCATCAGTCAAAGTGAACTCTGGCAGCAGATTTTGTCTCTCAAACTAAACTGCCTGAAAGAAGAGAGAGTGGGACAAACTCTGTGCAGGCGTCCACTCTGTCCTCAGCATCATGACGGGAGGGTAAACATGAGGACAAAGTGAGCTCAGCCTTCATGTTCAGCCCTCTGCGTTTGCTGTGCTTCTCATCCGTCTGCATGACTCATAATTCTGCTTTATTCCCCACAAATCCAGCAGTGGGTGTGGATCCTGAGGCGAGACAAAACACAAGCCTGCACGAGAGGAATGAAGACCTGTGGTCTCACCGTGTCCACCGGCGGAGACGTCTGAGCGTACATGCTTTTCAGGTCGTTCGGGTCTGGGGAGGGAAGAAGAGGATGGGAACGTTAAAGTGAGCGGCCGCTTCGGCGCTTCGGTCGAGCCAGTCACGAGAAATCCGAACAACACTCACGCTCGATGAGGAAGAGGAAGCAGACGACGCCCATGGCAGCGATGACGAGCCCCGGGACGATGAAGGACAGGCCCCAGTTGGAGGACACCCAGTAGCCGGCGATCAGAGAGCCCAGGATGTTTCCCACCGAGGTGTGCGAGTTCCACAGGCCCATGATGAGGCCTCGCCTGACGGGGAGACACATCAGCAATGAAGGTCTGAAGAGTGTGATGATGAAGGTTGAACTGAAGGTTCTGATTGGCTACGTGAGAAGCAGCTGCAGCCTCACTGGTTAGCTTCTCTCTTTCCAGACATTTTTTCTCTGGGACCACAGCCTACCTTCCTTTTCCAAACCAGTTGCCGATGCAGGTCACCACACTGGGCCAGCCGGTGGTTTGGACCAAGCCGTTGGCCACCTGAAATCACGACAGGATGAATGAGCGTTCGTTTGTCTGCGTGAAGCGTGAGCTAACATCCACCTGTGCGACCGCAGCCCGGCGTGTCTCACCTGGACAGATATGTAGAAGCCCAGGCTGTGGATGTTGAAGGCGTAACCCAGTCCGAACAGGCAGGTGAACAGGCCGCTGGTCAGCATGCCCACCGTCAGGTACAGACGAATGGGCAGGCGCTCCCCGATGATGCCGCTGCGTGGGCGCACAGTGATGACATCACATCAACCACAACAACACTGTGTCGTCAGTAAGCCTTCACAGAGGACGGGACAACACGAGCACACACAGACTGTCCTGTCTTTGAGCCATCAGAGGGCTCGAATGCTTTCCCCTTTCCTTTCCTTTCCTTACATAAACTAACTCTTCGTCTTCCCCCGTTGGCCCCCGCCCTCCCCTCCTCCCCCTCTCACCTGAGGTACATCCCCACGGCGTAGGCACAGAGGAAGGAGTAGTCCATGGCTCCCAGCAGCTGCTTGTAGTTCCTTTTATCTGAGAACAGAAAGAAAAGAGAGTGTTTCGGGACAGGACACCCACAGCGGCTACAGGAAGCATTTTTATCGCTCGTAATCAATCGTGTCATTCGTATCAGAGCCAGAAAAACTCTGACACGTCCTGAGTGAGGCGGGCACCAACCAAAAGGCTTCCAGCTGCAGTCCACATCTGTGTGGGGAGACGGCAGCGCGGGCTGCTGAGCAACGCTGCCGCCACTGATGCTGCTGCTGCTGCTGCTGCTGCTGCTGGAGGCGATGGTGGCCAACTCGCCGACTGCTGAGCAGTTCTTATGGAGTTCGCTCTGTGGATACAAAACAAGCCGGCGTTAACAGGCTCGCAGTAGACCCCCTTCGGACCTCATAGCACCGTGAGAGATCCTCAGGTGGAGCTGAGAACTAAAGGGGATCTGCCTGAGGGGATCCGGGGGGCTCAGTCTGTGATCTGCTTTCTGTTTTCAACCTGCTTTGATCTTATGATTCCGCTTTATTTTGCAGCTGTTGTGAGGCTCTTTGTAAATAAAGATCTTTATAATTATTGTTGTTGTTCTTTCCTTTAATTTAACCTGAAAATACCAGTTTAAAAAAGTTCCAGCAAATCTCAGGTCAGAGCTGAAGACCTGAACCTGTCGCGTGTCCTGCGTTACCTTGACGATGCTGATGGGTTTCCTGGAGAGGTGGAAGCTGGTGTACAGGAGGAAGGTGAGGATGAAGGTGAGCGCTCTGTACCTGCAGAGAGGGGACACGGGAGACGTGTGTGAACTGCAGCACAGACCACCACCTTTCACAAAGACACACACCCTCCAGAAGCAGGCGGCACACAGGGACGTTTGTGCTGTCTCAGCTCCAGGCGTGTGGCCGACATCAGAGCCTCTCCCGGCCCCGTTGTGTAACAAGCAAACATATAAAAGCTAAGCAATCAACAGCCAGACCGAGTGTGACGCACTCTGCAGCTGGTTCGACCTCGATTACGAAACACTCCAGACGGCAGGGAGACATGTTGGGAAACGTTCAGGCACACGGAGAAGAAGAAGAAGAAGCCGTGAGGGATCATCCTGGAGACACGGTGCTCAGGAGGGACAGGATGTCTGGGCTGGCAGCACGTTAAGGTGTGCAGCCACAGAGGAACCCTGACAGGGCAGAACGCATCATCAGTGCTCAGCGTCACGCCCTCCTGTTGCTTCACGCGTTTAATTAGCGTTTTGTCGTGTTTGCTCTCACATTGCCAACAAAAGTTGATTATTCTGTTATCTTTGTCTGTGTTTGTCAGCACTGAAAATGAATTGAGGCTGATCGACTGCACAGTCGGCAAACCCACATGTCGACCACCTGCAGTACGACCTCCTGTCCAGCAGGTGGCCAGCGTGCTCTTCAATTAGCTATCACCTGCATGACCTTGTCGGATGTTTTACAAATAAAAAACCTCCATGGATCACAACTTAAGAATAGAAAGAGTCATGACTGACCCCGTTAGCAGTTTCAGTGTCCCGTGGTCTTTGGACAAAATCTGATTCAGGCACCGGTGGGCTGCAATACCACAAGCGGCCACTGGGCAAAACAGGAAGTAAGGCAGAGCAGCACCGTCATGCTACATCATGCACACAGCAGCTGAGTGTCCAAATGTTCTTAGAAAGAACAGCAAGACCGATCTGCTTCAGGGAAACTTTTCTCTCCGAGCCGTCATAAATGCATCATCTGCTGGTTTGTTCTGTGCATTAAATGTGACTGTGAAGTGTTTGGGAAAATTAAAACCCTATCAAGTGACTCACTGTCATTATCACTGAAAAAATAAAAAATAAAATGAAAGAATCCCCGAACAACAAGAAAGTCTGACGTGACCTCTGGTGTGTGTGTGTGTGTGTGTGTGTGTGTGTGTGTGTGTGTGTGTGTGTGTGTGTGTGTGTGTGCAAAGCAGCTGGAGAGCAAACACAAAGCAGCCTCTCGTCTGCAGACGTGAGGACCAAAGAGCAGCTGGACACATTCTTATGCAACAGCTGGACGACAGGCTGTGTGTTCGAGTGTGTGTCCCACACACACAGCTGACTGTGCTGAACCTGCTGCACGCTCATCTTTGGTTCAGCAAAATCTAGGCTACAGCATGATGACCTTCAGTCGTTAAGCTCACCTGGTTTCTGATTGGCCAGCAGCTGGGGGCCTTGTGCCCCACACATCCCTGCCTCTGCTGAGGTATTTTACATTAAATTCCACATGACTGAAAAGCCACCAGGACGACTCCCAGTGACAACAGGCTGCTTGTGGCCGGCGGTGACGGCTGCCTCAGGTCATAACAGTCAAGTCTTTCCTGAAATATGAATTCACTGATTTAAAATCAGGCTGTTTGTACTAACAAATCCTCTGGAAACAACACTGAATGTTTCTCCCAACAGGAGTGCGTGAGTCTGATCCGTCTTATTGACACGTCTTCTTCTTGTGTCCCTGTTTGCTGGGGACTATTTTCAACCGAGGATGAAGACACTTGTGGTAAACTAGAGAGTATTTAGGAGAGCGAGCGTGCAGCTGATCCTCCTGTCAGATGAAGCTACAGGGACCTGCTGCTGCTGCTGCTGCTGCTGCTGCTGCTGCTGCTGCTGCTGCTGCTGCTGCTGCACAGGGTGAAGCTCGCAGGACGTCTGCCACGGGATGCTTTCTGTGCGCCGTTTGCCTCTGAGGCGTGACGCTTTAGTACTACAATGGCAGATTATTTCAATATGACCAGCTGGTTTTGAATTAGGTCTTTTGTTGCTGGTCGTCTCGCCCAGCCCTTGTGCTGGTTCAGAATTATCTTACTGTCATCAGATCCTATAAAAAGATCAAAGCCAATGACGTGTTAGCTCGTTACTTCCTGTCTGCCTGTGGCACCCCACCCACAGATTACTGGTTATTCGTGGAGGTATAAACAAGTCAAACAGGTCAGGGAAGGACAAAATCCGCCTTTTAGTGCTGCAGTGGGTGTGTCTGTCCGGCTGATTCACTCGGTAGAATAAAGTATTTCCTGTACTCATTTACCTGCTGTCCTGAGACCGTATTGGCCGACGTCACAGCTCAGTCAGCGAGATCAAAAATGTGCTGACCGCTGCTGAAACGTCAACGCTACAAAACACCTGACATTTAGAGGGAAACGTGACGGATCCACACTCACCACTGGTCCCTGTCAAAGGACACCAGAAGGCGGATCCCAGGAGGAATCGCGGCCATGTTTGGACACAAATATTGACAATCGCAGCGACGGGTGGCCGATGTGAGCTCGCGCCAACGAGGCTTAAGGACAACACGCAGACGTGGAGGTGCTGCCTCGGACCATCGCGGCGTCACAGGAAGCTGCCGGGAGACGGACACCAGGAGGACACATGTCCGACACAGGAAGCTCCGCAGCCGGACGGAAAAAATCTGAGAAGATGACAAGAGAGGGAGAGAGAAGAAAGAAGGGAAAGATAAGAGAGGTTGTCCACTTCCTGCCACTGTGCAAAAGTGAAGCCAAAATATCGCGGATTTTTTTTAAAACGTTACATTTATGACATTTACAATACACACATTTAAAAGATGAACAGTTCAACCAATCACAACACCATGGAGCGGCACCATGAAATACAATGTCCTCAAAAAGTAACCGTACCTGAAAAAGTACCACTTAAGAGCCGCCTCTCACTGGGCAGATAGCAAATCATACTTGAGAATAACTGGGAGGCACTCGGGGTGGCCAATCAGATTTCAGGGCCAGTGCCACCTCAGTTCCCCCTTCCGGACACGCTCCTGTGTACACACACGCTTTGCCTCCCTGAATTTGACAAAGTGGTTGGATTTAATGCTGATATTATTTAATATAAAGTGTGCTGCCGTTTCCCCCCGTACCTGGAGCCTGTGAATCACACCTGGCCTCATGGTTTACTGAGCTGAGCATCTGCTGCTCCACATCCCTGAGCGGCTCTGGATCACATGACGGCCCGCATGGATCCTGTACTAACCCGTCTGTCTGTCCGTCCGTCACGGCGCAGACCGGCAGCATGGCCACGTTACAGCCTGGGATCCGTGCGTCTCAGTCCCGCGTCGGTGCACCCACCGCTGCCATGTAAACCCGTGCGACACAAACAGCTTCCTGGTTCTCCCCCTGAGGCGTCGTCTCATGGTGACCTGAACCCGCGGCTCTGCGGAGCTGCATCCCCCTCCCTGCTTCTAGTTCCCTGTAACGACGTCCCAAACCAGACCCAACACACACGCCAAGCCCGAGAGACGGACCCTGACCGTGAATCTAGACTTCCAATCCCACCCCGGTGTTTGCTGAGGCTGAGGGGAGCATCTGGAACTACAAACGTGGACACAATCCGAGACCGAGACTGCTGGACCGACTGACTCGGGTCCGCTCAGCCACATTTAGTCTTATTTTCAATCTGTGAAGCCACTACTGAGAGTCCACGGAGCCCCGGCACTTAAGGCTTATCAACAGAGAGACCTTGAACGCCACGCAGGAAACAATGCGGCCGGTTACATCGCGGGCTAACGCCGACCTCGCTTCTCGTTTTAACGGCAACTCGCTAGACCACATCGCGGCCGGATCAGACGTGTCGTACCCGGACGACACCCACCACATCCCCGCTGAGGAGCTTACCTCGAAGCGCAGGCACAAGTCGACGGGTTTTCGGTGTTTGTTTCTGCCTTCAGCGGAGCGACATGTCCTCCACTTCCTTGTAGAGTGAAAGCAAGCGACTGTCCCCCTCACACACACACACTCACACACACACACACACACACACACTCACACACACACTCACACACACACACAGCTGGGCTGCTCTGACGTCAGCCCTCCAGTCGGCTGTTTGATGTCTGACTGGAGTCGGTGGTGGATGAGGTATTCAAATATTCAAATCCTGTACCGCAGTACTAATACCACAAGGTAAAAGTACTGCATCCCGCCTGGGTGAAACGGGACAAAGTGCTCAGTGGGCTCACACTTCACAGCGAGGACCCTCGAACCGACACAAACCCGGTCCGCGTTCAGACGGTGCATGAAATCCTCTGACCGAAACTGTCACACATCCTGTCACTGGACGGACGTCTGGTCCAGCGCAGGAAACACCTGCAGCCGGTGCCCGTCTTGCTTTGTCTCACCTGTACCCTGTTACCATGTGCAGGTGAGTGGATGTCTTAGTGTCCAGGGTTACCGACACTGCATGATGGCCTGCTTGTGGCGCCTCCCAGAGAGGACACGTTGGAACAGGTTGAGTCCAGGATGTGATGGTCAGGAGGACTCGGGAGAAGAATAACTCCTGGCCGCATCCGGCGTGCTTTTCACTGCAGTCCAGACTGTCTGTTGCGGTCTGTTCCCGTCCTGTCCAAGCCGGACTGTGGTGGCAGAGGACAGACTGGATGATTGCAGTGTATTGCTGGACCAGCAGGTCCTGAGGCCGGTTGAGTCCTGATGTTGGACTCCAGACTTCAGTCCTGGGAGGACGTGGATCCCAGGAACCACACGAGTCAACATAATTTAGGGTTGACAGGAAAGTTTTCTGCAGTGGTAGCCAATCTACAGTTTCACATAGTCCTGAGACCGGGATTTACTAAGACCTGGATTTGAGGCTCCCTGCCCCCCCTTGAGTACACCGGTGTCAGAGTGAAGCTCGTTCCTTTAAACAGTTATTCTATGAACACACAGCGTGTGTATGTGCGCGTGCGCCAGATGCTGCCCCCTTGTGACGATGTGCGGAACTACAAGATGAGAGATGTGTTGGTGACGTCATCAGTCCGCGCCACCAGCCGGAAACGTGTGGAGCAGGCGACAGAGCGAAGCGAAGCGGAGTAGAGCGAGGATCCTCCACGTGAATCGGTGTGAACATGGCGTCGGTTCAGGAGCCAGAGGTCCAGTTCGCACAGAGGTTAGCCTCCAATGAGAGGCCCGTCCGGACCAAGGCCATGAGGAAACTGAGGAAATACGTCAGCGTCAGGTCCCAGAAAGCCACAGGTGAGCTGAGCGGTACGCGTTAGCCTGCTAGCTCCGTCATAGCCTGCTAACACCGGCTCAAATGCCGAACCAGCACTGAATCCAGACTGGGTGAAGTGAGAACCAGACTGTGGTGGTTATAGCACACTGGGTGGTTTTCAAAGCAGTGCTGTCAGGTTAACTGGTCTCAGTCTGACGTGTTTTTCTTAAGTGCTAGCTAGTGCACACGTGTGGAGCTCGTCGGACCGCTAATGAACTGTCTCCTGTGCACAGGTGGCTTCACAGGTGACGAGCTGCTCAAACTGTGGAAGGGTCTCTTCTACTGCCTGTGGATGCAGGACAAACCGCTGCTGCAGGTACGCCGGGCTCACAGACCCGCACGGTGGGAGGACGTAGCGGTCAGGGTGCGCGTCGAGCTGAACAGGAAGGCTGCAGCAGCCGGGGAGGGAACGAAAACGTTTCTCCGTCTGCTTCAGCTTACTGCAGTAAACCTGCCAACCGCAAAGCACACAGAAAATAAAATCTGTTTAATGAACCACGAAACGGATCACTCTCTAAAGATGCTGCTCTTAAACGATCATCTGAAACCTCTGAGCAGACCATTCAAATGAAGGTGTGTGTAAGGAAAAAATCCTTACACACACCTTCATTTGAATGCCAGTACAGAAAAGTGACCTGAGTGACCCCGGATGGTCCCTGAAACCCAGCTTCTCTATATATAGATATATAGGTATAGATATATATAGCTATAATACAACATCTCATTCATGTCTGCTGGCAGACTTGCAGCAGATCCTCACGTACCTACGAGATGATTTTAAAGTTGTTTTACTGCAGTATTTTTAAATACTAAAGTCATACCCAACACGCCTGCATTTCGACTCAACAGGAAGTGTGTTTACAGGCTAATATTTGCTCACAGATTAAAAAAAAAAAGCACATCTGCTAAATTTTAAGACCGATTTTGAATCCCGAAGGTCCTGCACAACTTCTGAGACTCTCGATGTGCCCAGCAGCCAGAATATTTAAGAAAATAAAACCAGCGATGGACATGAAGTGACTGAGAAGAGGGATGTCGGCTAGCAGACTCCGGTTCCTCGTGGGTCTTTATGAAAACCTGCTCAAAGTCACGAAGGGGAATCTGTGTGCGTGTGTGGTGGCGTTCAGTCGAGCAGGCTCCTCCTCCCTCGGGTGGCGTTTCATCCCCTCTCTCCTGTTGTTCTTCCTCAGGAGGAGCTGTCGAGCCAGATCTCCGGCCTGATCCACTGCTTCCAGGACGTGGACGGACGTAAGTGTGATTTCATGAGCTTCGGTGAGAGCAGGTGAATCAGGTCAGGCACGCGGGCCCAAAGCCGCACTTCTCACGATGCCGATGTTCCCCACAGAGTTTTTATACCTGGAGAGCTCCCTGCAGACCCTGAAGAGAGAGTGGACCGGCATCGACCGGCTGCGGATGGACAAGTTTTTCCAGGTGAGCGCGAGGACAGTCCTGGCTTTGCTGCTTCGCTAACTTCACGGCCTCCCAGGATGCACGTTCACACTTTAATGATTTGATTTAAATTTTAACAAATGCAGAGTTTTGAGTGTATTTCGACATGAAAGGTGAACATCAAACTGTCTCCGTCTGTCGCAGCTGGTTCGCTTCATGTTCAGGCAGACCTTCGAGCTGCTGAGGAGGAGGAGCTGGGAGAGCAGGTATTGCATCAAAACGCTGCCTTCAGAACCTGGCGCTCAGGTGTGCGTCTGCTTGTCTGAAGAGTCTCTGTGTGTCTGTCCTCAGTGTGGTGTCCCGGTTTCTGGAGCTGCTGAAGGCTCAGATCCTGCAGGCTGGCAGCGCAGCACCCAGCGGGCTGCAGATCCACATCCTGGACCTTTACATGACTGAACTGGCAGCTGTGGGCTCAGCGGAGGTACGGCGCCGACACCTTCCTCCAACATGTGTTGACTGACAGGAAGTTGTTTGCCGTTTGTGTTTCTGAGGTCCGGCTGTGGTGGTCTGATGAGATGAGGAGAAAGTTATTGAATGGCTGAAAATGGTTGCACAGGTTCAGCGGCAGGATATGTTGGGATGCTGATGGGGGCTTAAAGGAGCAGTTCACCCCAGAATCAGGACTACACATGTTTCCTCTTAGCCTGTGCTGCTGCTTGTCCATGTGGACAGCTGTGGTGAGTTTTGGAGGTGTGGGCTGTAGAGGTGAAGCTGCATTGATCCTTGTGTTTCTTTTCTCCCCACAGCTCACAGCTGAGCAGAACCTGATCTTCATCGAGCCCTTCTGCAAGACGGCAGCCAAAACCAAAGAGTAGGTCCTCACGAGTTCAGCTTCTCTGTCTTCTCCGAGCCACAGCCGCTCACATGAATGTTTGTGATGTGAATCTGATATTTCAGATGTGCGTGTTTATCCAGATGTGATGCAGCTGGTTTTGTGTCCGTCCTATCAGCTTGTCTGATTGACTGGTGCTTCTCTTGATGTCCGCCTCTCCAGCGGGACTCTTTTCAGGTCCATCTGCAGCAACATCTTCAGCACGATTATCGACCAGGCGCCCTTCGCCATCGAAGACTTGATGAAGGAGTTGAAAGCAGCTGAGGCCTCGGACTCGGACTCGGGACAGGTTTCTGAAGAGGACGAGGAAGAAGAAAAACACGGAGAGAAGAAGAAGAGCAAACCAGGCAACAAGAGGATTAATGGTACACCAACCTGCACAGAAATCCTGATCCGGCCTGGAGTTTCTTGACAGTTTGCTCTATAAAATATCAGAAAATCTGCATCTGCAAAATCTTTAGAATCTGCATGCTAATCAAACCACGCAGGTCAGCTCACTAATTGGCGCCTTCGTTTCTGATTACAAGTTGACTAATCGTGCAAACTGATCTCCGGTCAGCCGTCGGGCCTCTGGCTTCCCGGCTGACTGAGCTCGTGGCAGCTTCAACGCCGCAGCAGACGCTCGCTCTGATGTGCTGCCTGCTGTGGCGTTGAAGCTGCTTTCATGAGAATTAAATTGTGCGTTTTTGTGCTTTCAGGCAAAAAATCAAACGAAGAAGACGAAGAGGATGAGGATGATGAGCTGCTTCACTCGGAGGAGTCTGACACAGAGGCGCCGTGTGACGAGGACTTTGGACCGGTCCTTCAGGTGAAACGTCCTCTTTGTTTTCCTCATCTGTTCCCGTCAAAACGTTGGCTGTTTGATTTTAACGTTTCATACTTCAGAAGTCAAACTCCCGTTTACTGCAACGTGTAACAGAAATGCTGCACATTTTCTTAAGTTCCTCTTACATTTTAATTCTCTCCGTCAGCGAGACTCGGGTCGTCTCGGTTGTTTTGGGTTTGACCAGACTTTTGGTGTCACGATGGCCTTGAACGCACCATGAAAGTCCAAACCAGTCCGTGACAAACGTTCCGACTCGATGGTCGCCGTGGAGAATAATTGAAACGCAGTTTAGCTGTCTGAAAGTGTAGCAGCTGTTTGTTGCTGCGGTCAGAAGAGTTTGAGGCAGCACGAGTCCTCCTGATGGCGGACACGTTTGGTGAATTGCTTTTGTTTCTAATCGTCTGTTTGTGTCTTTGGTAGTTTGACTACGCCGCTCTGGCAGACAAGCTGTTCGAGTTATCCAGTCGGAGCGGCACGCCGAGCCAGAACAGGAAGAGACTCTACCGAATCGTCAGAGTGTGAGTAGCAGCTCCGGCACTGGACCGCTTTAAAGAGGCCCTGTGGTGACTCAAGTTTCCACCTGCCACTTCCTGCAGCAACTCGCGTCTCGTGAGATTTCAGAGCAAGGCGTGTTTCCAATAAGCGACGACTGTGTGCTGTTCAGGTGTCTGCAGTGACATGAGCAACACCAGGACCCCGAACACGTCGTCATGAGCGTAGTTTGCGTAATAATCCTAATCTTCCCAGAGATGTGGACCGTAAAGGGGGCAGCCTGACTCTGTGTTTGCTACAGGCGACTGCTTGAGGCTTGATTTTGCTTTTTGTGCATCTGTTTGTTCTGTTTAACAGCATCGAATGTTTGACGAAGCTGTGATGGAGCAGGAAGTAATCAGAGTTATCAAAGGGGTCACAGCGTGGCGCTTCCTGCTCCGCTGCGCATCAGCCAATCAGCATTCGGCGAGCACGCTGCTGTTAAAGGCTGCCTCTCCGCCTCACTGATGATCCCTTGTTCCAACCAAAGAAAGCTGTTGATTAGATTAGTGTTGGGGTTTTAACTCCGGCCTTCCTCTGAACAACCTCTGCTGGCACCCAAACTAACGTGTTTCTCTTCTTCTTCTCCTCCCTCACCGCGTCGTGTGTTGGCCTGCAGGCTGCGTGACCTGAGTGAAGGTAGGAGCTGGTGATCACGGCGTCTCTGTGCTCACTTTGATGTTTATGAAAGATGTTGGACGTCATCCCGTCTCACTCTGTCCCCTCTGGGTTTCCTCCCAGGCTCCTTCCCTCAGGACGAGTACCCAGAGGAGGTCTCCACAGATGAGGACGACGACATGTTTGGCAGCAGGAAGAGGATGAAGAGGAGAGGAGGTCACGTGGAGGAGGAGGAGGAGGACGGGGCGCCAGCATCCAAGAAAAGCAAAGGTTTGTTAGAAGTTTTATTCTTGAACTTTTCAAATGTTGTCCACATCACAGATCCTCGCCTTCACGTACAGGTGTGTGTGTGCTGCTGTGCAGGGTGTGTGTAGCGGTTGCTCAGACGGACCTGATTGTGGACACACGACCGAAATCTGCTTCACAGTTCAAACTGATAACAAAATGTGAAGAATCAGGTCCCGGTTCTGCACATCAGGCCCAAACAAACACCACAGAGCTTCATCGGTGACAGTCTGACGAGCCGTGAGTCCGCATGGCAGACACGGCTGTCTCGTTACTGTGTGTTGTGTCTCCTGTTCACCACAAGGTGTCACTGCTGCCCCAGCAGGACATGAAGCACAGCGACTGTGCAGCACAGAAACACAACGGAATTCATCCAGTTTCATTGTATGAATTTACTTGAATAAAAATTCTTTAAATTGACTTATTCTAGTGAAACAAAAGTCGAACTCTTCAAAGAATAGATTTTTGTGATGTTAACATTCGACCTGTTTTCATACTGGAATCAATAAGAACCCACTTCACTACATTAAAACGATATCCAGCCCAAACTGCTCCAAACAAGAGCACTGGATCTGAGCACACGAGTATCCTGACGGTCACATTTCACTCCGTCACTGATGCTGTGTTCACGTTCACTGATTGCGTCTCATTTTGCCCCAATCATCCACTTCAGAGAGCTTCATTTTCCATCGACACAGGAGTCAAAACGGCACTTGTCAGGGTCACCAAAGCTGAAAGGAAGTATTTTACACTGGAAGCTTCTTTTTAATCTGATGCTACATGACCAAAGACAACCAGCGTGCAGATTTCTGTTTAAATCTAAATAACAAAACGATTGCATTTAGAATGTGAGGACAATAATCCAGTTCAGAAACCGAAACCACATCCGAGCCGTCAGCATTCAGAATCACAAAACTGAATAATCGGGTGAATTCACATAGCAGCTGGAGAGACTCTCTGAAGTCCATGTTGTCACCTTTCAAAGGTTTCGATGTAATGATACGAAATGTCTCACCTGAATTGATTTGTGTCTCTGCTACTTCAGGGAAGAAAAAGGAGGCTTCGGCGCTCGGCAAGCAAAACAAAGACTCGGCAAAAGATGAACCAGCTGACTTGACCGCAAATAATGAAAACAAAAAGAAAAAGAAGAAGAGGAAGAAGAAGAAGAAGAAAGTGCAGGCTGGAGGTGAAAATGCACAGAAGTCTGAACAGGAACTGATGGGTGCAGTTGCAGACACTGAAGGTGCACCACAGGAAGCGCTGATCTCCGTCTCGTCGGTGAAAGAGGGTCAGTCAGAAACTCTGCTCCTCACAGAAGAAACCAGCCATCCACCCATCTGCACCACCGCCCACCACGACCGGTCTGACAAGGCCTCAGACAACGGGACAAAGGCCTCAGAACTCAAACCAGCAGTGCAGCAGCAGACTCCTGCACCAGACGGGTCCTCCGGAGCTGCCGCCTCAGAGAAGAAGAAGAAGAAGAAGAACAAGAAGGGCACGAAGTTGCAGACAGACGAGTCGCAAGTCAGTGCAGAAGCAGAGATTACACCAGTACCAGTACCCGAGACCGAGCCCACCACCCCCGGGAGGAAGAAAAAGATGAGCCAGAACGGCGAGAGGAAGGTGGAGGACGAATCGCAGGCTAACGGCGTGAGCGTAGAAGAAGACGGTCCAGCAACTGGACGAGAGAAGCCGACGAGTAAGAAGAGTAAGAAAAAGAAACCCAAGGCTGATTCACAGGGAGAACCTGAAATCACATCAGTTGCGGAGGGGCAGTCATCAGATGCCTCCACAGTGCCCATAGAAAAGAAGAAAGAGACACCTGAAGCTCCACCTGCTGCAGATGAAAGCACAGAAACCGCACAGAAGAAGAAGAAGAAAAAGAATCGAGCAGAATCCAAGACTGCAGCGGCGGAGTCGGAAACCTCTCGGATGGCTGATGACAGCGAACCGGTCACCACGACAACACCAGCAAAGAAGAAGAAAAAGAAGTCGTTGGAAGATCAAACCCCAGTGCAGGAGGCGAAGAAGAAGAAGAGGAAGATCCCCGTGGTGTTCGAGTTCGAGGCCGATGAGCTGCAGGCGGCGACATCCATCAACGGGCTCGCAGAGGAAGAGGCTGTTGGCAAGAAAACAAAACTGGACAGCGTGAGTCTTCAGCGGGGTTAGATGGTTGAGAAACAGCCGAGATCATGAGTCAGCTACTTTGCTGTCCTGAAAGCTCAGAAGATGAGCTGTTCATTTAATTATCTCCAACAAAACTTGTTTTTCATTTTGGAATAATAAATCATGATGTCAGGATAAAGAGATTTAATAAGCATGGCCTCTCACAGCTTCCGTACACCGAGACACCAATGACTTTTAAACTGATGTTCCATTTCAGGATGTTGGAGTGTCGGCCACACCTCTGAGCACTAAAAAGTCACAGAAGAAGGCGAAGACGTCTTCGGCGTTGGACTTCATCACGTTTCAGAGCAACGCTGCAGTCCCAACTCCGCTCTTCTGCAGAACCAAGGGAGGCCCCAGCACCCCGCTGTCCAGCAACAAGGTAACAGTGAGGGACAGCCCCCTCATGACCCTCATGACCCTCATGTCCCCTCATGTCCACTCATGTCCACTCATGTCCACTCTGTCCCCTGCCCCTAGCTGCTCTGCCAGACATTATGAATGAGACGGGTGGAAAAGCTTAAGATGTAGAAGTTTGAGCACATGCTCTGCTTTGTGACAGACTTTATTAAAGTTGCAGAGCAGCAGGAAAGCTGCTGAATGTGAAAGTTGTCTGCTGTTGGCCCATGAGGATTCAAGGATTCAGGGAGCTTTATTGTCATTTCACACATGTAGAAACATGAGGTGGAACGAAATAACCTAACCTAATAACCTAAATACTAATGCTATAAATATAAAAACAACAGACCAGATGGCAACAATATTTACAGCAGTATTGCAGAATTGTGCAAATGAGACAAGTGTGCATAATTCTGTGCAAAAGGCAATGTTCATGGGTAGGTGTAAGGGAAGGGAGAGGGAGGGTGGTGTGTGTGTGTGTGTGGGGAGGGAGGGGTGTTAGCAGCAGCAGGGGCTACAGAGGTCCTCCAGAGTTCAACAGGACCATGCAGTCATGCAGAGTTAGCATGTGCGTCCCCCTTCCCCTGTTTCAATGCTGTATTTAGTGTTTGAACAGTAATGACAGGCACACACAGTCACAGTCACAGTCACATGACCAGGTCCTTTACCAGAAGGGTGATCCCATCAGTGATCATCATCACAGAAGGGATGACTGAACACTCGCACCTCTTTGGGCTGCAGTCGGTTCTGTCAGTTGCATTGCAGTTATACTGTATTGTATTGTATTGAAGCTGGTTTAATGCATATTGCTGTCTCGAGAACTTAAACATTAAAACATTTAACACGTATTGTCCCCTGTGGACGTGGTGTCCCTCTTCCTGTGAGTGGGCAGGTGTAGCCGGACGGCTCGCAGCAGGCAGGTAGTTGGCAGCAGCTGTTCGCTCTGATGGTCACGATGTTGTGTCGTCTGTGTTTTCATTCCACAGAAGAGTCAAACTCCCAAATCAGAGTCCAAGAAGGTGACCTTCGGTCTCAAGAATAATAAGACGGCTGGTAAGACTTCACATGATGGACAGAAAGTGTAATTCACGCTACAACGTGGAGGACGAGGTGCAGACTGTGAATCCACAGTGAGCCGTAGATTCACACTCGGCACCTCTGAATCCCAGGAAACAGGAGCGTCTGCTCTAAAAACAGCTTAAGTAGTTTTAGTTGAGTTAAAATCGGTGATGAACAGTTCAGCTTTTAGCAGTTGAGTTTATTCTGCAGCAGAAAGTCAGAGGAGGAATTTGGTCCAAACATCCAGAAGGATCCTGGAGCTCGTGTTCGTGCTGTGAACTCGACCGCAGCGTGAAGTTCCAGTAATGATGCGACATTAGAGCAAACAGTTCGGTCATCAGTAGACCAGTTGATAAATTAGTCACCAGTAATTTAAATGACTGGTTCATTTTAGGGTGAACTGTTCCTTTACTTACCCCACGTAAAACGATCGCTGTAGGAAATGTGACGCGGAGTCTGTTTTTCCAGAGTTCAGGAAGTCTGATCGCAGCCTGCTGGTGAGTCCAGACGGCTCGTCCCGAGTGCCCTTCGACCCCAAGCAGAAACCCAAGTCTGGGGTCTTGAAGTCTCCGGCCACCCCTCTGTCCACCAAGGTCAAGAAGACCCCCGTCGGCAGCAGGAAGACCAGCCTCAGTACTCCGAAGAGTCTGCCGAAAAGACGTCCGGCGGCGGCAGACTTCTTCTGAGCCTCTCTGAACTCTTTAATGGACTGATTCCAAACATCCTGCTTTGGAGACGCACACAGAAGTATTTTCATGTTTATCTGATGTCAGTGTTGCTTTTTGTCATTTTGAGTGACTCGCCTTTTAATAAAGTTACTCATTCCAGGTTTTCCAATTCTATCCAGTTTTCTGTTTGTGTCTGGTCGAGACCATCAGATGTTCATAAAGTGTACCTCTGTAAGTACAGCTAGACAAAGTTATGTGACGTCGTACGTTAGAGTCGGTCTGTCGACGCAGCAGACGCCCTGACGGCGAGCACACGTTTCTGTTGTTTCCTCAGGTACTCTGAGGGACAACCACGACGACGGATCAGCGTTAAAGCTCAGATGAGTGCAGGAAACGAGGAAGCAGCTCGTCAGCCTCTTAGAAACATTTAGTACGAGTTTTGTTTCCCGTACACGCACACACACAAACAAAGAACCAAAAGCAGACGTCGGATCAATATGTTATGTTGCTGCTGATAACTGCAGAAAACACACACAGAAGTGAGACAGAAGTCACAGGTTCAGCGTCCTCTGACTCCAACCACCATACTGCAAACTACTGAAACCTCCAGGCTGATCTGAAGACGCCCGTGAAGTAAAGTGGTGCTTCAGTGGGTGGAGCAGAAGCCTGGAGACTCGATGCCACGTGAAACCAGCCTCCACATCTAAGTTCCTCTGATTGTTTGGGGAGCTGAAGGTGCCAGAAGTGGCAGCCGATTCAGATGCTCTTTATAAAAGTCGTGGATGCATTTCAGCCAGTCGGACCTCCAGTGGATTTGATAAATTCATGTCATCTGCCTGCTGTCCTTCAAGGCGGCAGGAGAAATGAAAAGGCGGTAATCTGCGACCGCTCGGTCGAGATGCTCGCAGGCGAAGGGCTTTTCAGCCTGCGCTCACGTTATCTCCAGACTTTAATCTCTGGACCACTGAGACGTCTCTCAAAACGAGAGTCGGGTGGAGGATCTGAGGTTAGCTGTGGTGCTCGTGTTCCTGTAAATCCCTCCTAAAAGGGAGGACTGCCTGCTTCTTATTGAAGATATGGACGGCGGTTATTGATCTGATACGACATCCCTCTGCTTTGTCATTTCCCCTCGGCTCTTTCCTCCCGCCCACCTCCTTTTCTTCATGTTTCTCGGCGTTTAATTTGTCCTCAGCGGGTGACGTCCTTTAGCGCTGCCTTTCTTCTCGACTGAAGGGGCTTTATTAAGGCTGTGGGAAAAAGTCTCACCCACCGCGTATGATTGCACTGTAATTGAACATTACTTAGCAACGCTGAAGGCAGCACAGTGAACTTCACCATCTGAGTGGACGAGCTTTGACGAGACTTGGCAGCGTTTTCCTTCAACTCGCGCAGATCTTCTGTGAACAGATTGCTGTGCTTCATTTTTATTTTAGAAGACAAAAAAGCATCAGTGCTGATTTCCATTGTGTTATCTCTAACTGCTTTGAGGTTTGCTGGAATCGACTTGTTTCCTGGTTCTGCTTGTGGTTACAGCTGTGAGGTTACATAATAATGTGACACCTTGTTTCAGACCTGCTCACAGCTGTGAGTGTACATAACACCTGGGTATTGAATCCTTTTATTTTTAAATCCAAGAGTACACATAGCTTTAACGTTTCCAGAGATCCACTCTTCCCATCTCAGCCTGGAGAGGCCGAAACCTGTGAGCCTCAGCAGGAAGTCAAGGCGGCTTCTCCCACGTTTTGGATCCTTGTTTAGTTGGACTTTGATTCGGACACGTTCGCCTCGCCTGCTTTTTGGCTCTTGCCTGCTTCTGCTTCCTGTAGGCCTTAGTGGCACTTTTGATTTTGTGAGTGAGATCACTGAACTGCAGGTCTGCATTTGGGTCCTGGTCCTTGTGGTCCTTGTCGTTACCCCGCTGTGATGTTGACATCATCCCTCCAGTGTGTGCAGACGGTAGGACAGTCCGACACCGGACGGCCTGAGTGTCCAAGCTCCTTTGGTGACTTCATTTGGATGAGTCAGAGCTCCTTTAGTTCTTAATGAAATGAATCCAGCTGGTCTGTTTCCTGTTTTATTTCATTCACTTCCTGTCTTTGTGTTTTTCTCACCTTCCCACCTGATTGCTGATTCGTTCCTGCAGTCCGCGTCCCGTCTCCTGTCTGTGTTTGTCCCTCGGTCTGTCAGTTTGTCTTTGTGTCTTGCATCTTTTCCTTGTGGTTTGTTCTTTGTTTTGTTGTGGTGTGTTTGTTGGACCTTGGCCTGGTTTGCCCTGGACCTCCTTCCCCCGGTTTAGACTTTCTCGTCTGTTCCCCGTCTTCTTTGTCTAGAAGCTCGGCGGTCCAGACTGCACGTCGGACCCTCTGGCGAACAGAACCTCTTAACGTTCAGCACATGTGATGAGGTTGGCGAGCTCGGGTTCTTCTGTGTTACCGTCACCAGGACGAAAACATCAGTTAACTGAGCTTTAAAACGCGAGGAGGATTTTCGCTGGCGCCGCAGTCCCCCTCAGCTCCATGTGAAGAACAACATGGCCACGAGGAGAGCGAAGTGTGTTGTGTTTGGAGCTGCCTGACCATCACCTCAGTGGTCCGTGGTGTACGAGGACATAATGAAATGCGTGAAAGCGATGCTCCCATCGTCTTCGTGCACGTCGTCCCTCCCCGTCACCACCTCCGGTCCTCTGCTCTTCACTTTCCCTCCCTGATTGCTCTTTGCAGAAAGTCCAGCATGCATCCCTCAGCTGAGAGAGTCAAAGTAAGGAGGATCTTCTCAGCTGGAAGGACCCGATCTGAGGGGACTCTGCAGTCTGAAGCCAAACTTTGTGGGGGCTTTGATTTTATTTTGTTATATAAAGAGCACAAGATGTTTGAGATCTGAGCAGCTTGAGTTCATCTGTCATCATTTTCGTTTATCCTGAGGGGGTGAAGGAGCAGACAGGAGGCGGATTAGAAAATAAATGAGGGATGAAAACATGTTGAAGCAGGAGGAGGTCAGACTCCTTCACACCTCCTCCTACTCACTCACACACACACACACACACACACACACACACACACACACACACACACACACACACACACACTCTCCAGTCTCCTCAGCAGCGCGTGCAGCCGCGCGTCTCGACGTCGCGCTCTGGTTTTAAATGAAAAGCAGTCAAAGCTGTCCGTTTATTTTTGTCTGACTTTCATCTCGGAAGACTCGATAGGGTCGTGAGGACACCGGAAACGGAGGTAAGGAGTTCACTTCACTTTGTGTGCTGGTTTATCGCGGCTCCATCAGGCTGCTGCTCCTCCGCGAGCTTTGGCGGGATGAGAACGCGAACTCGTCGGGTCCGTGACGCCCCATGCGGTCAGCCTGATGAGCCGTGATGTCCACACCGGAGCCGTGAGTCTCATGTGGAGCTTCTTCCCTGCGGACGTGTCATGTGAAGTGTCTCTGCAGGTGTGATGTTCTGCCGTGCGTCCGCTCTGCTGCTGCTGCTGCTCTGCGCGGCGCTGCCAGCCGCCCGCTGTGAGTATCCGCCAGCCGCCGCCATCAACTTTCTGTGCTCGCTCCCATCTGGTCCTCACCCATCGGGTCCTCGCCCATCGGGTCCTCACCCATCTGGTCCTCACCCATCGGGTCCTCACCCATCTGGTCCTCACCCATCGGGTCCTCACCCATCCTCCCTGCCCTTTGTGCTCATCATTACATGCATGCAAAGCTCTGTGTATCCCCGAACGAGTTAATCTATCCGCTGTGCGTTGCCGTCTCGCGGTTCACAAACCCTCCACAACAGACCCGCGGGTTCGACAGCCCGCATCCGGGTCCCTGTGACTCAGATGTCCACCGGGGTGAGCTGCGGGCTGCTGTCTGTTGTCCAGATGCCCCCGCAGATGGTCCTCACATCACAAATGATCACCCTGGAGTCATTCAGCCCACAGGCCAGCTCCTACTGTAAGGCTCCTCACTGATCCAGGATCAGGGCTGGGAGATGACCACCACAGTAACTGTAAAATACTGCACTTGTGTACAATTTGAGGCACCTGTACTTTCCATTTCCTGCTACTTTGTGCTTCAACTTCAGAGGTGTTTTTTTTGACTCCACCACAGATTCAGGTTATTAATATAAAACACAGTAAGCTGATAAATGATGATGTGAAACACTGACTCATCAGTTTGACTGCAGTAGGCTGATCAGAAAGCTCAGACTTCCCTCAGGTGAGGCCCACCTGCCTGCCCGTCGCTTGTGCTTGTCGTTTTCACTCGACGTTCTCCCGTCTCCACGGCACTGACCTGTCCCAGCCGGCCGAGAGACAGACAGGGAGAGGACGTCGGGACGTGAAAACCTGCAGTGCTGGGCAGGTTCAGCTGTTTGGCTCAGGTCTTGTCGTTCATGCTGTCCTGTGAAGCAGCAGGTTTAAAGTAGTTAAGTGGCACCCAGAGAGACGCAGGAAGGTGAGAAAGTCAACAGACTGCAGGTAATCGACTCAGTTTGTTACCTGTGTGTGTGTGTGTGTGTGTGTGTACCTGCAGCAGTAAATCCTGTAGACGACTGATCAGGCTCAGGTGAGCAGTGCAGGATGTAAGTGAACCCGGCTGCACCTGGACTGACGTCCTTCTGACAGGCGCTCAGCACAAAGCAGAGAGGAGTAATCAAACACTGCAGCTGTGATTGGTTCCTAATCTGTCAGCCTCTAATCTTCCTCCTCCACTTACCTGAGAGCTGCTTTAGTACCTGCAGTACCTGCAAGCTTATCGTGCACGAGAAACTGCAGCCGGCATGCATTTCACCACAGTGAGCTCCGGCTCCATTCGTCACGATTCGGATCACTAATTCCATTAGTGCAGCTTCCGGCCACACTGCAGCACCTGGAAACTGAAGCTCTGAAGTCAAGGACTTTCCAGGCTTTCTTAAGTGAAGCCAGAAAACCTCAGACACTTCAGTGCGCAATAATGAGATACAAGTTGATTAGTTTGACATGTGGAAGCTTGTGATGTCGTGTAAATGTGGGACTGCCCTCCCCTGAAGGCATTCGCCTCACACTCACACCTTCAGCCAGCTTTTAACTGACTTCATTTGCATTTGTTTAAAATTTGTCAAGACCAAAAGCGAAACGAAGGTGTAGCTTCACCGAAAAGCGTCTCCGCCCCTCCTCACATGGCCGCTTTGTGTTCCCGCCCTCCTCACACACACACACACACACACACACACACCGGCTGGCTGCTTGTCTGTGGTTAGCGTAATCCATAACAGACTAGCAGTAACTGACAATGTTGATTAAGACGGCAGGGAACCCGAGCCGAGCTTGAACTGGCCTGGAGAGCAGCGGCACAGGTTCACACAAGGCTTCCTCTCTTACTTGCTGTGCAGGTTTCTTTTTTTACATGAAATCCTAAATCATCCAATGCTAAATGGAGGTTTGAGTGGACAAATTGCTTTTCACGCAGCGTCTTTCCTTCGATGTCTCAGGGCAGCGAAGACAAAATTGCGGCAGCGGCTGCAAACTTAAAAGCCGGCGTGATTAGTTTAGATGGTGGACGGCTGCACCCTGTGGTGAAAACATCAAACCTCCCATCTTATTTATCTGAGGCCGAACGTCCTGAAGCACGAATCCTCTGATTTCATACCTGTAGCAGCAATTTAAAAAGCAAAATAATGCACATTTTACCTCAGCGTTGTCGTTGAATCTGTTGTCATTAAAGGTGTGAGACGCAGCTGGAGGACGAGTTTCCCTGCTGCTGGCAAGACGCTCTTATTGACACGTCATTAAATTAAAAAGCAACCCGGCAGGTGGTGAAAGCTTCATCACACACACACACACGCACACACACACCTAATTAGACAAACCCCAGCTTGATTAAAATGTCACACAGCAGCTGGAGGTGCAGTAAGTGAACTTTATGATGTTGAACAAGAAGCTCCATGAAACATTACTTTACAGCAATTAGACATAATCGTTTTAAAACAGTTCGTCCACTCGATCCACTGATTACATCAGTACTGTCACACCTTTCAAAGAGGTGAGTCCAGCCAGCTTCACCACCAACTGAGCTAACAGCAGCTGCAGCTGACAGTAGTTTGAGTAATTCTGGAGATATTTTAAATCTCTACAGGACTAACAGCTTATCATTAGTAATCAATAAATAAGATAAGAAAAGAAAATGCAAATGAAATTGCAGTGTTTCAACAGCAGGGTACATAAACAGCACTAGAATAAGAGTTACAGGATAAAGTAAAAAAATATGTGTGTATGTGTATATATACATATACATACATACATGTATGTATATGTATATATACATACATGTATATATACATATACATGTATACATATATATATATATATATACATATATATATATATATATATATATGTGTGTGTGTGTGTGTGTGCGTGAGAGAGAGAGAGAGAGAGAGACAGTCAGCCACTACAGAACATGATAATCATTCATATGAAACAGGTGTGACAGCAAAGACTACCTGTCATCTCTGTGCTGTGTGACTCATTCTGCATCAGTGTTGTTAATGTTAACCAGAGGAGGGTGGAGTGTGTTCACGTAGATGAAGCTTTCACACTTGGCTGAGGTGGAAACGTTACAGGAAATGGATTAAAGCAGCACCAAAGATGATGTTTATACACATTCTAACGTAACAGCAGTGGAGGGAAAATTGATCTGAAAATGGAATTTTTTTTTGTTTTCTTGGTCGACTGTGATCTCCAAGTCCGTGGAGTCACGACGCTTTAGGTCGAATGCTACGGTACATATTTCTGAGTGAAGGAAAAGAGAAAGGCCACGCAGTGTGGCTCCGTCCTGCTCTCGGCCCCTCAGCTGTGGCCGGTCTTATCTGCCTCCCCAGCAGATGAAAGCCTCCGTCCTGAACACACTTCAGACTGAACCATTTGTGGCTGTTTGGCAGGAGTGAAGTGTGAGAAGAGATTCGCTCTTCAGCGGCACTCAAGAACAATTTAGGAGGATTCAGAATTCAGGAGGCCTGAAAGGATGAGTCACGAGCACAGACGACTCGTTTCAGTGTGTAAGTGAAATCCATGGCACAGTGCTGACAGCAGTGGATTCTTCCTCTCCACTGGACCGACTCCAGAAACCGGAGGGTCCAGCTTTGAAAATGGGAAGGATCGTGATCACAACTGTGTCCTGTGTTGACACCACAGTAAAAGTAGTACCAGAGAATATTTGCAGTACCCCGGTCCTTCCTGACTTCCCTCGTCTCTGGATTCTGCTCAGGTTTTCCTCTGAGCCCGAGCAAAGAAACGATCTCGATGAGAGAGGAGGCGAGGAACACTTCCTTTAGAAGAAGAACACGGGACATTTATCGGATCCTCACTGGATGTGGCACCACTGCAGTGATGGAATCAATATTTCCTCTTATGTTAGTCTTCCTGTGGGCTGAGCATAATTGGACTTCAAATCCATTTACACACTGACACACACTGCTGCCGAGTGTTACGGCTGTATGGACATTTTTACTTCTTTGTGTGCTTATGAGTGCTTCTTTGCACAGACAGCTTGTTCTGGCTTATAAAAAATCCAAATCAGATGACTCACTTGAGAAAAACAGTTATTGTACACAGTCAGTAAATGTAAAAATTTGGTGAGCCTTTGCTGTGGCTCAGCTTCTATATTTCAGCTTTACTGAAGTAATTCCATTTGTTTTTGCTTTAGTTTCTCTCCAGCTTAATGTTAGGCAACCTTTAGCCTTGGGGTCTTTGTTAATTCCTTTCCCAAACAATATATTCCCATCAAAAAAACAAAAAATATATCACTAAAAAGTAAATATTTCTGTTGACCTGATTTGCTGCTGACCACAGAGACAAAGAGCTTTCCTGCACAGATTTTATACTCTGATCGCTGCTGTTTAATGGATAAAGAGTCCAGTTTGGTCAGTCAGGGCACCTGTAACTGCACACACATCCTTAATGAAACCAGTCCAGCCTCTGACTGAAGTCAACGCTCACTGACAGACTCAGTGATTGGACACCAAACTTGTCCAATTATTACTTGTCCAACATGTGCATGAAAATTTCTCTAAAAGGCACCAACACAACAAAGAGAGAGGCGACTAGCGACTTGCGGCTAGCGGCTAGCAGCTAGCGACAACTCAAAGTGGCAAACTTCACCTCCTGTACTGATATCATGAATGTCCAGATTATTAGGGACCAAAACCGTTTTGTTTTGTTTTGTTTTCTTAAATTAATTCTTTCATTCAATCATTTTTGTACCATACTGCAAACATGTTTATTTCTGCAGCAAAGTTTTAAACATGGGGGTCAATTGGGGTTGAATCACTTTTGGAGCCAGCCTCAAGTGGCCATTTGAGGAACTGCAGTTTTTGGCACTTTGTACCCCGTGTGAGTCACTGTTGATTATTTTTAGACATATAAAGCTGCTGAATGCACACTGGGGGCTTGCAAAGAAAAGCTGAATAAGACTGTTTGCATAACGTCTGCTCACCTTCCATTCTGAAACTATTTTGGTACTGTAAGAGGACGTTGTGATCGAACATCTAGAAAGCAGCCATTAAACGTTCGCTGGGTCCATTCTGTGAGGCCAGGACTCAGTAAACTCTTACAGCTTAGACATGAGGCCATGTTGGTTAAAAATATGCCAATAACCTCCATCATCTCTAGTGGAGAAGTCACCAGAACTTCTGAGTGAAGAGCTCTCATCCATCACACATAATGAACTATATTACCGTTATATGGGAATGTGCTGAAGATAGTCTTTTCTGGGCTGAATAATACATTATGATTGCATAAAGAGACGCTAATTCAGTTCCTTTTACATGCGTTGTTGTCCACACTCGACGTCTTTGAAAAGCAATCAAGCTATTTTCTCCTGCCTCGTGTGTGGGCGTGCTAATCAATGCATGCCTGAATGTGTCACTTTGCGTACACCGGAGACGCAACGAGGCCGTCATCGTTATTCTGTAAGACGGCAGTTTACTTCACAGTTACGTTTTCACGCTGATCTCATGACCGACAAGCGGCGCGGCACAACATTTAACCTCACATCCAAAATGCACGGACGGCGACCGCTTAACACATGTCTCAGAGTGAACGCTAGCAACATTTTGTCAGTCATTATGTACTGACCATAAATAAAACATCGTCTTTTTACCAAGATATCATACAAACAAAAGAAAATCTCTTTTTTATTGCATGGATTGTGTTACCTTACAATATGTGACCCATAAATGAATCAGAAATGAGTGATTCCAAGTGCACAGAAGGAAACAAAAGTAAAAACTTGTATATGAGAGCTACTGATACAGAAACACAACAGTGCAGCTCAACCCTGTCTTCTGGGCTTAACCACGTCCACGTCACACCATTAAAACCGTGTTAAAAACGTCTGGTTTTAGGTGGGAAACTCTCCCCATGTCATGTAAAAAATGTTCCAGCAGGAAATTTACCTTTTATCTTGCAAAAAAACATCTGAAATTGTCCTGATGTCTCATCAAAATTATCCAGTTTTCAGTTGAAAGACAGTCCAGACAGCTTGTTTAAAAATATCCATTTTTTAAATTATGTCGATGTCCCATTAAAAAATATCCAGTGTTGATGCCACGAGTCGTCCCTGGTTTTCGGCTGCCGTCTTTGTCCTGGCAGGCGTCCTGGCAGGCGACCGGGATGTTCATAGAGGTCATCAGAGAGTGAAATGAGGTGCTCAGAGTTTTTATTTACATTCATGGAGCAGGATGCAGAGAGTTGCAGTCAAATTTACAATAATTCATTGAGAGCTTTGGTTCTGAATGTAAGTTTAACATGTTTAAAATAAGTCAGTGTGGAGCAATTCTGTCTGACGAGGGAAGACACCAGAATCCAGAATGGATGAAACCAGCGACTCTCCCAGCTGTGTGTGTGCGTGTGTGAGTGCGTGTGTGTGTGTGCGTGTGTGTGTGTGTGTGTGCGTGTGGTGTGTGTGTGTGTGGATGAGTCAGCCGTGTGTAATTGGAGGTCCCAGGTGGAAGTAATGACACCCTTGTGGTTTGAGCAGCTGCTTGATTGATGTGTTTTTGCTTCTCCAGCTCAGCGGCTGATAAGCCTTGAGTTCAGAGCAACAAAAGCTCTTTCCCTGAATAGATTTAATGAGCTCGTGTCGCAGCAAAAAGAAAAGGAATCTGTGAGGGAGGCCGGAGAGCCGAGTCTCCGCGATGGCTGCTGCTTTAATCCCAGATTGATGCACCAGGAGGAGCTCAGGGCTAATGAGGGAGGCTGTAGGATGAGCCTGCTGAGAATTCAAATTTTAACTGATTTCATCGTGTTGCACCTCGCTGTCAAATGTGCTCATCATACTAAACAGGTCAGAGGTGATGGTGGCTTCATGTTGCCATGTTGTTACTGATAACAAGCCAGGTGAACATACAGCGAGCACATCATCTTCATAACAAAGGCTGGAGCTGCTCCGGTGACCGTCAGGCTTTTAACGCACGCTGCGTTCTCATTTTTTTATTTTTATTATTAATTATTATTGGTATCGGTCTGACGTTTGGTCGGGACACATTAACCCCCTTCACTGCATCCAGCTGGAGGTCCCAGCTGTAATTCATCATTCAGACCTCACCCAAAACCCTGAAGATGCACCTGTTTAACTCCAGTGAGTTAATGTTCCCTACCATCGATATGGAAAACGACGCCTTTTTCTGAACTACACTTCCAATAAATTTAGGGTCTTGGGTTTGGGTTTGGGGTTTTTTATCTTTGAAAGTAGCGTGCAGTCAGAAGGCACATCTTTGTGGACGTTCACCACTGAAATCAGAGATGATGTATTATTGCTGAGTGTGCACTGTGTAGTGTGTGTGTTCAGATTTGACTTCTGGCTCAGAGGAGCCCTGCATGAAGTGCTGAGGTTTCAGAGTGTTTGAGGTGTGTGTCACTGATTGTCAGCCAGGCTTCAGCTCTGACCTTCTTCTTCTCAGTGGGAGGATGGGGAGAAAAATGTGGTGAAAAACATCTTTGTTTGGCTTGTTGTTCAGTTTTCTGGCTCTCAGGAAGTAAAGCCCCCCCCCCCCCCCCCCCGTCTGTCTCATTGCCTGAAGTGGATTAATAACACCTGCTGTGACATGTCAAAATGTCCCGAGTGTTTGAGCACTAACAACAGGACCAAATAAAAACTTGTGCTGTGCTGTGCTGTTTGCAGCGGATTGAATTTGTCTTCGGAGGTTATGTGTGATGCTCCCATTAAACTGAACGTCGAGTCTGAAAGACCTGAAGAAAGCAGCTGATGGTGTGCAGGTCTGAGCAGTTTGTTTCAGTGGACGGTGCTGGCGTGGAGCCGATATTGTGGGTGATTGTAATGCATTCCCACAGCACCTGAGCACCCGAGCAACTTCCTCCTTTTCCCCCTGAAACACTCTCTCCTCATTCGGCACGCACAAACCCGTCGCTCGAGCCAATCACCAGAACAGGTGCTAGTTAACGTTTCCGTTTCCAACAGGTTGCGGTGACTACGCTGTGTTTAAGGTCTGGTTCGGGTTAGACACAAGGAACACCTGGTTAGGGTTAGGGAAATACGTTCTGCTTTGAAACACCTGCTTCTGTCGCCACCAGACGTGGCTGGAAACGCCTCATTTTGGCGCCACAAAGACGCCAAAGGCACTAAAATGGGCTGCCTTGTCGGCTGCTTGGAGTGGTCTCCAACAGCCGTCTCCTGCTTTGTGTCTCGCTCAGGTCATCACGCCCACGCAGACGGTGGAAAGACACTGTCCCTGATCTGTCCCTCTGGATCCGTCCAAAATAACCTCTTCATAAACTATTCTGTTTCTCCACTGAAGTGCCAATAACAGAAGTGAATCCTGCGAGGGAAAATATGAGTTACATGAAATGAAATGTTCCAAACAGATCAGTGATGGCACAGGAAATGAATTCTCTGCAGCAGAAATCCCTGAGCCGAGACACGAGGTCAGTGGTTAATCATCACCAAAGGTTAGGCTTCGCATTTAAGTACTGCACACTTTGCCAAGCTCCGGAGCCGATGAACGCGAAAGGTCTCGAGTGTTTCGTTGTCGAGTGACTCATTTGGCGCCCGGCAGACACCTGGTCCTAAGATAGTAATTGCCTGTACAGCTGAGAAATATTGATTTGCTCACAGTTTGAAGTAAATTAGCTTATTATTTCACCCTGAAGCTCTGCTGAGATGATGTGAGGCAGCGTTCGGACCAAGAGTCAGACCTGCTGCCATGTTGGATTTATGTTTGTCTTTCTGGAGTGAATTAAAAGGCTGCAGAGCGTTTAGCTGAAGGGTTTCGTAATCCATCGATCGTTGCTTCTGTTCGCGGTCTGACGACTTGACTTGCTCAGCTTAGTGTTTTTATCGGTTTGTTCTCTGAAGAAACAACATCATCCACGCCTGTTTGTGAGCGCCGTGATGGATATTTTTCCTTAATATCATTTCATTCTGGTTTCCATCATGTTCACTCACATCAGCATCCTTCATAGGAGTGATCAGCACGGTGTCGCATTGTCACACAATATCATCTTTATTTCACTCGCCTCCCATATGCCTCAAAATGACCTTTGACCTCGTCTCTCTGCCTCAGGTCAAGCCACCGGTGAGCCCGACGAGAGCCTGCTAATGGAGGGGTCAGGCGGGATCAGCATGGGGGGCCTCAAGTCCGTCCTGGAAGACACCGTGTCGCCTGCCTTCGGCGCCACCATCATCATCATCATCACGGTCATCGTGTCCGGCAGCGCCTACCTCTGCTTCCTCAAGTACGTCTGCGGCGGCTGCTGCAAGCCCATGCAGGTGGCCCCGGCTGTGGAGGTGGACCCCAACAAGGTGGAGGAGCAGGTGTAGCAAGGCAGAGAGACTGAAAGCATTCAGTTAGTGACAAGCGGCGCATTCCGTCGGATCGGTGCGATTCGGGTCGTGTCAAACTACCAGCTGAGGATGCTAAATGGAATCGATCCATCGAGAGCCATAACAAGCTGCTGCAGCCTCCAGTCAAACAAGGCCATTTCCCACTTTCTTCATCCTTATATAACCCACTGAGTCCAGGGCTCGGCCAGCTTTTCCCTGCAGGGACCGAGACCGTCTGCAGACCTGCGACCAAAGCCACCACAGCCACACTGTGCAGGAACCAAGACTTCACTGCAGGGTCAAGTGAACATGACAGTCAGGCCTGATGCTGTTGTTTTCACCAGAGGATTTCTGTCCTGACACCTGAGGGACAACTTAACCCAACAGAGACGTGGAACCCGTGTGATCAGAGCCAGGATGTTACCAGGACTGAAAGGCTCAGCACGGCGCAGTCTGAATATGTGTGGTGCTGATTTATTTGAGCTGAGTTTCATCACATTCTCACATAAAAACCGGTGTTCAAATAACTGAGCGGAAGTACGTGTGCTCACCTCATGAATTCAGATTCGTGTCCATTTCCTTCAGCAGCACAACAAACAGTTTGGAGCGGACGGGAGTTCGTCCTCCGTGTTTACGCGCTGGCTGTGAAGGAGTTAATGAGATGTGGTGACACCAGCTCCACCTCTCAGACAGAAGTGTTTTGTCTGATGGAGCCTGTTGATGAGGCACACAGATGGTTTGCTGTTCTTTCACCGAGCTCTCAGTGCGGCTGTCAGCGGGGGAATCAAACGGGAACTTTCAGCTCCTCTTGAGCTGAGCCTCGTGGTCCGAGGTCGCGGCGAGGACCCCGCTGCTAACTGAGCCAGTGGGAGCTAACAGCTACAGAGTGAGAGCTGGCGGACGCTCTGCTGCGGTTTGTGGAGCAACCTTTGAATTCTGACCATATTTTACGGGCTGCCCCTTTAAGCTGAAATTCTGCAGCCCCTTCACATTAAAAGTCTGCCTTTAAAAGCGAGGCTGGGAGACTTTCATGTGATAAACTGTTTCAGTGACAGAGAAACTGTGTCTCTGCAGCTGTAATGCTGTGGCTGTGTGTACATGTGGTGCGTTAACTGACTCTGCTGCTGACTGCCTGCCCTCGCTGTGCTGTGGTGCCTTCAGCGCTGTGGGAACCTGCAGTTTCGACTGGTTTGATTCTCATGCTGTGTTCACAGCATAACTTTATGACTGTATTACTGTTGGGCATCCACATGCAAGTGGTTATGTTTACAGAAGATCGGAGGCTCGACCTCCGGACTCTGAGCTGGTCCTGGTCCTGGTCCTGGTCCTGGTCCTACGACCTTCTCAGCTCAGTGTTTACTGAGTGTTACTGTGAGAGTGTGTCTCATACACTGCTGTGTTCTCTGCTCTGTGGTGGCCATGTTGTGGTGTGAGGTGGAGGACCACCGAAAACTAATGTCTAAAAGTTAAATTAATGTGATTTATGTGCGTGTCTCTTTGTCTCCATCAGCAGCTTTCCAGTCTTCAGCTTTGTCAGGTCTGAGAAGTCAGCTCTGATGGTATGTGAGAAGGGAGAGCTGCAGATTCTCAATCTAAAATGTTTAACCTGCTACAACATTAAAGTGCTGCTTGAATGTTAACGTGTTGGTAATAATGTCCATAAATAAATAATTCATGTTCCATTCTGCTCCAGTCAGCGCTGCAGAGGCCCATAAAAATACACTTTCTTAAAATAAGTAGAAATATATATTTTTGAAATGTGAACTGAACGAAGGATTAGTCAAGTATGAAAGAAAGCGAGAAAACCAAAAGCCATTAGCTCCCCGACTGCAGGCTGTGAGGCGTTTGGGGAAACTCGATCATATGTTAGGAATAAAACGTTTTCTGCTTTTTGCTGTGATGTCCTCAGCTGCCTCATCTCGTGGTGGTTTTCAGAGTCTCCAAATGGACAGAAAGCTTCAGACTGCTGGACGGCAGCAGTTGATGTTACACTAAACCACAAGGCAGGTGCTGTCAGTTTAAGCTGATTACAGATCTGGAGATCACAGAGTCGGCCTCAGCAAGCACCCTTCATGAATCAAACATGGAGTCTTAACGCATGTTCGAGTAGAAAGCTGAGAACATTTTCACAAGTGAGGCTAAGAAACAAAATGTGTTCACTCTCTCTGAACACATTCAGAGGGAAAAGCAGCTCATGATCACAATGAAGTATTTGAGATACGGTAAAACCCCTGAGGAAATTATGCAGCAGCAGAACATAAAATGCCTTGAGGTGGACGAGGTGCAGTGTAACCCGAACACCACAGCTAAGGTACTGTGTGAGTTATGGTAAAAGCTGCCAGTAGCACAGATGAAGACAGGAAACGTTTCCAGGGGACTGAAAAGCGATGAGCACGTCTGTTTTCAGTTGACCCTCTGAAAGAGTCGGTCCACCAGAAAAACACACATGTCCCAACACTGAGCGTCTTCAGCCACGTTCACCTCCTCAGCCCTTCAGTCCGGGCCAGAGAGTCCCAGTTCACGCAGGACCAGGTTCACGGTTTGTGTCCAAGACTCAAACCCAGCAGCTGTGAGGTCTGTGAGGTCTCACCTGAGCGGCTGAGTGCTGTGATACTGTGAACATCAGCAGGATGATGGAGGTGTGACCTCCGACAGACCGGCAGCTTCTCAGCAGCTTACGGATCTTTGAACGCCAAACAGAAGATCTGAGCATGAAGGAGGAAAAAAGATGAAATCCTCCAAAATAAGTGCTTCAATCAAACCAGACCCCTGACCCTGTGTGGCCCTTTCTCAGATTACCTTGACCCGACAGAATAATAATAAAAAAAATCAAATGACAAATTCAGCACCTTAATGAGACTCTCATAACTTGGCCTTCATTCGTCTCGTTTTTCCACAATTGAGATTCATTGCGGAAATGAAAACTCTCAGAGTTAATAAACTGGTCCGTCGTCTGACGTCCGCACGTCCGTGGTGATTACGTTTGGATTTAATCCCACCAGTAATTACGGTTCGATTGTGCCTGATTTTCAGCTCTTTCAGAAGCCGTTCAGACTGAATAATAACTTCAGTCAGGTCATTCATCCATCACATTAAACAGACCTCTAAGACCGCCTTCTTTCACCTCCGTAATATCGCTAAGATTAGGAGTGTCCTCTCTCAGAGTGATGCTGAAAAACTTGTTCATGCTTTTGTTACTTCTAGGCTGGACTACTGCAACTCACTATTATCAGGATGTCCAAATTACTCCATTAATAACCTGCAGCTGATCCAGAATGCAGCAGTTTTGACAGGAATCAGCTAAAGGGATCATATCTCCCCCATCTTAGCTTCTCTTCACTGGCTTCCAGTAAAATTCAGAATAGACTTTAAAATTCTCCCACTTACATATAAGGCCCTAAATGGACTCGCCCCATCATACCTGCTGGATCTAATAGTCCCATATATTCCCACTAGATCACTCAGATCACAGAGTGCAGGTTTACTTGCAGTTCCCAGAATTCACAAAAGTAGAACGGGAGGACGAGCCTTTAGCTATCAGGCACCCCTGCTGTGGAACCAGCTGTCAATCTGGGTTCGACAGGCGGACACCACCTCCAAAACTGAACTGAATTGAATTGAATTGAATTGAATTGAATTGAATAACATCCGACACACAAACAAGCTGAACGTTTCCCAGAGTTACTGCTGTGAGAAACGTATGCAGCTAATTAACGTGCTGCTGTTCACACACACACACACACACACACATGGCAGGAATGTGGAGGGGAGGTAATGAGGCAGCAGAGCCTCACAGACTCTGTCCAGTCCAGGATGCGGTGTGAGTTTGACCTCAGTGATGAGGAGCAAAAACAGCCGTCACCTGGTTGTTCAGTTTACGATCACCTGAAACCAAACCTCCACAGCTTTTCAAACCTTCATTTAGAGTGCAGTCCGAGTCCTGCTCTCGGGTCCAGTATTTGTTCAACCTGCAAAACATAGAAACAGCTCAGCCTAAAAAACTGCTGGTTGTTTTATTTACCCCCCGAAATCTGAAGTGATGCAGCTGCATGTAGGAAAACACTAAAATAAAGCTTGAAAGAGAACTGCTTTGTTCTTACTAAACCACATTGCACCACTGTGTCATCTGATCCTGGACGACAGGCAGCCGTGCATCACAGCTTCAGAAACCTGGACCGAGAGGGGCCCCTTTGGCCCAGGCCTCCATTATCTGGTCCACCTGTGGAGGAGGTGGACCAGAGGAGCAGCGTAGAGGTTCTTGATTGGCTCCCTGGTGATCACCATGGAGAACACCGTGTCCAGGTTCTTGTTCCTGTACCTCTGCTTCACTGCTACTTCAACCATGTGTTTGCAACAGTCATGAGGACAGAGGAAGAGAGGATTACAGTCCACCGGGTCCAGTATTCACAGGATTAGACATTCAGATCCAGAATTGCTGGGATTCACGGTCCGTCGTATTTTACAGGACACTAACCATCCAGTTCATACGGGTTTCAGTAATCAGGTCAAACTGGACCTGCTCAATTATAATTCATCCTGTCACCGGTGTCCATGGCAACAAGCCCAGCATGTCAAAATGAAAGTGAGCTCCAACAGAAGGAGTGTGTTCGCACGAAGCCACACATCGCTGCTTCACTTCAACGAGCAGGTGTTGCTCAGTGAATGTGAATGTAATGAGGCACATTTCATTTCTCTATTGGCTGTAAGAACCATCGGTTTGATCAGGACCACTTTTATAGCTTTGTGTTCTGCTCTTCATCTTCGTTCAAGTTATTCCTCCTTCTTAATCCAGGATCAAAATGCTTTTATCGGCGTGTAGAGCAGGAATAACGTCACCAAACCAGAGATGACTGGTAAAAATAAATTCTTATTCAAACAGGACGACCTCGTCTGAATGAAGAGAACACGGCACAAATGCTTTCTGAATGCTTTAAACTAAAATTATGTCTTTTTGCAGATTGAACATTTAAGACATCAAATCGATGACCAATGAACAAAATAGGTACAAGGAAAATAATGAATGAATGGTGTGCACATGTTTTTCTGTTCATGTATTAAAGACGTGTTCTGGAAGAGTAAAACACTGCAGTGTAACAGCTGGGGCTGAACTGAACATCATTAAGCCTCTCATTTCTGTGAGGTGTGAACATGATCCTGTTGGAGAAGATCTGGTCCTCATGTGGCCCACGGGGCCCCGAAGGCCTCCTGCAGGCCTCCTGATGGGGGTCAGCCAGGGGCTGTCGGTGAAGCCTGTGGGGGTCGGCCGGGTGATGACAGTATTAACTGAGCTCAGGCTTTACTGGCTGGTTTGTGTCTTTTCTTTAATGAAATTTGTTGGCTGTTTTTCTTACTCAACACCTGACTTATAAATTAAACTTGATTGTTGCTGAAAAATTAAAATCTGAGTGAACTTTCTGCTGGGTGAGATCCTGCAGATAATACACATAATGATAAAATGTGTTTCTGCTGTGTTGAGTCAGTGTGAATAAACTGAAAAACGTAGTCTGACTAAATGAAATGAATGCAAACGTGCACACAAAACTCGCGTGTTCATTCTGTTAACACGTAGACATTATCACATAAACCTGCCGTGTCTATTCAAGCGTTTATTCTTCAAGAATCGCACATTAAAGTAATTACAAAGCGTGTCGGATTAGTCACCGTGTCTCCGCCGAGCGACCCTCAGTAGTGTGTGACTGCAGGAGGCCGTTGGAGGTCCAGGTCTTGTCCAACAGGATCATCTTCACACCTCGCAGCAGGTGGCTCGACGGCAGCTTCTGACGTTCAAAGACGACCTCGAGCTGCTCTGTTTGACACGTTTCAGTGACGCGTCGTGGCTGCAGTTCAGTTCGTGCTGTCCTGGCATCTGGCTACTGTGTGTTAGTCAGCGGGGAAACAGTCTCAGGTTTTCATCCAAAATTAACCAAAGTTCTAAAGAAATCTGCAACCGAACATGAGAATTGATGTTTGTCTGACATGCAGAGTTTTGTTGGGACGTTCAACAAGGCTGGTGTCTCGATATGAACTTCTGTCTGCATGTCTGGATTAAAGCTAAAGCTGAGGTGCTGCTGTGCGCCTGAGACCCCCCGACTCCCCCGTAGCCCTCAGAAACCCTGGTCCCCCACACAGTTGTACTGTTACGCAGCCTGAGGGTTTACCCAGCGTCTTTATTTAGACCCAGCCGACTGCACCTCCCCTGAGGTGTGAAACCTGCTCACATGTGTCTGATGGACACGTGGCAGCCTGGCCTCTCATCAGAGAACACAATGTGAGGCCAGTGTGTTAATCCCTCTGGACTGTCAGCACAGCAGAGGTTCTGCTGGTGTGACGTGTTGAAGGCTGCTGGTGAAGCCACTGATTCAGAGCTCTGATAGGCTGCGGAGACAGCCAGCTTGATAAAGGCTTCCTCACTGCAGACGTGTGAGACGCAAGCAGGAGGCGAGCTGAAGGAAAACCAGCCCACACGTAACAGAAAACTCTCACGTGTTTCATCTTTGTCTTCATTTCCTGTCGTGTGAACGTGCAGCTCGAGCCTCGTCCTCAGCCGGACTGGGAGAGTCAGAACAGTATGGGACACACAGTACAGGCTCACGTTTCCTCAGCTGTCCTCGCGTCCACAGTCAGATGCTGACAGGAGCAGGAGACGAGTCTCGGCTGAAGCACGAACTTTTAATGGTCGACAAAATGTGATTTTATTTGAAAGACGCCGCTGGCTGAATTTAGTTTCTTCTGATTTCTGATTCTCATTTTGTAGTTTGGTGTCCAATAGCTGAAGAGGTCGATGTGGACGTCTTCTGAAAGCCACCTTATAGTTCAAGTCTCAAGTTTGTCCAAGAGCAGAAACTTTGTGCTGTCATGTGTTATTTATGTGCTGCGATGAGCATGTGGTGGCCCCCGACTCCACTGATGAGATGAGTTCTGCTGCATCTGTAGTGCCACATCACTCAATTCAGTTCAGTTCAATTTTATTCATATAGCACCTTTTACAATCAAATTTGTCTCTAGGTGCCTCACAGAAACCCAGAACCTGAACCCCCGAGCAAGCAGACAGAGACAAGGAAGAAGTCCCTTTTAACAGGAAGAAACCCTGAGCAGGACACCAGAGCGCTTTATCTCCTCAAAGATGCATTCAAAGCTACGTTAGCGATGGTGTAGGCTGCAGCAAGCAGACGTGTGGTGACGTATGGTGACGTATGGTGACGTATGGTGACATATGGCGACGTGTGGCGGAGCGCGTGGCGTCATGAGCGATGTTTGACTGAGTACTCTGAGTGTGTGAAAACACTGCTCTCAAACTCACACCTCAACTGGCAACAGACAAGCGTGACAACATGAAAATCATGAAGTGATTTGACGGCGTAGTGGCTGCAGAATAAAGACACCATCAGGGTGTAGACCGGGTCCCCACACACCTCGCTTTCACTGGGCAATCAAAGTGCTGATCACTGATGTTACACAGGACATTATGGACTCATGCATTAATGTCTGAACACCAGTTTAGCACAGCAGGCCACTGGAGCTGAGCTGTAACCGTTTCATATGCTGTTAGCTAGAGATGCTAAAGCTCCCCAACGCACTGCTCAACTGGTCGCTTTTAATCATTCTTCACACTTGTTCAAGCTCCTTTTATTTCAGGGTAAAAGTGAGATGAAGCGAACGTGAGGCTTCAGCAGAAACTCCCCGTCGGTGTTTCCTGGCTAAGCAGCAGCAGATGGAGGTTTCCTCCATGACGTCTCTGTGCTTGGCTGCTGTCCTCACTCATCTGTCTCTGTTTGGGTGATTCACGGGCAGAACAAACAGGCAGCCATCTGGAACGTGGGGAATTTCTGATGAGAACGTGTCTATGTGTTCAAATGGAAATTGGTGAATTGTAAATCGGCTACAGGAACTGAACATTAATGAGACACGAGGATTCTGCTGATGAAGCAGACGCATATGAAGTGTCTCACTGAAGACAACTCTGCAGCTCACAGCCAAACCACAGCACTGCAGGTCCCACTGCAACCTTTTTAATTGAGGAAACTCATTTTGGGTCCTTTTTGCCCTAAACTTAACCAACCTTAGACAAAAGTATCCAGACTTCATGGGGCTGTTCCTCAGGGTTCGGGCTCGGCCCCTGACTTCCAGTGAAGGGAAATCTTAATGCTTCAGCACACCAAGACATTTTGGACAATGCTATGCTTCCAACTTTGTGGCAACAGTTTGTTGAAGGCCCTTTTCTATTCCAGCATGACTGTGCCCCAGTGCACAAAGCAAAGCTCCATAAAGACATGGTTGGATGAGTTTGGTGTGGAAGAACTTGACTGGCCCACACAGAGCCCTGACCTCAACCCCATCCAACACCTTTGGGATGAACTGGAACGGAGATTGTGAGCCAGGCCTTTTGGTCCAACATCAGTGTGTGACCTCACAAATGCTCTACTGCATGAATGGGCACAAATTCCCACAGAAACACTCCAACATGTTGTGGAAAGCCTTCACAGAAGAGTGGAAGCTGTTAGAGCTGCAAAGGGGGACCAACTGCACTCCAGCGTACACGCACTTTGAATGCCATGTGACCATAAATCCTGTTGGTGTAGCAGTCAGACCTCAGGTCAGGTGTTTTGTCTATATGGTGTTAAAGACATGCAAGGTTAAAAGTGATTGTCAGTGATATGTAATGAAAGCAGCTGGGGGTGTTAACTAACTGTAATTCAGAGCAGCATGTATTTGTAATTTCCCAGTTATGGGACTAATCAAGGATTATCTTATTTTAAGGATTATTTGATCTTATCACGTGTTGGTTACTTCAGAACACGGCTCCATAACGAGGTCATGTGATGTGCTGTAGCTGCTGAAGTCTCGGCTCATGCCGGGTCAAAGACAGACTTTGTTCATGTGGAGGTGCCTGCTCCACCACAAGGCCACAGCCATTGAAGTACCTGCCGTCCCTCGTCGTCCTGCAGCTCTCCACATTACAGTGTTTTCAGGTCATATCAGGCGTCTCGTGTCAGTCTGAAGCTGCTGTACGATTCAACACACAGCATCTGCCACCTCTGTGAATCACTGATTAACTGTTGACCCTGGATGCAGTGAAGTCTGAGCTACCACAGCGTGATAATGTTCAGGCAGACTGCACCTGTCTACCTGCTCATCTGTCGGTCACACTCTGAAACATGTTAAACACAGGGACTCGGAGAACACAAATAATAATCAGCTCTTTTTAATGAAAAGTTTGACAGTAAACAACCATGCGCATGAACTCATGATGTGCGATTGGAAGCAGCTTCATCAGCAGACTCTAATATTTTCCAGACTAATCGGTTCCTCCGCTGGGGAATTTGTGACCAGGCCTTCATTTTCTCTGCCGACTCGGACTGCAGTCTTCACGGGAAGGACGACGGGTGGGAAAGAAACCTGAGAGCTGGAAGCTGGTGGAGGAAACTGAAAGCCAAACATTTTTCATTTGTAGTTTGGAAAGATGACGAAGCCTCACAGCTCTGGTGGAGGCTGGAGGAGAGCTTCTGTGTTGGTGTCCTCTTTAGAAAGCCTCCACTCTGCCCTCCAGCTCTCAGCTTACTTTCAGGATCCACACTGTTCCCTCCGCGGCACATCGGCCTCCCCCGTCCGCTGGGGAATCAGGACGGGCTCCTCGGAGCTCATCGCGGCCTCCCTCCGAGCTGCACAGAAACACAGACTGGATGAGAGACGGACCAGCGGGTGTCATTTGGTTTGAGTTCACCCCCAGCTAACCTCACTGAGGAACAACGAACAGAAATACGTTCAAACGTTATGTGTTAACACGCCACGAACAGACCACAAGTCAGAACCGAGGAGCGAGAGCCGAGGAAGCCCTGTGCTGAGCTTAAGGGCAGCTGGTCTGGAATCAGTTGCACCTGACCCACCTTTTCTCTGGCTACACGCTGTGGCGCTCGGCTTCTCGGGCTGCGGCTCGCCTCTCACGGCAGCCCGGATCTTCTGCGCCACATACCTGCAAGCTGGAGAGGGAACAACGTGAGACGAGATCGTTCACATTCGCAGTTCAATAATACAGAAATATTCAGCCGTGACTTCTGAAATGAATTCCTGCTGGCACGTCCTCTCAGTAAACTCCAAACTCCTCTGACTCTCGTTTCCACGGTCGACTTCCTGGTATCAGCTGGTATCATGATGGGTGTGGAGACCACAAATTAAACGTCTGCATTGTTTAGCAGGCAGGCAGGAACAACAGTAACAAGTCGCACATCTCCTTTCAGTTAATGGGAGACACCAGTTCAGTGAGATACAGTGGAGGAAGTGAGACCTTTTGGACAATTTGTACTTGTTTTTTAAGTTGAACTTTTCCAGTGTGTGGAGTTGCATTGTGGGAAGTGTAGGAGCCGGGAGTGTGACTCGTTTTTCAGTGTAAACAAACTGCACGTGTAAACAAACACCAAGCTTCCACTGAAATATTGAGTCCTTTCAGCTTTTGCGTTTCACAAACCCTTTACTACATTTACTAATTATCAACGATCAGTCATAAAACCTCCATTTATGATACTCTCGAGGTCTGACCAGGACGAGACGGCGACGAGCTTCCTGACAGGAAACTGCTGAGTCACTCTTACAGTCAACAAGAGCAAATGTTCCTGCTTTTGTTTCGCTTACCAACAGGGTCGGCAGCTCTGCTTTTCATGGCACACGGAGCCACGAATATGACAGGAAATGAAGAGAATCTGGTTTTGTGCTGAAGTGGCTGAGAGACACCAGGAAGCAGCCGAACAGTTTAATCACAGCACAACATGTTAAGGTTCAACGACTCACCGCTGATGATCAGTCACACCATTTCTCCCTGGTTTTTGTCTCCTCAGGCTGAAGCCTCTGTGGTGAGTCAAGCTGCTTCTAAGCGTCTGTGGTGGATCTCAGCTGTCAACTGACACTCGAGCTCTTCCTCAATGACAAGTTCAGCCTTCGTCTGACAATCAGTCTGAGTCACAAAACAGCTCGGTCAAGACGAACAGGAAGTGTTTACGGCACAATCACGTGGTGGCTGCTGGAATGAAGACTCTGTTGTTAAGCAAATAAAATATGATGAGACTTCAGTCTGAACATTTAGGAGCAAATTAAACAATAACTGAAGCAATACTGTAGTTTTAAGAGACAGTCAGAAGGTGGTGATGGTGTGGCGTCACTGTGTTGTTTTCCAGCTGCCAGAAAGCATCAAGAAAACAATGAAGAAGAAGGAGAAAAGTCAGTTCCAGCTTCTCCGTGGAAACTTAAGCTGCGTGCCAAAATAATGGATCGTTTATATAATCATTTCAAGAGGTCTACTGCATGGGAGTTTACATCACACACTATCACAAAAGATTAGGTTATTTATCAGTTTTTACAGCTGAGACGACTGTGGAAGTTGTTGGTTTTCAGCAGTTGAGACGAATCGAGTGACCCGACTGCAGTAGTTCCTCTCAGTTTACAGTCTATGAAGTCAATTAGGGAAGATCTGCTGTAAATTTAAAAGTTTGTTCAGAATTAAATAGTAAAATATCATAAATAATTTGTACTTAGCTGTTGGGCACCAGCTCACAGCAGCAAAATCCCTTAATATGACGCAGATAAAGGACATTCCTTTATTAAAAGGCGAGGAAATAAGAATAATACAAGAAGGCAGAGAAATACTGTTGTACATACTCCGGTACAGGAGGTGGCGGTATGCACCTAAAAGCTGATATTACAAGTCGTTAAAAAACAGGAAGAAGAAGAAGACGACGAAGAAGAAGAAGATGAAGATGATAACGATGCTTGTCAATGGGAACTGAAAACAATCTCGGGCTCTTGACTTGACGAGGTCGGCAGCTGCACTGAAAACATTTCACGTTTGGTTGTGAGTGTGTTGCCGATGCTATTGTCGATGTTTGCTAGCCGTTAGCTGGCTCCACACATTGTCGCCGTAAACAAGCCCGCCTCAGCTGGACGAGCGAACTTAACGGCGTGTTAGCTGCCGTTAGCTCCCCGACACCAACACAGCTTTGACCGAAAACGGGAGAGATTGGCGTGTTGTGTTCTTGTGTGTAAATCGGTCCATCCAGACGACTGAAGTTGGAAAGAGTCGTGGTGACGTTAGAGCTAGCTAAATGTAGATGTAAGTTTCTGATGTGTGTGGTTTCTGTTGTCCGGCTGGCAGTTAACGTAACTGTTTCCACTTCTTCGTGTTTCACAAGCTGATATGTAACATCAGTGCAACTGACACATCCGGGACCGCACTTCCTTCCCCCCAAACAAGATAAACATGCCCCAGCAACTCCAAATGATGTAGTAAAAGCTCCTCACTTCCCATGTTGAGTACTACACGTCATGTTATTTACAGATAACATACAAGCATTTGCTTTAGGGGGCACAGGAAGGAGGCCACATTCTGTTGCTGCTTATGATACGCTGTAAAAATACTTACTAAAACGTGTGTGCATCACGGCAGTTCGTACTTTGTGACGTTTACCTCAGTCCATATGTAAAACGTGTGTGTGTGTGATGGGCAATCAGCAGGCAGCTGCTGGCTGGGGGGCACATCAGGATGAGGAACGCGGTGATGATGTCATGTTGTCATGTCATGTCATGAACATGAAGGAGTTACTCTGGTGCAAACCTGTGCTCATTCGGTCGACAGCTAACATGTTCCAGCCTTATGCTTATTTGCCTGGTAAAAACTTTGATATCAGTCAAATAACATTTGCTCCTCAATGCTCGACGCCCCTGTATACTTTTCATTTAACTGAGATGTTTAGGAGGTTTGGATTCTTGGTGGAAAATGTCTGTCAAAATCAACCAGTCATTAAGTAATTTCACTTGTTTAAGAGACGTTTGCCAGATGGACTTTGAAGGCCAAACTGGAAATTAAGCACATGTTGAAAGTTTTCCTGCCTGAACCAAATGTGTTGATAAGCAAGTCAAGAACAAATGACCAAATTGTTTGTTGAAAACTGGCACAGCAGTCCACATAAGACTGGCACATGTAGGACTTTGGCCCATGTCATCTCCTGAGAGGCTGGTCCACATCAAGTCCATGATTGTGCAGAGAAGATGCTAATGACACGTGTGCATCGTCTGCAGGTAACTCTGACAGAGTCGCTGATCCCGGCCAGGAGCAGAGCAGCAGGCGAAGCAGCTGTTGACACTCGGGAGTCCGGAGGAGGTTCACCTGTGCAGAGGAGGATCGACAGGACCTCAGATGGCTGGCTTTCTGGATAACTTCCGCTGGCCAGAGTGGGAGTGCATCGACTGGGGGGAGAGGAGGAACGCAGTGGCCTCTGTTGTCGCTGGAGTTCTGGTGAGTGAGAGACTGGATTACTGCAGAGTGGACAGCTTGTCAACGTGACGGGTTGAGCTCGAGTCAGCAGGTCAGATATGCACTTGTGTATCTGACCTGCCAGCTTCAGAAAACCCAGGTGAAATGTGATATGTGTGGTAAACAGCACAGATCAGTAAGAGCTTCTGAAACTGTCCCTCCCTCATCTTCAACCTTTAATCTTTAGATCAGTGAAGTTCATTCAAATGAAGGTTGCAGGTTCACATTCCAGCACTGAGATAACTGACAGTAACTGCAGTCTGTAAATGAGTCAGAGGCGCATGATAATCATTCCTTTATCTGTTTCCTGTTTGCCTTCAAGGTCATTTTAGTACAGACATGAGTTTCCCGGGAAACTTCTGAACGTCCTCAGACCTGCAGATAAATCTTTCAGTGATGACAAGTTTTAAATATTTCATCATCATAAGTTCACATAAAACCAGTTTATCAGCTCATATGTTGACTTTTAAAATGGGCGTCATTTTTCCTGTAAACACTTCATCGCCATCATCGTCATCATCATCATCCCACATTTTGACATTTCTGGACACTGAGAAAAGCTGAGATGTTTAATTGTGAACGGAGGGCTGAAATAACAAAAAGATTCATTAGGCTTCCTCACCAACGAACATCCTTTCAAACCTTTCATCTTTGTTTACGAGCAAAGAGACGTCCACAGAGGCGACCACAGATGGTATCAGACGAGCAGCCCGACGTCGTCTCTGTGTCGTCTCTTCCTCCACGTCATCGTGAGCGTCTGAAGCTTTCAGCTCGTCTGCCTGCGTTTTGTCTCAGCTGACCTGCGTGTCACGTGTTGCGCTGCATGTAAACTGTGATGTGTCTTGGCAGTTCTTCACGGGCTGGTGGATCATGATTGACGCGGCGGTGATGTATCCACTGCAGGAGCAGATGAACCACGCCTTCCACACGTGTGGCGTCTTCTCCACCATAGCCTTCTTCATGTAAGTGCCGCACACGTCACGCTCTGCTGTGAGCCTGTTGACACATGCAGTGAGTGTTAGAAATGAGGCAGACCAATAGCCAATCAGTGTTGTCACATACCAGAATTATGCTCTGATGGAAAGCCTCCCCTAAAGATCTCCACACTGATACTGAAATGGACAATAGCCCCCCCAGGCATTTGCGGAGGTTTTGTTTTCTCCGCCGCAGCACGAGGATCATGACTGTTAGCCCGTTTACAGCACAGAGGAGGGACAGCTGGCCGCTGCATTCAGGCATCGTTTTAGTTTCCGCTCTCCTGCTGTCATCACAGCCTCGAGCCTTTTTGTAGTTCTTTGCATCGCTGGCCTTTTAATGGCCTTGTGTTCGGATTGTCTGGTTATGTTGAGAAACACACAGTGTGCATCCATACTGCTGCACTTTCACTTCATGTCCTCCTTCTCGAGGTTACCACGACAGCAACAACAATCAACAGGAAGTCCTCAGATTAACCGCTGACTCTGTCTTTATGCTTAGGATCAACGCAGTTTCTAATGGCCAGGTGAGAGGAGACACGTATGGAGAGGGCTGCCTCGGCAGGACAGGTGAGCTTCCACTGCTGCTCTGCTCTCATTTGATTGGCTGTCAGGGTGTGCGGAGTGAACGAGCGAGCTAATGAAAGCCGTCATCACGTGTGTCCTCGCAGGAGCTCGTCTCTGGCTGTTCGTCGGCTTCATGATGATGTTTGGCTCGCTCATCGCCTCCATCTGGATCCTGTTCGGAGGCTACGTGGTGCCGAGTGAGTGCCCCCCCACCCCCCGCCCGCTCGCCGCTTCGATGCACATCGCTATCAGACGTTTAGTCATGACACATCAGAGACAAGAATTCACACACAGTCCACACCGTCTCTAATCCTGTTCTCTAACTGAAACTGTGTAGGGTCAGGAAGTGCAGTGTTGGTGTGTCACAGGGTTTAACACACAGGCAGACAGGCAGCAGGTGTTTGTGAACGCAACCTGCTTCAACCGATTAGACCACTGAAGCCGTAAACACCAGATCCCCAGACGCCATTAAAACAATCACACATCACATGCTGAGAGGTGCTGAGTCAAGAGGAACTTCCTCAGTCGTCTGGGTCAGATACATACGTTAAGTTTTTCTTTCTCTGTGCTAAAAAAACAAACAAACCCCAAAACACACACACACACACACACACACACACACACACACACACACACGAACAGCAGGTCTCAGGACAGTTTCAGAGTCATCAGCATGTCTCTGCAGTGTGTAACTGACTTGTTACTGTTTTCCTCCTCTTGTTCAGACAAAGAAGTGGCCCCCGGGTTGGCGGTCTTCTTTCAGAACGCCTTCATCTTTTTTAGGTGAGTTTAACTGACTTAAATAAATCTGTGAGCTCACCGCTGGGGTTTGGGCTCCTGTTTGTCTTGTTCCTGTTCAAGTGTCACCTTAAAAGACGCCAGGACTTCTGGTCCGCTGACGCACGGCTGAAGTCGGTTCAGAGTTTATTGTTTTGATGTGTGAGCTGAAGGGGAAAGAACATGGCCGACACGCTCGCCACTGAGGAGACTGAGGAGGTCTCGGTTTGGACCTCTGAAGAGTAGATGAGACAAGATGCACTTAGAGAATGGATTTATATGCTTCAATTCAATTTTATTTAAAGTGCCAATTCATAACAGAGTTATCTCAAGACACTTTACAGGTGTGTAAACAACACATTCAAAACAAAGAAGAGAATCAGAGAGAAACAGGTCCCAGGGCAAAACCCCACACTGAGTCAGCATTTGGCCACAGTGGAGAGGAGAGACAGGGAGATGGAGAGAGACAGGAGGCGGGGAGAGACAGGAGAGGGGGAGAGGAGAGACAGGGAGATGGAGAGAGACAGGAGGGGGGGAGAGACAGGAGAGGGGGAGAGGAGAGACAGGGAGATGGAGAGAGACAGGAGGCGGGGAGAGACAGGAGAGGGGGAGAGGAGAGACAGGGAGATGGAGAGAGACAGGAGGCGGGGAGAGACAGGAGAGGGGAGAGACAGGAGAGGGGGAGAGGAGAGACAGGGAGCATAGAGAGAACAGTGCAGAGAGGAGCAGCAGGATCCGGGCAGGGCCATGGATAGGGTTCTGGATCCAGCAGCACTATCAGTGCAGTAGGCAGGGCCATAGAGGGCTCAGGATCCAGCAGCAGTACCAGGCCTCAGGAGGGCGGGGTAGGAGATTCTGGATCCAGCAACATGCTCCGGAAGTGCTAAGGAAAGATGGAGCACTAGAGCTCCGGGGGAGAGGACGAGTTAGTGCTGCACCAGTGATGGGACGTGAACATAGAGAGGGTGTCTGTATGCTTCAGAGTCATCTCATTTCCCCAAACAGCAGCCGCAGTGAATTTCCTACATCCTCATCGTCTCTTCCTCAAGCTCTCATGACTTTCGGGTTGCACAACACATCACTTTGTCTGAGAGTGTCGGGGCTGGTATCACCAGGCGGGTCTCACTGTCTCCGATTCTGCTTCACTCCACCAGGGGAACAGGACAGTCCAGTTGGTTCCTCAGACATCTTGTTCTTACGGGAAATGCGTTTCTCAGTTGGCGACAGAACAGGCAGGACGAGCAGCACACCGTCGCTAACAGGAAGCTGCGTGTTACTGCCAGGAAAGGGTGTGGCTTGAGTGATTTTAACTGGAAATCCTCTGTGTCTTGTTGGTGCTTGTTGCGTCCGTCGTAGCTCAGGTTTTGGTTTAGATTTCACCACCAGACACACCAGGCTCACGTAATGAAAACACCATTTAAAGGTTTAGGGAATAAATATATTTATTGTTGTAGGCTCAGACAAATGTGATTAAAGCGCTTTGCTGTTTGTCCTGACGTGTTTTTCTCTCTCCGTCTCTCTGCAGCACTCTGATCTACAAGTTCGGCCGGACTGAAGATTTATGGGGTTAGAGGGTCTGTCTTACTACTGTCTGTATCTCTCACACACACACACACACACACACTTGTCTTTCTATCTTTGTGAGGACCCTCATTGAAAAGCCCCTCACCTTAACCATCACAGCTAAATGACTAACACAAAGCTGAACCCAAACCCAAAAACTGAGGCCGTTCAATAATATCAGCACATCACGTGTATCAGCCGGACCCTGAACACTTCTGTCAGTGTGTCAGGCTGATGATGCACACACGACAAACGCAAACTGTCGACCAGTTTACTTTGTGTGTGTGCACTTTGAAAAGCGTAGCAGGACATTAATGAGGCTACATATGTGCATCGGCGCTCGGCCAAAATGAGTTCAAAATAAACCACAAACAGTCTTTTGAAGTAGTTGTGAGCGGCCCAGACGTCCTCTCGGTGCTGGTTTAAAGCAGAACAAGGTCCACACAAAGACGGCAAGACAAGCAGCCGCACGCACACACAGAAAGTTAAGATTTTCGTTTAGTTCGTATTCGTTTTAAATGCTTTTGTAAACGTTCCCACTGTATCTGTGCTGTTCTCCAGATAACACTTTTCAAACTGTCTGTACTTGAAATGAGGGAAAGCAGGACGCGGGTTCACTCAGCTCGAGCGTTAAGGCGTTCATTTATTCAGTCGAGTGTAATCTCACTGCAGTGAACCAGAAAGGGAAATCATCATTTGTGTTGGGACGAGCTAACTTATTGATAGGAGAACAAGTAGGCAGTAGTAGGCAGAGGCTGAGGCCCTCCTGCTGTCCTGCTGCCTGTGCTGAAGCTGCTCATGTCGTATACTTGTATGTCAGAAAAGGCCACATGCACTGGATTATCATGACTTTTAGATGAGTGTTTCTTTTCATGGGTCTGACTCGTACCAGGGTCTGTTTCCTGTTGACAGATTAGTCACTGTCGTTCTGCCTCAGGATGAAGCATGTTTTTTAAATAGTCTGTCTCACCCTCTTGTACTTTGTCCTTGTTCAGCTCGTTTCTGTAAAGTGAGATGTAAGTATTCAGTATACTTTGGATTTTATTTTTGGTAGCCATTTTAACTATTTAAGTAAGGAGCAAATGTTGTGTTGAGGTGTCAGTCAGAAAAGCTGCTGTAGCAACAGTATCAAACATGGCACACTGACGTGCAGCGGATCATTTTTATTGTCATGAAATACTCGTGTACCCTGAAGCTTTGACTTGCATGGAGTAAAAATGAGACGTAAAAACCTGAGAAAGTGGGATTCTGGTTTACATTTTTAATCATTTGTCCGACTTGTCAAGAGCTTAAAAGTGAAAAATAAATGTGTTTTATTGGAGAAGTCTGGACCGTCTGCAACTGCTTGCACCCGATTGGCTGGCGAATGAAGTCGTGTCTTTTGCTTGTATGAGTTCAGGCTTGGAGACGTGTCTGGCACGTGTCCGCCTCCCGCCGCAGCACAGGTGAGTACGCTTCAGTTTGTCGCGCTTGCTGCATTTCGTATTGACAAACCCGAAACGCGTCCGAGGGTTCGCAGCCCTCGCCGAGGACTCAGCCTTCAGACAGAACAAACCGTCTGGAAAACAAAACTCTCGTTTACGAGCCCCAATCGCAAAACTGTCTTCACATTCGTTATTTATTGTTAATCAGTTCAGACCCACGTGATTACAAGACATCAGCACATAGAAAGTACAAAACAGTAACACACCAAACCTTTGGCGTGTAGTCCACACACAGGTGAAAGCTTCATGTCGTGTTTTCCTTGATTCATAAGAGTTTCAGATTAAACTTTTGTCCCATTCAAAAAAATCTGCAGGACTCAGCGACTGGAGTCTCCTGTTGGACGGCGCCTCGACCTCGGGCCGCGTCAAAAGCCGCTGAACGCGTTCATTAATGCTTACAGAAGCTCAAATGTTGTGATTTAAAGAAAACAGCACATTTAAAAAAAATGAAAAAGTGTAGCATCCAAAGGAACCAGCACGAGACGGACTATCCAGCTCACCGTCCCTCCGTCAGGCCGCGGGACACGGTGCGCTTCAGACAGCGCGTGAAAACGTCTCGGCAGCTCAGGCGTGGGGAAAACGACGCCGCTTTCACGGGGATTCAGGCAGACGGACGGCGTTGTGTCGCTATGGTGATGGAGGCTAAAGAGTACGAGATAAAATCAATTTGTGATTTCTCTTGAAATTCTGCTGCAAACTTAAAATCAGACCCACGTGAAAATCCGCCCAAACGCTCACTTCACGTTGGACTGAAAACACTAAACTATGAGCTTGTTTTCCACATGTTTTGCAACGTAAAATAGTTTAACTTCCGCCCTCCTGCGGTCTGCTGGCGTTCTCTGCCCGCCGCAGCTCGCGTTGGCGTCCTGCTCTCGTCGATGGGAACGGGAGCCCGTCTGCTGTCCGTCTGCCTGCATCCACGTGAATCCAGCATTAACTCGAGAGGTCTTTCCATGTCTCCATTTTCTCTCCCTGAGTGAAAGCTTCTCTTCCCAGCACTCGAGTTTTTACACTTGGACTCGTTTTCCGGAGCCTGAATCCATCTGAGCCGAGAGTCTGTGTTTGGGGGGGCCGCAGGGCGCAGAGTTCAGTCCTCAGGGCTCATCCACGAAGAGGAGGTGCAGTTCCCCTGAACTACGCCAAGGTGACGGAGGAGATGACCTCAGTGTGCTCCTCAGGCTGGCAGCTGGGGACTTCATGGTTCCTAGTCACGACCAGGAAGTGCTAGAGGAGACCAGAGAAACAGTCAGCATGAGCACACTGGGAGTGATGACATGCAGGGGTCACCTGCACACCTGCTTACAGGTGTTGGCAGCCACGGTGTTCTGACTGTCTTTTTGTCAATATGTGAGCTGAGCAGATCTGAGACCAGCTGCTCACACACGATGGTGATGTAATGTGATGTGAGGAGTCATCTCAGTGTGTTACTGTGCAACGATTACCATCAATGAAACACAGCTGGGGCGAAAAGACGTGATTTTAACTGATGTCAAGGAATCTGATTCTACTCCAACAATCCAAAAACGGAAAACGACAAAAACAATCAGCTGGTTTAGTGATTACATGTGAACTTTGGATGCTTGTTCTGAACTTTGAGAAATGGAACAAATGATAAATAGACTCCAGGAAATAAACAAATCTTCATTAACGTTGATACTCACGTCTGGGATCTCGCATCTCGTCCTTCGCAGCCACCGTTTGAACCTCCCACAGTGGAAGAGGAGGACGTAGGCGATCGCAGGAGTCAGGACAACCAGAACGAGGACGAGCACCACAGGGACGATGATCTCAGCTTGTCCTGAGTGACCTGCTGGGAAACACACCGTTTTTAACCTACCACAAATCACTGAGCCGCCATTACCCTAACCCACAAAACAGAGCAGCGTTATCGTTTCTTCACAAACAACCGCGGCCAAAACAAGCAACAGAAGCGCGGGTGATAAAAGCGCAGTCTTACTGGAGTTGGGGATGAGCTCACACTGGGGGCACCTGGGCAGCCCGGTGGGGTTGCTGAAGTTAAGAAACTGCACCTTCACACAGTAACGCTGTCCCTCCTGCAGCCCCTCGATGGACAGCGAAGAGACGCCGTCTTTAAAGTTCTGCTGGAGACACATGAGAGTGATGTGAGGCCAACATGTCCTGTTGACTCTTCATGTCAACACATAACATCTTTTTTTTTTTTACCGCAGGACCAAATAACTTCTAGATGTGATCAAATCATTTTATTACTATACAGAGTGAAGATTTTTGAAAATCAAAGATTCTTTGTTTGGGTGAGAGATGATTATACTTTTACGTTTTATTAATTTTATCACAGTTTTCTGCAACGTGTTTCTTGAACGTGTTTCAACCCAATCCAGTGAAAAATAAGCCATCAGCGAGGTAGGAATTTTTCATTTTTTCAAGAAAATCCATGACATGAACTGGGAGAATGTGGAATAAGCCTTTACAATGTTTCAGAGTACAAACCCAAGAAGGAAAATAAAAGCAGACAGGCAGATAAAATGAGAGTGAAGCAGGAAGAACATGAAGGCAAAGGAAGCGAGAACAACAACATGAATAAGATCAAATAACAGAGAAAAGGCGCCGCAGATGATAAGAAACCAAAAGTCGTGAGAGGAGGTTTAAAAGAAGCTCAAACGAGAAGCTGACGGACGCGTCTCACCTCCAGCGGCTCTCCCTCCCTGCCGTAGTGAACCCGGTGTCTCGCGTGGTCTCCGTATTCCCTAGCCAGCGGGTGGTTCCTGCTCAGGTGTACGGTCAGGTAGCCCGGCCGTGCAGTCAGACTGACTTGAGGAATACACGAGTCACCTGTAAGAGCGCAACACACACATGCAAAGTCAGGACTGATCTCCATGGGCGACGTGACCACAGACACGAAGCTTCGGTTCAGTCTGCAGAAGCGTGATGACGTCCTGGCAGCTCGCCGTGGGCGTCTGAAGCCTGTGACACGTCACGCTGTGTGGTTCACACTGTGGTGAGGCTGGTTAACACCCCGACTCACACTGCACTAACTGTACAATACAGCAGTCCACCTTCAATAGAAAGCAACTGTTATCTGGTCATGAAATCAGTCATTTCCTGTGTGACACCTTTTGATTTTAACTGCTGTGGCACAATGATGGCGGCCCGGCATGTCGCAGACGTGTTAGCAAAATCTACACAAAACACGGTGTTTCACAGGCCAAACATGCGCTTAACTTCCTCCCGTCTCAGCTGCCGTTTTACGTTGAAACAGAAGAGCCAAAAGGCCGGAGACAGGCTGCAATACTGCCACCTAGCTGTCGGGGGGCTGAACCACAGCCACAAATCTTAACCATCACACAGAACCAGTACAGAAAATACAGAGATGCTTTAGTGTGTGGATATTAAATCAGTCGACCTCTGACATAAATAAATACGATGTTTCCTTGTGAATACCGCAAGATTTTTGATGAGTGCTTTTGCGGGTGACACAACCACATCAACATGTCATGTCACTGTCAATCATTAAGCCTATAACAAGTTAAAAATTCAAACACTCTTCGTTTACTGTCAGGAGAGAAAAAGAAAAGCAACAAATCCTGACGTTTAAGAAGTTGGAACCAGCAAACGTTTGATATTTCAGCTCTTAAAAGCCTGACTCGGTGGAGAACAGCCCTGCCGGTTTCTTACCGTGAGTGCTGCAGGCCTCGACCCGGACAGAGTTCAGCCCTCGCCTCTCCGCCCGAACTCGCAGCATCACGCAGCCAAACATGGACTTATCTTTGATTACATGGACGTCACACCGATTGGCAGATATTCTGAGGCAGGTCGGCACATCTGTCCATTTTATGCTTGCAATCCTAGAAACAACAAGAGGTTTGGGTCAGTGCAGAATTCTTTACAGCTTCTAACACGTCACACACACACACACACACACACACACACACACACACACACACACACACACACACACACACACACACTCTCAGCAGAGAAGGAGGAGCTAAGGAGGAGGCCATCTCACCTGTACTGGACGGTGTAGGTGACGTCTCTGTCCTCGGCAGCTGGAGTCCACGTCATCAGCCACCCGTCAACATGGACGTTCTGAGGTGGTGCTGGTGGCGCCTCAGACAGGACTGGGACAGCAGATGAGAACACAATGTTTGACACTTTATGCAGGAATACGTGCAAAAATCAAATTTCCTGCATCGGTTCAACCGTCCCTGCTGTTACAGAAACTGGATGCTTCTGCATGCGTTTATTTTCTTGTTTGAGCATCATTTTAATCCAATTCATCAGCTTCTAAAGCCATCCATCCGACTAAAACTTCTTAATAGGCTGTTAAAGTGTACAAAGTTTTGTTGTAGTTGAACCTTTTTTGAGACACGACAAAAAAGTCACTTTATTTGCTTTATTAAAATTAGACATGACAACCACCAGAGCTTATTATTATTAAAGTTTTAAACTGACACGAGTGTAACGTTCATGTTTCATGTATAACGACAGACAGGACGTGTAAGTGATTTAAGGTCTTCCAACAGATCCTTTAAAAACCTGAAGCTGCTTTCCTTGGCTGACTTGAAGACGCTGATGCTGTTCATTAATGGCCCAAAACGTCTGGCCCAAACGGCAAAACGTAATGACGAGCCTGAACACACAGCAAGAGTAGCTTTAATCCCACGATTCACATTTTACTGAAATTATGTGTTTAATGAATTATGTCTGTGCCGATTTTACCACACTGCCTAATATGAATCAATCACAGCATTAGATCACATTTTACGTCACATTCAAATCAACCCGACACCAAAAAACCCTAAAAGCAGGAATTTTTAAATCGAGTTTGGCTTAATTTCGTTTGAGGCTAATGGGCAGGCCCGTCTGTTAGCTATTAGCACACCGAGCACGTAATGGGTGTTGCCTCATACTGTTGGTCGGCTACATTAGGCTAACGGTAGCTAAAACCTCAACTGTTAATGTTTAATAATTACCTTGGACGACGAGCTGGATGCACACCACAATTAAAAACATCGTGACAGCCTTATCTGCCTTATCTGACGGGGTGCGACGAGTCCCGGACCAGATTTGTCCCCATAGCAGCTTTAAACAGTCTGTAACAACTGACACTCACAGAACGAGTCCCTGGCCGAACTTCCTCAATTGCTCAGCTTTGGGAATAGCACGGGCACGGTACTTCTCTTTTTTTTTTTTTTTTTTTTTTTTTTTACTGCAACTTTATTTGTAAACAGCATTTACAGTGACGAACTCGTTCCGGTAAGGTTTGCCGTCCAAAATCACATCTCCTAATTTAACCGTAACGAAAAGAACATCAATCATTTATAGCAAATAATAGCTGAATTGTTATTTAAAAGACAAGAAAAAGTAGAAATCACAAATTAACATAAGCAATATTCATACAAAAATAGAATAGGGCTATCAATGATTTTGATCGTATATAGCGCCGATTCACAACAAAGGTTAGAGACAGACAGAGACAGAGACAGAGACAGACAGAGACAGACAGAGACAGACAGAGACAGAGACAGACAGAGACAGAGACAGACAGAGACAGAGAGGAGGGTGGGGGTGAGGGATGCACAGCAGCAGTAATAATACAGACATATTGGAACTGTAGATAATGACAATGAAGTATACAGGAGGTACTATGGTGATTATGATAGCAGTATTAGTAACAGTAATGATGGTAGTAGCTGTACAGAGTCGTAACAGAATTAAAATAGATTATGACTAAACAGTAGTAATCGCAGTAGGTTTCGAGCAGGACCACAGCAGGAGGTCCAACCACGATCCATGAGAACCTGAGAGACCAGAAAGCACAAGGACTCCAGGGAAGAAGCTGAGTTAGTGACACGCATTAATGGGACATGAATGTGTGCACGTCACTTGGGTGGGTTAAATGCAGAGCACAAATTTCGTTGGAGTGAGTTCCCTCCAATGACAAGATATGTCAAAAATATATATATGTCAGAGGGAGAGGAGGTTATTGAAAAGTTCTTAAAATTCAGAACAGTTTATGAGCTGTACTGCAGCCAGCCGCCAGGGGGCGTCCAGATGTTGGGTCACTTTTGGCCAATCTTTCTTTTTTCTTTTTCTTTTTTTAAAGTCCAGACGCCTTTTCTAACCCCTTTTGCCTTAACTCTTTGCGTGAATATGACCTGGATGACTGAGAATCTCCACAGATATTTTTTAAGTTACTTTATTAATCCCAAACTGGGAAATGACTTCTCTGCATTTAACCCATCACTGATGGTAACACACACACATGCAACATGCAGTGAAACACACAGGAGCAGTGGGCTGCATCAAGCGCCCGGGGAGCATATATATTGGGGGTTAAGTGCCTTGCTCAAGGGCACATCAGCCGGCTATGTGATAATGTCCCCACCCCTAATGAGGGGTGGGGACATTATCACTTCACCACACTCAAATTTCTTCCTGCCTGCCCGGTAGGGGAATCGAACCAGCAACCTTCTGATCACAAGCCACATCTCCAACCTCTAGGCCACGGCTGCCCCCACACGAGCCAAAGCAATGATCCATACAGTCAGTGGTTTTTACGCCAATCACATTAACATTTGTTCCATAGTTATTGACATTTTCACTGCAAAACCACAGCTACTGTTGATGCCAGAGTGTGATGGTCAAGTCACATTAGTCACTTTAGTCACCCCTCTGCAGCCTGCCTCATGTGTGCGTCTCCCAGGATGCAGAGATCACTTCCTGGACATGAGGGTGGTGTTACTTCAGCCTGTTTTGCTGAACTGTCAGACCTTTGGCCATGAACAAATCAGCTCAGCAGAGGGCAACATTTTCCTGAGGGAGGTCGGCTCAGGAGGGTGTTGCTGTCCACTGTGTCCACTGTGTCCACTGTTATGGACCATAAACCTCTGAGCAGCACACATCCACGTACAGCCGTTTAGTTTGTCGGCTCATATGCAAACTCATTCAGCTTTGCCGTAACACCAGAACAGGAGAATAGAAACACATTCTGTATTCTGTCTCGCTACACATGATTTCACGCCTTGACATATGAATGTGTTGTTTTTTTTCCCCGAATCTGAAAGGTTCACTTCCTGTGTGTCATAATTTCTCAACAATCAGCAGCAGGCATGATGACTCGCTGAACTGGTCTGGGCTGGTGTGGTTGGCATGTGGGGGCACCTCCTCCCATTTCCGGAGCCATTAGGAAAGTGAAATGGAAAGCGGACAAACCTGGCATGTGTGACTGAAAGGACATAAACCTGGGCGGGTGAGATGATGGCCTAAATGCATTGTGGGACAGACAGAATCCGTCAGGTCAAAGTCTGCACACGGCATCAGACTTTTATAGTCAGTTACTTTCCACCACAACCAGGAAATAAGAGATCACGGAGGTGCTCTCATTATTTCTGTGCTGCTGTTTGTCCGTCCACGTAGTTTTGATGTGATCTTCAGGGGTTCAGGAATCGGAATCAGGAAAACAGTGGAGCAAAAAGCACAACGTGAGCCTCCAAAATACATGGAGTGGAAGTATAAAGTAGCCGAAAATGCAAAGCAAAGACTGAGATCAGGACAAGTCCAGAGTTACAGAAAACGTCACGACAAATCCGGGTACCCTGACTCTTTAGACCAGGAGCTGAGGATCTGTGTGTGTGTGTGTGTGTGTGTGTGTGTGTACAATCACTCATTCTGACACCAAGGTTTGGCACAAGAGGTGCTTTATTACACTATACGGCTGTCCGTGTGGGTGGACACAGCAGATGGTGGACGTGAGACAGACGCTGACATCATCACTGCTTTGGCAACACACACTCGACCAGCACATAGCGAAGCTGTGTGTTTATGCACAGTTGCAACAGACGTGACAACAGACGTGACAACAGACAGGCAAAATGTTGAGGCAACAAAGAAAGCCGAGCTTGAGGAAATTTCATCACAAACCGGACTGGTTTTCTACCAGCTCCAAAGGTTTCCTCGCAACACTCGCCGCCTCTAAATGTCCGCCGTACGCCAAAGAATTTATGATTTACGAGTCTGTTGTTGTGAAGCAGACAGAAGCGATGAAAGCTGCTTAGCAGAGCAGACGTGGATAAACGCGTGAGGTAAAACATGCGTGAAGACGCAGGAAGACCTGCGGTCGACTGCCGAGCTGCAAGCGCATCAATTCAATCTCTTCCAAACGACCACGTTTCTCTCTCAAGAACATAAAAATGCCCACAAGATGAACAAAAATAAAACATTATAAAAAACATATGAGGAAAAAGTCTTTGAGACAAATAAAACGTCATAAGAGCAAAGAAAAACAAACATGGCAGAGGCTGTAGGAGATTAAACAATACAAGCTTTTTTAACCTTTAACACAAGCTTATTGTTGGTGAGAAAAACAAATCTGAGCTTTCATAATGTTGGCTGCCGATAAGAGAAATATGTTTACTTCATTTCCGTAGTTGAAACACAGAAAGATTTCAGCATGAGGCCTGATGCAACTTGTTTTGAAGTTTAAATTCTCTGAAATGAGACGTTTCAGCAAAAAGTTAAATGACACAACAAAGACGTCTCCCCTCGCAGCGACCAGCGCCGCCTTCGCTGCCGACCTGTACTGCGCTACGCTGCGGTTACTGCAGTAACGCCGCTCAGTACCTCAGCCATCAGGCAGACAGACTACACCTGCTGGCTCCAGCCTGCTGCAGGTGTTTCTGTTATTTTGTCCGCCCCATTCGAACTGATGAGGGGCCACATAACGAGCAGCAGTCAGAGTCCCACAGTGCAGCCGAACCAACGGGGTCCCTGCAGGACTGTCAGGACCTCGACGCAGAGCTGAGGCTCCGAGCTCCCTCAGCGGGGTCACAATGTTTCACAGTAATCAAGTGAATAAAAGTAGACAAGTTTTGATCTGAACAAAGAAAATTTCAAAAGCTCCACTAGTTTTCACTTTTGATTGTGTTCAGTATTAACGAGCTTTGCTCACATCGTTAATTGGTCCTGCATAAAAAACACCTCACATCTACTCAAAGATATTTTGTGAATTTTCCAGAATGATTATTTGAATTTTTTAAAAAGTGTTAAATATTCATTTCGGATACATAAAACAATTAAAGATGCCATTGCACTCCATTATTTAATATTTTTTGAGAACAGTTTGATATTTGTACTATGTTGACTTCAAAGCCTCCTGAGGCAGTTTTTCATTGGAGAAGTTACAGTCAAAACGTCCAACTTCTCTGCAGTCCTAACGTGCAGCAAACTTAAACCAGCAGCGGCTGCACTTCCTTATTGGCAGCGAGACGTCATTGGAGTGACACCTCAGCAGATCACCTCCTGGTGCGTCTGTTGCTCGTCAGCGGGGCGGGGGAAGGCACAAACCTCTGTCTTCCCTTCACGCTCTTCCCGAGCCCTCACATGAACATGTCCACGACTCCCTCGTCCGCGACGGCAGGTCGGCTCTTGAGCCCTGGAGCCAAGTCCTGCATCTTCATCTGCTCCACACCCAGGCAGCCCTGACCGGGGATGGAGGAGGTCTCGGGACCTGCGGAGGTGAGGCCGCTGCTGGGCTGCTGCAGCCCCGAGCTGCCCCCTGTGGAGTAAACTCCCGAGTCTCTGCTGCTGCTGCTGTCCTGCCGGCTGTGTCTGCCACTGGGGACACAAAGGGGACGTACATTAATTCATTCGCTTCATGACAAAAAGCATCTGGTGGCTCCAAAATGTAACAACTAATGTCTCATTGAGTGCACTTTGTGAACGGGAAACACGGAGAACGAGCCCACCTGCTGTCTGGCTCCAGGCCTGATGGGGCATGGTGGACTTCCAGGACCGACTCTGGACAGATGATCACCTTATCGCACAAGAGCTCAGACTCAGAATCCGACGTGAGGAGGCGAGGGATGTCCGAGTCAGGGGAGTCACACAGAAGCTAAAGGAAGGAGGAGGAGGATGGAGAGACACAATTCAGTGTTTAAACTGTGGGAAGATCAGCTGAAAACATTCCAGTGCTGAAGCCTCAGAGATGTGCTCATGTACACAACAGTGACGGTAAAGCGGCTTTTCATTTGAATTTCATCAACTGATTCTGGTTCCTGACTGACTGCAGTGGAAGTCAGTTGCCAAGGAGCAAAAAACACACTCCTGTGGGTGGAATTTTGGCAGGACTCCCGAGCACCAAAGCGAGCTCGTCTGTCTGTCTGTCTGCGCTCAGAGATAAGGCAAACTGTGGCTTCGCACCTCCTGAAAGTGTGGGGGCAGCTGAGTGCGAGGGAAGAACACTGCCTTCACCATCTTGTAGATGCTATAGAAGCCACAGATCGCGACCAGCATGATGATGAAGCAGATCCCCAGAGAACCCAGGAAGCACAAGAAGATGAGCCACCAGGGAGTCACACCTGTGAGAACAAACAGAGACACACACACGCCTGTTATACACACACACCCCCAGCATGGAGACCGAGTGGTTAGAGCTGCAGAGATCCCAGTCTTCAGCAGCTGGGAGGGGATCCTGATCGCGTCAGGCGTCTCTGTGTCAGTGTAAGCTGTCCTACCTTCGGTCTGCCTGCACTGCGGTGAGGTGAAGCTGCTGCTCTTGTTGTAGAAGGTGGTGCCAGACTGGACTCTCACACAGTACATGGTCCAGGCCTTCAGGTTCGGCAGCGTCACCACGTTGGCTTGGCTGCTCAGCGTCTGAATTCCTGAGGCCTGAAAGGCAAATGAGAGCTTCACATTCTGTATGTCTCTACCCCCAAACAACATACTGACACGGTGTAAGAGTACGGGCCCAGCTGGGGTGTCCCGACACACACTGAAGTCCATTAGAGTCACTTTGTGGTGACCACAATCAGTCTGCACTCCCTCAGTGTTATGACTGATGGTCTGATGAACCACAGCATTTTGAAGACAATAAAATGTCAGCGATTAGATTTCCTGTTTCTACATTTACAGGAAAAACTTTATTTGAAAATCTATTCTTCTAAATCCCTCCGGTGCCTCTTCGCGAGGGCAGTAAAACCCTATCTGGTGTTTGAACGCACTAACGTCTCCAGTCAGACGCCGCCGAGACCCGACGTTGGCTCACAGGTCGTGTGTTTGGGAATCAAATATCTGTCACTGTGAGCCCACATCACATTATGTCACGTGCTCCCTACAGAGACTTCAGAACAAGCAGCAAAGTTTCATTTTCATTTCCAGTGAAATGATGCTTATAAAACATGCAGTCGTTCACATTTAGGCTCGCTGGTGGGAGAAGATTCATTCTGTCAGTCAAATTAAACAAACATATCAAGCAGTCGTTCATTAAGCTCTGCCATTGGCTTCTGCACATCAGCAGCTCTTCTTACATGCACAGTAAAGAACAGTGTAGCGCCGGCTGCAGCGCCGGCAGCAGCGCCGATGACCAGCTGGTCGTTTAGTGGTGCCCTTTGAGAGCTTTTTCATCAGTCTGTCGTGGAATTTCATTTGGAAGTGAATCTCATCAGCTTACAAAATACTCAGCAGACTGATAGAAAAAAAAAAACTGAGCAAACGTAATTTCTGTTAAATCCGTTAAATGTGCACACGCACTTTTGAAGCACACGTTTGTTTTTTCGTTTTGATTTTTTAACTGTACGTATTGTGGCCTTCGTCCAAATCATGTGACGATCGCGTCAGCTGTGGTTTATTTCAGGATGTTCTGTTGCAACCTGCATCTTCCTCATCTAACATGAAGACACTCCTGTTTCACGCTTCTACACAAACACAGCTGGCAGGAAATCAGGTTCTCTTTCTCGCGTGACATTCAGCCTCCTCCTAACACAGACAGGAAACGCCAAAACCAACAAACCAACACAACAGCATCAGAGAGAGCAGGCAGGCGCTCTGCTGCAGCCTCACCAGGTGTCTTCCAGGACCAAAGAGGATAAAAGTGAAGCGTGAACACGGCTTCTAATACAAACACAAAGAGGAGGATGGATGAGGGAGCCGCCGTCGGTCAGAGTTCCCCACCTGTGCGTCTGGAGAGTCTTCCCAGTAGACGATCTGGTAGTACAGATCTTGAATCAGCTCCTTCATGGACGTGTTGGTGGAGGACAGGGGGTCTTTGATGATGACGTCCAGGAGGCCTCCGGCAGGAGCCAGGTCCACTCTGCTCGGAGGACCCACGTCAGCTGGCAGGAGAACAGAGAGACGGAGGCTTGATTTGGAGCTCCACGTGACACCATGTGTTCAACCAACTAAATTATCTGGGTCCGCATTCAGGGCAAGTGGGGCTGAAACCGAAGTGAACAGCTTTGTGCCCCAGAGCCCTGAAGAGAAACAAGTTTCCTCACAGTGTGGGATCAAAGGCAGCTCGTCTGATACGCTGAGAGAGAATCGCTGTGTTCAAAGAGCACAACAACAGGAGACATTTTTCAGCCAAGCTGTCGACCGTGAACGTTTGCCACATGCCATCACACGAGCTCGTCAAACAGAGCGTCGGTCTCTGACGGTGAATGTGTGAAACGCTGACAGACAACAGCTCAGCTCAGAAATGTCCCTGTGTGCGGCGCACGGCTGCCTCATCCTGTCCGCCGCCACCGCCACCACGTTCAGACGGACCTCCACAGATCACAACCTGTCATCTTTCAGTTTCGGCCTGAACGTCTGCCCTCCCTCCACGTCTCATCCCTCCCTCTCACCATCTTTATCAGGGCAGAACTCCTTCTGCACCCAGTTGGAGTGTGTGTTCTTCAGGTTTGCTCGGACACGAAGCACATAGATGCCCTTGAAGTGCAGGTTGACGTGCGTCAGGTCACATGACCTGGGTGAAGCGTTGTTGCACACCACATTCCAGTTCACACTCTTGAACTTCAGCTTGAACCTCCTGATGGAAAGAGGAAAAACATGTCAAGCACACCACAGAACGACCACAGAACATGTTGACGAAAAAGAAGGTCCTGGAAGTCTGGAGTGAGACCTTCTTGATTTAAACATTCACGGGACGATTTAAATCAGCGTTTCTGGCGCCTTTTCAGACTGAAATGTTGTTCAAGAGGAAGACAACACATGAGTTTTAAACTTTTATATTCCAGTTTGCCAGCACTTCATGTTGTTCCTCTCAGCTCTCCAAGTGCAGGAACGTCTGGCTTCAAGTCAACTTCTGGCTCGAATCATCACCTTTTCGAGCTGCTTCCTCTAGTCGGCTCGTCCCTCCTGACAAACCGCGCCAGACGCTCCGACGCGTGTGATGGGCGTGTTCGTGAGACTTACGGCACGTATTGGGTGGTGAAGGTGACAGCATGACTCTCTGCGGCGCCCTCGTCCCAGTCCCAGCTCAGCGTGTAATTGGTGTTCAGCGTCACCATGGTAACGTTGTGGGGTGTGGCCAGCTGTTCTCCCGCTGAAACAGACACATGACGACGTGGCAGCATTTCATCAACCAATACCAAAAAATGGATATCAGACGGCTACAAACAATCACTGGCTTGACTGATTCATGTGCTATTCATCACTGGAAGTGAGGATAAAGTGTCAGTGTTCTTTGTCTTATTCTTTAAATGTTTCTAATAATAGCAGAATATAATAGCATTTATGTTATGGACTATAAAAATACAATATGTGGTGGATTGGAAGGGGTGAGTAAATTGTACTTATTCTAAATTTGGACACAAATGTGCATCAGCTCCAAATACTGGAGGGCTGTAATCTCCCAGTGGACTCGTCCATTTATTGGTCGCTATGTTCTGGCTAGACCAAAAATCTGATTGGTCGATTTTTTGCCATGTTAATTTCATCAGGAGGAAAGTACCAAGTGCTAACGCGGGTGTTTTCAGAGCACCCTGGTTTCACAGGTTTCACCCCCCTTGTTTTCACTATACTGGATCAGTCCAACCCACTAGAGACAGACAGACTGAAGAACGCAGTAGAAGGCCTCGGTCTGCTGGTTTGAAGAATATTTCTTTAATTTTGAGTGTTTCATTTACAGTCAGTCAGAGACACAAGTGGAATGTAAAGTTTGCATATCACAGCTTGACTACAAACATGACGTGTCACCTAATATCACCTTGCAGTTGTTTTATTTTCTTTAGCCTAACGCACAGTTACGCTGTGCTCACTGTTTGTGAGCTATACTTTACCTTTTCTGCACCCGTCTTGATCCGGTTTGTTTAATAAATATTATTTTTTTCTTAAAGTGGACTTGCCGTTTGTGTTTAAGAGTAAATGTTTTGAGTTAACAGTCTATTGGTGTCTCAGCCATGAAGCTGAGCTACGTTCAGACTCGCTCTGCATGTTCTCACACAGAGCGAGATGATGGCGTCTATCGGTTATTATAACATGACAAAAACAACTGTCAAAATGTTGCAGTTCTTGTGCTGATAACGCATTAGCTTTCCTTTTCCCAAACAGCTGCTCGCTGCAGTTTATGGGAAAGCGGAAATCCCGTTGTACCTGTACAATGACAATAAAAGCTTTCTATTCTATTCTATTCTATTTAGCAACAGTTACTGAGACCAGAGGAAATTGTGCAGCTTTTGGGGACTGTTTTCAGCAGCAGGTTAATGTCGATCTCGTGCTCCAGTCCATGAAGTATTTCTGGCAACAGGATGGGAGCACGCAGGATTCAGCCAAAACAAACAACACCAGAGCCCACAGAGGAACAACACACCTGGGACACACAATACAATGTCAGAATAGCTGCAGAAATGTTATGCTTCATCCGATTTCTCATCAGTGTGAGGCTGACGAGATAATCACCGAAATTTTATTTTGGGGTGAACTGTTCCTTTAAAGTGTTACAGCAGTGACTTACAATATAAATATAACTGCTGAGTTAATAATCGTGAGCTGCTGGCTTTGTTTGTTTGTTTGTTTTTAGAGAAACATTTGGAAACAATACGTTGACATGAATCCCTTAAGACTCAGAAACAGATGAAACAGAGAAGAGCTCACGAGTGTCACCAATATTAATAACACCGAAAGGAGAACAAAACAAGTGCTTTCATCATTCTGTTTTGTGTAATGTCTGACGGGACTCTGGAAAGTCCAGGCTAAATCTGTGGCAGCCTTAAAGAGGAACAAACCAAAGAAACAGAGAATCACTGAACTCGTTTTGGCCTTCAGGGGTGAAAACACCTGTGGACGGAGCAGCACTCGGCAACACCTGCGGGCTCAGAAAGAAAAGGGGAAAACTGTGCGAAAGAGATGAAAGCTGTTTCGACCTCCCGCGTGACTGAACCAAAACAGGAAACGTTTGGGGGACAAACGCAGGTAGCTAAAGGCAGGATGGCGGCTCTGCCCGGTGCTTCCTGTGTGGGGTTGTGCATGGTTGTGTGTCTGTTGTTTGTTGGGCTGCCTGTGGACTGAATCAGTGTTTCTCACTCCTTTTCTTGTGTAATTCCTCTTTTCTGTGAAACTCAAACCACTTGCTTTTATCCACAGAGCAAATTTCCATCACACACGTCATTCCACACCTCAGCCGCACCTCCGGCATTCATCCCGCATACCTGAAAACAACCAGCTGACCGGCACGGCAGGTAACTCTCACGTGTTGGCCTTATTTTCCTTTTCAGATGCTCTGTTGATTTGTTTGGGAAGAAGAATCTACCATCTGTTGATCTTTATGAATGAAAAAACTATGGCAAAGCAACAATGTTTAAATCAAAAATCACAGACGTTAAACACAGCGGTGGCTGAGAGAGCAACCCGCCCCCGCAGGTACAAGGTCCACAGCACCGAGCGACGGCTCAGGCTCTCCAGGGGTGGCACAGCACGAGTGAAACTACTTCAATGATTCACACAGCGAGACACAAACCCAGTCAAATGGAAAAGCGAAACGATGAATCTGATGCGCGTGACTTTAACAGCTCTGTCGGATGGCTTGTGTCTCAGTCCAGCAGGACAGACGTCAAACAGCAACCAGTCTGGACCCTTTCTATCAGACCGGTTACCAGACAAACACTTCCAGAGGCCTCGTCCTTAAAGCCTCTTCTGTCTTAAAAGTGAAACATGAAGTAAAACCTTGAAAGCAGAACATAAATTCCACATTAGTATAGCTCATCACAAAGACTGTTTTGTTCCTACAGTTATATACATATTTATAACATATCTGCATTAAAGAAACTGACAAACCAGCAAATGTTTGACATTTTTGCTTGAAAAATGACTAAAGTGATTGATGAATTATCAAAATAGCTGGCAACGGAGCTTCTTTAAGACGTCAGGTGATACTTCAGACTCGTTTTGCTTTCAGCCTTCAGAAACTCCTGCAGGCTAGTTTATGGCTGCCTAAACTGCAACTAGACTCGGGTTAGCCTAGCAACAACGTGACTATAAACATCTCATAACGCAACACTCTCTGTACACGCCCGTTTCAGGGTGGTGCATCTGATGCCAAATGTGAACGACCAGATGGACATTTCGCCTTATCATCAGACCAGCACAGTAACTTAAACTCAACATCCTTTAAACAGCTCACATGCTGTATTCTGTGACCAGCAAGGTGTTCTGTCTGCCTTTATTCAAAACAGTCCGATTTTTAATCAGGAGAAGAGGAGGAAGAAAGTCACAAAGTGAGGATGACTCCCTTCCGCCGAACCTCAACAGATCCTCTTTAAACACAAACACAGATTATTTCACTCCAAGGTCAGGAAGAGCTCGGCTGCACACTGAAACTGTTTACTTGGCAGTCTTGGGTGTACACACTTCCTCTGCACGCTTGTGTCGAAGAGACGGTGATGTGGTGAACTGTGCTGCTCAACGCTCATATCGCCTGAACTAATCCCAAATGTTGAAACTCTGAAATCCATGTAATCCAACAGGAAGTGCAGACTCACAGCACACAGCGAGTACTTTCTGTTTCTCCGAGGGGAGTTTTGCCCCGGAATGTTTTGTGTGTTTTTGTGTGTGTGTGTGTGTGTGTGTGTGTGTGCGTGTGTCAGACTTGTTATCAGCAGCTACTTCTTCTTTGGTCTGTTAGTAAATCTAACCACTAATAATTATAACCATGTGTGGACTGGTAGGTGTACTTCTGATAAAACCACAACAAGATCACAACAAATTGTGGAATGTAGTTGATTGTGTACTTCAGTCGAAATTCTAAGCACTTGTACTTCATTTGAGTATTTGGTACAACTTTATACTTGCAGTCCACAACATGTGAGAGGTCAGGAGCTTTCACTCCACCACATTTGTATGGAGATTTTAGTTACGTTTCACGTTTTTTTCCTGTGCTGTGAAATGCATGAGTTCCTTGACGTGTTGAGAAACTTCTCCTCCCTCCTCACATGAACTAAGTCTTTAAGAGGCCTCTGGGATCGGCTGGAAAATGAATCATCACACGAAAACCACGTCTGGCTACAAAGACACGATGACCTTACCGAGTGTGGATGACAGAAGCCAACAGCACAGAAAGGAGCTCGAACATCAAATTAAAATGACACTTTGGTACAGCAGGAACATCAATCCCAACACATCTGATAAAACAGAAACACAATGACAGGACAACACTTCACTGTCCCAGGAGTACTTTTGCTTTCGGTGCGCTATCACTGGGTAGTGACCTTTTGAACGCAGGACTTGGAGCGGAGTATTTTCACAGTGCGGCTGATTTCCGTAAATGATTCGCTCCGCTGGCTGTCCTCTTGTACGAGACTAAAACCGATCGTCAAAACACCGGTGGGGTTTTTTGGAGTGGAAACATGAGGTGGGCTGACATGTAGCAGTTACAACAGCTAGCTTACAGTAACAAACGCGTCCGGTGCTTGACTTCATCAATTAAAGACATCACGTTAATACGCCACAAACGTAACGCGGGGCGGTGTCGGGGAGATGTAACATTGGGCCAATACTTCAGCTGGATGTACATACAGCTGGTACACCCTTAAGACAAACTCACATCATGTCAAAAACGGATAACAATCGCTAACATTACCCGCCAGTCCAACAACACACGCCGAACGTTAGCAAGCTAACGGCTAGCGGACAAAACTTACCGACGACGTTATGGAGGCAGCAGAAGAGAAGGCCCGCGCGAAAAGCGGTGGTCGTCATGGCTGATGCTGACATATTTCGGGTTAATGGTGGCACTTCAGAAGTTCATCGTCTCTGCTCAGCACGGGCGACCTCCGCTCGACTCTCCGCTTTGCTCCGCCGAGGCAGCGCCGCGAGACAACCACTGCAAGTGCGAGTGGAAAGTGTATGTGGAGTTCCGGTTGAACTTTCAAAATAATGTCCAAGTCAAACCAAAAAGCCACAGAGGACTCAAGTGTTGAACTTGAGATGAGCTCATGTGATTGTATAAGCGCAAATCAAAGACAGAGTTTTATCACGTCACCGTTATCACATAAATTAAAATATCATATAAGCAGCAAAATGCAGCGAATCCCGTCACTCTTTTTATCTCAGTTCCCCTTATAGAAACAGTGCCACATGATCTGACCTGTCGTCTTGGCCTTTATATGCCTCTAAAAGGTGAAATAGTTAACAATTCATTGTGTGTTTATATATTAAATTACATAATAAAACGAGGGTGTACACGGTTTATTCATTTAAACTACTTCTGAATGCAGGAGGAGAATGGTTAAATCGTTTGTTAAAATTTAAAGTGATAACGATCCAACACGCAAAGCACAGTTAACACACTTTATCAAGTATGATTAACTGCTGTAGTGTTTTAACGCCAAACCACGTGACATCAACCACTGACAGATCGCATTTCCTTATGTAAAGGCCACGAGCAGGAGCGCTTTTAATTTGAAAGCACAATAATCACTGTTCCGGTCTTATTGCTGAACTGATCACCGTGACGGAGCTGCTGGTTTACAGGCGACGTGATGACGGTTAATTAAGATTGTTTTGGTGTGATTGTTTTTGATTATCATCGATAATTGTGTATTTATATACAGAGTATATGTACACGAGTAAAATGTTCCCTAATGTGGGCGCCCATTAACATAAGGAGGTAACAACACATGTTCTACTACATACATGCGTCATATACAGTATACTTACTATATATATGCAGCTGTGCAGCACACACTTGTGCACACATACCTGCAGGTCTGTATACACCTGTGTATGAGCACCTGCTCGGCCTCTCGGTGCTGAAGGAAATGGGAATAAGCACAGCTGATGCTGACGAGTCCTTCCGTGTCGGGTCCTCCAGAGACCACGCAGACGCTCTCCTAACACCGAGACAACACAGGCTTTGGAAGACGCTAACTAGAGTGTGTGATTGGAAAAAGTCCCGCAGCAGTGAATCATACAATTACAGTAATCACGTTCTGAGTTACCACCAACACTATCTGTTCAGCTTTAATGGTAAGTGTTTATGGGTCAGGTGGACTTTATTTCTTGTGAAGGTAAAATGAACACAAACCTCTTGTAGTCTTAGTTTGTCTTCTTTAAATTTTAAGAATCTTAATGTAAACACTTCAAGTTAATATATACAATAAATATACAACACATACATGTAGAATCAAACCAAAGGCAGACAGACACGTGTCGAGATCCTGACACTGTCTGGTTTGCCTGCTCAGCCCTGTGACAAACACGCTTTCACGCCGAGCTTCTCTGAACTGTCACAACTGAAGTTCATTTCATCAGAAAAAAACCCCTTCATGTTTCCACAGCGAGGCAATCAAAACTCTGTATGCCTCACAAAAAGTGTGCATTCGATGGCAGACTGTGCATCCGGAATCATACAAAGTAAACCTTGTAGCACCATGGCAGTATAAATACTTCACTGCGGGCAGTGGGGGTGTGAGGGCCGTGACAGGGCAGCTCTGTCACGGCCCTCCAGTTGTGTACAATATGTGGTAAAGCTGCAAGCAACAGTAGGACGGTTCAGCACACAAACAACTTGGATGAGGTATGAGTCGTGTACCTACACGTCTCTGTGGCCCTGCTGTAGACCACTTCACAGCCACACCTGCTCGGTGGAGCAACATGGGAGTGCTGCAGGATGCGCTGCTCTACAGCTCTGAAGCTAAGTGAGAACTGATTGCTTCACCGTTTCCCAGAGTCCCCACAGCCCGCAGATGGGCTCTTCCTCATTCTGTGCTCTTCCTCCTCTCCCCTACTTCGTCCCCACTGTGACGTCCTGCTGTGTACTGCAGCTGCTCCCTGCTGCTGCCTCCAGAGGGCGCCCTTCCTCCACGGTATTGTTGTATGCCACGATGCTCACCAGATGGTAGATCTCCTTAGGCGGGTGCGAGTTCCACATGGCTATGTACATGGACGAGTTGGGTCGCTCCAGCAGGTCCTGAAGGGCAGGAAGGAGGCAAACTGATTGAGGTTTGAGTCACATTAGCACCTGGCTAAGCATCAAAAAGAAGTTGACACATCACATGTTGCTGTTTGACTTGACAGGTCCTGAAGGTGAATTATCAATTACAAACACACACCTCTTTAAAATGCGAAGGCAGAGCGTCTTTAGGGCAGAGGAAGTTGGATATACTTTTATGATACACCACAGCAACCACCACCAGAGCCACGGCCGCAGCCATGACAACGAACGCCACCACCGCCGCCACCCACGGAGCCTCTTCCTCTGCACAGCGAGCAGGACAAAAACAGCAGAAGTTCATCAGAACGTTGCCAGTTTACTGCAGTCTGTTGACTCTTCCTGGAGCATTTAGACCTGAATCAGTCACTGCAAAACCCAACACCAGCCAGAGAAACAGCAACAGTCTGTCAGACAAGCTTTTAAACAACGTCAGCCTCAGCCTCATTAGTTCCAGCCTCACTGTGGTGTTGTGCAGAAAGGTAGAGGAGGGGGAACATGAATGTCTGGACCTCACTTAATGGAAATCCATCCAGCAGTTCTTCTCACAAAAGTCTTGACTGTGTGTATACTGCAAATGTTCGTGCATTCGTGCAACAACTCTGCACCACAGTGTTTGGTCTGAGCACACTGATAAGTGTGTGTTCACGTCCATTTTTTGTTGGAATTATAAGAATATGGTTGATTTAATTCGCAGATTCAAATGTCTCCTTGCAGATGTAATTCTTTCAGATGGTGGTGAAAGCGTCACTGCTACAAATGAAGACAAAGGAGTGGCTTACTTATGGTGGTGCTCTCGCAGACAATTCTGCTGGGCAAGCTGGGTTTGGGGTTCCTCGTGTTGATTTGGACTTGGACGCAGTAATTGGTCCAGACGTTCAGCTCAGGCAGCTTCAGGCGGTTTTGCTCTATGTCGCTGATGTTTCTGGCCTACGGGAAGAGAGACGTGATGAGGGGTGTGGCCTGCAGCAGCTACAGGACGCCGCAGAGAAACGAGAGGGAAACGGTCACAGATAAGCTGCTGAAATCTCATCCCCCACCACAACACTGATGTAAACGTCTGATTTCAAATGTCTGAAAATCCATCTGGTCAAAATTAAATCACAGTAAGGGCTGAAAACAAAAGCTGAAACGAGGACAATACTGGCACAGCGTCACGGCAATAAAAACTGCTGCTCTGTGGGGAAGATATTTACAGTTACTGAGTCACAGAAATGGTATGAAAGCCTTCTACTAATTAATAGTTATCTGTATGATAAAAACTGGATTTGATAAATTTGTTAACACTTTTTAACTGATGACAAATAGTTTGTGTTGGCTGTGGCTCAGTTGGTTTGGCGGACTCTCCACTAATCCTGAGCCTGGTGGTTCAGGATTATTTTACTATCTGCCAGAAAGCTACCGGCAATCAACATTTGTGCTCAGAACTTCTTTTTATAATTCCCCTTTTTTTCCCCCGTAAGAATATAAAAGTCCTTTGTAAGTTGGTCTGTTTATTTCTAGCTTAACAAACAAATTAATTAATTTCAAGACATTAATGAACTTTGGCTACTTGACCATTTTCAGTCCAAGTCAACATGTGTCATCTACAAACAACCAGTCTGTCCCACCTTTTCCTTCTGGCCTTCCTTCCAGTAGGTGATCTTGTAGGTGGGGGAGCTGTAAACATTCCTGAGTGCTGAGAACCTGAACACTGGATCTTTAATGCTGACTTCAATAGAATCCCCACTGGAGATGAGTGTGACATTCGGTGAACCGATGATGGCTGAGGAAGAGGAGAGTGGGAAAACGTGATGAGGGAGCTAACAAAGCTAAGAACCTCCACACGCTAAGCTGTGTTTGACTTGATTTGACAATGATGTAGTGATATGTAACGGGTTTATCGGTTATTCAAACCACCTCTGTGAGACCTCCAACCACTTCCATGTTTATTTTTCTTTAGCGGCCGCAGTGAAAATTTCAGCTCAGTTGTTGAGTTGTTTTGGCCAATGATGCAAAGCTCTCTGGCTGTGAAACTCCAGAAATGTTTTGTGTTGGCATGTGGCTGAGCAGATAATAACTGACTTTTCATTTTTGGCAAACTGTTCCTTTAAAGCAGCATTTATCTGTGTTTTTTAAATTATTTTTATTATTATCATTTCTTTAGCCTACTAATTGTTGCAGTCAAAAGTTGTTACGGCTAACATGTTCGTACAACGTTCCCTCTCCTTTTAGCTCCGTCTTTGGTCTCCACCACCCCCTGAGGGAAACATCTGTCTCTACAGCTGCTAAACTCTCCACCACGTTCACCAGCTGGACTCTAAACATGTCTGTCTGCTGTTGGGCGATGAGCTGGTAACGTCCAGAGGGTTCGACAGAATCTCCCTGCTGAAATCAGTGCAGTGAGACCGAACCCAAACAACCCTGAGCTTTGATAAAGGAAAACCAAAGCTAATGACGATTCAGCCTGTCAGAATCAGTTTAGTGATGCACTAATTTAAATGCCAAAACTCCATTCGAGACAGACAAACATGGCTGTGCTGTTCACGTGTGCAGTGTTTTCCAGCAAAAAGGCATTAAAACACACAGAGCTTCTACTCACTATCGGTGTCCAAGCGGAGAGGATTGCTCTCCACCCAGGCGGAGCTCTCAGCGCCCAGCTGCGCCCGCACAACGCCCCAGTACTTCCCGTACTCACTGAAGGTGGCGTTGTCGGTGAAGTCACATTCAAGTGCGGAGGTGTTCACACAGCCGTCTCTGTGGAGCAATATCGACCTGCACATAAAACACAGCACTGCCATTACAGGTGTGACCGCACAGGCTTCAGTTCCAGGTGTGCTCGTGGTGACCAGCGGAGCAAAAAGTCCCCACAAGTCATACTTAAGTTAAAGTATTACTTTAGTAAACATGAAAATCACTCAAACAGTACTTCAGCAAAAGTCCTAAGAAATGTACTTACATATTAATAGCACAAGGAAAAGTAAATTATATATACTGAACAGTAGTACTAGCAGTACTGTACTGCTTGGCTGATCCTCCGCATTTTTCCAATTATCAGACACAGTGTTTTTTAATTTAAAATGAGTGAATTTAAAAGTGTTTTACTTTGTCTCTGATGCAAAGTAACAAGTAACTACACTTATTGTAGTAAAAGGTAGATAGATAGGCAGATATACTTTATTGATCCCAGGCTGGGAAATTACAAAATACCTCAAAATTGTACTTAAACACAGTAGTACACAAATTTACATTCAGTCAGTGGTGATGGAACACAGTGGTGGAAAGTAACCTACCGGTAGTACACTTACTCAAGCAGTGTACCTCAGTGGTATCCAGAGGTACGCTACTCCACTACATTTATTTTAGTTAACTTGTCAGTTTAATAATGTGATCAAACTTTATTGATCTATGAGGGGAAATTCAGCAGCAGATAAACTGAAGGTGTTCACCTGCTTCACTGTTTAAACACACGGATGCATCAATAAGTGGAAAGCAGTAATACAATACTGGCCTACATCAGCTTAAAACAAGAAACCGAGTGATAGTAAGTAAAAATTTATATGCATGTGCTTTACTTCTAAGAGAGTATTTCTACGCTGTGGTACTTCTTCAATCTATATGACCATGTACTAAAGGATGAAGAGGAACACTGAGCTCATTGTTCTCCGGTTTTGTGAACAGTGTGTGTGATGTGTGTGTGATGTGTGTGTGTGTCCACTCATTAACACGAGCCAGTCTCTTTCCCAGAAGAGGAGGTCCTTGTGTTTGACAGGCCCCACGCTCGTGCTGTTGTTGTCTCACAGCGTTGCAGCTCAGCTCTGCAGTGACTGCACGCCCGTCTGGCAGGTTTGGCGGTTAGTTAAATGACGCCCCTGATAACATCTGGCTGTTAAACCCACAGCAGCCCGCCACACCACGCTAAGCACACGTCAGATCACAAAATGAGAAGCTACACATGCCGAACTGCATCTGTCCTTTCTCCTAATGAAACCAGCCCCGTGGACCGGCTCTGAGTGGCCCCGGACACGGTTTACTGTGCTCAGATCAGCGTTCACTCACTTGTATTGAGCAGTGTAGACCACGTTTGCGGCTGCGCCTTCGGGTGGATCCCACCTCAGCACCAGGTCCAGGTTGTGGGAGGTCAGGGTGACATTTCTGGGGGGGCTGAGGACTCCCGATACCACTGCTCAGTCCGGACCCAAACAAAACGGGACACAAAGTCATCACAGGCAAAGTCAGGACTGAAGAGGACAGTAAATGTAAAAGCAACGTCAAATCTGACCCCAGTGTTATCTGTTACATATTAACGCCAGGCGCTGTTCTTATCGTCAGGGTGTCAGATTTTACGAGCTATAATAACAGTCGATCCGGTCCACCAAATGATCATCTGGCCCGCAAAGAAACTTTCAGGTTCACTGAACGTAAATCAAACTGACAGATGGCAAAAGTATCCTTCAGTAAACTCCTCCCGATGTAGGGAGAAATACTGTTAGACCGAAACACGCTAATACTTTAGAGTTTGTGGCTGTCGCGGCTGTTCTGAAAGGTGAGCCAGTTCCTCCTGAGGACCAGACGGGTCCCTGGCACACACCCTGGACACTCTCAGTTCAGACTTTAACGAGGATAAAAACAGATGTTACCTGTGGGTCCACACAGTGAAGAAAAGGTGAGGATAAAGGCACAAACAACAGGCGACATCTTATCCGAAAAGCCGTGTGTATCGTAGTCCAGCTGAACGGGGTGTGTGCGCGCGCAGGTCTTTCACTTTTCAACGCTGTGTTTCCTGGTAGCCGTCAGTAAGACGGGGCGGGGAAGTCCGCGGTAACGAAACCTGTTCCTACACAGAAACGTCTGGTGCTTCAAGGAATCAACCTGTGATACGCACACGTATAAAACCACCACTCGCGTTCAGTCGTCGCCTGAACAGACTGTGTCGTGGTGGCGAGTATTAAGTGCGCGAACGTGCGGACAGTGGCGGACTCGTGCGCTGCGAGGGCAGGGGCCGAAAACCCAACAAAAAGGCCACCAGGGACCAAAGTCAAAAAATCCTGTCTCACGTGAAGGTGAAAAATGTCGCTATTACAGAATTAGCCTAACTGAAGAATTTCCTAAGTTAGGAAACTTCATTTAAGATGGCATGAGCCCTGTATTAAATTCAAATTAACCACCAAAATTGGCAGCACGGCCTTTTTTTTGGTCTGTGGGACAACGATAATAAAGGAGGGGAACAGCATTAACACTTGCTACAATTGAAAGTCTAAGCTAATGGTGTTAGCCTGTTGGAGAAGCTAACACTGTTGTAAGCCTGCTGAAGAAGCTAACATCACTGTTAGCTGGTTGTAGAAGCTCTTGTTTGCCAACTGAAGTTCTAAGTTAATACTGATGTTAGCTTGCCAGCTTTAAATTTCCTTTAAATTATACGTTTAACCCTTCAAAGTTAAAATTCAAAGCCCATCTTTTCTTATCCATTATAGCAGGCTAGCTAGTGACAAAATGAGATGGCAGTTGTCGAGGATACAGCCAGTCTCATGCGCACTCTGAACACATATACAGGATGGTCTGAGATAGTGTCGGACACACAGGTGAGTTTAAGAATAGCTTCTGTCGTAGGATGATAGCATTTTTCCTTTTCATGGTAAGTAAAAGCGATATACTTCAAGCTAACTAACAAGCACTAAAAGCCATCTGAAATACCAGGGACGTCTCCAGGAACTGATCTGAGGTCTGCCCCAAGTAGCACTCTACTATACTAAACTATGATTGGCTATCAGCCCAGTCAGAGGGGCACCTTAGGTAATATTTAGTTGTTATTAACAATCACAGTGAACATTTTACTGCATTTTACATTTTCAGTGCAGGACTGTTACTTGTCCCAGACTATTTTTAGTACTTTAAATAAAAGATCTGCGTACTGACAGAACCCAAAGAGGAAAAGGAGGTTTATCTATCATTTATGAATTTACAATAACAATGGGTTGATCCAAAGTAGATGTTAATAAGAGAAGATGAACTAACAAGTTTGTTTCCTGGAAAATTATCATGAAAGGACTGTAACGACAATAATAGTTGTTGAAAAACTTTCCAGTGTTTAAATTTAGCACATACATGTGGATAGCAACAACAGTAGTTATAGACAGTATCATTTCGTAAAAGGATGGACGCTTTACAAAAACAAAATAAACAGTATTAATGTAATAATGCACCAACTATACAAAAGTTTTACAGTTATTGCTATAAGACTTTCACTCTGAGTTTAACATATACAACAAATTCAACCACCTCAAACTAATCTAGAAAGTCAGAGAAAGTTAGAAATATTGACATAAACAGAATTATTCCTATTTTCAGAATCATCTCACCCTGAAACTAAACCACTGACATTACCCACAACTCCACTTCTTTTCAAAGCCGTCAGCAAAGTCTGGTCCGCCAGCCTCCATCGCGTCCTTCTCCAACATGTGGTTTCACTGCCTATCCATCCTGTCCCTCGTCAGAACTGATGCTCAGCGCTTCAGCAGGTCTGTGAGCAGGCAGAAGACACTCAGCTGAGTCCCCTTCATGGAGCTGCGTGGTTGAGATCTGACCCGAGCGTTCAGGCGGTGCTCTTTCAGGACTCTGGCCTCCGAGGAACAAGTACGACTGGAGACAGGACATACGAAGACAGTGAGGCCCTCGAGCTGCTGATAACATGTACACACACTTGGAAGTCCCATTCAGTCCATTTAAATTGAATGAAATTATGTAGGAGTGATTACTGCTGAATATTCCCAGTGGAGGATTAATCCACATTTGGATGTATTGAAATTAGCCACAGGATGACAACTTCATTCCCATCAGCCACTGCTAGAGGAAATATTCAAATCCTAGTCCGCTAAACATCAGCACTGTGAGCATGTTAGCATTTAGCTCAAAGCACGGCTGTGTCCAAAACTTAAATGTATTATTAAAACTTTTTCTTTCTGATAAATATTCTGCTTAAGATTAATCTATTAATCACTTGATCAATACCTTGATACCCTCATCTGGTTTCTGATAATCAAAATGTGATCTCACCATTTATTTCAGAAACCAACTAATTAAACAAGCCGATCAGCATCTGAATAACAAAGGACTACAAGTGCAAAGGTGAACATGAACCATTGATTCTGGATGTCCCAGCACACGCAGCTGGATCTCTTACGCGTCTTCTGGACAGCCACGGTCGCACTAATCTGAAGCTCGGCCGAGTGCTGTAGACGACCAGTCCGCCGAGGAGACAGCCCAGCACGCTGAACACAGCCAGCAGGCTGTAGACCACATACACTGTGAAACAGGAAGACAGAAACACCAATCAGATTCCTACACTTTTCCTGTTTGGAATATAAACTTCTGAAGTCCCCTGATATAAACTGAACAAAGCTGATCTCCTGGACGTTTCCACTGCTCGCTTTCTGTGTTATTACACTACATCAGAGTTAATGAATGTGAGTGCGTTAATGGCTCTGCTTTGTCCTCAGAATGAATAGACTCAAGCTGATTGTAGAAAAGAGGAGAGACAGACAGACAGACTGCACGTGTGGATCACCTGTGAGTGTTTGGTTTGCGGTGTCAGAGTGCAACAGGTGTGACGTACGTGAGTCTGTGGGCTGAGGAGGGCTGGTGAAGGCGCAGTGAGCTTCGCCGGTCACAGACTTGAAGTTGAACAGTGTTTTCAGGGAGACGCTCACACAGTACTCCACACCTGGCTGCAGGTACGTGATCGTGACCTCCTCTTTGTAAGGCTGACTCAGCGTGAACTGCAACACAATAGACAAATCAGCTGCTAAAGGCCAGGAACACGTGACCCGTGAAGCAGGATGTGGTGCTGCAGCAAATCGTTACCCCAGTCATTCTTTCCACTGATCTCCACTGATTCTGTGCATTGTTTAAAATAACGTTTGTTTGTGAGAGTAGGCGACACAATCCCCAGCTCATTAAATCATTGGCAGCTCTGCCCCTGGCGTCTGCATTTGGGTCCCACCTCTCGTGCTCCTCGTTAGCCAGCCTGCACAAACCTAACAGTTTAATCTCTCCATCACTGCGGCAGGCAGCCGTGGCTTCCCCTTGTTTCTATCATCCTCTTTTTACACCCAGATTTGCCTTAAAGTGGTGGTTTCTGTAGGCGGTGCTTGTGTATTTCTTTGTTCAGCTGTCCCTGCTCGCCGTAACTCACAGTCTCTCGTGATTCCACAGAAGTTATTGTTGCAGTTACTGAAGTGAAGCTGATGCGTTTCACTTCCTGTGTCAGAGTTCTGTAGTTGCTTTTTTTTTTTTTCCAAGAAACAGCTGCCAAACACCAGGTGTTTGCTTCATACGGCAGGAAACAGGCCGAATCTCTGACGTGTCAAACGCTCTCCACTGAATCTTCTCCGTAAACCTGCTAGATGAAGAAAATAAAAAGGCTCCCAGTGTTTCCTGAATGTCGCACTTAGAACTGCTTTATTGTGGAGATTTTTTTGTTCGTGTTTTGAAGCTTCAGGGTGAACAGGAAGTTCATTCAGATAGTGTCGTTTTCTGCCCTCTCTGGTCTGATCAGCTCTTATCGCCTTCATACACTGTAACTGCATGCAGAAATGTGGGGTGGGGGAGATTGAAATTTCAGATGTGAAGATTAATTTCTTCTCATTATGTCAGGTGTTTTCCTTGAACATGAATGTACGAGAGGAAGACGTGGGTTAAGCCGCACAACTCTGAAAAACATCAGCCATCTGAGGGAACCCGGCGGCTGAGTGAGGCAGAGATAAAACCGACTGGCCTGTCATGACACAAAGCTGCTCTGCGGCTTTGCTGTCTCGATTTCTCGGTATTCCGCACTGCTCTGAGTTTCATATCATCTAAACACACGCAATCCACAATAAAACGTACTGAAGGAAACGTGCAAAGTGTTACCTTAAGAGGAAGCGATGCTGGGGCGATAAACGGGGATCAAACAGAACAAATAGCTCTGAATCTCCGTCAACGACCTTTCTGATTACACCAGACCAAACACAACACCAGCCCTGCTTCAAACCACAGCAGCCAAGCTTACTTACAATCTACAAACATTCGGGTGCAGGTCTTATTTATTTATTATTTTTAAGGAAAATCGGTGTAAAAACATCTCCTTTCTCGACATTTTGTGAGTTTATGTTGTTTGTTTGTTGGACTGTGCACTAAGGTCACACGTCAGCAACAACGAAGACGACTCCCATGATCCCGCGCTGCTTCACCACATCACAAAGTACGGATTTTTATCCAGAAACTACAAACTGTGCCTTTAAACCATGGATCTAAATCAGGGCTGGGCTGCCGACAGACACAGATACGTGCGTCCACACGAAAATAATGAAACCGCCAGGCTTTTCAAAATAAAAGCAACACAGTTGTATTGCATGCACAGCATAAATACTTGTTCATTTGCGTTAATGACTGACATACCGCGGCCGGACCGGGATGCCCAGGTCTGATCTAAATGAATCGAAAAATAAAACTAAAATATCCAGCGTGTCAGTTAAGATTCGGGGGATTTGTCTCGAGGGCACAGGGAGAGCGGGAAATCAGCTGGCTGTTCTGTTACAAAGCTCCCATTGCACACCTTTCAGTAACAAAGACACATGAGAAACTCTTGACTCTCTGTGAGCAGACTGATACCACCTCAAGATAAAACGCTCACTTCCTGTGGCGACAGCATCTCAGAAAAATCTCTGCATGCAAAAACATGCAAAGGCACAAACGTCCAGTTGGATTCAAAGATCAACTTGTCAGAATTTGGAGGTCAAAGGTCACCGTGACACTTTCAACCCATGACGCCGCTGTCCGAAAGGTTAAAGGTCAGCTTCGCTGTGACATCATAATGTTGTCTGTCCATCACTCAGCAGCAGAACTCAGGAACCGAGGGGCAGATTGTGGTCACATATTGAACTGGTGACTCTAACTCGGGTGTCCGCCTTGAAACTGTGCTGACTGGACGATACTGAGCCTCAGGCGCTGAAGCTCTCTGTCAGTCACCACAGGTAGGACACGAGTGGCCTGACTCACCTGACTGCTGTGAGGAGGCGCACAAAGCGAGGTGGTGATTCTGGTTTCGTACTGCACTACAACAGCCTGTTTGGAGTGATCACATCCCAGACAACACCTGATGAGTGAGTGTGACGGCACATACCTGTACACCATCCCTGGTCCTTTTCACTTGGATGACCAGGTCTACATGGTGGTCCCTCAGCTGCTGGAGTCCCTTTGTTGTAGGAGCTTTGAACTTCAGGAGCAAACAGTTCCCACAGCCGGACACGCTCAGATCAGGAGGTCCCAACACAGCTGCAGGGAGACAAAAACCCGATTCAGAGGAGGCTCATCACAGGAGGAATCATCACTGTGGAGATGCTGAGCATTACGTCGTCTCACAGCGCAGAAGGAAACGTGAATCTACGGATGGACGTGAGGCTCGTGCTCGTGACAGGGCGGGACGCCAACATTAATGATGTCCCCCTCTGCTGAGCTGTAACGTTAGCCAGCTTAGTTATTTATCTTCTCGTTTCTACTTCTGCATGACGGCACAGAAATAAAATAGTTCCTGCATGAAACCGCTCACAACAAGCCCTGTGGATGATCTGGAGAAACCTGGTCATGATTTCTGGGGTTTCTCACATGTATTTTGTCACTTTGAGCGCCACAAGTGAAGTGTCATGTGGTTCATTATGTTCAGGAGGAGGCAGACGTCTCTACAGCTGATAAAACTATCTGGATGGATAAAGTGCTCTACAGGTTAGACAAGGGTTTTCTTTTGGGGTGAACTGCCCCTTTAAATCTCCTCACATTGGCCTACAGTCACTGTCATAATTTTTGGAGAAACAGCATCAGTGGATCTTGTCAAGCCCCAGTGCATGCTGGGAGGATCCTCAACACACAGTCGCATGAAAGCTGATTACCACTGGTTTCACTTTTATTTCAGAATATTTAAATCTAATGTTTACTTGTTTAAGCAGGATTACTGTAGCCTGAGTTAATGAGTTAAAGCCCGTGTGAAGAGCGCTGAGAAGTGAGTATGACTGAGTGTGTCGTGGGTCTCTCACTGTCTGCCAGAGGTTGGAACCGCTTGGACGCGGTCCATTTGGACGTCTGGTTGGGTGTGAAGGCCTGGACGCGGGCCTCGTACTCATCAAACGTTTCATTAAACGCTTGGGTGAGACTGCACGTCTGTCCGGCCGTCAGCTCCAAACAACCAGCCACCTGCTGCCACGAGTTCCTCCTCCAAAGAGACAGAAAACACAGAGTGAGGGGGGGAGGGGACAGGCTGGTTTCCGCATCACAGATTACATCCCATTACAGCTGAGTAAGAAGGCAACTGAGTGCTCGCGTCATCCTGATGCAAGGAACTCACACGTGTTACGAATTGTTTCAGTTACTCAAAAAGGAAAGTGCTCGGCGCAGAGAGGTGAAACAAAAATGAAACACAAATGACCTGCTGAACAAACAGGATGTGAACTGCGTACTTTTACTACGAGTACACAGTGTTAGGATCAGGACCGTTATCTTAGGACAGAAGTGTTGCTGTCAAAGAACCATCCCAATGGATTTCCTGAGTTAGGATGGCCAGGCCTGCCCGCTTCTCTTTGGGTCGGATTTGAAAACACGTGATGTGACGGCAGCTAAGACTTCCTATCCAGGTGTGCCTGCAGCTGGTGCGTTGCTACGGTAGCCCTCGTCCCTGCAGATGGACAGGTATGTGGTCTCTGACCCGCTGCCTGCCGTTTTCATTAGAGTTTCACCTGCTGGTCAACTTAGCGCTCACATGTCACCATATTAGCACCAACGATTACAAAGCTCTACAAAGCTCAGCCCCCCCATGATGGAGTGTGAGGCTGAGGTGTGTCCGTCAAATCAGGCGCAGGATGACCTCCTGTGGTAACTCGTCTAAATGAAATGAAAGCCAGCTCAAGCAAAGGCCTTTGGAGTGTCACCAAACTGCGGCGGGTCAAGCTTAAAGCGTCTTTGGGTTTTGGACTGTTGGTTGGACAAAAGCAACAACCTGAAGAAATCACTTCGTTCCCTCTGAGAAATTTCCTGGCAATCATCTCCCAAAATTCAAACCCTGCTCTCTGCTGGCCCAGTAGGTCTAAAGAGCAGACAGGAAGTCGTGAGTCCGACCCTTCGCCTGTCCTCTCTGCTCGAGCCCTCGACTGAATACCTGAACTGGAGGATCTCGACAGCAAAGCGGGCGCTGGACGGGGTCTCGGGGCCCGGCAGGAAGCTGAGTGTGTGCTCCATGTTGAAGGAAGTGATGGAGACGTTGGTGGGTGCGGGGAGGGAAACAGACACCACTGCAGAGGACAGGACAGAATGAGGACATTTAACTCTCACATTCTTACATCTCTGCATCACATTGAAGAGCCAAAATCTACAAACACACAGAAACGTTTCCTGTGCAGCCAAGCGGAACAGAACTGCTGAGCTCAGCATGCGCACACACACACACACACACACACACTCTGCCACAAATCTCTCAGTCCAAACGTGTCCAAACCAAGAGACAGAGAGCTGATTAAAAACACACACAAACACTCATAAAGCTGAACAATAGGTCTCATATTCACCACCTCCGTCCATGGGAGCATTACCCAGCTGTGCAGTCAGCAGGACAAGCACCGTCCACAAGCCCATCTTCCCTCCATGGACTGTGCTGTGGCTCGCAGTCTCACGTCTCATGAGGAGGCTTGTTGTTGGGTTTGAGCACACAACATATAGACAGGGATGGGAGGGAGCTGGGGGCTGGGACACATCTCTTATTATGTTCAGAGTTTCTGTTTCCCCAGAAGTCCCTCCCTATGCATTTTACCCTGCAAATCCTGCACTGAGCTGCGAGAGCTGAAGCAGTGGACGGACTGGAGTCGTCACGCTTTGTCTCATTTCTCCTCTGAGTGAGTTTCAGCTGCTGTGACTGCGTTGATGTTTCTGTCTTGGCTAACTTTTGTCTGAGGAGTTTGTGTTTCTGTGAGGAGGCAAAAGGCTAACCATGACGAAACATGTAACTTTATTGGTTGTGAAATGGCTGAATACTGACTTACAGGAATGTGAATGCAGTGAATTTGAAAATACAAAAATGTCACAAACACGGAATTGAATTGTACTGTTGAAATAAAGTTGTGTGCAGCCTGTCATAACACACGTGTTGCTTTGGTGTTTGGGGCTTGGCTGAGTGACATGTCAATGGCGCACATGGGAACATAAAGACACGGCTCTGTGAAAGCTCCACCCACTCAGTCACATGTCTGACAGGATCCTCAGGCTCTCAGCTGCTGAATCATACATGATGTTAGATCACCCAAACTTGTGTTTTACATGACATTTCTCACACTCATGTGAGAAAGTGAAAAATTGCAGAAACAAACACAGAACAGCTTTTACAACGAGGTCTGTGACTGGAGGAGGAACCTCGAGGCACCTCAGGAGTCCACCCGAGGGCCGCGATGTGACCAGAGAACATCGAGACTAAAACCTCAAGTATCAGTTTTTTGTCCCCCCACCCCTAGCTGCAAATAAAAATACTTTCACGGAGTTCAGATTCTGGACTGAACTGACAAAGTCCAGCACAACATCAAAAAGCTGCTGATTAATAAATCAAGGACAGTAAAAACAGTACAGTACAGTACAGTACTCATCGTGAGGACAGTTTGTGCAAAATAGTATTTTTCCTTTCACATCAGTGATATTCAGTACATATTCAGTTGCTTTAATGTCGCTGCATCTGTCGCTCCACGTGATGTCAAATCAGACAACAATCTCCAACCACATTGCCACAATGCCCTAAAAGTCCGCAGGACGGCTCGTGTCCACATCAGTCTGTGGTGTGTTTGTGGTGCGTTTGTGTTCCTCTGTGGACAGGAGCAAACTCAAACTTCATCTTGGTGCAGTCACGGTGGGATCAACCTGACCGGAGGACGACGAAGCACGCAGGAGACCGGAAATGTCTTTTTGTTTGTGCAAAATACATTGCGAGGAAAGCTGGAAAGCTGGAGAGCAACATGACCAGAACAAAGGCATCGTGTGAGTGGTGAGGAAGAGAGACCTTCTCAGTGTGACTGCAGGTTTCTCATTATAACGAACCACAGAAAGGTTGTTTTATCACACTATGATGCGCTTCCACACTCCTAAAGCTACGACTTTAGCTGGAAGAACAAACTTCATGACCTAAAACTGTACTGTGAGTCCGTCTGGATTTCAACACATCATTAAATCATCAAAAAGACTTCTATAACAAGTTCTTCAGATCTCGTGTGCATGGACGGCCGATATATCCAGAGTCCTCGTCCTCGTCCTCAGAACAGGAAACTGTTTCCGAAGCAGCTTCCTCCATGTCCCACGTTTGTGAGGACAGGACTGGAGCAGCGCCTGCTGGAGCTGAGGGCTCAACCTGTGATTTCTCTTCCACCACCACCTCCTCCTCCTCCACCTCCTCCTCCTCCCTGCCAAAGGTTAACGTGAGGAGGTCCACACCCTGGCTGCCTCTGTCTCCCACCTTCTCCTCCTTACTCAACTCCTCCTCCTCCTCCTTTTTATCGGGCAAACCGCCAGCAGGAGGATGTGGTTGTGTGTTCCTAACGTCGCTCAGTGCACCACCGGATCGGGTCTCGGCGACAGGATGAGGGCCGACCGAGTCTGATGTTGGATCTGAGTTCGTGTCGGGCTCCGGCTCGAGAGGCACAGGAGCCGACAAAGGCAACAAAGACGGAGAGCAGGAAGAGAGGAGGTCAGCGGCCAGGCGCAGCTGATAGTCACCTTCACTCTCGCTGCTCTCACTCTCGGCATCGCTCTCGTCTGACGGCTTCTGGTTGCTCCCGTTCTCGCCTGTAGAGGGCAGTGTTGATTCAACATAGAGGAGGGAGGTGAAGGACGTGCTCTGAGGGACAAGGACCAGAGCGCTGTCTGCATGAAAGATGGACGTCTGAGAGAGATGAGGAAGATGTTGTTAAAAATCAGCACAAAAACACTCAGTGAATGTTAGTGAGAGGATGTTCTCTAGACTCTGACAGGAAACGCAAGACTTTTTAGTTTCGTAGTGCGAAGGTGTTTAAGCACAATGTGATTTCAGTCTAACTCATGGATTTTACGGACACCAGCTTCAGAACTGCATCTAACAAGCTAACTATCCTCACTTGATAAAAATCCATAAAATATAAAATAATGACGCACAGCAGCCTCCCAGAGCGCAGAGTGACACGTTCTCAGATTCTCATATTCGTGAAGCTGGAACCTGAAACTCTGTGGAAGGTACAGCAACAGGAAATGAAACGCACTACCTGAATAAAACCACAGATTTCTCAGAGTCTGAACACTACAGGAAACGTCTGGGATAAGTGCACAAATAAGAAAATCTAAAACGAAGATCTGATGAATTTTAGACACGGAATTCTTATCATTATGCTGTATGATCAATCAGATGTGTTTATGGTCGCGTCTCTGAGGATTAATCTGTCGAAGACAAATTTCCATCACAAGCTCCACTGTAATTTGCCTCCATTGTGCTTGTACGAAACAGCTGCTTTACAAAAAGGTAGAAACTACAAATGTTTGTGTTCTTATTTCAGATATTACTTAACCCTGACCCTCAACGTGTGGGTTAATTCACTAATCGAGGGCTCAACCCGCCCTTTCAGCGCTAATGTTTGCAGTGCTTTGGATCAGGTGTAGTCTGGATCCACTACAGGAAGCTCAGCCGGGCCCACGATCGCAGGCACCAGTCAAAGGCACTTCGGCCGACTGGATGCTCATCGCTCACAGGCCGACCTCGACTCGTCGGGCTTCGATACACGAAGCCGCGTGCCTTCAGCGTGCAAAGCAACAGCACGTTTGCCAGCAGTGGAAATGCTGCTGAATCACATGAAAGGAAGCGCTCGGTTCGGAAAACAAACAGTTGGTGAGCAACCATAAGCCTCAAGTGCCCTCCCTATTTAACATTTCATTTATCGGCCACATACGAGTCCTGCTCGAGGGGAAAGCCCCGCTGCGTCTCGCTGGAGACAATTAATAACTGAACACGAAACCACATCTTTTTGCAGAAAAAGAAGTGTTCAAATCCCCCTCGCGTGAGACAAACACCACTAATAATAAAAGTTTAACTGTAACCGACGCCCACACGTGGAACAGCAATAAACTGAACACGGCTCATTTTCAGAAATGTCAGCCTTCCCCTTTCTGTCCCTCACACGTTCAGTCATTCAGATTCTTTTAAAAGCAGTTGGGATTATTGTTATTGATCGTCATCAGTCTCCGAAATCATCTTTAAACGCTTCTCAGATTTCCAGTAATAGAGTACATTTCCAAATCTTTCTGGGTTCCTCCGCAAATATTTGGAACCACGAAGACGTGCTGTCGAGTTCCGTACACCTGGTACACCTGGTACACCTGGTACACCTGGTAAACCTGGTAAACCTGGTGTTACCTTGCAGAAGCTCTCCAGTGTTTTTATAGGACGTGAATCATGGGATCAAATGAGCTGATGTCGCGTGTTGTGAACTCAGCTGCCTCTCATGAATAGAGCTGTTAACACAGGACCGAGTGTCTCCCTGAAGCTGAATATTTCCTGACACAAAAACAAGTTGTGAGCTTTGGAAACGCTCACTTCTTTCTCTTCTCGATTCATTTCGACTTTTGGACTCCACACACTCTGGAGGAGAGACGTGCAGGTTGGGTTTTGTTTTTTAACGTTCACTCGACCTGCTGTGGGAGCCAACAAGCAAAAACATAAGCTAATCAAGCACAACAGCCGACCTGACCCCCAAACCAACAGTCGAACGAGTGTTTTCAGCAGCCTGAGCTGACAGAGCTGCTTAGTGTTTGTGTGTGAGGCGTTTACTCGCTGTGGGGAATCCCACCATCTCTAGAAAGCTTTAGCTTTAGCTCGAGTCTGCCGCTGACTCATAAGGCTCGGCCTACGCGGTTTCCTTACATTCAGGAGTGACTGTTTTCCAGTCCACGATGTGCCGATGGATGACAGCACAGCACACGTTCTGGCTAATACTGCTTCAACATTTCACTCCAGTCTCTCAAACTCTGAATTGTAGTCGGTGAATTCTGAAAGGCGTTTGTGCTGAGCCTGTCGCCCGGCAGCTGCCTGCGTTTGCCTCTTTTCTTCTTCCACCGCAGATCAACCACAGCCATTAAGAGCTGCACTCATGTGTGTGTGTGTGTGTGTGTGTTTCCGCCTGTTGTTCTTTCCTGTTTCTTTACTCAGAAAAAGTGAAGTGTGAGCAGCTCGTCTGCAAACCACACATAAAACTGTTTTATTGTACATATTAAGCCACCAGAGAAGTGGATCTGCTCTGAATAACAACAACAGCACAGATCTGATTTTAATTCTCATTCTTTGTCATTCATTCATCAGTCATTTTGCCACAACACGTCACACCACAGATGACTCTTCAAAGTGTCAAATACCACGTGATGTGAGATGACACGTAAAACCACAGAAATTCTTAGTGACTGTGGAGGAATATTTCATGTTTTCCCAGGCGGCTGAGACTCAGATCTTGTTCCTACAGAACTGGACACGAGTCTGCTGGCTCTGTTTTCATAAAGATCATCTCCAGACATGTGCAGAAACACATTAAAAGCTCTGAGCGTTTGTTCTTCTAGCAGAATCGTTCAGTCGTCTGGCTAGAAAGTCACAAACTGGAAGTTTTAACAGTCGCCTCCTTCACGGTGATGAAGTCAGGCTTCACGCTTCCACATCACATTTCTGTAACGACTCGGCTTCACAAACTCACTTCGTCCGCCCACGTGTTCAGCTCAGGTTTGATGCGAGCGCAGGCAAAAGACTGAAAAGTCTTCAGCCAAGCAAAATAAAGAAACGCAAGGAAACGGACTGTTGAGCGGAGAGGGAGTTTGAACGGCACTTTATCAAACAACGTCACTGTTGCAACGAAGGAGACATAATCGATAATCGATAGACGGAATCAGAATGAATGTGACTTAATGTCCCACGTGTTGCTCAGATCACGATCGGAGCTGTCGATATGTTCGATCGGTCCAAGCGTTCCTGGATTCGTCGCTGTCGAATTCGCCCTCGGTTTTCTTTTTAACTCTGCGACGAGTGCAGTGACACGGATCACTGCGAGACCTGTGTCACGTTCCCATAACGACTGCTGACTATCTCATTTTCCGTAAAGAGACAATTAAAACAAACCAAAAAGTGAATTAAACAATTCGAGGGGTCGGCCCGAGTCACCTTCCAAGAGCTGCTGCTATCACCTCCTGCTCTGAGCGCTACAGTTCAATGAAAGTACAACATACCAGGACCCAGGGCGGCTGTCTCCCTGTCAGGCAGACGTAACCAGCAGCGACCAGCAGGGCCACGACGACCAAGACGAACATCACCAGCACAGACAGCAGGGCCGAGATGAGAGCGTCTGCAGAGAGGACAGCCGCTCACATTATTCACTCTCAGCTCCAATGTGGCGAAACATTTTTACTGGTCGCACCACACGGATGACAGGGAAATAAATAAATAAATAAACACATTTTGAACAATCACCAGCTGGGTGTTTGGACAGACAGACGACAGACAGACAGACAGACAAATGGTTTTTCGACTCATTGATCCTCAGAGTGGAAGAAACAGCAGCAGAGCGACGTGTACCTTTGTTATAGCCGCCCAGGGTGAAGGCACACACAGGTTGGCTGTAGTTGGACTTCCTGATCAGCACACTGTCTGAGAAGCAGACTGAGACACAGTACCGCCTGCCGGGGCTCAGATCCTGGAAAACCAGCCTTGTCAGGGACTTGGTGCTCTTAAAGAAAGCCACACAGACAGACAGTAGCTTAATTAGCACAAGCCAGCAAACACAGAAGGTTCGTCTCCACGCGGCTAATTTATGCAACAGGTGCAACACATCATTTCACACCTGCTCCAAACACTCAGGACGTGCAGTCGGTTATCAAACTAATTCTTACTGTTCCGTTAATGTTTATTTGTAGAGCTCTGTGTGTGTAGGACACCACACTGTCCAGCAGGGGTCACCTTTGAACTCTAGCTCACCTACAGTACAGGTAGCAACCTTCACTGGGGGGGACAGGTCTGGCTGGGTGGAGGAGAAAGGACAAAAGGTTTGGTGATGCTAAGCTAGGCTAACGCTGTGTCGTTGTGCAGGTGAAATGTTTGGCTGTATGGAGATTTGTGCACAAAAGGTATGGATTCTTAAGAACGTTAACGTGTAAACAACGCTGGTTAACCGCTGTGTCTAAGATGTCATTGAAGAATGTGGCTCGTATGTTAAACACAGTATTGATCATTAAATTAAACATTAAATTGTGTTTCCTCAGATTTTTTCCCTTCATTTTAGACCAGTCGACCGGTTTAAACTTCCTGTTTAGAGGTCAGGGGGGTCAGTTGCTCGGAACAACCCAAGTTCAAATCACAGCTGGATGAGCCTCTGTATGCATCATGGGGATTCTGGGTCCAGTACAGTACAGTACCTGCTCTCTTTCCACATCGCCGTACTTGATCCTGAGCTTGTACTCAATAATCTCATAGAAGTTCCTCAGGTGCTCCATGGGAGGCTGAAGGTCCACACACAAATGTTTGCCACAGGGCGTCATGGTCAGCAGCGGCAGGTCCAGTTCAGCTGGGAGGCGGCAAGACAGAAAATGTACTTGATTTCTTTTAAAATAGTAACTTACATTGTTGTTATGGCTCGCTTTGATTTTTTGGGGGCACAATCAAACTTCTCTATGCATATGGTTAAGTTTTCTAAAATGAGACTAAAGGGTGGCATCTCCTTCGCTTCCAGCATCACAACGTGCTGAGGTGTGTTAATGTAATACACAGGCCTGTTGCCGCCACAGAGGCTTGAGGGGGCTTACACGCCAGATCGCGTGCTGCTGTCTCTGCCGCTTGGCCCTTAAACCAGCAGTCCAGAGAGGCAGCAGAACCAACACCTCAGCAGGTCTGAGTGGAACTACTGGTGCATTTTGCAGAAGTAAGAGAATAAACTGAAGTACAACCCAGGAGAAGAGGGAGCAGAGGAAGAAGAGGCTCTGAGGAGCAGCCGTCCCTAAAGGTCTCCATTATCTTCTGGCTTCAGGTCAGAGCCACTTACTGTCTCTGCTGGGTTCGAATGAGGGGCAGCTGGCTGATGGTGACGTCTGTGTGTCCAGCTGTGCTGTAACCTGGGTAAAGTAGGAAGCCATCTTGTCGGAGAAGGCCTGCGTCAGGTTGCAAACCAGGGGGTGCCGAACACGCTCGCAGCCGGTGACTGCCGCAAACTTATCCTGGCTGGGGCAGAGAGGAGGAAAACAATATTCAACAAAACATGTGCAGGAAGTGGAGCAGAATCTGTCGTAGCGTTACACCTGACCCCGAACAGAAACCGATCTGATGTGGATCTGTGGCGTTCGGTTGATCCGCTTCATCGTGCCTGCGTGGTGTATGACGTGTGCAGTAAACTTTTGTTTCACTTCAACGTGTCGTCACACACACACAGATGAAACCCACCTCGACTCGGCGACCTCGACACGGTAGTAGACTCCCGTGGGTGATCCTGGACCAGGTGCCCACGTCAGCATGTGATGGAAATTTCTTGAGAACAGGGACAAGTTGACAGGCTTGGGGAGTTGACTCACAGCTGGAATCCAAACAAACAGGACATGAAGATTTCAATTTGATCAGCACGTCAGTCAGACCTGTTTCTTGGTCGGGAATACTGCATGTGCAATGTCTGTCAGAACAAGAATTTCCCTTCAGGGATAAATAAAGGAATTCTGATTCTGATTCTGATTTTTAACTGCTCACCTCGAGTTATTTGACTCAATATTAACCTTCAGCAGGAGCATTTCTCCTTCTTACATGTGGTTAGTTTTGTTAGATAATATACAGCCCCTGGAATAACTGCAATAAATAACACTATTCTCACTTTGAGGCCGTTTCGAGCCCCTGAGACGCACTGATAATATAAGATTATCATGATGCAAGCAGACCTCGTCAAAGAACAAAATTTGGCGTAAACATACGTCCAATACAATACATCGGACACAAAGACTCCAGGTTTTAAAATGCAAACAAACAATCCTGGGGTGTGGAGTGGATTTCTCAGCTTCAGGTTGCACCAGATGCTGCCAGCATAGCAAACCCAAACCTCCACCTGAACACTGAACAGCTGGAGTCCACTTGCATTTTGGGTAATGTAGGCGCCAAGACTTGTGGGAATAAAGAAAAACACGGCTGGTTCTGCTTTTGGACTTCAGCGGTTCTTTTTGTAACTACAGTTAATAGAGAGCAAATGAGAGAGACACGATCGTTCACTTAAGTTGGGCCTCGAGCCAAACACCTCGCGTATCCGCTTTAGAGCTCACCTTGGCTGTGCACTCACCTGGCAGGACCTGAAGCAGCCACACGAGCGTCCAGATGAGAGCCGTCATGACGTCCACAACACGTCCATGAGACCCTGAAGTCCCCGGCACCACACCTCTCCAGACTCTGCTTTCACTTTCCCTATGAAGGAGCCACATGTAGCACGTCCACCGCTCAAAACTGGGCATCACACTTTCTTATTACAACAAATGACTGATAACCTGGAGTGTGTGAAAGCTGTACGAGACCGCTAAGCGAGTACAAAGCGAGAACAAATCGGGCTTCCTTCGCTTTGTGTGCCGGTTTAGTTAGCTTGGAAACATCACAACAAACAGTTTAACGCCGCTGTAATCAGACAGAAAGTACGAGTCAAAGTGCCGTGAACCTGTACAGACAGGTAACGCTCTCTTAGCATCGTCTGCCCACAAATAAACAGTACTGGTCTCTCGGGACGCCGTAAATCCAAACGCGAGCTAACCGAGCTAACGGATATTAGCATTGATGTTGTCAGCGTGAAACTAGTCGGACTAGCGAGTCGAAGCTTCTAGAAGTCAGAAGCTACGAGATGAAAAATAAAGGATACCTGTCCGGAGAAGAGTTTCCACGTTAGTCCTTCCGCTGGAGACGTCCACAGACCGACAGTCTCACAGTGTGGACTCGTCTTACGAACTCCTGCTGTTGCCTTCACGGAACTCCAGTTAAAACGCACTCCCAAACTGACAGAGCGATGTGGCCGCGGGCACTTTGACTGGATGCTTTGAAATGACAAACAATACCGGACTGCAGATCAAACGAAACAAAACAAAACTAAAAACCCTAACTTCTAAATATCCAACAGATGAAACACACAATACAAAATCAGAGTCTGAATAAACTTTATTAGCATACACGGAAGACGAAAAGGTAAAATCAAGAACAACAAAGCCGAATAGAGATAATACAGTATTACAGATTCGACAAAAATGTAAAAAAAAATATATATATAGAAGTGTTGTGTGCATACAAGTTAAAACTCTCTCAATAACAAATAAAAATATATCCTAATGAATAGCATGCATTCTCCAGCTGTCAGCTCCCGGTGAGACTGACCCGTGTTTGACACTTGAAAGTCATGTTTTTAGATTTCGGGTAACACATATAAAACGCTACCAAAACGGAATGTAGCGGAATGTTAGGGGCTTTCACATCGGCAGCAGAAACAGGAATTTGTCGGGCAGTCTGTGAAGGCAGCACCTCAGGAGGTCTGTTGATAGGAAATCACGTGACCGAGTGGCAGTAAAGGAGCGCGAGGCGGAGCAGCTCCAATTCATTTTTCTGTTATTACTGACAACCTCACTGTTCAGTAAAGTACGGAAGCCCGTTTGCACCATGTCACAATACAAAAACAACTTATGTAAAAAATGGCGACTTAGTATTTTGATAACATTTTGATATGTCGTAATTGCCTAGACAGTGTTTACTAAATACGAAAACTAATTTGTATATTTTGTAGTTATTATACAAAAATAAATCCTCATATTTTACAGTTTTGTCCCAAAGCAGCACAAACAAACCGCAACTTTACAATATAATTTTCTCCATCGGTGAGTAGTGACACCTGTTTCCACAGGTGTGCATCAACATCACACACTAACCAAGAAAGACAATCCAACGTTTCTGGGAAGACGTACTCAGAAACGTGGCGCCAGCAGGACTCGTCGGGGTCCTGGTGGTCGTGTTGTGTCGTGTCAAGTCTTAAGGTGAGCTTTGACAACAAATAACATGAAGGCTGAATTCCATTTAGCTGCTTCGGAAACGGTCAAAGTGCAGGAGGTGCAGTGGAAGTTCATCATCTGCCCGCTCATCTGTCTTTAAACGAAAAGACATCGACCTGCCAGGAAGAAATGAATTTACCAAACAGTAGCAGACATCAGAGCAGCACATCATGTGTGTCGCATGTAACCGGAGAATTTCTCCTCCTCCTCCTCCTCCTCCTCCTCCTCCTCCTCCTCGTCTCCCGGCTGCGTCTCACCATCGCAGGCTTTCAGGCAGACAGACAAAGAGTCTTCAGATCCCGTCCTGGTCGAGTCCTCAGGCGGCAGCAGTGCAGCAGCAGTCTGATCGTCTGACTCGGTTTGTGAGTCCGTGTGGCTCGAACTCGGCGAGTCTGTGGGCAGCAGAGGCTGCAGGTCAGGCGGCTTTGAGAAGTCTGTCAGAAAGGCTCTGGTGTCCTGCTCCTCTTCCTCACTTACAGCCAGCGCTCCGAGGGTGACCGAGAGCAGATTGACGTTGCCTGAGCTGTCGCACGCCTCCTCTTCCTCCTCTTCCTCCTCACCTGTGGCACATCCCTGGGCACTGTGAGCCTCCTCAGGGATGAAAGAAACCTCTGCTCCTTCATCTTTGGCCGCCTCTTCGTCAAACCCCTGATGTGCGACGTCGGCCTCTGGTAGCTCCGCCTTCACTGTCAAACTCCCAGCCCCGTGTGACGCGGCCGCTGGCGTTCTGTCCACGTCCCCACTTGAAGTTTGACCTGAGGAAAGGTCTGTGGCTCTGTCCATGTAGAGTTTTAGCCCTCCCTCCTCTTCATCCTCCTCCTCATCCTCCTCCTCCGAGCTGGAGCCCCTGCTGGCAGGTCGCAGCGTCGTGGTGCTGCCGTGCCTCGGCCCTCTCCCTGGGCTAACGGAGATGTGGTCAGGCGTCGTCCTCTCCAGGGACAGGCTGCAGCCTCGGTGGCTCAGCACCGCCTGCACAGCAGAAAAGGCTGAGTCAGAGAACAGCTGGGCGACGCCACAAAGACACAAAGACACATTTCTGTGTCTCATCCACATGCACAAATCAAACGATGCTGAGGACTGAGGGAGGATGAGTGAGTGAGGAAGGGAGGAAGTGAGGGAGTGAGGGAAGGAGTGAGGGAGTGAAGGAGGGAGGAAGTGAGGGAGTGAGTGAGGTCCGTGAACACAGAGCGGGAATCACATTCAGTCACTTCCTTGTTTTGATTTATTTTACAAGGAAGCACTACAGGCAGAACACGTAATGTCACATGATTGACAGACAGATAGACAGGCAGACAGACAGACAGGCAGGCAGACAGACAGAACAGAGAAGTTTCTTACCATTAGTGCTGTGGGTAGAGTTGCCTTCAGTTTACAGATGAGTCCCGTGTAGCAGAGCACAAACATGGAAGCCACCAGACACCCGATAACAAAAATCTGCACAACAGCAACTGCAATGACCACAGGACCTGAGGACACACCGAAACACACACACACACACACACACACACACACACTGGACGTGTTAGTTCCTCATCTGGTCAGTGGTCACATTCAAATACTGAGCCTGTGATCTTCAAATCTCATTTCAGCGTCTTCCTGATAATCATGAACACCATCCCCATACTGACTCCGACAGGTGAGCTCACCTGTGTTCACGGGCGCTGCGCTTGTGAAGTCGCACTTCCAGTCCGATGGTTCGGTGTTGGCGTTCAGACGAATCATCGTGTGCACCTTGATGCAGTACTCAGTCCCGCGCTCCAGGTTGGTTATGGTGAAACTCTTGTTCTCGGTGTTGTAGGTGAACTCCTGCGGGTCCAACAGGTAGAAATGAACACAGACGACAGGTATGGCATCAGGCCAGCACCTCTGAGGAGGAGGTGGGCGCCGCAGGTGAAAACACAACCTTTTCCTTTACCTGCCCTTCGTGTTTCCTCACAGACACTCTGTACGTGGGACGGTAGAACATGTGGATATCATCGACCCCTGAGCCCCTGTCAGGCTGCGGCAGCGACACGTTGATTCGGAGGCAGGTCCCGCATCCGGCCAGCGACAGTTCTGGAGGACCGATTTTGGCTGTGGCACAAAAAAACAACACAATCTGTTGAAATTTCTGCTTCAGGCAAAACGTCGCCGTCTAAAAAGGGTGGCAGGCCGTCTGTCTTGTTAGCACCCGCTAACTAGCTAAACACAAAGACACGAAACAGACCTTCAGACCTTTTCGGGAACTGAGAACGTGAACAGAAAGAAACTGTTGATGAATGTCCCATCCACACAGCACGCCGCTCGTTACTAAGGCAACACGCACTCAGCTCACAGGACCCTCGTGTTCACCTACTGTGTTCGTAAGGAGTGAACTGGATTCTGGAGTCGTTGGACAGGGTTTGATTGTAGGACGCCTGGACAGCCAGGATGACCATCATTCTGGGACTTTTAAGCTTCAGCTGGACTGACGTCGTCGTTAAGTCTGATTTCCATCTGTGTCTGTCTGTCCGCCTGCACAAAGACAAACTGACCTCAAACATTTTGTTTCCTGCTTGCGGTGCTCTCAGGACGACAGGAGGATCAAACCTGATCCACCTGAGAGCGCTGATTACAGCTTAATTACCAACAGCAACACCACCTAAAGTAAAACACACACACACACACAGCCGGCTGGGAACCAACTCCGCCGTGAACCGGCCCCGGCGTCAGGGACAGGAAAAGGTCCCCCGCTGACGCTACCAACACGCCTCCCGATCCGTATGAGAGGATATCTAAAAACCTGCCACACAGACCGCGACTCTGTGAAGTTCACATCAAACGTGAGCCCCGTCCACACTTCCTGTTTACATTCGGTGGGATCAAATGAAATGCTGAGCTCTGGACGTGCAGGCAGCAGGAGAGCCTCGAGTCTCGCCGTCCTCGCCGCAGCAGCACGAGCGCTGAAGCCAACAGCGGAGACTTTTCTGATCGATGTGTGAAAACATAAGAGCTTCTAACAGGAAAAGAGGCCCCTGTGATTCACAGAGCTGAAAAGGCAGCTGGTCGATCATCAGCGCGTGGCGGGATGAGCAGGAAGCCAGCGCGTGCTTCACGGGCTGCGGGCGGGCCGACAGCCTCGGTGCTTCAGGTGCTGGTCAGGAACCACAGCGTCCAGCTGGGGAACTTTGTTCCTCATCTCGCTTTACTCTCGTTTCCTGTTATTGTGCCACCATTCGCCCCTCCCCCGAGGGTGGTTTAAATCGTTTCGGAGGAAGACGACGTGAAGGGGGCAAAGGGAACCGAGCACGGCAAACCGCACTCGAGCTGTGGCCTAACAAACCACCCGCCTTTGCTCGCTCCACGTGAGCCCTCAGGTGCGCATACAGGTGAACACTTCCTGTTAACGTGCAGAAACTCCTGCTCATCCATCGCTCACCTCATTGATGTGAACAGACGACTTCTTCTGTGTTGTCCGGGCGTCGGCAGCCCGAGTCGGAGGACACGTGAAGGCACAGGAAAAAAAAAAAGAAAAGGGAAATTAAATACCAGGCGGTCTTTTACTCTGAAAAATGAAGCAGGAAATCCAGAAAAAGAACAATTTTCCACTGCTCATACTTCAAGAGTAACGAGCCAAACTGAAGTGTCGCTCGGCCCGACTTTCCGTCACTTATTTCCTTTTCAAACATCTAACCCTCCTGCAAACTAACAAACTCGACAAAACCTAAAGACCACAATTTCAGACTAAATCCAGAAGTTTCCAAACACGTCAAACGAGTGACGTCTCAGAGCTGATCTGCCAGAGAACAAGCTGTGATAACGTAAAGAAATACAAAGCAGGAAAATGAAGGTTAACATCAGGACTCTCAAAAAAACAAAACTAAATAAATATAACTTCAGTGAACTGCATAAACTTTTAGCTCTTAAAATGCAAAGAAAAATAATAATCATAATCATAAGAATAGTGTTAATTTTCCTGGGGAAGACTGACAGGGGGAACTACAGAGACCCAAAGGCACCACTGAAATATCAATAAAGAATTTCTTTATTTAATAGCTAATTATGCAATAAAAATAGACAGTAATACTTTTGTTTATAAGTTATTTTCTAAATAGAGTAAATTACTAAATTATTAGCTTGAATGTAATTTCAAATAATAATTTATAATAATTGTGATTTTTTTTTTTTATTTTAACAGCAAATAAAAAGAGGAATTATATTTTAAAAAATATTAATCCTTTGTGAGTTAGTCTATTTATTTCTGAATAAATGAACAAACTTGTAGTCGTTCATGCGTCATTTAGTTATCGATTAACGAAACGTTTTTTCACGCTGAGGCTCGCGCTCCTCCACACACCTGTGTGCAGGTGGCGGAGATGTCCGCAGGCTGCGGGGGACAGGAGGAGGAGGACACACAGGGAAACTCACCTGACTTTGTACACCTGGTACTGCGTCCCCCTCGGGGTGCCGGGCCCCGGATCCCAACGCAGGACGTGGTGGAAGTTGACGGAGTCGACGTGAACGTTGACCGGAGCGGGAAGAAGAGTGAGCACTGTGTGACGTTCACAGACACGAGATGAGGTCTGAGCTGGACAAGCACAAAGTACACAGACACACCTGGCACCTCTGACGGTCTTATTAGGGCGTACTGAGGACAGGTGTCACCAACAAACCGCCTGCAGACCCTGACCTCGTCTGCGGGACCTCAGGATACTCACCAGAGTCGAGCAGCAGCATCACACAGAGCGCAGGAGGCAGCAGGCCGCGCGTGGTCCTCATCCTCGGTCGCGCCGCATCGTCACCGCCTGAAAGCGCACGTAAAGCGTCCGGAGTGAGTCACCTTCACAGATCAACCAGCTCTGTCTGATGTGTATACAACAACACTGTGATACGTTCAGGGCTCACGAAATGCCAGGTTTTAAAGCCCAAAAAACACCTTCTGTTCGAGCTCACATATGAGTCTGGATTAATTAAATCAGACTCGTGTGAGCATTAGTACGCGAACCCGTGCCAGTCCCGGACTGACTGTTCACCGTGTTAAGATACTCTGACGGAGTAATGAAGAACTTCACTCGTTTACTCCGACGTTAGCTTACACAACTGACCCGAAACACAACTGTCAGCGTTTTTCTGTCCGCGCGGTCTGCTTGTCGCTCATGTCAGTGATAACCCAGCCGTCTGTAGTTGCATGTCAGTCAGCTTACATTACACGAGTGACACTGACGACATAAGAGCGCTCTTAGACGCTTTAACTGACACACGACAACCGACGGACCTACAGACTTACCGACACATTCGTTCAGCAGCTCGCAGTCTCAGTCGTTTGCCCTCCGGAGCCAACACAAAGTCCGTCTGCTCCAACGTCACAGACACTGTGCTTCCGGTGTCACTTTCAAAATAAACGTCCAGCCATGGACTGTAACTGAGTACATTTACGCAAGTGCTGTACTTGCTTACGAATTCAACGTACTTCATTGAAATATTTCACTTACATCTAACTGTATAGTCAGTGGTTGAAGAAGTACTCTTATCCTTTCCTGAGAGAGGTAGCAATACTGCAGAGTAAAAAAGGCTACTCACAAAATTATACTTGGGTAAGGTAAGATTTTAAAAGATAAGATAAGATTTCCTTTATTGTCTCCCACAGTGGGGAAATTCACCAAAACACAAAAAATATAAGCATCAAAATAAATAGATAAAAGTACTGATTGTGCAGAGTGGCCCACTGCAGACCTATTTACAACTGGATTATACGTAATGTTCTATCAGAGTGTTTCCTTTTGCAGCTGGTGAATGTGGAGCTTCTTCACACAGGACGGGATTTGTTTAGTCAATCATAATAACACAGCGTAACCTTTGAGAAAAGACTCTTCTCTTTCGTTAAAAATGAATGTATTGGTTTGGCTAAAGTCCATCAGCTCGGGCGTCTCATAACGATTTTCTTCAAATTGATGTTTGTCAAAGCAGAAAAATGTAAGCGAAAAATCTATTGTGCACAATAATATTCAGAAATATTCGCCCCTCACCTGCTTTCCCTGCAGCTATTATTTTGAAGGCAGTCACTTAACTTCCTGTGTGAGTGCACTTAGAATAGATAGTAATGAAGTTAGTAATTAAATATCAACAATGCTTATTGGGATATTTTTTAATTATTATTTTCAGACTTCTTTTGGATAATAAAATATGAGTCAAGCTGACCCGGGTTAGGTTGAGTTTGAGGTCAGGGTTAAGATAAGATAAGATTTCCTTTATTGCCCCACAGTGGGGAAATTCACAAGGGTTGGGGTTGGGGTTAGGCAAGTATGGTTTTGTTTTGAGTAAGTCTGCAGGAAATGAAAGTCAGTCTATGTAATGCCCCCGTTGGGCATAAAAGCCTACACTGTGTGTGTGTGTGTGTGTGTGTATATATATACGTTCCGTTGTCATTTGCTCAGTGGCCACCAGAGGGCGATGAAAGAAAAGCTAAACGTAAAAGCCTCTCCTGTGGTCACATAATGTTAGCTGTTTGTGAGAAAATCAATTCCCTGGAACTAAACACTTGATCTGGTCCTCAGGGACCACAGCAGTACTGCAACACTGCTGTTAAACTCACTGAACACCTTCAAAATAAACAGATCTAATCACGTGTGCCTCTTTTAATATTCAAATTATGCATTTATTACAGCTGCAATAAAATCCTGATGGAGCCTCCGACTCTTAAAGGAGCATTGCTGCTCTTGTTGATGTCATCCTACTCACAGGATGATAAATACACAGAACTTTCTTCACTAATGACTATGAGTTTACTGCACGTTGTTTCTGATAAATGTTATTTTGACAGGTTTAGCCAACAGCATTAAAGACGAACTCACATCCTTCTGAAGTGTTGCTCCTACAGTCAGTCAGTCAACTCGTGTCTCATGACCACAGATCTCAATGGCAACACTTCCTGCGGTGTAAAGCAACTACAGCAAAGACTAATGGGAAACAGATGATGCCGTGTTGAAAGTATTACCAGCAAAGTGTACTTGAAGTACTTATTGGGCAGGATATTGGTTTTTACACGGTGCTTTACTGGAACATTAAAATCTCGGCCAACGGTCCGGCTGGTCACGTTTCTCGTCCTGTCACGCTCCTGAAGCAAGACGACGCGGTATCACGGACCATCAAAAACTCCCAAAGACATTTTCAACAAGATGCTAGGAGAGTTTCCAAACGGGTTTGGAGCAACAAAACGAGGTCTTTTAAAGCAGAACGTGATCTTTTCCTACCCATCACCAAGTGCTTTCATTGCCTAAACCCGACCGGACCTTACGCTCTGGGGAAAGTCTCATCATAATCTCTGCTTTGCAGAAACGTTCAGCGCCAGCTTTTCTCCTGGTGGTTAGGCTGACGTTTACATGCCACGCCGGAGTCACAGGGAGGTGGTGCGGGCGGATGTCGGGCATACAAAGTCCAGGACTGTCGCACCAGAATCCAGGATTTGGTTCCTGTCTGTGGGCAGGTTTAGGCAACACGAGCACTTTGGTTAGGCAGATCCTGACTTTGGCTATATGTTACTGAGAAACCAGTCCATAAAATACAGACGACATTTTCCCGTTTAGGACAGGAGTGCAAAAACAAGGCACAGGTCTTAACAAACTGGTTTTATGGTTTCTAACGACACTGAAGATGCTGTTTGAACGGGACAAGCAGCAGCAACCGTGGAGACAAACTGAGGAAAGAAACAAGAACCTAAAACACAATATGATCACTTGCTTTGAAAACTCTTTTATTATCTCAGACTACACAGAGGAACAAAGTCTGTGGACAAAAGAATCGGTCCACGTCGTCTCCGCACGATAAACAAATGAACTCCAGGAATCTGCTTAAATAAGCCAAATTATATACAAATCAAACCCGCCAAATACACAATCTGTTCCTTCGACAGCACACGATTCACCCATCAGTCGCCACACAAGTCGAACGCTGTGAAGACGCAGCTCGCCGAGGGCCACGCACAATCATAACAGGAATAATTACACTCTCTGGTGCAAATGCTTAAGGTGCTGTGATGAGGATCAGGAGGGGAGAAGAGGGGAGGCAGAGGGTGACGTCAAACCCCAAACACCCAGTGAGCTCATTTTCACCCATTTTGTGGTGCAAAGTTCCAGACGTTTTCAGGACTGCGTGATGACAACCATTAAAAGGCGACCTGCGGAGGTGTGTGATCACCCCGTTTCGCCAGACGGGACTGACGAGAGGAAAGTGCTTCTGGCTGCACAAAAGGCTCGGTAACTTTCCACCAGCGATTCGGGCGAATGAGCTCCCGCATCCGTTCCTGTGCCGGGCCCTGAGCGCTGGCTTAAAGGCAACCAGAAGGTGTGAGGAAGGCGCCGAGAAAGAAGATTTCAGCACAAACCCTTTAATCTAAACACAGCGCATTAACTCTGCCTGCTCAGGCTGTGCTCTCTAAACCAGATGGCACTCACAAATTACACGAGGCCTGGTTGCATAACGAAATGTGTTTCCATTCAACAAACAAAGAGCCTCTAAAGGGGCGTGAGTGTTTTCTGGGCAAAGACGCCGTGTGTTACAGACAGAAAGAAGAAAGAAAAGTGCTTTCAGTGCCAGATGCAGCCCTGCCCGACAGTCTCAGGGCAGAAAGAGTCCAAACCAAACCAAAGAGGAGCTGAAGACGGAGCAAAGTCCCTTCACTGTGCTACTGATGAAGGCCTGTTCCTCAAAGCCTACAGATGGCTGCAGATGTTGTCCACACACTCGGACCTGACAGGAGGTACAGTGTGGGGCCGCGCTCTGCGTCCATTCAGAGATACAAGACAGTAAATCAACCGTTTGCTCGCACGCAATCAGAGCAGAAGTGAAGTACACACAACAATCGTACCTCCTGTCGCCAAGGAGACGGTCAAAGGGAGGCGAATGCATCCACACACACACGACACACCCATGTCCTCACACACACACACACACGGAACAGAAGTGTTGGCTGCGGTTTGTGTTTGTGAGAGCAGCTTCAACAAAAGTCTCTCTCAGGATGAGAGCTGGAGCCAGAGAGAGAAGAAGAGCTGCTGCAGCTTTTTAACAAAAACGTCATCAAACTGTCCTCCAACTCCCCCCTCACTTGCTTAACGTGACTGCGAACGGCACCCAGAAACGAGAACACAAACCATCCAGGAAGTTGAAGATTGGGGCCGACTCCTGACAAACAGCTGTATAGCGACCGAGTGTCGTCGCGGTTCTGAGAACATTTCGCTTTCGCTTCCCTCTCGTCCCTCACGGAGCCTGGCCAACTTGGCTTCGAGTGGGCTCACAACTGTCCAACTCGTTCAAGGCGTCACAGCGTTTTGGTCCAAACACAGTGAGATTTGTTGGCTGGTCAGAGAGGATCCTCGCCCTGGGACTCTTGTTCATCGGGCGCCCATTTTAACCTGTTTCAAAACAACTTGTTTTATTAGGCCATCTGCACTCAATGAGGCCAGCTGGAAAAACGCAGCAGCAGACTGCAGCCTTCATAACAGTGAGCCTACTGTGTCCTCGTCCTCCACCGCTCTGCTTTCTTATACATTCTTCTGTCCTTTTTGCCTTCAAATACTGACGGCAGAAGGCTTTCGCTATTTGAATATCCTCGACAAAGCAGCGCAACACTCAAAGACACAATCGCATCATCCAGCTGTGGTGCACCCTGGATTCTCTGGATTGTTTCCCGCCAGCTGCCACAGTACATCTTGTTTTTATTATGATGCTCTATTGATCCCTGAGGCAGGAATTCGTCCTATTTGCTTTCTCCTTCCCCCACAGGACTTCATTGACTCAGACTGTACTGGATTCCTACAAGTTCGACGAGACCTGCCACATGTTGTACTTGTACTTCAAAAATGCTGTTGGGGGAGCAGATTATGTAAACTCACATGTTCACCAAACATGGCCTGGTTTTAAAGTGAGCAGACGTCTTTTCAGACACTAACCCAGGGCTGGATCAACCGTTTGGGGGACCCCAGTCGAGCCGGATGTGCTCCGATCCAGTTTTTCCAACTCCGAATGAAGCAAATGAACATTTCTGTGCAGCAATCACCATGCAAGCATAACAGCAACTGAAATATCAAAGGTTCAATGTGTGGCATCTAGTGGTTAGGTTAACCAATCGAATCCTCCTCCTCGTCTCTGGAACCTTTGTTTGGTTTGTCCAATCAGGGCTACTGTAGAAACATGGCAAGAAGCCTTTTCTGTCCCCCAAATTCTACATACTGCACCTTTAATCAAATGACCACAAAATAACTGCCATGTGGTGGGTGTTGCTGTTCCCAGTTCATGATCCAGCCCTGTGAAAATCACCACAACCATAAAAAACTCACGTTAGCAAAACAAAGTGCAGAGAAACAAAACCAAACTAAAATCCTCAAGGCCCAGTGAGCCACTTTCCCAAGGCTGCCACCATTAGACCCCAGGTTATTTAAGTGCTTCCTGTGCTGAACAGTCTCAGGCATCTGATCTGCACTTATGGTCATGTCTGTTCCAAGCTACCATGGGTGACAAATTACTGGACTTTGGTCCAGCATTTTCAGACTCATCAAACCATTTGGCGAGTCCTCGTTTCTTGTGTGCCAGCGTCTGCATTTGTCATGTCTCTTCACTCATTTATTCCACGTTTTAATATAAAGAAGCAACTGCAGCCACAGACCAGTCAGAGGCCTCCTCCCTTCTGTCCATGGTATCCCGTTCCCCCGATGTGTCAGACAGCACCTGGACTCGACTCCCACTTCGCAGCTGGGATCTGGAACATCTCGTCCGTCTTTGGGAGCAGGATGTTGTTCCAGCGGATCAGCCCACAGCCTGTCTGGACGGTCACGGCTACGGCTCAACTCATCGCACGTTCAGTCGCTGGATGTCATCTGATCACGCCGGGGAGTTTTCGACGCCAGATGTGGACACACAGCGACAGGATCGAATGTGGCCTCTGTGGCCTCCAGCTACCTGCAGTGTCTTAAAGGCACACAGAGGGTGGTGCTTGTGGGCACATCTGCAGACGACTGACTTTGGGAGTTATGTGTCCAAGGCATTAGCTCTAATCCAGACTAGCTCTAATCAGATGTGCCAACATTAGCTTGAATGATGAGTCATGTCAACACACCATCCCATTTTCTGTTTGCTTGTAAATCCTTTTCCAGCAATAGTCAGGGACACTGGGACACCACTTTGTAATTAGGAACCAGTTTTAGGGAGTTTATTTACTGATGCTTTAAGTAGCTCTTTAAGCACCAGCTAAAGGTTCTTATTTATAGCTTCTATCTCATCTGTGAGGGCTTGTTATTCAAAATTCCAACTGGAATGTGGGAAAAAGTGAAAAATCCAAACATTAATGACCTGTTCACCCTCAACACACATTTAAGAGTCTATGAGCAATCACTTAAAACAGAGCAGGAAACTAGCAAAGCCGACATTAAAGCCTCTGAGAAGCCGAGTGTCTGATTATCCTGGGTTTGACTTGTGACTTTGTGAAAAGCTGCTGCCTCAACAACAAGGCTGAGGGCTCCGAGCAGCTGAGCAGCCAGAAACGAGTGGAGGAAATTCAACTGTGTGACCTCGTTTGGCTGCCTACTTTATCCTCGTCCATCTCCGGGGCCCTCGCCGCTGTTTGGCTTCGTCCACCGCTGGTGACAGGTGATGAGCGATGACGTAACAGCGATGTGAGCACGCTCAGTGTGGGCGCAGTCACGTAGCCGTCACATCAGCAGGAATCGGATCAGTTTTAACACGTATACGAGTGGCCAACATTAGAACCAAGAAGATCAGATTCCAGGTGATTTCTGCTGCTCACTGCCACAAGTCACATATGAGCATCAGACTCGGGTGACTTCTGCCTGCGGAGTGAACGTAACCTGAGACAGGAAGAGCTACATGTGAGGATTTGTGGCTCATTGGCATTGCTTCAGGATGAGGTTTTCAGGAAGATTAAAGAAAGGAAGCCATGATATAAACTTCAGAGACTACAATGGGGCCTATATACACTATATGGACAAAAGTATTGGGGCACCTGACCATTACATGGAAGCATAGCATTGTCCAAAATGTCTTGGTATGCTGAAGCATTAAGATGTCCCTTCACTGGGAGTCAGGGGCCGAGCCCAAACCCTGAGGAGCAGCCCCACACCACACCTGGATTCATTAATAAAGATGTCCAAATATTTTTGTCCATATAATGCATTTCTAGTAGAGTCACTGTACTGAAGGATTTCTGAACACTGATGGATGGGCATCACTGATAAGTGCTGTGGTTGAATTAATTTGTGACAGTCCTATAAACCTATGAAGCTTTAGTAAAAGATTTAAGTGATTATGAAGGAACCAGTTCCTACTTTCCACCTTTTTAAAAAAGAGTGTCATATTAAATCACCTGTGCTGCAGCCATGACGAGGCTATGGGATAATATTTACACATAAACACACTGTGTGATCACGGTGCTGCATGAACTGTGCGTGCAGCAGAAAATCAGGCCCGGCATCGCCGCGAAGTGGAGCGGATCAGCTGGATCAGGGTCTTTACGGCTCTCTGGTTAGCAAATCAGCATTATGCTGATACCCAAAATGTGCCAAAGCTTGTGTCTGTCTGCGGTGCACAAAGTTTTACGCACTTCCTCTCAGGGAAGGACACGAAGTCAATAATCTCCTTGAAGCGAAGACATCAGGGTGACAGCCTCTCTGGAGACGCTGTCCAAAGCCACATGTAGGACAGACTGACGGCTACAGCAGCCAGCATTAGAAAAACTTTAACGTACTCCACAGAGAAACTGTCAGATGTGCAACTTTTCCTTCGCAACAAAAGAGACCAAACATCCAGCTGTGTTGTGTATAATCACATCATTGTCACTGTAGACCCGAGCGCCGCCTTCAGTGACAAGTCAGTAGACAAATGTGATTAGCAGGTTCTTCAGAGGCTGTGCAGCCTGCTCACTGCGGTCACCAGGAGCTGCAGACGACAAAGCCAAGTGAGGGAAGTGCTGGGACAGGGTGTGGGCAGGTGGTCCCACCACCGTGTACGCCTTCAGGGCAGAGAGCCCGCTCAGCAGGGCGACATCCACAAAGGTCACGTGGAAGGAGGGGGAGGACAAGTCAAAGGACAAGGCCTGCATCTCCGCCGCAGCCCCCGCTGTGGGGGAGACCGTAATTTCCTGGTTGCGGTAGGGAGCTTCTGGTGCCGCGCTGTGGATCCTGAGGGTCCGCAGGCCTAGCAGAGCCAGGTACTCACTGTTCATTGGTCTTATTCCACAAAAAGACAACCGCAAATGGCCAACCATGCTTCTGTTCAGCAGCTCCTCCAAGACCCAGAGCTCCTTCACCCACACGGCGAGTCGTCCAGGCTCCCTGAGCCCAGCAGGGGGCACAGAGGAGCGCAAAACAGTGTGGCATCTGCACAACGAGTTGGCCAGAGCCTCGTTACAGTCCTGGATGGGCGTGGAGCAGCTGCAGTTCCGCAGGTTGTGGCCGCTGTCAAACAACAGCGTGGTGTTGGCCGCCACAGATGTTTCAGATGCGCGTGCTGAGCTCCCTGTCTGGGTGACGGGGGTGAGAAAGAGCATCAACCACAGTGACCATGGCAACGAGGCAGAGGAGACTGTGTTTGGAGTCATCTCCAGGGAGATCAAACAGACTACATCTTCACCAGGTGGAGCGTAGAGCGATGGATGAGGCTGTAAACATACAGAAGGCGTGAAGTTAGCATGAGAGATGACGTGCAGCGAGCAGGTCATCAGGAGAGAACAACAGGGTGATGCAGGAAATGAAATATTGTTTTTTTTAACATGCTTTTATTGATTTAAAATTAGTTGATTGTTCTGCCAAAAAGAATAAAACAGCTGTTAGCTTCTGCGGCTGGACCTGCACCCACAGCAACATAAACTGCAGCCTTGTTAAGATTAGCATACTTCACATTAAACTGAAGTGGCTGACGGTGACGTGAGACAAAGTGAGTGGGACTTCTTTGGGAACACTGATGTATGTTTGTGTCCTCACTCATCTCATCATACATCAGACTTCACGTCAGGAAAGTCTCTGTGGTGTTTCTGCAGAGCTGGTGATCAGAACTGTGTCTGTTATTCAAGTTTGCTGTCTGCTATTCAGACGGTGCTAAAAGTCACAGCAGTGCAGAGAATTTGGACACAAAGTCAGCAGCATCACACCCGTCGATGACTCACTCCAGCACTTTGCTTCCCTAAAAGCACAAAGTGCACAAAGCCTCTTTCTCGCTCTGTGCCCTCCAGTAACCTGCACCAACATGTGCAGGCCAGCTTAAGACCGGCAGCCAGTTCAATTCAGCTCTTTATTTCCAGCCAAGGTCTGGCTCTCTCTCTCTCTCTCTCTCTCTCTCTCTCTCACACACACACACACACACACACACTCTCATAATTGAGCCACTCATTTCGAGCTCTCCAGTTTTACTGGGCAGAGGTTCTTCCAGGCCTCGGGCTGCGGCGGATGGCGTACGGCTGCTTAGAAATGCTCCTGCGCCACATTAAACGCTCAGGAATAATGAAACACTGGCCTCTTTATTTTCTCATTCTGGAGTGGCAGAAAAAGTGGACTGAATAAGCAGTCTCGACTTCCAGAGTCAACTTTTCCCCACTCTTCTTCTCTTCCTCTGAAAGAGGGCGGGACTTTCCATCTTTCAGGTGGGACGAAGTCGGACCGATTGTCTTAAAGATGATGTGGAAAGAATTTGGTACCATTTTTCACAGACACGTTCAACACAACAGTCTGATGTGTAGAGTGCAAAGCTTACTGCTTGGTGTTCATATATCTTACATTTTAATAGATTTTAGTTCCTTGACAAATGTATTTAATGTTAATAAAAATAAAAATCAAGCCTGTGAAAGCCCTGAGTGCACGTTCACACTGTATGAACGCCTTTAAAACACTTTCCACAGTATGGAAAGGAGACGTCACAAAACACATTCACACTGACTTTAAGTGTGATTTAACAGTTAACCGTGCATCACCGTCCTGGACCACCTCCTCACTGTGAACTGCACTGTGAACTGGGATCATACACGAAAATCATCCAGGTTTGCACGACGGCTGCACACTTAACTCAGCTGGAGGAGGCTCTGCGCTGTGTTTTCTCCAGGAAACACTTCCCCTTTCTCTGCAGCCTGGTTACTGGTCACATGGGACATTATTTATAGAAATGTTCCCTGACTTTATTCCAATTACTTTTCCCAGAACGTGATGTTAAAAAAGCAGATAAACATCAAGTGTGTAGAATAACCATGAAAAACAAACCTATAGTTTCCAGACGGTTTCCCCCTGCACTCTAACTTTGTAAAATAAGTGCAGACGTTCTGTCACGAGTTCCAAATGTGTCAGGTTTTCAGTGATTCGCCAGTGAGACAGCGTGGCGTCTGAATGTTTTCGGTAGGTGTGTGTGGGTGTGTTAAGCTCAGGATGAATAAGTGCAGTAAGAATGTGTGTGTTTTCCAAGTCAACATGTGTTGTTGGGGTTTTTTTTAACTTTAATAAATGTTGGCGTATTTCAGTATTTTCTTTAAGGTTGTCAGGAAAGAAACTCATAAATTTAAAAAGGGAGATACATACAAGAACAGACAAGTGTCTGTCATGGGCCAAATTTTAGCCACACATCCAAAACGAGAATTATTTCACATTCATACACCACATCCACACGGCGGCCATTTTCCTCCAACATCACACACACAGTATGAAAACGAATTCTGGAACATTAAGACGCATTTAGCCTGATGTCACTACCAGTTTTCCTCTCAGCAGCTGATCAGCAGGTAAGTGGTAAAATGACACGACTCGTCAGCCCTGAGGCCTGGTACCGCTGCTGGATCCAGAACCCTCCCTCCTGCCCCCCCCCCCTCTCTCTCCCACTCTCCTGTCTCTCCTCTCTCCCCTCTCCTGTCCCCCCCCACTCTCTCCTCTCCCCCCCTCTCCTGTCTCTCCTCTCTCCCCTCTCCTGTCTCCTGTCCCCCCCCCCCCCCCTCTCTCTCCCACTCTCCTGTCTCTCCTCTCTCCCCTCTCCTGTCCCCCCCCACTCTCTCCTCTCCCCCCCTCTCCTGTCTCTCCTCTCTCCCCTCTCCTGTCTCCTGTCTCCCCCCCAGTCTCTCCTCTCCCCTCTCCTGTCTCTGTTCTCCCCTCCCTCCTGTCTCCCCCCCCCTCCTCTCCTGTCTCTCCTCTCTCCCCTCTCCTGTCTCTCCTCTCCCCCCTCTCCTGCCCCCCCCCCCCCCCCCCCCCCTGCTCCACACACCTGATGTTCAGGTCTGTTCTTACTTTTCTCTATTTCCATTGCATTTTATTTTTACCGGATGCCAAAATTTATTTAAAAACTTCTGTAATTCCACTCACGCGACATGTGAGCTTAAACACACCTGAGGTGGACTGTATTTCACTTTAAGCCTTTTAAATCTCGCTTACGGCTTGAGCGCAGCGGAAGTCGAACATGCTGACGCAGGACGCAGGCAGACAGTGCGGACAGATATGATTTTAACAGGCTTAAAGGTAACTCAGAGGAGAGAAAAGCGAGTAGTTAAAATACAGTTGGGCATCAAAGTGGAACTTCTGGCCTCGTGACTGCGCTGCTATAAATAAACTTCAGCGTGGTTGGTTTACAGAAGCTGCTGCCCTCCGTACAAACAGCCCGTCTTCTCCATCCTCCACCGTCTGACCTCACCAATAATATTAGTCATCGTGTTTCCAGCTGTTCCCAGCGTCTGGCTCTCCCACACATTATGTCATTCACTCACTCACTCTCTCTTTCCATTCGTCCGTCAAGGCCTTTCTTTCCCCCTGCCTCCCCCTCTCTTTTGCTTTCCTTTCCTCCGTCTCCACCTCCGTAATCCCTGCAACGAGCAGCTCCAGCTGCAGGACCGGATGCTGGGAGGGAAGGCCGAGCCGCTGAAAACACATTCCTCGACGCTTCACGTGAGCGTGGTGTTATTGATTTTGATTTCACCCTCCCGTCATGCACTTCTGTGGAGAACGAAACGTGCCCACAAACCCTCTGATCTTCACTGCGATTGTGAAAGCGAGGGACGCATGAAGGAAGAGAAGTCAGGCTGCAGCTTGTTAGAAGGAGAGGCTCATGCATTCCTCTGACATCATGCTCCACCACAGACACCCACCCTGATCCTCCCTTCCTCTCTCACTTCAGTCCCCCTCTCTCCCGCCTGATGTCACCCATCTCTGCCCACACCACCACACAGACGAGCTTGCTTCAGTATGCTGTGTGAGAAGTCTACGGTGAAAATTAAAATTTAATTTAAACTTAACTAAAAGGATAGTGTGGGTGTTGTTCTATTTGTTCTGGGCAATAACTTGGGTGATACACTTTCAGTGCTCTCTTCCCAAGAGTGAGACGAGAGGATCAACACCACCCTCGTGTCCGGTTGACTACAGCAGTTAGCTTAGCTTAGGAAACAGTTAGCCTGGCTCACTCCAAAGCCCACAAATACAGTACGCACACACACACACACACACACACACACACACACACACACACACACAGAGCATATCTGAAACTCCCCGTTAACACACAACAGTGTGCAGTTTTACCGTGGGTTACAAGCTGGAATTTTACATTGAGTTTAAACTCAAAATTGAAATTTAAAGCAGAGGTCAGTAAAGGACTATTTTCAGTGGCGGATCAATACACAATTGGTGAGTGAGTGAGCTCTATGGCACAGAGGAATAATGGACACACACACATTTGCTAACATGGTCCTATCATAGTTCAGTGTTTCTAAACAGTTAAACCTACAGCAGGATGTTTTACTATCTGCATGTTAAGTCTGTGACTGAACTCACAGGAAGTGCGAAAAGCTCATACAGTGAGCGGCTTTCAGTGCTGTGTAATAATGTACTTGTAAACAAGTCTTTCTATACGGTGGCAGCTGCCGGATGCATTTTTCTTGCGTTTATTGACTGCTGTACAGTAGATCAAGTTAGCAGGCTGTGAAACAAAACTCCAGGGTCTCCAGACCCCTCTGGACAGAACGAGAGCAAAGCTTTCTCTTGGGTATGAGACGCTGCAGTATTTCTATGAAACGCAGGACTCTGACAGCATCTTGCATCTGTCTTTCTGAGTGAGAACGCAGTTTAGTTTAGGTTATGTCACTTTAGATTAGATTGCTGTTTGATCAAAATACATCTGAAATGCGCGTGCAGTGAGACGTACACTTGGACGAGTTTTCTTTTCTTTTCTCTTCTGTCTGTAACACACAGAACGACAAACGTAAGAGTTTTCCAACGTGATGCCAGCAGGATGACGTCAGTCCTTAAAAACCTGCTGCACATCACAGAAATGAAACTGTTGTTCTGATCCCAGTCAAACTTAGGAGGACCATCATGTTACACTACATTACATAACCCTTTTAGCAGCTCCAGTGAAGACTTCAGCTCAAAAAGGGTGAAATAACATCTTTTCTAATCTATTTTGGATGTCGAGGCTTCTGAAGACTTAGATTACGCTGGGCGAGCTGTGTGGAGACCTTTTATGCTTATTTTCAGATGTTTAAAAACAAGTCTCCAGATTCTTCATTTGTTCAGCAGAATGCTGCAATGCCGCGCCAGAAATGTTTCGTGGACCCAGAAAGTTGGCCCGACTTTCCATCGGCATGTGCGTGACGAGATGATGTTGACTGAATTTTGATTTCTGGGTGAACTGTTCCTTTAAAGCACACTTTGGACTAACAGCGTTGGCTGACAGATTACATCACAACTCAGCTGTCTGCAGGTTTTCTGCCTCCATATGATTCTAATTACAGAAACAGAACATGAAACAGAACTTCCCACACCAAATGTTTAGCTGCCCTTGGTAGTTAATGTCAGTGTGGGGCCAAAGCACAAACATCTTCATTGACAGCATGTGTGCAAGGACTTAAGCAGCACACATGTGTTGTGTACATGCAGCAGAAAAGCGAGTGATGAAACCAGCCCACCATGCGGCAGCACATGTGAGTGTAGCATACTCACCTGGACAGCTCAGTGCTGGTTAAGGTGGCATGTTGCCGCCATGTGGCTCCAGGACGATGGCTTCAGCTTCCTCATGAGGCGAGAGCAGCGGCAGCAGCTTCCACATGTGTCTCCAGGATGACTGGAAGACCTCATCCGTCTGTCTGACAACAGGAGAGGGAGGGACAGACTGTGAGGATGGGTGGAAGGGGGGGAGAGAGAGAGAGAGACAGGGAGAGGGAGGAAAAGGGAGAGGACAACAAAGAGAGGTCTCACTTTCTGGACACTGGACAGGTACACTTCTCTTCAGATGTGACAGCCTGACTGGCCCAAACACTCTGTCCATTTCATCTGCTTTCTTCTCATCTATTTTCCCCGTTTCTCTCGCTCCTCAGTCCCCCTTCTCCTCTACTTTGGGCCCCGCCTCTATTTCACCAAGGCAGCACATACAAAGATTGTGCATGCTTGCATGCTGCCATCTTGTGGCCAACAATTATATTACACAACTTAAAATGCCACACCAGGCCTGATCATCGTCTCATCTTAAACCAAATGAAAGTTTCACTATATGTTTGGGAGCAGAGCAAAAGAAGGAAAAAAATCTGATCAAATCCAGCTTATGCATTATAATTTAGCAAAGGCTTCGGGGTCCAAACAATTGCCTGGTTTTACGATTGGCAAGTGGTTTATGGTGATTTGCTTAACTGTTTGTGAGACTATAGACTATTAAATCAGCTCACAGGAAACAAATTTTGTAATTTTGTCTTGTAAAGAACAAGATAATAATATGACAGAGAAAAGTCAATGTTATGTATGTAAATGTTTCACTGTGAGGTTCCTCCTTCCATATCCAGTCACCACATAAAACGGTTCTGTTGTCCGTTCTGTTGTTTCCATATTTATTTCTAATAGATGTTGTGTCTTTCTATTAGACTACCTGCTAACCTGTTGATGAGAAGCTACTGAGTGCTTAGCATAATGCTAACAAGGCATGAATACAAAGGAAGTTCTCCTAGAGTGATTGCTTTAGCAAGCTGGAGTTAGCATGAGGCTAACAGCTTACAAATAGACACTAGATATGGAAAACGAGGACACATAAGAGATAAATTCCTGTAAAGTACAACCTGTCGTTTGTACACTTGGTTTGAATTAAACAATCAAACATAACTTAACATTGTGTGATCTTTATGAAGGCTGGTGGGTTAGTTTCAGCTACTTAAGCTAGCTGTATCCTCAGTTTCCACACTGCTAGCCTAAGCTAGCCATCCACTGGTGATAACTTCATATTTAGCATACAGACATAAGAATGGTGTCAATATTCCTATCGAACGCTATCTAAAGAATAAAAAAAGTCAAACGTTTCCTCTTCTGTCAATCTTTGTGCACCCACACGTAGGCTAGTATCAGTCTGTACAGTTCACCTATTCGCTGTATAAAGATGGATGACATGAGAGCCGCCCAGAACTGAAGCCAAAACATCTGGATCACCTCACGGTGACTGGCTGCAGTGATCCCCAGCCCCCAACTGTCTGATATATGAAGTGGAAAAAAAAGTAAAAGATGGAACGAGAATAAAATACTCAAGTGCAGTTGTTGCACACAGGTAAATCCACAAAAAAGTGTATGAAAATCCCCATCAAGAGTGTTTGTGTGAGATTTCTATTTTCAAGTTTACGCCTCTTAGATAAACATCTAATGGGCAGCTGCAGTTCTACTTTCTTAGGTGTCATATATTTATTAAGTTAGTATATTATTGGCACTGGCTACCAAGATGACACATCTCCAACCAGCAAAGAGGCTCTCAGGAAATGATGTGGTACGTGCTAAGCAGTACCTCTGGACCTGTACCTCTTTATTCACACAAAAGGATGTTGAACGACAGCGCTCATGTTGGGTGTGCAGGGCAGAACGTTCAGTTTGGGATGCAGCAACTCTGAAGTCAGAATTCTGAGCTTCAGGAGCTTGGACAGAAGGAGCGAACAGTGTGAGTTTACTGCTGCTGATGCTGCCAACATACCGTGAACACTTCATTCCTGAAACTTTATATTGACACACAACACAGCACTGACCACCATCATGAAGCATTTGTTCATTTAGGACATCTCATCATGATGATCCCAGCTAGAATAAGCCGATCTTTCAGCCATCCTAAGTGTGATTTACATGCACATCTATGCAGAAAATCAGACCACAGATTTTAAAACAGAAATGTCATTTTAATATATTTTATATATAAAATATATCTAAATTACATATATATAAAACATTTGTTTTATATATATCATAAAATATGTTGTTGAATTTAGTTTTTTTTTTTCTTTGGACATGATTTGAATTAGGATTTGTTTTCTCCTAATTTAAAGAGTGGGAAGAAACCGAAGCACTCGGAGAAAACCCCACAGAGGAACACAGTGAGCACATGCGTGCTCATCACAGCAAGAAGGTGAAGGCCTGGAATTGATCCGCCACCTCCATGCTGCGAGGCCACAGCGTTCTGAGGCATCTGTGCTCCTCTGAAACCTGAAGTCCTGCATCGTGTCCATGTTGAACAGTCGGTGCTACCAGCCCCATGAGGCTGGCAACACAGAGTGTTCAGTTGGACGTGGACAAACAACGGCTCACGCACACACTCACACCTAGGGGCAATGTGGAGGAGCCAATTAACCTAATGTGCATGTTTTTGAGATTGTGGGAGGAAGCCGGAGTACCCGGTGTAAACCCACGTAGTCACAGGGAGAACATGCAAACTCCACATAGAAGGGCCCAGACCGGGATTCGAACCCACTTGCTATGAGGCAACAGCGCTAACAATCGCACCACTGTGCCACCCTTGAACCGTGATTATCAGAAAAAAATCTGAAAAACCTTTTAATGCTGCTTTTCCTCTTTGGTCTCAGGTGTTTTGTCAGTCCCTCAGTTATGTCTTTGAAAAGATCTTCATTTTTTATCAGCAGGTTCAGTCGGACCGTCCCTGTGTCGCCAATCTTCTTTTCTTTCAAGATCGTGTTTCTTTGACCAAAGATGCGAGGGCGTAGGTTTGCATATGGACCATAGGGACATGTCACAACCAATACTTTGGGAGGACAAAATGATCCTGACCAATATTTATTATTTTTATATAACAAAAATATGAATTCATTTATAGTTCAGTTTAGTTCTAGTTAGATTTAGTCATAGTTTTTTCCTCTTCATAGAGTGATTTATTGTTGTAGAGTTTTTTGTATTTATAGATCAGCTTTTCCTCCAGTTGGAGTGATTTTTTGTTCTTAGATTTATTACCTTTATTCCTCCCTTGGGAGCATTTTTCGTTCGTAAAGTTTCACAGCCAGTCTTTGTTTCCGTTTCTCTTCTTTTGTTGTTAATATTTCATAGCCGTGTGCTCTTCCTCAGGAAGAGGGTTTATGTCAGGGTGTCCCTACCAGAGCTGAGACCAAACCTACGCCCTTGCAAACATGTTATTGTGTCATTTTCCTTTCCTGGGGGTCCCTCTGTGATTGCTATAACTGTAGAGATCAAGCTTTCCTTGGAAGAAATGCCTTCTGCTCCTTCCAGAAGAGTAATCAAATCCTCCATCTTATCTGACGCAGCTTCACTTTGATTTTTTTTCTCCTAATTTAAAGAGATGGGAAGAAACCGAAGCACTCGGAGAAAACCCCACAGAGGAACACAGTGAGCACATGCGTGCTCATCACAGCAAGAAGGTGAAGGCCTGGAATTGATCCGCCACCTCCATGCTGCGAGGCCACAGCGTTCTGAGGCATCTGTGCTCCTCTGAAACCTGAAGTCCTGCATCGTGTCCATGTTGAACAGTCGGTGCTACCAGCCCCATGAGGCTGGCAACACAGAGTGTTCAGTTGGACATGAGGCGGGACCTCTGCTCTCAATAGACGTTTCTCACAGCAGACATTTTAACTCATCATAGCAGGAGCCAGCATGCACAATACCAGCACCCTGCAAATGACTCACCCAAGTGGAAGAAAATTTTCAAAATGTCTGCTGTGAAAAAGGTCTGGCCGATTTTGACTTACAATAGCAGGATCCATGGCAGAGCCATGGTGAAATTAAAGCACTTCAAGAACTTTTTAATGCCGCTCTTGTTCTTTGGTCTCAGATGTTTTTTCAGTCCCTCGGTTATGTCTTTGAAAAGATCTTCATTCTCTATCAGCAGGTTCAGTCGGAGCGTGCCTGTGTCACCCATCTTCTTTTTCAAGTCTTTCTTCACTGCCTTGGCAACCTTTACGATGTGACGGCCACTTGTCTTGACAGTAATGTCAGAGCCTGCGACCTCTGCCAAGAGCATCTCTTTGAGTGTCCTGATGATTTTGTTGGTTTCATCTACAGACACATGAATCCAGTCATCCTTTAGAATCTGGATAACCAGCCCTGTCACCATCATATGGCACAGTTTTTCCCGCTCTTCATCAGCTTCATCAATGATAATTGGTTCATCAGTGACAGAAGCGGCTTCTTTAATATCGACAGCTGGTACGTCAGTGACAGAAGGAGCTTCTTCAACACCGACAGCTGGTACGTCAGTGACAGAAGGAGCTTCTTCAACACCGACAGCTGGTACGTCAGTGACAGAAGGAGCGTCTTCAACACCGACAGCTGGTACATCAGTGACAGAAGGAGCTTCTTCAACACCGACAGCTTCGATAGCGGTAGAAGTTGGTGTTTGTTTGACCACAGATGTTATTGTGTCATTTTCCTTTTCTGAGGGTCCCTCTGTAATTGCTGGAAGATCTGCCACCTGTTTCCTGATTATCCTCAGAGTTGTCCTCCTCTTTGCCTCTTGCTCTCGTGTCTTCTGGTTGATCCAGTTCCACATTAGCTTCATAAACATGTCCACTTCTACCCGAATCCCATCAAGAAACTTCATCTTGTGCCGTCTTGGTCGGAGGTGGTGGTACACCATAGCAACCAGCCGATCACTGATTTCGTTCTGGCTGTTAGAGGTGTCTGCTTTCTCCTTTATTGTCTCCTCCTCTTCCACTGATGGCATCATGTCTTGCACCAGCTCTGCCCCCACGTCAAGTATGTGCTGCAATGACGTTGATTCTTCAGCTGTGCAGCAGTTAAAATCCCTCTTCAGGTTGACCATGAGTCCAGCAATGGACTCCTTGGCATATCTAAGAGTGAACAGGACCTTTATTTTATTTCCCACCTTTCTCCAGCAGGATGTTTTGGTCTCTGGTTCAGACTCTCTCTCTGACTCCAGCATTGCCATTATGTCCTTTATAATCTCAGACGCCGCCTCGCTTGTATCCTGGGAGGTGCTGGACACGAGCTGCTTGTATTCGACTTCTGAGATGTCATCTTTGTTAATGACACTCAGATCACTCGCCTGTTCCTCCAGGATGTTCTGGATGGTTTCTGTAACAGCAGAGATTATGCTTTCCCTTGAAGAAGCTCTCTCTGCTCCACCCAGAGGAGTAATAACATCCTCCGTATTTTGTGATGCAGATTCACTATGAATCACTTCACAGATGCCCCCGCACGTCACCTTAGCCATAAAGCGTCTCATGATCTTCAGCACGTGTTTGACGATGGTCTGAAGTCTGTGTGTGGAGGTCTGGGAGGACGACTCGCTTCCCTCGCTGCTGCCTTCGCTGCTGTTGGACAGCTGGGAGTTTACCCGCTCGGCTACTTCTTTGGCCACCAGCTGTGTCACTTCATCTGAGCTCTGGCAACAGATGTCCTCTGTGACACCCATCGCCTCACCCAAAGTCTGTGAAATGGTGTCGCCCAGACACTCGAGGACCTGCTCCTCGGTTACGGTGATGCTCCTCTGGGATCCATCGGAGCTTTTGCTTGATTTGGGAGGACTTTGTGTCAAGTCGCTCCCCTCTGACACTTCTTGGATTTGTTGCAGTGCCTTAACGATGTTTCTGGATACAATATCAATGATATCCACGCACATGTCTGTGATGATGTTTTTTATACCCCTGCCAGCTGAACCTGATTCCAGTTTGATCCACTGTGCTGTCGTTATCTTGTCCAGGAACATCTGGACAAGCGGGCAAAGAGCCTCCTTTGTGGTCAGTGGAAGGGCCTGATTCATCTTCTCTTCTCCGTTTGAAAAACTCATTCTATGGGTTGTTTGTTGCTTTGTATTTGCTGTGATTGTGCTGCGAACGTGCAAACGTGTTCTGAAAACTCGGAACTGAACTGAACAGAATTTACGTCCTATTTATAATGAAGAGATCAAGTGTGCATCAAAGGAATTTACCTTTGATCCTTTGATGATGTCATGTCTTGCCTATAGAATGAGAACCCACTTTGTAGGAAAGAAAAAAAAAGGACCAATCAGGAATTCCCACCCCAAAACAATGATTGACCAATAGCAGCTTAGCAACAGTAACTAAGCAGTGCCAAACACTTTTTTTTCTCCGCCCCCCCCCCCCCCATTAGCTGATGGGACATGGGCCAAACCAAAAACTCAAAATGCATGTTTAATCAAGTAAACTTTTCCCAAAAATGGTTTCTGACATTTTAGGTCATTCCTATCACACTGAGGTTCAAGACTTTATTTTTATCTGGAAGGTTTGGTTTTTAATTACCGTATTTTCCGCACTATAAGGCGCACCTAAAAGCCTTAAATTTTCTCAAAAGCCGACAGTGCGCCTTATAATCCGATGCGCCTTATCTATGGATCAATATTGGTCAATCGTGGCTACCGTAGTCAGGGGGCGTGGCCGAAGTAACAGATTTAAGCGCACTGTGGATAAAACGGGAGCACGTACGGTGAATGTTCGCACCACAGGGAATGAGAAGTCGTCCTTCACTGTAGTTCTCGCTTGCCAGGCTAATGGCCAGAAACTACCACCCATGATTATTTTCAAGAGGAAGACCTTGTCAAAAGAAAACTTTCCAGCCAACGTCGTTATCAAGGCTAACTCAAAGGGATGGATGGACGAAGAAGAGATGAGTGAGTGGCTGAGAGAAATTTACGTCAAGAGACCGGGTGGCTTTTTTCACACAGCCCCGTCCCTATTGATCTGCGACTCCATGCGCTCCCATATCACCGATGGAGTCAAAAAACAAGTGAAGCACACTAATTCAGTGCTTGCCGTCATTCCGGGTGGATTGACAAAAGAACTCCAACCGCTAGATATTGGTGTCAACAGGGCATTTAAAGCTAGACGGAAGGCGAACACACGTTCACTAAGACAGGGAGACAGCGCCGAACGGCATACTCCACTATCTGCCAGTGGATCGTAAATGCCTGGGCTGACATATCAGTCTCAACTGTGGTCCGAGCTTTCAGGAAGGCTGGAATCGTCGCTGAACTACCAGACAACGGCAGCGACGCTGACTGGGATAATGACGACGTTGACGAGACGGAGCCGGGCATGTTGGATGCCGTATTCGCCCAGCTGTTCAATTCGGACACTGAAGAAGAAGAATTCGAGGGATTCGTGGATGAGGAATGAACCGATAAAGTGAGCTTTACGTGTTTCTTTTGTGTGTTCACAACTGAACAAGGTTGGTCATATTGTGAATATGGACATTAACGTTTGAGCAACGTTGAGTTATTGTTAAATGGTTATTGCTTTGCACTATTTCGAGAGTTACTATATTGTTATTGCACTTACGTCTGAGTTACCGTAACGGTATCAGACTCTTTTACGTGTTTACTGAATCGAGGAAAAGTTCCCGTCCACTACGTGATAAAAATGTTGCACTACCTGTTATACCTTGCTGTTGTTAAAAGATAAACTGTGTTGCGAAAATACTTCGTCGCTGACATTACCTCGGGAAAAATAACACAGCTGTTTATTCATTTTGGGAGTGAACGGGGTTGTTATATTGTTATTACTTTGCACTATATCGAGAGTTACTATATTGTTATTGCACTTTCGTTTGAGTTACCGTAACGGTATCGGACTGTTTCTTTTACGTGTTTATTGAATCGAGGTAAAGTTCCCGTCCACTACGTGATAAAAATGTTGCACTACCTGTTATACCTTGTTGTTGTTAAAAGATAAACTGTGTCGCGAAAATACTACGTCGCTGACATTACCTCGGGAAAAATACCACAGCTGTTTATTCATTTTGGGAGTGAACGAAGTTGTCAGAACGCTGGTTTGTATTCTATTAATAAAGTTTGACTGACTTATCTGACTGTTTTGTTGACATTCCCTTTAGCGCAGCTCCATCTAGTGGATGCAAAATGCAACCCGAGCCACTGCTCTAGCTTCTATCCTATGCGCCTTATAATGCGGTGCGCCTTATATATTAAAACAGTTTTAAAATAGGCCATTCATTGAAGGTGCGCCTTATAGTGCGGAAATGGTAATCACATTTTGAAAACAGTCTCGTTAGCCGTGTTTCCTTTCATTTAGGCCTATTTCGGAATTCTCGCCTTTTAAAAAAGCCCCCAAGCCGTAGCACCATCCAGACAGACACAATCCGCTAAGAAGTAATAGCATATGCCATTCGGACATCCTATTGGTTTGTACGTGATGCGTCTCCTCCGCACGTGACAAATGAACACGCCCAGAAACAAGAAAGACGCGCACACGCGCAGTTCAGCGTTGGACCTGACGGTAGAATATGTTCGCGCCAGAGAAATCTGAACTACCAAACGAAATGTTGGGAAGCACCGGCTGCGAGGAGGTTGGTCGCCAGGAGGAAAACCAACCAACCAATCCTAGAGTGAGACGGGAACTCTCACCTCTGTCTTTAAAGTCCAAACCTTTTTAACAGAGTACACAACTCGGCAGGAACATCCTGGGGTGAAGCAGACAATAGTGGGAACAGAACAAAGAGGTGTGAAACATATGCTGGGGTGTGTGTCTCTATCTATAAAAATGTAGTTCTCCCCATGGTTGGGGTCTTTCCTCACTCTGACTGTAACTCTGCCTGACGATTGACCTTCCTTTGCAAAGGAATAAAAATCTTGTCGGCCGGCAGAAGTCTCTATTTCATTCTTCACCAGCAGGAGAAAATTTCCACAACAATTTGATGTCAGAAGTGGGATTCCTCGAGCAGTCGTCTGGGACGGTAAGAAAAAGCTTTCCAGCCTCCAACCTCAAATTCTGTGCTGAGAAGGGAGGACTGACCGCGAACGCCCTGGATCATTGCCGCTGGAATTCCATGAACACAATCCAGAGTAATCCATCTGGTGAGCACTGAAATATTGACATTAACAAAAGCAAAAGAGTATTGGGTTTTGTTTTAATTGGGCAAAATTTCATTTTAATTTAATTTCTTATTTTATCCACAATTGATCAGCTTTTCATCCCTTGTATCTTAACACGAAGTGACCTGCTTTTTGTCATTTGTAGCGAAAACGAAATGACCAGCTTTTCCTCATTTGTAGCTTAAACGAAGTGACCTGCTTTTTTGTTATTTGTAGCGAAAACGAAATGACCAGCTTTTCGTCACTTGTAACCCAAACGAAGTGACCTGCTTTTTGTCACTTGTAGCTTAAACAAAAAGACCAGCTTTTCGTTATCTGTAGCGAAAACGAAATGACCTGCTTTTTTTCATTTGTAGCGAAAACGAAGTGACCTGCTTTTTGTCATTTGTAGCTTAAAACGAAATGACCAGCTTTTCGTCATTTGTAGCTTAAACGAAGTGACCAGCTTTTGCTTTTCCTCACTTGCAGCTTAAAACGAAATGACCAGCTTTTCGTCATTTGTAGCTTAAACGAAGTGACCAGCTTTTCCTCACTTGTAGCGAAAACGAAATGACCAGTTTTTCGTCATTTGTAGCTTAAACGAAGTGACCAGCTTTTTATCACTTGTAGCGAAAACAAAGTGGTCCTTACAGAGACATCTGTATTGAATGGTCGTGCACGAGCTCCACATTTGGAATGGGGAGTAAAGTTCCGTTGAGGTTGGATCTCCGGAGGGACCAGTTGTGGATACTATGAGAAAGAAATACGGGGATAAAAGTCTAAAATATTTGAATGTCTGGACAGCTGAGTTTGGATTTCCAATAGGGGGATCCTTCAGTTTAAAAAAAAAGTCCAGTCCCTCCACCATACAACCCCACAATGTCCAACGAAAGGAGAATAGCAGACTCCATCAGCTCAAAACAGGAAAACTCAGAGGAGGCTTTTCCTGGAGCTCCTTTCCAAACCCAAACCTCTGCAAACACCCCATCTTCACCAATTGCACATAGACTGCATTGCATCACCCCAATCAAAATGAAGCCTTCAACATGCCCATGGTTGAAGTGTCTGGACCAGAAGATGCAACTTTGGTCTTCCGCCCATGGACTTATGCTGACATCACAGCAGCCTCACAACATCTACCCAACCCCACAACATCAGGTAAAATGTTTGCTGAGCAATTCCTCACATTCTGCCGAGAATTTAAACCCACCATGAATGAACTGAAAAGACTCCTGATCGCCAAAATGAAGCCCACAGACTGGCAAAATAGCTGGAAAATTCCCAGAGGCTGACCTCCGTTGCAGACACATCACTTGGGAGGATGAGTCTAATGCTCATTATAGAGATGCTGTCCGTCATCTCTGCAATACCCTCAGTGAAGCTTTCCCTGCAAAAATTAACATGGAGAAAATCACCGCTTGCAGACAAAAGGATGATGAAAATCCTGACGAATACCTCACTCGCCTGACAGAAATATTCAACGCCTACAGTGGACTTCAAGTACCTCACGAGGCAACACTCCAGACGTGTGGGAAATTCATCTCTGCAATTGCTTTTTAAGTGGACTAAAACTGGACATTGCCTCAGCTGTCAAAGGTTCCTGCATTGGATGGAATGGTGCGCGGCTGTCTGAACTTTGAAGACATGCCATACACGCCTATGACCAACTCCTTTCCAAAAAGAAGACAAGAGAAGAGACAACACAAAAGGAGCTTCACATGGCAGCAATAACCATGTATAACACAGTCCGAGAACAAAACCAATCAGATCACGAACACAGAAAAAAAGGACGCGGTCAATACAGTAACTGGGAAAGACATTCCAGATCCCACAAAGCTCCGAGTGACGTCTGTTTCCTCTGCGGCCAACGTGGACATTGGATACGTGATTGTCACAGAAATACCTCATCCACCCCGGCAGAGAAGTCAGATTGAAAAAGGGTGAGGCTTGTCGGAGGGGAATGGACTCCTGCTGACAGGCCAGAACAACTTGTGAAGATGAGAGAAGCAGGTGAAATCAGCTCTTCCTTCAAGATCACTCCATGAATTTCAACCTGGTGACTGGGCGGTGGTAAAGGATCTAAGGAGGAAGCATTGGCACTCCAGACACTGGCGAGGGCCATTCCAGATACTCCTGGCAACGCACACTGCCACAGAAATCGCTGGGAGAGCAACGTGGGTCCACGCCAGCCACTGCAGGAAGGTCCCTTAGCCAACAGAGGAATTCAGCTGTCAACCTGAACGATGTGAGGACGAACGACGCGAGAAAGGACGACGCGAGAACGGACATCGCAACGACGAACGAGCGCCACAGAGGACGACACGAGGGATAACTCTGAGAAACTCAACAGACACCAACTAGACGTGCAAGATCAGCAGTACAAACTCTTCTCCATCAGACTACATCATACACCACCTGATTCCTCAAGTGCAGTTGTTGCACACAGGTAAATCCACAAAAAAGTGTATGAAAATCCCCATCAAGAGTGTTTGTGTGAGATTTCTATTTTCAAGTTTACGCCTCTTAGATAAACATCTAATGGGCAGCTGCAGTTCTACTTTCTTAGGTGTCATATATTTATTAAGTTAGTATATTATTGGCACTGGCTACCAAGATGACACATCTCCAACCAGCAAAGAGGCTCTCAGGAAATGATGTGGTACGTGCTAAGCAGTACCTCTGGACCTGTACCTCTTTATTCACACAAAAGGATGTTGAACGACAGCGCTCATGTTGGGTGTGCAGGGCAGAACGTTCAGTTTGGGATGCAGCAACTCTGAAGTCAGAATTCTGAGCTTCAGGAGCTTGGACAGAAGGAGCGAACAGTGTGAGTTTACTGCTGCTGATGCTGCCAACATACCGTGAACACTTCATTCCTGAAACTTTATATTGACACACAACACAGCACTGACCACCATCATGAAGCATTTGTTCATTTAGGACATCTCATCATGATGATCCCAGCTAGAATAAGCCGATCTTTCAGCCATCCTAAGTGTGATTTACATGCACATCTATGCAGAAAATCAGACCACAGATTTTAAAACAGAAATGTCATTTTAATATATTTTATATATAAAATATATCTAAATTACATATATATAAAACATTTGTTTTATATATATCATAAAATATGTTGTTGAATTTAGTTTTTTTTTTTCTTTGGACATGATTTGAATTAGGATTTGTTTTCTCCTAATTTAAAGAGTGGGAAGAAACCGAAGCACTCGGAGAAAACCCCACAGAGGAACACAGTGAGCACATGCGTGCTCATCACAGCAAGAAGGTGAAGGCCTGGAATTGATCCGCCACCTCCATGCTGCGAGGCCACAGCGTTCTGAGGCATCTGTGCTCCTCTGAAACCTGAAGTCCTGCATCGTGTCCATGTTGAACAGTCGGTGCTACCAGCCCCATGAGGCTGGCAACACAGAGTGTTCAGTTGGACGTGGACAAACAACGGCTCACGCACACACTCACACCTAGGGGCAATGTGGAGGAGCCAATTAACCTAATGTGCATGTTTTTGAGATTGTGGGAGGAAGCCGGAGTACCCGGTGTAAACCCACGTAGTCACAGGGAGAACATGCAAACTCCACATAGAAGGGCCCAGACCGGGATTCGAACCCACTTGCTATGAGGCAACAGCGCTAACAATCGCACCACTGTGCCACCCTTGAACCGTGATTATCAGAAAAAAATCTGAAAAACCTTTTAATGCTGCTTTTCCTCTTTGGTCTCAGGTGTTTTGTCAGTCCCTCAGTTATGTCTTTGAAAAGATCTTCATTTTTTATCAGCAGGTTCAGTCGGACCGTCCCTGTGTCGCCAATCTTCTTTTCTTTCAAGATCGTGTTTCTTTGACCAAAGATGCGAGGGCGTAGGTTTGCATATGGACCATAGGGACATGTCACAACCAATACTTTGGGAGGACAAAATGATCCTGACCAATATTTATTATTTTTATATAACAAAAATATGAATTCATTTATAGTTCAGTTTAGTTCTAGTTAGATTTAGTCATAGTTTTTTCCTCTTCATAGAGTGATTTATTGTTGTAGAGTTTTTTGTATTTATAGATCAGCTTTTCCTCCAGTTGGAGTGATTTTTTGTTCTTAGATTTATTACCTTTATTCCTCCCTTGGGAGCATTTTTCGTTCGTAAAGTTTCACAGCCAGTCTTTGTTTCCGTTTCTCTTCTTTTGTTGTTAATATTTCATAGCCGTGTGCTCTTCCTCAGGAAGAGGGTTTATGTCAGGGTGTCCCTACCAGAGCTGAGACCAAACCTACGCCCTTGCAAACATGTTATTGTGTCATTTTCCTTTCCTGGGGGTCCCTCTGTGATTGCTATAACTGTAGAGATCAAGCTTTCCTTGGAAGAAATGCCTTCTGCTCCTTCCAGAAGAGTAATCAAATCCTCCATCTTATCTGACGCAGCTTCACTTTGATTTTTTTTCTCCTAATTTAAAGAGATGGGAAGAAACCGAAGCACTCGGAGAAAACCCCACAGAGGAACACAGTGAGCACATGCGTGCTCATCACAGCAAGAAGGTGAAGGCCTGGAATTGATCCGCCACCTCCATGCTGCGAGGCCACAGCGTTCTGAGGCATCTGTGCTCCTCTGAAACCTGAAGTCCTGCATCGTGTCCATGTTGAACAGTCGGTGCTACCAGCCCCATGAGGCTGGCAACACAGAGTGTTCAGTTGGACATGAGGCGGGACCTCTGCTCTCAATAGACGTTTCTCACAGCAGACATTTTAACTCATCATAGCAGGAGCCAGCATGCACAATACCAGCACCCTGCAAATGACTCACCCAAGTGGAAGAAAATTTTCAAAATGTCTGCTGTGAAAAAGGTCTGGCCGATTTTGACTTACAATAGCAGGATCCATGGCAGAGCCATGGTGAAATTAAAGCACTTCAAGAACTTTTTAATGCCGCTCTTGTTCTTTGGTCTCAGATGTTTTTTCAGTCCCTCGGTTATGTCTTTGAAAAGATCTTCATTCTCTATCAGCAGGTTCAGTCGGAGCGTGCCTGTGTCACCCATCTTCTTTTTCAAGTCTTTCTTCACTGCCTTGGCAACCTTTACGATGTGACGGCCACTTGTCTTGACAGTAATGTCAGAGCCTGCGACCTCTGCCAAGAGCATCTCTTTGAGTGTCCTGATGATTTTGTTGGTTTCATCTACAGACACATGAATCCAGTCATCCTTTAGAATCTGGATAACCAGCCCTGTCACCATCATATGGCACAGTTTTTCCCGCTCTTCATCAGCTTCATCAATGATAATTGGTTCATCAGTGACAGAAGCGGCTTCTTTAATATCGACAGCTGGTACGTCAGTGACAGAAGGAGCTTCTTCAACACCGACAGCTGGTACGTCAGTGACAGAAGGAGCTTCTTCAACACCGACAGCTTCGATAGCGGTAGAAGTTGGTGTTTGTTTGACCACAGATGTTATTGTGTCATTTTCCTTTTCTGAGGGTCCCTCTGTAATTGCTGGAAGATCTGCCACATGTTTCCTGATTATCCTCAGAGTTGTCCTCCTCTTTGCCTCTTGCTCTCGTGTCTTCTGGTTGATCCAGTTCCACATTAGCTTCATAAACATGTCCACTTCTACCCGAATCTCATCAAGAAACTTCATCTTGTGCCGTCTTGGTCGGAGGTGGTGGTACACCATAGCAACCAGCCGATCACTGATTTCGTTCTGGCTGTTGGAGGTGTCTGCTTTCTCCTTTATTGTCTCCTCCTCTTCCACTGATGGCATCATGTCTTGCACCAGCTCTGCCCCCACGTCAAGTATGTGCTGCAATGACGTTGATTCTTCAGCTGTGCAGCAGTTAAAATCCCTCTTCAGGTTGACCATGAGTCCAGCAATGGACTCCTTGGCATATCTAAGAGTGAACAGGACCTTTATTTTATTTCCCACCTTTCTCCAGCAGGATGTTTTGGTCTCTGGTTCAGACTCTCTCTCTGACTCGAGCATTGCCATTATGTCCTTTATAATCTCAGACGCCGCCTCGCTTGTATCCTGGGAGGTGCTGGACACGAGCTGCTTGTATTCGACTTCTGAGATGTCATCTTTGTTAATGACACTCAGATCACTCGCCTGTTCCTCCAGGATGTTCTGGATGGTTTCTGTAACAGCAGAGATTATGCTTTCCCTTGAAGAAGCTCTCTCTGCTCCACCCAGAGGAGTAATAACATCCTCCGTATTTTGTGATGCAGATTCACTATGAATCACTTCACAGATGCCCCCGCACGTCACCTTAGCCATAAAGCGTCTCATGATCTTCAGCACGTGTTTGACGATGGTCTGAAGTCTGTGTGTGGAGGTCTGGGAGGACGACTCGCTTCCCTCGCTGCTGCCTTCGCTGCTGTTGGACAGCTGGGAGTTTACCCGCTCGGCTACTTCTTTGGCCACCAGCTGTGTCACTTCATCTGAGCTCTGGCAACAGATGTCCTCTGTGACACCCATCGCCTCACCCAAAGTCTGTGAAATGGTGTCGCCCAGACACTCGAGGACCTGCTGCTCGGTTACGGTGATGCTCCTCTGGGATCCATCGGAGCTTTTGCTTGATTTGGGAGGACTTTGTGTCAAGTCGCTCCCCTCTGACACTTCTTGGATTTGTTGCAGTGCCTTAACGATGTTTCTGGATACAATATCAATGATATCCACGCACATGTCTGTGATGATGTTTTTTATACCCCTGCCAGCTGAACCTGATTCCAGTTTGATCCACTGTGCTGTCGTTATCTTGTCCAGGAACATCTGGACAAGTGGGCAAAGAGCCTCCTTTGTGGTCAGTGGAAGGGCCTGATTCATCTTCTCTTCTCCGTTTGAAAAACTCATTCTATCGGTTGTTTGTTGCTTTGTATTCGCTGTGATTGTGCTGCGAACGTGCAAACGTGTTCTGAAAACTCGGAACTGAACTGAACAGAATTTACGTCCTATTTATAATGAAGAGATCAAGTGTGCATCAAAGGAATTTACCTTTGATCCTTTGATGATGTCATGTCTTGCCTATAGAATGAGAACCCACTTTGTAGGAAAGAAAAAAAAAGGACCAATCAGGAATTCCCACCCCAAAACAATGATTGACCAATAGCAGCTTAGCAACTGTAACTAAGCAGTGCCAAACACTTTTTTTTCTCTGCCCCCTCCACGTTAGCTGATGGGACATGGGCCAAACCAAAAACTCAAAATGCATGTTTAATCAAGTAAACTTTTCCCAAAAATGGTTTCTGACATTTTAGGTCATTCCTATCACACTGAGGTTCAAGACTTTATTTTTATCTGGAAGGTTTGGTTTTTAATTAGTTATTTGATCATGATTAACAGCCGAGCGCTGCTCCTGATTGGGTCATATGGATGTATGGGCAGGAAATTCATACCGTAGCCTCACTGCTGTTTCCTCTGACTGCCGTTTTAACCTTCAGCACATTCTTGTAAAAGGCAGGTTTACAATAATCGCACTATTTTTCTGCTCACAAATGTTTGTGGCCACGACTTCCCTTTCACACACGCACACACACACACATACACACACATATCCAGAGGTATACATCTGTTGTCAGTATGGGCTGATCGGTGTGAGATAAGCAAACCACTGATTTCATCAGTTCCAGAAAGAAGAAAGAAGACATTGTGGACATGCAGTATGTGACTTGTTTTCAGCATTAAAAAACTTGCAGCTGCAAATCAAAAGTGAAACAGTGTTACATTTCCAGTAAATCTCACCACAACTTTTGTCCCACCACCAAAATCAGTTAAGGGTGAATAAAACACGATGAGATTAAACTAAAAATGTGACCCTGGTTGTAAGAAAAGATTCAGCATGGATAGTAGATGGTATACAGATAAACTAAAAGATATTGCATGGGGGTTCTGATGGGACTGCAGCCAGCCTGCTCACTGAAGTGACACAGTGGAATTAACTTCATTTAAATAGTCTAGTCTGAATATATCACAGCTCATTTGTAAGTGCTTGTGGATGCATTCTTCTGTTGTTGCTGTTGTGGTTCACGTATGACAACATTAATTTGAGATGCTGTAATAAACATTGTGTTGTGGTTAGGCAGCTGATCAAACTCTCACATTTCAGAAAGTATGGGGGCATAGAACAGTATTCTCATTTGTCTCAGCTCAGTCTTTTCTATATATACTGCACATTTTCACTTTGGACCAGACATCCCTCACGACGGTTTGCTCATGTTTCTCCTGTTGTCCTCTACTTTGTCTACCTGTATTTACTGAATAACTAGTGCAGAAACAGACCTGCTGCACTGCAGTCGTATCTGAGACGCCTTCCTGCGCTGGCATGTGACAAGATTTAGTTTGTCATCTCATTTCCACACAGTAAGACTGAGGATGAATTATTGGGATTTAAGAAAACAGCAGAAGTTAAATGTAGTCATGATGTTAACGGGACTCTTGAAATGCCGTGTGTCCTTACATACACTCTCATATTAAAACTGAGAGGTGACTTTCAGAAACAAATCAGCCATGTTTCTCAGGCTCTTCACTGGAGTCACGATATCCTCCTGCTTCTTACGCTAAGTAAACACTACAGAAGACAACAGGATCACCTGAAAAACTGCAGCGTTAAGCGATAACGTCGCTCACAGCATATGACAAAACAGCAAAACAGAGCAGCACAAATCTTTCATACTGTAAATCATTCCCTCATCACACAACAACTGCAAACTATGTGTTCATACAGAACAAATACACATCAACAGCACTGCATAGTGTTTGTTGAGAGGGTCTTACTTTACATGTAACATGTCTGTTAAATAACAAGGTTTGTCTTCAAAGTCAGGGTCCTCACAATGAAGCTGAGCCTTTTCTGAAGGTTCCTTTTGAATGTTCAGCTCGAGAAAGCAACATGATGTGTAGAAGAATAATTTTTACATTAGCGTAAGGTCACAGGAGAATACATAGCACATATATGTATATGTTCCATGGTTTTAATATAGTGAGCAGTGTGTAAGAGTCTGATATGATTTTTCAAAATAAAGTGACATGATACTGGCAACTTATGTGTGAATGGGATGAATCACTCCTTGTTGCTGTCACTGAAGTATCCTCATGAGTTACAGACTTAGTTGGAATAAGTAAAAACCACAATCATCATAATCAGCTCCTAATCTTTCCTCTTCATTCTAACCACATGACCACTTCCTTGTCTGCTCGTGTTCTCTTGTCAACTGCGTCCTGTTTTATTCTGCAACTCACGTAAGCATCGTCTTTTTGATGCAGTCACTGGTTATGCAGTGCTGTTTCTTTAAATACCAGAGTGCACCTGGATGATGAAATCTAACCAGTGTTCCTGCTGTGGCTCCTTTACAGATAAAGCAGCTTTATGTGACCACAATATCAAGTGCTGGACTGATGTCACGAAGAGATTTTCATGTTGAGACTCAGCTGAGCTGCGATTTGGCACAATATAAATCAAAGTTGACTTGACTAGCTTTAGCTCAGTGGGTCTGATGAAATGTTCCCAAAGGTGCATGTTTGAGCTGATATTATGCACAAAAGTCTCCCCATACTGTGGTCACATCAGCTCTACAAAACCCCACAGCTGACGGCCAAAATGTGTGCTGCGTCAGGTTCTTCTGCTGTGAGAACTGATGGAAATTGGCACATATGAAGGTCTTGAAAAGGCTTACTTCCACTTTTCCTTCTGCAAACCACTTGTCTGACAGTTTGCATTGTGGAAACAACACGTGTCAAGAAGTCTTTTCCAAGTTGTTCGTGCAGGAGACGATCACAGTAAAGGGAGGAGCTTCAGTCAGCTTGGTCTGTGTTTGTTTCCCACACAGAGACAAGACATGCAAGACATAAGGCTGCTTGTGTGGGGCATCTACTTACAAGGTTAGTGCCAACTGATTTCTAAACAGCTTATGTGCACATAGGAAATATCGCCGTGCAGTTTTGATTTCTGCTTTTGCTGCTTCAAATGGGAAATGATTAACATAGTAACGTCTCTGTCGTTTTGAAATTACCGGCATGTTCACAGCACTTCCTCTCATAATTCTGAACTCGCATTTTCATTCACTCCGTGGCTCATTTGTTTGATGAGGTAATTGTGAAGTTTTTATTTTAATGATCTTATTTTATTTTGTTTTACCTTATTCTATTTTATTCTACTATAAAATAGAATAAGGTAAAAGACATGATTCTGAGTGAAAAGCAAAGTGAAAATCATTGTGGTGAAACAAAGCTGTCATAAAAACAAAAAAGCTGACAGACAAGCAAACTTCATGGCAAACTTTTCAATAGAATATCACAAGAAATAACAGAATCCACCAGAGTTCAGGACAGTTTCTCTTTCAAAGATGAGAGTCGAGGAGAGTTTTCATGAAGTCGCTTCATGAAGTCGCTTCGCTTGTGCTGCTCACATCACCAAAAGGAAAACGCTGTACTTTGGCACCACCATGTGGTCATTTCAGTGAGGACCATCTTTTTGACTAACATGGGATTGTTTTCCTTTCCAGCCCCCATCCTGGGTCTCACCTCAGTGCAGCTTCTCAATGCCACTCTTGGAGGGTCTGTCATGTTCTCCTGTTCCCTACCAGTTAATCCGGTACGCATCTCGTGGTTTTACTGGCAGGAAGACGGGACAAGTAAAGTGTTGTACCACTGGGTCGACGGGCAAACAAAGCCAGCAGCCAATGAATATAAGAACAGATGCCAAGTCCCCAGCTCTGAGTTTAGTTCTGGAAATATTTCAATAACACTTGAACAAGTTGATGTTGGAGATGACAAGAAGACATTCTGGGTTTCTGCTAGTTATCGGCATAAGAAAATCAGTCTTTGTGAAAAATGCTGCAAATCCACACTACAAGTTTCAGGTAAGTACAGCTTCTTATCAATAACAAACCAAAGTAAAAAACCTCTCATATCAGAAGGGCTCTGGGCTTAGTTTAGCCCTAAGCTAACAACGTGTGTGAAAAGGGGGTTAAGTTATGAAGGCCAGCTCCATCCTTAGTCCTGGACTAAGAAGACGCACATGTGAAAAGGCACGGTTATTCTTTATGTCACAGCGCCCTACCAAGACCTGAAGGTGACAGTTAACAACACTGCAAACAGAGCAACTTGCACAGCACATGGAGGATACCCTGCGCCTCGAGTGTCATGGACAGGTCGAAACAAATCCGGCGCTGCAGAGCAAGGCCTGCATGCCGCTGAGCCGATCCTGCAGCAGGATCCCACAGAGAGGACCTACTCGGTCAGAAGCTCCGTCAGTGTGAAGGACTTACAAGATGTTACCTGCCACATCGACACCCTTCACTCCAATCAGATGATTAAGAAAGAAATCAGTGATGGTGAGTGCATCAGATCAGACTGAGCTAAGATCAGTGTGTTAGCATGCAGCCGTTTAGTTTTGCAGGTATTTATGCTCATAAACCACAGAGTTGGACCTTTTCTTAATATAAACATTGTTTGGAGCATAATTAGTTTTTAGTGTTGGAATTGTTAAAAACAGTCTCAGATAATTCGTTGCTGTCTTGATTTTTCTGTTTTACAGAGGAGGACAACCAGAGGCATCATTATATATTATTGGCGACTGTATATCTTGTCATTGTCTTTGTGTTTGTGTTTGTGTTATTGTGCTCCTGCAGGACAAAGTGTTGTAAGTAAGTGAATTCAAATTTCTATTTTTCTTTTCTGTGGTGGGTCATATTTACCTGATAGAAAATTCAACACAGCATGTCAGCTTCTGCATGAAAGGTTCCATGTAAAGCCTCTACATCATCCCCTCCAAATGATATGTCGAACGGTCCTCATCACTGAAGTGGTTTCTGTTAATTCCGGGTCGAGAACTGGACCATCTAGAATAAAATGGAGAGCATAAAATGAGAAATTAGAATCTGATTCATTCATGTAGCTCTTAATTAATCAAATAATTATACTGATGGCATAAATTTGACATTTTTGGGGCTTTGTAGCAGGTGAGCACTAAAGGGATTTTTTCTTTTCTTTTTTTAACAGAACAGAATGATCAGATGATGGAGAACCAGGAAAATCAGGAGAATGTCTCTCTAGCCACAAATCTAAGACAGAGAGACTCAGCAAAAAGCAGGCCAGCCGGATGATGAACTCTGTGTCTCATCAACACATTGGGCCTCATGTAAGAGCCACTCAGTCAAACAGATTTGTTCTTTAGTGGTGCGAACAGGCATTGAAAGAGAATTTGGGGTCATAGCTCAATGACTGTCACAGGACCACTTTGCTTTAGAAAGACATTGTTAGCATCTAGCTTCATGCTAAACCTTTTCCTGTGTAATTCTGTGCCTGTGCAGCTCTTCTCTCTCTAACGACACATCACTAGCAGCTGGATCATTAACATCGCTGTTATATGGTTTCTGACAGCAGCACTTGAAGCTCTGTGGTGAAACATTCACTTTTTTATGCTTTGGTAGCATTTTTGTGAATGAAAGCTCCCCACAACACATAGATTTATAAGACAAGAGTGAAGCTAAGAGGAGAGAACTAACAGACGAATCCCGTGTTGAGAGGGAAGCTTCGTCCTCACTGTGAGCCTTAGCTAAATGAAACCCTTTTATCATTTGAAGCTGTGAAGCCGCTGTGAGGTTTTTATCTGGTTCCCAGTAAGTGTGAGCATGTTTGGTCCTGTGCATGCCTCCCTCCACTGACACCCTGTCAGCTTTAGAGATCATTTGTTTTTAAAGCTATTCACAGGTTGGCTCCCTCTTACATATCTGACCTTTTAAACCGTAACACTCGACCAAGCTCACTCAGGTCCTCTGGCCCTCAGTCGCAGGCTGCAGTCTGTGGAACAAACTGCCCCACCACATCGGATCTGCACCCTCGACCGACTTTACTGTTTGTAAAACTCTCCATGTTGTTGTCAAGGTGCTACAGAAATGAATTTAACTTGACTTGACGAACAAGCATACCTCAGCCAAGAGAGTTAAGAGAGGAACGATGTTATTGCATGTGGTCTGATATCTTCTGAGAGTCCTTGGCACTGAGCCATGCATGTTTGCATTTTTTTGTCCTTTGTGACGTCTACGTCACGACCCCCTCCACGTTAGCTGATGGGACATGGGCCAAACCAAAAACTCAAAATGAATGTTTAATCAAGTAAACTTTTCCCAAAAATGGTTTCTGATATTTTAGGTCATTCCTATCACACTGAGGTTCAGGACTTTATTTTTATCTGGAAGGTTTGGTTTTTAATTAGTTATTTGATCATGATTAACAGCCGAGCGCTGCTCCTGATTGGGTCATATGGATGTATGGGCAGGAAATTCATACCGTAGCCTCACTGCTGTTTCCTCTGACTGCCGTTTTAACCTTCAGCACATTCTTGTAAAAGGCAGGTTTACAATAATCGCACTATTTTTCTGCTCCACAAATGTTTGTGGCCACGACTTCCCTTTCACACACGCACACACACACATACACACACATATCCAAAGGTATACATCTGTTGTCAGTATGGGCTGATCGGTGTGAGATAAGCAAACCACTGATTTCATCAGTTCCAGAAAGAAGAAAGAAGACATTGTGGACATGCAGTATGTGACTTGTTTTCAGCATTAAAAAACTTGCAGCTGCAAATCAAAAGTGAAACAGTGTTACATTTCCAGTAAATCTCACCACAACTTTTGTCCCACCACCAAAATCAGTTAAGGGTGAATAAAACACGATGAGATTAAACTAAAAATGTGACCCTGGTTGTAAGAAAAGATTCAGCATGGATAGTAGATGGTATACAGATAAACTAAAAGATATTGCATGGGGGTTCTGATGGGACTGCAGCCGGCCTGCTCACTGAAGTGACACAGTGGAATTAACTTCATTTAAATAGTCTAGTCTGAATATATCACAGCTCATTTGTAAGTGCTTGTGGATGCATTCTTCTGTTGTTGCTGTTGTGGTTCACGTATGACAACATTAATTTGAGATGCTGTAATAAACATTGTGTTGTGGTTAGGCAGCTGATCAAACTCTCACATTTCAGAAAGTATGGGGGCATAGAACAGTATTCTCATTTGTCTCAGCTCAGTCTTTTCTATATATACTGCACATTTTCACTTTGGACCAGACATCCCTCACGACGGTTTGCTCATGTTTCTCCTGTTGTCCTCTACTTTGTCTACCTGTATTTACTGAATAACTAGTGCAGAAACAGACCTGCTGCACTGCAGTCGTATCTGAGACGCCTTCCTGCGCTGGCATGTGACAAGATTTAGTTTGTCATCTCATTTCCACACAGTAAGACTGAGGATGAATTATTGGGATTTAAGAAAACAGCAGAAGTTAAATGTAGTCATGATGTTAACGGGACTCTTGAAATGCCGTGTGTCCTTACATACACTCTCATATTAACACTGAGAGGTGACTTTCAGAAACAAATCAGCCATGTTTCTCAGGCTCTTCACTGGAGTCACGATATCCTCCTGCTTCTTACGCTAAGTAAACACTACAGAAGACAACAGGATCACCTGAAAAACTGCAGCGTTAAGCGATAACGTCGCTCACAGCATATGACAAAACAGCAAAACAGAGCAGCACAAATCTTTCATACTGTAAATCATTCCCTCATCACACAACAACTGCAAACTATGTGTTCATACAGAACAAATACACATCAACAGCACTGCATAGTGTTTGTTGAGAGGGTCTTACTTTACATGTAACATGTCTGTTAAATAACAAGGTTTGTCTTCAAAGTCAGGGTCCTCACAATGAAGCTGAGCCTTTTCTGAAGGTTCCTTTTGAATGTTCAGCTCGAGAAGGCAACATGATGTGTAGAAGAATAATTTTTACATTAGCGTAAGGTCACAGGAGAATACATAGCACATATATGTATATGTTCCATGGTTTTAATATAGTGAGCAGTGTGTAAGAGTCTGATATGATTTTTCAAAATAAAGTGACATGATATTGGCAACTTATGTGTGAACGGGATGAATCACTCCTTGTTGCTGTCACTGAAGTATCCTCATGAGTTACAGACTTAGTTGGAATAAGTAAAAACCACAATCATCATAATCAGCTCCTAATCTTTCCTCTTCATTCTAACCACATGACCACTTCCTTGTCTGCTCGTGTTCTCTTGTCAACTGCGTCCTGTTTTATTCTGTAACTCACGTAAGCATCGTCTTTTTGATGCAGTCACTGGTTATGCAGTGCTGTTTCTTTAAATACCAGAGTGCACCTGGATGATGAAATCTAACCAGTGTTCCTGCTGTGGCTCCTTTACAGATAAAGCAGCTTTATGTGACCACAATATCAAGTGCTGGACTGATGTCACGAAGAGAATTTCATGTTGAGACTCAGCTGAGCTGCGATTTGGCACAATATAAATCAAAGTTGACTTGACTAGCTTTAGCTCAGTGGGTCTGATGAAATGTTCCCAAAGGTGCATGTTTGAGCTGATATTATGCACAAAAGTCTCCCCATACTGTGGTCACATCAGCTCTACAAAACCCCACAGCTGACGGCCAAAATGTGTGCTGTGTCAGGTTCTTCTGCTGTGAGAATTGGCACATATGAAGGTCTTGAAAAGGCTTACTTCCACTTTTCCTTCTGCAAACCACTTGTCTGACAGTTTGCAGAAGGAAACAACACATGTCAACATGTCTTTTCCAAGTTGTTCGTGCAGGAGACATCACAGTAAAGGGAGGAGCTTCAGTCAGCTTGGTCTGTGTTTGTTTCCCACACAGAGACAAGACATGCAAGACATAAGGCTGCTTGTGTGGGGCATCTACTTACAAGGTTAGTGCCAACTGATTTCTAAACAGCTTATGTGCACATAGGAAATATCGCCGTACAGTTTTGATTTCTGCTTTTGCTGCTTCAAATGGGAAATGATTAACATAGTAACGTCTCTGTCGTTTTGAAATTACCGGCATGTTCACAGCACTTCCTCTCATAATTCTGAACTCGCATCTTCATTCACTCCGTGGCTCATTTGTTTGATGAGGTAATTGTGAAGTTTTTATTTTAATGATCTTATTTTATTTTGTTTTACCTTATTCTATTTTATTCTACTATAAAATAGAATAAGGTAAAAGACATGATTCTGAGTGAAAAGCAAAGTGAAAATCGTTGTGGTGAAACAAAGCTGTCATAAAAACAAAAAAGCTGACAGACAAACAAACTTCATGGCAAACTTTTCAATAGAATATCACAAGAAATAACAGAATCCACCAGAGTCCAGGACAGTTTCTCTTTCAAAGATGAGAGTCGAGGAGAGTTTTCATGAAGTCGCTTCATGAAGTCGCTTGTGCTGCTCACATCACCAAAAGGAAAACGCTGTACTTTGGCACCACCATGTGGTCATTTCAGTGAGGACCATCTTCCTGACTAACATGGGATTGTTTTCCTTTCCAGCCCCCATCCTGGGTCTCACCTCAGTGCAGCTTCTCAATGCCACTCTTGGAGGGTCTGTCATGTTCTCCTGTTCCCTACCAGTTAATCCGGTACGCATCTCGTGGTTTTACTGGCAGGAACACAGGACAAGTAAAGTGTTGTACCACTGGGTCGACGGGCAAACAAAGCCAGCAGCCAATGAATATAAGAACAGATGCCAAGTCCCCAGCTCTGAGTTTAGTTCTGGAAATATTTCAATAACACTTGAACAAGTTGATGTTGGAGATGACAAGAAGACATTCTGGGTTTCTGCTAGTTATCGGCATAAGAAAATCAGTCTTTGTGAAAAATGCTGCAAATCCACACTACAAGTTTCAGGTAAGTACAGCTTCTTATCAATAACAAACCAAAGTAAAAAACCTCTCATATCAGAAGGGCTCTGGGCTTAGTTTAGCCCTAAGCTAACAACGTGTGTGAAAAGGGGGTTAAGTTATGAAGGCCAGCTCCATCCTTAGTCCTGGACTAAGAAGACGCACATGTGAAAAGGCACGGTTATTCTTTATGTCACAGCGCCCTACCAAGACCTGAAGGTGACAGTTAACAACACTGCAAACAGAGCAACTTGCACAGCACATGGAGGATACCCTGCGCCTCGAGTGTCATGGACAGGTCGAAACAAATCCGGCGCTGCAGAGCAAGGCCTGCATGCCGCTGAGCCGATCCTGCAGCAGGATCCCACAGAGAGGACCTACTCGGTCAGAAGCTCCGTCAGTGTGAAGGACTTACAAGATGTTACCTGCCACATCGACACCCTTCACTCCAATCAGATGATTAAGAAAGAAATCAGTGATGGTGAGTGCATCAGATCAGACTGAGCTAAGATCAGTGTGTTAGCATGCAGCCGTTTAGTTTTGCAGGTATTTATGCTCATAAACCACAGAGTCGGACCTTTTCTTAATATAAACATTGTTTGGAGCATAATTAGTTTTTAGTGTTGGAATTGTTAAAAACAGTCTCAGATAATTCGTTGCTGTCTTGATTTTTCTGTTTTACAGAGGAGGACAACCAGAGGCATCATCACATAGCTGCAGGGATTGGAGGGACTGTATTTCTTGTCATTGTCTGTGTCTCTGTGTTTGTGTTATTGTGCTCCTGCAGGACAAAGTGTTGTAAGTAAGTGAATTCAAATTTCTATTTTTCTTTTCTGTGGTGGGTCATATTTACCTGAGAGAAAATTCAACACAGCATGTCAGCTTCTGCATGAAAGGTTCCATGTAAAGCCTCTACATCATCCCCTCCAAATGATATGTCGAACGGTCCTCATCACTGAAGTGGTTTCTGTTAATTCCGGGTCGAGAACTGGACCATCTAGAATAAAATGGAGAGCATAAAATGAGAAATTAGAATCTGATTCATTCATGCAGCTCTTAATTAATCAAATAATTATACTGATGGCATAAATTTGACATTTTTGGGGCTTTGTAGCAGGTGAGCACTAAAGTGATTTTTTCTTTTCTTTTTTTAACAGAACAGAATGATCAGATGATGGAGAACCAGGAAAATCAGGAGAATGTCTCTCTAGCCACAAATCTAAGACAGAGAGACTCAGCAAAAAGCAGGCCAGCCGGATGATGAACTCTGTGTCTCATCAACACATTGGGCCTCATGTAAGAGCCACTCAGTCAAACAGATTTGTTCTTTAGTGGTGCGAACAGGCATTGAAAGAGAATTTGGGGTCATAGCTCAATGACTGTCACAGGACCACTTTGCTTTAGAAAGACATTGTTAGCATCTAGCTTCATGCTAAACCTTTTCCTGTGTAATTCTGTGCCTGTGCAGCTCTTCTCTCTCTAACGACACATCACTAGCAGCTGGATCATTAACATCGCTGTTATATGGTTTCTGACAGCAGCACTTGAAGCTCTGTGGTGAAACATTCACTTTTTATGCTTTGGTAGCATTTTTGTGAATGAAAGCTCCCCACAACACATAGATTTATAAGACAAGAGTGAAGCTAAGAGGAGAGAACTAACAGACGAATCCCGTGTTGAGAGGGAAGCTTCGTCCTCACTGTGAGCCTTAGCTAAATGAAACCCTTTTATCATTTGAAGCTGTGAAGCCGCTGTGAGGTTTTTATCTGGTTCCCAGTAAGTGTGAGCATGTTTGGTCCTGTGCATGCCTCCCTCCACTGACACCCTGTCAGCTTTAGAGATCATTTGTTTTTAAAGCTATTCACAGGTTGGCTCCCTCTTACATATCTGACCTTTTAAACCGTAACACTCGACCAAGCTCACTCAGGTCCTCTGGCCCTCAGTCGCAGGCTGCAGTCTGTGGAACAAACTGCCCCACCACATCGGATCTGCACCCTCGACCGACTTTACTGTTTGTAAAACTCTCCATGTTGTTGTCAAGGTGCTACAGAAATGAATTTAACTTGACTTGACGAACAAGCATACCTCAGCCAAGAGAGTTAAGAGAAGAACGATGTTATTGCATGTGGTCTGATATCTTCTGAGAGTCCTTGGCACTGAGCCCTGCATGTTTGCATTTTTTTGTCCTTTGTGACGTCTATGTCTCATACATCTTTAAAATTATTTTTAATAAAAAAAATCTTCTATTTTGAGCACATTTTTGGTGTCCCTTTCTTTATTTGCCACGACCCTTCAAGATAAACTGAGGGCTCGTCCAAACAATCAAATTCTAATTTGTTTAAGCTGGTGTGGCTTTCAGTTTTTGCATTGGAAATGATTTCTTTGTCGGGTTGTCAGTCTGTAATTTCACTTTGATTTGATAAGGTCACCCAGTGTTTCAGTTTAGTTCGAGTGTTTGGGTTGACATGCGTTTCTACTTTGACTCTGGTATTCTGGCATCATGTGGTGTCTTGATACTGTGGCTGCAATGCTACATGTGTAAATGAGCAACAGGTAGTAAGTGTTTCTGACAAGCATGTCTTAGCACGTCAGACTGAGACGGTTGATGTGCACAATGCCTGTGGCCATAGAGAAACCAGTGACAGTTAAGAGCTGCAGAAGAAAACTGCTGTTAGGAAATATGTTCCTGAAAGCTGGCCGTCATGCTCTGTACATAAATGAGCTTTCTCAGTTGGACTGCGACGAGGAGTCCAGTGCTGTTGAGGAGGCTGCACATTTTCTGAGAAATGAAGTACACTATATAGACAAAAGTATTGGGCCACCTGACCATCACACCAGCAGGGACTTTAATGACGTCTCATTGTAAACACACAGACACTTTGCAGCTCTAACAGCTTCCACTCTTCTGTGAAGGCTTTCCACAACATGTTGGAGTGTTTCTGTGGGAATTTGTGCCCATTCATGCAGTAGAGCATTTGTGAGGTCACACACTGATGTTGGACCAAAAGGCCTGGCTCACAATCTCCGTTCCAGTTCATCCCAAAGGTGTTGGATGGGGTTGAGGTCAGGGCTCTGTGTGGGCCAGTCAAGTTCTTCCACACCAAACTCATCCAACCATGTCTTTATGGAGCTTTGCTTTGTGCACTGGGGCACAGTCATGCTGGAATAGAAAAGGGCCTTCAACAAACTGTTGCCACAAAGTTGGAAGCATAGCATTGTCCAAAATGTCTTGGTGTGCTGAAGCATTAAGATTTCCCTTCACTGGAGGTCAGGGGCCGAGCCCAAACCCTGAGAAACAGGCCCATAGAGAGGAATGTCTGGATATTTTTGTCTACATAGTGTCTCACAACAGAATTTTACTGTTACTTTTATTTTTACTTAACAGTTTTTCTTTTAACTGTGACATACAGTAAGAGATTTGATTTCTATACGGGAAGTAACAAAAGGAGATTATGTCATTTCCTGTGTGCTTTTAGTGTTTCACCTCTTATAACACTGTGGTCTAACTAACATATGCGCAACAACACAAGTTGATTCCATTTCCCCATTGTGTGAAGCAAGACATCTATGCAGAAAAGGAACTGCCTTATAATAAATAATAATAATAATTTTCCCATCATCTCCCCACATCACTTTCCCACTGCTGTTATACACAGCTGCCACATAAATATGAGTCACATGTGACGTGCAGATTGACACGAAGGCTGTGGTTTCAATCAAGTTCTCACATGCGGCAGAGAACAACATATTTTAGCAACGTATCTAAGCTCAGCAACAGACAGCATCAAGGATTCTTCTTTCCTTGTTATGAGGTGCAGCTAATGTCAGAAGAAAAGCAGAAGTAAGAAAGCACTACAGGATGTGCTGAGAGCTAATCGAGCAGACTAATGTGATAATAAAGGCAGGGCAGAAACACACACACACACACACACACTAAACACGAGATGAGCAGCTGTGAGACAGCCGTGTGCAAAGTCACCAAAGAGGATGTGCGTTCAGAGGGAAGCCGACCGCCCATTTCTAGATATCAAAAGCACACTAAACGGCGACGCTGCAGTGCCTCTTTGGTTTTCGTTTTGTTTTTCGGATGACTTTTGGATATTGTGGATCTGTGGGTACGTGTGAGTATTGCCGCTTGGCTTTTGGAACACTTTGCTTTGCCTGATCTATCGATAACAAAACTCACTTTATATTGTTGAACAATAGCTTTTTGTTTTACAGCATCCACATCCTGTTTGAGATACGCCTTTACGTGACTCCTTCACGTGACGCCTTTACGTGACGCCTTTACGTGACGTCTTAGTGCGTTGATGTCTGTTCGCAACTGTACTTCTGCTTCTTTGACCCTTTGGATTTGAACCAGATACAGCGACAGTCATGGAATATCAGTAGTTAAACTTTGGCGCTAGAGTTTTATAATTAATCTGCGTGCTGTCCGAGTCAGACGAGGACACAGAAGTCGGATGTTTTCACTTCTCTGAGCTTCATTAGCTTGTAGCTGGCACACGTGCTTTGTCCGCTCCGATGCCTTTAGCCAGACATTCCGTTTTTGCAGCCATGTTCTTCATGCTCGTGGTGTACTCTCACCTATTAGGTATGTTTTCTGTTTTTTTTTCATATGGCACTTTAGCACACAGTTTTTCCAGCCACTGAGTGTGTGTGTGTACATGACATTCGCTGTAGTCTTGTTGTTATATGGCATATGTAAAACCTTTACAGCTGGAGCTCGAATCTTGAATGAGCATGAATCACGAAGGTTATGATGTGGGACGAGAGACAGTGAGAATATCTTCTGTGTTTTCTGTTGTGTTTAGTGGCTGATGCAATATTGGTGCAAAATGTCAACACTTCTGTGGGACAATCAACATTACTAAACTGCACTCTCATGAGCCGGACTCCCATTGGCTTGAAGAATCTACGCTTTTACTGGCAAGACGACAGACAGCTCGTTTTGTATTCTTTTAATGAAGGAAAGGAGATGCCGGAGCACGTGGATCAGCTTTATGGAGATCGGGTCACCGCCTTCCGACAGGACATGACAACAGGAAACATGTCTGTGCTGTTAAAAAACCCAACACTGCGAGACGACCAGAGGGTTTTCAAGGTTTTCGCGGCGGTGTTTCATACCGGAACACCGAGAAGATACATACATGACCACGAACAAATCTGTGAAATTACTTTACATGTTGGAGGTAAGGATGAAGATTTCACTTTTCTGAACATGCATAATGTGAGAGATGAGATGAGCTACAGTTTATAGACAAAAGTATTGAGACATCTGATCATTTACACCAGCAGGGACTTTAATGACATCACATTCTGAATACATAGACAGCTTTGCAGTTATAACAACCCCATATCACACCTGAATTCAATAATAAAGAGATGTGCCCCAATACTTTTGTCTATATCCTATGCATCATTATTAACTCAAACTCATTATCAATTCAAAAGAAAATTCAGAATAAGAATCAGAATTCCTTTATTTGTCCCTGAGGGGAAATTCTTTATCTTGCTGTTTAGGCCCCCACATCTCCAGACACCAATCAACCTCGGTCCTCTGTCTATCAGTCAAAAACAAACCTCTGTGTTTTACTTGACTCAAACCTCAGCTTTGACCCCCAAGTCCAAAGAATTGTCCAATCCTGCTTCATCCAACTGCATATGAACTCAAGGCTAAGCCCACTCAGTCTGACCTCGAAAAGGTGATCCATACCTTCATTTTCTCCAGGTTAAACTACTGCAACTCTCTGGCCAACAGTGTGTTTTAGAATTGATTTTAAGATTTTACTGATCCCTTTCAAAGCACACCTGGGTCTGGCTCCAAGCTGTATAGCAGAGTTGCTGACCCCCTATGAGCCAGCCCACAGCCTGAGATCCTCGGGTGTGGCCCTCCTGGTCGTTCCAAAGTCGAGGTTAAAGACTAAAGCTGACCAGGTTTTTGCTGTCAGAGCCCTTCGACTTTTAAACGACCTTCCTGAGGAGATAACGCAAATAACAAAATATGCTTACCAGAAATCATTAATTAAGACTTTAATTCATTCTTTTAACTTGGTTACCATAGTTACCTACCATAGTTATGTTTGTTGTTTGAAAGATAAAATGTTAATTAGAGCTTTAGAGGCTCTGTTAGGCAGAATTTGTTAGCTTTGGACAAAGCTAAGCTAAGCTGACTTCCTCTGGGTTCAGTCTTTCAGCTAAGCTAGCTGTAGCTTCATATCTAGAAGACAGACACGAGTGTTATCAATCTTCTCATCTAAGTCTCAGCACAGAAGCAAATGGTATATCTCAAAATGTCCTTGACTTCACTCTCTTATTGGCAGTTCCTTACAGGAATGTCAGTGTGGCTCTAAATGAAGAAAGAGAGGCAGCAGTCTGTACAGCACAAGGAGGTTTTCCTGAGCCTTTGGTGACATGGAAACTCCAGCACCTCGCCAGCGACTTCCAGCGCTCTGTAGACGTGAAGGACGTTCACACTACAGCAGTGCAAAACCATCAGGATCATCTCTACAGCTGCAGAAGCACTATGAACGTCACTAAAGGTCAGGATCAAGCTGTGACCTGCTTCGTCCACAACCCCACCCTGAATGAGACTTCGGCGGTCCGCTACACTTTAAACAATGGTCAGTTGATAGAAGAAGTGACCCAGAGTCTTGTATGTGTTTGCTCAGTACTCATTATGTAATTATTTCCTGTTTTTTACAGTACTTTCTCTTTCTTCTTACTCTAGAAAACAAAATTTAATCAACACAAACTGCCATTTTATTTCCTGACAGTCAACACGAGTTAAATATGGAAAATTTGTGTTCATGCACAGAAGTCCCAAAGATTAAATGCTGTCAGTATTTCTCAAATTAATTATTTATGAACAGAAAAGCAACAGTATGACTTTCCTTTATCTTAACCAAAGTGAATCCTCTACATTACATTTCATCACTGTGTCATAGCTGATTAAGACTTTTCCTAAACTTAACCAAAGTGTTTTTGTTGCCTAATAAACAACAATTTGTGCTGAGGCATAAAATCAGAAGTAGGAAGTTCAGATGTCTGGATAAATCAACACAGCAAACTGTTAAACTATTCGTGCCTCCTTTCCCACAGGAGCAGCAGAGAGGAGCTTCCCTTTCTGGGCTGGAGGTCTGATGAACATCGCTCTGCTGGTCTTTGTGTACGTCACATTTTCCTTGTGACACGTCACTGGACATATGAGGTTTTTAGGTGCTAAAATACATAGTTGGGATATGACAGATACATTGGTTGGCTCATATTGGCCTATAATATTTATATCAATACTTTTTCTTTACATAGGACATAATGGAGATAAAGTGCTTGAGTAATTTATAATAATTATCTTGGATTATAATTATTATAATTATATTAGATTATAATTATTATGAGGCAGGGGGCTGTCCTCAGGAGAGTCCCGGTGTGTCCCAGAAGCTGACAAGAAACTGACGGCCTAAAAACCATCTCAGGCCATAAGAATACTAACTGGCCAAGTACCTCAGCATCTACAGGCCAGTGGCATTGACATCTCACCTCATGAAGACACTGGAGATGCTGGTCCTCACTCACCTCCTCCATCTGGTGAGCCCATCAATGCACCCACTCTAGTTCACCTGTCAGCCTGGCATTAGGATGGATGACGTAGTCACCTTCGTCCTGCACAGGGCCCCTCTCTCACCTGGACAAGCTTGGGAGGACTGTGAGGATCATGTTCTTTGAAACTTCTCCAGTGCTTTCAACACCGTACAGCCTGTGCTGCTCAGGGACAAGCTGGAGCACTCGGGGGGTGGACCAGCACTTTACATTATGGCTGCTGGACTACCTTACCAACCACCCACACTAGGTGAGGGCACAGAGTTATGTGTCTGACATGCTCCTGGCTCTGTTCCTTTTCACCCTCTACATTGCATACTTCAGTCATCACTGAAGTATGCACTGAAGGGCCAGAGCAGACTGTACCTACTGAGGAGTGCAGGGGGCACCACTCAGGACCTTTATCCACTCTGTGTTGGCATTGACCCTGTTTTATGGACTGGTCTGCTGGGGCAACAGCGTCTCAACTGCAGACAGGAAGAGACTGAACAAAATCATCAAGAAGGCCAGCTCGGTCCTCAGGACCACCACCATCACCTTGATGCAGTGCAGGTGGTGGGAGAGAGAGGGCTGAGAGCCAAGCTGTCCTCTCTGCTGGAGAACATCTTCTGCTGTGAGACTGTACAACCAGCTCTGCTGTCAGCAGTGTTAATAAAGTGAGCAGTGTAAATATTCTCCTATTTACTTTTTTATTCTATTTATCTGTATCTTTATTTGCTATTGTTGTGCTGCTGTGACAATGTAAATTTCCCCACTGTGAGACCAGTAAAGGATTCATTTACATTATCTTACATTAAATTCAAAGCCAAGTTCATTGTTTCACTGCATCTCTTTTTGGACAATTAATTTTCTTGTTAAACAATGAAATTCAACTGAGTGTTGCTTATGTGATTCCAGGTACACAAGGAAGGTACAGAGATGTTTCTGGATGGCGCACTTGAAGTCATTTCCTGTTTTTGTGCCACGAGAGATTCGCCGCTATCCCGCCCCTTGAGGAGACCAGAGGCAGGTACTTCACGTGGACACAAGCACTGACACCAAATTAAATACAGGACCATCCATCCATCCATCTTCTTCCGCTTCATCCCGAACTGGGTCGCGGGGGCAGCAGTTTGAGCAGGGATACCCAGACTACCCTCTCCCCCCCTTCCTCCAGCTCTTCTGGGTGGACTCCAAGGCGTTCCCAGGCCAAGCGAGTGACACAGTCCCTCCAGCGTGTCCTGGGTCTTCCTCGGGGGGGAGGCATGGAACACCTCCCCAGGAAGCGGTTCAGGGGGCCATCCGAAACAGATGCCCGAGCCACCTCTACTGACTCCTCTCGATGTGGAGGAGCAGTGGCTCTACTCCAAGCTCTTCCCGGGTGACAGAGCTCCTCACCCTATCCCTAAGGGAGCGCCCCGCCACCCTGCGAAGAAAGCTCATTTCAGCTGCTTGTATCCGAGATCTCGTTCTTTCGGGCATGACCCAAAGTTCATGACCATAGGTGAGGGTAGGAACGTAGATTGACTGGTAAATTGAGACCTTCACCTCATGGCTCAGCTCTCTCTTCACCATGACGGATGATACAACGACCACATTGCTGCTGTCGCTGCACCGATCTGCCTGTCAAACTCACACTTCCATCTTCCCTCACTCGTGAACAAGACCCCGAGATACTTAAGCTCCTCCACTTGAGGCAGAAACTCTCCTCCAACTAAAAACAGGACCTGCTTTTCATAAGCTGCATTTCAAGGTGTTGCAATAGAGATTTCTCTTCCAAAGATGCTCAGTTCAGTTCAGTTTACTTATATAGCGCCAATTCTCAACAAAAGTTATCTCATGACGCTTTCCAGTTAGAGCAGGTCTACACCAAACTCTTTAATCAAATATTGTAATACAGAGAACCCAAAATTCCCCCTTGAGCAAGCACTTAGTGACAATGGAGAGGAAAAACTGCCTTTTAAAGGCACAAACCAAGGAGCAGACCCCGGGTTTAGATGGGCGGCCATCTGCCTTGACCGGTTGGGTTGAGAGAGAGAGACAGAGAGAGAGACATAGAGGAGGGTGGAGCATGAGAGAAGGAGCACACAAACAGAGATGCATAGCAGCAGTAACAATACCAGAAGTATTGGAACTGTAGGTAATGATAATGACAATTAGGCATATCGAAGGTGCTATGGTGATTATCATAGCAACATTAGTAACAGTAGGGTCCAACATGGGAACCCATGGGAGCCTAACACTATTCAGCACATTAAGCTTGAATCACATTAAACTGAAACCAGTACTGTGTTGTATTGTTTTGACAATAGATAATGAAGGAAAAAGCTACAGTAACAGGAACAGCTCATCTGTCACATTTCACACCAGCAATGAGCTCACTGCTACTTTAGCTTCCGATTGCTACTTGCCAGCAAAACACACAACTTGACTGAGTTTTAAAACTTATTGTAAATAAATATAAATACTTAATATAACCAATATAACCTTTGATTCTTATTTATTTTATTTTTTTATAGTTTTTTTTCATTGTTTTAGTTCAGTGTAGTTAGTTGAAGAAATGCTTTTTTTGTTTGTTTGTTTTTTGTTATGGCTTATGTGCGATGTTGGTTAACTTCTGTTGGTTTTAGTTTTTATTTCTGATACAACAAACTGCTGTTACAAGCTATGATTCAGACTGTGCTGTAAAACATGCTGCACTAAAGCATTTCTGAACTCTGCAGAGTTCTCAAGTGTGCATTTTGATATTCCAGCTGAGGTGGTTCCTCTTTAGCATCCGTACTATGATTTAAAAAATATTTTCACAAAATTATTAAAACACAGATTGGAATGTGAATTTTCCTATGTATGTTCACATTGGTGTCTGCCATATTATTTACAGGAGAACAACAAGTCTCAAAGAATAGTGAAGGACAAACTGTTGAGCTTTTTAAAAGTAAGGCAGGCTGGAGACAATAAGCTGTTAGACAAACTGGCTGAGGAGGAACCGACTGGGGAAAATACCTTTCGAATTAGCTGCACAAACAAGGAGGGGATTTTCTGCATGGTCAGTAAGAGAAAGAAAGCAGATTTAGCACAGATATCTGACACTGTGAGGGTCTCACACACACACTGCAAATGAAGAATTATTAAAGGCCTTCCTGGTCAGTCAGTAACATTTTTATTTATTGAGACAGCAGCTGTCTCATCACGACTCGCCAAAGTTAATGTTGCTGTCCTAGCGAGGTACAGCAGTAAGACGGACCAGGACAACGTCTTGGTAATGATGATGGGTGAATATGTGATCTGGCCACCTGAGAAGCATGAGCCTAACTAAAAATGTGGATTTTAGGCAGACACAAGAAAGTGTGTTTTGGTTTTCGGTTTGCCCTCGTGGTAAACCTCCTGCTGTTGTAGGCAGTGTGTAAACTGCGCCGTCAGGCTGCAGCAGAGACCCCCATCTAGTTTCTGCTAAACCACAGCGACATCCTTTTTGCCCGAACACACAATCTGTGTGAGTTCAGCTGCAGAAACGTCACATAACAGCAGCTATGACTGGGCAGAAGAGAAGAGAGCCCCCTCAGGACCCGCTTCCTACCTTTCCAACCCATTTGCCCACACTTGAACCTTGGGCTCATGGGGGCAAACTCCTCCTCCCTTCCAACAGAGGACCTTTGGAGCCCCCTTGTCCCTGGTTCCCATGTCTCTGCTGGGATTAATCCCTGAACCACAGGTGTGATAATCCCAAACAGAATGGTGCTGCTGAACCCTGGGTCTGACAGTGCTCAGGCCTCGGCCTGCTTTGATCAGGGGGCCAGCAGCTGTGCTCCTGTTGGTCCACAAACTGAGCCTGGAGCTGCCTCCAAACGGTCGGGAGGACAAAACAAAAGCCCTCTTGTTCTGCAGAGCGCGAGGATGCTGTTTGACGGGCAGACGGTGAAATCCAGTGACGTGGTCGAGGTGTTGCAGAAATCCCCTCCACCACAGAGGGTTTTCTGCTTCCATGATGTGTAAAGACCTCAGTGATGAATGTCTGCTGAGTGTCTTGCCAAAAACCAAGGCCTCATGCTTTAATTTCCTGAAACTCAAACACGTACAGCGACTGCATCATCAGGCGCGTGTGTTGTCAGGAATCTTGTCGTCTGACATGAACGTGGAGCCCGACTGATATCACAGGAGACCGTGGAACGAAGCAGAAAGACATTGACGTCATTATGTTCAGTGTTAGTTCCTGCAGACCTTCAGAAGAAGTTTCTGTTCCTCTATTTGTGTCAGCATACAACAGAAAATTACTGAAAACATTTGAGGAAGTTGTCTACCGTCCCTTGTCAGGAAATGAGCCCTGATTTTTTTCCCTTGATACTGACTGGCTTTCAGAGAGACACTGCAGGGCTTTGAAAGGCCTCTCAGAGTGTTGGGGAACTGAGCGCCTTCCTCTGAAAACAGTCTGCGTTGGGTGATTCCCGCCAGCCGTCATCATCTGGGACACATGACACGAGCTGCTTTCATGATGCTTCGTGATGACGTTGCGGGTTGTGGTTTTCAGGCTCGTTCACCCGTTTGTCTTTCTGAAAGGTGTTTAATCACACCATAGTTTGCTTTGTTGCAGAATCTGTTAACGCAGATGATATTTCAGATCAAAACTGAGAGCTTCAAATTGTTTGTTCTGTGCAGCTTCTTCACCTTAAATTTCATTCATTCTTTTATTCATCCTTTAGTTTTCTTGGCCACTTGGTTTGATTCGGCTTCTTTAGAGTTAAATAACAACAAAAGCCATAAAACTACAAGGTGCAACATTCTCCTAAACAGCTGAAGAAGTTGGCGACTTGCATCAAAATGTTATGAACAAACAACCAAACAGACAAGCATGACAGGAGTCTCAGAAAGCTCCGAGGCTAAAGAAATACCACAAAACAAACCTTTTTCTTTGACATTTTCTTCAGTGAAATATGAGATGATTCGCCTGCCGCTGAGTTTAGGATAGAACAAGACAGAAGAAGAAAATTTGTGTTTACTTAAGATGCTCAGTAAGGTATTTAACCTTTAGTTTGACACGTGAAAATCAGTCTGAGCTCATTTGCATCAGGAAACCAACAATCTTCCAGAAGAATCCAACCTCACAGCAAATCAAATGCACTGAGGATTGTGTTTGTCAGAGCAGGTTGTACTGCTGTGCTCTTCATTACATTTTCACTTTTTACTCTTTCCTGTTTTCTAATGTTTTTGTTGTTAATATGTAGGATGAAGTTTTGATATTGATGCTGTCTTTTATTTTATTTTATACTCACAGGTTTTCTTCATTTTAAAAGGGTCACAGTTGGGGCCTGAAATTAAATTTTGGCGTTGAAAACAAAAGCTGATTTAAATAAAGGAAATGTTTGCACTGAAGGACTTGTATTAGAAAAAGTTAAAGTTAATTAAAAGTTAAAGGTAATTAAAAACTATTTAATTTTATTTTGTATTTTGATGGGTTTTTCACTGACAATCTTCTGGGAGTTTTTTTCATTTCTGTGCTTTTTTACGCCGTCGGTATTTTTTCAGTGTCACCAGTTTTCAGTTTCTTTTTGAGATGAGGAGTTTGAGGGGGCAAAGAGAAGGTTAAAAAATTGAAAAATATATGAAGTCAAAACTAAAAATACAAAAAGTCCATATGAAGTTTGCATTTGATTTTTCAGTGGAACTTGTTGTTCAGAAGCGTTTCATTCTGAATGAGACGTAACGTTTGACAGTGAAACTCATTTGTCCACTGGGGGGCAGCCTTCACCAGGTGATCCCTCCCACCGCCTTCATCATGCAGGTTTGCTGGTGTTTGTGTGGGGGAGCTGATGAGAAGTCCTGAGCTCGGACTTTCCCACTCGGCTTGAAGCGGCTCTGAAGTTATGAGCAGTTCAGTCGCCAGGCGTGTTGTTTGTGTGGGACTGTAGCTCAGATAAGGCCGCCGTATGAAGAGCGGCGTCCTGCAGTGAGCAGAAGCTCAGGGGAAGGAGTCCAGCTCGCACACACACACACACACACACACACACTGTGCTAATACACGCTCCCAGTTGTCCTGTCAGGTTGTGTTTCACAGTGCCAGGGTCACCCTTTATGTCCCAGTCTAAGCCTCAGTCTTTGATTCGTGGTCGCACTGACACACACTCAGCAATCAGATTAAATGCAAAACGTATGTGTTCCACATCAGAGCGCAGCCAGCTGTGTGTGTGTGTGTGTGTCACCATATGTGGAACAACAACATGCACACACACATACAGCAGTGAGTTTACTTAAGTCAACGGTACCACAATGTAAATATACTCCAGTACAAGAAAATTACATACAAGTACTACAAGAACTATCAGTAAAATGTAGTGAAGTTCTGTTTTGGTTCTTGTGACTGATATGGTATTTTAGGATACATGTTTACATGTTTTATGTGTATTTTATTCAGATGACTCTGACCTGTAAAGTAAAGCTTTAAAGATGAGGATGATGAAAACATGGAAGATAACAACCAACCAGACGCTCTCAGACGTTCACTCAGCGGTGCGTCCTCACACCTGGGACAACCACTGAAGGCTCAAAAACACCAGAAACCAAACACAGAAAATCAGCATAATCTTATTATTATTGACTCAAATGTGTAAGGCACAAAACAAACAAACAAAAATTTATATTTAATGTCTTCATTTAGGCCGGACCCAAACAAACTGTGGGAGTTGTTTAGTATTAGCTTGTCTTAGTATGAGTATCCTGTGTTTATAATCTGCACAGGTACAGAGGCAGGTACAGGACCATGATGCACCTGGCTGGGCCCATCGAGAGGCCTGCGACATCTTTGTTTGCTCGCTTGTTTCCTGATGAAATCAACCATAAGAAACACAGAAACTGCTTCACATTTTTAACACTACATGTTTTTTATATTCAGAGTTTGTCCTTCAGGCGTCTTTTTGTGCACAAACAGCTACAATCCTTAAATACCCAAATAAGACTAATGACACAGAACGATCCTTTAAACTACTCGCTCTCTTAAAGGACTCAAAGGGATCCCGGGACAGCCAGGTTGGCACATTAACAAACCCGGGCGAGAGACCGGGTCCACAGGACCAGCACTGGGATCAGGCCGGTGACCTCTGTGTGAATGGAGGAAGATACTGACTGACAGTGTGGCTGAATAGGAAGCCTGCTTAGCTCCCAGTCGAGCTCTCGGGTAAGCCGATACCCTCAGCCCCCACCGCTCGAGTAAACACCACCAGAGTCAGTCTGAAACTGCAACAGTGACTAAAGAGGTCATTCTCCAGCTAAAAAGCTGACCCTGCCTCCCCCGTTTCGCAGACCCCCACCCCCTCTCCTCACCCGGGCCTGTGTCACAAGGCCAAATCGATGCATCTGACCCTCTTTCTTTTGCAGATGAACTCTCACCTCGAGCCTAACAAAGCGAGAGGGAGGGAAAAACTCCTTCGGCGGGGAAGTCTTTAGTCTCGGCTCGGGACAAACAAAACCGTCGCTCGCCGCTCGAGGGGTTTGTGTGCCGAGGCTGAGGAGGTGAGAGAGTATCTCTACACGGAGCTGTGAGAGCTGAGGGAGCTGTCTCACACTCAAATACAGACAGACAGGCAGACGGAGGAGGGAGGGGCTGCAGCTGACAGGTATTTTAATCAGAGGTTAATCTGCTGATTATTTTCCTAATTAATCACTCATGCTATTAAATATCACTTGGGTTTTTGGCTACTCTAAACAGTTCAGAGACAGTGTTGTACTTTTTACTGCACCTTTGCAAATTTATTGGCACAAAATATAATCAGCTGATAACTGATGTAATATTATCATTTAGGATAAAACTATGTGAGGTAGTTACCCCACCTTCACCAGCTTCAGCAAGTGATGAACACATGAAAGCATCAATAATTATAATACAACAACATAATGTATTTTATTCTGAAATATGTCATTCTGCAGAAGAAGTACCTTTACTTTTGGTACTTAAAGTACATTTGTTTTAGAAGCTGCTCAAGCTGCTCTCGAGGCTACAAGGTTGAGTGAAATTCAATTTGCATGCTGAAAAAGATCCATATGAGTTGAAAATGCAAAAACCAAAGACCCGATAAGACCAAAGACTGAGAACAAACTCAGCGTTGTGGTTTTTCTGCAGCTGAGTGACTGCACAGACTGTGAGGGGGAACTGAGGCCCGACTGAGCTGCAGGGCTCAAGTCTTTTGCATGTGAGCTTCTGTTCACGTGATGAGCTTTTGGAGGGATACTTTAAATAATCATCCTGAGAAACATGATGCTCGCTGACACAAAAGCAACCAGGACTGATTCTTACTTTCCCCTTCGTTACTCTCCTCAGACAGGAAGTTGATTCCAATCCTTTTCCTGCTTCCTCAGCCCCTCGGAGTGGCCGCCGCTGCCCCTGCATGAGTCTGTGAGAACACGCCACGCTAACACGCTACAGCCAAACTGTGCGCCTGTTCCCATCGCTCAGTCACTGTGGAAGCGAAGCTGGGAGCAGGCGGAGGCAACGTTCCCACCTGATCCCTGCAGGGAAGGAAGAGGACCCTGGGACCACTTGGAAACCGGGAATAATGGGCAGAAAAGTGATGTCAAACCGCTAATTGGTGGGAACTTGTTAAAGCAGGAAGTGACACTAAATGAGCGAGAAGGTTGTTTTAATGTAGCGAAAAGACTCCTGGTGTCTGAAAAAGCAAACAACAGTTCAAGAGGAGCTGCATTTAGAGTGTGGGACGTCAGCAGTTACTGTTCTGTCATTTTAGATTATGAAAATACAGAAGTCCAACAAGCAGCCGTACACCCGCTCAGCTACATTATTATTTTAACCAAAACCGTGACATTTTCTGCCTAAACTGAACCAAAGTGCAACCATTTCATCCTAATGAGCATGCGTCTCAGGCCTGATCCTGATCCTGATCCTGATCCTGTTCCAGTAAACGGGACAAACTTCAGGTAAGACTCAGCAGCAGGACGTGTTTTCAGTCCACTCAGTGCCGACTCAGCTGTTAGCCAAAAAGCTAACGTTATGCCAACGTGATCAGACGTAACTTTGATTCCCCACACCTCCAGAGCTGCTCTGAAGAGGCACTGAGCTGTCAGGGGGGTCAAAGGGGTCAAGGTTGGGAGGTCAGACTGGGGCAGCTGGTAGCCCAGTCTCTGAGCGTCCAATGGGAGAACTGGGAGCACATCTGTCCAAACAGTTAGCGTCCACAGCTCAGTCCATGAATAACAAAACCACAGTTTACAGGCTCCTGTCAGAGCTGTCTGTGTGTGTGTGTGTGTGTGTGTGTGTGTGTGTGTGTGTGTGTTCAGTTGTGAGGTCAACGGGCCACACATTCTCTCGCTCACTTTGTAGCTGGCCGGGTGACCGACAGGTGAAGGGGGAGGAGAGCAACCAGGTGGACCTCACCTGAGCAGGTGTGACACGCTGGAGTTCACAGGGGAGATGATTGTGTGTGTGTGTGTGTGTGTGTGTTCTTTTATGTGTGTATTTAACTGCATTTGCATTGGTTGTTTGCTTCTGTATGCGCCTCTGGTTGTGTGTTTGTGTAGCTAAAGTGAAGGTGTGTGTGTGTGTGTGTGTGTGTGTGTGTGTGTGTGCTGTGGTCACTTTACGGCCTGCACAGCTCCCCAGGCTCAGCCATAAACCAGTAGCAGCAGTGGAGCTTTATGGGGCTGTAATGGACGCCTTCAGTGTAAAAGCACTCCTTTCACCCAAACGGGCGCGGCTGCGAACAGGTCGACGTGTTCCGCTGAGTGTTTTCAGCCACCTGGCAGCTGTGACGGTCATGTGACTGGTAGAAAAGCAGGTATGTGTGACTCTCAGGTTGCAGGATGACAATATGACATTATTATTCTGTATACGGGTTTTGATTTTAAAAAAACAGAGGAGTAAAATTCTTGCAAACTGGATAATAGAAACACTCATTTGATTTCTCTCACTCTGATTCTCAGTAGGCCTGAAGAGTCAACACACTTTGTTAACGAAGACAGACAGACAGGCAGACAGACAGCTGACCCTGACGTCCTGTGGAGACGCTGGACTACCAGCACACAAAGCCTTGAATGTCCACAAAGACGCACAGACACAATTAGATCAATAAAACTTTATCACTCCTTTTGTTGGGGACACAGGAAGCTGTAAACAACATCTGTGTGTGTCTCTATCACACGCTCTCCTCCGTCATATCGTCGTCTGATTATCGTTTCACATGTTGAGCACAGCACATACCACAGAAGAAGTGAACTTCAGCCCTGAGAAACGGGTTTTCCTCTGCGCCCCACTGAGGAGAAGCGGCGAACAGCAGCCTTCTCCGTCAGGTTCCTGAGCGGTTCTTTACCACCAACTTAAAAACGTGAGCTAATCTTTACCTTCTGACTCCTGCCATTGATCATCCAACATTAACGCTGCACTGTCCCGCCTCAGACTGTGTCCACAAAGGTCTGTTAGCACCGGAGACCCACGAGACAGCGGCGGCATTGTGAGGAGTATCGAGCAGCGACCGAGTCAAATATTTATCCACAGACAGAAGTCTGATGTCTTCTATCGGAGATCAGAAAAGCTCTGCCCTTCACGTGAGCCCACACAAAACTGAGATGTGCGATGCGGCTGAAGGCGAAACTGAAGCGGTTGAGGAAATTCCAGAAGAAGTTCAGGGTGTGGAGGCTCTCTGTCAGGCCCTCGTCAGAGTTTGAGTTTCTGAGTAAACTTCAGCGACACGACGCTGACCTTCAGCCCAGCTGCAAGTCATCAGGACGAACCGAGTCTCACTAATGGAATTACAGAAGTGGGAAAACAAACGTACAAGACGTGACACTCGATTAAAACGTTTAGGACCATTAGTTCACCTCACTGCTTTTATTTCACTTTGACAGCAACAAGATGGATCCATTTTATCCATTTTTTAGAGTGTTTTTATTTTTGATGTGGAAAGTAACATTTTTATTCAAGGGTAGTACTTCAGCAGATGGTACTACAGTTTTTATACTGTCAGCTACTTTATACTTCTACTGCACTGCACGACCGAGAACAGACTGAAATAAAACTTTATTGACATCCCTCCTCTTTCTCCTGCTCCCCTCTCAGAGAGGTCAAAGGTGAGGACTGGGAAACTGCGAGCATCCCTGGACCTGGACCTGATGGGGCCGCTGCCTCACCAGTCAGGCTCTTTGTTTATTCAGCATGATTGCAGTTTGACCAGTCAAACCTCCGAGGCGTCCACACGTTTACCCCTCCCCGTCTCCGGCCGAGAGCAGCGGGAGTCGCACGTTAAGAGGAAACGCTCGGAAACAGGATATTGTCAGAGACCTTTTGTGTTTGTGTTTCCTTCAGAGAGAGAAGGAAAACACGGCAGGTTCTCACCTACTCAGGTCCACGCTGGTGTCTGAGGCGCTGAGGAGAAAAGCCTGAGGTGTGTCTGTTCATACTGTTTATGTATCTTTAAATGGCTCCGCCTCATATTGTTTTCAAGTGAGGGTCAAAGTACCTACGAGGACATCCATCCATCCATCCATCCATCCATCCATCCATCCATCCACTTTCTATACTGCTTATCCTTACAAGGACAGTTATTCAAATTTCCCTGAAAGGCCACAGGGTTCGTACACGTAATGAGCAGCCGTGATGGACGCATGTTCAATTATACCTTAAGCAACATGGGAGGCTGTTTTAAGGACATTTAACATGCAGGAAAGGGTGAAGTCAGGTGACTTTTGTCATGTGACCTCGGCCGTCTGTGTCACATGACCTGCAGCTGCAGTTTAGTTTGGTGTAAGCAGAAAAACATCAAATAACTGACAGCACGTACGTCATGTGTTACGTTACGTACACGATGTTAGGAAAACTGCATAGGATGGAAATACTCAAGTGAAGTACAAGCACCTCAGTATTCTGCAGTACTTGAGTACATGTACGTCGTTACATCCCATCACTGTTTGTGAGTGTTTGTGTTGCCTGACACAACCAGACTGGATTTCTTTACCGCAGCCTAACAACACATCCGATGGCGGAAGCAGCGTGTGTTTACGTATACGAGTGCAGGCTGAGTTTATCTGCTGACTCGGCTGGACCTCATCAGATGTGTGTGTGTGTGTGTATGAAATGGATGATGTGGGAGGATGAAGGAAGCAGCAGGTCAGATTGACGAAGCTGAACAATACGCAGGTTATATGTGGAGCCTGTGAAGTGTGACATGTTCACGGACAGTTGGATTGTTCTCAATCGCATGGACGTGTTGTGGACGTGTCAGTTTCTGCTTCAGGTTTGGAAGTGAGTTTGTCAGTGAACAGATTTGAGTGTTTGACTTCAGTCACTCACATGTTTTGTGGTTGAAGGCAAAAGGATCAAGGAGCGAGTAAAGTCAAGCCTTTTTGTGCTACTTAGCTTAACTAATTAGCTTAGATGTCTTAACATCTTAACACTTTCTGTTGAATGCTCTCACTAATGCAGTTTCGTAGTAAAATTTTGTAGTTTTGACGAGGCTGCGTGCATGAATAAGGTCAGTGAGTGAAGTAGTCATGATCTTTCCAGAGATTCACGTAAAACACGTGGGCGGCTTGTTCTCACTGTGTCTCAGCAGATCCACGGTGACAGCAAAGAAAAAGGCCGTTATTACCGCTGATCTCACTGCCACCTCCTGCTCTGTGAATGAAGGGAAACCAGTCGTAAAGAGTTACGAGGAAAACACCTCCCTTCATCACCACTCCTCCCTTCATTTCTCAGCCGAGGAGCATCCTGAGCCCCACAAAGGTCCCAGGAATGTCCTCCTCCTCCTCCTCCTCGCTCCCAGGCGGTGCTCCGGCCTAAGGAATGTGGAGGAGGTGGAGGCAGGATTCAATGAAAAGAAAGAGGGAGAAACACAACGAAGCCCCCACCCTCCTCCTCCTCCTCCTCCTCCTCCTCCTTGAGGCAATCATCTCCAGTTGTCCCAGCGTGAGGCAGAACAAAGCGGCAGAGGAGGAGAGCAAGTCGTTTCTTCAGGGCCTCATGCATCGTGTCACTAATCGCAGGAATGAGAGGAATGAGAGGATGGAGTCTGGGCGGGTGCTGGTGGTCTATTTGTCAGTCTGTATTAACATGTGAGAGCTGCATACCTCCAGAGACAGTTAGAGAGCTTTGAAGGCAGGGATCAGCAGTGCACAGGTGAGCGTCCATGACCGACGTGGCAGCCGACAAGCAGGTTTGTTATTGTTTAGCATGAGGAGAAGAGAAGAGAACTTTACTGTCCTGCAGGCAGAGCTGAAGACTGGAGCAAAGCAGGTGAAAAGTCCAAACCCGTAAAGGAGACTCAAACAAACCCTGACAGATCCATCAGTCGTTATTTGCTCATGAAAAACACTTAGATTACAATACAGAGGAGCAAATTCTGTGCCAAAAAAGCACCCTTAAAAGAGTATTTTAGCAGCAGTTGTTTCTTCAGAGGGTGAAGTGAAGTTCAGGCCTGCTGTACCTCAGCAGAAGTACAGGAAACACTCTGTTACAAGTAAATTCCTTCGGTTATGCTGTATGTGGTAACTGAAGTTATCGACTACACTGAAAAGTACAATACAGTAGAAGTACAAGTGCGATGGAGGAAACCCTTCATCGGCTGGTCGTTGGTTTCGTATTGGGTAAAGTCGGGAGGAGCGAAGCCACGCAAAGAGATTTAAGAGCAGCTCAGAACCTGACAGGCAGCGAGGCCACAGCAGGAGTGACGTTACAGAGTCCAGAGTCCAGCTGCTGAAGGACTGGACCAACTGAGACCTACGTGGATCAGCAGACTGGAGAACAGCATTAAAGTCTTCTCAGTTTTGTTTTAGAATTAAGTGGCATCCAACTCCCTCCAGTGGTCACGGATGGCGTTTAGGTATGAGGACGTCACCAGGAATGACACGACGTCGCTCCAGTCCGGGGCCGCGAAGGCTTTTAGGTGATGAGAACGAGGTGTTTTGGTGAACGTGACATGATGTTCTCTTCCCTCATGTGCTCCCTCTTCCTTCAGTTTCCTGTAATCCCTCCTCCACGCCTCCGCCTCCATCTCGCCCCCCCACTCCTGCTGATTCCTCTCCTCGTTCCTGAAAACCTCGCCGCCTCTCATCTGCACTGTGTTTTCTCCAGCAGCCTTCCTTTTGATCAAAGCCTCCTCGCGCTCTTTTCTCGAATCCCGCTTGTCTCCGGGATGAAGATGAGAAATGTTTGGATCAACAGGAGCTTGTCTTCGGAGGCCTGGGCGCTCCGCCTTCGCCGCCTGCTGAAGGAGGTCGTCGTCTTTTGCAGCCGCAGACACGGCGGAGCGTGAGCGGTTGTTCTTTCATTTAGAGGCCGAGCAGCCAATGGGATCCATCGGGAGAGTTAGATGTGAGGAGAAGTGACAGGAAGTGTTTGGTTTGATCGGGTCTGCATGTGGACTCTGTTACAGGAGATCTGAGCTTCATCTTTGGCCGTATTTCACCTCGTGAAGGTGTAGGCTGGAGAGGATGACTTTACTGTTGGCGTTTACAGGGAGCACTTTGCATAACAAAAGCTAAGCTAAGAGGCTGTGCTGCTTTTAGCGTGTGTGTGTGTGTGTGTGTGTGTGTGTGTGTGTGTGTGTGTGTGTGTGTGTGCGTGTGTTTGACGGGTTTGTAGCTCTTGAATGTGTGTATGTTGTAGGTCAATCTGTCCCTGAAGGCGAGCAGTAGAGGAAAGGGAGTGTTGATCAGATGAAACATGTTGTTCTGAGAAAACCAGTTACACACACACACACACACACACACACACACACACACACACACACACACACACACACACACACACAGTCTGTCTTTGTCAACACCACTGAAGTCCCTTTAAAGTGAAAGTAACGGATGTGTGAGAAGCTAATGGCTCAGGTGAAGAAGTGTGTGTGTGTGTTCTAGACATACGGGAGTGTGACCGTTGGCTGTGCGAGTGTATGACCATGTTATCTGTGTGTGTGTGTGTGTGTGTGTGTGTGTGTGAGAGAGAGAGAGAGAGCAGAGGTCATGACAACAGCCACGAGGTTCAGAAGTTCAGCTGAGGTCCTGAGAGAATCCGCCCAGTTGCCCGTATCTCTGCCTGATAAGACTCCCCAAACAGCACAGATACACCGGATGTGTGTGTGTGTGTGTGTGTGTGTGTGTGTGTGTGTGTGTGTGTGTGTGTGTGTGTGGGGCACGGTCACTGCTTAGCTACTGTTTGGCTGTGAGTCAGATGATGATGAGGGGACTACAGGTTAAGTAACCAGCATTCATTCAGTTCAGTTTTCAGTTTTCAATATGCAACAAACTTTTGGCTGAAACTTTGCAGATTCTGCGAGGCTTCATCTCTCAGGTTGCCACAAACGTAATGTTGTATGCTGTAATAATTTAAACGAACAGCAAACAAACACGGAGACCCGTGTTGCGCCCGAGGACTCGGCTCAGACGGCTGATTGGGCACTCGAACAGGAGATCTGGCATTTCCATACGTATCAGAAAGCACATCTAACACGTTCCCATTTCCAGCAGAAGCCACAGCTAATCTGCTCTGAGATTAGTTTTATTCTGCTGACATTTTCATACACAGGATTTTCAGTACTGATCACTAACCAGCAAATACAAACACTTTGATTATCCCTCTGTGTCGTCGACATGCGTGCCAGCTCACCTGCGCTGTTTTATTTTCTTATTACTGAACAATTTAATTATAAAGCTGAACTTTGGGTCTCGTCGTCTGTTTCTTTTTCCCCCATTCAATTTCCATCTTATCTCTCTGGCTGCACGCTCGCGGCCTCACGCGCGACTCGCCGGCGTTGACACCGGGCCAGCTCGCCGCCAGCTGACGATTGTTCCACTCCCCAAAAAGTTTATGTTTGCCCACAAATCCAGGCGCAAACAATGACAAGTTCTTTGTGACCTTATCAACAAACACAAACGTGCATCACAATTAGAGGCACGGTGCCACGGGGGGAACGGCCCTTTCTGCTCTGCCATGTTTGGGAATTAAAATAACTTTGGAGCTGGCGCTCAAAGTGGCATTTTCCCTCTCAGGCAGCTCGAACACAAACTCTGACTCCTAATTAAAGCCGCAGTGCAGCCAGCCGCACGGCCTGTGGCCTTCACTGTCACATTTGTTGGTTTCTCCAACACTAAACACAGTCAGCGGTGGAAATTAAACCCTGTGACTTTTCTCACGGTGTCGTACAGGAGAGGCGGTCTCCACCCCTCCTCCACCCCTCCTCCACCCCCACGCTGCAACGCTGAAGTGCTCACACTGAAGTGCAATAACAAAATTAAAGTGCAAAAACAAGAGGACCTTATTTTCCTTGGCCTCCTCTTCTCCTTCATGATGACAAAACAAAAGATTTGGCCTGACTCCCCTCACCCGCTCTATCAAAACAACCGACAAGCTGGTGTGTGTGTGTGCGTGTGTGTGCGTGTGTGTGCGCGCGTGTGTGTGCGTGTGTGTGTGTGCGTGTGCGTGTGTGTGCGTCCATCTCTTCACCCCGAGGCCTGAAGCGCTCATGTGGGACACTCAGGCTAACGAAGGGGAGGAAGAGGAGGAGGAGTGTAGCTCTGAGGAAGGGTGGTGAGATCACAGGTGGAGATAAAAGAGGTGGAGATTGTGTTTGAAACAAAGCAGACGAGCAGCAGATAAGGACAGAAAAATATTTTAGAGGACTTAAGTGCAAAGAGACAACACGTTTTCTTCATCACATAGACGCGAACTATAATCTGCAGGATTTATAAAGCACTCTGGTGGAAGTCCAGGACCGTCACACCACAGTCCAGCGTTTGAACCCCATGTGGTTTGATTTAGGCAGCAAAAGCACTTTGGTGAAGGTTTTAGATCCATGAAACACTCATGGAATTTAGTGTCCAGGATTCACTTTCATCTGCAGGAGTCGTGTTGGTGGACACCAGTTTTGCAGCTGCTCTGAACGGGGACTAATGACTGGACAGTCCAAAGTGGTTCTGTTTGTCCCGTGCAGATTTGTAAAAAGCTCTGACTGAGTGCTGATCCCAGATTATCTCCAGTCATTCCTGTTCAGGCACGAACGAAGAGAAAGCTGGATCAGTCGTGAAGAGGAAACAAAAGGAATAAAGAGTTAAACTGCAGCAGAGAGGAAGAAAAGACGCACAGAGAAGAGACAACAGAGGAGACAAAGGAATGATGAACAGAGTCAAGCTTCTTGTCCTTTTGTCTCCAAGTTCCCCACTGAAAGCTCATCTCCATCAACACATTTTATCTGACAGCAGGTCCTGTAGGTGGCGCTCTTCACTTTGTCTGTCCACTCACATGAATAAAGATGGACAGCATGTCTCCCACTCAGAAGTCTGGTTAGTGTGTCAAACCTCCTTTTTGTCCCCTCCAGCTCTCCGTCCACACACTGTTTTAATTTGCCTCAGAACAGATCAACGCTGCAGTGACAGAGGGACAGAGGACAGGGGGACAGGGGACAGAAGGCTGGGGACAGAGGACAGAAGATATGGGGCAGAGGACAGAGGACAGGGGACAGAGGACAGAAGACATGGGGCAGAGGACAGAGGGACAGGAGATTTTTCCTCTCTGCTGGTTGAATGTTTGTGAACGTGTCAATAATGAAACTTCACCTGTCAGTATTACAGTACAAATTTAAATGTATAATTTTATTTTCAGTATTGTTGCGTCGAACAGCCAGTCTGATCTGACTGATCTCTCAGTGAGGGAACTGATCCAGTCTGATCCAGTCTGATCCAGACTGAGAGATTTACAGAATAAAACGACATGCAGAACGAATGAGGAGCAGATGGACGCAGACAAATAAAAGAATAAAACGTGGATGTGAGAGATAAGCTTGTAGGAAGCAGGTGAAACAAATGAGATGGACATCAGGACATGACACACACCAAACCGGACAGAAGTGACCAGGGAGGGATGAGGAGTCAGAGGGAGGACGAAGGACAGGAGGACGAAGGACGAAGAAGAGAGTGGGACGAAGGCAAAGGAGGACAGGAAAGGAAAGGTGAAAGTCATCTGCTGTTTCTCAGGCTGAAAAAAACAGACAGACATGAGACGAGGAGGAGGTGAAGAGAGAGCTGGGGAGATGGGGGAGGAAGGGGGGAGGGCAAAGGAATGAAAAAGAAGAATCCAAATAATTATGTAAGACCTCAAATATTTTTTTTCAATCACAAACTGAAATTGTAATTTGAACTTTATTAATATACATCGGCGGACAGACAGGAAGCCATCAGTGGCTCCAGGAGGCCTGGGAAAATAGTGTGTGTGTGTGTGTGTGTGTGTGTGTGTGTGTGTGTGTGTGTGTTCAGAGGCCTTTTGTCCCTTTGTTGATCCCACACTGATAAGGTCTGCTGGGACAGGAAGCAGCACAATGCCAGGCAGACCCTGAGGAAAGGCTGGATCAGAACCACACACACACTCACACACACACACTCACACACACTCACACACACTCACACACACACACTCACACACACACACACACACACCTTCCTCTCAGACTGTAGCAGAGTCAGAGGACGTCACGTTACAACCTGACGACACAACTCAAATGCACGATTTGATTTTGGTTTTAAACGTCTCATCACGTGTCCTCGTCCTCCACACGTCTGATGTTTCAGTCTGTTGCCAACCAGCCGACCGGCGATTGGTTTTCCTCCTCAGCCTGCTCGGAAACCTTCCTGCGATGAGCGTTAGAGAGAAACGGACGTGAGGTTCAGATAAAGTGACGGCCTCGGGGTGAAGGCTTCGTGTCAGGACGTTTTCGGTGATCAGTTTGCTTTCTTTAGTGGTGGACTTCATTGGTCCCGTCCTGCACGGGGCGTCTCTGAATGTCCCGCAGGAACCAGGAGGTTTCTGTGGGACTCCTGCTGAAAGATGCTCCTCTGTGGGCCCTCTGACAGGTCATTTCATTTTAGGCAGCCAAAGCATTTCGACAGCAGAAGCTTTTCACATCGGAGACAATTAGCTGATTGTTTAGGATCTCTAATCTGCACTCCTAACGAGACAGAACGAGGGAATGGACGTCCCATTTTCCTTCCAAAAGGTCAAGAGAGGAGAAAAAGAGAACAGAAAATACATGGATTTAAGAGGAGGAGGAGGTGAGCCCAGAGTTGATCCCAGATGATCTCATGTCATCTGAAAACATAAACAAAGCAGAGCTGAGGATCAGCTCAGACCCCGAGAGGGGGAATAAAGGGTTAATCCGCCCGTTAAAGCCTCCTGACGTCCCAGAGAGTCGGAAACAAAGTGAAGAGGTGAAAAGCTTTGCGTCTCTATCGTCACAGCGGCAAACGTTGGTTATCACACGCAGCATTAAACAAATGAAGCTTTTGGTGCATCTTTCAGGTCACGCAGAAACAAAATGGGGTGATGGAGGATGAAGAGACGGAGGGGGGCGGGTGGAGGGTGGGTGATGCTGAGCAGGTAATTACGTAAGAGAAGTAACCTTCTTTAAACCCAAACTGCAATCTGAGCCTGAGCCAAAATTCACATTCAAAAGACCCTGAAAAGCACAAAGCTCTCTAGCGCCACCACTCAGTGGAAAAGCCAAGTGGACTGACGAGAAGTCCCAGAGAGCTCAAAAGGCTCAGTCCGCACAAACCCTCCTCTGCATGGATCCAGACTCAACACATCAATGCGGGTGATTAAAGATGCTCTGCAGTTGCATTATGGGAAATGGAGGATCCAGTATTTTGGTGTCCTGGATTATAGTCCCAGACCGATGCTTTTCTATTTTGCGAGCGCACGTCTGAACACGTCTTGACGACAAAATCACGCCGACCCTCACAGGCTCGTGGATACAGAAAGTCTAATCTGAGCTTGATGCCGATGTACCTGGATTCTTCTACCGGCTGCAGGTATGACGAGCGCCGTCCCGTTTGTCTCCAGTTAACCCCAAGGTGAGTGTTTGCTGGCTCGAGTTGTCCCCCCCCCTTTCTGGTTAATTCTGTGGCCTTTGGGACTGAGGCCCATTGACGAGTCCTGCGAGTTAATGGCACATTAGAACCAGACAAAGACACCCTGTGGACACCGAGGCCACAGAGGACGGGGGTGCAGGATGGATCCCGGCTGCATTCAGACGTGTTGCAAATAGTCAGAGAGATGCAACACGGTTTATTGAGAGAGGAGAGGACGAATACACGGGGGAAAGAAGAGAAGCGGAAATTAGGCGAGACGGTCGATGAAGGCAGGAAAACAAAAAAAGGAGGCCTTCATTCCGGACGCCAGTGTCTTCTTTATCGATCGGCGAAGGAGGAAAACCCGAAACCCTGCGCATCCCACGAAAGTTGCAATCCAATAAGAGCTAATGAGATATCATTTGAATCCCAAAAGCCTGGGAGATAGTGGTGCGTTGAGGTGAGGAGCGGGAGGGGGGCCTGAATGAGTGAGAGTGGATTCCCAGGGAGCGAGCTGGTGAAAAGGGGGCCGACCCCCCATGGGTCAGGGCCATTTACTCTGTTCACTCCCTTCTTCAGCTCTCTGCTGGTTTCCTCCCTCAGTCAGATCCATTCTGCTGCTCTCAGCGCTGAGAAACTCCCTCATTAGGCCCTGTGTGTGTGTGTGTGTCTCAGAGATTCAACTTCACATTGTGTGCACAAACGGAACAAAAGCCTGTCGAACTACACAATCCACTTCAATCATTTATGCTCGTTATTTACCTGAAAGCGGTTGGCATTTTTACTGAATACTTTCTGAGTTTCTCTGCAGTCACTGCGACTTTAGAACTGACACGAACATGAATTAAACGTTATAAATGTCTGCGACTGTTGGAATTAAATGCAGTTATTAATATTGCTGTCGTGACTGCTCGACTGCTGCCAAGGCGTCATAAATGTGTCATGGCTTCATATCATTATTACACTGTCAAACGGCCCGCTGATAGCGTCAGCAGTCATCTTCTAAACCACTAAAAAAGGTTCAGACGGGTCCCAGAGCCTTGGCCCCCCTTTACGTGAAGCAGCCCTGATCTGACCATAAGCCTCGCAGCTGATAAGATGTTGTCCTCCATCGACCGCTGGGCAGCAGCATCAGCATATCAGGGCTGCAGCGGTTATTGTTTCCAGTCTATAAAATCTTCCAGGAGCTCAGAGGCTGACGAGGAAACGCAGCCGACGCTCACAGTGAAGAAGCTGGAAGCAGCAAACATTTGACATTTCTGCTCTAATCGATCATCAAAAGAGTCTGCAGCTCATTTCCTTTCCCTGGACTGATCGATCCATCGGCTAATCGCAGCAGCTCTAATGTTCGCTCTGCTCTGAACCGGTGCAGGACAGGTGGCCGCGGGCCCCGGTCTACAATGGCCGCCACATGTTCCAGCTCTGACTCCGAGTCCCTGACCTCCGGCGACGGCACCATTTGGAACGACTTTCCGCACTTAAGCAAAGTGCTTTTGGGCTGATTAGCAAAGTGCTAACGGTCGCGGCTATGCATTAATCACCTGCAGGAGCCATCAGCCGCGGGGTGAGGCACAGAGAGAGCAGGGGGGGAGAAAGAGGGAGGAACGGGGAGGATCGCTTTAAGAAAAACAGCCTAATAACAATGTCCATTGAACGGCTGTGCTGCTGTTTCCCCTGGGAAAGCTTAGCAGGTCTTTCCTGCTATACAACAGAGTGTGTGTGTGTGTGTGAGAGAGAGAGGGAAAAGGCTTTGTGCATGCCAGACTATATGTATCAACGTACAAATGTGTAAGTGTGTGTGTGTGTGTGAGTCTGTGTGTGTGATTCTTCTTTTATTTAAGTTTTTGGTGTTTCTCAGTTGTGTGTGTGTGTGTTGGCCAGTTAACGTGCACATTTATGTATGTATTTAATTTATGTGTGCATATGCATGAAGTGCACGTTTCAGTTGTGCGTGTGTGTGTGTGTGTGTGTGTGTGTCACCTGCAAACTACGTTAAAGGGCCACAAACAGCAGTCTGATCAAATTTCAGCCACAGTCACAAATCTTCATCACTCACTTTGAACAAGTGCTCTCACACACACACACACACACACACACACACGCACACACACACACACACACACACCCTCACTCTCACCTACACTCAGCTATCCAAAACACATTTATTCCAGTGACTTCAAGGGCGTGAAAAGTGTCAGAACTAAAGAAACCTGCCGGAGGTAAACTCCTCTTCGTTTGAAGCTGACACACACACACACACACACACACACACACACACCTGAGGGGTAAAAAAAAAAAGCTTTTAAGAAGACGGAAACCCAAGTCTGTGGAGCAGCTGTCCCTTCACCCCGGCTGGCTCGGAGCAATGTTATGACATGTGAGGACAAAAGGCCTCGTCAGCGCTTCGTGCTGAGACAACAGACCCAGAATGGCTGCAGATTGCATGTGTTTAAACGCTGACGCTCGTGAATAACGTGCCGGAGTGACGGATCCTCCGCCGTGTGATTTTGTTTTCATATTTGGGGTGAATGAAGCAACAGTAAATCCATCAGGCTGATACAAGCTGAGAGGTGAGGACTGCTGAACCACACAAAGGAAGGAAAACAGTTCAGTGCGAAGGAGCTGATAATAACTGATTAACAGCTGGATAAGGCTGATAAGGAGCTGAGTCATGCCACGCATTGCAGTGTCATGCAGTGAGACACTGTGCTGGCCACACGCTCACATTCACGGTGCTTTGCTTCATCATATGAGTGCTTTGAATCTGCTGTAACTTCAGCTCTTTCTCACATTGCATTCTTTATTCTTTATTTATTAGCCTGTTATTGTTTAATGTTTTAACTTTCTTACCAATTACATTCATCAGCCTGCATCAGTATTAACAAAAAAATAAGAAAACACCTCAGGCGACGAGATCCAAGACCTCCGCCAAGGGCGCAGTCGGCTTTTGTTTGCCGCAGATTGGACACAAAACGTGGACTTCATTCACCATTGAAACAGCTTTCATGAAGAGCGGCTTGGCTGCAGATGGCCTTAAAACCAATTACGTATCACTGAGAAGGTAAAACTGTTGATTTCTGATTGAAGGGACCCAACTGTCTCGTCCCAGCTCAGTGCCGTGAAGACATCCTGTGACGCCCGGCGTTCCGGACCCGCGACTCTCCTCCACCCCCACCCGCTCATCACACTCCTGCTGACGGGGTCCACTCTGCCCGGCCCCCAGCTGTTTGGCCACAGATGGGTGGCTTCCTGTCAGAGTCTGTTCCAGATGTAAAGGGCTTTTCCCTTTCTTTCACCGCCTTTCTTCTCCTCCTCGCTTTGCCTCCCCTGAAGTGTTTTGTGTGTCTGTCCCGAGTCATCAAAGCTCATATCTGAACTCCTGGGATTTTCTCTTTTTCACTCCACCTGCAGTATTAATGCAGAGTATACTGAATGTTACGCTGAACTCAAAGGCTCAGGAACTGGATCGTTGCTGAAGCTTTTGTACACCAAACGATTGGCTCCTGATAAAATGTTTAGATGTATGGAAAAAAATCAGCGCTGGTAAAGGTTAAAAATTCATAATTAAACCTCCCTGTCTCTTTCCATCCCTCCTTCTCCTTCGTACGTCTCCGTCCTTCCTTTATTCATCTGCCCGTCCCTCTTCAGAATAAGGTGACACACACGGGACCAACACTGGCATATGGTTTAACAATAGACATGCGTGTTAAAATATTAACTCGCTGCACCTCATTAGGGCTCTCTAAGTCATAAAGCCCTTCTGTGAGGTGGCACTATAAACCCTGGTCCAACCCCTGGCTCTCCCAGTCATGATGCTTGTCAGGCTTAAACGCCAGCAGGAAGCGCCCCCCCTCCTGGAGCCTTCACAAAGGCCAGTATGGCATCGTTAATGGAGCATGTTGGCTTAAAATCGACCTGCAGCTTAGCAGGAGATGCTCTATGAAATGGCGTCTCCAGAGACACCAGGGGGGCCTGATGTTTTGTGTACCAGTGTGTGTGTGTGTGTGTGTGTGTGTGTGTGTCTTCAGAAAAGAAAGCTCGGAGCAGAGGGGCCCGGGGCTCTGGACACATGCTCACTTTGTACAATGATTCAGAACTGAAGTTAAGAGGCTTCTGCGCTCTAAACATAAGGTTTGTTTGCCTTAATGGTCTGCTTGCTCTGAATGTGTGATAAACTGTGACAGTTCAGGGACTTCCTGGACCCGCAGGCAGACTCAGCAAACACGATCAGTAAGGTAAGAACTCGCGTTTACACCCAAGTTGACATGTTAATTATTACGCAGGTTCCTGAAAGCCACAAGATCAGATTGTTCTGAGAGACTTGATTTGATTTAATAACTCACAGGTTGGTGCCAGGTGGGCAGGTATTGTGGAATGTAGGGCAGGTGACACATCAGGTTTTTCCTAACCTTCTTCCTGGTATACTGAATGTGGACTTCAGAGAGGTCGTCGGTCAGGGTTCGAGTACTGGCCCAGTTCAGTCCACATAGTCCAAAAGCTCAGAGGGAGTCTTTGTGCACATGTTTTCTTGCCTTGAGAGCCGACGTGTCTAAACCTCAGCGAGTATCATGTTATGTGTTTGGCGTTAAGCAGCGGCGAGGGCGGCCACAGCCAAAACCACAACTTTTATACCACAGTTTTCATCCTGCAACTGTTATCATGGCAGGGGTTCTTCTTCAGGGGCTGGTGATGTGAGCAAACACACTGAAATCCCACATGCAAATTACCACACGGTGCTGGACTCTGTGCTGCTATGGAACAAGTCTGCACAACCAAGCACAAAAATTTGTCTGTAGACCTCCAAGAGGGGTCCCAGTCAGACCTTCAGACAGCGAACCCGGACCACCAGACGTACAGAAGAGGGTCTGACTGACTATACTGACATGACTGCTGTTTTGCACTAATTGTCTCTAAAAGTGAGATGAAAGATGAAACACTCATTTAACATCTGGTGTGACAGGAAGTGACATCACGGGCCCGTGGCGAGGAGGATGACCACAGGATGTTAGCAGCCTGATGTCACTCAGCACAGAGCTGCTTTCTGTACTCTCATCGCAGCCGTCCTGGCAAAGTGAAATGTACTGTGTCTCTAACACAACAGCTGTCCTTTCAAAGGAACTCCTGTCTCTTCTCCACCCTCACTCCTGCTGCCTCCACCTCTTCCTTGTCACTGATCCCTGTCCTCTGGGAGGCTCCTTCCCCTCTGCGTGAGCCTTTGCTGTGGGATTAACTGTCAATCAGCACTGTTTTCCTTTTTCTCTCACCCCTCCTCCACCACCTCCACCTTTCTTTGGGCCTTTTAATTGAACGTGGAGTTTTTGCGAGGAGGGGGAGGATGTTTTTTTGTCCCGGTCTTCCATTCCAACACTTGATGCCTCCTTTTCCTCCACCCTCCACCTCCTCCTGGCAGGCCGTTTGCTCAGTTCTGGGTTGCTGAGTTTGGGGATGGAGGGATGAAGAAGAGTAAAGGAGGAGGAAGGTGCAAAAGTTTGATAAACAGGCTCTCACTTTTGAGAGCTCTCGCCCGTTTATTTTAAAGCTGGACGGCGTGTTGCCCGGCGACGTCTCCTGCGCTCGCTGTTGTCCTCCATAAACATATCTGTTCTTCTGGCCGGGAACTGAGATTTGTTTCCAATTATTCACCGTGATGAATCTGCATTAATACGCCGATGGTTTGCTCACACGTATTTCGTCATACATGGATGACAAGGTGCAAATCCGGCTGACGTGATAGCTGACAGTATACACAAGGGGAGCAGCAGGCGGGACGGCGGGAGAGCGAAAGCTTTACCTCCGCCTGCCTGAAGCCAAGCGGTCTGAACTGTTCGCTCAGGAAACAGAGCTCTATTTACATTCTCATAGCTTGAATGCGCGTTGACCCTTTCATGTTGTGTCTTTTCAAGGGGCCAAATATTTACTTTCTACTTTCCAAAAGTGATTTCATTTTTCATTTTCCCGCTATTTGACACTTTATGTTTGTGTTGGCTGCGATTTTTTTTTTTTTTTTGTCCATGAGCAGGAGGCAAAGTGCCGTGTGGTGGTTTGGCTTGAAACAAATACCACTTTGAAGCTAAACAGAGGTTTCAAAAGGGCTTTCAAACATTCCCAGAGATGTTTTTTTTTCCAAAGAAATGTATTTTAGATCCATACACACATGCATTGCCTCTGACTATACATCAGTCATGACTTGCAGGAACAAAGAAAGGCTGCTAGCTCATAAAGGCCAGGTAAAAAACAAGATTCATCCTGTTAATGCAATTATTCCTGAACTGATGCCAAGCTGCAGTCAGTGAGACTCAACACGTCTTTCACTTTAAAGTCCCACCATTAAAAGTTAGGTAGGAAGAGTTTTAATGTGACGAGCCTGCAGGAAGCGCCGACTTTTAATCAGGAACTATTTTCATTGCCATTATTATTAACTGGTGGATGAGACGCTGAGATGTTTATAAGCCGCACAAGCCTCTCATCCACATGCAGATTCAGGCCTCCATGTGCCCAGTGATACTGAGAGAAAATAGTCCCTGGATGAAACTGCTCACAGCACAGTCTGTGGGTTATCTTTGCTTTAACTGGGTTGTGATTTCTGGAAAGAGTATCTCTGCATTTATGAAAAAATATTCAAGAAATATATGATTTTTAGTCTGAACAGGTTAACATTTTCAGTTTAAATGAACCTGAGAGCAGCGTAAACAAACAAACAAATGAACCTTTTTCAGCCTCTTTCTCTGACTAAAACAATCAGCTCCCTCACTCTTTATCTGGTCTCTCTGCATCGTGACGCTCGCAGCTCCTATCACATCATCTCAGTGTCGTATTCTCTTTCTCAGGTCAGCAACAACTGCACTTACAGCAGTCAGGATCAGCTTTATCACAGCACATCTAACCTTTCCTTTGATTCTGGACCTTCTCCTGCTTAGTCTCGTGTTACACCAGGCACAAACACGCTCGCGTTTCAGGCTGCCCTGCAGTGACGACAACCAGCAGCAGCATTAGCTCTAACGCCACTCAGGATTCAGGCTTGGCTGAGCTAAAACACGGTCCGCTTAGTGCCCAGCATGTTAAGAACCTTGAAAACAAGCAATGCAGGATCAATAAAAAATCAATAGAAGCTAATGGCCAAGAGCTTTTTACCCCCTTTTAAAGGTCGGTTTGCTTTGTGGGTCGCTATCAGAGCATCAGCAGTTTCACTGGACCGTTAACCCCTGAAGGGGCTCCCGGGAGACCCCGAATTAGACAACAGATGTGTGAGTTCGGCACCAGGATCAACACTGTGAAATACAGAGGACTGAAAAAGAAGTACAGGTATGAAAATGCCATAAGTGTTGCTGAGGACGTGAGCCCTGAGTCTGCAGCCGCGGCCCTGCAGAGCTTCAGTGAAGTGCTGGAAAATCATGTGACTCATGTTTTAATGCTGATTGTCAAGGTGCAGGCTGGCGACGACTTCCACCTGACGGTTCTCCTGGTCAGAAAACGCTCGCACAGTACGAGACGTTTTGGCCAATGACAAACAACACGCAGTCTTCGGTCGTGCAGTGTTGGAAGACTCTGTTTGTTTCCTATGGGGAAATCGTGTGTTATAAATTGTGTACACAAGATGGTTTTGAGAAAATCGTCGCCGACGGGAACGTGTTATTTAGGGTCACAAATAAGTGAGCAGGGTCTTAAACTACGAAGTACACTTACTCAAGTACAGTTTCGAGGTAGTTTTACTTCATTTTCTGCTCTTTTACATGTTGACTCCACTACAGCTCAGTCGTGATTTATTTGATAAGTTGCTTTTCAGATTTAGCTCAGTCAATAATGATTAAAATAACATGTATGATCATCGACATAATACACTTTAATCTAAAATACGTCATCCTACACTCTGAGTACTTTCACTTTTGGCATTTTATGTTGATGCTATGACTGCGCACGACTTTCACTGGTGTTGCTACTTTTACTTAAATACAAGATCCGAGTACTTCTTCCACCTCTGCTCTTAAGATAAAATGTAGAAAAGAGTGGAGAGCAGTGATTTGTTCTGTCTGGGCCTCCATAAGTCTGACGTTCGCCTCACACGTCCTGCAGTGGAAACAGAAAAACGCAGACCCCACGCAAACAACCGACAATCGAAGAACACTGAACAACTGACGGAGTGGATGAGACAGAAGAAGGAAAACAACGGCGTCCTCCTCTCTAAGGCCTGCCACAAGTTTCCAGCTGTGGGAAACATGTGGGATGGAGTCATCAAGTCGAATCAAATTGAGGGTTTATTTGCCAACAACAAAGCCAATGTGTTACTTCACAGTTCAGCATAAAGCTGCTCCTTAATGCCCCTGAATATCACACACACACAGGGGGGAAACCGCTGGGCAGACTCTTCACTTCCACAGTGGAAAAACACAGAAAAGTCCTCCTGTGAGAGACTCTTTTGTTCCAGCTGCCTCCATCATGTCTTCACCCTCCACGGTGACGGAGTAGTCCTCTCATTCAAAGCCCCCAACTCTGCAAACGCTGCAGGTCAGCACCCAACCCGCAAGGCCGGATTAAAGGTCGGCTTCACCGCTGAAATGATGATCTGACGGCCGCCGTGTTTGTGTTATTGCTCATTCTGAGAGTGTGTGTGTGTGTGTGTGTACCTACCTTTTATCACTTGGGTGGTTGTGTGTAGTCAAGGTGTGAAGGTGTTTAATCCTCCACTTCGGAGGCGGCGGAGGCGCTTTGTGATCCTCATCTCACAGCAAACAGCAGGGAGGCCTGCAAACAAGCACACACAAGAACAAACATACACCTGAGTGCACACACCACTGATCTGAGATCTGCATGCACAAATGTAGTAAAGGTGCACACACACACACACACACACACACACACACACCCCACCCCTCATTAACACAAAGCTGTCAAGGCTTGAGTACTTTTTATTTTCTCAGTAGTACTTGCATGGATGACTTTCACTTTTACCAAAGTGATATTTCAGCATACTTCAGGTACTTCACTGATAAGAAGCATGCAGCTGGCCCAAGGCTCCGTCCTTCCACCGAGCAGAGTGGGCACAGATGATGGATGGATGGAAATAACACACTTCTAGCTGACCTCATTTTCAACAAATGTATGAACCGAGTGGACGCTCGCTCCAGGAGTAAACCACACACACAGTATACACAAGTTCCTTTTATACACACAAACATGCAACAACTGTGTTGAAGCAAACGTCCATCGCCCGCTCTGCGCAGTATACACACTGCTAACCTGAGTACACACACTCCACCAGACCCAGCAGAGCATCACGCACGAACAGCCCGAATGCAGCAGGCGTTTACAGCACGTGTGCCGTCTGTTCAGCAGGTATTCATCATGCAAATACATTCAGTCACACAATAATCTGTTCTGTGATCTTTTACTAAAAGAAACACACAAACACACACTTTCACAGACATTTTCATGCCCTCAAACCGCTCCAATCAATCGTCCAAACCAGCAGAATGTGTTTATATCCCACTGAAGTGAATTTACTCTGGGGGGTAACCTTGTTTTAACTTGCTCGTTATTTGGGCTAGCATGTTGCTGCGGCGGCGGCGGGGGGAGCGGACAGATGCGTGGCTGATTGGATCCAGGCTCACCGGGCTGATTAGGGTGATAAAATGGCTGACTCTGTGATGAAGGCACACTTCAAACATAATTCATGGAGTTTTAATAAAGAATCCCTGATGAGGAACACAGCTACAGCATGTTGGGAATTATATTCCGCTGCGGCAGGAAAGAAAAATGGGAATCACTGCAGCATAATATGAGCTCGTTAAAGACGAATTAGCACAACACTTTGAGGGATACGTTCTGTGCAGCCTTACGTTGGCACTGTGCTGTGCTGCTTCTGCAGACCACGGACGGGTTGGCTTTCAGTTTCATGTTGCGATAAAGCCTGGTCCCCGGTCAGGTTTGGCACATAAAATACTCGCCGAGGCTTTAGGAAAAGAAAATGTTTTGCCTTAAGATGTTTGCTGTAGTCTCCACAAACACAGCCGGAAACTCTCCCGACGTGTCGTTCAAAATGTCAACTTATGGCTCCACAGAGAAGGCAACAACATGTTGCCAAAGTGATGACAAAAAGCTCAAATGTTAGTGAGTTTTAAATATTGCAGAATGACTTTTTTTTTTAGTCAAACTGTGTAAAATGATTCCTCAGGCGTTTCAAAGTTTGGCTTGATTCTTGCCTGCCTGGCTGAGCGTTTGCTGTTGTCTGCGCTTTATCACGCGTCACATCTGATGCATCGCTGGGACCTCTGAGGGCCCCTCTTAAAGCGAGAGGAAGTGTGAGAGGAGAGGCCGAGCTGGATTAGCTGTGCTGTCAACACAAACACAGAGGTATCGGATGGATGAGAGGAGGAACAGAATACGAGATGATGAGAGCCGGCTCAAAAGACGGACTTAATCCTCTTATCTTATTGGCCAGGAGCTGGAGATTCCCATCATGCTTGGTTTTATGTTGTTCAAGTGCATCTTAAGTGAAGGAGCAGCCAGTCGGATTTTTGCTGGAGGTGACATCATGTGGGTGTTAATCGATCTGTGGCCTCACTGGTGGCTCTGGAAGGGATCGAGGATATTGCAGGAAGTCGGTGTTTCCTTAAAGTTTAGCTCAGGATGTTGAAAAGCTTCATCTGAAAACTGTTTCATTTCTACACTGACAGACGCACGTCTTTTACCTGCCAGAGTGTTTCCCCCTGAGAACAAACACACCGATTTTCTCCACGTTGCTTCTGACCTTAAAGGAGCAAAGCAAAGCTCTCTGAAGGCCGCGGCGAATAAACTAAGACGCTGCTGGGCAGTGAAAGAGAAAGAGCCATGGAGCACACAAACAAGCCTCATGGAGGGAAACAGGCAGAGAACAATGGGGCAAAGGTTCCCGTCACGGAAGGCTTGAAGGAGAGGAAGAGGCCGGCTGGTCAGGTCAGGTCGGCTATGTTATCGTAACAGCGGCTACAGCAGCGCTAACGTGGGAAACAAAACAGACATGCGAATGGAAACATGGAGGGTGCTGGAAGAGGGTGCAAAACACCTGGATACAAACAGGGAGGCAGTCTCAAACATGAGGTGACGGGCGGAATGGCAATGTGCTGTTTGCTGTTTTATCATCAACAGTGAGCACATGGCAGCAACATCATGTTGACTTTGTTTCGACTGAAACCCTGTCTTAGAGTGGCACGGGACCATAACCGCTAACACCTGAATCTGGGTTCTGCCCAATGAGCTCAACTGGTTTCAACTGCCAAACTGACAAAGGGAGAGGCTTTGGCTTAATTCCAGTCTCCTGAACCCGTCCACAACATAAAAACCACTAATCAGTGAATTCATTTGCTTGTATTCATCATCTTTATCAGAGCAGTTTTCTTAGTGGTTAACTCGCTTTGTGTTTGCATGGAGTTGCAGTCACGTAGTTCCATAACCTGAATCCAGATGCCTCACGCAGTAAGTCGCGTGGGCCTTTAGGTGCTCAGGGGTGGGTACCAAGACTCACCAGGAGGCAGCAGTGCAACAGGAAGTATGGGTATTTGTGCGTTCCATTTGAACTTGGAAATTCTGACTCCCGACTCAGTTATTGGGGTTTCCATTGGGGTGCCCCCTGAAGCCGGATTTCTGACTTGGAACGCTGGGAGAAACTCACCAACCCCAACCTCAAAATCCAAGATGGCTGCTCCATGCATCAACTGTAGTGAAAGCTGTACAATACACAGGTTATCTGCACTTCTGTCTTATTTGCAGTTTATCCACTCAGTTGCACATAGGCTGAAGTGTTTGTAAGTCCGAAATACCACGTCAAGTGCCCTGCTAACAATGGTGGACCTGCAGCTACAGCTATCCATCTTGGTTGTCCTTTTTGTACTGGACCGCAGTCAACTCCGGCGTGACGACATTCCCGACATCCAAAATGAGCGGTAAATGGAACTCAGCATCAGTGGTGGTGGGTAGAGAGCGACCTTAGACACTGGATGTGTCCCTTTAAAAATGAGTAAAACTATGGAGGGAATAAGAGAGATTCTGGTCCAAGGACCATTTTTGTTCTCTTCGCAGCTGGTTTTGTTTTAATACAGTTAAGCAGGTTGTTAAAGAAAAAGCCGTTCCAAGGCCGTCTCTTTCTTGATGGGTGTTGACTTTTTATGACAAAATCCAGATCATAACAAAGATGATTCAACAGCAAAAGCACGATCAGACTTGCTGCTGGCGAAGTGTATCAGCGCCTCCATGTTTGACAGAGCAGTTGTACAGGAAATTAGACGTGAAGTAGACAAACCTGCGCTGGCCTTCGAGCCGTTGCTCGGCGCACGTCAGCTGATGTGAGACGTTGTGAAAGACTATAAGACCGACTGACAGCAGGTGTTATTAGCTGTTATTGAGGGGCTGCATCACAGCAGCAAGCGTTAATCCCGATAAATGCTCCGACATGCACACGAGCCATCCTTCACCGCTGCTTCAGGCTGTATCAATAAGTGCACCTGTTGCCTGATAATGGACTTGTGGGGGAATAATTCATGATCTAAAGCTGAACTTTAAGTGATGCACAACAGCAACACCCAAGAATTCAATGCAGAGCTCAGAGCTTCAGGTGCTGTTTGAGGCGGGGCAGGACACACTGCTGTTTGATGAGAAACCATTAAATATATTTAACTTCATGACCAGCTGATTCCCTTTGAGCCTGTGAGAGGTGAGAGACTGTGACCTTTTTGTTTTAACTTGACCATAAACTTCATCTTAATGATGTGTCTTTGTGTTACGACAAGAAGATATTGTGGGACACTAATTCAATGCACTATCAGTGAACATTTTAACGTCCGTCACTTAGTGTTAGTGTTCTTAGTGTAATACAGATAAATATAAAATTCCACTGTTGTTTAAAAACACACATTTGCTGTTGCAAACAAGTTTATTTTAATTTGTAAAGACGGAAGGCTGCAAAGGGTGAAAAATGAAACCTGCCAGGAAGAGAATTGTTAAGTTTTTTCTAATTTGAAGAAATAATCTTGATTTACTCGCTGACGTGGTGTCAGACAGGCTGGTTTGGTGATACTGGAACCGGTCCAGTCTCAGTGGTTTGGTCCAGTTCTGGTTTAGATTCTCATCTCGAGCTTCTGGTCACAGTTGTGGTTCGAGTGAGGTCTGAGCTTTTACGGGGGTCACAATAATTATTTTCATTTGTGTTCCCCTCCACTGTTTTTTCCTGCAGTTGGTGACTAATCATTTTTTATTCCCATCCCGACCAGGAGTTCATACTGCAGATGCAAAGTTTTGGTCACGCGTTCTTATTCCTGAGCTGCACGCAGTAACCCACGTGTCACTGAGTCTTTACGTGATCCGTTTGTCCTTCACGACCGGAGCAGATGAAACAAGTGGAAACAATAAGCTTTACCTGGATGTACCTGCACATTGTGTTGTGAACAGGTGAGGCAAAGACGGCGTGAAAGAGACAGGAAGTCGCTGATCATCACGGTTAGCTCACGTGTCGGATCCGTGAACACACAGCGGACCGACAGACTTTATACTTCCTGAGAATTTCTCTGATGGTCGTGTTGGACTTTTCTGGTAAAACATGGCCGTTACTGCATAACGGAAACTCTGCTCTGAAAACCATGAAAACATCAGCTCACGCCTCATGCACAATAACGTGTCCTTCGCTCTCACACTCACCAGCCACACCGCAAGCACACCATCACTGCATGAGTGCACAGAATTGTACGAATAAAAACAGTGTGTGTGTGCGTGTGTGTGTGTGTGTGTGGTTGCCAGCCACCACAGCGGTCTCATTATCCCGGTCATGTGGATCAGTGTGTGGGCATGTGGTCACAGGCAGAGAAATCTCTCTGATTGATCGACCTCCCCGAGCGTGACTTGTGGAAACGCACGTATTGATTATTCAGAGAGGTATCTTCATACTTGTGGGCTGCTATTTGTCTCTCTTTGTCTTCGACACACTCCCCGCCCGACTCCTCCTGCCTCTGCTTCCTCGTTTCTTTCTTATCCCAAATCTCTCCGTCAGCATCCCTCGTTACCTGTCTGGTGCGCTTCCTTTTCCTGTTTGCTCTCAGTTTCAACCTGCCGAGCCCTAACACGAGGAGAAAGTCGTGATTAACCTTGAGAGAGGTTGAAATTTAATTCAGGGGTGTGAAGTGCAAATGGAGGCTGAACGTTAATGTTCTGTCTGGGAACTCGAACTGAAGCTCTGACGCCAGGGAGGCATGAAAAGAGTGCGAGGAATAAAAGGTGAGGAGCTTTAACGTGATCAGGAAGACGTCTGAGTGGAACTGAAATCAAAGGCAGGAGGAAAAGGCTTTAGCCTGCTGAATATTTTGTTGAAATTAATTCTGTTTCACACTCGAGGCAACACGACTTGAATTCCACCAGGCAACAGGAACAGACCTCAAACACCTCCAGACCTCGTGAGATTAATTCAGAGATAAACACTATCTCTGAAACCTTAACGGCTCTCTGTGTGGGGGAATATGATACTCAAAGTATTTGCTAAAAATCCTTTGGTGTAGTATCAGCCGCAGTACTGCCTCTCACTAAGTGCAGTGTGTACCGAGGCAATGAGGACGGAGCAAATGGGGCTGAATATTGGCAGGAGTGTCACTTGGCTGCTGTTTCTGTGCATGACCAGGCATGAGAGAACGAGCTCAGGGCGAGACTGAGAGGATTACTGGCCGAGATGAACCTCCAAAGTCGGGGTGAAAGGTCACGCAGCAGCGACAGGACAGTCAGAGGACGGAGGAGGACGGGTGGTGTGGCTGGTGTATGTGAGGAGTGGGAGCAGCTCGCATAAAGTGCTGCTCGACCGACATGGAGATGAAAAAGTGAAAACCGGCCGTGATGTAGTTTAAATATGGAGACCGCATGTTGCACCAGTTTCTATATCATGAAGCTGATATGGAAAAAATCTCAACTTATGTGGATTAATTCATCCATCCCTCTGTGAGAGCACCAAAGACCATTTAGATGTCAGCTCGTGTGAGACATGATTGTTTTTGCCATAAAAATATGAAACATGAACAGGATACAACAACATAATTGTAGGTATAAATGAGCAGTGAAGCAGTAAGCCACAACATCATTAAAACTCGGAGCTCAAACCACTGGCCACCCGTTTGCCTCTCATCACATCATTGGAACGTATTTTCCTTCACAACAACCACTTCTGAGCATCATTTGCCTCGTGTACAGCTGGTCAGTGTGTTAAACTTCAGAATACTCTTGTTTTCACGTGTTGAAACTCACTCTTCAGTAAGACTTGTGTATGTACGAGTTGGTTTTTACATCGCACTTCGTCATCACAGGCAGCACAGGCTCTCAGTGGAGGACGAAGCACCGAGTGAGACTTCAGCTCATTTTCATTTGCATTTTGTACTGCAACACCAGAAGAACAAAAACAGTCAGCTTGAAAGTCTTATCTGACTCCGAGGTAATGCTTTAAAGATTTATTCATGTTGAGTTTGACTGGCGGTGGGAAACCACTTCAACAACACACCACCTGAGGGGTATTCTTAATGAATTATCAGGTCAAATTCCCAATGAAAACCAGACACTTTTAACAAAGCACTGGGACGTTTCCCAGCAGTGTTTGTGGCCTCAAAACAAGGTAAGAAAAACACAATGTTTTCCTCACCAAGTGGAGTTTGAGCCTAAACGCTTTGAGCACAGCGTCGTCATAGCATAAAACTGAAAACTCAACATAAACAGCTGCAAAGTTTCAACATATCTGTGGTTTGCGTTAGCCTACATTTCCATCATTTATTCTCGGGTTGAATGGTTTGCCTCTGTCACCCCGGTCTCACCCCGGTCTCACCCCGGCCTCACCCCAGCCTCACCCCCGGTCTCAAGACTGACTCGCAGGTAGAAGAGGACACAGTCAAGCAACAGACGTGATTTTTGTAGGGAAAAAAGTCTGGATTTCGTCTTTAACAGGTGTAACCAAATGGTTTCGAGGCCCTAATCGAGCTAATCAAGACATTTGAGGAGTTTGTCTGGACGTGCAGACAACCTGCCGTTCATGAGATGTCTTCAGCTTGTATCTGAAGGAGGCAGTCATACGTTTTCCCCTCGTCTTTTAGCATCTGACTAAACCTGTCGCTCCCCCTCCATCTTATAGCCGTGACCGTCCTTCCTGTGATGCTCTTCCAGAAGTCTGACGGATCCACATGACGTTATAGTCATGTCATCCAAATCGAATCCCTGTTCTTCTTCTTCTTCTTCTTCTCTTTTCTTTTTCTAATGAGGCTGCGTGACATCGTGAAACGCTTAACCGCAGCGCTCTACGAGAAAATCCGCTTCGCCTATCATCAGCTATCTGGACGTCAGATTTGTCTCTCTAATCAACATTCAAGGGCCTAATGGACATTCTTTGGTTTCTGCAAGACTATCGAATGAGAGAAGGGGGAGGTTTTAATCTCTCCAATTACTCTGTATCTCCTGGTAATACAATCAGGCCACGCAGGCACGATGGCAAGCCTTCAATGACTGCAAATCAGAAACAAATGCCTGGGAATCGTGTATTGTCTGCTGTTCTGCGATCTCAGCTGAAACGCTGGGGGAGAGAGAGAGGAAGCTGGAGAGGAGGAAGGAGAGAGAGAGAGAGAGAGGGAGAGATCTGAAAAAATCTCTCAGCAAGTCAGATGAGGGGAGTCGATAAAAAGTTTTTTGGAGCGGAATTCCACACCACCATGAAATAGGATTTTCTGCCCAGAATCAAGAAAACGCCGCAGCTCCGATCACCATTTTCCCCCCTCCTCCCCCTCCTCCTCCCCTTTAATCTAATTTGAAGGTTTTAATGGGAGTAAGGAAACGATTTGGGGTTGCTGGATCTCGCTCATCTCTCATTGCCTGAACGATCGTAGATGTAACTGCGATCCTGCATTTATGGAAAGTGCTTTCCTAGCTGGCCTCTCTCCTGGTGAAACAGCGGTTTCTGGATGCGAGGCTGTGAGGTGGGCCTCTCCTGGCACTGCTGTCGGGCCAAACCCTTTGCTCTTTACACCCCGTCGACTGACTCACCTCACGCCGGAGCCAGAACCACAGAGACTATTAAGAAACGAGTGCGAAGAGAATATGAACGAGGGTGTAGAGCGACGGATGAAATGGGTGAGACAGACAGGAGAAACAGATTGTAGTCTGAATGCTGCACTGTCTCACTTTCCTTTCCTGGAAATCGTATCCTCTCTGTGTCGCCCTCTCGATCCAGTCCTGATCCAGTCTTCGAGGCCGGCAAATAAATGGAGCCATCACCCCTCCTGTCTTTCTCGCCTGCTTTCTGACCTTCTGTCTCTCCATCTTTACTCTGCTGTCCCTGAAACCTTCTCCTGGCTCTGCTTCAAACTCAGGAACGTCAACATAAACCACCATAATGGGCTGCTGGAGCCAACCACAGTGAGGGAGAGCAGGATATGAGGAGAGAGAAAGAGGTGGGAAAGAAGAGAGCGAGCAGCCCTGTGAGGCTGATGCACGCCAGCCTCAGCCACGGCGCTCACAGCGACGGCACTAAAACGTAGACGATGAAAAGTCACAAAGGGTCACCGAAGTTATAACAATTCATCCTCGAGGGAACACGAGTGTCTGAAGCACATTTAATGGAAATACACAGAACAAGTCGGTCAAGACGCAGAAACAAAAGAGTTACCAGGATTTGTGAATGGACGTTAAACAAAGAATAGACTGAGAGAACAAAACAGGAAACAAATCAGGGCAATAAAAGACAAAGAGAAACAGGTAAAGGGAGTGAGGCACAAAGAGAGCAGCAGCACAATGAGCTCAGAGTAAAGCCGAGAAAAAGAGGAAAGGAAGCTGAAAAAGGGAAGGTGAGAGACGTGGAGGCTGGTTGTGCACGTGGTGGGATAATTCACTAGTGACCGTGGCGACGGTGGCGCAGCTCCAGGTGATGCTAATTACTCCCATCCGTCTTCTTTAGCGCCACCGCTAAAGCACGTTAGCAAAGGCCTTGGAGCAAATCACACAGGTAGACAAATAAATAAATAAATAAATACATGAAGGCTTGATTTAGAGGATAAATCTTCCTCTCCCGAGCAGCGAGGAGGCAGCACGGAGACCACAGGCCGACCCCAGCCTGCAGAGGGTTATTACAGACCTCAAGTGTGTAGAAGGTCTCCGGGTAAAAACAGTACAGAACTATGTGGTGTTCAAGTACACATCAGCTTACACACACACACATCACCTTCATCCAGCTGCAAGAAACGGAATCACAAAGCGGGCTGCACCACTGACGGAGACATGGCCCAGATTACATTCAGAAGAAGAAGAAGAAGAGTCAGCTTTATTGGCAGTTTACATACGCACACATGCAACACCCAGCAAATCACATGCGGTGAAACACACAGGAGCAGTGGGCTGCCATGTCACGCGCCCAGGGAGCAAGTTGCAGGTTAAATGTAAATGCCTTGCTCAAGGGCACATCAGCCGGCTAAGGGACGGGAGGGGGGGGTATTTCCTCAATAATCACTCCACCACACCTGTTTTTCCTGGCCGTCCAGTGGGGGAATCGAACCGAACATCGAACATTTGTGCTGTTTTACAGTCCACTTTGTAGTCGGCGAGTGACTCGCGGCTGACCTCACCTCACTGGTTTGATCAAACACTGCGAGTCCTGACTGAAAGCCACCATCACAGAGTTCAGCTGCACAGATGAAATGACCAAAGAGAGGAAAAACCAGTGAGACATTTTGGAGATACTTATCGTTTTACTAGAAAACATCAGCCGCGCTTTCCGCCCTGCAGCCAGTCACACAAAGCCCACCTCAGCATCATATTGATGGGCGCCCTCCACCAGCACATTAACTCTCATTACTGCTCCAGTGAACCGCCTGGCATTTACTATGACAAATTCCTCTCAGCACAGGCCCACCAAGACCTCCAATAAAGATCTCAGAGCCCCACACAATCCATCAACAGGCCCTGAGCCTGCTGCACACACACTGCGCGAGTTTCACACGTTAGAACTGTTTCTGAGAGGCAAACTTACGTTTCTCAAATGTCACCAACCTGTAAACCGGCTAATGTGATTGCTAAAAAGTCTCGCTGCCATTTCCAGAATCTGTGAATGGTATTTTGTAGCCAGCAATTAAGTTATTAGACTGGATGTCCAATTTTTCAAATGGCTAATAGTCTAAATCACATTTAGAACGATCACTTAACCTTCAGTGGAACAGCGCTGTTGTGCAATGTTGAGGTGTTTTATACTGCCAGAGTGCTGTGAGAACTGATTAATGTTACCGAGTAACAAAGGGGACTGGAAAAAGAATTTTTCTTTGGCTTCCTTTTGTGTTTCAAGTCCCACTTCAGACAGTCTGTGGACAAACTGAATTGTCTCCCCAGAGAAAAGCTCCAGAATCTACTTCACGCTGATTGATGTCGCTCAAGTATGTGAGGGAGGAAGAGCTCAATTAATGTGTGTGTGTGTGTGTGTGTGTAGGGAGGCAGCATGTAATTGAGTTAAAGTCTCCCAAGGCCAGAACTGAATTAAGAGCAGATTAGAGGCCGAGTGCTGAGTGTGTGAGGGTGTGTGTTTGTGAGTGTGTGATGGTGTGTGTGTGTGTGTGTGTGAGGGTGTGTGTGTGTGTGTGTGTGTGAGTGTGTGTCCCTCTGCACCCTCCTGCATGTGGGCAGCTGAAACATGATATTAAATGTCGTTTGAATTTAAGGGCCTGTTTTGTTTTATTTGGACTCGCAGGCAGCCGTGAAACGATGAGAAAAACAATAAAGTGCATATTCAAGATGTGAGGAGGCCCACAGGGGATTTTTATAACACGGAGGAGCACCAGTATTCTCTACGCAAAGCTGTGCTAATCATCTTAAACAGCACTGTGACAAAGCCACAGGTCTCATGCACAGGTTTTAGCATCTCTCAGCTCACTGTTGTGCTTTTACGAGCGCCGACGTGTTAGCCTGACAGGAGGGAAGCTCTCAGGTGGAGGCTGCGGCGACACGCGATGAAACGCGAGCCTGAACGCAACTGCAGACTCCTCCGCGTGTTAACGTTGTTGTTTTAGGATAACGCAAGTACACAACTCGACAAAGTCTGTCACAAAGGACGCGTTAAACATTCACCTCTGAAATAAAAATGCTGTCCGAGTCCCATTCCGGCGCTGCCGAGCCGAGCCGTCGTTAAGGCCGGCGTGTGTGCACGCAGCCTCGTCCGTGTGCGTGTTTCACTGAGAATCTGCTTTGAAGTACGACCCGGCTGTCCCATTCAGGCCTTTAAGTGCACACCAGGTGCCCGGGATGACAAAAAGAGGAGAAGAAACACATTCTCACAAAAGCTTCACATTCACATCACAAATCCCCCGGCAACCGCCAGAGTCGAGCGGCGGAGTGCAGGAGCGAAGAGCGAACGACACTCAAACAACACTCGAGCCAAACGGGAGACACGCGACACGTTGTTGCTGAATTTATTTCAGACAGTCTGAGGCGAACTGAGATGATGAGGATCAAACTTGTCAAACAAATCAGAGTTTCTATGCGACAACGTGATGAGTCACGTTAAGATGGCTGAATTTTTCTGCCTGAAGACGTGACAAAGAGTTGGTGTACTTCAGCTGTATGATCTGAACGTATGCAGGGTTTGAACTTCGTCTTTTTATCTGTCATCTACTTTTTGAAGAAGAATCACTTTATTGGCAGTATTTATATTTTTACATACACACACTGATTTTGTCTTCTGCACCCGGGGAGCAAATTAGGGCTTATCTAGGGGTCACACCACCACCCGGTCCTGCCCAGTGGGGGAATCGAACCAGCGACCCTCTGATTACAAGCTGCTTCTCCGACCTCTGGGCCACGGCTGCCCCTTTCGTGTGTACATATAAGTGCAGTGCTGTGAAGGTCTTTCAGCGATCGTCCTGGTCTCCGTCCTCTTCGTGAAGACAGTCTTTTCACTGTACAGACTTTGCATGTCATCTGCAGCCCCTTCGTTAAATATCACACGTCCCATGAGCCTCAGCGGCCTTTTGAGAGAGAGTCAGCGGCTTAAAGAAGAGCTCGATGTGTTTTGTCTTGGGGTCAAATCTTGTGTCTGAATTCGTCCTGAAATGAGTTTATTGAAACTGATTATTGTATAATCTTTAGCTCCGCTGGCAGCACTCACAGGACTGAAGCTGTGACTGAATGTTCCTCGCTGAAATGCTCCTTGGGAGTCCTTCATAATTAAGCTTCATACCTCTGGAGGCGCTCTGACCGCCAGGCACCTCGTCTGCGCAGAGAGCAGCTGCAGACGAGCGCTTCGGTGGCATCTGCTGAACACACAAGCTGCGGTGAAGCAGCTGACTCGCGGCTCTGCGTCGCAGGTGAGCCGTCGAGAGGCCGACGGCGTCTGCACGGCCGACGGCGTCTGCACGGCCCCTCTGACTCCCACACGACTCCCATTCCCAGATCAATTCCCACATTAAGGATTCAAGGATTCAACTTTTATTGTCATACCAGCTCACATTTACATGTTTATGGTACGAAATTAGGACTCAGGTCCCAGGAGGAATAAGTAGAATATAAAAATATGAAATGAAAAGCTGAATAAAACAGAAGTATAAGCTAAATGCAAACAGAATATACTTATGCTAAACATTTAAATAAAGAAGCCAGTTCAGCAGCATAAATATGCATGTGTGTGCAAGTATGAGGCAGTCCAGTAGTAGTCTGTAATGTTGCACTTGTGGTATTGCAGACGGTTCGTAAACAAAAGGTTCGTATTTCCTCCTCTTTCGACATTGTGACAGTTTGCGTGCAGATGTAAACGCAGCTATTGTCCATCCAACGTCAGGTCAGTCAAAGCACGGTGATGTTGATGTTGAGATGTGATGCAGAGCCTCGTTTCTGAGCTCGGTGTTCCTCAGACTCGCCGTGCTTGTCTCAGTGCAGGAAGGCGTCCTGAGCTGCACCTTCTTTGAAACCACTCACATATGTTTTACACATTTTAAAAAGCCTCCTCCGCGTTCCTGCTCTGACGCACCGTCTGCAGCGCTGAAAATATGGATGTCGCACAAGTACAAATAAGGCGTCACGCACGGCTGCCCTGCCGCACTGATGTCAGGGTCCCACCCTGCGTTTTGGCAGACTGTGGGTCGGATTAGAAGCGAATTCACCAGTTTCAACCGGTGGCGCTCCTTCACTCTGTGTGTCCGGACGTTCCTCAGTGAACTCCTACATTTTCTTCCTCTTGCTGTGCTGTGTGCCTGACGGGCGCCTCCTCCACCTCACCTGGCGTGTGTGCGATTGAAGGCGGCTGTAAAAATGTCTAACGGTGAATCGACGGAGAGCCTGAGCCTGGCGTGTGGGGGAGTCCATTGTCCCCTCCAGATGTTTCCCTGAGCCACCCAAAGAGCTGCAGCCAGAGAGGAGAAAGAGGCCCAAAGCGCGATGCGCCGTAAAGCCAGGCTGTAAATTCGCCGCATGCCACGGCCCTTATTTGCACCTGAATGGGGCCAGGCGGTTGGGCTCAAGTGGGGTTAAAGGGGGGGCTGCTGAGGCCTACAGCACACACACACACACACACACAGGGGGAGAACTGCTTCCTCCCCCTCACTTGTTGACGAGGCTGTGTAAGAGAAGGTACTTCTCTGTTAGGGAAAAACAATTGTGAGCGGAGGATGAGCTAACGGGGGAGCGAGGGGGGAGCCATTATGTTGCTGTAATGACAGATTTGGTCAGCTGCTCACTGAGGTGAAAAGTGTACTTAATGTAAAGAGAAGCTGAAGCACATGTCGAATGAGATAAACTCTTTTCACAATCAGTTAAATGCTGGTACTCTGACTGTAAAACTGCTCAGCTCACTCCGATTACAAATAAACATTTTTTCCTGTTTAAACGTGGATAACCAACAGCTGATCTGCTGAGGTTCTAAGATACTCAAATCATCTCTCTGCAGTAAGTGACTTCTTAAATGTCTGGTTCTTGTAATCACGGTGGAGGTTTGTCCCTGAGAAAGTTAGTTTTATACACAGTATATTTAACTATAGGAATACAGGAATAAGTAAACCATGGCTGATAAACCTGATCACTGATGTGCTGCAGGTATTAAACTACTTAAACTGCATTGTACTGAGCTGACGTCTCTCGGTAAACTGGTTTCTTGTGTGCGTAGATAAACAAAATGTCCAGGCAGTTCGTGAAACCGCCATGAAATAAAAAGTGGAGCACTCAGTCTGGTTGAAGTTACGGAACAATCGCGATGTTGATTATATGTTCACAGAACGATCAGCTCGTGAAATACTTTGATCTTTAATCTTTGTGATTTGTGCACGTGGACAGGAATCCTAAATCCTTTACATTAAATTCTGTCACCACTGGAAACGTTCATGTGAGACCAGAGAAATGTTCCCCAGGAGTCTTTGTTAGCCAAGTGGTCACACACGCTCAGAGTGAAGTGTTTAGCATTTCCACTCGTGTCTGTTCTGGTTGCTGCTTTGATTTTCTAACGATTTACAACGACGGAGCTGAAAGTAACATTTCCTTTTAATCACACTCCCTCCCTCTCTCCACCTCTTTGTTTCTGCTGCTTACACACACACACATGTGCACATACGTATGTTTACTTTGCTCTGGTCGTGTACTCTGAACGCCACATTAACTCCATTTTGTCACTCATCGGCGAGCCGTGTTAACGCCGTGACCTTTCAGAGCAGGCTGACGGATCATTACTGATACCCCGCCAGAGCGCGGGACCCCCACAACACGACCCCCAGCTCCCAGACCATCAGAAAGCCGTCTAACGACCTTCACGTAATGAGCAAATCACTCCCTTACGCTGCGGTGCAGGCGCTTAATGGAACTGAATCGCGTACACAAAAGTCGCAGCTCGATCAAGCGTCGCTTCAGCTGACGTAGCAGCAGAGGAACGCCGTGTGAACAAACACGTTGGTGTCATATGGGACTGATGCTGAAGACTGTGGTGTGAGCGTTGAGCATCAGGTTAGTCCTGTGAGGGTCAAAGTCCTGTGAAACAGCACTTTAATTAGCTCGACTGGCCCTTTTCTGTTGGCTCGTGTTGATTTTGCGTGTTCATACCGCAGAGCTGCTTGCAAATGGGGTTCATTTTAAATCATTCCTTTTTGTCATTAATTTTCAATTGAAACTTTCAGGCTTTACATTGACTGTATGAGAGGTTACAGAATAAATTCTGTTTCCCACAGTGCTGATTTAATCACCACTGTGACCCTGAACAGCAGGCACAGACATCACAACGAAAGGAAACGAGAATTTGTATTTTTGTTCTCACTCAGAAGAAAACTATTATTTTCTTTGTTCTCCTTGAGGTTGATGCTGAAGGACTGATTTCTAATGAGGAGGTCAGAATTACCCGACGGAGGAGACTCAGAGAATACGTGACCCCCTTTTACAAAATGACGAGACAGAGAATAAGTCATCGTTCTTAAACGCTAACATCTGGACCGGCTGAGCTCAGGCACAATGCAGGAGGCTTTTCAGACCTCTGAGGGACCAAAGACGGGACCCGACCCTTCAGAGGCTCTCTGGGGTCCACGGCTGGCTAAGCCTGGTTTTATTATGTACAGCACACACACACACACACACACAGAGTGGAGAGAGCAGGAGTGGCTTGACAGAAGCACAGTAACGTACACCCGCTGATCCCATTCGAACGTGTTGCTAATTAATGTTTGCAGTTAAAAGTTTCACTGCATGTTGCTGCTGGAAACAACCTCAACCACAGCATTCTCACTATCTCAGTATTTAAATGTGGCCGGGGGGCTGTTAGATGTGTAAACATCACGGTGGTCCAAAACAAGCAGCTTTTCTCTAACGGTTGCCTGTGCAGTCGTAGGAGCACCAGCCGCCGGTCAGAGACTAACCCATCTGGAATGTTCTTCTTGCCTAATGAAAAGGCAGACAGGCCGTCTTTCTCAGAAACCACAAACACAAAGTCTCCACATTTTGCTGTTTGTCTCTGATGTGTCGCTAATTTCAACTTGGCACCTTTGGCCTCTGAGGAGGACTCACATTAGCATAGCGACGGGCCGTCGACAGCGCACAACATGTTCTCCATTTTAAGTCCCGGCCGTAACGCAGCTCGTTTATCAGACACTGGAGTCCTGATTAAGTGTAACAACATCGCCTCAAACGAAACCAGAGCCACAAGTTAAGTTCAATTCAAATCACTCAGCACTTTGAGAGGAACGGGGGAGTTTCGGTGATTCGTGTGAGGACCTTTTGCAGAGGCAGCAATATCCCTTCGTAATTTAAAGTCAACAGGCTCGGGGCTCTGCAGGCCAGACATGGATTACATAGTAAAACAAATGCTTTAGCCCCTGTCCGTGGCTATCAAAACAGCCATTAGCATTTCCGCGGCTGGTAATCGCCGGTGCTAAGAAAACAGGGAGGAAGCCCTCTCAGCTGGCTTCCCACACATGGCTACAAAGTGGCCTTAAGCTCGCCTGCCACTCATGTTGGGAGGCGAGCACGAGCAGCTCACACACACACACACACACACACACACAGAAACACACATGGAGACGTTTACTGGTGGACTTTCACACACACATTATGTGTCACCGGATTCCATGCCCTCAGGCTAATGGTGGACACAACTGGTTCCCAGGGGCAGATCGTGTTGGGCACTTTGAAACCAGTCAGAAAACAATTAAGTCATCAGCGTTGGCTCTGAGCAGGAGGAAAAGGAAATTGCTGGCCATAATTTTAAAGAGGGGGGGAAATAGGATTACAGCCAGAACAATAGGACCTTCTAAGATATCAAATTAGTCTTCCACAGATTCGGCATGAGGACAAATGTCCAATCTTTAATAAAACGGCTCTGATGTGGCCCAGTCAAAGGCAACAGCCGGAGAGGAACTTCAGAGGTCGCTGTGGGCTGCAAACGTCTGCAGCAAGAGGGCTGCATCTCATTAACTAATTTATTTTATGAGGACAGAAACAATTTGGCATCACACATCCTCTCGCAGGTCAGATACCACAGTCTGCAGATGTAAAGATTAAAGATTAAAGTGACATATTTTGTCATTGGAGGGAACTCACTCCAACGAAATTTGTTCTCTGCATTTAACCCACCCAAGTGACGTGCACACACACACAGCAAACCCGGGGCAGTGGGCGACCGCGTGCAGCGCCCGGGGAGCAGTGGGGGTTAGGTACCTTGCTCAAGGGTACCTCAGCCATGGACACCGGGACGGGGAATCGAACCAGCGATCCACCGGTTACGGGTCCGACACCCTAACCGCTGATCCACGACTGCCCCACAATGTAACAATGTAAGAGCTCTTAGAAAAGGAAAACTGAAGTACCAAATGAACCTCATTTTTCAGTTTTAAAAAAAAATCTTAACAATCAATAGTTCAGCCAAAAGCAGCTGCAGGTGTGTGTAATAACCTTTTTTTATCTGTTGCAAAAGCTTGGACCTTGTTGAGGGGACTGCAGAGTGTTAATGTGTATTAGGTTCATGCTTGTGTTCAAGTCTTGTCCTGAGGACATTTCGAGTTGTTCTAAGAAAGGTCAACAGTGAAATCCACAACGGCGGCTTGCGGATTGGCACTTCAGGTGAGCACTCGGCCTTTGAAAAGGGGGTGTTAAAACACACACCGTCACACAAGTTCAGGTTGGTCTGCTCTTTGAACTGCTAATTGTTAATTAACTTCAGCATTTCTCAGGCAGCTGAAAGGCTCAGAGACCATCTGTGATTGATTGTTCCGAGGTGCCGTGTGGCCTTTGATTTATTTCCTGATATTCACACAGCAAAGCCAAGCAAAGGCCAAGCCTGCTGTCTCACGATGGCGGCTGTGCGTTCGAGTCGAGACGATTTCCGTGACGAAATAGTTGTTCAACAGTCGGGGAAAAGCGTCAGCAGTCGACTGAGGGCCTGCATGATGGCAGCTGGTACATGCAGACCGAGTACTCCACTGGAACTACTTCAGGAACACGATATATGGAACTGATTAAATAACTTATAATGAAATTACACAACATGATCATTAAGAACATGTTTTAGTGCGACCAGTTGTTTAAACGTTGCTCCCCTCACTAGTCGGTTATTGATCTAATAATTATCATTCTGTTAATGTCCACGTAGGAGACGTTTCCAAAGCGAAGGACAGCAGGTCAGCTCTGAGTTGTGTGAGACCCACTTGGACAAAGTCTAACCTTACAGACTGACTTTTGTCTCTTTGCTTTTCAGTGAGTTAAGTTTAAGCTTCCTGTTGAGCACCAGCGACGTCCTCACGGTTGTCTTGAGGTTTGACTTCAACAGAAAGGCGTCTTTTACACGCTGAGTGAGTCTGAAAGGTCTTTCACCAGATGGGGAGGCTCTTAATGGTTCACAGTTGCATTGTGGGAAGTGTAGGATCCAACATGCTGCTTCACTTTTCTCTGTTCTTATTGAACGCTGAGAGACGAGATGCTAAACATTTTGTTTGAGCTACCAGAAGTGCAGACGTATAGCAAACTGATCTGTGAGCATCATGTGTCCTCTGAGTGTGTCTTGCCAAGCACCTTGTGTGTGCGAACGAAGGCGTCATTGAATGTGTGTGTGTATGTGTGTGTGTTTACAGTAAGTCCAGGGAGATGGTTGAGCCATCTGTCCTCACCACAGTAGACCTGATAAAGCTGCCAGACCAGCACCGTGTGAATCCCTCCTCCTCATCATCACCTCTATGTCACTAATTACAACCTGTGTGTGTGTGTGTGTGTGTGTTTGCTCAGCAGGAGTTTATTATGTAACTACTTTATTCCTAATAAATACATTTTACATGTAAACTTTCAGGTAAATTTCAAAGTAAAGTCTTTCCAGATTGTGTTATTTGTTCTGTAATTAATGCACTGATATCCCTTCAGCTGTGTGTGTGTGTGTGTGTGCGCACTGACAGGTAACTGCGTCACAGATGGTGACATCACAGCAGGTGGCTGCTCCCCAAAGCTGTTAACGCGGTGAGGGAGGCGGCGCCAATGAGGGAACAGTGACAGGGCCGTCGCCACGGGAGACAGATATACCCTGACAACGTCCTGGATGTGAACACACCCACTTCCTTCCTACCTCACACACACACTTGAGAAGGAGGGAAGGTGACTGATGAGCCACGATACCCGACTTCAGGTGTAACCACTGCGATTATTTCGTAGTTGACTTCCGGGATAAAAATGACGGGTTTTCTGGAAGAGACTTAACGTTAAGTCTGAGGTTCCTCCTTTGGATCCAATCAAGGACGAGCTTGTACAAACAGACGGGAGACAGAAACGGAGATCCTGAGCCATATGAAGCAAAGACGGTCTAAACCTTTGAGTCTGCGGCTTGACTTTGCATCGGGAATGTAATTATTCAAAGCGTGTGAGAGTCTCGGCTGGTGTTGGGCTTCACGTTCAGGTGTTTCACGTCTCCTGGAGCCTCAGACCTGGAGCAGAGCTGAGGAGCAGCTACGGATGGTGATGAGCTCCAGCATTCGCTCTGATGTTTCAGCTGGTTCAACTCTACTCCTTTTGCCTTTGTTTCAAAATGCGAGCACGTTATTCAAGATCAGCTTCATCCAGGATAAACAAATCAGACCTCAGACTGCATTTAAAGAACCAAATCAGTTGGAAGACGATTAACCGTGTAAACACCCTTCAGGTTCACAAAATATTTTCATGGTGACGCCAAACTGAATGAGTCACGCTTTGGCCCTTTTCCTCTGGTGTTTCCAGTGTTTCCTCCTGACAAACCAAACCCCACACATCACATCCAGAAGTGCAGCTAAAACCCCACAGGCTGCTGGTGTGAGCGGAGAATCTGTGAATCCTGGGCTTACGTCGTCCAGGGGGTCCGCAATGTCGAATCCCCTGAAACCTGCCCATGTTAACGTACTGACAGTGTGTGTGTGTGTGTGTGTGTCCTGCTGTGTGTGGGCTGGTGGGAACCTGAGTGTGTGAGCGTCTCCAAGGTCATTTCTCCTCCTCATGACTTCACTCTTTTTCTCAGTCCCCTCCGCCACAATATGACTTCCTGCCCAGGCAACAAAGGGACTATTTTAGACCACAATGATCTTCCTCTGACAGAGACACAAAGTCACATTGGCCAGAGTTAAGTCTCTTCACGTTCAGACGCCTCCTGCCAATAACTGACTTGACAAAGGTACACACTCACACACACACACACACTCACTCACACACACACACACACACACACACACACAGATCAGACAATAAGTCGTGGTAAACAAGATCCAAAATAAAGTGGACTCGGAAAAACTGACTCAGTGTGTGATGATCCATTGATTGGAATAATTATTTTCCCACATCCGTCTTTCTGTACTCACATACAGAAAGTCCAAAGTCAACCGCACAAACAAAAACTTTACAGAGTGACTGTTAGTGTTAGAGCTGCCAGTCCATTAATGGTTTTGTCAGACGAGGGAATTCAGTCACCAACAATAATTCTCAGAGCGAAAATGTCAAACAAGGGTGATAATGATTTTTGATATTTTATAGACTAAACAATTAACCGTGAAAACAATCAGCAGTGGCAGCATTAGAAGCTAAGAGCAGTGATCTCTAACAAGGCTTCTGCCTTACAAATATGAAGCACAGGTGTGGGCCACACCTGAAGGTACCTAACAGAAGCTGTGTTAGGATACCCAGAGGCTGAAGCGCCGTGAGTCTGGTGGTGGTGACTGAAGTCCTGAGGCTCCAGAGTCCAGCAGGTTTAGGAAAGCCTTCAGCCTTTTCACAAATGTAACGACACACTCGGGTTTGTGCTGGGAGAGACGTGGACGAAGTCATTGTGGAGTTCTGGTCTGTTGACAGTTTGTGAAAATCTAAAATAACACGAGCCGTCAGCCTTTAAAGGGCTGATAGCAGTCAGCAGGAAGAGGCCGATGTTGTTCTGATACCGAACACGTGCATGTCGGCTTCACGCCTCTATTAAAGCCATGTGTCCCTCAACGGTAATCTGACATCCAATCTAACATCCTCTAACTCCAAAGTAAATATTACATCATTTGTCAGACAAATCTTGCACTCAGAGCAACTTGGCTGAGCCTGAACCTGATTGGTGTTTGGGGAGAAGCCTCAGCTGACACATAAACCAAAAACAAAACTTTTCTCCAGATAAATCTGTGAAGTCTGTCGATGTCGCTCCGCCCCTGCAGCTCCACCTGGGCTTTGAGCCTGTGACCTGCCGAGCCAGAGGTTACGGCCCACGGGGCCCATTGCCACCCCCACAGATCCGCCTGGGCTGCTGCCAACTCACCCCTTCCCCTCACCCTCCTCCCCCGCTGCTTCCCTGCTCCCTCTTAAATACACTCAGGCCGAGGCCTTTCTCTGTGATTTGTGTTTCCTATAAGTGCGTCTGCTGTGATCGATGGACCTGTGATTGCGATTAAAACGGCTCAGACAGCAACACACTCCGACATCCCCGCGGCTACTGGAAAACTAGCAGAATACTGCTCGTGCTTTCTGGAAATCCTTTATGTGAATGCATTTGCAGCTGCACACTGAAGAAGACGACAGAAGTGGGACTGAACGTAGAGCACTGAGGTCCCACACTAATGTGCTAAAATCAACTCCTTTTTCCCGGGAAAAATGAGGAGCTGTGGATTTTTTGGGGGGGGTCATTCTCCCAGCATGCACTCCTCTGCATGAGGTGCAGGGAACAGGAAGCGCAGGACTGGGTGTTGCTGCTTGCTTCAGGGATGGACTCTGTGTTTGTATTCTTTTTCCCAGAGGCTGCTATATTTATGTCTATTGTTTTGGACAGGGAGCTCCCCTGCATCTCTGCACGCCTGTGCGTGTGTGTGTGTGTGTGTGTCCACTGTCCGTGTGCGCTGTTGTCTCTGGCTGGCCAATTGGCCGAAGTCCAGTAATGAAAATAACACAATGACCAAAGGATGACCGCTTAGGCCGAAGATGACAGCAGCGACTTTCTTGCTCTGTCTTTTGTTTTCTTGGGACTGAGAGATTCCCACCGCAGGTCACTAAACTGAGTTGTAAACAAACGCTGACAGGCAGCACAACAATAGCTGGGAAGATACGGCCACGTCCACCTTTCACCTGAATGCACGTCTGTCTGTTTAAAAATTATTGCTTCCAATCCTGTGAGAAATAAACACAGAAGCTTTAAATTCACCGTCTATGGAGGGATGAAGGAGGAAGAAACCTGTGAGAGGAAGAGGAGAAGAAGAGTCCGACCTTTGACCTGCCACACTACGGGAGAGGAAGAGAAGCCCGGGGTGTGGGCCAGGTGATGAAGATTAATTCTTCCCACCAGCAACAGCCCAGTGTGCACAATCTGTGAAATGCCCCTTTAATGTCAGAGCTATCGCGGGTGACTCAGGACAAAAGCTTAAAAGATTAAAAAGCTTCCAGTCGTCTTGACTTCTCTGTCTGCTGTCCACACTTTTCAGCTGAAAGACCAAGATGTCAAGCCAACTGCGACGGATTTCCTTTTACGAAACATTAAAATGGGTAACACCTGAAACAGCGAGCGTCACTTTGTCTCTACACAATAACATCATCAGAACATCATCATCGTCATTATGAATCCTTCACACTCCTCTTCAGACGCCTCCGTGGTTTGGCACACTTACACGCATCAGGCATTCTGCCAAAACATTCAAACAGCATCTTTAAATAGTTTCAGTGGTGGGAAAATCAAAACATTTCACGTGTGCTGAATACATTTTCTCCATCCAGGGTTTTAAAAAAGCAGGAAAATAAAAAACTTGCATCACCCACAAAGAGCCAGCAGGATGCTCGCGTGCAAAATAACGACTTCTTAACTGCAGTTTGTGCATATTTTCACGAGTTTGTTACCGAGTTGCTGCATGAACACTTTCATGAAAAACACGCAGTGAATGATGAAATCTGGAGAAAGTGGCTGAAAGTGTTAAGTGGCAAATTACTCATTAAACTCTGACAAAATGTCCAAATGTGCTCGATTTCTTTAATTATTCTGATGTAGAATCACACATTTCTACCACGGGAGGCAGGCTGGATTGTTACACACCAACGACCAAGCAGAGGTGAGCGGCGAGCAGCCGTGCTAGCTGCTATAATTAGCCATCAGCTGTGACGGCGGCGGCCGACAGCGAGGAAATGCCGTCAGACGGTAATAAACACAGAGAGGAAGTGGCCCAACGAGGCCAAAGGCACCGTCCTCTGGGATGAGCGCCAAGCTTCACTTTTTGGAAGCAGGGAATGAAATGGAAGGTGTGTGTGTGTGTGTGTGTGAGTGTGAGTGTGTGAGGCTGCTGGATAAGACACCTCGGCTTGATTTAAGACTTTTTGCGCAGCCTCACTTTAGCTGATCAATAGCACAAAGTAAATAAACATCTTTATGCTGCTTGTGAAAGGAAAGTTGGCAGCATGTCTGAATGGTTTACGCAGCTCAGAACTGGTGGATATTTTACAAATATGGAATAATAAATTTCATGATACCATTAAAAAAGTGAACGTGTAAGTAAATTTAATCAATTAAAGGAGCAGATCACCCAAAAAATGAATCTAGTTGTTTTTTAGTGTCACATATATGCAAAATAAGCAATTATTCAGTTTTTATTCATCATTATTCCTCTCTTTTCTCTTTTCTTGAATCATTTTGACTATCCTTTGCTCACAGATGTATAATTATCATTTCAGTTGTTGTATGGGATGACCTGTCCATCCATCCGCCCATCCATCCATCCTCTTTCGAGGTCGGGTCACAGTGGCACTGGGCTAAGCAGGCTATTCCAGACGTCCTTCACCCCTGTGATGTCTTCCAGCCCCTGGGGGATCCTGAAGTGTTCTCCAGCAGGTTCTGGGTCTACTCAGGGTTTCCATCCAGCTGGAAGAACCTCAGAACGGAGGCACCTTAATCAGATGGCCGAACCACCTCAGCTGGCTTCCTCCTACATGAACGAGCAGCAGCAGTTCTCCTCTGAGCTCCAGCTGGATGTCCGAGCTGCTCTTCCTGTCTCTAAGGAAGATCTCATTATGTCGGTCACTACCCAGAGCTCGTGACCGTTACAGGCGAGGGTTGGAACACTGATTGGTTGGTAAATTTGCCCTCCCTCATCATCACAACACCACTGGCGATGGTGCGCCAAACCAACTGCATGAGCCGTTCAGCAGAACACGTGACTGTGAGCTTTGGGCTTTGAGTAGACTCTTCATGTATTCTAACCGCCATCTCATTGCGACATCAGAGCAGCATTAAAGAAATGTGTCAGCCTGTCCTGGTGGCCGTAGACCACATGGCCACCCACCCTGATGGAGAGCAGGGTTTGTGTGTTATCTCAGGACCCTCCCGTGTTGTGACAGTGGACAGTGTCCACCTCCAGCAGCTCTGTGGGGGTGGGACATACCACTGCACCCACGGGGGGTGCACTCATGGCAGGGCTGCTGTGATTGAGCAGCACTTGTTGGTGTTTATCTAGCAAGTCTGGCTGGTTAATTGTTTCTGAGGAGGTCGTCGTCAGGTTGTGAAAACACGAGTTTGCTGCAGGAAACCGCAGCTGCTGATGAGGCGGAAGCTTCAGGAGGGACGAGTGTCGTGGTGGAACACGCACACTTTGTCTCGTGCTGGCTATCAGAGTGGAGCGTCTGATTTCTTGTTGTGTCGCTGTGCTAAATGCTGACTTTACTCTGATCAGTCAGCCTCTCTGGACAGCAGATTGATCCCCATCTCTATCGATCGCAGACCCTTCTCCTCTACTTGCCCTCTTTTACCCACAAATCCCCTCGTTTTGCATAATCCATCACCAGTTCTCACTTTCCCACTCGTTTTCAGCAAGCTGTCCTGTTCAGTTTGTTGGACATTCAAACTATTGTTTTCTTTTCGTGTTTCCACTGACAAAAGTCGTCCTGTTCTTCATTACGTCTCTCTTTTGGTTCCAGGGGAGCTGAGCCCAAAAGGTAGATCTGAAACACCGCCGGCCGCTGATTGGTCAGAATCAACCTGAGTCGTCTTAGTCGTCTTCCTGCTTTGCCCTCCCTTCATCTTTCTCTCACTTTATCTCAGAGCAGCCCAAACTCAGAGTGGATGAACCCTCAGCAGAAACTGAAATCCGTGATGTGACTTAATGCCAGTTAATGTGAGTAAAAGCAGCTTTGTGTGCAACGCTTCTTCAGGCGAGAGTTCACCTCGTCTTACTATCCCATCGGTTTCCTGTCGTGACTGAGTGCAGTGTGACTTACACTACAGAACAACAGCTGCGGGTTTGCACCACGAGGCTAAAACAACAGCTCCGACAGCCAGCGCTTTGACGAAGCTATGAATCTGACAATCCATCACTGGTGATGCTGTCAGCTGTGAGTGATCATCAGCTGTGCTTCAGTAACATCTGAGAGCAACGCAGCTGAGTTAACTGAATGACCTGAACAGCTGCTTCAAAGTTTCCAGATCCAACTTTATTTTCACCACAAATAAACCTGTCATCCCCACTCCTTCAGCCTGCCGGTTGCAGTCCATACATAACCTTAACCCTCTCAACATTTGCTATTGGTCAGCAGTGAAATAAGGTTGAAATCAACACAAAGGGTTTATTCAAATTTAATCCACTCCTGCACACAAATGAAGCTGCAGTTAAAGTGCTGTGAAATTTTGGCATTCAAACGTTTCGACATTCCTACCTGCAGTATTCAGAACCGACCTGAGAGGAAGCAGCAGCAGCAGGAAATGTGCCGGTTTGCATTAGCAGCAACTTAATACAGCTCAGATATGGCTGCAGGAAGCGGCCAGTAAACAGGCTGATATCTGTTAGATGGAATCATTAAGAGGAATGTGGCCGTGAAGCTGAACTCCAAACCACAGCGTGCCGTTGTGCAACAAAACGGGCGAAGTCTATGGAAAAAGAGCATCAGAGTGTTATGGTGCGTGCCTTCGCCCGGTGAGGGGCTCAGATCCACCTTTTCACTTCGTTCTCTTTGGCTGAGCTTGTAGAGCCACGAAGACTCAGGATCAGACATCTTGTGATGAAATGCGACCCTCAGGTCTTCTGCATGAGTCCCTAACGAGACATCTGACAGAGTGAGCGGACCCTTTGACCTAAAGGAGCAGTTCAAGGCATTTCATTTAAAGACTCAGTCAGTGCTTCCTGTGCAGCTGAAACAGAGTTCATTTGAGTTGGACGGCAAAAGTTTATGTGTGTGTGTGCGCGCGAGATGGCGTTTGGTTTGCCCTCACACAAACACACACCTTCAAAGGGTAGAGCTGGCAGTAAATACTGAAAACCGTCTCTCTGCGGCGGCTGGTTGCAGAGGTAAACAGGCAGAGTGGGCAGTGCCAGCTGGTTGAGGGATTATGCGTTTTCACTGGGGGTGCTGGATCTGCCATAACACCTCACAGCCTAAATCACAGTCCCCTCCTGTTGTGGCAGAACATGTCAGCTGGTATATTTAGATCAACCCTTTCACTAATGACTGGGAGTAGAGGTGAGGAGCAGTGAGAGTCAGAGAGGAGATACAGTACACACACGCACACACACACACACTTCAATGAGTGTGATTGACAGCAGCAGATGGTAGCGTGACCTGCAGCGATCCCCTGCAGAGATGAGTGTGGGGTCTCCGCTGACCCCCCCGGTGGTCACCAGTCACCGGTGGACACAATTAGTAACTAGAAGCAGTTCGAACAAACTCCTAAACACACAGAAGCGCAATGCAAACGGCCGTACGCAGCGCCTGCAGCCAGCTGACTCTCTACGCAGTCATTAGTAAAAGGTGATCTAAATATACCAGACAAGTTACGGTTCAGTAAGAGGTGGCTGTGAATCAGGCTGTGGGTTGTTATGTCAGGCTCCGTTCCTCTTTGAATATGCATGATCCCAGATGGCCACATGGCGCTACCCGGTTGCAGGGGATTCAGTGCCGTGGGGTGCGACCACAGTGTTTTTAATGATGGCTAATGCTAATAATGCCGTGTTGAAATTGTGCGACATCGCCACCGCATTGCTAATTAGGTTTGGCCACAATTTTAGCAGCCCCCCCCCCCACCCCAAAAAAAGTGGGCTGTCAGCAGGTAAGAACATTCAGAAGAGTCCAACTGTGAGTCACATTCTTTAACGTTTCCTTTAGTTCAGTACTTTTAACCACAAAGAATGAAGAAGGATCAGTGACTGCATGTTGGTGCTTCACAACAGAAATACAAACAGGATTTGTACTTGAGTCAAGACTTTTAAGACTATTATAAATGCAATTTCACATCCACACTGCCAAAAAAAACAGAAGCTCCAGAAGTTTTTCACGTTAAACATGAACTCTCAAACGAACATGACTACGCAGAGTCGTGTGTGTGTGTGTGTGTGCGATTGGCTTAACATTTTTCTCACTCTAATGTCTTTAAACTCAAATTTAAGCTTTTTCTTGCCTGGAGTGCAGCATTGGTCTGTTTCACCAGGCTTCTGGAGTCAAATCCCATCGAGCCTGCATTACTCACGTTAGTTTAAAGTAAACAGAAACGTTTTCAGCTTGGTTCCATGTTGGTTTTGTTTTCTGGCTTTGTTACTGAGTGATCAATACAAAATTTTCCCCCAAAACACATTTAAAAGCGAGACTGACATCAAGTAACATTAACTTGATAATCCAGTCAGTTTTCAACTGAAGACATTTTAAGGTTTAAAACTCTGATTACTTGTTGAGTTGTAATGTGATTCAGCTAACTTTTTTCAGGTATTTGTGAGTTTACGGGGGCTAACACTTTATTTCATATCATGCAGAGGCAACATAATAGTCATTCAGTGTGGACAGCCACTGAGATGCCTGAAACCAGGCGTCTGTCTGTGGTCCCACAGGCAGTGAATGTGCAGAGCGAGAACCTGAGAAAACTGCTGGGACCCGTGGAAATATTCTGCACTCAAAGCGCTTTCTCACAGGAATGCGTTGACACGGGCGGTGGCTCCAAATTGATATTGACTCTGACCTCGCGCTGACTGCATTATCAAAAATCTTATTTTCCACTACAACTGGAAGTTATTGCCTTTTCCTTCGCAGGGCTGAGACTGTCTCTTTATATCCTGACTCACCTCCTCCGCTGCGCACAGTGCAGGAGATAAAGTCGGCCCCGGCACACGTTTATTACGGCCATTATTATCAGGCAAACCTGTCAGAGTGTTAATGAAAGAGTGCTTGTTAACTCCTAATTTAACACCTGCAGAATGTGCCAGCTGGGGCAGATATGGCCTTATCAGCTGGAGGATGTGGGAGTGCTGGACATCCCCCACAGGCTGAGCAGCTAACCAGAGAGTGTCCAAAGGGTCAGCGGAAGGCCACACGCCGCAGTACACGACGCGAGCGTGTCGGTCATCTTGCTGCAGGGGAAGGCTACGACTGCCGGGGGACGGAGGCTCACGGTGCAGCGATGAGACAGCAGAAGGCGGCTGAAGCAGCCGAGCTGAAGTTTTCTTCACCGTCGGGAATGACTTCTTGATGACTTGCTGATGATGATAAGGCCCGGTGCAGCAGGGAGATGAAATGAAAGACAGCTGCTGGCGAGAGAGGCTGACTCAGGTCACAGAGAAAAGATGGAGACGCGCAGTCACACGCAGTCCAGATGGTGAAAGCGTATTTACAGTAGCACCGCCTGGCGTGCAGGGTGCCGAGAGACTCGGCTCGCTAATTAGATAACTTTGAGGTTGTGCTTGCCAAGAGCGTGCAACAGGAAAAAATGCAGTTTCAATCAAAGGCGAGTAGTTATATTTGATCAAGTCTTAAAGTGATAAATGGGCACATTTGTCGTGGAGACAATCGGCATTTTTCAGCATTAAGCCTTTGTAAAGTCCGGACGTGACAGTCAGCGTGCGTCATGCATGAGAAGAGTCCGCACGTTCAGCTGAAGGTTTGGGGATCAATGATTTGAGTGTGTTTGTGTGTTTGTACGCGGTGGGTTGACAGCGCTAAACAGCTCACCCGGGAGGTGTCACCGTCATGTCATCGGGTGTCATAAGGCCACTGGGCATGCTCAAATCAGGCTCGCACAGTTAAAGAGCCAGTGTCACGCCATTCACCTCCGTCAAAGCAGCTGTCAGTCACAGCTAAAAAAGGCAGCAGGGAGGGGGTCGGTCTCTGGAGTGTATTGGAGTGCTGAGAGACGAGTGTGAACGGAGCTCTTTGGGAAACACTGACTAGTCAAATTCCAGCACCACACTCTGAGATCGGGGACCTCGTCCCACATATCAGGGGACCTCTGAGGACTGAGGACTGCGAGTGGCAGTGTGAGAAACAGTTGTGTGGTGTGAGGCTGTGGTTTCTAATCTTCTGTTTGATCAGAGGTAACCGACAGCAGCAGTTTGGAAGGCCTTACTCGGCTTTTCCGAACAATAAACAGTCCATGCAGTCTTCTCAAAAGTTCAACGGCGTCTTAATCTAATGTTACTGAGTCCACAGAGTGAGATCTCCAAGTGAGCCTGAGCCTTATCTGTGCAATTTATTCACTACTGAAATGTTTTCCGTATTTGTGGCACTTTTTTTGGAGCAGTCACTGCTGTGAGCCAGTGCAACACTGGCTAATGTACAGATGTCAGTGACGATAGAAGTCTGTTCTGTTCTAACTGGATGAAGGATCTGAGTCGCCAGACGTCTGAAGTTCTCAGAGAAACAAGCTAATGTTAGCAGCCTCCTCCTCCTGCACGGATTTTTAAGGTGAAACTGATTCACTCGGTGATTTTACCAGCTTTAATCAGCTCATGTGTTTACTTTGGATGATGATGATGAGGAGGAGGAGGAGGCCTCTGCTGATAATTCAGCTCCTGGTAAAAACCTTGTAAACGCTGAAAACCAAAGGAATCGTGACCTGAAAACAAGCTGAGCTAACATGTGCTGCAGCTCGGCCCGCAGCCCCTCCTGACTTCCCGTTTCTTACAAAGAGTGACGCCAATTTTGGCTTGAAACGGCTTGATTTGGTGTTGTGACTGTTTTGACTGAGGTTGGTTTGTTTTGGAGAGAAGACCTAAAAACCTCCCGAACAACAACTCCCACGTAGCCTTCACTGTCTCATCAGACTATGTTTTTGGGTGTCGTCTTCACAACAAATACAAAAATACTCAATTTTTAAGTGCAAATTAAAAATGTGCATCAAAAACAGTCAATTCAAGTTCCAAAACTTGAATCTTGAAAACAATCTCTGTGACTTTTTCTCAAACTGAAGGGACAACATTTGTGTTGACCTTCCATGTCAGATCAACAGACCAAATAAAATGTTCTGGTCGTCAGACGGTGAGCAGGTTTTATTTCTTTTCCCCTAACAGCCACTTTTCCGGTGCTTCTGTCCCTCGAGGCTTTTATACAAGCCTGCACATGGACGACTTTGAAGTCCTGCAAACACGAGAATTAACTTACTGTCCCCAACATCAACATCTCTGGCTAACAACTCTCCAGAGTAACACGTTTACAGGTCTTCACTTTTCCTTTCCTCTTCCAATTAACAGTCTTTACAAGGCCGGCATGGGCCACATATATGACCGGGGGTTCACAAGGTTTTACTCCGAGTCAAAGGTCAGCTAAGTTTAGTTGCGCCCTGGAGAGGGAGCGAGTGTTTCACCGGAGAGTTTGATAAAAGAAGCCAACTCTTGCAGGAGCAGCTAGCTCCATATTGAATGTGAATTAGGGCGGGGGCTCATCCACCTCTATTGTCTGGATGAAAGAATGGGTTGTCTTTCATGTCGAGGAGTTTGAAGCCCTCTGGGTCTCCTGGTATCAACCCTGCTGATCTCTCCTGCTGCAGGGAGGGACTTTGAAAATGAAAACACTTTAGCTGAGATCAAACTTTGTGAGCCACGTCTTCATTGTGCACTTTGACTGATCACCACACACACTTAGAGACAACACAGATAAGTCTCATGGTGAATTTGCATGCTTTCAGCCTCCTTTAAGTCAGCTTGCAGTGCGCTGACAGTTTTTCCATTTGTCCCTGTACTCCTGCACTTCACTCTGCATCTTATGAAACTCGAGTCTCTCTCTCCACCCATGTTTCCCAAAAACACCAAGGTCACGTCAAATTATCCTTCACGTTTTCTAGAGCACCAGATGAGAGGCGAGTGCTGCATTAGGACGATTTGTGTGTGTGTGTGGTCACTGCCAAACTGCCAAAATGATTTTCAATTGCTTTCCTGTGATTGTCTCAATGCTTGGCACTTGTATTGTCTGACACTCCACCCATCTGGCACACCAGGCAGGTTAAAACAAACACCCAGAGTGATGCAAACACTGCAAAAGATTGCTCCCACTTCTTTTTATGCTCTCTTTCCTTCTTCTCTTTGTTCTGCAGTATGTCCTCCACTGAGTCACATCTTAGTCTGCCTTTAGATTTAGAGAAAGTGTGAAGAAAAAAATAACATCAAACGTGAGATGATTGTCAGGTATTTTCACGATTAATTATTCAGTCTGGGGAATGTCAAAAAAATTATGAAAGATTCTCATCAACAGTCAAAGACCCAAAGAGCCTTCATTAAGTGTCAGACAAAGAAAAGCAGCAGATTCTAACATTTAAGAAGCGGGAACCGGTAAATGTTTGACTAATGGGGACTAACTGATAACTAATCGATGCAGCTGGACCTGACAGAGCCACAAACGCGGCCGTGGGCTAAACTCGCCGCTACGTGAGTGTCAGTCGTCATGTATTTCTTGCATGTCCTTCACACACCAGACGAAATCAAAAATGTACGAATGTGGTGCTCGTGAAACCCGATGGGCCTTTCCAAAGCAGTCACTTTGAAGCTAATGGAAGAATCGATCAACTGTGGGCGACAAAGACAGACAGACATGATTAATAAATGAGCATTCATCATCTGCTATTGGCAAGAGATTAAGACCACAGTCTGCTTCGGAACTGCAATGTGAAAAACTTTCGCTCATATTTCGTGGTAACTCGAACAGCACATGAGAGGGATTTGTCAGATCATTTGTTTTAGTCTCATTTACAGCTCTGAAAAAGGTGAAGGGTCACGGATAGGCGTCAAAATATCCAGCAGACAAATGAGTTTGGGACCTGGCAACTCAATTCAGGTCCACACAGAGGTCAACCCAGTGACAGCGGGGTGTCCTCAACACGTTAACCCGACTGTGAACGGGCTTCCTCCAGCGGACAAGGCCTCCATACATGGCAGGCAGGGCCTCCTGCCGTTAGCCGAGGGCCCCGCAGGAGCGCTCGGGGAGGCTACTGTTTCTGCCACTGTCAGTGAGATGGATGATGGGGGAAACGCAGGGAGAGGGAGAGTTGACTTAGGCCTGGTGACATCTTAGACTGTCAAAATCTCACAAACCCCCACAACTTCTCCCGAACTCTCACAATGAACATATGGTGTCCCCAAACACTTAAACACATATGCAAAAGAAATCAGATTACCACTGACGATGACGACCAGATTAGATTTGTCACGGTCTCATGAGGGAATAGAGAGTGCTCTGCGCGCACACACACAGACACACACACACACACACACGTGTGCCGCACAAAGACTGGAATTCTGCACAAAACAGTTGAGGGATGACACCATACTGTGCCACAGACAGGCAGTGATGGATATGATGGATCAATCACCCTGTTTGATCAGGACATCAGTCACCAAACTGGATGGATGGTGATGGGTGAGGTGGGAGGAGGGGAGGGGGGGACTGGGCGGGGGAGAGCTGGAGGGTCTTTACGACCACATTTAACTCCTGATGGGAATCTTTACGGATTCTGCATTTTTAAATTGGCAACAAGCACACGCTGGTCTTGGGGGATGCAGTCAGGTTGACACCGGAAAAACAGGATGTCAAAAACTGGTTGTGACGTCCACAGCAGCTGATTAGTTTGAATCCTGTAGTGTTGACCAGTGAGCATATCATTTAGTCACAGACTTCACTAGTCTGAAAAATACTTCATAAGCTTCATAGAAACTGACTTTCCACCTTTGCCCTGGTACATATGTGTTGTTTCTATGTATCTACTGTGTTCAGTGCCATTTTTATGCATTGTTGTATTTAATATTCAGTATTACTGACTGCCGTCTGTAAGCCAAGTTGCCCTTCTGGGAAATTAAAGCTGTACTGTGTGGTGAGGGAGGATTTCTCTGCTGTCTCCAGCAGGCTGCAATCTTTGTTTTGATTCACAAAACAAAGGCCCAACTTGGGAAACGGGTGAGAAATCCGTTTATTTTAAATATTTGGACGTAATATCTTTTCATTCCCATGGTCAGCAGAATCTCTTGAGGATTCTGGAGATAAACAGCAAGAACAGAGCAGTGAGTGTGTTTCAAAGGCCTTGTGGGTTCTGCGTATGGCAGCATGTGAAGCACCCTCCTTCGACAAGATGCCCTAAACATTTAGCACAAAAAAGTCCATTAATCACCTGCTGCTGCTGCTGCTCGATAAGATTGTTGCCGCCTGGCAGTCAGAAAGTGAACAGATGAGGGTGTTGATATTTTAAAACCTTCTCTCCCCTGAACAGGGAGAGGATCCTGTTTAAAGCAGGAATTAAAACCGTAAAAACTATATGAAGACAGCCTTTTAAAAATGAGGGGGACATTTGCCCTCAGGCCCTGTGGAAACTACGGCCCTGCCCAGGCTCATTGAAGGGCGCTTCCTGATCCAGATAACACCTTGCTCACAGTTCTGAGAGGTGGCGTGCAAATACATGGGCCCTGAACTCATGCAACCCCTCTGGAGTCACGGCTAAAAGCCTGGAGGGAGCAGGGATGTTGGAGATCAGCACGAGGTGGCAAACTCATCTTAATCCTGCCAAACATCACAGCTGTGGGTGCTTCGTGAGAATGACAGAGCAGCTTCTTTTCACTTGAAGCTGGCGTAGACCAGAGCTGCCCTGACGCAGAGAGGCACAAACCCGACAAGACCCGACGGGCCTGACATCTCGTTCGCTCTGCTGGACTGTTGCCCTGCAGATATCAGACTCATACAGGGAGTCTTCAGTGTTTGGTGCTTGAATTACTACCTCCTCCTCCTCCTCCTCGACAGTTGGTGTACTACCCGTACCAGTCAAGATGAGTTGATTCCTGAACGGAGGCCAGAAAGTCTGAGAGGTGAAACTGTTCCAGTTTGTGAATAGATAGGAATCACTTGTACCGTCCTGATTAAAAACATGCTGTCAGACTGTATTCAGAGGCAGCAAACCAGTGAGCTGCGCCTTGCCTTGAGAAATGTTTGTGCAAGTTGATGAGTGAGGAAACGCTGTACGAATAGCTCTTCTGGAGAAAAGTCCGGTGAGTGATGGTTGGACGTTGAGCAAGACCTTGGCTCCTTCCTATTTGCCGGTTCTTGAGCTTTCACACACCGATGGCTCGCCGCTCATGACGTCACCGTGACCCCAGCCTTCAGGAAACATCCATTGTTCCTGTGGGGAACAGTTGCAAGCATGGAGAGCGAATTGTGAACCGCGCGTGTGTGTGTGTGCGTGTGTGTGTGTGCGTGTGTGTGTGTGTGTGCGTGTGCGTGTGCGTGTGCGTTCGGCGGCAGGAGGAGGGGGATGCGTGCTTGTGATGGATGTGTTTCTCTTCCTGTTTGTAGTTTCTCAGGAGTGCTCTTTTTCCCATGCTGTGGATCGCACACACACTGCCACGCTTTGGGAGAAAAGCAGGCACAAGAAGAAAGAGAGGAGGGACATGAAAGAGCCGCAGGAGTAAATCTCATTCTCCTTGGAACAAATGATATGCCAGAGACACACTCAGGAGGGCTGGGGAGTCTTTTTAACTCAAAGTCTTCATCGCCCGCCCGTTTTGACATGAAACCACAGCGGCGACCGTGCAGGTGCTGCAGCGGCACACAGTGCGGCTCAGGCTCCCGTCAGTCCTTTGCCCTTTCGTGCATCCTTTCAGCTGGGCAAACGCGAGCCCACCCTCCTGAGTTCACTCACAGTTTTTAATTTCAGCTGATAATTGCTAACCTTTGCCCGTTCCAGTTCTGAATGGAATGGTGGAAGGGAGGGACCTCCGGGGTGCTGCACCGGGACAAGAGGAGAAGCAGACCACTCGTCTCAGATGAAGATAGAGACAAGAGCTTAACCGGATCAGCTTCCCAGCCGGCCAATACTTCAAACCTGACCTTTGACCCCTCCGTTTGGCCTGTCAGAATCACCTGTCCTCCTCTCTCTGTCCTCTCATCCCGCCCTCTCGAGAAAGATGATCTTCGGCGCTGACCACCGCTTGTCACGAGTACGTGGTGGTGACAGCCAAGTTCCCTCAGAGTCTTTTGTCGCAGAGGTCATCTCTGAAGCTCCTCTAACACTTAATTACATCTCTTCTTAGGAGGACGAGGACAGGGCTGACACATGCGAGACGGACCCGAGGACTTCACCGGGCCTTGACACAAACAAATCGTCAGGAGGAAGACATTAGGCATATGGTGGTCGGAGTGAATGGGGAGCTCTTTTCAGGGTTAGTGATTTTGAATTGAGTGCATCGTCAGGATGGCTGTTCCTGAGCAATGGTCAATCAGGGCACGGACATCTGGTCAGTGGTCCAGTGGAGGTTGTCGGGGTCAGGCGGTAGCAGATAGAGTGTGACGAATGACAGAGGAAAGTGGCAGAACAAATGAGAAGAAGGTGCAAAAGAGAGGCCCTGTTACTTCTTCATCAGAGCAAACACACACACACACACACACACACACACACACACGATCAGCGAGAAGCTTTGCTAAACAACACATACAAGCAACAATTGCAATTATTTCAGTTTCAGTTTCATTGTACAAGGATATTTGGGTCATGAGTTAAGATTCCCAAACGGAACAACGGAAACATTTTATTCTTATGGAGTGAAGACCCTTTGGGGAACATCTTGGGAAGGACTTTGTCTCGGATTGTAGCCAAGACAAAACAAACTTTAGCTTTACGAGAAAAGTTCTGGTCAAGCTGTGATACTCGACTTTATTATCATTTTGCCTTGCAGCAACTTTAGTAGCCACTAGCCCTGACAGTAAGACACGTCTTCTGAGAGCTTTGAACCTCCATGACAGCAACTGAAATTGACTCTTGAATCTGCTGGTGCTTGCAGAAAATAACGCATGGACAGCTGGAGGATGCCACACAAGCTCAGTGTGTGTGTGTGCATGTGTGTGTGTGTCTGTTTCAGACTGGGTTTGAATGTGATCCTCAAGGCGTCATAGTGTAAAGAGCAACAGAGTCCCCACATGGACAAGGTTGGGGTGGTGGACGGGTCAAACAAACGCAGGACTTTCACCCAGGAGGCCAACATCCAAGTGTCCATGACTTCACTTACATAACAAATTTAATGTAAGTAAACATACTTTAACCCAAACTATCACATTTACATCAATCTAATCAAGGAGTTTTTATGCCTAAATTAACCAAAGTGTGACTGTATGACAATGAAGGTCACATGACGAAAGTCACCTGACTTTGTCCTTTCCTGTGTGTTGAAACCTTGTGAAATGTGGACGATATTAAATGACACAAGAGAAAGGTAAGAAATGCATCACATGACACAAAAAAGCTTTTTGCAGGCCATCCCCTGAGATCACGCAGTCTTCCCAAACTGATGGATAATTATTTAAACTTCAGACAGATAATAAATAACTGGTGCCACAGAGACTTTAAAGAGGCACACGCTGTGATTTATATCATCAGTCTGCAGTAAAAACTAAAGGTGACTCAAGCAAAGTACTGAAAAGTTTTAAGAAGTCAGTGATGATTGGTGCACAAAGGTCACAGTGGTTTCCCAGCCCTCACTGGTCAGTGCTGCAGACCAGGGAGACCAAACCACCCCCTCTCCTCTTTCCTCCACGTCCTCTTCGCTCTCCTAAAATCTCCACCTCCACCCTCCTCCCCCTTTGTCTCCTTCTCCTCCTCACCTCTCCCACAGCCAGCCCGGGGTGAAAGAGCTGCTCTCATTCAGGGCAGTGGAGGGGGAAAGCTTGCTTTCAGGTCCCCCTCCTCAATGGCCCTTTATGCCAAGACCCCTGGGCCATCAACATGACAATGTGACAATGTGGCGGGGCTTTTTAAAAGAGATCCTGTGTTTGTTAAGTGTTTTTGCCCCTGAAGAGCAACCACGGGGCAGGGTCAGGAGACCTGAAAAGTGCCCATGAAAGACAAGGGCCAACTTTGATCACACGATGTGAAAGGGATGGACTTTTTGATTAACTTGAGCCGGCAGATCTGGGTCCTGTGGGTTCTGCCTCGTATGGGTTTTTCCAGTGCAGTAAATCTGAGTTCTAAGGACAATCTGTAATTCATCAGAATTATTTGAAATCATTAAAACTTTACATGCACAAGTTAGATGTTCATCTACCAAGAATGACTTACAGTGTGAAGAAAAGGGATGTGGTATTGGGCTGAACTGGAATATTTTCCAGACTCAAAGATGGCCTTTGAATCTCCGTGTGCAGTTTGAGAGTACATTGACTGGTGAGGTTACTGAAGTTTATCTCCACTCATGGATCAGTCGGTGGGATCAGCAGAAGTGGCAGGTTAGACACCTTCTTTATAATCTCTGCTTCACCTGCTGCAGCGAACAGGAAGTGCTGTAATCCTGTTTAATGGTTTGGCATTAAATTAGTCACTTCATAAAAACTTTAACTGCAACACGTAACTTCAAGAGATCAGCTGTTTAATTAACGCTCGCTGTTCTGGCCTGACTGCTCTTGCCCCAAGAACATTTGCAAACTCGCAAAGTAGTTTGTTTTAACTCCGCCCCGCAAGCGCCATCCTGTCCCCACAAATACCCAGAAGTTCACCAATTCTGAATTATTGACTATAGTCCGCAACAAACTCACTTACTCGCTAACAAATGAATGTATTGTTCTTCCTGCTGTTCACACAACACAGAAGACAGGTTGATCCAGGCTGAAAAGAAGATCAGGACGCCAAAGTGTGAGAAATAATGTGAGAAATGATTTTGGATTTGACAAATGGAAAGTGAAAGTAAAGCTGTTTTAAAGTTAGTCTGTTGCACGTCGAGGCATTCGGGTAACGAAGAAAAGTCCGTCTCAGTGAATCCATATGAACAGATTACCTTGGAGTTCTCGTTCAGTCAGACTTGACTTTACAGTAATACTAAAAGCAGGTTATAAAATCATGAGGATTTTCACAGCTGAATTAACCCTAACACTGCGGGTCGATGGGACATCAAGCGACAAACTCAGTCAACCTGTTGGCTAAAGCTTCAAACAGGTCGTGACACACACACCTTTAAGCCTTGACTGACATGTGCCTGTTAGCAACAGATCCAGATTGTTTCTCCTGACGTTGCCTCTGCATGGCATCCTTTCACGTAGGGATTAGAGGAACACGAAACCTGCTCTTTGGGCTCTTTGAAACCCTCTCTAACAACCCCATCTTCCCGGCTCATGTTATTGCATCTCCTGCGACATTCACCCCAAGCCACCCAGGAGCAAAGCAAACACACTCTCTGCAGATTCTTTCATTTACACATCCACTGCTTCTCCAGCTGGGCTGCTCCCTTTATTATTATTATTTTTTTAATCTTTTTTTAATCCCGTCGGAGCTGCACTGAACTCTTTTGCTCTCCACCTCCATGAAACATTTTCTATTATTCATCAAAAGGCGCTTTAAGCACCTCTCCCTTCCTGTTACACGAGCGAAAAACAAGACATCGCTGGCTCTTTAATGCCAGTTCCTCTCATCTCTGGGAACAGAATTTGTGGATCATTAAAATAAAACACAACCACAAGTTACGGAAAATTGATTCTTTGGCTTCGAGCGCAGGAATAAGAAAGAAGTGGGAGGGAGGGGAAGCTGTTCCTGGATGGATGAACTAAGACTTGGCCTCGATCCTGGCACTAAAATCACATCATTTCTCTCTTTGCTTTAATTCAGAGGAAATTTGCTCACTCAATCTGACAATACAGGCACATGGATGACTGCACATGTTACTCAACACGAGGGCCCGTTTCATTTGTGTGAGTATGGAAGTGACTCATGTGACAAGCGTTGTCAGTTCACAGCAACTAAAAGTATTCTTGATCTACAAGGTGCGACTCCATGTGAACAAATCAGCTCTTTGTACTAAAATTAGACTCAGAGATGCTGAGGGCTGCAGGTAATTAGAAAAAAAATGACAAAACAAATCCCTCTGAAGTTGGAGGACTTTCATTTTTAGCTTGAGTGGTGCGACCTTTTTAAGCTGATTCACTGGGCTTTTGAGTTATGTGTTTTTAAATATAGTAATGCCAGTTTATTTCGAGCACAGCACTCCGGGGAGAGTTATCACAATGGCCTCATTTTAGCAGAGTGGGATGGCAATCTTTTAGTGCAGGACTGTGTCATTGTCAAGTTGTGTGTTTTTTCTTTCCTCCCTCGTTCTGTCTGTTGGTTATCTGATGTTCTTGTTGCTATTTTTTTTTTCTTGTAGCTCCATAGCTATAGTTAAATGTAGGTCAAATCGGGGCAAAAATTGAAATGAGTGTGCTCTGCTCTCTGTCATAAAAAGGCACCTGGCTGTGAACTTGAGTTTGAGGCTAAAAATGACTGGAAGCGACGGAGCTTTTTGTTCTCTCTCAGGTGTTTTTCATTTGAAGACATTAGTGTTTCCTGCAAACGTTTATCTCTTCATTACAGTGTCAAAGGAATTCATACAAACAGCTGGATGTGGTTTTGGGTGATTATTTTAAGAGACAGTTTGTGTTCAGCTCTCAGTGTGCGTTTAGCAGGATTTGAAAAACAGTGAAACATCAACACATTCTGTGTTAATATTGTCAAAATCTAACCTTGAAACTTTCCCAACAACAACATTCCCAACAGTTATTTGTATTGAATGGAAGGGCCTTGACACAGTATGCTAAAGAGAATTCATTTAACTTCAGGAAAAAGAAAACTATATATGACACATTTTGCACCACTGATACATATCTATGATTAGCTGGAGGGAAAAACAACGAGTTTGCACAATTTTATAATTAGATTTACTAATATACTCACACAAACAGCCTGAATGTGAATTATATCATGTGTCCAAAAGCATAAATAAACTGCATTAAACCCAAATGGCTCATTTCCATTACATTTACACACGGTCTGATGCTGTTAGCACTGAGAAGGTGTTTGTGCCCCTCATAACAACCGAAGCTGATGAGCATGACTGAAAAGCCCGTGAAAGTGCTAAGGGGACAAATGGAATGCTGTAGTATTGTGCAATATTAAAATGAAAGATGACTTCAGTTATTGAGAGAAAAAACGAGAACGAAGTTGATGTTGGTTCACACAAGTAAGACCTTTTTCCTCTCTTACATCCTGCAAGTCTCAGTAGGATTAAAATATATTCTGTGTAGCTGTATTTTATTATGCACACAGACGCACATTTCCAGTTACATCATTCACTGACAATATTACTGTATCTCCAAATAGGCGAGTTGGGGGCTGCACATTTGGCTCAGAGACGCTTGAAACAACAGGGTAATCCCGAAGACCGCCGGGAAATACCGAACGCCGCGGTGCCTGATGGGAAACTACAAGCTCGACAAACCGCCATCTTTCTTTACAGCGAGTTATAGGGCAAAAAAACAACCAATTTCGAATGCTTATTTCTGCAAAATAGAACCGTTTAAGCAGTTCCACTTAGTCAGTTATTTTATATAACAAGTTTAAACAGAAGCGAGTGGAACGTAACTCCACATACTGTACTCATATCGGACGAAAGGCACAGTAGTTTGGCGTAAGCGCTCGACTTGTGGAGGTGGTTAATATGGGCCGCTCTCGGAGCCGCAGCTCGTCCCGGTCCAAACACTCCAAAAGCAGCAAGCACAGCAAGAAACGGAGCCGGTCTCGGTCGCGGTCCAGAGACAGGGAGAGGTCTAAGAAGCGGTCCAAGTCCCGGGAATCGAAAAGGAACCGCCGCAGAGAATCTCGTTCTCGTTCGCGGTCCACCACAGCCTCGTCCCGCAGAGAAAGAGCAGCCTCGCCGCCGGAACGCATCGACATCTTCGGCAGGACTCTGAGCAAGAGAAACGCCCTGGACGAGAAGCAGCGGAAGGAGGAGGAGGAAAGAAGGGCAGAGATGGAAAGACAAAGGAAGATGTACGTATATCGCATTTCTGTCTGCACCTTTAACGTTACATAACGTTGCTGTCCTCACTGAACTGCAATATGAGCTAAGCTAAATGCTAGGCTATCTTCATTCAGTTGTATAGACAGCGTTAGTACTTTGTACTAGCAAGCTAATGCTAGCAAGCTATCTGCACCAGCATGCTAACGTCAACTAGGCTGTACAGGCCCCGTCTACACAGGACGATTATTGTCCCTGTCAGAGCAGACCGCAGCTGTACAGCAGGACCAGCTCACCTTCTCGGCTGCACCTCAGCTTTTGGTTTGATCCTGAGGCCAGTGGGATTTTAATATAAGTTATGTCCTTGCAATTCTTACCATTTATTGTATTTGAATACATGTGGTCTTTTTTTGTTCTTAATGTGATGAAACATTTGTCCAGCTACAGGTAGAGTACCACCTAACTTTAAGCCCCTGTTAAGGTCTTCAACGATAATGAAAAATATCTAAATGCTTGAATCGGTACGGGTGCAGCATGGGTCGGACCATCTGCTGCAGCGGTGAAGTTGCTGCTTCAGGATGTGTCGATAAAAGTGTAACACTGTCTCCACTCTGCATCTTTGTTGTCACAAACGATGACCACGACACATTCATTGTCTCCTGCAGCTCAGTGTGTTGGACAGGGAGGCTGCTATTGTGAAAGTGTGTGTGGTAGCCAGAGGCACGGAGACACCTGAGATCTGAGCCACAGTCCCACACCTGGCCTCCTGAGTGGCCCTTTTTTTACTGCTCAATAGCCACAGGGCCACTTAACCAAGCATACAAATGTAAATCTCACGACACAGAGGCGTTGGAGTGAGTTCCCTCCAATGACAAAATATGTCACTTTACTTTGGTAGATAAGGAAGGACTTGGGCCTGGGTTGGGTAAGGTCTCTGGTTTCTGAGAAGGGCTGACAGGGTGAAATCAAATCTGGGGTGGTTCGTTTGTGTGTTTACAGTTGTGCCAGAAGCAATGTGACAGCACAAGTCTTAATAGCTTCCTGTTCAGACTGCATTTGGAGAAGAAAAATAACAATTTAAAAGCATTTTCAAAAGGTAAACAGGAAGACAGGTGACCTCTATCTGCATTCACCTGTCATTCTGCTGCTGCTGTGGTGGACTGGGATCACTCATCCCTACAGGGTTAGCAGACTAACACAGTCAGCCAAAGTACCACACAGCTGTGCAGTATGTTGTCCTTTACCCTTGTTGTTTGAGGTTAGATGAAAGCAAGAATAAACTCTGTTGCCAAGGAGCTACAGAACTACTGCCTACTCATCGTCATGAAGGTCTGAAGAGCACTTTGTGCTAAGTGTCCTGCAAGAGAACATGTTGGACCAGTTTGTCTTGAGGACAAATCTGGCCCGGGTCCTCCACAATGCAATAACCCTGTGGTCGGCCCTGTGAAGGAAGACCGCCTTGTTTAAACCTACTTTGCTAAGCCAGCGGAAAAACTACGACAGACCAAAATCATCATGTTAACTGCAGGGACAGCACATGTAGTTAAACTGTGACGGAGATCACTGATTGCTACATCATGAAGAAACAATGCTGCAGAGGACAGAACGTGGTGTAGGGTGATGTATGATAGGAGCGCACGTCAGCTTCCTGTAAACCGTCCCTCTGTTTGCCTCTTTTCTTTCCCCTGACCTCCAGCCGACAGCAGGAGATCGAGGAGAAGCTGATCGAGGAGGAGACGGCACGGCGAGTGGAAGAGCTGGTGGCCAAGCGAGTAGAGGAGGAGCTGGAGAAGCGGAAGGACGAGATCGAGCGGGAGGTGCTGCGACGTGTCGAGGAGGCAAAGCGCATCATGGAGCGGCAGCTGCTGGAGGAGCTGGAGAGGCAGCGGCAGGCTGAGTTGGCAGCGCAGAAGGCCAGAGAGGTAACGCTCGGTCGTTTGGAACGCAGCCCCTCCTTTCCTTACGTACGTCCCCAAACCCTCAGCCCCCCCTCCCCTGTCCCCACCTCACTCACTGGTCACGTGCTCTGACCGGTGTCCTCCTGCGGGACATGGTGGAGGTTGAGGTAGTTCCCACCTCCCCTGGTTTTACTTTTCAGAGTGTAATCCTGCCATGGTACAAGTTTCACTGCAGGGAGGGTCGATGCAGAGCCTGGGAGTGGCTACGGTGACAGTTTGACCATGAATTTACCTGCACACAGCATAACATGCAGCGCAAGAGGAATCGCATCAGTGTGAGAGTCTCTTCGCTCTTGATCGTTTATCTTCTTGTGCTCTATCTTTCCTAATCCAGTGTTAGAGTAACTGTGGCGATGGTTAATGTGGTCCTTTCTTACAGTTTCAAGCATGTGCAGCAACTAAAGTGCACATGAATTTAACCAAAATAAAATAAACTGCATAGAACGTGCACACACCTGCACCTTAAGCTGTGGTTCCTCAGTGCATATTCTTAATTTTCATGCAGCCACTTAAGGTTTTGCACCGATATGCTGGACGTACAGGACTTTGGATTTCTAACAGCAGGAGTGAATGTCGATTGTCTGTTTTAATCTGAGTGGAATTTCCCAGCCCGTCAGTGAGAGTTTTGCCATGGCAGACGGTTACAGAAACTGACTGACTTCATTTCTTTTGCATCATTTTTTAAAATCTTCCCTGGATCTCCTTGATCTTTGGTTTTTGTATTTGTATGCATCCCGTTTGATATCTGTAATAAAGAGCTCACTTTTTTTTTCTTTTTAAAGATGACACTTTTGTTTTACATTTACCGTCTCTGTACGTTGCTGGCCAGTTTCAAATGTTCCCAAATGCTTAAAAATTGACTTTAAAAAAACAAAAGAAAACAGTAAAACCCTGTCATAGTCATGTTACGTATGGGGTCAGCCAGCCTTTAGTTTGAGTGCTAATACGAAGCTCGGTCCTGTTCTCAAAGGAACCTTTGCTTCTTTGTTTTCTTTTGCACTAAGGTAGACAGCAGTGTGACAAACCCTGTGGCCCACCTCCCCAGGCGTCATTAAGAAAAGGAGGTCTGTTTACACTACAGTAATATTGTATTGTGAAGAGAGGGCCAGCTAAAGCCTAGTGACCCTGACGTTCTCAGCCAGTGGCTCGGCACTAATAGGGTGAGAAATGTAGTCCGAGCGCACCTCCTGTACCGACTCGGACTTATTCGGTCAGCCCTCTGCTGTCTCTATACTTCCACTCCCAGTCAACAGGAGCCGTAGAACTAACGGGGCTCTTCTGTAATTCGGCTTCATCTTTGATGCGGACGGCGGCGTCGACAAGGCGCCGGGCTCTGACGTTTTCAGTCAAACCTGATGTGTTAGAAATGTTGATCACATTTGTTTGATTCACAGACAGTTTGTCCTGTACAGGTTGTCTTTACCACCACCTCCCCCTCCCCCCACCTTCTCTTTAACAAGCCCTGTTATGAGAATCTTCTGCTGTGGGACACATAATGACGGACCACCTCACTTCCTGTTTCCGGTTTGACACGGTTAACTCTCTGTGGTCTAACATCTATCTGTTACTGCATATTTTTACAGTTAAAGAGCTTTTTCTCCCCAGAGGAACAAATGTACTGTGTTATGTACTCATGACTTGCTTCTCCTATAGGGTTGCTGCCAAGTTTTTTTTGACATTGTTATTTTGTAAATACATCTTGTGTTGTTATTTTTGTAATTCTGGAAACACGACTCACCACCTTCCTAACTAGCACTCGACCTGAGCTGGCCTGCAGCCTTTCAGCTCACCTGTGACTTGTGTGCTGTACTGTAAGTGTACCGTGGTCCGGCCCTCCTCGACCACACGCAGACACCACTTTGTGCTGTGCTCTCCTTCGCTCTGCTATCGTCTCAAAGGGGACTGAGCCACTGTAAACAGAAGGAGAAACCTTTTAAAAAACAAACCAAACGAGCTGCGGCTGCAGGCGCAGGTTAAGCAATACAGAGATCAGAGTTATAAAGAGGAATGCCGCGGGCGCAGTATGGCAGAATCCCCCCATACCTACCCACCCACCCACCCACCCCAGGAGCGCTTCTCTGTCTCTGCAGGGGGCCACACAGTCCGGACGAGACAGTAAATATTCAACCGTTTAATGCCGAATGCTTTCACCAGTTGTGTAGGTACACAGGCAAGGAAAATGCGTAGGTATACGTGCATTGGTGAGCCAAAACTATTCCCTCCTTTATTTGTATCCTTTTTTCTCTTGCTTATAATGATGTTAAAAAACAGCAATTGTATTTTCTTCTAGATTGTACTGTCTGTCATTTTATATCTGTCTTCTATTTATGAGTGTGATGAGTGGGTCCCCCTCCCCTTTACTTAAAAAAAAATTCTTCTTTAAGTTTTTTCTCACAGTAAAGCAGTGAGTGTCTTAGGTGTGGCTTAGCTTTTCATTTTTCTAGGAGGGTATTAGCAGCAGTAGAGGAAGGGAGAACAAACTAGCGGGTTCACCCCCCCCCACAGTTTCTTTAAGGCTTTTTGCCCCCCTTTTTTGTATCTTTAAAACAGTTGAGGCTGCAGAGAATGCCACAGTGTGGTGATATGCGAGAGGCTGAACAGACTCCTCTGTGGTGGAGTGTGTGTGTGTGTGTGTGTGTGTGTGTGTGCGCGTGTGTGTGTGTGTAGTATGTACATAAAGTGCTTTGTGGCTGTAGCCTGTTCGTGCGCTAACATGGAGCCGTGTCACCCGTCTAGGAGGAAGAAAAATCTAAGCGGGAGGAGCTGGAAAAAATCCTGGAGGAGAATAACCGCAAGATCGCCGAGGCTCAGGCCAAGCTGGTACGCCCTGCACTGCTGCTTCTCTGTTTGCTTTGTGGAGGCATTCGTCACATTGGGAACCCTGTTTGTTTTGCTGCAAAATGAATGTCACTGTTTTAATAGCCCACGTTTTGTTAAAAATGTGACGATGCAGGTGTCGCACCGTTTTCCATTAGATTTAAAGATCGTTTACTATCGTGAGTTGTGAAGTCCAGTAGACCAGATTTATGCCCTCATAAATCTCATTTACATTTTCAAATTCTTTTTCTTTAAGTATAAATAGGCTACATGGTGATACGCCATATTCTTATTATTGTGAGGAATGTATAGCCAAATTTAAAGAGATTATTTCAAATGTATATTATATTTCAAATTATTTGAAATATATTTTTTATTTCAACAGTCAGTTGGGAGTTTTGAGTTTATCTCAGTGACATTTTGCAGACAATATTCAGCAAAATAAATATTCCTGAGTTCAACAAAACTCCCAGCATTCAGAGATTCAACTGTTCAACAATAAAAAGATAGAAATTCACTTAAACGTCCCGAGTGAACCCTCTTCCGACACAAATCAGTAAAGGATCTCTGAAAGACAGGAAGCAAAAATCCTGCTTTTGATTTCAGCGAAAGTGAAAGCTCGTTTAGATCGATTATTGATTTAGAATTGAAATCGTGACACTGCTAACAACGAGCGCGGTAAGAAAACACACATCATGTCTTTAATTACAAAAACCTGTCCTGGAGGTTTGAACCACAGCATGACGGGGTAACTTAATAATCCTCCAGCGAGAACCTCCTGTGTTCAGCTGATGGTTATCGGCCAGCGTTGGCGTCGTGAGCCGAAGTTTGTCTAAAGCGTGTTTATTCGATTCAGGCTCGATTTGGACGAGCTGAGTTCGTATCGAACAGACGCTGAAATGCTGCGAGTTAAGGAAAGCGTTGAGCGTGTCATTTCCTGTCCTCGTCTGACCTCCTTGTTTGTGCCCCGTCTGTTCCCGCAGGCCGAGGAGCAGTTGCGTATTGTGGAGGAGCAGAGAAAGATTCACGAGGAGCGCATGAAGCTGGAGCAGGACCGTCAGAGGCAGCAGAAGGAGGAGCAGAAAATCATCCTCGGCAAGGGCAAGTCCAGGCCCAAGCTCTCCTTCTCCCTCAAGGCCACCGAATGAGACTGCTCCCCGCCCCCCTTCGTCCACCTGCCTTCATCCCCCATCCAGCTCTCCCTCCTCGTCCTTCAAGCCCCCTCCCGCTCCTCCGCCCGCTCCTCCCCCTCCTCCTCTCTGGAACGCTCGCTTCGTTTTGGAAGTGCTGAAGGAAGGCCCGAGGGAAGGGGGCTCGACCCGGCGTGCTGACTCGGCCCGCGTCGCTCTCTCCGGCCTCGAAGAGGAGGCCGCTCTTCGCCCTCGAAGGACCCGACTGCTCCTTCATCCCCGCCGCACAGATGACTCTTGTTTGTGCTTTTTTTTCAGTTTTATTTACATTTTTAGGGATGTTGAACTTTTGATGTAGAATGCTATAACGTGTCCCTCGCCCTGCAAGTCTTAACTCTGGTGTAACAGCGAGCGGCTGCGGCTGCGTCTGCGGCTGCGCCTGCGCTCTTCTTACATGTGTTCACAGCCAGCAAACTACAATAGAACTCCAGTCCCCGATGTGGAAGAGAGAGTGTGTGACTTTGTCTAGCTCAGCTTTACTGTAGAAGCTCATGTGCAGCCTGGCAGTTGGGTTTGGGTTTTTTTTTTTTTTTCTTTTTTAGACAAAATGGCTGACGCAGCGGTGACAAATCACAGCGCGGCCTTTTTAAAAGCACAGTCAACTTCCCGTCCAGCTGACAGGTTTGTGTCTTCCACCTTCCTTTACTCATAAGCTCGGCTTCTTCTTTCTGTGTGTGTGTGTGTGTGTGTGTGTGTGAGTGTGTGTGTGAGAGTGTGTGTGAGCTCTCATCCTCTAAAGGACACAGCATGGCGTTGAGAGGAGGAAATGTAAAAGCTCGTGTTAGATTTTCAGGCGAACTCGACTCCCAGGCTGCCCATGACTGAACCGAACCTACAACAGGATGTGTGTGTCTCGTCTCCGGTGGGGGTGGGGGGTGGGGCCTTTTCCTGTGTGATGTAATGTCATTAGCCTCGCTGTGATTTCCTCCCTCACTTAAGATTGAGGAGATTGATCCATGATTAGAAAACAAAAAGCCACAGTGAAGGTGAATACTTGAGCTTTGTTTTATCGGACTCGACCACGCAGACGTGTTCTGTCCCTGAGTTTTGTTGTGGTACATTAACTTGGCGAAGGCGCCTCACTTGGTAAGTTCATAGAGGATGGACAAGTTCAGGTAAGCTGAGGTTTGAGGTCAGCAGCTGTGTGTGTGTGTGTGTGTGTGTGAGAGAGAGAGTGTGAAAGCATGTGTGTGCGTGTGTGTGACTGACCAGCTGACCTCAGGTGGGTATAATGTCTTTTTGTTACGTCTTGGGATTTTGAATTTGTCATGTAATTTCCCCCAATTGTCAAGGGACTGAACAATAAATCCATTGAACGCCTCGTCTGGTGTGTGTTTGTGTGTGTGTGTGTGTGTGTGTGTGCGCGCGTGTGTGTGCGTGTGTGTGAGATGCGTTGAATCCAGTCTTTTTTTGTTTCGCCAGCAGTTTAAAAACCTCAGGAGATGAAGCCCACCCGAAGTTCACCTGCACTCAGTTTAATTCAGGGTTCGCGCGCTGCTTTGCGTGGCTTTCGTTCGCAGTCACGTCAGCCGTGACGTGACGTGGTCAGTGACCGCACAGTGAACAGTCCGCGGGTTGTCGGACGCTAACGACCCGTTCGGGAGCGATGCATCAACGTTAAGCAGATTCCCGTCATGAGAGCGTTGAATCAGCTGGCAGCTCCGGTTTGAGCTCTCTGGCTTGAGTACAGCAAGCGGGCACACACAGGCTCCCGGGGCTGCAGTTCAGAACTGCGTTTAGAAAAAGACTGATTTAAGGCAAGTCTTAAAAAGTGATGAACTCGGTTGCAACTGCCCACTCCATTAAAGTTTAGCGTGTCTGTTTTTTCTTTAAATACGACCCTCAGCCCTCCTCTCTGTGAAGCTGTCCACAGTTTAGGACGATCATCCGTGAGTCTGTCTGTCGGTCCCCTCCGGCCTCCCACCGACCCCGGTGCCCGCCGCGCCGCGCCGCGGCCCGCGGAGCTTCCACTCACTAAAACGAGGAACAGCTTTGGTTGGTAAGAAATTCAGCTGACTTTAGAAACTTTATCTCCACACACAAAGCAAAATTTAGAGAAAAACATAACGGGACAGATTATTTGGAAATGTTTGAAAAGGGTCAAAGAATTTTAACTATTTAAGAATTAATTAACGATTCAAGCAGCTCTTCAAACGCTTCTTTGCATCTAATTTAGTTTGCAAATTCTGCCAGCAGGATTTCCATTTGATCCACTTTATCTCTGAAGGAACCACAGACGTGAACGTCCTGTGCAGAGCGCTTTCCTGCTTTCAGAGCTTCACAGTGAGGTGTGTGTGAGTGTGTGTGAGAGTGTGTTTCCCAGCTCTCTGTGAGCCGGGATCGTCGCTGTCCGACGTGTTGAGGGAAGGAAACGATTTAAAAATAAAGAAACTCCTAACTTCCTGCGCGCCTCCAACCACGCGTCTTTTATTCAAACTACAAAAGTACATTCGACAAAAGTACAACTTTACAACATGAGATTAAAACACAGCGACGCTGACTTCTACTTTAACGAGACACTTTAAATAATTTTTTTAATGTTTTTATATTTTTACTGTGAGAAATTAAACAATTGAAAATACACTGCATAGTGGGATTTTTTGCAGCCACTTTTGGATTGTTTGTTTTTCCAGGTGATGTGGAAAAAGTTCCTAAACTACCTCCAAACCTGTCTGAAAACGCGCCACACGCACTCCAACTCCACACAGAAATATTCTCCACATATTTCGGTTTGACTTCATCGCGATCCGCTGCCAGTAACGAAACCCAAACACTTAAACATTTGGAGAAAGTTCCGCGGGGCCTGCGCGCTCAGGCGCACGCGTCAGTCCGGTTAATCTAATACATTCCGGCTTTGAATTAAATTAACGTGAAGCTCACACCGCGACACTAAACATCCAGTCTGTTGATTCCAGGCCCGACGGCAGAGCAGCACGCCGGCTCGGAGTCCTCACACTCATCAGCCTGATTATCAGCTAAGCAAACAGCCACAATCCACAGAGAGAAAACCGCCCTGATCGAATTAAGTCGTTAGAAAGTGTTAAAATGTCACACTTTACGTTCAGGGTGTGTGTGTGTGTGTGTGTGTGTGTGTGTGTGTGTGTGTGTGCTCGTCAAATTAGAGTCCACTGACTAAAAACTGTGTCTGCAGAAGGTGTGAATGTGTGCTATTTCAATTAATGAACCTGTGTTAAAATAACGTTTTAATAGCAGTCTTACAGCACAACACAAGGTCTGATAATGTGATTCATAATAATCTAAATATATTAGTTTGTCGGTTAAAAAAAAATAAAACATCACAAATACAAAACCTCGTTTGGCTTTTTACAAGTTAAAACAACTCGTGGATTTCCCCTTTAAACTCCCTCTGTGTTATGAAATAATCTGTTAAAATAATTTGAGCTTGAGTTGTATTTATTGGTAATTAATACAGTCTATTGTGCGCTTTTTACTTTTCATTTACGTGTCAAATAAAGCAGTTTCTTTGTTTCTGGATTTCCTCGGATGTCTCGGGATTAGCGGGGTTTTCCGCTAGTGGGCGCTCTTGCCTTTTGGAAAAAGTGGAGCCGCGCTCAGTGGAGGCTCTGAGGCTCACTGTATGAGCCTTATGGGAGCAAATGTTTGCTCGTTGTTTTCATCATGGGGGCCGTAAACACGCGAGATAGTGCGCCTTGTCTGAGGAGTAAAGACAGGATTAATTTACATGGAGTCTGGTCTGTTCGGTCAACCTGCTGCCATCCTTTAGGGCCGATATTTTAATTGTAGTGGATTTTATCGTCATATTTTGTGTTACTGGGCTAATTGTATTTGCCATAATTTATTGAAACATTTGTTCATCCGCCTGCCTGTTTGACACAATTCGGCTGAAATTCCTCCCCAGTTTGCTCACTGGTCGCCGTACTGAACCAGTTGCCCTTCTTTGACTGACAGCTGAGTTCCTATTGACTTCCCCGCCGAGGGACCAATCAGCGGCGGCTGGGGGCGGGGCCTGGGCAAAACCAGCTCCACCAAATATTCCCAGTCGCGGTCCCTTGCAGTTACTTTCCATCCAGGTTTCGGAGCGGTGTTGCCGAGGCATCACGCGTGCGTTAGTGTGCGGGCGTTCGGGACGGATCTGCCGCACGCAGCGCCTGTTTTGCGGGAGGACCTTCTAGTATGAGAACTTCCATTCCAGCTCCTTTGATTTCTTTCATTCTCATGTTTGATCATTTTCTTGTTTTTGACCATCCGACCCCATTGCTTCGCCCTTCTCATTTTCCTGCTGCTGTCACCCACAGTTTCACCAGCTGAAAGGGGAATATCTCACCATTTCCACCACCAGCCATCACTGTCCTCCTCCTCCTCCTCTCTGCCGCCGCCGCTCTGGATTTTGGCGTTGCACTGCTGGACTATAACGCAGAGGGATTTATATTTGTGTTGATTTCAGCCTGCAGCCCAGCGGACACGAGCAGCCTTTTCTCTCTGGGGGATGTACAACAGCGGCTGTGCGCTCTGAGCAGCGGAGAGGATCACCGCACTGCCCGCTGAAGGAACTGCTGCCGTGCGCCTTTGCTTTCTGGAGCAGGTCTCTCATCTGGAGATGCTCTAGTACGCCTGACCTGGGTTTGTGGTCCGTGCGCACTGGATCGGGATATAAGGAGAAGAAACCGCCATCTCCTTCCTGGAGCGCTTGTCCTCTGATTTAATTTTTTTGTGGACATATTTGGTTGTTTTGAGACGGATTGTGCATCCACCCGGAGGCGCGCAGGCGACACCATGGGGGAGTCGATGTGGAGATATTATTTTGGAGTTTTGTTTATTGCCTTCAAAGTGGACTTGTGCCGGGCGCTCATCCTGGAGTCCATCTACTGGAACACAACAAATACCAAGTAAGTGGAGCCCAAGCCGCGCCGGTGGCCGCCTGCCCCCGCAGCGCTGTGCCCGAGCGGACTCGGCGTCCTGACCGACTCCGCTCGGAAACAATCAGCCCCTTTAACGTTAGCTTTGCTTATGTGTGGGGAATAAACCGAGTTATTGGTAATTCTTTATAATCCCGAAATATAATTGAGCACACGGTGAGAGGAACAAAGAGCTCTCAGAGTAGCTGATTTTAAATTTTTATCCTGGCCGGTTTTTCTCAGCACACCGCGGCGATCCGCTCGAAACGCGTCTCGACAAATAAATAAATAAATAAGAGATTATGATTCGTAAAAACGGAAATCATTTCGATTCGCACAATTTTTCGTTTTTATTTCAGAGAAATGTCAGGATAAAAGTCCCTAAATGAGAAGTGAACACCTGTTTTCACGTCTGCTGCTCGCTTTAGCCGAACTGATTTGCCGTTCGTGTCCCGTCGTTGGATCTTTACGCGCGGTGAGCAGCGAGGCCCGCTCGGCCGCGCGTCCTGGTGCCATTCAACAGTTCAAACCGCTGCACACTCACTCCGATCCGCCTCTGGTTGTGGCGTTTGGTCTCAGGTCTGGTGTGTGTGGCCCGTTCGGGTTGTGTAGACGTCTGAAGTCAAATGAATGTTGAACTTCGCCACCTCAGTCAGTAAAAACTGGGACTGGCGGGCGTGTTGGAGCCTGCCGGGTCCGCGCGGCCGCCTGAAGCTGCACTCAGCTCATTAGCAGGTTTATGAGCAGACACTGGGTGTTATTTTTATTCTCGCTGATGAAATGATGTTGGGGAGAGGAGAGAATTGAGCCCTTGTTGTGCCTGGCGAGGCGGAGGCTCTGCTGGGACGCTCCACCTCGGCCTCTGGTGCGGTTTGCAGCACTTTGCGTGGACAGAATTAAATGATCAAGTGAAGCCTGAGCTAAATTCACTGGAAATATGACGGAGGAGGCGAGAAGTTTGAGTAGACCGTCGTGCGCCTCCACCCGTTACTGGAGCCTGACAGAGGCCTGAATGTGAGACGCAGCACAGCAGTGGATGCGGTGGATTTGTGGATGTCCCACCCGGTTGTGTGTGTGTGTGTGTGTTTTTAATAACACACAGAGGCCTGCTTCCGTATGACCCTCACCATTCTAACATCGGCTCCGCTTGCCTCCTAAATATTCCTACAGAGCCAGAAAGGCGGTTGAACTCCTTCTTTCTGCTAATAAAAAGGTGTCTTTCTCCTCCTCTCCAGCCTGCCTGCAGCCCGGCGGGGGGCGCCCCTCTTTGTGCCTGCTTCGTCACGGCCAACTCGCTCAATAATTCAGCTTTTGGCTCCGGTTCGGGCCCCTCAAAGCCCCCCTCGGTCTCCTGTTTTTTCCTTAGTGAAACGCAGCGCGGCGTCGACGTCCTGGCGGTCTAACAGGTGTCTGTTGTTGCGTGGCTCGTTAACCTGTGCGGTGCAGGCTTCGCTTTCGTGCGGGACGGGGCTCAGCCTCAGCCCTGCAGCCTCTTGACTGTCACGGCCATCTGCGTCCTCCGAGTCCGGCCTGCGCACGCAGCGACGCGCCTGCACTTCAGAGCGCAGCGGCAACGGCGCGTTTTAACGCTGAAGTTCGGCCGTGGCTGCACTTTGCACGCATGCATTTCAGCCTAAATGGTGCCGTGATGTTTAGGTCACTGCGTGAGAAGCCCCATTTCATGACCGTTTGGTTTTAGATAGATGGATGGATGGATGGATGGATGGATACTCTCAGCAGCAGAGACGGTGACGGTTTAAACAGGAGAGCGGGGGTCAGATTTTAGTTTGATCCCAGCAGCAGGTCCATACATCTCTGTGAATGCTTTTAAAAACATCTTCCGCATATCTCATCCCCTGAGAATGTTTTCTCTCTGTACAGGGACCAACCAACAACTTATTTTGTGCTTTTTTTAAAAAATAAAAAAATAAAAACCTTCCTCGCAGAGCCGGTGCATGAAACCGCCTCCATTTTGGATCTGCAGCTTTTTGCAAATTAGTATGTCATTTCAGCTGGCGCGTCAGTTTTGATTTTAAAAAAGGAGGGGAAAAAAGCAACCGACAGCAAAGAAAGGAAAGCGCGTCCGCCCCTGGAGGAAGTGCGGGCCTCGGGCTGCATTCTTTACGTCGTGTGTGCGTGAGGGGGTCAGAGGTAAAAGGCCAGAGAGACCTCACTGTGTGTTTCTAAATCCCACTCTGTGGCTGACCTGAAAACATTCAGGACGTTTTCACACGGCTCTGAAAAACAACATCATCCAAACTTTTTTTGTTTCTTTGCGTCGTCCCTTTTCACAGCCTGTTGAAAGCCCTCAGCCGGTTATTCCTCCTCGGTAACAGAGAACCCCAAAGCGTGAATATCTTTATTCAGCAGGTCAGCAATATGGTCGACAGGCCGAGTTGTCCTGCCTCGGCGTCTCTCTCTCTTTCAGTTTGTGTTCGTCCTCCTCTTTGACTATTCAGGGAAGGATGAATGTTAGAAATGTGAAGGCTGCGGGCCAGTCTTAATGCCTTTGTGTGTGTAGGCCGGGGGAGAGCATAAAGAAACAGCTCGGCAGTGTGTGTGTGTGTGTGCATCTATCAGAAAAAATCCCTCCACAGGACCCACGGCCGTGTCGATTAAACCTCATTGTTGCTTGTGCTTTACTACTTTCCTGCCCTCATGCATGAACCTCAGAGGAAGAAAAAAAAACAAGAGAATGACCTCCTCCTTCTCCCACCGATCTGCAGCACACACACCTCCTTCTCGTGCTAATCCATTTTGTAGTTGGGAGGGAGAAACAAAAGCGAGGCCTGCTCTACATGGTTTATGTAAAAAGGAGCGCTGCCTCTCTTCCAGCGCAGTTCATTAAGAGATTACACAGAAGCCCAAAGAGCCTTTGTGACCGGGCAGTGACGGGGGCACCTCTGTGGGTCCTTTTGTGAATGCAGGGGTGGGGAGGGCTACAGAGATGCAGCTCCATCATGAATGAGTGACGAGGCCAAGACGATGCCCTCCCTCTCCCTATCCGTCCTCACAAAACCCCCGCGGTGCCTCTAATTCTCCCCCTTTTCTCCCCCAGCTGGGAGAAATCGGTTGTTTTAATTTAGCTACATCGACCGGCAGCGACGGGAAAAACGTTCGGAGGGAAAAGTGAAGCGCTGCCATGTTCGACACAGAGTTCACGCTGCCGGGGCGATGGAGGTTGATGTGGCTTTTTAATGATCGCTGCCGAGAGAAAAGTTGATGATTAAGATTGTGGAATAAAAGAACAGAACAGGGAGGGAGAGAAGAGAGAGTTGGGGGGCCTCTTGGGGCCAGGCAGGGTAATTATGTCTAGGCCTGCTCACATCCCGTAGGCCTGGATTACTGGATGAAAGGTAGGCGGACAGAACCGGGGAGAGGACGAGGGGGGACGGGGTGACAGGCGGCCTGAAGACCTCCGACCCCTCGGCCGACAGAGGGCGAAAGCCGGGGAGCTTGCGATGAAATGCGGGCGGATTAACCCTCACTGCTCCTCGGCTCGGCCTCTTCGCCTGCCGCCTCACTGAGTCCCTGCACTGCAGCTGGGACTCAGAGGCAAACAGTTGCTTCTTGGATCTCGGATGTCTTTGTTTTCTCATAAGTTCAGGGCCACAGGAAGAAGAGGACGAAGCTGAGATTCGGACGAAAGGGGGGGGGGGGGGATTAGAGCAGGACGGCCACCGTGACTGTTTTTGTCTCACACAAATCCAGAGGTTTAAATAGAACGAGGGGGTGGAGGTGGAGACGCGTGGCGACAGGAACGCGGGATCGGTTTCTGTTGGTGTTTCACTGGCGACAGATGCAGCAGTCAGAACCCCTCAGGAAGCCGGCCTACAGTCCTCCTCCTCCTCCACTTTTTCCTTTTGCTCCTTTTGGCCCAAGTGTCCCTCCACCCACCCACCCACCCACCCACCCACCCACCCACCCACACACCCACCCACACACCCACACCCACCCACACCCACCCACACACACACACACACACACACACACACACACACACACACACACACACACACACACACACACACACACACACACACACACGCTAAACAAGACGCCAAACTTAAAGGTGAAGAAAAGCAGTGAGGAGGTGGAGGAGGAAAACAGATGCGACCCCCTGCGTCACACACCTGTGGGTCTCAATCTGCTTTCACTTCACTTCATCAGAACGTGTTGTTGTCTCTTCTGTCCCAGCCGTGACGAGAGCAACACGTGGACGACCGCTGAAGACCGATCACGGGCTTTAGAATCCCTCCTCTGAGAAAAGCTGTGAGCTCTTTATTAGTCCGTCTGATTCTCGCCGTTTCTTTATGAAAGGATGATGAAAGCCTTTTCAGGGTGACAGAAAGTTGGAGGCGGCGAGGACGGAGTTCAGACTTCCCACCAAATGTCCCGACGGCTCGGCTGCTCTCTGTTAACTCCTCCGGCGGCGCAGGTGGTGTTTGTAGGGGAGGTGCAGGTGGAGCAGACAGAGGGGATAAACAGTGAGGAGAGGAGGAGGAGGAGGAGGAGGAAGAGGAGCAGGACTGTCTGATTATTCTGCAGGGTCAAACGGCACGAGAAAACAGTCAAACACACCTCAGCTGTTCCTTCGCCTGTCGATTGTGATTATTATGATTATCATGGAAAATATTTTTTAAAAGTTGACCACATATTCATATTCATATTCATATTTATCTGTTAAATTCAAAAGGAGGCTGTCGTTGCCTCTTCAGGTTTCGTACCAACAGCAGATATGATTCAGTCATTTCTCAGACGGCCGCCGCTCATTCTTTCCTTTATCGATTAATCTGCTGGCTGTTTACACAGTTAATCAATTAGTCTATTAATAATAATCAATTTGACATCTTCAAGTTGCTTCTTTTGGTGCTTGTACTTTGTGACGCTCTTTTGAACACCACACAGAGAAGTTATTTGGTCAGCTTCTCTCTTACGTCGTCACGCTGCTGTAACTCGTCACAGGATGAAACTTTAGCGTAATAAAGGTGCGCGTCGTCGCAGCCCGCGGAGCTCCTGCTGCAGCAGCTGCAGGCCTCTCAGTCCCTCTCAGGAACATTCATGGTGGGGGCGGACGAGCTGAAGGAGGGGCTGGGACAGGGGAGGGGGCCAAGGGCCACCAGGGTCAAATGCATTCACAGTCATGAGACGGTGAGGCGAGCTGGTATTTGCTTTGCTCCTCGGCCCACCGCGGCGCCTCGTGTACCTGCTGGCTTGTCGCAGGTATCAGGCTCACACGGCGGCCGAAGGGGAGCGCAGGACTAATTAATGAGTGTCCGGCTCGACAGCCTGGTCGTCTTCCACGCCTCCTAATCAGCCTCGTGTCGGCAGCTTATCTTTAAACCCACATTTAAACTGTTTTATTCCTCCTTGTCAGCATTTATTCGGTGTTCTCATTACGGCACGTTGCTGTAGATCAGCTGGCTGAAGTACCAGCGTGTATGCACGACTTTCTTACAAAATACTGCACCCACTAACACCCGTTAATGTCTGCATCTGGTCTTCAGCAGAGCTGCCGCGATCAGATTAGTCGATCAGTCAACAGAAAGAAAATTATGATCGATCGTTTCAGTCATTTTTTGAACTATAAGGTCAAACATTTGCTGGTTCCGACGTGTTAAATGTCAGGATTTGCTGCTTTTCTTTGTCATTTATGACAGTAACTGAAGAGCATTTGGGTTTTGGACAAAACAAATGTAACAGTTTAAATGTAACACTGAAACTTATGGGATCAATAAAACAAACCTGTCAGTTTTGGTCATTTTAGTGGAAAAAACAAACACTGAAAGAGTCGTGTGTGTTCACTCTAATTTTGGTGTTAAACGGCTGCAGAGGAAGGAGAGTTTTAGCTGTGCTGTTTTGCTCCTGGCTGTTTGGTCAAACATGTTCAGACTGTGTTTACGTGTGAGGAACAGCGACAGGAGTGTGTGTGTGTGTGTGTGTGTGTGTGTGTGTGATCTCGTGCTTGCTGCTCGCTTCCCGTCCAGATAGCATTCAGGCTATGGAGCGGCCGACGCGACGCCCTGTGTGATAACCTTTACACAAAGATGTCATCAGAAAAGCTAATGATTCAACAGGTGTGAACAGGTGTTTACAGCAGGTGTGGACCTGTGCTCGTGTGAACTCACACATTTTTGATTCTCCAAACCTGGACTGACCCTAAGCTAATGCAAAGCTAAAGATTTAAGCTAATTTTACTTAAAGTGGAATGAAATGCAGTGATGTTTCTAAGGCTTCTCCTTCTCATGTCTGTTAAGTCCACAGCTGGACTCAGACTGTCATTATGTAGTGGTTGGCCTTTCTTAGCTTTTGGACAGGCTAAGTGTTCATGCTAACGCAGGCTAAACCTTTAGCTTCACACTTGAGGCTGGTTTTCAGTTTTAAGGGCACAGAAGAAGAATCTGCTGTTCACCTCTCTGTCCTCTCTGGAAGCTTTGAGATTAACCTCTTTGGAGGGAAAACAAAAAACTGCCACCCTACGAGCTACACACACACACACACACACACACACACACCACTAACGTGCACACATACGTACACAGATATTTAAAATAAGCACATGCATTCTTTCACCCCTGTATAAACACATATTTCCATTTGCACGCATGAATGAACAGCGCACACACACACACACACACACGCACACACACACAGCTAATGCATACACATCCACAGTTTGTGTAGAAGTGAAGCCCCCCCCCTCGGCTTTTCTAAGGACCTTTCTCTTTCTCTCTCTTTCTCTCTCTGTGTGTTCTACTTCTTCCCTCTCATCCCCCCTTCCTCCGCACACACACACACACACACACACACACACAGACGATAGGATGATGCCAGATGGCGCTGCAATGCACAGACATACATCCCTGTCCTCTCCCGCTCTGCCCGTGTCCGTCCATCACTGGACACACTGTACCGCCGCTGAGTGCGTCCCCGCAGGGCAGAGAAACTATTCGCTCGGCCCAGTTAGCCGCTGTGTGTGCGTGTGTGTGTGTGCGTGTGCGTTTGCATGCAAAGAGATGATGGAAAGGGAAGGAGAAATAATGTGTGTGTGTGTCTACATGTTAGACAGACCAGGCGTGCGTGTGTGTGTGTGTGTGTGTGTGTGTGTGTGATGGACACAGAAGAAGAAGAGCTGGAAGCCAGTATGTTGGTATTTATGAAACTGATTGGGATTTTTCTCCCCACCTTTTTCATTTGGTGCTCTTTGTTAATTATGAATGCACTGAGGCTCAGTCAGTGCTGTGGGCCCCCGGGGTGAAGGCTCCCCCGCCGCCTGCCGCGCTGCCAGAGCGGAGAGCGACGTGCTTCCTCCGAGGAAAACAGGTCAGAGTTCGCTCGGAGAAGCTGGGCTGCAGATCTTTGTACAGCACATACATGAACGTATGGCTGCAGGCACGTTTGTGAGGGGAAGACGGGGGACCACAAGCGCACTGACGGTTTTGAGATTTTTATAATTATTTCAGTCATTTTCAGGTGCTTTATATATCATTTATATGCTGTTTATATGTTGCTGACGATACAAATTAATTCCTGATTGATGAACTTAGTCTCATGGACTCATGTTTACTTTTTAGATTAATCGATTATCCGCAGGGCTGTGGGACATAATCAAATATCAAAATATTTTTCACCACATACCTCATCTATCACAGTATCAAATATGGAGATAATATTGATATACTGCCCAGCCCTTATTATCGTTTGGTTCGTAAAAGACATTACAGGAAATGTGTGGTTTTATCTGAGCAACTGCGACTTCACAGTGAAGTGAACGAAGCAAAATGACTTCAAACGATTAATCGATCACCAGAATTTCCTGTCAGTTCTTTCAGCTCTGGTTCACGGGTGTAGAGACCTGTTTCCCACCGAGTCCTCACACACACACTCTGCATATAATCAACATGTTAAAACCAAATGGGCCCACTAGATATTCATTAGTGCACCAGAATTCACAGCAGGCCATAAAAAGCCTCCCGGGCATCCATACTTAACATTTCAAATTGTATTCAAGCGTGGGGTAAATTCGTTTAGCAGATAAATACAAGGTTTCACCTCCAACTCAAGCTCCAGCTGTGTGTGTGTGTGTGTGTGTGTGTGTGTGTGTGTGTGATATGCTGCAGGGGCTCTCAGTGCTCACAGACTAAATGGCAACATCATTTTACTTTTGGGAAGAATTTAGGGAAATTCAGCTGCACTCCCAGACAATCTCCTCCAGGCTTTGAGTGTGTCGCTGCTGCTCCTCTTGTTTTGAGCTTTTATTGTTTTTTAATTTTCTGTTTTGTATGCCCTCGCCGTTCTGCCATTTCCCTCGCATCCGGGAAGTGCGCCGCCTTGGCCTCATCTGTCCGGTTAATTATTTTTCTTTCCGTCGCTGCCACACTGCTGAAGAAAAGCTCTGATTTCGCCTTCAGATACGGGGGGTCACTCTGTAGCCAACACACATCGGCATACGCCACACAATCCGCCATTATCCTTCATCATAAAAAATTAATGGACACAATCAGTAATTACCACATCAATAATTAAGCCGACTTTTTTTGCCAGACATGGCGAGGCTCAATGGCAAGCACTCCAATCTGAAATGCATAATGAATGACTCCTCATCAGTTTTTCTGCAGATAACTAATGCTTTCCCTTCTCTGCTCTTGTTCCCCGCCTCCCTGCATCTCCTTTCAGATTCATCCAAGGCCAAGGCGTTGTATTGTACCCCCAGATCGGGGATAAGTTGGACATTGTGTGCCCCCGCGTGGACGGCGGGGTGACCGATGGCGTGGAGTATTACAAGGTGTACATGGTGCCCAGGGAGCAGCTGGAGACCTGCACCATAACCAAGGCCGACACGCCGCTCCTCAACTGTGTCAAGCCCGACCAGGACGTCAAGTTCACCCTCAAGTTTCAGGAGTTCAGCCCGAACCTCTGGGGGCTGGAGTTCTTCAGGGGGAGGGACTACTACATCATCTGTAAGTACACGTCTCTCCCTGAAGGGGTAATAAATTAGGCCTCGTGTAATTTAAGGGGAAAAAACAGCCGTAAATAAGTTTGGCAAGGTTTAAGAACCAGGTGTTGTGGACATACCTCGAATTTTGGATTGGGCTTACCCTAATCAATAGCTGCTCAAACAGAGATGGTGAACTGCCGTGCTGACATTAGTTTGGGGTAACATTCTTTAAAGACTCGCCGTTTTGTACAACTGCTTTGCAGTCAATGCATATAGAGGATAAACTGAGGCAGATGAGGTTGAAGGGAAAGTTGACGCTGCTTCATTGGAAGACAACTCTGAAAATCTCCTGAACATCACAGACTTTTCCCTACAGATCCTACAGATCCTACAGATAGGAGCACACGAGTAAACAGTTAAGCCTGTTTGAAGTTAAGCTAAAAGTCCATGCAAAGGAATCTGTTTCCAGAGATTGTCCCTGTGGGATTTACTTCTTGAGAAGTCAATCTGAGAAGATGAGAATCTTAAAGCCATGGAAACTTTCCGCGCCGTAGTTTTGTTGTTGTCATCCCACACCTCCGTACCTGTCTGGACAGCACTTCGCTGTCAGACCAGCAGACATCCTTCATCCTCGTGGTGCAGGTGTGGCCACTCTGCTTTGCCGATTGCCTGTGATGTACTAACGCCATCCTGGGAGGAAGTTCTGATGGGGTTTAGTGACGGCCCCCTGGTTTGAAACATGGGAGGTGGACTGAACCATCTGCGTGGCGCTGATGGGGGGTGCGTCGCAGATAGGACCATCTGTGAGGCTCTGCCACAGCCATCTGTGAGCTGTCACAGCAGTGGAAGGCCATATTTCTGACTGAGTAGAGAGGAGAGCGAAGAGAGGAGGAAAGACGAGCAGGAAACTGCTTCTTATCCAAACACTCGACTAAGGTAGAGGAAGCTGAATTTTGCAAAACAAATGTGCAAAGTAGCAACGCACTGTATAAATCCCGCTTTAAACTGCCTGCAGTCGACGACTCCTGCAAATTTAAATGTTCCTCTGAGCTCCACAGCGCTCTGAAGTCCCACAGAGAGATCCGTCAAACAGCTGTTTCAGAAAAACAGGTTCCCCAACAAGATTACGCTCATTCACTTCTGCTTAAGTTAGCTTAAAACCGAGCAGGTAACAGTAGCTGCTCTGTCACTAATGTGTTGTAGCTGCAGGATATTTGCATGGCGCGGCATGTCTCGCTGGCTTCGTCTAACATGTACCTTTGTGGTCTTACAGTCAAGACATGTATTCTGGCGAACGTGTTGGGAGCAAACAGAGCGAAACAAAAGCTTGAAAATGACTCACAAGTGCAAAACTGTGCGACAGTTTGGTGGCAAATAAAGTACAAAAGGCTACCTGATGGACGCACGAGCGTCCACGCCCACAGGAGCCGAACACTCTGTCAGATGTGGTTTGTGAAGGATTACGAAGCCCTCTGGCCGAAGAGGCGCAGACACGCTCGGCGTCCCCTCGGCTCCCGCCGCCCAAACGCTACAGTTAATTATTGATGAGCTGATGCTGGTGTTTACTTACTGCGGCGCTCTGCCTGCGATCACACTGTGGTGGCTCAGAATCAGGAGAGCGCCGGGTCATGTTCAGGCCAATGAAGAACATGCATAAGACAGGGCAGCATAGACCATCGCAGGTGTGTGCGGTTTGGAGAGGCAGGTTGATAATGCACACACTGTGCCTGAGCAGGCTGCAGCTCAGGGCAGCTGTGTCAGTACAGCTGTGTCAGTACATACGTCCAGTGACAGCAACAGACCTCCATCGCACAACCTGAGTGGACGAGAATTTTCGGTTTCCCACAGCCTCTCGCTAAAGCCCTCCTCTCATCATCATCACCGGCCTGCCGAGTCGACAAGTTGGAGCAGAAAGAGCGGTGGGAAAGTTCAATTCGTAACTTTAAAAAGAGGGGTTAGAAAATCCAATTTTGCAGTTCTTGCAAATTCCCTTCCCACCACCATCCTCGCTCCTCTCCTCCACCTCCCCCTGCTGCCGCCACCCCACCTTCCTCCACAGCTACAAAAAAATGCTAATGTCTGGCCTAAAGAGGGGAGGGAGGGAGCTGTTCCTCCATTGGAGTGTGTCTCGTTTTGCTGTTAATTGCCTCTTCGTGGCTTGCCCCCCCCCCATCAGTAGCTTTAACAGCCCACTGCAGTTGCATTGTGGAGCTATGCTGTGTACTTAGTGCTGTTCCTTTTTAATTTGAATCGGCCGCTTGGAGAAGCTCCAGCCTTGCATGGGTAAACACCAGGAGTGAAGTACAAACAAACACCCAAAGGGGAAACAAGGGACAGGATGAGGGAACTGCACAGAGGTGTGTGTAGGCGGAGTCAGATTCATGGCTGTGTAGTGAGCCAGTGTGTGAATCTTTGCCTGTGGGCGTAACTGCATCGGGCGAGTAACGTATGGCAATTAATAGATGGGCTGCATGTGGAGCTTGAAGCGCTTTGTTTACGTCCATGTGACAGCATTTCCATCTTGTTACGTGTGTGTGTGTGTGTGTGTGTGTGTGTGTGTGTGTGTGTCCGACCCTCGCCTACCCTCCAACAGGGCTGTCCAAGATCCACCGGCCTGTGACACAGCCTCAGAAAGTTCACCGCGAGGATTTCATTAGTCTTTTGGAGTGAGCACTCGATACGTAATTAATTAACCAGCGTTTAATCCTCCATTTCTTCTCACAATCGCCAAGGCCCCCACATCAATGCTACGGATCTCAACCAATTGGATTAGCGCTGCCTTGTGTTAAGTATTGTGCCAAGGCTAGACCTAGATTAGACCCCCCCCTCCCCAAACTCCAGACCCTCCTCTCTAGATTCAAACAAGTGAGACATCATGTCTCATTTGACCGTCTCGTCCCACACGACCCTGCAGACCGACAGGCGGTCAGATCGGACCAGTAGAAAAAGGATTTGTGTGTCAATCTGTTAGTGTGTCTCGTGTTGCGCAGGAAGAGGCTGCAGATTCCCGTCACTGCGCTTACATGTGGGCGCGTTTGTGCATTCGTGTGTGCCTTTTTGAAGCGGCGGCGCACAATGCTGCTCCAGTTGAGAGCAGATGAGTCTGATGTGATTGTTTGCGGCAGCATGGCCTGCAGCCGAGAACCTAGTGAGCTAGATGATTACATGAGCTAAAGAGAGAGAGAGAGAAGAATACGGAGGGAAAGGGGGCATAAAGAGAGAGGAAAGAGAAAGTGAGGGAAAGGGAAAAGAGAGCAGAGAGAGAGAGGAGAAACAGAGCTAAAGGGAATGGGGGCAGAGACAGAGAGATGAGCTAAAGAGGGCAGAAGAAGGACAAGGCTGAATTTACAGTCAGAGCAGACACGCACGGGGAAATTTCATCAAGACTTTAATCGCCTTTTGCCTCAGTCACAACAGAAAATAGTCCCGTCACCGCCCTGCTACTCCGATTGGCATGTGAATGTAACGTGAGCTCCGAGGGGGCGACGATTCCTCTCATTCAATTTGAATTTAAAATGTGCTTTCAGGTTTGTGCCTGATTTGTCTCATTGAAACTTCTTCATGTGTCCTAAAGCATCCAGGTTCAAAGTGTCATAGTGCTGGTGGCAGTATTAGCACGTTATGAAAATGGGTGGCAGGATTAATCAGCAATGCTGTCTTCATGGGAAATGTCTCCGTGGGAGAAAAGATAAAAACAACTTGCAGCCAAACTGCACTTTTTCTCACTCAAAATAATGTAATGTTGTTAAACCACTGACTCACTGCTGCAGTAATTGAGCATTAACTTAAATCCAAGTGGATTTAATTAACGGATTTAACGTGTTTGTGTGTTGTTTTTGAGCAGTGCCGGTGATTAGACAGCTTCGGGTATTTGGGGTGACCCAGCTTTGCCCTGGCCTGTTTCTGAGGGTCACCCGAAACGCCAAGGCGCCCCCTGTCACGGGCGATTAGGGCACTCGGCGGTGACGGGTATTGACCAGCCCGTAACCCCAGCTCTGTGATGATGGCTTCATGCTCCACAGCATCCCGACGGATGGCAATTACGCTCTGCGTTTAGATCATAGCTGCCTTTGTCTCTCTCCTTCTTCTTCTTCTCTTTCTGGGACACATCCATCTGATCTTTCTGTAATTCTCTCACTGTGCTCACTATACTTCCTCTCTCCCTTCCTATGCGTCTTTGTGAGATGCCTCTTCAGTGGTTGCCATGCCTTTGCTCTGTTCCAGTATTTATGAGTGGCCCAGCATTGTCTTTCGGCAGCGCATTGTGTATTAATTACACCCACACATTTTGGCAATTGCAGCGAAGCAGCTTTCAAAGAGTAGTATTTCAGGCTTAACGAGGCTTTTCACGGTGCAGCAGAGATGTTTCAACTCTTAAATTCAAATCTTAATAAACAGTGAAACCAACACATTAGCTTACAGCTAATCAGAGTTACAGTTAGCTGCTGATGCCACTTTAAAGTTATGCTAGCTCAACTCGACGGCTGGTGCTACACGCTAACACGGCCACCTGCAGCCATCTGTACTGTCTGAAATGCCAGGACATTAAGTTGTCCAACTTAATATCTAGCGAAACTTTAGCCTACAGCTCATCAAAAGCAGAATAATGCTATTAACCGCTAACGCCACTTTAGCATTACGTTACCTAAACTGTAAAACTAGCTCTGAATGCGAGCGCCGTGGTGTCTGCACTGCAGGAGGCTTTTCCTGCTGAGGAAGCAGGAAGCAGACATAAGAGCTCAGTCTTCATGCGGATTGCAGCTCACAATTGACTGTCTCGTTAAACACAGGGTGATTTTCCACCCTCTTGATTCGATAAACAGGAGAAAATCAAGTTAAGGAGGTTAAATTAAGTTAAGGGGGGTAAATTAAGTTATGGGGAAGGGTGAGGGCGGTTGGGGGTGGGGTGACTTGGGGTGCATCTTATGATTGTGGTTTTGTGCTTGTCGCGTGCTAATGCTAATTTTACAGGTGGCTCACACAAACACACACACACACACACGCACAGGCACACACTCAAAGTGAGGACACTTATTTGACACACTTGTACCATTTGTTCGAGGCTACATGTGACTGTGTGTGTGTGTGTGTGTGTGTGTGTGTGTGCACTGGGACATTTTCTGCAGTCCCACTCAAGCTGTCACTTCGGTCTCAAGCGGTACTTTGTCACAGCCAGTGAGTGATTCTTCCTGATGGCCTTTTCCCCCCCCGTTGCGGAGCCTGTTTGTGCATTTGTGTGTGTGTATGGGACCTGCATTTTTCAGCCCAAAACCGCATCTCAACCACACTGCCAGTTCGAAAGCAGCGAGAAAGCAGACTCTGTAATTCACAGTCAGGACGGAGCGAATTGTGAAGGAAAATCAGACGCAGCTTCTCTTTTTCCGTCTTGTTTCTCTCCCATTGTTTCTCTCTGAAGGTCACGCACAAGCACAAGCAGTGGGTTAATCTTCCTCTCTATTTCTTCTCCTTTTCCGTCTTGCACTCCCCCACCTCCCCTCCCTTTCCTCCCCCTCTCTCTGAGTCTTATCTGGCTGCTGTAATGCCAGCGGTAGTTGGTGACTAAATCCATTTGTGAGGGTCTTGTATGAACCAGGTCTATCCCACCCCCCTCCCCACAACGTCCTTCCCCAGCGTTATGGATTAGCTGGTTAACTCTAGCCGGCTAACCAGTGCAGCCCGGCCTCGTCTGGCCGGGCCTGAGGAGGGCCAAGTCATTCAGCCAGCCTTAGCCGATTCAACAATCACATTCTGTTTAAATCCAAGTCAGGCTTGCCTGGACTGCAGCCTTGGCATAGTGAGTGTGTGTTTTACTCTGCATTTAAAGGGGAAGGAGAATTTAAAGTTCAACTTCAGATTGGGTGATTTTTTTTCTCGGTTTCTTTTAAATGTCAAGGAAATGTTGCCACCGAGTTTTAAAAAAGATCTGCTGTTGGAGGCTTGACGGGGAAGATGTTTTAGTTTTTATGCCATCAGTGTTGATGTGTTAAACGGGTTAATAGGGCCAAGAGAAAGAGGAAGAGAGCAGGCGACACAAGAGGCGAAATGTGTGGCAGATGAGACCTAAATACACCTTCTGTCCAGTTCACCGCCCTTCTCGCCCCGTGAACTCTGACCTCTCAGGCACAAGTGGTGTTTTAAACGCCTCACAAACACAGCACCATCATGCCGATCACTCAGTAAAGTAAACGGCATCAAGATGGTTAATGGCATCCTGTGGGGTTGTAAGATTCATGCGTGTTGTGCTAACAGGTTTATGAAATGAACACATGCACACATGCACACATGCACACACACAAGCCCTTAAGGAGCTTTGTCTGTAATGTGCTTTTCGGTCTCCACTAGAAAGCCATAGGTCAGCTCGAGAAGGAGACAGAGAGAGAGAGGAGGCGAGAGGGAGGGAGGGAGGGGAGGGGAGGGGAGGGGAGGGAGTCCTTGTTAACATGCTCTTTGTGTCCGCTCCCATCACCATCTTATTGAAGCAAGGGGATTCGGATCAAAATGATTGGTAGCTGGGAGGGCGGAAAAGGAAGAAAAAGAAGAAAAGGGACCGGGAGGAGGAGAGAGTGGCAGACTATGCAGGGCTTAATTTTTCAAAGCTATTTCAATCTCGCTGAAGCACCTGCCTTTCAATTCCCGTGCACTTGATGGAAAAGCTTCGGCTGCAGCAGGAATGTGTGTGTGGGGGGGTGTGTGTTGAGGTGGCAACATGGAGGGGTGGCGAGGGGTAAAGGGGTTTAGGGGAGAGGGTAGCAGAGGCAAGGCGGCTGCTCCAGAGAGGAGGAAACTGGGAAATATGGGGTGTTGTTCAAGGGAGGAGGAGGAGGAGGAGGAGGAGAGGAAGCTGGTGGGGGGGGGTCAGTCATCGTGAATGAGGGCCACTGCTCGCTGGCGGGAAGCCAATCCGCTAAGCCCTGGCAGCTCGTTAGCCTCTGTGTTACTGACCTGATAGACCACAAGCCCTACTTCCCCCACCTCCCCTGTTCCTCCCTGCCTGTTCCCCGTCCCACTCACGACCAGCTGCAGTTCAGCCCGCAGCCTCCAGGGGCAGCGCAGGTAAAAGCAGAGGACAAGAGAGGCGGAGAGAGTGGCAGCTAATGGGCTTTGAAGCTGACTGAGAGCCATTGCATGTTGTCTGTGTGTGTGTGTGTGTGTGTGTGTGTGTGTGTGTGTGTGTGTGTGTGGGCCACATCTGCACAACACAAGCTGAGATTTCTTCTCTCAAAGCGCAGTTTTTAACAGGCCCTCACAGCATCTGCTTACAGGGCCCGTTTTGTTCCTCCTGTCACATGTGGGACGTCTTGCACCGCCCCTCCAGATTCCTCTCCCAACATCTGCTGCCGTCCCTTAAACACAGCGTTTAGCAGTGCACTTCTGTTTCCTCCTGTGTTTAAATGTTTTTGTTTTTTTACGGTCCTTCAAGCTCTTTTCATTTCAGGGCCATTGAGGTATTTATCACCTCCCTCTGTTCCTCTTAATTTTGCTGCCTCCCATGGAAAACTGCTCTGTTTTTTTTATTTCTCATCCCCTCCTGTTGACATCCCTGAATGTTTCCTTTTTCCTGTTGTCAGCAGATCCCTCCTCCTCCTTAAGTCAGATCTGAGGGCTTTTAAAAACCCAAAATTGTATTCTTTAAAAACCAGCTACCACTCTCTGGAGCATCGTTAGCACTAATGCGCAATAAGACGCCACAAATTTTCCTGCGGCTTGCCAAGATGGCCGCCGTCATCGCAGCCATCGTTGCCTCCCTCTCTGTGTGTCTGCTCGCCTCCCTTAACGGCCTCCTTCACGAGGCCCATCAGCACAGTTAGAGATATTACAGTCACAATTACTCAAGCTAATTGACTTTGGGGATGTGAAATATTCCTCCGCAGCGGAGCGACTGAGGTGATGAACGGTTGAATTGTGATTTTATTAACGGGGGTATGACTCATATCCTCCTCGGCGGACGGCTCTCAGCGCCTCTGTTGTCTTTGGGAAGGGGATGTTTTTCCTCGAGGCTTGAGGCGTGCACGGCAGCACAGTTTCCCCAGCATATCGTCCCTGCACCAGATGCTGGCAGTGACAGCCACTTCTAACCTTGTTCCTCTCTCTCTGTGTGTGTGTGTGTCTGCTGTAGCTACATCCAACGGCACCATGGAGGGCATCGACAACCAGGAGGGGGGAGTGTGCAAGACAAAGTCCATGAAGATAATCATGAAAGTGGGACAAAGTGAGTATTGTATTATTGAATTACGGCAGCCACAATGCAGAGCTCGTACATTCTGTAAAATTGTGCGAGCGTCTCAAAATGCCCTAATAAGGTCATAGGAGGCTGTGCAGCGTGCAGCTCCATCGTCTCCATGACACCTGGGGCTTCGATGGGGCAGGAGATGTAATCTAGCGGAAACACACACACACACACACACACACACACACACACACTCAATTGCATATGCTTGGATGCACACTGAAAGCATCTGCCGTTACACACTCTCTCAACTAGAAGGCTTTGAACTCGTGCAAGGTGCTCATGAGTTATGATACTGTATGTGTGGCACACTCACATAGTATATGAGCATGTGAGGCTCCCACAGTCACAATGGATTCTTAATTAGAGCAGTGATTATTCATAAATAAGTTGCCCGGCTGCCACCCAGAGTGGTAATTTCCTGGGGGTTGACCCTCTCGTCAACACCTGCTTCAGAGCTACTGGCTGAAGGTCGGGGAATTAATCGAGGCTGCTGCACTGAGAGGAAGGAAAGAACAGGTGCTGAGCAGACCTGCGGCTAGTAGTCCTGAAAATCAGCTCCGGTGCTGAGAAGAGTTGCTTACAAATCAGTGGATTTATTAGATAAAACGTACGGCTGAGCTCGGTGGTGGATGGATTATAAAAGCAGATGCTCAGTGAATTACTCCAGCATTTAGTGTGACTGTTTGGGAGATACAACAGCCACTAGCTAATAGCTGCTCTTAACCGTTGATTACAGTAATATCTGCATTGTGGGCTATGGTTTGCTTTCATGTGGAACGAGCTGGAGAAGTCAAGCATATCTGGTTGCATGATGAATTTCTAAGTCCACTGCTGAAACACAAAAACCGTCCTCAGGACCACAAGCAGGACAGACAGGGCTGGAAAAACTCCTGAATGTGAGCTCATACAACATCAGCAATGACTGATGTGAAAAATAGTCTCCCATTAACTCCTCTGCATCTTATCTGCGTTCTTTCAGATCCCTCCGACCCTATCTCACCCAAAGACAACCCCACCAGAGTACCCCACCCTCCAAAGCATGCCGATGGCAAGGACACCTACAACCCCAACGATGTGCTGGAGAAGCCAGGTGGGTTCACCTATTTGCAGCTTCAATCCTGACAAAAAGGGAAGCGAGTGGAGGATTTACTGAAATGATTTGGCACTTGGGCTGGCGATTTTTCAGCCAGCTAAGAGCGGATAGAGTTAAGAAAGCGTGTGTGTGTGTGTGTGTGTGTGTGTGAAAGTGAAGGAAAGAAAGGTCAGCGATTCATCAGCCAGTAATTGAATGTTGGCCATAAAACTGATAGGCATCTCCGGCCTCTCAAGGACTTATAAGGTATCTCCACACTGGCCCCATTCCAGCCTTAACCCGCCGCTTAAGTGACATTTTCAGGAAAATGATCTGATCGCTGTCTGCCATCTTTTTAACGACCTGCTCTTAGCACGGACACGCTTTTGTTTCTGCACCGAATCACAACCCAGACAGACGTGCGGCTACGTGCAGGCTGCTCTTATCTCTGCTATTATGTTGCAGTTAGAAAATCTCAGACCAGCAGTTTCCGCTGGGCTGGGAAATAAAAAGAACTAAAACTAAAACTAAACAAAACAAAACAAAACAAAACAAATCAGGAACAAAAATAAGCTAACCTGTATTAACAGTCCTCCAGTAATCCTCCCGCTGTGCTGGTTCACTGAGGGCGTGGCCTCACCTGACTCTTACAAATGCAAATCTGCCTGTTAAATCCATGCTGGCACTGTTCTCTGCAGACATCAGCATCTCGTCGTTTTCCCGTCCTCTCTCATGCTCTTTTTTTAATGCCGCATCCCTCCATCCTGGGATGTTAGCAGGAGCATATGGGCGTCAGAGTGCTGCGGGCAGAGCGTCTGAGGCAGCATAATCCCCTTGTAAAACAGCGAAAGGGTCCCTGCTTCGGGCTGCCTGCCATCCCGTGTCCACCCCGCCTTACGACAGCCGAAGCAGCGCTTTTAGGCCCTCAGGAGGACAGCGGCAGACAGGGAGACACAGTAATCCTGCCTGCTCCGGGACGGCGCTCTCGTCTCGGGGAGATTGGACGCGAACCAGAACGTCCATCGCTGGGAGTCAGAGCACAGCTTGGCTTTCATAATTGATGTCTCATGATGACATCAAATATTTCTTTCTTGTTTTCTTCCCCCTGGGGCTGCTAGTTAGAAAATTAAGTTACTTTTTTTATATACCATTCAAAATGCAATTTATCTAAGTGCCATTTGCCTGTATCTGCCCCAGCCATCGTATCTGCTATCAGGCTGCGCTCGTCCGAGTTTCAAGGTTGCTGTCTTCACCGGCTGAATTTGAATAGCCACCGATCGAATGTGACCTTTATACAAAAGGCTTCTATAGGCAGGCTTCACTCTGAGCTGCTGGCCTGCTCTCCACACCTTCACTGAGGCATGATGAAAAGACTGCGAGGAAACAAAGGGAAGGACAGGAAGTCGCTGCTTCTTTCTTTCCCTTTATACACGCCAGCTGAGGTGTGTCTTGGATCCTCGAATAGCATTTGAGACCCACGCCTTGTTGACAGTATCAGAATCTCTTCACACAGCAGTCTGTTCAGATTCCAGCTTCTCTCTTAAGCTCATTTTTTCCCCCTAACCCAACAACTACACATGCGCACAACCAAATTCAACACCGCGTGGGAAAGAAGGAAGTGTCTCGCTGTGCGGCCTTTTGGGAAACCTTTTGTCTTCAGATGAGCTCGATGGCATATCGAGTCTGACTTTTCTGATGGAGTGACAGGTCTTCACATTAATGTGACTTGTTACTCATTTTGTCTTCTGTCTCTCTCCGTCTTCCAGGTGTGGCACCCAGAGAAAGCAACGACAGCGACAACGGCGGAAAGTCCTCGAGCGCCATCGGCTCCGAGGTTGCCATCTTTGTGGGCATCGCCTCGGGCAGCGTCATCTTCATCATCATCATCATCATGCTGGTCCTGCTGCTGCTCAAGTACAGGCGGCGGCACCGCAAGCACTCACCGCAGCACGCAGCCACGCTGTCCCTAAGCACCTTGGCCACGCCCAAACGGAGCGGCGGCGGCGGGAACAATAACGGCTCGGAGCCCAGCGACATCATCATCCCGCTCAGGACTGCAGACAGCGTCTTCTGCCCGCACTACGAGAAGGTCAGCGGCGACTACGGCCACCCGGTCTACATAGTTCAGGAGATGCCGCCTCAGAGCCCGGCTAACATCTATTACAAAGTCTGAGGTGGAACTTTTCAAAGGCAAGCGACGAACTGGAACAATCCCCGGGCAGAGCGGGTTTTTGGTCTCGCCTGGCGCCACCGGCACGCCCGCGAACACTCTTTCTCTCTCTGTGTCTCTCACTCTGTCAACTCCTCCTCCTCTCCTCTGAGGTTTTGTCACTATTTTTGTTCTTTTTCAAAGTTTTGCTGATACCTTGTCGCTCTGGTTTGGTCACAGTCGGTGTGGACGGACAGGGTCTGGCCTGCTGCCGCCACTGCTGCCGCCATTGCTGCTGCTGCTGGGGAAACGGAGAGGATGGTCTCCTCTTTCTCCAGCTTTGCTCCCTGTTTAGTTTTGTGCACTGCGGCCAGCAGATGTTTTTCGGAAGTGTTGTGGGATCGGAAAGTCGAAAGGATGCATTGTTTTCTTTTTGCCGAATGGGACAGACAAATGGATGAAGGTTCCCTGGCACGAGAGGAGGGGAAGAAATTTTTCTGCCTCACCTTAAGAGAGACTACTGCTTTGGAAAAGAGAGGGAAAGAGACAAACAAACAATCAAACAAACAAACGTGAGGAGGAGAGGTAAAGGAGAATACGGGCTGACCAAGAACTCACAAAATGGCTGCCCTCCCTTGATGCTCACAGCCAGAGAGACTGTGTGGATATACCAGCTGGACGTGGCAAAAGGAGAGAGAGTCTCCCAGCGATCGTCTCTGGGACTTTCCTGACTGACTCACCCATTCACCCTCACCCTGTCACCCACATCCTCACCCTCGCCTTCACCCACACGCACAGACACACTGTCTCAATGTGAACTGTTTGGGCTCAAAGTGTGGGCTTTCTCCTCAGTCCCAGATGTGTTATCAGTAAATCACTTCTTTCAGGTGTTACTTGAAGGGTTGTTGTTCTTTTGTACTGGCTAAACTGATGTTGTTTTTCAGTTTTCATATCCTGGTGTGATTCAAACGCAGACAGACGTTTTCATTTCCTTTGGTGACATGTCATATTGTGTGTGACGCTCAAACACAAGTGGTTAGGAGTGGCGAGAAAAGAAAGAGTGAGGACTATTTCTTTTTCTTTCTTTTTTTTTTTTTTTAACATTTGGCGCCCTTTAGGGAAAATGGCGCACGTCAGGTCTGCCCAGGTGGCTTCTGGGAAGAGTGGAGGACTTTCATATACATTAGAGCAGCACTTTTAACCCCCTTTCTTTTGGTACCTCCACTCTTCGCAGCAGTCTGAGAGAGACACAGTGATAGCCGGAGATGGGAGAGCGGCCGTATCCCGTCAGATTCAGTAATGAGAGCTCGCCTCAACTCCTCTAGAACCTGGGCTTTTCACACGGGCAGGCGTTAGGGGCAATAAGAAAATCCAGTTCGCCTTAATGCCATTTTTTTTTTTGTTTCACATCAGGTGAAGACGAGGCCCGAGATCTAGTTGAGGTTAGCATAGCTGGCTGAAACAGCTCTAGGTACTGTAATGTTTACCCCTAGGGGTCCAGTGATGATTAAGGGTGCCCTAAGGGCCCAAAAATCACCGTGAGACCGGTGCTCTCCTATTCTAAAAAACAAACAAACAAACAAAAAAAAAAGCACAGGGACATCTACTTACATTGTCACTGTTTCCATTAGCATTTCCATTGTGTGAGGTTTTTCATTTACTTCTTCTTCTTTTTTCTTTCTTTTTTTTTTTTTTACAAAATAGATGTACATTAAAACAAGGACATTACAAAGATAAAAAAAAATAAAATAAAAAGCAGAATTTATTTATGATAGACACATAGAGCACAGGTGTTGTCAGGCGGTGTGGAGGAGGAGGAGGAGAAGAAGTTATGTTAATATATTATGGTATAAGTGCACATTATGCAATCTAGGTTTTTGATTATTTGATATCTCTCGACCCACCGAGTCCCGTACTTTTCACAAGCTCTCGTCCACAGACGCAGGGCTCGGTCCTGGGAAGGAAGACCAGGGGAGGGCAGCCTGGGCCCCCCGGTCCCATGGGGAGTAGAGCGATCTGACCCAAAATAGCTCACATTGGTGTACACGGGGGGGGAGTAGCTGTGTCTCCCACACTCACTCAGTGTAGCATCTCCCAAAGGATAATCCCCACGAACGCCCCCGATTGTCCTCATACACACCCGTCATGTTCTCTGTGCATGTGCGTGTGTGTGAGTGTGTGCGTGTGTGCGTGTTGAGCAAGTCTATATTTCTTCACATTCATTAATATCTTTGGCTTAGGATCATGACTTAAGCTGTCCCCTCCCCCCACCCCAGCATGTTTCAGCCCATCGTTAATGTCGTCATGAAGAACATCAGATTTCACCGAAAAGCCAAGCCTTGTATGATCTGAGGTTTGTGCCTCTGAGAGGCTACAAAATCTGCAAATATGCAATTCTTATTTATTTTTTTAACCAATTGTGAGAAAAAAAAACAAACCACACACATGGAAAGTGTTCTTAACCACCGAAAGATGTAACGACAGAACAGACGACACAAAACTTAGCAAAGAACATCACACAAGCCTGCTGTTAACTTTTATTTCCTGCATTATTTGTTCCTTTAACCTTTTCTGTTTTAACTATGTGCCGTAGTACAAAGGTAAACTGTGAAAAAGCATATGTATCACACCCGGAGAGGCATTTAAGGGGAAAACACACACACACACACACACACACACACGCACACGACAAAGAAATGGCTGTTTAGTTGTCTGCGGCAGAATATGACAATCTTATAGTTTCTTTGAATCTGGCGTCCTTTTCTTAGCGGCCACTCGACTAACTCTCTCCCAACATTGAGCGGGTTTGTTTGGCTCACCCTGACGTGTCGTAGCGATGCTGTGAGAGTCTTAGCACACGGGCTAGGAGAAGCACCTCAGGCTACTGTAAAATGCCTTGCTCGTATGGTCAGCCCTTGGTCACTTGACTCAGTAATTTTGCACCGTACTTCTGTAGGTAAGAAACTGTAAATACATTAATGTTTGTATTGTATATGGATCCTGGGTTGTTACAATAGCCTTATTCACCTTTTTAGGAAAGTAAACGGGGGGGAAGTACAGAAAAAATGGAATACACTTCAGTAAAACAGAGCATACTACTTTTTTGGTAAATAGCTTATGTAAATATTGACGAGAACCCAATAAAAACATTTTTTATAAACTCTTAAAGTAAGATGTTTTGTATAAAATTTGAATTTTTTGCTATGTATTTTAGCTAGCGCTCGATGGAAAGCCCGTGTCCTCCCCACTCCCTCCCCTTTTGCACTGTTTCCATGGTAATTTGGTTTAAAAAAAAAAAGAAAAAAGAGAAAAGTTGCCAAACCGACTGCTGCATATTTGTGCCATAAGTGTGTACCATAAATATTTATTGAATTAGTTTCTTTTTTTGTTTTGTTCTGTTTCTGATTTAATTTCAGTCCAGTTTGTAAGTAACACAGTATTATATCTGCATTGTTTGTTTGTCGACCCCTGGTTTTCTTTAGTCACGTCATGGTTAGCGGGTGGCTGTAGCCCTTCCCCCCCCTCCTTCCTTGCAGTATGAGATGGCCAGGCTGTGAAAAATGGTTTTCAGCATTCAGAAATTTAAAACAAGTGAGGATAAACGACACACATTCCACCAGTCTGTTACAAACTGAAAATGTTTTTCAATAAAATGTTTTTCCTATGGACGCGCCGTCTGATTGTGTCGCTCTGTTGCTCTGCTGTCGCGCAGCGTGAATTAGGAAATGCCACAGTTCGTGTTCATGATGTTTTGTGTTTTTTCAGAAAATATTTTACATCACATTTGTGCCCTGAACGTTTTGATTTTAGGAGAAAAAAGCAGCAATCCAGATGTTTAATTCTCAGTTAAAGTACTGTACTCTAGGTGCAGTTTCGAGGTATTTTACGATATTATTTCCATTTTCTGCTGCTTTACAGGACGCATTATGGATTAGGATAAAACTTTATTGATCCCTGAGGGGAAATTCACCACCAGAAAAAGTAGCAGTGAGATGACCTTCACCAGCTTCAGCATTAAAGTGTCAAACTCATTCGTGCATCAGTACTTTAATCCAGTTCTGTGGTACACATTATTCTGAAATACGCCTGACGAATACTTTACGTATGCGAATACTGCTACTACTACATTTTCATGCTCACACTTCTGTACTTCAGCAAAAATGTAAATTCCCGACTTTTCCCCAGAGCTTTTTGTTGCTGGTTGTTCTCCATTTCCTGTCGAGTCTGTGACAGAAAAAACACGACGACGTCCACAAAATGTTGTGTTTGGGCCTGAGCTTCGTGTTCATACAGAGCGCGGCTTTAACTCAGTCTTTCCACTGAAAAAGGACGGTGATATCATCGTCAAAACAACACTGTGTTTTCACACGCCGGGTAAACTGATATGGAAAATGTGACAGTGCCAGCTGAAACCAGTAACTCAGCCTCAGGCCGAAGGAAGTGGACGGAGGTGTCCACATAGTTTTGATCACGTATTGTTCAACACAAGGGATTAATGTGGCCTTGCAACACAGCGAGGGAGCAGTGAAGGCGTGTCCGCCATGTGTGCTGTGGCTCACTCTTTGCTGCTGTAACATGGAGCCGGTGATTAAGGGATCCGGTTTCCTATCAGTGGCATGATGGTTGCTCTCTGAAACAGAACCAGCACAGGGCCAAATTGTCACTAAGCCGGTGAGTCAGTCTTGTTGTTTAGTCGGCCAGTATATCCAGGCAACTAGCCTGTACAACCAGCTATTCTGCCAGTGAGTCAGGAGGAGGACCTGCCAAAGCATAACCAGGCAGGGACACAGCCACAGCAGGCCAGACATCCCTTCCACCATATCGGCTCTTAGAGCCCATCAACTCGCCACCGTAACTCTCTGTTCAGCCAAACGGTCTGCAAGCCAGGATATCGAGCAACAGGCAAGATTATAGCTGCGACGGCCAAGCATCCACAAGCCAGCGTTGTTGGCCAAGTCCAGATTAGGGCGGTCAGAGTCTTGGCTTCACTTAAGCATCAACATTAGGTCACTGCTTTCTGAAAAAGCTAGAACCACTGAATTTCAGAAAGATCGGAGGTATCAGGCCAACAGAAAAGGTGTCTTCATAATCTTTGTTTTTTAACCGAGCTTTCAGGCCGCCTCACCCTCCTGTTTGTCACTAATGTGTTTGTCATCAGTGTCAGATGGTTGGGGTGGAAGGATGATTTATGTGGCCAAATAAACTGAACTTTGAGTTAACAGCCACAAGGAGCCAACAGAACAACAGAGACACCTGACAGTAAACTGTAATCCTATGCAATAACCCTCTGATATTTAGAGCTCGAGTAAAAGCAGTCAGAGGGATTCAGACAAAGTGCCCGTCGGCTCGACAAACGCCGTCTGAACCTTTCTCGCCTTGCTGGCTACATGCGAGGACCGACACCGCTTTCAAGTCTGCACGATTAATACGAAGCTGCCGACAATGAGCTCGACACAGCCCTGTCATATCTCGTGTGTTTCACCCCTACGCTTATCGTCCAGGTGAAGTCTCTTTCATCAGTCTATCAGTTCTCGTCTCAGCAGCTCATCAGACTGCATCCAGAAGGCATTAAAAACTTGATTTCAGAAATACTAATCAATAGAATGAAAGGACCTCAGTGTCGATGGAAGGGTATGTACGCGCCAACGTGCTTCATGGGGTCACTGTATTGTTATGTGGTTATTAACCAGGAAAGAACTTAACTTGTTCCTAAAATGAGAATTCAATCCCCAAACATGACACTAGAGACAAAGGAACCACCTGTCATATCCACGTTTCCATCACAGGTCATCCGAGCTGGAGACGATGAATACCTGTGGCACCTGCACAGTCACCAATGCTGACTGACTGCACCCTTTTCACACTGAAGACAAAATCCTCCTGCATCGTACTGGCGGATTACCACATTGCAGCTCTTCCTCTTATTTTGGTGACCTCAGCCTTGTTAGTCCTCAGACAAGAGTTGTGGCTAAAACCTGCAGTTAAAAGCTTCCAAATGGAGCACAAGAGCCTGGAGTTGAAAAGCAGTCACCCTGCTTTTTCCTCTTTTTTCCGACATTATCTAACGCCGTTCTGTTCTTTGCCACATCCCTGGCGAGTATTGAAGATATTAAAGCCACTGGCTATATATTCATCATTTCTAACCACATTGTCTTCACAGCCCTCTGTTTATGAGGCCGCAGCTGAAAATGAAAATATCTTCACGGCTCTGGAGCTGAGCTCTCGACTGTTTATCAGGGAGAAAAATGCCTGAGAAGAAAAGCAGGAAACAAAAAGAGAAAACAAAGTGTGAGCCTCCCGTCGCTCGCTCTCTCACGGTGGTCCGTCATCTCCTCGCATCTCGCTCACAAGCTTTGATGAGGAAGAGCAGAGGGAGGGAGAAAACTTTGTGATGTTTTTCCTATTTAACGTTTCCGTTTTATCTCCCTCGCCTTCACGGCTTGGACCGCGGCGTGCTGTTGAGAGGCGACGAGGCGTTGCGGGAGTTTAATGGGTTTTTCATTGCGAGGAGGTTGAAGAGTTTATCAAAGTCAGGTTTTTAGGCCCTTAACCTTCTCTCCACATGTCTGTAATTTAAGACTGTGCCGAAGCCGAGGGCCAGGAGGTCCCCGTGCCAACCGCTGGGACTTTGGTTTGACTTGTTGGGTAGCATCAAGTCCACTTTGAAGGCAGACCTGACTGTGTTCTGCTGAGAAAGCTGCTCTCTTTTGGCATGCTAACGTAACTTAAAAACGTTACGCACTCCTGTCAGCCACCGAAGAAAACTCCTGATGTTCCTCTGCGGCGTTGAGCCAAACGCTGAACACGCCGGCACAGATGAGCTCTGCTGGCTAAGCTAATGACTCAGTCGTGCAGGTGGTTGTTGTGTCAGGTGACTGTGCAAACGCATCGCAGCTTCCGATAACGTGGAGGTAGTAAACAAATGTCATAAGGATGCATTCGAGATCTAACGTTAAGAAGATAATCCACATGGAAATTCCTGCTGTGCGACTCATCCGGGAACACAGATTCCTGTCATGGGTGTGCTCACATGGGAGACATTCGTCACGTCAGGGAGGACGTTACACCAAAACACACACACACACACACACACTCATGTCTCTGGACATGTTGGTTAGCTTCACCGCTGACTCACATTTAGTTTCAACAAGTAACTAAAGACAATATTTGGCCTTATAAATGATCAACGTACGGCGTAAAGTCCTTCACTTATATTTGTTCTTGTTCTATATTTGTATTACTGCAGTACTCCTGTGTGTTTTTACATGGTTTTTCAATAGTTTTTCAGTGGAGCTCTGACTCAGCAGAAGATTATTTATCAGGCCGTGGATACAGACATAATACTTGCTAAAAGATAAGCTCAGTGTTGGTTTTGGTCTTTTTATAGGATTTGTTGACAAGAACAATCAGAATGTCATCAGGGCGGTTACTACTTACATAAAGATATGATGTGTAGCATTTCTGCATTCAAATGTGTGAAAGCTGCTGTGTTGCTGTTAAATATTTTAAAGTTCAAACCCAGAGAAAGCCGTCATTTTATTCAAGCTAAGTTTCATTTCCTGTCGCTGTGACTTGATCCGTCTGACTCGATGACACGAGACTGAAACTTAAAAACATGAGAAACGAGACAGATTTTCACCAGCGACAAAGAAGACAACAAGTCCCATGATGCCACGCTGCCCCACCACATCATCGTGGGTGAACAGTCCCTGTAAGCTCAGTGCCGGTCTGCTTGTATAAAGACGGAGTTTGATGACACGAATAAACGTTTACTTCAGCGTTTGTACGGTTAAGTTCGTTCAGCGTGTGGAAGTGTTGATGGGGCTTCTCAGCAGGCTGTCGGAGCCTCTGAGTTAGCTGTCAGGGTGTTTCAGGTTTTGTACAAATGCTGGCAAAAGAAACGTGTTTAAAGAGGACTTTCTGAATAAAAGACGTGATGGTTTTTGTGGTGACGTCCTGTCGACTCAGACGAAACCTTGTAATCCACACGTGCTCACAGAGTTTCAGTTTGAGCAGCTGAACTGTGACAAACCCACTGCGGTTCGTCATGACCTGCTGGGCGGCGACCTCGCTGACATGTCACAGAGGTATGTAAACACAGCCGCCACCTTCAGCTAATCACACAGCAGCACACACACCCACCTCTCAGAACAGCGCTTCCAGTCTCTCGCCTGCTGCCCTGCTCAGGTGTTGTGCACTCAGCCGGCTCCACCCCTCTCCTTTGTGTGGATGAATGGGAGGTATCAGCATCCGTGGTTCTGTGTTAGAACAATGGACAAAAGAAGAAGAAGAAAAAAAGGATTTAATGCCTTCAGTGTGCCTCCTCAACCTGCTTCACCTCCTCCCAGCCAGTTTCCCCCGTGACTCCGTCTTTCACTTTCCGTGGTTTTGATCACACGTGACAAAATCATCACGGTCATCATCATCATCATCATCATCATCAGATTTAGTCACATCATGTGTGTGTGACAGAGTGAAACTCGACAGGAAGGATTTGTGCATTTTGTTTCAGATTTCATGCACATTTCATTTTCTCGTTTAGCTGAATATTGTAAAGAAATTCACTTTTTGAATCGGAGATCCCTGTGAGTCACATTAGCTTTCTGTATGACAAAATTCACATGTTAACCAAATGTACTGTGTGAACGGAGCTACAGTGGCTCTCGGTTTATTTAAACCAGCACCTCCTTCTGTAATGCAGTATTGATGGTGCAACACTAACATGAGGCAAAAGGATCAACGACAGCTCGTCACAAACTTCCCAAAGCGGCGTCTTCAGGTTGTTCTTCTGTCCAACCGACAGTCCGAAAACCAAAGACTCTTTATTTACTGTCAGAAATGACAAAGAAAAAGCAACGAAGTCTGACATTTAAGAAGCTGGAACCAACAAATGTTTGGAAAACAAATAATTTTCAACCAATTCTCAGTTGAGAATTGATTAATCGACTAATCGTGGCAGCTGCATTGTCAGGTAAAGGTGAACATAAGCTGCCTCAGGCGTTTCAACATATGGTCGTTTTTGTGGTCAGTTCCAACGAAAAGCAGCAAAGTCTGGGAAAGTTTGAACACAAAGGTCAACTTTGTGATTTCGAGACCACTGAACATAAGTGAGAGTGTTTTGGCCCTTCATTAGGAAATCTAAGCGATCTGATGTGGGGTGAGGAGATGAGCTGAGCTGCAGCCATGTCACCATCACATGTCAATCAAACTCACTGACAACAAATCAAGAGCTGCATCGATGCAGGAAACCCCCCACCCGCTGTCCACGACGACCCGGGAGCCGTCACTCATCCCGTCGTCATGGGACCCTCCTCGCCTTGAACCGCTCAGCTGCCACAGTCACATCAGCATCATTAGAGCCACATCGGTCCCACCTTCGTCCACCCCCCCTCGGGATGAGCCTGTGCGCCGTTTGAAGCTGCTCTGCTGCCGTCCTGCTGCTGAAGCGCACACCAACGCTCACATTCTGTTTCTCTTCTGGTGGTTTTGAGAAAACCCCTGAACACTTCAGGGTTTTGAAAGCCTTCTGAATCTCAGTGCACAAGCTACAAACCCAGCAAGACTGTTTTCTTCCTCACACCAATGGCAGACCAAAACACAAAAGTAGACGCCAACAGAGGCTGATTTGTACATTTATGTAGTCTGAAACCGTTAAAGCACAGCTTGTTTTTACATTTTGGATTGCACAGATTAAACAAATGTGATGTCACATTGAAATATTGGAGCGTTTGATGTGATGTGCAGATTTCTTTAAAACATAACCAGGCTAACTGTTCTCCCTGTTGCTGAGCCAAGCTTATCTACAGATCTTCTCATCTTATTGAAACGGGCGGGACTTAAACCATTAGTGGACGGGGCTTAATCCAGAAGATCTTCATTTAAGCCTGAATTTGACATGAGCTGATCAGGTGTTGGACTAATGTGGGAACATCTAATGGGTTTTACAAGCCCGGATGCTTCAAATAATAGACTACTACGGAAGCTCTAGAGCCCAAACAAAGTATTTGGTATTTGGATACTCGCTTTGCTCGAACTGTAACGCAGCCTTGGCAGCGTTAATGTACTTTTGTCATGAAACATATGTTCACATTCAACTATTTCAGGAACTGTCAAGTTGATTTTCATATTATTCTTCCCATGAATGGGAAACCGATAGCTGCCTGACAGCCAGAGAATGGACTGCAGTAATTTCACATTCATGATTTTCAGTTAATGGACTAAAACACCTGAAATTGAAAAAATAAGCATACCCGAGTGCGATTTGCTTTAATGGAGCCATTGTACCGTCCATGTGACCATTTCATATGAGAGGGAGTGGCAGCATTAGTGTGTGTGATAGCATTATTTAAAGACCTTCTGGAAGCTGCTGCTTGGGCACCGGCTTTTTCACACTGAATGTGACCACGGCACTGCAGTTTTGGAAGGCGGAGGAAAAATTGGATTGTAGCATCAAGTGTCTGAAATACGTCCTCGCCCCATCACCGTCCAAAAACTAATGTGCATCACCTCGGAGGGGATCATCGCACAGCGTGGAGAAAGCAGGAATCCCGTTCGAGCCACGGCCCGACTATTTAGCTTTCACTTGGCTGCTCTTCCCGGTCGCTTCTGCCCCTCGTTTCCTAAAGGGGATTGACCTTATTACTCCAGTCAGCAGTGCAGACTCACTTCCCCAGTCCTTCATGCCCGGCTGAAAACTCATCTCTTCAAAAAGTACCTCATGATCACATCCCTTCACTCGTACGACTAACGACTACTTCCACTGCGATGGAGACAAAAGAAATCTTTCTTTCTTTCCCTCTTACTTTCTGCAGTTCTTGTCTCTGAAATCATCAGCCTCAGTCCTATAAAAACACACAATGCTGTCTTTCCTCTCTCAGATGTCCAAAAGTTTAAAGCTAAAATTTCCTGAAATTCTGCACAGGATTTGGCTTTAAAAGAGAACATTTTATAAGCGATAAAATGTTATTTTCCTTTTAGGACATTTGGAGTATTAACACACTTCGATGGAGCAGCAAAACTGATCCAATGATCAGTTTATTGGATTAAGTTCCAATAAAGGTTAGTAAACGTCATAAACGAAGCTCTTTAAAGGCCTGATGGGCCTCAGCAGCAGATTTCAGTGCCTGTTTGTCACATCTGCGTCTCTTATTATTGCCAAAACGATTTAAGCGTTAAATCCACGCGAGTCCCACCTCGTCCCTGTTTTCTCTCAGCCCACAGCAGTCATCTCTGTGTCCTGGTGCTGAGATCAGGGACCTCTTTTGTCAGTCTTATCAGCTCACTGTGGTTTTGTCATTTCCTAATGTTCAGTGGCGCATGACTACAGCACAAAGGTTCAGATCCACATCTATCTGAGGGTTTTGGGAATATCGAAAAAGAGACAAATTAACAAAGCAACTCAATTTCATTTGCATTGTTCTAATGGCAGAGTGGAAGCGGTTTTGCATACATAAATATAAATGGATGAATTAGCCCTTTTGGATCAAAGAGTGAGAGCGTCAGCGGCAGGTTTGGTCCATTGTGGTGGAGGTAGAAAAAGGAGCAGCGAGCCCAAAAACAATAGCTTGCTTTTCTTTCCTCGTGCTCCAGCCGGATCATCGGCACTGATCCGTATGATTGGCTGATGATGAGGTGTCTCTCGCGCACACACAGTATAAGACGCGCTGGGATGCAGCACTAATCACAAGCAGGGTGACTGACGACTGCATGTTATGGTGGAACAATGAGAGGACGGCCAAGACGGGACATGAGAGATTTGGAAAAGAAGAGATGCAGGATGGACGTCAGAAGAAGAATTAAGCTTACGTGACTGAGTCAACCTGTGAGAACAACCCTGGACAAAAGATTCCTCTTCTCAGCCACCTGCCATTCAGCCGTGTTTGTGTGTTTACCCTGTCAGTGGGGAAGGGGATGACTGGGAGAATCCCACTGGGTTAAACTTATCCTTCACTGATAAATAAAGGAAATTTGTCAGAGGAGCAGGTGGGCAGCAGGAGCAAAAAACCAAAGTTTACCAAACTCAACCTGAACCATTTCCTTCACTCCACACCTGCTCCACAATGCACTGATTGCTGCAGGAGAACTTCGTGCGTCTAAACGTTGGTGTAACGTGGCCTTTCCAACATGCTAACTGCATGCGTGCATCCTTGAAAAGTGAAGAGGGAAACACAGTCAAGATTACAAACTTTCAAGTCCAACAAGCTGAAGTTTTCAGGAACTGAAACAGTCGGTTTGTCTCCTGTCAGGGATTTGTTCTGCCAAATCAGATTTATTTGTTTCTCAAATCAGATCTTTAAGACAGACTGTCCAGACATCACAGGCCCGTCAGCATGGGCTGCCGTGGTGTCAGGAGCTACGCCGGCAGCGCAGTACGAGAAATCATCTCGCCTCTCAAACAAAAGACGATTTAATTCAGCGTCTGTCCACAGACTGCCGTCCTCTGTGTTTGATGCTCCTCCGTCACTCTGGATTTGTCATCATGAAAAGTGATCTGAGTGGCCGGACGCGTCTGTAGAAATCCAATTTGAGTCGCTTTTCAAACCACCTCCAAATGTGGTTTGCAAAAAAAAATCGTACTTTTTAAAATTGATCTTGATTTGCGACAAATGGATTCGTCTGACTGTCAGCAAAGTCTTCGGTTGTTTAGATTTTGACGCGTGGCCTGAGGTAAAAGGGAAACGATGCAGGATGCACCTCAGTCGATCCTGTACTTTAATAATTCAGATTCCTGAGCGAAGTTGCAATTAATCAAACTACTAGCACAAATAACGTTGATATTTTCGTGGCCCCTTCAGTTTCATTTTCAAGGTTGGGGAAATCCAGCATCGACTGACAGAAAGAAAAGCAGGAATAAAGAAATCCAACAAGTGTACAAACAAAAGGAATATGACAACGAGATGCATAAAAAACTGCAAAGGACGAGGGGGGGTTCATGTCCTTATCTGTGTGCATTCATTATGTATGAATAACTTTACACAGAGCTCAGCCCCGGAGGCTGCATCTTCTCCCATGTGTGCTTAGAAAGATACAACCATGAAATTATATGGTCATATATAAGCTCACTATAAATATCATCAGTGTTGTGTAGCCTGTCATAGTGAATGTAATCCTATAGAGTAATACATCAGAATCCCTGGAGCCTCTGCAATGAGAACCACTACTACATTAAAGTGAAAATAATCCACACTAAAACTGGGTTCGCATACATTACTGTGTAGAGCTCAGCCCACTTTATTAAGCACATAAACAACACGGCCTCAGTCACGCCGCAGCCCACGACGCCCCATGCTCACGTGAGAAGTCACCCCTGAGATGAAACGTGGCGCCGATCCACCGAGAGCAATTTGGAGGCAGGCTGGAGAGTGACGGCGTGTTTACTCTGAGGATGCTGGGATTTGATCAAACTGCAAAGCTCGTCTAAATAACCGCACCCAGACGGTCGTGAACGTGGGTTTCAGTCGTCTTCCAGGAAAACTGTGAGAGTTTTATCCAGGCCAACAAGGAAAACAACAGCAGACAAACGAGATGGATGGCGGTGGGATGACAGGTTACCTAAACTCTCTCAAGAATAAACAAATCTGAATGATGTTTCCAAGCTCAGGTTTTGAATGGAGGAGCTTCTCCACTGCAGATCTCACAAAAGAAAAAAGTTCTTTGCCTCAAATTAGGGCTAAAATGTGCCTGGATTAAAACCTCTAAAACCTCTCTGAGTGATGCAAAGGCAGCCACAAAGTCTGACTGACGGTGAGAGGAGCAGATTGAGGATTTATCCTGAAACTATGGTTTAGTCCAGCTCGGCTTTATTCAGTAAAGACACGCCGTCCATCATGTCAAAGATCTCCTGAGGGATTCATCTGCTAAAAGCTCCACTACGCTGAGCAGGAAGCATAACGTTGGCTCGTCAAAACTCGCCTGCCGCGCCTCAAAACAACCTCAAGGAAAGCAGATGAGAACAGCGAAGCTGCAGGATGCTAAAGCGCTGGGTGGAGCTGAGGGGAGCGGCAGGGCTGCAGGTGATCATTTGATCCATTGTTAAAGTAAAAGTATTGATTAGTGCAGCTTCAAATCGTCTGATCAGATCATCACACTAACTCCACGATTCAATCCAACATCTCAGCGCTTTCTCGCTGACGACGTGCAAAAAACTGCATCATTATTATACATGTTCAGAAAAGAAATGATGTGCACTTAGACTGAGGCTGCATGTCCACCTGAGGCTGTTAACTGCACATCTGTTTCTTCTTCTGTTGTCTTACAGCAGCGCTGCGTCTGTTTGACTTTAGCCCAGGTTTTTTAGTTTATTTGCACAGTGAATGACAACAAAATAAGGATAAAAATACACCTCACACAGAGAGAGAAGGCAAGAAAAATAACAAACTGGCTCAGGTTAGATTAAAATACCCCGGGGGGGATAATGACTGAACAACAAACTGCACAACAACACAAGAACAGACACTAAAATGAAGATAACAAATGAAGACAACCTGTTGTTTAATAAGGAAGGGATTCTTATTTCAGGCAGCACCTCCTCAAATTAATGCTCCAAAAATTTGTGAAGCTGAAAATGGGTACAAGCCAACTCTGTGTGTGTGTGTGTGTGTGTGTGTGTGTGTGTGTGTGTGGAAGCTTCCCCACCTGCTGACACACTGCTCTATCTGTCTGAGAGGCTGGTGTCTGTCAGTCAGCAGTCACGGCTGACCGAGCTCCACCATTGATCGTCTCTCTTCTCCTCACCACACATACACATGCACCCACACACACACACACACACACACCATCTGAGACCACATACTGGGATGGACACGTAACTGATGTGTGTGTGTGTGTGTGAGAGAGAGAGACGTCTGTCCAGCATTTCAGGACCTCCTCACCTCTAATGACTTGACTTTGACTTTCCTCTGGTGGAAGTGGATCAGTCGCCTGCCGATCATCCTGCCGTCCGCCCACAGTCTGCTGCTTCACAGTCCTGAGACAAGAGCGAGACATGGTCTTACGATGCGTCCGCATTACACTTCATTCCTGCAAACACCCGCTTGGTCTCCCAAATCACAGGTCAGAGGCAGCATTTCCTCTGCTAACAGGAAGGAGTTTTTCCTTTAAAAGTCCCTGAAAAAGGCCCAATAACACTAAAGTGTGCGCAGTGCAAGCTGTTCCTGCACAAATCTGCTGACTCTCTGGATCCCCGTCGTTTTATCGGAGGCAGGAGCTAAACATGACACCCATGTGAGGTGGAGAAGATGTGCTAACAAAATACTTGGGTGCTGTTTTCAATATAAGGTCCGCATCAGTACCTTTAATACCCGACACAGACAGACAGAACCACACTGCCGCTCTGTGCAGGTCTGGTATGCACAAAGTGCTTTGCTCTCAGACAAACGGGGGTCACTGGATACAAAATGTGAACCCTAACCTGGATTTTATGCATTTGCAGACAACGAAATACCTGACGCGAATAAAGCAGAGTTATAGAATAAATAAATCAAGCACATGGAATGAGACTAGAGCGGGTTCAGCAAATTATTTTATTAGAATGTGTCTGTGAAAGTGTGTTTTAAGAAGTGATTTAAAAGATTACAGTGATATCTATTGCTGATCTTGGCATTAAACACTCGGATTTTTTAATTCCTATTCAGATCTGGTTCCAGCGGGAGGATATCGATCATCCTGTGAGCTGTAAAGCAGCCCAGCATTAACATCTGCATTATGTTAATGCTTGCGAGCAGAATGAGAACATTCCTGGACTAATTTCGATATACACACGAGTGCAACAAGCTGGCAAAAACAGAGACGGCAAATCCCAGAACGAAGTGTTCCTGTTTTCTTTTTTCCTTTATTCTTTTAATAGATGCATGTGAGGTCTAATAAGTGAGATCATTTCTCACAGTGACACTTTTCGCAGACATTAGCCCAGTGTAACCCAGTTTAAATATGAATGTGAATAGGCTCTCTGGGAGGTGCAACGTGACCCGGTTGTGTACACTCATACATACAGATGATATGCATCAAAGAGGAGGTGTGAGCGAGACACTGAGGCGGAGGGAGGGTCTCAAAATTCAAATTACAACAGCTACTTATAGACCAGAAATCTCAGCCTGATAGTAATGTATGCAGGCTGCGAGAGGAAGACGAATCCACGAGCTGATTTATGTGTTCAACACGCCACCATTAAAGGGCTGCTCCGTGTCAAAAGCCCCTTTTACACAGCCGCTTCACGGCGGGTATGTTGTCGCTCGCTGTTCCGTATGAAACATGAGTGTGGGGATGTTTTGTTGTGGGTAAGAAGGGTGAGACGGGGGAGGGGGTTTTCTGGTGTCCCATCAAAGTCACTGATTAACGGCACCATCAAATCTGTGCATGCTGATCAGCTTCGAGTCACGGGGTGAGAATCGGGTCTGAGGAATGAAAGAGTCCGAGGAAAGTAAATTCACATGGCACAAAGAGACAGAAACTGAGCTTGTAACCCAGAATGGACAGACAAGTTCAGTGTCTCGCACATGAGACCGTGGCGATCGTTCACAGTGGGAATGTGAAGGCCTGCTGCCAGACAAAGCACAGAGCATCTTTCACGCAAACAAACCCACTCAAACCTGAGCTGAGGACACAGAAAACAATACAGCTAAAGACACAAAGTTAGCATTGCAGCAAAATCTGTAAAAACTGAACAAAAGTAAACTAAAAAGTAAAATCTGACCACCATGTGAGTTGGCTCAGGGGGGTGAGCGATGATCCTAAATGTTGTGCTTCCTCCTGCTGAATGAGTTTGGTTATTTTAATTTCTTGTTTAGCATCTCTCTCTCTCTCTCTTTGTCTTTCTGCACCCACTGAGACAAACTCATCAGAGGATCCCGTCGCCGCCTTTCTGCTTTAATGTGTTTTTTTTTTCCATCTCCCACTGCTGTACACTAAAGTTATTTTTTCTATCCACTTAAGACGTGTGCACATCAACCGCGTTTGGGCCAGTTTGTTTGGAAGTGCTTCCTCTTTCAGTGCAGTTTGTTTGGCCCGTGGAGACAATGACATTTGAATGTGAGTGGCTTCACATAACAGAAGCAACAGAAAACGTCTCCTGTGAGGAAGACGTGGATGGTTTGTTAGAAGTGACAGCATAAATAGAGGGCAAAAGTTCATGTGAGGTTTCCCACTGTGGGCCTGAGTGCTCCATAACTTCTCATAACGAAGTACAAGCGCTTGGTAGGTGAGGTAAGCATTCATTCTGCTCTGCGCTTTGTGAGAACTTTGTGAAACGGCCGACTTCCCCTGAGAGTTTCTGAAAGCCGCTGATTTTCTCTGTCTTGATTTACACCTCTCATTATTCCATGTTTCAGAAATTCCATGAGCAACGGGAAACCTGGCAAGTGAGTGCAGTGAAAACAGAGGAGCGAGTTGGAGGAAGAAAACAAAGCCGTGACTGTGCAGCTAGCGACGATAGCATCACGGCCAAAGTCAAAGAGCCGGTCTGTCTCCCTCGACTCTCAGAAGCCCTGCCAGCGAGAGAGAGAGACGGTGAGACGGAGAGAGAGACAGAGGGGGAGAGATGAGACACAGTGAGCGGTGATGACATGTAGACCTCATCAATTATCATTTGATTTGAATGTGATCTCAGCTGTTGGCTCTCAGCCGTCTTCATCTCTGCTATGGAGAATACAGCAGCCACTTAGCTAATGTGCTAACGTTAGCCAGTGGTGGAATACGCATTAGTAGAGATAGCACAATGTAAACTTCTTCTTTTGCAAATTAAAACATCATACTTAGTCTGTAAGTGCAGACATTGATGTATTATGGGACATATTCACTGGAGCCTTTACAAACTGGAAAACAAAATCTGAAACAATGGAGACTGTGATGATTTACAGAATTGATTTTGGGCTGAGACAAAATAAGACGGCATTGATCTGTTAGCTTTCTGCTTCACCTCCCTGTAGTCTGACAGAATTGTTCTGTCATGTCAAAACAGAAAGAAAAAGCAATAACTTTTTACCGTTTACCCATTGATCTAGCTTGACTCCAGTGTTCATTCTTTATGTTTCGGTGTAATGAATTCGGATGTTGCCTGTGAGTGGTGACAAAGCTGCTTAGATAACCACGAACAACTGCCAGTCTCCTGTCCCCTCCGGATGAACTCATTTACAAAGCGTAAGAGATGTGGACAGTTAAAAACGGTCCCGTCCCCACACCCAGCAAGCATTTCCTCTCCTCCTGAAGACACAACAATCCTCTCCGAAGCAGGAATTAGCCCTCAGTATCTTGCTAGTTTTGCCTCAGCGCGAGCCCCTGTGCCGCTGAACAAACGGAACGGCGTTTGACCGACCTCGCTCTGTCATCTCTGACGACGGCAGACAAAGAAATCTCTTTATCCTCGTCAAAATGTGTGCTCTCCGCAAAACCAATTAAATGCTCATTTACTCAATTGCGGCAACAACGTACACCCACACGTTTGTACGCACACACACACACACACACACACACAGGCTGGACAATTTGCTTAACTACTCATATGACGGGCATTTCCTGTCTACACTCACAATGGGGAAAATAATAATTTCTTCACACAAGGGGAACCCCAGATTTTACCATCTGCTGACATCCTCTTATTGAGTTTCTCTACAAGTGGAATCACAGGGAGATGAAATATTTGGGTTCCCATTCAGTACACAAGACAACACCAAATAACTGACTCATCAGTTTGGTGAAACAGGATGTTGTTTGAAAACTTTAACTGTTGTGGCTCTGCTCTTAAAGTCCGGTAAGGTTTGGGCACAAAAAACACAAAATTAGAGTTAGGAAAAGATTATGTTCCTAAAATGTCTGCTTTAGTCTCCCCAAACACAGCTGGAAGACCTCGCGATGGGTCGTTCAAAATATTTGCTTTTGATGTCACAAAGAGGGCTACAAAAGGTCTGGATGCTTGCTAAAATGGGCCGGGATGTTGGTCGCTTGAAGTGGTCTTGAACAGTGGTCACACCACCAGCACTGGACCCTTTGATAACAAAGTTAGCATGTAATCTGAACAGGACAGTGTAGAAATGCTGACGTGTTATGTTGAAAAGTACAAAACGCCTCTGTGGTTTTCAGAAACATAAAATGCCACATTTTCTTCTGGCAACCGGGCTGCAAATTGCTGCAACCAGGAGGACTTGAACTCCTCATTTTGTATGCATGGACTTTGTGGACTCCACCTGACAGAAATATTGGCACACACCCCCCCAATAAGACACTTGCTGATCCCTTTTGGCTGCAGTGTTAACCCTGATATACTGTCTGTACTCTCACCTGGCTCCACGGGGCTCCAAGGGACAATGAGGAGAAGAATAATCTCTGTAATTAACTTTAAGCTCTTCCAGTGAAGAGGTCTCCATGTCTGTGTCTGTGTCGGGCGTGTGGTCACAGTCTCACGCCTACATTTGACCGCGAGCTGATAGAAACTCCCGACCGTATGGACCGTATGTGCAGGGACACATCGTTTACGTGGGAGTCTTTTCAGACACGATGGCCTCAGCCAGCCTGTCTTCTACATTTCTAACACTGTTTGCTGGATTTAAGAGCAGATCTATCAGACTTAAAGTGAATCTAACAGAAAGTGGCCTCTTGAAGTCTAAATAACTTTTATTCTTACGGACACAAAACCTTGAAAAATCAGAAAGCAGCATCTTGTTTGATAGTTAAAATGATTAAAGCACAGCTCAGCTTAAGAATTCTGATCACTGACTTGCTGAACATGTGAGATTTTATAGTAGCCAGGTTACCAAACTGCATGTAAACAGAAGGTAATGAGTATTCATCTTGGTTAAAGTGCACCGTTGTGACTGCTGCTGTCACAAACAGAAAACACATCGTTTCTGGTGCGAGTGGGGGATTTGTTCTCTCCAGAGTGTCTCTAAACCTTGCAGAGGGTAAAAGGTGGACACTGAATCTCTCTTGTGTCAGCACATACAATGAAAATGACACATATTCCCGTGAAAACAGTGCAGATTGGTGCTTGAGCTCCCAGTAACACTGAGGGACAACTTCCTCCAGGCTGCTCTGGTGCAATGCTGACAAACAAAGCCGAGGAATAACAACAGGGAGGCAGTGGAAGCCTGTGCACAGCCATCAGTATAGATGTTAATTGCTCGGAGATGATATGCATGCATCTGAGGAGGTACGGGCATGTGGGCGTATGTAAATGTGTGCAGGCAGATGAACCTCGGAGACGATTTATTGTTTGCACAGATTGACCATATGCTTCCCCACTTTTAATGGGTTATTCTGAGTCGATGCAGCAGCTTATTTATACATCTCGGCTGATAATATGCACCTGATGTTTGCATAGAGACACACCCACAGAGATAAACACACTCGCATGTAATATACACCCGCAAATAACACACCGGGATTCCTGTGATAGTGTGTGTCTGAGTATGTGCACCATCTGTACACATTACTGCTGTTTATGTGTGTGCGGCTGAAGTGTAAAGTGGGCCTTTATATGAGCGGTTCTGTGCTGGAGGAGAAAGTTGATGCTGGTGGACAGATAAGGGTCTCTTCAGACAAAGATGTCCTTTGTGGGCCCGGATCGCTCTCAGCCGCTGCAAGACAATCTGCCGCAGCCCCCTGAAGCATGAAAAGCCTGCCGCGTCCCAAACCGAGCGAAACAAAGTGGCTCCAGAGCTGCTAACAAGAGCCAGGAGCCACTTCCGAGCACTGAGGGGGGACAGGGCTGAGCTGGGAGGACTTTGGCAGGGCAAAGGACAAAGAGCTTGGGGAAACCACAGTGTGCATCCCCTGTGAAAACAAACATCGCTAATACTTTTCCTAAGCCTAACCAAGCAGGTTTGAACTTGAACCTGAGACATTTCATGTTAAGGTACTTCAGTTAAAAAGTACCTTATGTGTCTGGGATGAGAACTCAAAGTGTGACATTTATATCTTTAGTGCACAGAAAGGCACCAAGTCAGACGCGGCTAAATTAACCCAAATACACCTGAAGAAAACGCTGAGATTAAGGGTGCAGCGTATTCTAAAGTTTTACAGCGAGGACTGACAGTTTGAGTCCAGGTGGGATGAAAAGGGATCTGAGGAGAGAGCAGAGAAATCTGCAGTGGGCGTGAAACTACAATTAAAAGTTCTCTTGTAAAATTAGAGTCAAGTTTTATTGGCAGACAGCTTTTACTTGGCTGCTTTCCTGTGTTAATGAGCATCGACTGCGTTTCCGTCCAACTGATTGGTTTGTTATGGGTCAGGTTAAAGAAAACATACAAATGGAGTTATGGAACATTACTTTTACCAGAGTCAAATCACCTTTTCATTCGTAACAACACTCACATTTCACCTTGGCTGGAGGGAGGTTAATTGTAATCTTGCGCCCCCAAGGTCACATTATAAGATGTATTGCTTTGTTAATTATAGTTCTGAAATGAAAAGCAAAAGGGAGAAAGGTCCCCGGATACCATGAGGTGCTCAACTGGAACCAGTCACCCACAGGGTGAGCTATTTCTGGCTGTCTTGTCGAGAAACCAGCCGCCTTGAATCTCCATGTGTGTGTTGTGTGTGTGTGTGTGTGTGTATGTGCTGGTGCGGCAGGTGAGGGTGGAGGGCAGGAGGTGGGGATGGGTTCAAGATGGAGGAGAGTAAAGCACAGGAGGAAAAGGATGCAAATCTTTTTATTCAAATGCCTTTTGAACAGTTAGATGGAGAACTCGAGATAATGAAGCAGTGAGTCTAGCTGAGGTGGATTTAAACTACAGAGTCTGTGGGGAGCTCGGCCCTGTTTGTACTTACTTAATTGGTTATTGAAGGATAGTAAGCCCTTTCACACCAAAATATTATTTTTTCTGTGACTTTAAGTGAAATGGCATTTCACGGTCCAGAATCAGGGCTGTTGTTGTGGTATCTCAACCGTATTCACACATGACCCTCTAATAGCTGTCAAATTAATGGCTGCATGTGTGAGACCACCGGACGAGACAGTTGGGTAATGAAACAGCTGCTGCGGCGGAGCAGACGAGGAATACAGATCAGGACGTACGCCGTTTGATTTGATAATCTGCGTGTATTCTGACAAACTGCGACGCAGCAGATGTAATCCCTTACTTCTCCAAACACACACTAAAAATGTATAAAATTTAACAAAACAATAAAAAATGTTGTTACTGGAACTGAACCCTGCATGCTAGCTTTTAATCGTATGCGGCTGGCTTGAGTACAAGACTTAATTTGACATTTTTGAACGTTTCGATCCAGCTCTGTACACTCTCTGAGCCTCAGGCATGTTTTATTTTTATCTGCCTTTCTTGAAAGGACTGGGTCTGGACTGGTGGATTGGAATCTGGACTTTGGGGTGTCTAATTTTGTCGCGAAGCCTGAAAATACATTACAGGCATTTAAGTGTTAGAACAGTCACCTGTTTTCAATGGAACTTCCATCAGGCACGCACAGTGAAGGCCCTCATTTAAGTGTCGCAATGCGATGATGCATCAAGTCTCACATAAACACTCTCACATGCACATAGACACACCCACCCACTGTGTGTGTCTGTGTGTGTGTGTATAATATATGTGTATATATATTATACACAGAGATGCACTTGACTGAAAGCACACACAGGGAATAAGACACACGTGTGGTGATGCATTCAGAGCCACAGAAACACACATGCATGAATACATGTGGAAGCATCCTGAATGCTCAACAAATGAATGCAGCGTCCAGGCTCATGTTCACAGTCTCAGGCGTGTGTGTGTGTGTGTGTGTGTGTGCAGTAAATGGAGCGAGCTGGCTGTGCAGAGCTATGGTGCTTAGGGGTGTTCTGCTACCGCCTACCGCCCTGATCTCTCTTTGAACTTTGCCATCAAGCAGCCTCTCAGCAGAACACAGCAGTGCGACTGTGGGGAGAGAGACTGGAGAAAAGACAAAGAGAAAGTGAGACAAAGAGAGAGGGAGAGAGAGAGAGAGAGAGAGAGAGAGAGAGAGAGGGAGGGAGAGAGAGATAGAGAGAGAGAGAGAGAGGGAGGGAGAGAGGGAGAGAGAGAGAGGGAGGGAGGGAGAGAGAGAGAGAGAGGGAGGGAGAGAGAGAGAGAGGGAGAGAGAGAGAGAGAGGGAGGGAGGGAGGGAGAGAGAGAGAGAGGCAGGAGAAAACTGAGGTAGAGGAGGGTGTAGGAGAGAGGAAGGAGGGAGACCATCTTGACTGTTTTCAAAGGCACTCACTTGTGTTACTGTGTGTGTGTAGCTGCCTGAGAGTGTGTGGGCTGTCGACCACATACAAATTATATATTTAAATGAACAATGATCTCTCTGCTTTGAGACGGTGCAGGGTCAGGACAGACGGGCAGCTGCCATCCTCACAAACAAAGTGGCCCTGAAGCGGCAGACAGGCATGGGGAGAGGGGCAGGTGGGTGCTGTGCATGCGTCCGGGTATCGGGGTGGTGGTCACAAAGAAAAAAGAACAGTGGGTGAGAGGACGAGGGACGAGAGGTTCTGATGTCTTGTGGTGAACTCAAAGACAGACTCCCAAGATGAAAGACGGGCGTCTGCAGAGAGGAAGACAACTGAGGGGGAGCGCTGGATTGGAACCAGTGTGGGATATCGCCGAGAGGCAGCCCCTCCACCCCACGCTAACACACACATCCTGGCTTTTGTGTGGAGACAGAAAGCCTCAGAGTTTAGGGACAAAAACCCTCGGAAGGAAAAGGAAGTTCGTTTGTCACACGTGACGGTTCATCCAGGTTACAGAAAACGTTTTGGGATGTGGTTAGCCTAGCTTAGCATAGAGACCGGAAACCGCGGCTTGTTTGCATCTTATTCTTTTAATTAGTACAGGAAAAGTAAATACGAAAGCAACAGTTTGCGACTTTAGAAGATTTATGTCTTAGCTCGAGAACTATTTCCTGAGAGACAACAGCGTATCCTTCCACCCACTCCCGTTGTAAGGGCCACTGTTTTGCTTGTGGTCTCTGCACAGTTAAAATGGTACCAAACATGGCAAGATCACTTTGACAGCCAGGCTCAGCAGCCCTAAACTGTTGTGCCGCTTATGTACAATTAGTGAGCAGAATAAAAGGACTTTAGTTAAGGTTAGAAAAAGGCAGATTTTCTCACCATTTCACCAACTGCCATGAAAGCCGGTTTGCAAACACACAACTGCAGCTTTACAGCTACAGGACACTAAAGAAAGTGAACCAGCTGGTCTGTTGCTGCTGTACTGAGAGTGTTGATCCAGACAGCCCCGATGATCACCAAGACACATCCGGCTGCCCTGGAAGGAGCTCCTGCTGCCTGCAGAAAACATCCTGCATCTGAAATGATCCCCCTCATCTGTTTGTCCCTCTGCCTTCAGGAACGCGTGTGTCTCAGTGCAGAAAGCGCCTGAATGTTGTTGTTTATATCCATACAATGACAACAAATAATCCTATTCGATTCTAGAATATGCAATGAGGACATAAGGCTGCCTGATGCATGACGTTTCCTAGGCTTCCAGGATGCTAAGCTAGGCTAACCTCATGACATCAGTCTTCGTCCTCTGAAAGAAAGCCAATAAGCTCAAAGTGGCTCCGGGGCTGAGAGCCAATAGGAGTTTGTTACATCTTTCACTGCCGTGTGTGTGTGTTTTACTTGTGTTTGAGATGCTGACAAGCGAGGCCTCGCCGGTGCGACGGCCACAAGGGCAGAGGGGCATCGGTGTTGTCAGCACTCTGCGTGTGAAATACACCAAATATGAGTCCAAAACCTGGGAGTGTGTGTGGTTGTCAGAAGAGAAACATCTCGTTTCCTGTCATCCTGGTGCTTCCCTGCTGCAGAGGAGGACCACAGAGGAACAAAAGTTTCCGGCTCGTCTCTGGTTTTTGTCCTTCAAGGTTGCATATCAGGGGTTTCAACCTGCGCACCGACTACTCGCCGTTTTAGCTTTCAGATCAATGGAGCTTAATGCAATCCAACTTAATTTAAATGGCGACAATCTCCGCCTCGTGTCTCGGTGTGCATCAGACGAGGTCGCTCAGTCCCTGAGCTCGCCGCCTGCTTTCATCTTCCCTTTGGTTTTCTTTCTCTAAAAGCGGAGCAACAATTTCTCTTCATTATCGCTTTGTCTCTTCCTTTCTCTCTGACACACTGTACTCAACACCTGACCTGCTCACACACACACATACACAAAACGATATGAGTCCCAATGTTCACTGCTGCCAGGCAGACGAATCATATTAAAGAGACGGTGTGGATCAGACCCCCTCTTCTAATGCTCCTGTAAAGGGCTCCTCATGGGACCACAAGGAGCTCGGCTACATAAAACAACCATTTCCTCATGTCATACCAGAATGCACACGCAAACATGCAAACGTCCTCGTTTTCTGTTCTCCAGGACCTGCTCTGTTTTTAATTTTTGACCGCAGAAACAAGAATCCTGTAATCCAACCAGATTCTCTTAATTTCAGCTAATATCATTAAAGGAAGACCAAACACAACAATGAATGTGTCCTACTAACAAATATCATCTGCATATCCAAAGCCTGATAGTGTGATGTAGTGCACTATGACCATGAAATATCATCAGGCTACAGAGAGAATTATTCATGAATAAAACAGATTCCTTACTTCTATAAATGATAAATGAACAAATATACGTGTGCGTTGTTGTTAATACATTCTGAGAAGGTTACAAGCAACGCGACTTTGACAGGCTACGTCTTGGGGTCGTTTTGGGCAGCCGTGGCCCAGAGGTTGGAGAAGCGGCTTGTGATCGGAGGGTCACCGGTTCGATTCCCCCACCGGATGGGCAGGAAAAAATTGGGTGTGGTGGAGTGATTAATGTGAAAACCGCTCCCCCCCCTCCATTAGCTGGCTGATGTGCCCTTGAGCAAGGCACTTAACCCCCCAATATGCTCCCCGGGCGCTTGATGCTGCCCACTGCTCCTGTGTGTGTTTCACTGCATGTAATTTGCCGGGTGTTGCATGTGTGTGTTCAACTAAGGATGGGTCAAATGCAGAAGATGAATTCAGTGTGTGTATGTAAAAATATATATACTGTCAATAAAGTGATTCTTCTTCTTCTTCTAAAGTGCTTACAGAGAGAGAAGTTTGCAAACTGCCTCAGTGACAACAACAACATCTAAAATGTCAGCAAACTTCAGCCACCACGTAACAGCCGTGATCCAGGCTCAGTTTTCACAGACGAAGTCACGTTATAAAGTTTTATTCACGTTTAGTCACGGCTTCCTTCCTCGCTCTCTGCAGGAAGTTACAGCCACAGGAAATGAAACGCACGGTTGGCTTGAACAAAAGCACGGATTTCTTTGTATTTGAACATTTGTGTCAATGCAAATACACAACTCAGCAAACTATATAACAAAGGTCGAGTGGTTTTAGGACAGTTTCATGAGGAGAAGGTACATAACTTAACTTTAACTACAGCAGTTTGACTTCTTACTTGCAAGAGGGAGACATGCAGTCATTTCTTTTCTTACAATACCTGTGAGGACCCTCACTGTGGTGCAGCCACTCAGCTTGGACACAGTGTCCTCACTTCCCATTAATGTCCTTCATTCAAACTTGTCCTCACAAAGGCAGCAGAGTATCCTCATTCACAGAGGAAGCAGGTCTTTCAAGGACAGAAACAGAGACGATGGAGAGGGAGAACAGAGAGGAAAAAGAGCAGCAGATGAAGGTAGAGGAGGAGGAGTATAATGATAACTCTGCAGACATGCCACACACACACACACACACACACACACACACACACACACACTCACTCTCTGGTTGCCATGGGGACTGGCTATGGCTGCAGATTGCTCCATGGGGGGGGCAGGGGTCCGGCTGAGATCAGAGAGCCCAACTGTCGTCATTTAGGATCAATATGCCCCCCCCATCCACACAAACTCTTTCCTCTCACACACACACACACACACACACACACACACAACCTCGAGTCCAACCCCACCTCACTGTCTCAGCCTTCATATCATACTGCAGTAAACTCTCACTGCACAGTCCCATCCATCCCGACACTAAAAGTGGTGATTTGTAAGTTTCAGACGTGCTCTCACACGGTGAAACCCCCCCAGCAGTGGATGGTAAACCCACTTTACTCTTTAATGTGCTGAAATAAAAGGGGATCATCTACTTATTAAAAGCTGACATAAATCTGCCTTCACTGTGACGCAGGCTGGCCTGTACGATGTGTTCCTGGGAACTTGAAATTCCCTCTAGCGGCTGTCGACTCGAGGCAATAGCACGCACTCGGTTTGTTTGGGTACGATACGTATGTATGTGACGGCGTACAAACGGATGAGTAAAACGTCATAATAAATGTGGTTTATTATCACGCCATCTCATGCTGTATGAGTAGCACATCACTTTCTTTCTCTGTTGTGTTCCTGTTGCTTGCTTTCACACGGGACGGGAACGCTGGACTCCTGTGTTTGTTTGGTCACATGGGAATAAGACTCATTTATTTCACACATCGCAGTTTTGAGGCAAAACAACTGAAAGGACGACGACTACATCCTCTCACCATACGAGTGCTGCCATCTCGTTCCGCAGCCGGCCAACAGGGGGCGCACCAGATGTTTTGGCTTCACCTTTTGGGGAGCCCTCACGTCATCCGTGTCCAGCATCCTGTCGATGATTTAACCTTGATGCGACAGCCTTCAGTGCAGAGTTGTGCCGTACTGGAAGACTTAAGTAAATGTTGCCATAGCGTTACGTAATGCGCACTCATTCAAAATTCCTGTCAGATTTACATAACGAGGTGTGTGTTTAGATAGACAGATGGATAGTCAGAATATGTATCCACACTTTCTGTCTAACTTGAGAGCGAAACACAAGAAAAAAAAAAGAGACTGTGAGAAAAAGAGGGCTGTAATTGCAATTCATTTCCAGCCCGGGCCCCTGGGGTACCATGAGTGCGTTTGATCCCAAAGGCGAGCGAGTGTGGAAATGGAGAGATGCAGTCATATGTATGCAGAGGGAGAGAGGGAGGGGAGCTGGGGAGAAGCAGAAAGCCTTTTAATATTCCAGGCCATGGGTTGAGATGAGAGACTGCTCTCATACCTTCAGGTTCATGAGCATAATGAGATTTTTATTTTGCTGAGTGCAGTCTGTGAGCAGGCGTGTGTGTCTGTCTGTCACGCACAAAACGCTTTGTGATCAGCGGCGTGTGCACGTGAGCGCGCATGTGTGTGTGATGCAAACTCACCCTGTGGCCCTTTATGTTTAAATTTCAGCATCTGTGAATACGTGTGTGTGTGTGTGTGTGTGTGTGTGCTGAGACACAGACACACATGTCAATTAGGCAGTCAGGGTCATTACTCTCAACAATTTTCCCTCAGCTCAGATGACATTCATTGACTACAATTGACTTAAGTCTCACAATAAATACTCATAACATTAGCACACTTTCCTATTATCCTCCACAATGGGTGCTTTCCCAAAACACCATCTCCTACTATTCCCACAATCCTTAGGGCTGAAAAATGATCAGCCGAAAGGCAGAGGAGTCATCTTCTACACACCTGATACCTCCGTGTGTGTGTGGGTGTGTGTGTGTGTGATGCACCAGTGCAAACACACACACACACACACACACAGCCATCCACACCCAGTGTGAATGCAGTGCAGGTCTGCACACATTCGCTCTGGTGTCCTTTTGTTCTGACTCGTCTGCTGAGCTCGTTGTCAGGAGGAGCAGGAGTCGTGTTTCGCCGCGGCGAGCCGTGCACTGCACCACACTGACTCCTTTGTTCGGAGTGTGTAGAGGTGCACATGCGTGTGTGTGTGTGTGTGTGTGAGGACGGGCCGTGGATGTGTGGGAGAATATCGTATGAACAAGGTGTGTGTGAGAGAAAGAGGCCTTGACCAAGTCCATTAAAGGGCAATTCCACCTTATTACAGTTTGGGTCGTTAGTAGCTGGGGATGTCGTTATTGTCGATGGGTCTAGAAACTCGAGGCTCCAGATTATTAAACGGGTGGTAAACACTCGTATCTGCACGAGAAGATGAAAGTGAAGACTAAAATTAGAAACCAAACGATGGGATAACAGATCAGAGCAGGACACGAACAGAGATGAACTTAAGGGAGGAAGAGCAGTTGGTGGTCACATGACTCCCACGTGAGATGGCTTCCAACCCCAGTTCGAGATGGCGTTCACATTGGGACATTCTGCAGCCATTTTGTGTCAAACATGCGGTTTGAAGCTATCCGTGGTACCAAACATCTCTTCATTTCCACTCAAAAAGGAAGGAAATCCCTCTGGCCAATGAGCTGCGTGTTTACTTGTGAGCAACACCAAAGACGAATTTCCACTGCTGTGTGACAGACATTAACGGTTTTCTTACGTGAATCTGCCGACAACATTTTTTCAGTTTACTCTTCATCAAGCCAGAGAAGCAGAATAATGTTCACATTTGAGTTAATTTGGCCTCCTCTGAGCTTTTATCTTACACTGCAATTCTTTCCACTTCTTCATCTGCCACAATAAGCCTTAATGTGTGTGTGTGTGTGTCCTCGATGTGAGGATGACAGCCACTCAACACTCTCCACACCTGGCTGAGCTTTCCATAATCAAAAGCCACCATCTCCTCCAGCTCTCCTTCCTTTCCTTCTCCTTCTCCACAGCTGCTCGTCGTCCTCCCGCGGCGACGCTCGCGTTCACCTTAAACCTCATGTTCTGTGTTTCAAATCCACTCTCACTCTTAATTTTTCCATCCTCTTCTTGTCCTGTCAGCCCCCCAGTCACCCATCTGGACTTCTCTCCTCCGCTCCCCTTGTTTTCCTCTCCAGAGGTGGTGGTGCTGCTGCAGATGTGTGTGTGTGTGTGTGTGTGTGTGTGTGTGATCTCGGCGTGTCATCAATCCTCCGCGAGACGTTGAATAATTAGGCCGTGCATGCGTAACCCGTGGATGTGGAGCCTCTAATCCGCTGGAATCGTGTAAGTAAACCATCACCTCGGCAGTCCCTCGCGACCCCATACCTCCCCCACAAACCCTGTTTAACCCTCCAGCCTTTTTAACCCCCGCCTACACCCAACACCAACCATATTTCCTCATCACCTCCCACCTCCCTTCAACATGCTTAAAGGCCAGTTGGAAAGAGCTCGTGGATTTATGGCCAAGAGTGCAACGTGCGAATTTTAAATTCAGTTTGAGAGGTGAGAAAATCAAGTCTCACCTCCCCAATTTCAGCCAAAAGTCTGGTCGTCACCTGCAGCTATTCCCACTATGACACAGCTGTAAACCAAATGAAAACTTTTCCAAACAAAAGTTCGATTAACTTCTAAAAGATTGCGGGGACGGTTTGGTGGAATCACATTTGTGTCTGCTCTGAGATAAACTCTGGCCACAGTTTGCTCTCCTGCGGCTCACACGCTTTGCCTTCTTCTCTACTTTCCCAGTCAGTAAATAAAAATGCTAATAAAAATGGTGTCCCTTCTGAAAAACAATCCTTATCTTGCTGCCCTACTCGACTCTCGGTCTCCTCAGTATGGAAATTTGAGTGTTGATGCAGGCTCAAATATTTTCTTAGCATCCATTACTGCATCATTACTTTACTTATCCGTCCTTTTATCTTTCAATTTTCCATTGCAACAGCCTCGCTCCACTCCATCTTTCCACACTCACCCCCCAAACCTCCCCTCTCTCACCACATCCACCCTCTCTTTTTGGTTTATTTTCACATCCCATCACTTCCCACTCTCCCCTCTGCCATCTCTCCTTCCCACGGCGTCACAGACGGACAGGAAAGGAGTGGGACCCAACACGCCTGCCAATCAGAGCGACCCTCCGCTTGGCGTGATGCATCACGGCTGCATCAGGACGAATGTGCGTTGCTCAGTGAACAGCGCGAGTAGAGCAGTGCTGTGCAGAGAGTCATATTAATGGAGGCCAGAGTGGCTGCCTCTGCACTACTTTGTCAATCGATGAGTTGCTCGCCGACTGTTAATTCAATCAATGGCGACAGAGCGGGGAGGTACCGTGCTTTTCCTCTTCTCCTGTTTTTGATGTGAGCTCATCAAATGTCTGAGCCCCTGACGCCTCGGCAGCTTGCTGTGGTTAAACTGCGGCCTCTGCATGTGCACAACCCCCCCCCCCCAGACAAAACAGAGATCTGCCTCCAGACGAAGACTTCTGCTGCAATGTGTTTACCCCCAAATTAGCGTAAACACGACTCTGCGAAGAGTCAGCCTACAGCGAGCGGCTGAGTCACCGCCAGCAGACGCTCAGCACCTGTTTGTGTTTACCAACAGCTCAAATATATTATTTTCTCCCTGCACAGGATCATGTGAGTAAACAGGAGGGACGATGCTCCCAGTTGACCTCGCATGATTCCTCTTCAGTTGTGTACGCAAAGGTTGGACTGCAGCAGGAAGGAAGTGATTAGCATTCGTGATGATTTTGCACCAAGCTATTTGTATGTACACACCATCAGCTCCTTGGAATAATCTGCCTGCGGCAAACACAAATTGAATTTAGATTACTCGCTTCCTGATATTCTTTTGCACGAGTGGAAGAAATGTGTAATTTGTTTGTTCTGATTGCTGCGTTCTTGCGAGTCCTGCTGCAATGCAAATTCTGCAGTCACGCAGCCCCCTGAGAGTCCTGCTCTGCACATGCACGCCATGGCGTCGCTGCGGCTGCAGGGTCAAAACCCTGAAAACCGGATTTCTACAGGCTCAGCAGGACTGAGTCAACGTTGTGTGCAAAGCTGCCTGACTGCCCTTTTGCAGAACACAGTGCAGCTGAATCTGCTCACATTTTTCACTGAATTAGTAGTCGTAGTGTCAGAATGCATTACAAGCCTCATCAGTCAACCTCTAGTTTGTATCCATGAGACACTTGAACTTATAATCCATTACAGGTCACATCTATAATGTTTTATGACTGCTGATGCAGTGCATAAGAAAGCATTATAGTTGTTCAGGAGTCATAAAGCATAATGAATGCATTATAATACACTATGACTGCCTCCGCAACACACTTTAGATGTGGTCTTTGCACAAAGTGTTACCGTTTTCCACATTGTGTGTCCCGTCACGTTCAGATTACACCTGTGTCAGGTGGTGGGACACCTGGCCCACGCTGGGACGTTTTGTAGCCATCTTTGCAGCACCAAAGCCGCGCATTTTCAGCCAACAACATGAACTTATAACCTATAACAGGAGTGTTTTATGTATCTAAAGATAAAATTTAAATGCAAACCAAGGTTCAGACATAATCCCTGGTTTGCAGAAACGTACTGTCCCAACATCCACCAAGACTAAAAATAAACATGTCTGTCTCAGCGGTTTAGCATCCAGGGGCTCAAACACGTCATTTATGAAAGGCTGCGTTGTTGGGTCTTTGTAGCGGCACTCAGACGGTGGCAGGTAACATGAGGGCAGTGCGGGCGACTTATTTACGTTAACTGTGACACAAGATCGACCCCAAACAGCCACAGGCTGTCAGTGGAAATTCCCCTCTTATGGCTGAGTCAACTCTTCCTGAACCCTGACGTCGGCACGTCTCATCCTTTGGTCTGCCACTCACCTCTGGGAGCCCCAATCACATGTAAGGATGGACGGCTTCATAAATGATAATAAATCAGTAAACAGAGGAGATAAGAAAACAAAGACGTCCCTCTGCACAAAACACACCATTATCCCCAGTCTTCATAAACAGATTCATGGACAAGCGTTTACGAATCACAGAGGGCGGCCAGTTACCCATGAGCCTCTGCTCTTACCCTGCAGTCTTGGATTCAGATTAGTTTTGCATTTTGCTTGTTATCAATCGAAATCAAACAAGTGCATCAGCCGCTGTCCATTCTGAATCTGAGCCAGATCCGAGCGCTGCTCAGTCTGACCCCGCTGCTTTCTGAGTGTTTTCTCTCCACTTTGTGTCTGCTGCATTCATACCAAACACCCGAGGGGGAGGGGCTGTGGTTTCACTTCTTTTTCTATTGCACAGTCTGACCCTGCGCTGAGATGGAGGGCTAATTATACACTGTGTGTGTGTGTGTGTGTGTGTGTGTGTCTGTGTGTGTGTGTGTGTGTGTAGGGGCAGGATGCCCGAGGCGGGATTTTGGGGGTGGTATTAGTGCATATGGGGTCTAGTAGTCTGACCTGGGCAAGCCTGCCAGCGTGAAAGGCGTCGGCGTCCGATTGGCATCTCGCCCACACACACACACACACACACACACACACACACACGGTCTTCTCGGTGAGGGGAGTATGGAGTGGGGGTGAAAGATGACTTCAAACACATTGTATAGATAAATGTGGTCCACATGATGCTTGCAGTTACACACACACACACACACACACACACACACAGGAAGCACAAAATTCAATTTTGCACCTGGACAAAAAAAACAAAACAAAACAAAAAAAACACTTTGTTTGTAGGAGAGTACTCACAAATATGTAAATGCACATCGTGAACACACGCACACACACAATATTGGTCAAGGAACACACGAAGCCAACTCCGTCACCATGGAAACCCACCACTCCATCTCCAGCCACAACCACTTCCTCTATGTTTCTCCTGTTTACCTCAGCGTCCTCTTATCTCAGCAGTAGCTGCCGATCGTCCGTACTTCCTGTTGTTTTTGCTTTTCCTCCGCCTCCCTCTGATCTCTCCCTGCTACTTGCTTTTATTTCTATTTTTTTCCAGCCACCTTTACTGTCCTACTGTATCCTGAGCCGAGAGCCCAAATCCTGTTGATTACTCCACAGTGAGGCTTTCAAAATAAAAGTGAGACGAGAACAGGTTGAAGAACCTCAGCATGTGGTTGATTTATGCCTTTAGGTTTTCTCTAAACTCCTCAACGATTTGTTCGCTTTTCTGCATTGGCGTCTGCGACACATGACTAAAGGCACTAAGATCCAGGTTAGGATCTTACAAGGCCGTAAAGACCGGCAAAATAAACCCGGGGACCACTCCTCGTTCAGCCGGTCCAGGATAATAGAGCCACCTGAGGGGCCGCTGGTCTGGGGTCAGCGGATCAGCCTGTTCCTCCCAGCTGGTGGCCTACCTTGAATGCAGACAAATACGGGTCCCCTAACAAAGAGGAGCGGGGCCCCATAGTTAATCTTGAGTGTGTGTTTGTGTGTGTGTTGCATGTGTGTGCCTATTTACCCATACATGTATGTAATGTGTGTAATAACCAGCTCAAGATGTTTTTTTTTCCTCTGCTATGAATTTTTCATATGTATAAACATTTTGACACGCACCTAATCAGTCATTACTACACTATTAGATCGATTAAATAATTTCACCAGTTTGCATTCATGTGGTGCTTTAGTTCAAGGACGCTGCATGAATCAAATTAGAAAACTGATGCAAATCAGATTTTAAAAAATTGACACTGTTATTAAATTGCAAATAGAGCGCATTAGAACGCACTAAATCCCAGTTTTTTAACGGATTCTTTTCTCTGAGGCTTGTCAGTGGATCTTTAGGTTATCATATCTAATGGCTACTGCCGTGTTATTTAATTAAAGCGTAATAAAACATGTTGCTACGCCTCTATTCGCTATATTTATGCACGCCTCACATGCAAAGACAGGAGACGTCTGGAGAGTTGGTCTGTACGATTTCATACTGACAGCTTTACTCAGAATTCTCTATAATGTGTTGGAAGGCAAGCATATAAGAATGAAATCTCACAGGAAACACTAGATGATAAAAAAATAAAAATATAAAAAAACTCAAATGGAATAAATTAATAAAATACATGAGAAACAGCTCAAGGTCTCAAAGAGAGCAGGAGGGAAACAATTGGACTGAAAAAATAAGAGTGAAGCTGCCAGCTCTGCAGGCTGGGAAAAATTGACTTATTGAAAGTCCAGACGGATGCATTTGCATATTCAGGAGCAACACAACATTAAAACAGACGTTTGCATCTTTTGTCTTTCTTACAGCAAACCGCTGAAGGCGTTCACTCATGCCGTCAGGTGTGCGGATTCAAAGCAGATTGATCAGCTACTTCCTGACACGACGGGAGCAAATGTTTGAACATACGTTAGTTTGGGGCCATCGGCTTCAAATGTTTTTAAAGTTCAACAAAGCTGACATTTGAGGGGAATCTCTTTATGTACTTTGTTCCCCAAATAAGAGCTGCTGTATCAGTTGTGACAGCGTGAATCTTTGTTTTACTGATTCCATTGTTACTTCAAATTCATGAATCAAAACCAGACGGTGACGACAGATCAAATGATTTTCTTTTAAATAAAACACAAAACCCCTTGAACGTCGTTTGAATAAAACCGACTGGAAATCAATAAAGATGACAAATGACACAACCACCCAGCATTTAACAGACTATTACTTATTATTACTGCATTCACTGGTCTATTTTATATATATATATATGAGAAGAAGAAGAAGAAGAAGAATCAACTTTTATTGGCAGTATATATATTTTTACATACACACACTGAATTCGTCTTCTGCATTTGACCCATCCTTAGTTGAACACACACATGCAACACCCGGCAAATTACATGCAGTGAAACACACACAGGAGCAGTGGGCAGCATCAGGCGCCCGGGGAGCATATTGGGGGGTTAAGTGCCTTGCTCAAGGGCACATCAGCCGGCTAATAGAGGGGGGGAGTATTTTTCGCATTAATCACTCCACCACACCCAAATTTTTCCTGCCCGTCCAGTGGGGGAATCGAACCGGTGACCCTCCGATCACAAGCCGCTTCTCCAACCTCTAGGCCACGGCTGCCCCCAATATATATATATTTTGGAGTGATTTGTGATAAAACCACCAAACCCCAGTGAGTCAAACTGCTGAGTCGTGCAACATCGCGCTGCTGCAGGTTTTCTGGTCTCGTGTTCTGCGTAAACTGACTCTGTGGTGTTTACATGTTGAGGCACGCTGGTTTCTCTGAGTGTTATCGAGCATTTGTGTGGTTATTTCATAGGTCTCCTTTACCGCCCCTAAAGTGTGCTAATCCCATTATGCTTCATTTTGAAAACGCTCTCATAATGTGCCCTAATGACCGTCTTGAAGCACGGCTGACACACACACAAATGGATAATACGTACAATTTTGAGCTTTGTTTTGTGGATGATACATGAAAGGCCTACGCCCTCTCTTACACGCAAACTACCTGTCAGACACCCACACCTTGTCTCTCTGTCTCACACACACGCAGAGAGAGAGAGAGTGTGTGAGATAAAGAGAGACTGTCGTATCTTCGTCCATCAGCTCCATAAACAAATGGAGAGAAAAGACTTCGCCTCCCGGCCACTTCCTCCTACCTGACGCCTCACACTTTCAGTCGAGCTCGACTTATCTCGTTGCTTTGATGTGTGCATTTCTGGTAGCGTGTGTGTGTGTGTGTGTGTGTGTGTGTGTGTGTGTGTACACGATGAGGCAGATCAAACACCACAAGCCCAGACAGGACGTTTGCACCCCTACAGCAAAATGGGAAAAGACGAGTGCAAAGAGGAAGCAGGGACAGAGGAGAGAAGACAGGGACAGAGGAGAGGGGACAGGGACAGAGGACAGGGGACAGAGACAGAGGAGAGGGGACAGGGACAGAGGAGAGGAGACAGGGACAGAGGAGAGGGGACAGGGACAGAGGACAGGGGACAGAGACAGAGGAGAGAGGACAGGGGACAGAGACAGAGGAGACAGGGACAGAGGAGAGGGGACAGAGGAGAGGGGAGAGGGACAGAGGAGAAGAGACAGGGACAGAGGAGAGGGGACAGGGACAGAGGAGAGGAGACAGGGACAGAGGAGAGGGGACAGGGACAGAGGACAGGGGACAGAGACAGAGGAGAGAGGACAGGGGACAGAGACAGAGGAGACAGGGACAGAGGAGAGGGGACAGAGGAGAGGGGACAGAGACAGAGGAGAGGGGGACATGTCGCTCATTAGCAATTCAGTTTGCAGCATCACGACATGAAAACGCGGTCTACTAAAGATCCCCCGTGACCATGACTGAAACCCTGATTCAGAAGCAGCTTTTAACAACAGACCAAAAAACGTATTAAGTACATAGAATTTAGTGACGTCTGTTTTCAGTATGATATTGCAGATACTTATTATTATTATTATTATTATTATGGTGTTTTGGTCTGTACTACACAATCCATGCTAATAGTGACCGACTTACAGACTCATATGTGCTCTGTGCTAACACCTTAGCACCTGCATTCCAAAAGTAAGAAAACCACAAATGATGAAACTCCAGCACACGTTTGGTTCCCTCATGCATCTAAAGATAGCAAATTTAATAAAAAAAACAAACAAAAAAACATTAACCCTTTTGTGCAGGTAAAACTTTAAATGCTAACAAGTTCATTGAGGGTTCAAACTGCAGCCTCGGGTTCTGTAGAAACTAATTTATCTTCAGTTAGACCAATTGAAGAAACCTTTGCACAAGCTGGTGGAACAGCGGCTAGTCTGCACGTGACCTTGGGACGGACAGACACTCCAGAGACACCATGCTAGCAATTTAGCACAATTTAGCGTATGTCTACACGTTGATGTCCCGACGAGCTATCACGCAACACTGCTCGTGTGTAAACTGATCAATGTCTAAACTTCGAGACAGCTTTCTGACTTGGGAAACAGTCGCTGTTGGAGACAAATCCCTCTGACAAACAACATCCGCCAGCGATGAAGAGCTCCACTCTCTTCCCTCGCTGCCGTCCCGCCGACTGACATGATAATTTCTCGTCTTAGTGTCTTTTGTCTGCATGTCCCGGGCCCATCACGGTGGTCAGGGGTGAAGTGGTGTAAAGAGGTAAGAAGAGATGGGATCAGGCTCAGCAGGATGAAGCCGTTCACATGTTAATCTGTGGTGTCCCGGAGGAATAGTCCGGCCAAGGCTTTGATTAAAGATTCATAGAGTATTAGGCCCCATATCATTATGGCTATACATCATCTCACTGCTCTATCAAAGGGGTGTCTCAGCTTAAGCCGGCGAGCTAAATCCCAGGTGCGTAGGTTTGTGTGTTAAAATGTGTGTGCGACAGTGTGAGATTAACAGTGCAGAAGGGATTAGGTCAAAGCAGTATTTTCTGAATCTGTGCTTCTGTGGAGTAGCAGCTGATATTCAGACACATGCATAGTTTTTATCTCAGCACAGCTCACAAAATGCTCACGTTAGGTTTAAATGGCATGGGAAGTGGCTTTGCACTGGCTGCTACTCCTCCTCCTCCTCCTCAGATGACACCCAGTGTGAGGTTTACTGAGCCTTCGTCGAGGTCAGTGAAACAGGCAAAGGGCTACTGATTCACCTTCTTTGTGTTTCAAGATCCGTCATCAGCCCAGATGAGGTTTCCCATATATTCCTGCTAATGGGAAGACAGCTGACTGTGGTCAGACCTTTGGTAAGTTCACAGCTGATTGGGATCAGCCCTTCGTTCTGGCTGCACACCGTACAGCAAAGGTTTAGGGAAAAACTGGAGAAGTCACATCTCGGTGTCGGGAAAGTAAATGTCAACCTTTTGCATATGATAATTTGAATATGAATGAACATGGAGCGGTGGCCTATTCCCTGGGAGTGGGAGACAGAGCAGGGAAAACAAATGTCATGCTTTGCGAGACGTTCAGAATTCAGGAAAGACGGCCTATCTGTTTCCAACAGGTTGGAGCAGTCTGGCAGCGAGGCCTCATCTTCCTGTATGATGCCCTTAAATTTCCCTGTTGAATAGCAGGCCTTGTTCTTTTTCACTGAGTGTTTTGGATGGCAGTTCCATTAAGAAAGAAGAATTAGTATGTCCAGATGGTCCGAGCCATTTACTCTTGGCTGGAAGACCAGTCATTTTCTTGCAAAAACATTGTCACTGTAATTGGCAATAAAAATGGTCTCCTTTATGAGAAACTTGCGGTGGTTCATCTTTGGAACAGGTCTTATATAAAATGTCAGTCCACTCCCACAGTTAGCAATAGCATTAGGGCAAAGAATAGTTCAAGTCACAAAGTCCTGACAGCTTTGGATTTCTCCATATGCTGAAGGTGGAAGTGAAACCAGAACTTCCAGGTTCTGCTCCAGATTTAAGACAGCCTTGTTCCAAATCCCATTAACATTTATAACAACTTTAATAACCAACCTCGTAACAAAGCTCTTCCCAGTGCGTTGAAGGCAACAAATGTACGAGGACGTCTCTTAAACCTCGTTACTCTGCCTCACTTGTAACGTTTCGTGGCAGCTGTAGTTTTTTCTGTGCTCACAAAGTAACTGTTGTTCAACTTTGTTTATGTCACAAAGGCTTCACGCAGAAGGGAGAGTCTACTCATGGACGAGAAGCTAGCTAACGAAGCTAACCAACGTTACACGAAGACCGATTAGTTTGCATGTCCATTTAACGATGGCTCTGATCTATTCAACAGCTCTGAGACTGAAGAAGCTAAATGGAATGCAGCCATTGATCATTTAATGACTTACACCTAATAAGCAGTGAATGTGGGTCCATTGTATTAAGGATGTGAGCTCAGCCAGTTGATTATTGCCTGTCCAGAGGCTGAACTGCCAAATGCAATTGAGCTTTTCGACAGACATTTGCTTTATTTCCCCCCTCCTTTTTGCACACACACACACGGTGTTAAGGTTGCACAGATTTTCACACTCTCTCAGCTCACGGAATCGAAGGCTCGAACACCAGATCATCGCAGCACAGCTGGGCTCAATCACTGACATCATCTTTAAGTGCTGTACACCAGCATCCTTCCCTCCTTCAGCTGCACTGAGCAATACTCATAACAAAGAGATCAAATCTATTGTGGCTGCATGTCTGTCAGGCATCACAATGCTGCTCAGTTACACCCTCCATAAGAGTGTGTGTGAGTTGTACGCATGTGTGTTTCATTGTCTGCTCAAATCATACAGTATGAGTGTTCCCTGTGTTCACGTGATGAAGGGGCCCATTTTCCTCCTCGGTGTGTGCGGAGTCCAGGTGTACAGCGACTGTAAGGGAACAATGAGGTGTGTGTGTGTGCTGTTCACTAACGCGCCACTGGCAAGGACAACCAGTAATCAAGTCCGCTCGCTATTCTTTCGGGCAAACTATTCCTGTAACTTAAGAGTGATGTAAAAACTAGGGCAGAGCTCGTGGAACACACACACAAAACAAGCTTGCACTAAAACAGATTATGGCAATTAATGCCGACAGACTCAGATACGTCAGGCTTTTGAGGATAATAATGAAAAATGCCAGGCTTTTCAAAATAAAAGCAACACAGTTGTATTGCATGCACAGCATAAATACTTGCTCATTTGTGTTAATGAGTGACCGGCCGGAACAGGGTGCCCAAAGGGCCGTATGTGGCCCGCGGGCTGTAAAATGCCCAGGTCAAAAAGGTGACTCAAGTCATGTGATGATGCAGTTAGCTCATTTCAAATTAAAATACCTGGCTGTTCAGGTGCAGGGTGACGCACACTGAGACCTCGACACACACAGTTTGACTTGGCGACAGGCTGCTCAGTGATACCCGAGTGCTGGAGTCGGGACTGGGAGTGTGTGAGAACCACAGTGAACTGATGGGAGGGTGTGGGAACTTGTCATTCTGCGAGGAAGACTCAGGTCCTGTTACCGCAGGACTGGGCTTTGCTGTAACCCAAACCTCACTCTCCTTTTCCTTTCGCCTAAACACACTCCGTCTCAAATGTACACACACTTTCTCAGACACACAGTCCTGAACTGGGAGGATTGAGGGTTTTGTTACAGCAGGCGGTCAAGTCAGATTAGGCAGGATGTTGATATCTATGAGAAGATGGATACAGTTTTATTTTTCCGTTTTATCAGCTGTTGCCAGTTGCTTTCTTCCTCCCCAAGAGCAGAGCAACATAATCTAGCAGCAGCATCCTGAAATAGCCTGTAACACAACATTTCAGCACACGATTCCAAGCTCAGGACCTTTGTTGTGCCCTCAGGGCCAAACTGTGGTTGGGCTGGGCAAAGTGTGACCACAGAAACACTTTAATTCATTACCAGTGGCCTAAATACAAGGTAAACACACCATAAACACCATGCAGTCTGAAGACGCTGAGACGCTTTCCTACAGAGGACACAATCTGTTACTACGAGCCACGTTAGCGTCACGTTAGCTTACATGCTAACAAACACGCGACCACACACGTCAGTTTAGCCCTGAAAAACTCATTACATGATGACTGGTGCACGGAAATACACGACGTCACATCTCTGTCAGCCAGAAACAGGAAAAACAAACAATACAGTCAGCAGCCATGTGAAATAACCAAAACTCTTCTGTGTCGTGTAACAGGTGCCAGCAGACAGCTGACTGATTTTAAATTCAGGTCTTTCACGCTATGCTACAGAAGGATGGAAATACTTCCACCAGCTGGGTTGTGAAAATGTCCAACCAGTTGATTCTGGTTGCTCAACGACCCTCGACTCCACCCCCTCCAGGATCCTGCAGTTCCTGCAGATGCTCGTCACAGTTTTCACCTGAGGGCCTTTTGCTCCTCGTTACTGAGAGAGCAGTTGAAAAACAATACGAGGGCGTTAATTTCACAGCTTGTGGTCGGGTAACGCTGAACCGGCAGGGTGGAGTTTGTGCCATTGGTAAAAATCAGACTCTCTAAACACCATCAACTCAAAGGAAACCACGGACAGGCAGGCATCAGGACTGCGTCGGTTCATTTAACGCTCGACTAAATCAAACCACAATCGGTGTTGTCCTCTCAGTCCATTTGTCTCATTCAGCGATGCGCTCAGCACATCCTGCAGATGTATGACAGTGTGGGCCTCTGTCCACACAGAGCTGTGGCATTATAGCTCCACAGCTTACTGTTCAACAGCTCTGGAGGAAACTGGACTCTTCCTGCCGAGCGCATTGATTCAAACACAGCTTCACTGGGAGCCGACTTGCACCCATCAAAGACGTTATTTCAAAAAAGTGCGTGAAAACGATGCCGCGTCAACCTGCATCAGAGTGCGCAGGAGAAGCACTCTGATGCAGTCATGTGACATCGCATTTTCATATTTCGTCAGGTGCTGCGTTCAAAAGCACTCCAGGTGAAATGGCACAGGCATGATGGGAGGTCAGCCAGAGGGGAACAAATCGACAACACCTGAGCTGTTGTCTGTCTCGTCAGTCTCTGGGGACGAGTCGTTACTGTGGCATCTCTGGTATGCTGCTTGTGAGTGTAAATGAGACAAGCCCCAGGCCAGCGTGTGTGTGTGTGTACCCTGTTCACACTCACACAGCTACACACAACCACACCTGGAAGCTTCCCAGTACAACCACTGATCAGCTGGGTGTTAAGGCTTTGCTCAAGGGCACCTCAGTCGTGAAAACGGGGTCGTAAATCCACGTCTTTATTCTTTAGGACACCATCCGTTGTTTCGCCAAACTACACTTTCACAACGACAGAGTAAAGATTTACAACCTGAATCTCACAGTCTGTGACAGCGCAGTCGCAGCGGGACAGTAAGTTTGCACAGCTGATTTAAATGTTACATAAATCAGAAATGTTCCTGTGATGTGGAACCCTAAACGCAGCACCGTAAGCTACGACGGCGCCCTCCATCGTGGACTCGCTCTTTGTTCCATCAAAGGTCAGGTCCGTCAGGCTAGCAGAGGGTTCGGCTGGACGCTAGCAGCACAACCTGCTCTGTGTTGCAGAAACACTGCAGAAGATGCACGTTCAGGAAGTCAAACTTTTCACTGAGCAACGTGACATTACATTCTTTTAAACGCTTGTGTGGCTGAGCCTTAAGAGGCACAACAGGAGAGTGAAGTCTGATCAGTTAAAGTGAGTGACAACCCCTGTGGGAAGGGGACTTGTACCCCATTTGAATTTATTTTTTCATGATAAATTCTCCTCCGAATTCCTCAGAAACCGAGCAAACCTAAACCGGATCATAAGACCAACCACACACACGGCTTTCTAAAATCTCATCTATCCTCATTGGACCTCTGTGTCTATAATTAGCTCGTACTGCCTGCCGTAAGTCTTATTGTTTCATCTGAATTAAATTCAGCTGCGCCATCAAAATGCTGAATTTACATCATCTTGCATTAATCTTTCAGCTCGGGGTCTCACACACACACACACACACACACACACACGCACACAGGTGGGCTTGCAGTGACACAGGCATTCAGCAAGACAGCTGAAGACAGACCGACTGTCCATCATGGCTGTTACCTCATCACTGTGGCATTGAGGGACTCCGTGATCTTTGTCCCCACTATTGTCTCTTAATCCCCGTCTCACTGTGTCTCTGCCTTCCTGGTAGAGCTACGTCATACCCACCCACACACACACACACACACACACACCACTGGTTCCTGACCGGTTCAGTGTGTTGCCTTGTGTATTAAATGTGTGGATTGCCCAGACTTTGTGGCGTTATTTATTTTCAATGATTGGTTTAGTCTGTCATCAAGTAGTAGCCTAAACATCACAAGCAGACATCTAAAAAAAAAAATAAATCAAAAAACACTTTTTTGTCCAATCAAGTGTCAAAATCTCAAAAGGGAATCAATTTACATATCACATAAAAGAGAGAAGCAGGAAATCATCCAAACTGGGCCCAGCAAATGTTACACATTTACTGCTTTATAAAGGACTTAAATTAAAAGCACTTATCAACATGTCACTTCTTCAGAGCACACGGGACCCCTCATGTGGATCCTGCTTTAGGACCCGATCACATGACTTAAAGAGGGGCCCCTCATGCGTGAAATGTGCTTCAGCATTCCTAAATTAGTTTGTGCACAATCAAGTGACCACACAGAAAACTGCTGGCAAGTTGCTTTTCCAGCTGAGAGTCACTGAACAAACAAACAAACTCTTTTTGTTTGGGACCCGCGAACAGATTATTCCAGCTGTGTGTCAGTCGACCAATGATGAACTGTTTACAGTGCATTTTGGTTTACAGTATGGTTGGCCAACACGTATCTGAATGTGGGAGGTTGTTTTCAAAATGTTTCAGCGAGATGTTTCAGTTCAGGCTTTGAGGATGACTCCGACTTATGAAGGACTTGTTCAGTGTTTTTGCCACCGTGACTTTCAGTTGTGAAAACAGATTCACAGAAGTCAGAGCTGAGAAGGCAACAACATCAACAGTGAAGCCTGCAGGCCTGAGTTGGTCCACCATGAGGTTCAGTCTGGCCCTGCAGAGGTTTCTATGATGTAAAAATGCTCTTTAATGCTGGATCCCTAATGATTTAAAGTTATTTTCCCCCCATGATCAGAGCAGAGCAGACACTTTCCACAGGAGGTCAGTGAATTAAGGGAACTTAGGCCCTCCTTCAGACATAAACGACTTCATCTGGAGGTAAAACTGGCCTGAAAAGTGGCTCATCATCCTCGACTGCATGTTATAAGTCAAAGCAGTCGGTCAGTCTGTAAACTGATGTTTAAATTTAACGCTCTGGGCAATAAGTTCTCAGTAATTTTTGTTTTCTCTTTGACTAACGTGGGAGTTTGTTCACAGCCTGTCACAGTAAGACAGCATGAATATGTGACGGCTCTAAGGTCGACCCCTGAACCTGAATGAAGCCTGGTGTATCCGTGTCCGTGTGTGTGTGTGTGTGTTCTTGTGGGTCCTCGGCTGCCGTGTGGGGTCATACATCTTTCATGGCTCTTCCTGTGACTGACTGAGATAACATGCGTGGCCACAGCCTGCACATGCAGCCCGCGCTCTGCTCTGCTGAGCAGCTCCACGCCGATGCCGCCGCCGCCGCCGCCTCGCTCCTCTCTCAGTAATCCATATTCATACAGCCTGTTGGATGAATGGGAGAGAGCGGGCAAAGCGGCTAACGCCAGCTCCATCAGCTGCGCTGGCTTTGATGTTCGGGGAGATTCCTTTGTAATTGATCTGGAGGAGGGCGGCGGTTACAGCACGGCGACTTTAATCCTCCAGAGGAGGGCCTAATTATTCTGTTGCCCCAATCAATGTCTCCGATTGTTCTGCGTGATGTGGCAGGACTCAGCATTGGAATAATGATTTTTACAGTTTAAAATGAGATGATGGAATTAGCTAGAAATAAGATTGTTACTGAAGCTGAGACTGTAACTGAGGTCCTGGGTATGATGACGGCTAATTATGATCATACTGTAGCATAAGAAATAGTGGGTGGAGCTACAGTGATGTCGTCCACTGGTTAATGGACTACAGCTTTGAGTTCGAGGCCACAACACAGTAACTTCATCAAATTAGTATGCAAAAAGATCACAATGTGATGTGGTTTTCTTATTTAATATAATATAAGATAATATATACCCCAGTCTGAACCTTCATATCCAAAGAACTTGGTGCTTCACTTCACATGCATTATTAAAACATTAATGTACTTAATGCACAAAAAAGTCACCATGTTTTCCCAATCCTAACCGAGTAGTTTTGGTGACTGAACCAAACTGAATGTTAGCATCAAAGGAGCTCTGTTCTTATCGCTTTTGGGTACCGTGATGTCGACCATCTTGGTTTTTTTGGAGCCAGACGCGATTACATACGAAATATGAAAAACCATATTGTTTGATCCTGAGGCAGACTGAGGATCCACACATGATTTGTGGGTTGTCCCCATCAATGCTGTTGTGCAGCTGGTTTTTAACTTTTGTGTCTGTGTATTTTATGTCATGTCATGGTGTCTGTCATGTGATCCTCCTCTAGAACCAGGCAGGACACACACACACACACACACACTGTCAGAATTCAGTTACATTTGCAGCATTAAACTCATACTTGACCACATTCCAAAGCTTAACATTGTTTTTCTTCCAAGTGCTAATATCCTCCTCCTCCTCCTCCTCATCCTCGTGCTAATCCGATGGCACAAGTCAGCGCTTCTCATGCAATCACACAGCACTTACTTAACTCCGTGGAGATGCTCAGTATCTCCCGAGCGTTCAGAACCCTACTTAGTGTAAAGCGTGACCAAAACATTTTGCAAAGGAGTCCACCGACCTTCTCTGCACATAATCTCTGGCTCACATTAACCGGATTTTACAAGAGGTGCTTTGCAGTAAAAACCTCTATTACTTCTGCCGTTCTCCAGATACTCATCTGTGACGCCAAAGTGATTTTGCTAATATCCGTCAGGCTCTCTTCACTGCTCTCCGCGTCTCTCACCCGATCCGTCTCATTCACCCCAAATCTCCCCTTTCCAAACATCATGCGCAGGACCTGGAAGTGCTCGCAATTAGTGGCAGTCAAGCGAGCCATCGTGTGAATCACTGAGTGGCTCTTAATTATACAAGGCTTTTAAAGTTGTACGACACTCGAGGCCTCCCTAAAAAGCATCATTTGGGCTAAAGGCCTGTTTTGCCAAGTTTCTAAGATTTAAAATATAGATGGAGCCGCTGTGTTTTTCTGCGGCAGGGCGCGAGCACAGAGACAAAATCTGGTTCTTTTTGATGTATCACAGGGTCAGAGAAGAGGCTTTGTGGGTGCGCAAGCATGTGTGGATGCTTTGCCCCCTCTGATATATTTCATAATTCTGGAGCAGAGTTTGGAGGAAATCACCATATCGCCCTCTGCATCTCGTCCAGATCCACCGCTGACACTTTCACGCCGTGCTGTAGCTGAACTTAAAGACAAAAACTGACTTCAGACATGGACGCTGCACCACGAAAGGGAGAGAATCGTGAGGCGGCGAGCTGTTTAAATATGAATGAGTGCTGTGTGAATGCCTCTGCTGTGATATTTAGACGTGAACAGATCCCTGTGCTGCTGCTGCTGCTGTGTGTTTAGCAGCAGCTCAAGGGAATGTTGCTGCTGCTGTGCTATTTTGCAGGGTGGAAATTCTCTCGAATCCTGCAGAAACCCTGCATCTTCAACTTCAGTAGTTTATTTTAATTAACAGCTTCTCACCCAACACGTCTGGTGAGCCGCTGCTTCACTTTGCCGCACAACAACCCACAGAAAGAGTCTAGAATCACTAGATTTTGCTCGCTTTCTGGCCTTTGAAGGCTCAGTGCTTCCAGGCCACTGATGTGTCCACAGTGCTGCCCTCACCGCTACCCAGAGCCCTGCAACGAAAGTGTTACTCAAGCAAAAGTACATAAGTGTCACGGGGAAGAAGGACCATGCAGAGGCCCTGGTAACAAATAAAAGCAGTTACTGTTCAAATCCAACGACTCAGTCAAACATATTTTCTGAATTTGTAGATTTTGCAGGGGGCTCCGTCGAAAGCGGGTTTCTGGACTGTTGCTGCTCTTGTATTTAGGGTTTATAAGCCTGGGAATCAGTGAGTACAGATGTTCAGGCCCACCCTGGATTCTAGTATTTACAGGACTGCTTCCATCCTGGAAACATGGCCCACCTCTTGTAGACCAGTTTCAGACAGGAAGGACTGCCAAGAGCGACACCTGAATAAGCAAGCACACAAGCTCATGACACATGCATAAGCAAATCAGTCAGATGAGACACACACACTCTGCTACATACAGCCGCTGTTTCAGCCACACACACACACACACACACACTGGAGGGGTGGGGGTTATGAGAGTCACTTCAGCAGACTGCAGTGAGCACCAGTGACTGGCAACTAAACCCCAATCCGCTCAGCTCTCCCCTGATGATGGAGGATTGAGGGAATCGGATGGAGGGAGAAGGAGGAGTGTGTTGGGTTTGTGGTGCAGCAGTGGGGGTCACGGCAGCGAAACCGTCGGAGTCGACTGAGGAGGGAGCCGAGCGAGTCGGTGAATTAGAAATGAGAACGAGGAAACGAGGATGGGTGATCAGCGAAGTGAGGTGGAGAAAGAAGAAAGAGACTGACAGTTACAGTGAAAGAGCAAGAGAGAGTGACGGCTAACAATGAGAGAGAGACTGAAAGCCAGGGAGAATTCAATGACGGCCGCTGGAGGAGGAAGTGAGAATGAAAGAGGGAATTGTCGGTTTCCATTTGCATAAATTAGGGTGGTTGAATTAGGATGGAAAATTTTGGTTTTTCATTAATGTACTTAAAAAAAAGGAACACTTTTTAAAAAATGAATTTGCTTAAGCATAAATTCTTATAGATAAATTCAGTGCACCATATAGTAAACAAAGGACTGGGTATCATTGCAAAGTTAAAGGAACCATTCGTCCAAAAATGAAAATTCACTTTGTATGCACACTCAAGCTCAGGATTAGGTAATGACTGAATTTTCATTTTTGGCTGAACTGTTCCTTTACAATGAACAAAAAAACCCCCCACAACAATACTTTTTTGACATCTTACTTTGCACCTATTTTTCCACAAAATTATGTCTAAATTTAACAAAAGAAGGCAAAGTTCCAAATGTTGAATTGCTGAAAGAACTTTTCCTGAATAAAATACTTTTTAAAATGAAAGATCAGAAGATAATTATAAGGGTTATTGTGAGAAGGCAGTGACACAATAACAGTCTGCTGCTGTTAAGACTCTTTGAAGACTATGATCCACGTTCAGGAAGCTGAACCGAGCGTCAGTCCTGCACCTCCTTCATACGGTGTTACTGGCAACAGAAAACCCACTGAGCAGAGAAATGACTGGATGGAGGCAGACAGACAGGCAGGCAGGCAGGCAGACAGGCAGGCAGGCAGGCAGGGATGAGGGTAAGAGACAGACAGTTGTGTGGTGCTGTAATTAGAACAGTTGCCCTCCCATCATCCCCTCCTCTTCCTCCTCTCACCCTGGCTGAGGGATTGGGTTATCCTCCAGAGGAACCCTTGCTGGCTTGGCCTTCTTACCAAGCTATTAAAAATACAACACACAGTCACCCCTACACACACACACACACACACACACACGTCAAAAAGCTGCTATATTATTGATTTCCCCCTAAGTCACATGACCCAGCACAGTCTGCAGGATAAAATTTTGGAGTTGTAAGTTTCTGCAAACCACAGAAATGTTAAGTTCATGCGTTTCATACACACTTTTGCACTGTTTTATACGCACACACACACACACATTATTATACACACATTCGCGTTCATTCAAATTATCCCCTGCCATTTTCTTCCTTAACAACTGTGTGTGTGTGTATATATATATATATATATATATGTGTATATATATATATATATATATATGAGTGCACATCTTATTTTTTTGTTTGACACTGGCTTCTACAATTTTAATATTTTAATGCTTTTGCATACTTTTAATTTTATTGCTGTTGATGCTGCTGTATTGTAACAATTTCCCTTACAGGATCAATGAATTACATCCATTTATCATCAATATTTCCACAAAGCGTATCACAATGTGTTCACATTACACGTATGTGAGCCCACTTTGTAATCAGGTCCTCCTGGTGGGGACGGCCGCAGGATCATTTCCAGGTGAAAACCAGGTAGTTTTAATGAGCCATCAGCAAAAGCAGGTGTTTTCCACAGCTCGTAGTTTACAAATCGCTCCTTTAAGCACAGCAACACAAAATCCAAAGTCAAACAAAGAAATGTTTAGTTGCAACAGTTTATGGTGACTCTAGGTTACATGACCAGAAAACATGAGCTGAATAATTCCCATAAAATGATGATGATGAGTCAGTTACTGTGTTGTCAGAGTTTGATGTTAATTATGATGTTGGTAAAAACTCTACTATGAAGATCATTAAAATGCTGAGGAGTATGTTGACGGTGACACATCGTCACCGACACAAAGAGGTGAAGTAAAGACAGCTCGAAGTTCTCATTGTCTGCCTGACGTCGTGAACAACAGCATCACGACAGGAGAACAAGCTGAAGGCAAACAACCGACAGAAGGAGTAAAAACATGGAGATTAAACTTTTCTGAAGAGGTTGTTCCAGCTTGCAACAATCTGATCATCTTTTATCAACAGTCTAAATACTCCGTTACGGCTGCGTCAAGGCAGATGGCGGAGTTTATTTTTGTAATTTATTGAATTTGAAATTTGTTTGGATGAAAGATTCAAGAAGCGTCAAAATGTGACACTTCCAAAGTAATATATTTTGTTCTGAAAACGTGTGTTGTATTAATTAGTACCCTGAAACAGCTCAGCAGCAGCTGCCGGCTTCGTGTGCTCACCTGGATAACAGCTGTAAGATCAGATCAACCACAACAGTTTAAATGGACACAGCAGGAGTCCATTAGCACAGCTGCCACATTCAGGCACTCAAAAGGTTCCCAGCAAAAAGTTACTCAAACATTAAATTTAGGTTGTTTTCCTGTGAGGCAAACAGGAAGAAACAGTGGGTACTATTTTTAGCTGCGGATGAATACATGTTTAGTCATGAGGGAACAGTGCAGTGGAGTTACACACACACACACACACACAACGTCTGAATCCACCTTCCTGTTTGTCATCAGAAAGCAGAAAAACGAACAGAAACCGCAGACTGACTTCCATGTTTGGCTCGGATTCCACCACATACATGAACCTTTGATGAAAGAGGCCAGTAACTGCATGTGTTTGCAGACCACCTGAAACCCCATGTTTCTCCTGAACCGACAGCGGAGGGGAGGGGATCTGGTTGGACTCTGATCTGAACACGCCAGACCCTGCGGTTGTCTTACACATTCACAAACACATGCAGTGTTGGGAGGGTCCATTTGATGCCCACTAGCTGACTTTTGAAGGCCGCGGTGAGATCACACGCTGCACTTTGACAGGAATAAGTTGAAAGCAGCGAATGTTTAAGACTCAAACGTTTTTAAAACATGAACACCTGCCATAACTAATCCATGACTCAACATACCTTCAGAGATGGCAGTGAGAAAAATAACGTTGTATACCGATGACTTCCCTCTTTATGATCCGCATCGAGTCTCCACAGCTTCATGAAATCAAAGTGACTACAACTGCTGTCAACCACAACAGACAAAATCTGGAAGACGTCTGCGGTTTGCAGCCTCTCCTGATCTAATACGAGGCGTTCTCGGAGAACAATGAGGGTGACGGGGCAGACAATAATTCATAGCTTGTGTTCCTGCATCAAATGTGACATTTCAAAAGGGCCTGATTTCTCCCGCCGGAGACAAAGCGACGTTGTGAAAGAGATTAGGCCACGAGGGCAATCAGAAGTCAAATAAAAACAGGCTGCGTTGCAGCTTTTGTGTACAACCCCTGATTCCAGCAAAGTCGTGATGCTGTGCAAAAACAGTCGACCGCAGTACAAAAACTATGTTTGATGTTTTACCTCATTAGCTTCACTGTGGCCTCTTGTTGCATGTTTAGTCATTTAGCCAAAACGAATGCGCCTTCCAGGTCATTTGGGCCTTCAGTGTTTCAAACTCGGTGACGACTGGGCTGCTTGAACAAAGATGGACGGAAAACCATTCAGGCACCAAAGTCCAGACCTTCAATCCGTGTTAAAGCATTACACAGCGTGTCCACCTGGCTGTCATGTTTCCATCAAAGTCCTCCCACTTTCAAAACAGTTTTGACTATCTTGTCATTGTGCTCATTTCTGGAGACGGTTTGGTACAAAATGTTAACTGATGTGACGTCTGCAGGTTTGTGAAAATGTTTCGGAACATTTTGGCATCGGGTTTCAGTTTTTGATTTGTGTCTAGTTTTTAGTTTTTCCGTGGCCCCCTGCTGGAGTCCACATATCCTGTGGTTTGACACGGCGTCTCCACCGTTTGTTCCTCGTGCCTTCTCCTCTCAATGCCATCCTCCTTTTCAAGGTTTCCCTTCAGCAGTGCCACTTGACAGGCCTGCTGCTGCAGCTCAGAGGAAAGCAGGGCTTTCAGGACCCCTCAAACAGGAGCCGATTTGCCAGGTTGGCTGTTTGATATCTCAGTGCTAACAGGCCGCCTGGGCTTTGTGGTACTTCTGTTTCGTCAGGTAGTTAGCCGGGAGAGGCGTGTGGGGTGTATGTGCACTGGACAGCCACGCATTGCAGTGGAAAATGTGTCCGTGAGAAAGACTTTTTTCCTTTTACTGTCTCTCACGTTGTCATTTCCTTACCTCTGCTTTGAGTGTCTTGACATCTCCTCCTCTCTGCTTACCTCCCATCTCTTTTAGTCTTTCCATCTGCAGTTTTTCTTCCCTTTTTCTGACAAACTCCTCTCCATTGGCCGATATTCTTTTCTCCCCTTCCTGTCTTTTACTGTAAAGACCTGTGCCACAGTTCAGTGGTGCCTGTTGTTTGCAACGGCCTCTGCCACTGGGGCAGCAGAGGGAGGAAACATTAATGTAAAACCATTTGATGCCGCATCGCGATTGGCTCTGGCTGGAAAAGTCCATCCATCACGTGAGACACGAGTCTACAGCAAATTGAGTTGCGATGCAGAAAAGCTTCAATGGAGCATCATTAGTGCAGGGTCTATTCTTTACTCGGGGAAAGGTCACTTTCTCAGATCCATGTGTCTTCTTGATGGGAACGCTGAGGTGCTTCCTGTTGGGAGGTGCTCTTTCCAGGAATTAGCCATAAGCAGGCTGCATGGAAGTCACAAAGCACTTAGAGTAGGTATAACTTCTGGAACAAAATACCCAGTTGAGATGTCTCTCAATGAAACTGCAATTTAAATTTAGCTCGAAGTCTGTATTTGTGTTCTACACTGGATTTAACACGTACCAAGAACCATCACAAACAAGCAAACTAATGTTGCTGACTGATGAAATCCGTCAAGGATTTAAACACATTAAAGAAAATTTACCTTCAACGTAAACCTGGCTGGTGTATCGATGATTTTGTTGGTTTAACCAAGATGTATTTACCCCGGGGGCAGCCTTTGTCACCTCAGTTAATAGTATTCAATTACAGTATCACCTCAAGCACTGCACTCAGGAGTGCTTTTATATTTACTGAGAGCAGCTAAAGAGTCAGTCAGAGGCAGTTTGTCATTATCACCCTGACGATACAGCTGGCAGACCTGCTTTCTAACTGATTAGGCTAATGTTAGTGTTACTTTCACTACTTAAAGTAACTTGTTAAGAGGCAGTCAATTATGGGCGTCGTAATTAAACCTGCAGGTCTCATGTCAAAAGCCGCCCTGACACATGCTGCTAATTCTGTTCGATGTCAAAGCTGAACCTCTTCATCCTGGCCAGCTCTCAATGCCTGAACGTCTGTGTGATTGTGCTGCCTCGATGAGGAACTGGAGTTCAGGTTTGCAGCTTTTCCCTCTCCCAGTTACTCCAGGATCTTATTACATGATGGCGCAGTTGAAGGTCCTTCTGTCTTTTCGCTCTCCATAACCCGAACAAGGTCAAAGAAAGCTACTCAAAATGTATAATTCCACATATTTTAAATCACACTGGAAATAAAACTGCAAAGGGAGAAGTACTTTCTCGACAGTTAACTTTATAGAGATGTGATGTTTTTATTGGGCGCTGTGGTTATATTTTCTGCTCTGTGGGCTGCCTGGTGGGTCTCCTGGGTTTGCCTTAAAGGCCTTATGACTAGTGGATCATTAGCAGCTTGGCTGGGACACTGGCAGGCGCACACAAGGATATACACATTACCACGCATGCACACGTCAACACACACACACACACACTCATTTTATACCCATTAAAAATAGTCTCCTCTGATCTCGAGTCAGCTGCATCAGCAGAACTGGAACTACTTTTTTTCCTGCTGCCTTTTTCATATCATCTCATCAATACATCTTGAAAAACTTTACAAATGCACATCAAAGACACCCACACATGGTCTCACACACACACACACACACACACATGTTTCAGCTCTTTTTTTTATGATAAACATTCATTTGAAATTGCGGTATGTAAAAAAAATTATCCCCCAGAAGTGCGATTCCCCTGCCACATCCGATGCCTGGTCACGTTACTGTTCACAGGCCTGAAATTTCACAGTGAACCAAAAAATGTATTCAAAGAACCTCATCCACACTAACTGCCCTCCCGCGTCGGGGATAAGTGAACTACAGCAAACTAGCAGGAGCTTGCTGGTGGCTCAACTACATTCGTATCTGCACAGCGATTCGAGTGGTTAAAGTTCATCTTTGTGCAGTTAACCACAGAAACTGCAGCTACGACTTGGGCCATGAAAAGAAGGAAAACCCATCACCCTTTTTCTCAGTGCACACACACACACACACACACACACACACTACATAAAGGTTTTATGTAGTGTGTGTGTGACAACATCAGCATGGATAAACCTCCCACATATGAGCCGACGGTGACGTGTATGAATAAGTTGAGTGCCTGCATGTCGCGTTTTTGTATGCTGTATATCATGTTGCGATAATTTTGCATTCCATTTACGTTTTCTGTGAGTGGACACAAGCAAAGTGACACAGGATGACGCAAACTGAGGCAGATAAAAATGTCTCAGTTTGAGTGAAAAAATGTAAGTTTCATGAGCATATTGAGTATAAAGGAGATGCTGCAGGGAAGAAACGGGAGGGAAATTCCTGCTGAGTTCTGAGATCTGAGTCTAACACACACAAAAACACACTCCTGCAGTAAATCCTACCTCCATCACTCATTTGGTTTAGAGGCTCACATTTGTGTTGCTGCTGAACTGAGTTGCTCTACTTAGCACTTTGTGTTTAGAGTTTGGTGAAAACACTCATGTTTTAGTAAATGTATTACGTGAGGCCACTTTTTCAACTGATAAGTGAATCCATTATCTCCATATCTTCCCTCCTGAGTCCAGCCCTCCTGAAATCATATCAAACTGCATTTGGTTAAGCTGAGTGTGCCTAATAAACTGGCCACTGGGTGTTTATATTCATGTGCACGCTTGCAGCTTCAGCTTGGATAATGTGCTTTGACTGCTTCTGCTGCAGCCCCCAACTGAGATTAAGAAAAGAAAACCTCTTCAAGTCACATGTGCTCGCCAACATGTCCATCACATACACGAGAAACGGCAACACACTCACATGTCACGCCAGTTCGTCCACAGCCAACCACATGTGTCCCCCAGCAGGCCTCCAGCGTGATGTCCATCTGCAAGGCAGACCAAACACTGTGTGAGTTTGAATACATGAGGCGACCGTTTAATTTTCACTGGTGATCAAACATGTGGTGAAATAAGCTCTCACTGACAGTAAATCAGTCTGATCAGAGCAGAAAAGTATGTTCATGCTTATGTCTTTTATGTGAGTGTGAGATGAAAGACGGCCAAGGGCACTTATGGAGCATAAAATGTAGTCCAGAGGCTGGTAGCAGAGGAGAATCCTGGGAAAGGTCAAAGGTCAGTCTGCTGTGGCCCCCCCCTGGGGGGACATTAACCCCTGAGCTCTGTGTGTGTGTGTGTGTGTGTGTGTGTGTGTGTGTGTGTGTGTGTGAGAGACAGTCAAGACGGGAGAGGTTGATTGGCATTTTAGGATGAAAGAAGTTGGTAAAACAGTAATCCTGGTAGCATGTGTGTGTCTGTGTGTGTGTGGGGGGGTACATTATTGACAAAACACAAATGGCTGATGATCTGGCCTCCTGTGATGTCATGCAGACAGTGTGTGTGTGTGTGTGTGCTCTGAGACGCCTGTCAGCACGTCTGTCATCAGGTGAATTAGCTTCAGTGAGGAGAAGGGACAGAAGGGGAAGGGAGTGTGTGTTACAGAGAGCAGATGGACTACAGAACCAAAAACACCTTAAGTGGACCTTCTTGTCTTCTTCAGTTTGCTCTGAGCCAGTATGTCCTCTGGAGCTCTCCTCAAAGACCCAGTCTGGGACCCGAGTCAATGTCCAAATTACATTCAGTCTGATCAGGCCAGACATGGTCTCAGGTCTGTGTTCATTACCCTGAGTGGACCTGGTCAGCACAGACTGAACTCTGTCACCAGCCAACACGGGTCCAATCAGGTCCTTGACGTCCAAACTAAACCAGCTAAAGCTGAAAAACGTATCATGGCCTCACGAAAGCACAAAGCGGATGTTTTCTGTTCCCTCTCTCGACAATCACTCACTGAAAATAAAAAGCGAGATCACTTGACAAAGGTGTTGTCACTAACTGCCTTGTATTAATTTTGCAGTCTTATCGTAGCGATTAGATCAATAAGCCGCAATCGCATCAATATGCCGTACTGTGAGATCAGCTGCCCTGAAACAATGTGATCAGAGGACTGAGCCAAGGTTCAACCCGCTGAGACTCGGCAGAGGAAGCTTATGTCGACAACATCACTGCTGTTGAGTGTCTGATGGATGAAGGTTTCTACCAAAAAAACACTAATGTTTAATGGGTCATGTTTAAAATATCGGCGTAATTATTTCTTATGACGTTCTAATCCTGCCTTCAAGAGAAAATTGTTGACGTTACCAAAACTTGGGATGAGAAAGTTCCCTAAACTTTTCCCTGATTTGTTTATGCCGTTTGAGTTCTAGTTATGTCATTAGTGGCTCTAAAGGGGGTAAACAGTCCGCTTTCCACTCCAGTTAAGGTTGTTTTGGAGAAACACGGATGAAAACCAGTTTCATGCAATAAATTCCTCTTATTCTTTCCACTCTCGCTCTGCAACACAAACTCCCAGATAATTCCTCAAGTTGTGGGCCCCGTGGGATCTCTTTATAACTGCCAATTTGTTAAAATGTGCCCTCCCTCAACCATCTTGTTTTGGTTAAAGCGTGCAGGAAATAAGGTATTCTGCAAGCACAAAGTCACTCTGAGCCATCATGAACCAAACCAGAAAGCTAAACAATGGCATTATTAACTGAAAAAATGCTGTTCACACATTCCATTCACGGAGAATCGCAGTAAAACACACATTCTGCAAGTTTCACACAGTCCAAAGCCCTTAGCTAACGCTGCACGAGCTCATAGCTGTGAAAACCATCAGAGCTTCCCATTATGCACACACAGAGGAACCTCTCTGTGGGATCACAATGGCATGGCTGTGTCCAATAGCCGTCACCAGATTCCTAACATTTGTTTTAACCTGCTTAGATAGCCAAAGGGTTGGGCCTTTACGGCAGTGGAACCGCTCGTGTCGTGATTTTATTAACATGGGCTCATGTAAGAGCAGCTGAACTGTGGCAGAGACCACTTTGTAGTGTGAACCACAGTGATTTGATGTATAGATCCATCGCATCCTGAGCCATTCAAAAATCAACAATCCACACCAACAGGAATATTGATCTCTGTCATAAATACAATAGTCGGCCAGTGCAATCGATGATGTTAGCTCATGCATGTGGACGCAAACATGGACAGCTATCAATTTACCGATGGTTTCCAAAGTCACTAACCAGGCCAGAGTTCATCGACAGAACTGTGTCATCATGTTACCCACAACGAACTAACGATCACTTCAGAACAGACTGAACCTGTGGTTCCGGTGGTAAACTAAGGCCTCCACTTTCTTTGTGGAAAAACAGTATGCAATAATGGAAGGAGCGACAGCATGTAAAAATAAAGAGCTGCTGCCTCTTTATCCTGGTGATATCTTGAACCCCGTCGCAGAGCTTATTTTAAAGCCTCTCCATTATTTTTAAAGGATCACATGACTGTAGTAAATGTAAAACTGTAAATTGCTGCGCCTTTCAGCTCATTTTTTGGTTTGACTTCACAGTTTTGGTTCACTCTGAACACTTTCATCAACAGCTAGCTTGTTTCAGGACAGAGCTCCGATAAACCCACAGTACACAACCTGCTCACCAGCCACCAGCAGACAGATAACGTTAGCAAATAGCAGGGAACATTTAGCTGCTGCAGAAGCAGACATTTCCTCTGAGGAGCTGGTGGAGACCACAACAGAGCTAAAAGGAGAGTGAATATTGGACTACTATTTGGAAGGTGGACACAAACATAACTCCAAATGACTGCTAATGTTAGCTTTCTGTTCCTCCAACAAAACAACACACAAACAAACATGAGGACCCAGATAGAAACACAGGAGAAACCAACAGAAGACTTACATGAGGATGAGGCAGGCCACGGTCAAACCCGGGGAGGAAGTCCAAAAAGGCCGTTCCACAAGAGCAAAGATCCAAAAATGAACTGAACTAAACACAAGGAAAAGCTAAAGCCTGATAAACATGGTACCACAACAAAGAAAAGAGGGAGGGAAAAGCACAGACTAAAAGAGACTGATGAGGGAAGGCTAATGGAGGGCAGGTGAAACTAATCAGCAATCAAAAGGAGGGAAAAGACACAAAGACAGGAAGTGAAGTCACAGAGAGGTGAGGTGATTTCAAAATAAAACAGGAACAAACTGGGTATAAACAGGTTTTACAATTTACATCTTGCTTTGATGCATTTGAATGGTCAAAAAAAAGAAGTTCGTAAATAACTATACTATTTTTTTTATCATTGTTACCTTTTAAATGTTTTTATTCAACTTTGTGTTTTAATTGATGATATCACACCATAACTTACAATCTCTTGTAGTGGACCAACAGTGAGGTTATGACAGTACAGTGTCAGTATAACAGCTTGTTGTTGTTTTGTCGGGCCTCGCTTCTCCTTCCATGGAAGTTTCTGAGACTTTGGGTTTTTGTTTTGGCTTTGACCTTAACTGCCTCTTGCATGTCGTCATATGTGAAGTCATGGAAAGAGAGTTCACCAGTCAGGAGAAACAAAAGCTCAGGACAACCAAAGGGAAACACAGAGAGAGTAAAGCTGTGAGCCTGAAAAACACACCTTATTGCTCTTATTTGCATGATCAACAGTGGCATTTTTGGCTGCTGTAAAGGTCAAAGGTGACTGGTCTTTCCTGTCATCTGTAGCCCTTCACACACACACACACACACATATCACTGTTCACAGGAAGACCCAACACAGCGGTCCCACGCTGTAAGTCAAAGGCCACTCGTATCTCCCAGGGGAACATGAGTATTTGAACTTAAACAGGGACTGAGGAAGAAATGAAAAAACACACACTGACCCCATTTTAACAACGAGTACGCAGTGGATGAGCACAGCTTTGATCGTGTTCCTGGTGTTTGGTGCCTGTCTGCAGGTCAGCCATTCGTTCGACCTGCCTTTGAATAAATTCCTCCCTGTTTGGCTGTGAATGTGTGTGTGAATGTGCGTGCCTGATATCGCAGTCTTCAAAGGTTTCTTCACAGCATGACAGAGTTGTGATGAAGACCTTGGAGCTTTTAGGAGGAATTCCTGGTATACAGCAGAAAACATTCAAATCATTTCTGTGGTCGGTAATTACTCAGAGATGATTTACTGCCACGGAGAGGGCATGGGAGTGGAGTCAGGGTTAACGCAGAGCCAATAACAATACACAGGGCGAGGAAGGGCGATTACACAGGGCAGCGGCAATGTGACAGTAACACGACTGAGGAGGCCTGCTTCACTGGACACTCAAAGAGTGAGAATCAACCAGCTGTTGGGCCACAGTGAAGAGAGTTCATTTAGATTACCCACCCAAAGCAAATCCTGCTCCTGGTCTGGAGACACCTCCCTCATGATGAGATTCATCAAAATTGTATGTTCTACTTGTATTACATTGCCTAAACTCTACCTCTCATCAAAATAAAGCAGAATAGTGTAAGAGAGTTCCTCTGAATAAAAAGTGAAGTTGAAGTGTCATTGCCAAAACAGCGGAAACAAATGGACGTCAGAGCAGGTTCTTGTGCACCTGATGTAATTGCTTCCTCCATGTTCTTGTTCAGCAGACTTTGTTCACAGATTGTTCACCATGACATTTCTAGATAATTTGTCTTTTTCATTAGGCTTAGAGGATGCGTACGTGTTTAAGTTGATTCAATAAGAATGAAATAAAATTGAACTCCTGGACAGAAACTGTTTTTTATTCATAATCAACAGTGTTTTATTAACAGTATGTGTGTGTTTTTTATCTGTTTTCACAGTTGCTTTCTTTATATGTTGAATAAGTTGACTTGGAGGTGAGTGGGGAAACAACCTTGTACAGTCATTTTAGCTGCTGTTGCTGGAAACAAAAACAGTTTAACAACTGGAAAACTAAAACAAGAAGCCTTTGCAGAGCTGAGATGAACTGTAGGTTGATCATTTCTCTTCACATTGCAGTCACTTGAACAAATGCTAATACGAAAATATCAGTGAGTGCGTCTTTAACACAACAAACTTGCTCATGTCGTGCTATGCGGCCTCATCCTCAGCCGACACGGCTTGCAGTCGGATCCCAGGCCGTGACGATGACGCCACACCGCAAACTCCGTCGTCGTCTTCAGCTGTCAGCGCGTGACAGTAAACCCTCTCCGAGAGCTAACTCACAATCTGACAAAGCTCATCCGTCAGCACCACCTGTGCTGATGCTAATACTCGCCGGCTCGCCTCAAACGGAGCCTCAAATCACTCACATTAACACAAACTCAATGGTGAGCGTTTTCATTGTGCAAGAAGACGCAGCGAGTGAAGCTTTCAGCCCGGGCACCTGGGAGGCAGCTTTCTGTCGGTTTGTGGTGGAGTGTCAGTTTATGGAGCGGAGCAGGAGTGAAGCACAGCTTAACTAGGACACGTAAAGAACGTTTCCAGGGAGAGGGGAGCAAGGACAAGCAGGTGAGCTAGATTGGTGTGATATCACAGGAATGGCTCCGGGGCTGGAAGTGTGTTTGTCAGAATGACGTGAGGCAGCGGAGACTAATACACTGAAAAGAGCCTTTCTTCTTCAAAGGCCTCTGATCACAGGGCTTCACACACACACACACACACACACACACACACACACAGACGCGAGTGTGAGCGCACATCTTTCACTGCCCTCTTCCTTCTTCTCTTCTCACCTCTCTTGCTTTTGTCACAAACACACAGTCCTCATGTAAATGTACAAAGAGTGTGTGTTTGTCAGGAGCCCCGAGGGGACACGGCTCTTATCGTGGCATGTACTCGCCGCATCGTCTTATTCAGGAAAAATGAGGTGCACAGAAGTGGAGAAACAAAGTCAAGAAGCTGAGAGTCACAGGAGGAAGAATCTTCCTTCTATTATAAACACACATGGTAAATTATAGACTGCGCACACACACACACACACACACACACACACACACTGTACGCCTGTGGAACACATACGGTGTACTGTACATATGAAGAAAATATACTCTTCTCCAGCATTTGGATCAAGGCCATAACCTTGCAGTAAACATCAGGGTGGGGTAAGGGGCTGTCTTGTCTTTTAAAGGGGCAGTTCACCCCAAAAGAAAAACACATTCCTCGTCTAATCTGTAGGGCAGTTTGACTATGCAGACAGTTTTGGTTTGAGCTGCAGAGTTTCCAGAGTATCAGCTGCCTCCTCCTGAATGTAATGGAACCACATGACACTTCACTTGTGGCGCTCAAAGTGACAAAAATACATGTGAGAAATCATGACCAATTCAATTCAATTCAATTCAATTCAGGTTATTTATATAGCGCCAATTCACAACAAAAGTTATCTCATGACACTTTCCAGTTTGAGCAGGTCTAGACCAAACTCTTTAATTAAATTGTAAATATATAGAGAGCCCAACATTCCCCCTTGAGCAAGCACTTGGCGACAGTGGCGAGGAAAAACTGCCTTTTAGAAGGCAGAAACCTCGGAGCAGACCCCGGCTCAAGATGGGCGGCCATCTGCCTTGACCGGTTGGGTTGAGAGAGAGGGAGAGAGAGAGAGAGAGAGGGAGAGAGAGAGAACAGGAGAACAGAAGAGCAAGAGAGAGAGAGAGAGAGAGAGCGAGCATGATCAGGTTTCTCCAGATCATCCACAGGGCTTGTTGTGAGTGGTTTCACCCCAGCTGGCAACACTGTGCTAACCGCTGCACCACCATCACCTCAGTATAGCATACAATGCACTCACGATTGTGTCAAAATGAGGCTCTAAACCCTGGAATATACTTATTTTATGCACAATATGCCATTGCGACATATTTTTCTTAAAATAAGTCATCCTGATGAAGATAAATGTAATTTTACTTCTACTACAAGGAATGAGACTGGCCTGCTAAAAGAAAGAAATTAATCTCAGCCAGTAGTGAAAGTATAAGACGTAAAGCAAGATGAAAAAACAACAAACCTGCCTGGCTTAAGGTTACAGAGAACCAGTAAAAAAATCTCAGCATCAACATCTGATTAAGCTTTAAACAAGTGAAATGCTGAGAACAATTATCTTGTCAGACAGAAAACAAGCAAACACGGCCTTGATTTCAGATGTTTCATCTTACTCAGATTTCACTTTATGCATACAGCAAATAAAACACACAATTTACTTTTAGCTGCAATGACAAACTGTACAACTGTGCTCCTTGTTATGCACGTGAACTTTCTTCTTTGACACTTTGTGTGATACACAAATGGCTCCTCTCATTAGTTCATATGGGGGGAGGGGGGGTCTGCTGTGTTTCAAGCCCCGTTTCCAGTTTCCTCATCTGTCCCAAGCACATCCACTGTGTCACCCCGTGGCAAAGACTGAACAAATTGCTCTAAGTCTGTCACTCCTGAAAGCGAGATGTCATTTTTGAACCCAATTACCCACAGACTCTGCAGAAACTGAAGCCTTTCTGTGCCTTTGGGAACAAATGATTTGGAAATAAAAGGAAATAGGCAAAGGAGAGAAGACGGAGAAGTATTTATCACACATGGGAGTAATGCGATCAGAAATGGAAGCATGCATCTCTCAGGGACTGTTGGCTGCATTTACTTCAGTTTATGTGTGTGTGTGTGTAATGGTGCGAGACAATGTGGTCGTCAGGAGGGACAATGTCACATCTCCCGCAAAGCCAAGCACATTATGGCTGCAGAGGAAATGTGGTGTGCTGTGATTTACTGTGTTTAATGGCTGATATATGGACAGAGATGGGAAATGAGTCAGAGACAGAAAAACAGCCTAAACTTGCTGTTTACTGAGCTGCACAACAACGGCAGACTGAAGGAGACGAAGGAGCTGAAGGAAAAAGCTTCCATTAGCAGCATTCTCTTCGAGTGCCTCACAAGCTAACGGTCGACGTACCTGCGACCTTTGACATCTGCTTTCTTGAAAGAATTCAGGTCGAGAGCAGCTGAACGAGTCTGAACTGGGTCACCTCTTCAAGCTAACGAAACCATGATGCAGCATGTCTGTTGCAACACAGCAGAGTCTGCCGTGAGGACAGACCCGGGCGATGCTCACGACTTGGCTGCCTGTTCTGCCTTCAGTTGGGGCTGTGGTTCAGAACGGCTGCAGGGCACAAGAGAGTGATTCAGTATTGCACAATCGGCACTTCAACCACGGCTTTTTAATTGGATATCGTTAGCCAGAGACACACCTAAAAGACACTTGCCAGAAACAAATACACTGCGATTATGAGGTGTTGAAATGTCAGAATCAGTTTGTTGCAGTGGCTCATTCTCTTAAAAATGAGGCTTTTAATGGGAGACAGCACCTGATGATCACACTGTCTGACAGCACACCGTCTGCCATTGGGGATCCGCTCAAACAAAGTCCCGTTCTTCTCAAAAGCTTCACGTCATGTGACCTTAAAACACACGCATTGGCAGTTGACCTCAACACCTTCACTGCAGCCTGTGTTCAGATAGTTACTTCAGTGTCATTATTGTGCAGTTCAAATGAAAGATTTCTTCATTTCTTGCAGGTTTACTTGAGTAATCACAAACTGGACATGTAGATTCTGTTGTCAGGACCTTCCAGTTAAAGGACTATTCCCGAGACTTTTCCTCATAGCCGAGTGCTAAGCGAGATCCTCTGACAAACGGAGCAAGAGCCTCGACACATTAGCAAAAATACTAATCGCGCTTAAAAGATTTATATCTTATATTTGATGGTTAAACCTGTTATCGGGCTTCTCACAAGACGCTGAACCTGCTGCAGGAATCTGAGCATCACTGAGGTCCAACACTGATGATGGGCGGTCAGTTGTGGCTCACAGTCCGAGTTCCAGTTCATCCCAAAGGTGTTGGATGGGGCTGACGACCACACCAACTGGGCAGTGCTCCTCATGCAAACAGGAGTGGGAGCACAGGATCGGTTTGCATGCTTTGGCACTGAGATTTCTATTAAGTGAAACTGAAAAGGAGCACAGCGGCAGCACACAGGAGAAACAACACCAGACCAAAAGTAGACGAAGGTGCATTTGAAGAGACATTCAACTTCCTGCTCGCTGTTGACATTTAATCGGATGTGTGCCACCATGTGACTCCTTCAGCAAGATTTTTCTTTGAAACACTTTGCGACTCCCTGATTGTCCCTGAGTGCTCCTCACCACCAAAATGTGTGTGTGTGTGTGTGTGCATGGTGCCCATTGACTTTCTCTCCCATTTGTATACACACTCACCCACCGTACTGCAGTGACACCAAGGCTGTTTGAACACAAAAGCCTGCTGGCCGTGACCTATGTGGGCTGAATGCTAACAGCGGCTAAGGAATGCATGCCACTGGGGCAACCTCCACGCACACACACACACACACACACACCTTTCTTTTTTTTGAGAAGCACTTAAAAACGCAGTCAGAGTTGTTGACTTGTAGCTGCTTTGGGACAGGAGACGTGGTGAGAGGGATGGGGGTGGAAATGCAGCACTCTGCACGCCGACAGGCAGCGTCAATGAAGGGCACTTATGAAAAGAATGCTCACTGCTTGTAAGATTTTACAATGAATGGCCAAGCATTATTTTTTTGCTAATGCTTGTTTTTCCTGTGGCTTCTCTCTCTTTCCCAGAGGGGGGATTCTTAGCAGAATGTCCCTCAGTTTGATACTGTTGGTTGACTTTTTGCAAACAAACTGCACAAACTGAGTTATTGAAATCATTTCTAAATGGGACATTTTGTTCACACTCCTTCGGACCAAATAGCAAACTCAACCAAGCAGTTATTCTGTTGTTAAGCTCTCTGGGTGATTCACAGAGTGCACTGTTAAAAAAAAAAACAACATTGATGTTCTCATTCAAACATCTTGACAAAGAAAATGGAGTCTTTGTCTGAGCCTCTTTGATTATTTCTCCAGCCAATGGCTACAGTTATGTCAATAAAGTCTGGATACCTGTGTGTGTGTGTGTGTGTGTGTGTGTGTGTGTGTGTGTGTGGTTTCTTTCAGTTTTGTTTATTGAGCCGCACTTTGAGCAGTTGCCACCCTAAACTATTTTGACTGCCAGAGACCACAAACAGCCATGAAACTGCCCACTGGATTCCCAGATTGTCTGGCAGCATTTAGCTTTGACCTTTGGCCTCAGAGATCGTTTTGGGCGACTGTGGGAACGCAGCGGCGTGCTGGTGATTTTAGGGTCTGGCTCATCTGATTCATGGGGGGCAGGAAGGAGAGGGGTGGAGAAGGGGGAGAAGGTAAGAAGGAGGGGAGATAAAGAGAGGAGGTGTCGTTAACTTGACAAGGAAGGAAGATTTTATGTTGTTTTTTTTAACAAGGTTCCACTGAGTTTCAGATGCTTCCTCTCAAGGTGTCTTCCTCCTGCCAATCAGCATGTTTGTAATGTGCTGCTTTTCACTACCTTCAGCTTCCCCTTCCTCTTTTTATTTTTGTCCTCTCTTTGACTTCTAACTTCCTTTAAAAGCCACTTTTGGAAACAACCTATTTTGTCTATTTGGCACAATGTTGTTTATGTCCAGTATTTGTTTCATGGACACATCATTCCAGAGGGTTTTAAAGCATAGTAAGACAATACAATACAATGACAATAGATAGACAAAAGTATCCAGACACACCTCTTCATGGGGCTGTTCCTCAGGGTTTGGACTGTGTCCTCTAGCTTCCAGTGAAGGGAAATCTTAATGCTTCAGCATACCAAGACATTTTGGACAATGCTATGCTTCCAACTTTGTGGCAACAGTTTGTTGAAGGCCCTTTTCTATTCCAGGATGACTGTGTCCCAGTGCACGAAGCAAAACACGGACAGACTCTCGAACTGCTGGGTCCATGGTCATGGTCAGATCGTACTGTCAGGTTTGGACAGACTGGCTTGGATCCACAGAGCAGACCAGAGGAAAATAGGTGTGGAGGGAGGTTTATTACAGTCCAAGGTCGATACACAAAAAGGCAGTCAGCACAGGCAAAGGTACAAAAAAAAAAACACTAGGCAAAAGGTAAGTCAAAAAACTGGCAGGAGTGAAAAACACAAGGAGGAGATATTAGACTGAAAGTTACTACACAAGGACAAATTGCCTGAAAGCTACTCATCAGGATGCAGACGACCTGACAACAAACAATGGGAAGGGCAGGTCTATAAATACACATGAGGGAAGGGCTAATGAGACACAGGTGAAAACAATAGACAATCAAATAAAGTAAAGACACCAACAAGAACACAAACAGGAAATGAGGGAATCCTAAAAAATAAAACAGGAAATCAAACAGTGAGAGACCTGACAAAAGCTCCATAAAGACATGGTTGGATGAGTTTGGTGTGGAAGAACTTGACTGGCCCACACAGAGCCCTGACCTCAACCCCATCCAACACCTTTGGGATGAACTGGAACGGAGATTGTGAGCCAGGCCTTTTGGTCCAACATCAGTGTGTGACCTCACAAATGCTCTACTGCATGAATGGGCACAAATTCCCACAGAAACACTCCAACATGTTGTGGAAAGCCTTCACAGAAGAGTGGAAGCTGATGTCATTAAATTCCCCTTTGGTGTAATGGTCAGACATCCCAATACTTGCGTCCATATAGTGCAGAAAAGGACAAAACTACGTGAACTCACCACATCTCTGTGATGAGATGGTCCTGGAAACTTAAAGGTGACTTGTGAACCTGACAGAAAAACTTACTTCCTTATTTAACTGTGCTGACTCTTGTCTTGACGTCCGTGGCCGTGACTGTACCCATCACTGTAGCAACTGAGTGCTCTGGAGTTCAGTTCAGGATATTGAAGCCAATGACATTAAAAAAGCATCGACAGCCACACAGAAAGTCTGAGGTCTTCACAGTGGAAAATGTAAGCAATTAAACCACAGCAGGAACCACATGTCAGCAAAACTAAAGCACTTTGTGCTTTTTTTATGTGTCACAATTGAATTTCTTTTAATCCTGGGGAAAACTAGCTTTTAGATCTTTATTTTCTCGTAATTAAATCTTGTTACACTCTGGAAAATGTGCAGCTTGATTCATACCAGCAACTAAAACTCACAATATCTCAATAATTTTCTTCTCAGTAAAAGCTTATTTTGAATTTCTGGATGGGTTTCCTAATTATCAGTTTGGCAGCGTTTGATTAAAAACCTCTTACTGTGTCTTCTCCCGTCTTTCTTCTCTCTTGTCTCCCTGTCTTTCATCACGAGTTCAGCCGTGTCCCCTGCTGTGACCCCCGCCATCTGCCCGGCGACAGGTGATGAGCCCCCAACCACACGGGGGACACGTGAAGACGGACGGCGACGGCAGTGATGCTGCCGCTGTGTCCATTTACACCAGGATTGTTTGTGTTCACACGAGGAGTGTGTGTGTTCACGCGAGGAGTGTGTGTGTGTTCACGCGCTTCACATTGGCCTCCTGCAGGGTTTCCCACACCAAATCCACCTGGAAAAGCAAACAAACAACCTCAGCCTGTTAAAACAGCACACAAATAACCACAAACAGAGCGTATATTGCCTCTGCTGCCTTAAATCAACAACAACAACAACACACACACACACACACACACGCACACGCACAAACAGATGGTAATACAAGTGAGTCCTTTAAAAACCCACGAGTGATATCATTTCCTATCCTCTCTGCGTTTCTCCCCCACTCTGATACTCCCTCTTATTCTCTCTCTCTCTCTCTCACGAACACACACACACACACACACACACACTCACACACACACACACTCACACACACACGCACACAAGCAAACATAAGGTAGCTAACAAAGCAATTTGGACACCCTGAATACTGTAAACATTGCTATAAGGTAGGTTTAAAACACACCTGCTGCAGTCCAAACACACACACACACACACGCACACACACACACACACACACAGACACACACACACACACAGATAATCTGAATGCCAAGACAAACGCTTAAATAAATAACCACCAACACTGCATTGGCAGCTTACAGAACTCATTCCAACACCTGTACATACACTGTTTTAGAACTCACAACAATAATGCTTTACCCTTACCACACACACACACACACACAGACACACACACACACACACACAGGTGCTTTAAAAGTGTTTACTGGCTCAGCAGAGATGTGCTGTGATAAACTGGACTCATTACTTGAACTTTGCTCAAAGGGTTTGAGAGAGAAGACACAAAAACTAAGAATGTTAACAGGACACACACTATCAGCAGTATACACACTATACAACAGTATCCGAGTATATTTTCTGCATTAGCTGCCAGGAGCAGCTGAAGCTGTACATCGGGCTCCTGTGTTAGCTGAGCCTCGTTAAGCGTTTGTTATTTAACTTTAAAAAATCCTCGACTCTTTCGTTTCTCCTCCCACACTGCGATATTAAAGCTGAGCGCACGTCCAGTGGGAGGTTTGCATCTTGAAATATTCTTGATTAGCTCCTTGGTGGCCTGCGATGCACAACACAGACACAGCAGGTACAGATAGAGACATCAGCAGTGTGTTTTACAGCTTGTGAAAACTATCAGCTCTGTTGTTCACGGGCAGACAGCAGCTCGACAGCACCTGTCATCAGGGACTCGCATCACAGTCTGCTTTTATCTGTCATCAAAATGAGTGTGTGTGTTTATTACCAACACACACTCAGTGGGAGAGACTGCTGAGGGGACAAACCTTCAGCAACGTGGTTAAGTTCTTACTTTAAAGTTCATGTATGATTTTACGTACAGGTTTTTCTTTAAAACAGACATCAAGCTCAGACTATTAATATCTCTTCATTAAAGCACATTAAAGCTCCCCGTCTGGCCCACAGCTCCAGCTGTTGCAGATGTAAAGCTACTGCATATTTCTTCTTCTTATGAGCTGGAGCACAACCTCAGATCTTTTGGCTCTTTCATCCGTCTCTCAGGAGAAACTGCTTTTTCCACCCAATTCATTGACATTCAATTGTTAAAACCAACTAGTAAAGTTTCTCTCTCGCTCAAGTCGCTGGCTCGTTCAGTTTGAAAGTCGCCCAAAAATAAGTTTGAGATTAAACCACTTAACACAAATAACCACAAACCTCTGATGGCTGTTGTTTTTCTTCTGCAGCCTCAGCTCCAGAAACATTCATCAACCCGGATCGCCATCACGCACACCACTTCAGGTTAATGCATTTAAGACACAGGCAGAAATCCAGAGGGGGCGCAGGGGGACCAAGACCCCCCGTCGTGGTTTCTCTTAAATGAACTTCACACGGGACTCGAGCCCCAGTCTCCTGTGTCTCTACACACTTATTTTACCTCAAACCATGTTTTTGTGCCCACATTTAACCAAGCTGCGACCGTTAGCTTCACGTGAGCTCCATCGTGTTGTGTCGTTGGATTAATGATGTCATCTGGCGTCCACTCATGTCGAGGGAAGTGACGCGGTGTTCGTTTGCAGACTTTGGCGTCTACTTCACGAATTCCTCTTGAGAAAACTTCACGTAGTTGTCAGATTTTCGTCCTTGGTTTAAGACTCATGCATTTCTAATACTTTGTGTTTTTATCCTCTCATGACATCTTTTTTTCCCCTCTAAGATATCAGAGGAGCAAAAGAGTAAACAGTTAGTGAGATTTAATTTCTAGTTGCTTGCTTATCCTCATAAGTAATTCATCATTAAAGCATATTTAGTCTACCTCTATCTTATTCTGTTGTATCTCTGTCTGGAATAAGAAGAAGCTCGTGTTTTATTAAACACAGCTTTACATTTTCCTTGAGTAAACTCTTCTCAGGTCATGAACTCTTACAGGAAGTGAATAAACTTCTCTGGAAGGTGCAGGGCGCCCACATGCGTGCTGAGGCCACGAGGGTCGCTGATGCACCGACGATTGAGGACGTCTCATCTTTAACGAATTGCACGGCAAAGTGTCAGACTTTCTAAGCTTGTGCTGCTTTATTTGCAGGGAACTCTGACCTGTTGCTGGAGACACTGAAGGCTTCATGCAACGTTTTCACAGATGCAGCAGTAACCCTGGAATTTACATTGGTGAACAGGCTTCGCATTGGTGGAATTCCCCTTTAAATGCATCCATACTGTTTTGAGATGATTAACCACAAATCCACATGTGACAATAAGAACATGTTTAACAGCAGTGGTTCTTCAAGTTATTTTAATACAAACACATAACAAGACAGAACAGAGAGAGGGAGCTCTCCTCTCCTCTTTATGTTTCAGTCTCCTTCATCTCCCTCTCTCTCTTTCCTTCTCTCCTCATCCCCTTCGTCTCTCTCTCTGTCTTTCCTTCTTTCCTCATTTCCTTTGTCTCTCTCTGTCTTTCCTTCTTTCCTCATTTCCTTTGTCTCTCTCTGTCTTTCCTTCTTTCCTCATCTCCTTTGTCTCTCTCTGTCTTTCCTTCTTTCCTCATCTCCTTTGTCTCTCTCTCTCTTTCCTTCTTTCCTCATCTCCTTTGTCTCTCTCTCTCCCTCTCTTCCACCTCAGAGGAAAAGTAATCTGGGAAGCAGATATCTCTCACACTCCCATGAATAATGAATGGGACTTGGGAATTCTCCCACACAGTAGTTCAAGCCCCTGATCAGTATGCCAAATACCAGAACACACATCACTGCTGCCACATTAAAACCCCTCAAGTTTTTTGGACAGTCCCTTGTAATGGCTGAAGCTGAAGTGCAGCCGGTCCGTTGGGGGTTGACAAAGTGTCACATGCAAAACCTGCTGTGTTTCTTCGTAATGTACAGGCCACAAATCTTTTTTCTCCTCTGGAACCTGATAGAAGATCCAAGGTTGTCTTGCAGCAGAGATATTCTGTAGCCTCCTTCATTACCGACAACAACATAAGAAGCACTTTGAAGGCTCCCACCAAGTGCACTCCTCCACTCAGCTGGCTGTTTCTGGGCTCCAGTCTGATGGAATTATTGATCAGTTTCCCTGGGGGGTTGAAGGGTGAGAGAAGGTTGTGGGGTTTGTTAAGGAGGAGGAAAGTGCGAGCTGGGAAGCCGTCTTATGTCCTCGGTGCAGGAGACAGCCCACCCATCTTCTCGCAAGCCCGTCCTCATGTCTGGACTGAAAAAATATGGGGTCTGTCAGCACCTTCCACAACAACTCGCTAAGTGTTACCAAAACTTTCCACTGAGCGGCTGGTTCAGTTCAGTCCTGACCGATTTGGCTTTTCCTGTTTAACACAAATGCTTTTTATTAATCCAGGTCCCAGAGTTGAGTCCGATTAGACACGTGTGTTGAACGCAGGCGCCTGTTAGCATGATGAAGAAAATGCCATCTGACATGCCACAAATACACAGTATAAAATCTGCCCAAACATCTCATCCTGCAGTACAATATCCACGTAGTTCTGATTAGAGGAACATCAGGGTCTGCTTTAATCCACAAAACATCTGACTCGACTTTCTCTAACCTTAACTGAAGTGTTTCTGTGGCCTGCCCACAGGCATTCAACCACATTCATGTTTCTCCTCTTATCTGTGGTGCTGTTCATCCATCAGGGCTGTTTGCTTTGGAAACTTGTGGAGATATGGGCTGCACAGACGTCTACCTCCTCTTGAATATAATGGAACTAGATGGACCTTCATTTGTGAGACTCCTTTAACGCAGAATCTGAGTGGTTTTTCTGAGATTACAGTGCTAACATATTGCTATTAGTCATACTGTTTTCTGTGTTAGATGCACTTTTTCAGTTTGTTTTGTCTCTAAAACAAGTTTCTGGACATTCAAAAGTTTAGACAATTTCCAAAGTTTCCAAAGTTTCTCTGATCCAGTGCTGGCCATCCTGACCTTTGACCTCCCTTTGTGTGGCTAACGCTCCCCTGGGGAGGTAATTAACTGTCACATTATTACCATTATTTATCTCACAGGTGCTCATTATAAAGGCTTTATGCCGAACCAACCCGCTACTCCACATAAGTCAGACGACAGCCTGAGAATTGTGAGGTGGATTTTCCCTCAGGCGCACAAACAACACGATAACATACACACATCCACTTGTAAAGTCTCATTATGTGCACGCAAAGCACTGTTTACTGTACAAGCAGAGCTGCACACACACCCACTGTACATCCATCCATACACACAGGATTTAAACACACACACACACACACACTCTCTCACGCTGAACTCAGCCCTCTCGCTCCTGTAATGCATGCATGTAAAGCTGAAATCCCAGTGTGTGTGTGTGTGTGTGTGTGTGTGTGTGTCCATTTTCTGCTACTTCATACTTCTACTCTATTGCATTTTAGAGGTAAATGTTGTACTATTTACTCCACTGCATGTATTTCACACTTACTATACTTTTTACTTTTCACATATGATCTTAAGACGTGATGCAGTACCACAATACTAATCTGCAATCATCTAAATCTAAATGGATTTGTCAGTGATAATATAATACTTTCCAATACTGCAACACTATGCAAGGAGCCATGCTGTACAGTGAGTACTTTTACTTTTGATACTTTCAGTACACATTTTGGTGACAGTGACAATACTTCTTTTAGTGAAGTGACGTTTGAATTGAGGGTTTTAACTTGTAACAGTATTTTTAGACTTTGGTATTTCTGTCTTTACTCAAGTAAAAGATGTGTGTGTGTGTGTGTGTGTGTGTGCGTGTGTGTGTGCGTGTGTGGCAGGGCAGGGCAGGCCCAGGGCCAGCCAGACAGACAGGCTGGGCCAGTATATATTTACCCTAACTGAGGGGAGTGGAAGTGAGGGATTAGTTACAGCAACAGACCGACTGCTCTGTGAGACACACAGCTGAGGAAGATGGACAGAAGACATCCGGGACAGAGCTGGACAGTGTGTGTGTGTGTGTGTCTGTGAGTGACTGAACAAACCTGATTCAGAACCACTTCTGTGAGCCAAAAGTCACATACAAATCAAGCGTCAGTCTCAAACGAACCTTTTTGTACACCTTTTCAAGGCAGTGGTGGAATGTAACCAAGGACATTTACTCAAGTACTTGTACTTAACTTGAGTATTTTACGCTCATGCCACGTTTTACTTCCACTCCTCTACATTTCAGATGCAAATATTGTACTTTTTAGTATTTTTGCATACAAAACAAATAAAAATGTGCAAGTAAGGCCGAAATGATCATCAACTTTCAACTGACAATCTCAATTGTTCCCGTAAAAACACAACAAAGATGTGATGATTTTGCTTCTTTTATTTGAATGACTGGAATCATTTGAAAGCAATAAGAATAATAATGATGATGATGAAATGTAATATAATAATGCTGAGGTTTGGATTGTGTTCAGGCATCATTTTGCTCTGAAAGGCTCACTGATGTCACCATTTCTGAATGTTATCCAAAGTGACTGCTGATATGAAACCTTAAATCATTTGGGTCTGCTGTGATACACAACACGACGAAGGTCACCTCGCAGACTTCATCGTTTTGACTCGTGCTCAGCCAGTGCACTTAGCTGTTAGCGTGTTGCTAATTGGCTCACTGGAACATGCAGTTCATATGAAGCTCTGACTGATCATAAATTCTGTCCCTCGAATGATTCTCCCCCTGAAACATCCTTTTCCCCTTAACAGGTTCAAAGTTGTCCCAAACTGCTCATTTCACAACCCCGAGGAAGAAAATGTGATCCTTAATTGTCCCGACTCTGCCAGCTTGTGCCAGATCTCGCTGCACTTCACTGCCTCCTCTGAGCTGACGGACTTTAATCAGTGGACTTGACTTTGAACCTTCTAACAGACGAGAGCCATCAAGCTGCCTCGTGGAAAGTCAAGTCAAACTGTTTGCTTCGCCTCACAGTTTTCTTTAATTCCTCAAAACAACCTGAATCACAAGAGAATTTCCATAAGATTAAATCCAAAACAGATCGATACTTTATTTTTTACGTCATGTTATCTTTCCCTGATGCTGCTTAGTGTGGTTTATTCACTTTATTGGTTTCACCAAAATGTCACTTTTGAAAATTAAAAGTAATTTATACATCAGTCACATTTCACAGCATTAACCACCTTTCTGTTACTGTTACCATGACAACGCAGGTCACCTGACTTTGTCCTTTCCGGCACATTAAGAGGTGGCGTTGAAAGCTTAAAATCCGTGACACGGTGACCTCCGTGACATGTTGTGAAAAGTGCGGTGATATTTTTGAGATCATGTGCGAGCTGCACAGCACAGCAACATGTGTGCTGTGTGTGTGTTTTGATAGCAGGCTGTGGAATGTCCCAAACATTCACGCTTCACCCCAGCGGTCGGTGTTGGCAGGAGGAGATTACTGTCAGCGCAGGAGGAAATCATTTTCTAATCATGTGGTCTGCACCAAAGTCTTGTTTACACACAAGCTTCCCATACGTCTAATCTCAGCGATGAGGGAATCTTTCGCCAGACGCCACGTTCCCCGATACTGCATAACGAGAGCCACACGGACAGCCTGGAGAACCATTAGGTGCCCACTGACGGATGGATGAATGGAGCTGCAGACCATCCATGACTGGGAGGCCTAGACCACATGATGGGAAACCTGCACCAGTATGAAGACCGGAGGTGTGTGGTGATTCACCTATTAAGAACTAAAGTAAAGCTCAGTGTTTAGACTGTTCGGACTGCTTTGATTCGCCCTCAGATGTGGGAATCTGTCCAAAGGTACGTTCATGCAAGTGAAAAAGATCGCTTGAGCTCCTACAGCTGAACAGGAAGTTGTGAGTTTTGATTTCTGACCGTTTTTGTGTACAGTCAGTGGTTAGGACTCATACAAGACATGAAGGCAACACAGGGACGAAGCGAAGAAGAAAACTTCCCACCTCGAAAGTCAAAAGTTAAGGCACCTTCAGGGCTGTTTGTAAAAGACCTGTGAAGGTGTTGAAGACCTGTGCTTGCATCCTGTACATATTCATAAACTGTTTGTTTAATGGTTTTATTGAAAACAGCTGGACCTCACAGACACGTGTCACAGTCTCAACAAATGAATCCGCAGCTCTCTGCTGAGCTGACAAACCGTCTCTCCTGTGGCCACAGCTGCATCACTCACACCGAAAGGCAGACGGAGCGTTGACATCGCCGTCGCTGGCCCACAAAAAGAGCGACTTGGACAAACGGACGCCAACGTGAACGCCAGCGGCTGCTCGTGATTCAACGTCAGCGTCGGTTCACTCAGCGGTCGCAGGTTCACGATCACAACCTCGAGTGGACGACTCGGCTTGACGTGATGCGCCTGACACTGCTGATCATCTGCAGGCAAACAGCCTAACCATACACAGCTTATATAACCACGACCAAACTCCACTGGGAAAGACATTATGAGCTTCAAGTTGTCTCGTTTTTTTCTCTGTGCCTGACCTAAAAAACAGATTTTGAAAGTCCTTTAACACAGCAAATGTGTTCTGTGATGGGTTCTTCACAGAGAAACTTCACTTATTTATTCCTCCTGAGCCTTGAAAACACTTTGGAGATGTTTCGCTGCCCAAGAATCTTGCAAACTGCATCTTTAATAAGCAGAATATATATCTATATATGTATATGAGGTCTGATTTTATCATGAGCATTTAATGTATTCCACGTTCCACGTTCTCCCATGTTATGTTCTGCTCTTCCAGTTACTGTAATTCTTCATTTGATTTTCAGTTGCTTTGAGTGATTCTCTTTTCACTTTTTTAACCATTTAGATCTGCTTGTCAAAATGGTGTAAAATTACACTTGAGCTTGTGACGAACCCCAGTTGAATCTGATCAAAAAATATTATTAAAATACCAGTCAGTGAATTATGATGAATTGTTTATTTAACTGCGTGTTGCTTACGTAGAGTCATCAGGATGAAGCGTCTGCACACTAAAAGTTCCTCATGTAGAAACTGTCAGCACAGCACAGTCTGAACTGATTAAAGTCAGGATAAATGCGACAAAGGCGAAGTTTGGCCGTTTGGGAAGAAATGCGGACTCATTTACACATAACAAAAAAAGCTAAAGTGTTAATTTATGGAATAGTTGTTGTATTTGAAAGGATGGCATGTCGGCTTTGGCACGGCAGGAAGGTGATGCATCACTGTCGGGTGTGTTGTTGACGGGTCCTACGTGCTTCAGGTAATTCGTCTGTTGTTATTTACAGACCAAAAGTTGGACATTTCTACAACCCTGTCAAGGGTTTTAAAGACTCCCAGTAATGATTAACATATCATGCAAGAAATCTATAAAATGAGCCTACAGGAAGAGCCTTAAGTCATGACTTGAACTGACGATGACTCGACATGTGGGAGGACATGATCACAAGCCCCACACGGAGCCGTCGTGTCTTTAAAACGCCTGTTTTTGTCCCCAGTGTGGCTCCTGAGCGCTGTTCTCATTGTGTCGCTCAGAACCCCAGGCTCATTAAAGCCTCTCGTATGCTTACAGCCAGTAACAGGCCTCCTCGCTGGAGACGCACTGAGGTGATTTATTTGGGTAGAAGGGCGGTAGGATGTGGAAATCATGACGCTGCACAAAGACCAGCAGCAAAATGGAGGCCTACCCGCTCCAGAAAAGCTCAGAGTCGCTCTCATTTGTCACGTCCCAAGCAGCTTGTAATAAATTGGAGCTGTCCCGAGTGAAACGCTCCCAACAACTCGTGTCTAATATCAACAAACACGGTTCCAGGTCCAAAAGTGAAAACGGAAAAGCTTAGTAGTCTGGCGTCCTTCACTGCCCCCCTCCTCCTCCTCTGATGCATACTTTGCTAACGAGGAGAAAAGGAAAACGAGTCAAACTCCTTTCTGGAACAGTCTGAACAAAGAGGGGCGGGGAGGGGGGGTCTTTCTTCAGTTTCCTCATCAGAAACACTAACAAACAATGTCTCAACCCATTTACAATCAAGAGTGTGTCAGTGTGTGTGTGTGTGCGTGTGTGTGTGTGTGTGAGAGAGACAGCGTACCTGCTTAGATTTCTTATGTGCATATGATACTGTATGTGTGCATGTGCCTTCATGCCTGTGTGCACACACCTGTGAGTGCACGTGTGTGTATGTGTGTGTGTGTGTGTGTGTGCTTTTGTATTGTTAGGGGAACAGTACACCAGCGAGGCCTGGAGGCCCTTTGGCCCCCACATTATCCATCTCTCACTTACAGGGTCGCAGAGGCCAATTGGCCCTTTCCACTCGTCTGGTTCCTCCCTCAGGACCTCCATTTGTGTACGGGACAGGCAAACGAGGGGCCGATGGGCCGATTCCAGGGGCTTTTCCGCTCCACTCCTTTTCAGCTCTTTACTGTCTCTCGTTTCCCCTCACTTTTTCTTAATGGCAGTCGTATTGTAACCTGTTTTCTTCTCTTCTCAGTGTCCTGTTCCCATCACACACACACACACACACACAGATAGCTGATAGCTGCTCATGTGTGTGTTTCCACTTCATTAACACATATAAAGATGGCCGACACGTCTTCACTTCCTTCCAGTGTACAAAAGTGAAGCCCAAATATCCTGAATACGAGCGCCGCCATCTTGTTCTGGTGATGTAATTTCCCCGCCCATAAACCCAGCTGTCAGTCATGATGTTTCAGTCCCTTTTTAAAGCATTCTATAAGTAATTAAAACCAAACTGATCAGAAAAATTAACTCTTGAACAAACATCAATATGATAATAATGACATAAAATAGCAGAGACCATCTTTGGGAAAAATTTATTTGATGTGTACTTTGACTTTTTAGCTTGGCCCATATCCCATCTGCTAACATGGAGGGGGAGGGGCTTATGGACTGTACTGCAGCCAGCCACCAGGGGGCGATCGAGATGTTTTGGGTTCACTTCTGAGGAGCCCTCATGTCATCCATCTTCATATACAGTCAGAAGCTCACGCTGAGCCACCACTCAACTCCAACCTCCTGCTGGGACTTTCTCGCTTTGTGAACTACGTCGTGTTGTTCAGTAGCTCCGATCGTCTGATACTGACGTGACGGTGTTTCCATTGGAGGTACATGAAAGGGCACCTTCTGCTCCTGCACAGAGACGCTGAGGGACGTGCCAAAACGGTGGTATTTGACGCCGTGGGAACAAGACCGGGCTCTTGCATACCACAAGCTGGTGGTGATAAATATTTGTCTGCTTTGTGTTGCCTCAGACACAGAGATTCTCATGAAATTCCCTTCTTGCAGTCACACTTGGAACGCAGTAGCTACAATAACAGCGCGGCGTAATTAAAATGCCTCAGGTAATTTAAGTCTAGTCGCTCTGCATTTGTATAGCCGTCATTCAGAGCTGCGCCGGGCTGTTTGGGAACTCACACGCTCATGGGCGAGTCACGAAGGCAGGCCTCATACCTCACGATCACACAGAGTTAATACTAAGTCGTGGATGAATGAAGATGGGAGAGACGCTGGCAAAACTCCAGCAAAGGGAGCCTGAAGACGCTGTGATTGACATTTACAGTACAGCTGACTAAAACCGAAACACAAAAAGCAGCTGCTGTTCCTACGAGTGTTTTTAAGCATACAGTCAGGTGGCTTACGGTATCAGTTGGCTTTAAACGATCCCTCGCCCAGTTCCTCTTGAGAACCCGTCACTTCCTTCCTTTTAAAAACATTTCAAAAGTGGTGCGAAGAAGAATGCGGGAAGAAACAAAGTGAACCTGAAGCTGTTGTTTTCGTTAGCAATAAGCCGTCGGATGTGATGTGTGTGCAGAAATGTGGTTGCTTCCACAGTCAGGGACAATTTGATCCATAAGAAATGTAATGTATGACATAGACATTTTGTGAAAAACAAAATTATTGAACAAAAACTGCAAAAAGTCTTCCTTAAAACAAGTAAAACTATTTTGTCCCAAAGAACCCTTATATGACAATGTAGGCATTATAGCATCCATCCTGGAATGTACTGCACAGTATGCTAATACAAGATAAAATAAGTAAAATATAAGTAAAGTAAATCAAGAGTACAATCAATGTGCTACAGAAAAACATAACTCCCATAATCCCACACTGCTGCACCACGCCGTCAGACTCTGGATGGTTTGGACTGAGACTTCTTTGAGATGCTCGTCTGTCACACACACGGAGGACAGAAGCCATGTCGTCTTCGCCGTGGCGTCGCCGTCCTGCCCTCCTGCTTTGGCTCGTCGTGGCACCTCATTCATCCCTGACCCCTGAGGGGGTCAAGGTGTGACCCGGGGCCACGCTTCAAATTGTGAGGTCAAAGGTCAGCCTTTGAGTCCTCGCTGAGAGGTCGGTGATGTTTTGTTGGCATCAAAGTGAGGTGACAAGTTAAAAAGAGGAATCTCTAGTGATTAAATGTGTGTGTGTGTGTTAAAGAGACAGGAGTGTTTTTTTTTTCTTTTTTTTTGTTGGCATGGCAGTTTCCATGGAAACTCAGAAGGAAGTTAGGTTGATTTTTTTTTTTTTTTGGTGTGCCGTGCCCATAACTAATGACATGCCGCAGGCTTTATTCCCTAATATAGACACAGTCAGGAATGTTATCGCCGGCTTTTCTCAAACGAAATCACAGGGTGGAAGAATACTCCTGAGGCTATACTGTATGTTCATGTTCTCAAGCACATTACGACTGGATTTTCATGTAGTCCACTTCTCACAAAACACACACACACACACACACACGTGTACTTTTATCTCTGACACTATTCTCTCCCAAACAGCAGCGCAGAAACTTAATTAATCTGATAATTCCTGGCTTGTTGTGGAAGTTGAGGACTGAACGCTGCTCTTCCTCCAGCACCAGACCTGTTCAGTGACGTGCTCTATCTCTTTCCCGGCATTCTCTTGAATGTTTTTCTGTGGAAGGACGCAGTGACTCGCACAAAGCGCAGTTAGAGGCTTATCGTGATTGATTGATAAAGACGCAGAGCAGAGAGCTCGGCAATCATTTCCATTAATTAAAAATCAGAAATGCATGATTGCTCTCTGCTCTGGCAGGAGCCTTGCACTCCCCTCTGCACACACACACACACACACACACACACACACACAGCTCCCACCTCATCCCTTATGCCCAACTCCCAAACCGCCGGTGGTTGAAGACGTATTCAGTTCTTTATGAAAAACAAGACGATCGAGATTATCGTGACACATTCTGTCTCTGACCTCTCGTGAGATTTCAGAGCGAGACGTTGTGGTTAATCAAAGAGGATTTTAGCCTTTAATGGAAAGGTCTTTCTCTGCAGGGATGCTATCTGTAATGACACTCACAGTAACAATCTCAAGAAAAGCACTTTTAGTGGATGTAACTTCAGAGTTGCCCCAAAGCAGCTGAGGTGACCTGCTGGACCGATTCCAGAACCTTTGGTGAGTATTAATCAAGTGCACCGCAAAATATGTAAACATAGTGCCCAGATTTAGAAATACTTGGAATCCCCCTTAAAGTCCAATACTTGAGTACACGTACTTACTGCAACAATTTTCCAGCACTGCAAACTGCTCCCTCCCCCAGGCGGTGCCCTCCTCGCTTTGCCTCCTCGGCTTTGAAGTTCTAAAAATTGACTTCAGTTGTGGGAAAGGCCCTTTTTTCTTCCAGGTTCCCTCCACATTCTTTGTGGTGCAAAACGCTTCAGGTTAGGTGCTGGCAGGACTCCTGGCTGCAGGTGAGGTTTGGCCTTCCCTTCATTCCTTCCCTCTGCTCTCTCTTCTTCTCTTTCTCCTCCACCCTGCCACGCTGCCAGTGGACAGTTCAGGTGGAGGTGTGGAAAGGAGGGATGGCGAGATGAAAAAGGCCAGGCTTCACTGTTTGCATGTGGGCGCTGGACTCGAGCTGACGTGTGCATCCACCTTCAGTTTGCTTTTGAAATCAGAGCGGCTCTGCCTCAGCCTCCACACAGCAGACGCACGCTCGCCAACTACAAAGGTGAGGCACGAGCGCGGCCCGAAGGCCTGCAGAAAATCAAACGTGGCGAGTGGAATGAGTGGGAATGTCAAGGATAATAAAGGTACTGAAGGCGTTGCTGTTTTAGCAGTCTGGATCGAGACAGAGAAGAAGAAACGCAACAAATCAAATTCAAAGCTGCGGAAATGAGGGTACATGCCAGTGAGACACACCAGAACCCCCCTCTACTTTCCTTAACCATCATGCACATCGCACTACCTTGGAATGTCCTCCTAATTTCTTTGGCACCTGAATAGTGGAGAAACCTTTTAAGAGGGAAATTGGACGCGGACTGAAGTGGTCTTGGCAACATGTAGTCAGATTTTTGTTAGTTACGTTGTGTTTTTCTTGCTAGATGTGGGCTATTATCTGTAACTTATCCCACCCTCATGAATTCACAGCTGAGGATGTTTAAAGTCGGCATGTGGACACGCACACACACGAACACACTCGTGCAGGCCTGAGAGACCTGAGAGAAACAGTAGCTGCAAACAAATCTGAGTGTTTGTTTTTAACCTGTTTGAAACCCCAGACGGGTGGAGTTAACAGGATTTGGATGATGTCAGGTGTGTCATCAGTCATACAGAAGGAATCCAGAGCGGCTTTGAAATGTTTTGTCAGTGATTGACAGAAGTTCTGGCCTAGAGATGTGCTCATCTGGTACACAAAAAAACACCCAGATGTTTTATTTTGGGGCTAATTATAACAGCTGTGGCTTTTTCCTTTTGTTTCTTTCACATGGTGATGTCTCATTTTTGGATGTAAGTCTTCATTTGGCTGATTTGTCTGACAAACTCACATTCATCCATCTACACTCTGTCATTCCACAGCACAGTTCACCTCACATGAACTCTGATGTGACAGAAAACTGGCAGCTAATCAAAACAGCATTAGCAAAAATCATATTTCCTGACAGTACCTTCGGTGTGACCTGCGCTGCTTTTCTCTCATGCCCTTCTCTACACTACACTTCCATAAGAGAAGCCATTAAAGCAGGAGCAGTCGTATTTGCAGTAGCTGTGTGTATTACACGCTGTTAACATGATCTTCACTGTTATTTAATGATATAAAAACAAACTTGTTTTATTCTAAAGTACAATACTTCCAGGCTGCAGTTCATCATTGAAGTATCTGGATATGAGGAACAGATAAAATGTGAATGAACCTTGATGGCTGACATGAGAGCTCCCCAAAGTAAAGCCTAAACATCTGGGCGCCCCCTGCTGGTTGGCTGCAGTACAGCTCATAAACCCCTCCCCCTCGATGTAAGCAGGTGGGACACGTGCCAAACTAAAACAATTTTTTTTTTCCCAATGTTTTTTTTTTTTTTTTTAAATTAAACTCGTTCTTATCATACTGATGCTTGTTCATAATCAGTCATTGCATAGGAAGCTAGCTAACTCAAAGCAAAGCTAATGAATGAACACATTAGTGCATTAAATGGTCAGACTTCCCTTTGTCTTAACGTAGCCATGATGTTTATTTTCCTCACTGATGTTCTCAGGGTTGAGGAGCGCTTGCAACAACAGGAGGCATTTGTAGACTATTTCCTGCAGAAAACCCCTTCACTTTGTTTGCTGTGTTTGGCCATCTTCATGATTTTTAAAGCACCAACATCCAGTCTAAGCTTCACTTCAGTCTTTGTGCTTCTGCATTACAGTGTAATTTCCCAAAAAACGCACAGTGTCCTCAGACTTACAGGTGCGCTCTCTGTAGCTTGGCTAATTTTCACGTTAGCATTAGAGCTCCTCTCCGACCCTGTGCTGAACTAAGCTTAATTGCCTTGTCAGTGTGGCACTGTTTATACGCAAGTTAAACGAGAGATAATGAGGATAAAGTACGGGTATGAAAATGCACTTGCTTCTTCAGGGGCATAATGTTTATTTACAGATTTATCTTGTGAAGGAAAAAGAAAAAGAAAACACATGTACATGGAAATGAACTGTGTAGTCGGCTGCTGTGGCTCCTTGATACGCAAAACAAGCCTGTTGTTTGCATGGGAAAGTGTGGATTATGTTTTTACTGGTTCAATTTAGACAAAGACAGGAAGGCTGCGCTCTCACACTCAAGTCATGAGAGAGAAAGAGGGAAGAAAAAAATGCCCTGGAGGTTAGCGCCGGGATTCTTATGGCTTCAATCATGCACGCCATAATTGGTTCAAACTGAGGAGCAATCATTTTACACTTGCAGTCAAATGTGTCTTTGAACATGAAGGCGTGTGCTGACGTGAGTGCATTCTTCTCTTTCTGGTTTTCTCTGTGTGTGTTTTGTACACCGTGTGGAAAATCCCCTCGCTCAGAATAACACAATTCTTAAACATGGTGTTGTTAAGCTTGCCTGATACAAGATAAGAGCTCGTCTTAGCACTGCTTTCCCACAGGTGAGTCCATGTTCTTGCCTGCCACTCCTCCATAGTAACAGCTATAGATGGACCGATATGGTCTTTATCAGGCCCATTAAAATCTTGGAGTTTATACAGTGATGGAATGTAACTCGAGTGCTGTAATGGAGTACAATTTTGAGGTGCTCTGAGCGTGTATTTCTCTTTTCTGCTAATTTGCAATTATACTCTAGTCATCTAGTTACTTTGTTACTTTTACACCTGTCTGACCCAATCCGGAGCAGCACACAACATCAGCGTGATGATGAAAATAACAGAAACCATCTTTGGGAAAAATTTATTTCAAGTGTACTTTGAGTTTTTAGTTTGGCTCATGTCCCATCTGCCAACATGGAGGGGAAGGGGCTTATGAGCTGTACTGCAGCCAACCACCAGGAGGCGTCCAGATGTTTTGGCTTCATGTTGTCCATCTTTACATACTGTCAGTGGTCTATCACCCGTAACGGCAATGGAAAAAAGTCAGTAGTCATTCAGTTGTAGCCCCTTTCCAACCCCACCAGCACCATAAAAATGCAAACATATCCCAACCTTTTCTCTCTGTTTTTGGCTTTCATTTCTTCATCCATTCATGGTCATAAGCGTGGCGGCGTCAAAATCTGCAGCGAGGCTGTCCAGCTTGCTGGCTGGCTGGTCTACCTCCTCCACCTGACAGCTCTTCTCTTTCCACTCCAGCGTCACTGAATCTTATCTGCACAGCTGTGTTAGCCGACACCCCCTCCATCCCATCCTCCATGCGTGAAGCTCGTGTACCTCTTAAGACTGTGAAAAGCCGGGGGAACAATAGCATCCTGTGTCCCATTCCCTGTTATCTGTCCTTCACTCCTTTATTGAAAAAGGCTTACCTCATTTTCTATTAATTACATGAAAACAATGATTTTAGCTCAAGATGGGCTCCGCCGGGCGATTCTCGAGCCACTTAAACCGTTCTTTAATCTCGGTTATGAAGAGGGAACAATGAAACTGTTGTGCTGCAGTGGAAGAGAGAAAGAAAAAACTGCATTTAAATAACACAGAGATAATACGGGCGCAATGACTCGTATGAATAACTAAAATCTTGAACAAACGTACCATGAGTCTTTGTTATGATAAAAGCAATAATACATTGTGTGCATGGATTAGTGTGTGTGTGTCTTGCATTGAAATGACCTTATTATACTAAACTGGTGTTAAGCATTGTCCTTAATCCTCATAACAGGAGTTTTGCCTTTCAACAATTTAGTTCCCAGTGCTTGGCCTTCTTTGCACCCGAGGCCAACACCAGGAAGAAGACCAGCAGTCCACAATTCACACATTCTTTCACATTTGAAATAAATAAAGAAGAAGTTTGTGATGAACTGAGGAGGAGAAAGCAGAGCTTCAGACAAATAATCTGTTAATTTTAGTCACCGAGTGCTGAAATGAAAACGCTGCTGTTTGAGGAAGTTGACGCCCGTCAGAGTTAATTTAGTTTTGAACAGCTGCCAGTCACAACAGCTTCGCGAGCAGACAAACAAGTCTCCAGTCAACACTCGTCAACACCAACTTATGAGAAGCTAAAGCACCTTAAAAGTTGCCTTAGAAGATTCCTAAAGGTGGTTTTAAATTTTTGGGATTCAGTTCATCTCCTCAGCGAGCCTCAACGCTGTGCCGTCGTCACAGCCATGACGTTCTTCTTACCCACAGAGCTTCATCTTAAATTCCAGCGGTCACTTGCGGTGTGGACTCCTTATATTTATAGTTACTGTTGTAGTTATTGTTCTTGGTGTGGACGGTTCTTAAGATTTTCAGCTTTTTTTCACCATCAGTCTCCTTGATTACCAGTAATCCATATGGGCCGTGAATCAATCCATACTGTATACAAGTACACACGACACGTAATCTGACCTTTATGTGCAGCCTACAATTAAACTCATTTCTCTGAGCACAGAAATCCTGTCGTCACGATGCTACGAGCAGAAATAATCAGACAAATGAATAAATCCACAGTGTTGCTGTGTCCCAGTGCCACCACACATTTCTGTGGCTGTGACTCACGGCTGTCGAGATGTTTGCGTTGTGACTAATCTGCTTAAACCTCTATAATGAAATTAGCTCTCAGTTGCACATGCCCAGCTTTTATTTAGCATACATCAAGCTGAGCTCTGACCAGTTATGTGGCTCACAAACGTCATCCTGCGGGTCTGTGGGATAATATAATGTTCTTAAAATCGCCATGTGAACTGGACTGTAGCAGAGGAACGGCTTTGCGTCCGGTTGGTGTCAGTGCGAGCGGTGGACGCTGCACCCTCTCTGAACCACCCCGCACTTTGACAGCAGTAAACACTGTGAGTGGTGTACGTCTCGGTCCCACAGCTGTGGGACGCACCATAAACACACACTTTTACAAGGCGATGTGTGTGTGTGACTGTGGCTTTGCACTCAGTAAAGTTCCCAGCTTCCAGCAGATGGAGGTGGGTGACATGTTTGTCTCGTAGCCGCACTCCCCCACCTTGCTGACGTTCCTCTGCACTCCAGCTGAGGTTGAACAAATATATAAAAGCGTTCCGCGGCGTTGACGCTGTTATCAGAAATTAGCAGGGCGGGGCCACCTTCAGTAGCTGCAGGGAGCCATGAAATAAAATGCCTCCCATTGAGGCCAAGTTAACGTCTTGGAAGATTAAAGTCAACATGTGTGCGAGGATGCAGGGTGTATGTGTTTGTGTGAATGAGGGGGAGTTAAATCAGACAGCAGGACTCAGTTTGCTGGTGTTTAGTCTCGGAGGAAGAGCAGGGGGGAGGAAAAGAGTCCCCCACTTTCCCCTCCCTCTGTTTTGCTTCTTGAACAACTTCACGAGTGTGAAGACACTCGTTCTTTGTGAAATGAAAAAGGGTGATGCAGATTTAATGGAGTACCTCCTTATTAAACGGGTAATAAAAATGGACACTGTTAAAATCAAATTGTTAAAAATTTACCACCATATTTTATCCACCTTTTTTATCCGCCTTTTTTTATCCCCTAGGAAAGGAATCAACCTTTGCAGCAGAATGCCAAAGTTGGCATTTTTTTCCCCAATAATGTCAGTCAAGAAAATTACACCTTTAAAAGGTTTTACAAGCTCTGCTGATTTATCATTCTGCTACACACACACACACACACACACACACACACACTCCAGGTGTGCTGCAGCTTTCTTCATTTCTTTTTCTCACCGTTGGCTGCGTTCACCCGTTTTGAACAGGTCACCCACAGCCTCACCCGCCCTGCTGTCCACCTCCTCTCTGAGCGTCTTAATGGACCTGTCCATCAGAAGACATCGAACAGGCCTCCAATCACACCGACTGTCATCGTGATGTGACGAGTTACTGCTCATTAACCTCAATAGGAGCCGATGATCATCCACGCTCCACCCCACTATGTGCATTTGGTTAATTAATTAGTCCTGCTGCAGCCTGATGTGTATACATGTGGGGGTCCTATTCATAGAAAATACATCTCCACAGATTTGGAACATATTAACTCACTGAATCTCCACAGGTATCAGAGCTATTCCCAGTGTCGTGTGTTCACGCTGCCTGCCCTCCTTATTACCTGTCGCAGTCAGCCGTGACCCAGTAAAACTTTTCAAAGTGAAAAATGCACAGCATCAGTGGGTGACCACGTTTGGGATTTCCCATACTGATAGTTACCTTTTAATAAATGCACAAATCATGAATAAGAAATGCAGTAACACGACAGCAGCCAGCAGACACTAAATTTGCACAAAGAAGACAAAAAGAAGCCGCAGAGGCTGAAATCCTGAGCTGCGCTGCCAAGCACATAGTGCACATATTTAAATTAGACAAAGTGCACACAGTGTGCATACATTTGGAGCAAAACTGGCTTCTTTCTGTGATACTGAGCCTCCCACATGGATGTGAAGACGGCGCGTACATCACACTCACACGTTCAAGCTCGTGCAGCCACTTCAGGCGGCCGTCAGCAACAATCTTAGCTTAACAGCTGTAGTGAAGATTTTCAAATAGATTTGTGATCTCATGGCTGCAACCCTGTTTTGCTGTGAAGCTTCAGAGACATCTTGCGGGGAGATAATGACTGAATTTTTGGGTGAACTGCTCCTTTAACAAAAGCCATGTTCTCTGATCTAAAAGTGCTATAAAGTTTCCTTAAACAACTGAAACAGACTTTTAAATTACATCCTAATGCTTTTGTGTAGCTGCAGAAGGTGACGTTTGGGCTGAACTCTCATATTTAATGAACTCTTTCACCACCCTGACATTCACAGTCAGACTCTTCAGCGTGTTTGTCTGCTGAGGCTGCTGACAAACAGGAAGTGTGTCCATCCAGTCGAAGCCTATTGTTTTGACTGGAACCATCTTTTGTCTGCAGTTTGGTTTCTTGTCAGCAGATAAGGAGTCAACACAGGTTGACAAACTGTCTCATGTGTCTGTCTCCTTCAGATCCAGTCTTCAGGACTGAGCTGCTGACTGATGCGGTGGGGCCAGCAGCAAGTGTTAACAGGTTGAAAGCAACAGGCTGGCTTTTCTTTAACTGACTTAAAGTAAACCTGAACTGACCAAACGTTCTGGACACGAGTCATTTCATAGTGTTGGAGCTCAGGTCTGTGTTCAGTCATCCTGCTGAAGGTAACCATAAGGCCAGTGATTGAAATGTGTTTCATTTCATCATTGTTTTAATATTGTTTTTAATATTCCAGACTGCTGAATCCAGGTTGGCGCATTAGAACGAGACAGACAGACAGTGAAGGGGTCAGTTGGTATGGAGATGGTCCCACATGGTTGCCATAGAAACGCCTGGGGAGGCAGCTGCGTGCTGCTCTGTTAACGACGAATTTGTCAAACCAACCGGTTAGTTTTTATCCTAAAAGTCTTTTCTCGTTTAAAACCAAAAGACACTCACTTGTTGAAGTTTGCTGTGGGCCAGTAGGCTGTGGCAGATCTGCTCGTTTGACGCAGCGGCCGTGTAGGCCAGGACAGCGTTTGAGAGAGAGCAGGCTGTAGGTTGTCCTGACAGGTTGGGTCCAGGCTACAGTGTGAGACAGGCCACATGTGGCCCAGAGGCAACCTCCAAGTGGTCCAGCAGACACATCTGATACATGACAAAGTATGTAGACCACATACACATACTGTGTATGTTAGCGTTTCTGCACTGTGTGACATGCCCAGTTCAGACCTGGGAACAGAAACAAATCTGCACAGAGGATGTAGATGTTTCAGTAAAGACCAGGAGGGGTCCTCATGCTGCATGAGGCCAGCGTGTTTTTGAATTCCTATGGAGGCCAGGAGCTGAAGGAGGACCCGCTGCAACACCCAACTGGGATGTCAAAAGATCCTTTAAATGTCAGAAAACAAAATGGACGAGTGGTGGCTTCTGTATGTCACGTGTTTGGTTCTGTGTCAGCACAGGAACAAATAGGGAACAAAATGACTAACGACCAGGACTGTTTTTCTGTTTGTTTGTTTTTTTTGATGTGCATGCTTGAGTCAAAGTCAAACAGAAGTGTAACAAGTGATTAAAATATTTATGATTGGAGGGCCGCAATCAAGCAACAGCCAAAGTACAGCAGAATAACAAGTGGGCCACATGAAGTCATAAAATTTAAGGATTAATGCAGACTTACTGAATGCTCGAGTGTGTGTGTTCATGCTTGTGTTTATGTGTGTGTGTTTGAACATGAAGAGCTCCGTCTGTGTGTCAAGAGGCACATGCCGGGGCTTGCAGAAGAATGATTAATCTCCACCGCTTTGAGGGTAATTTAGATGTCAAGCTCTCCTCTTCTTCCTCTTCTTCTTCTTCTGCTCTTTGCTAACTGAGTTGTGTGTGAGAAAGGACCCCCCCCCCCTTTAATCTGCGCCGGTCAGGCGAGCACCGTCGCTCTGCCCTGTTTCAAAGTGTCTGCTTAGTGATTTATTGAGACTGATGGGGGAGTAACGAGAAGCAGGCCGACCTACAAAGGAGTCCCCACACGGTGCCGGAATAATGCAGCAAAAGCATTAACTAATAAGAAAAAATCATAGCTTTTAGAAGTCAATTTTATGTGGTGTGATTAGACTGAAAATGCCAGGAGGTCACACTGTTTCCAGCTTTGATTAAAGGAAAAAATGCAAAAAGGAAATGAGTAAAAATTGCTGTCACAAAAACAGCACAATGCAGGATCAGCATCTGAGTTGCAACCACAGTGTTGATTTGAAACAGCGCAGGACAATTATGAGCCCAGTGATTACTTCCTTTAATATAGGAAGCATAATTAATTAAACACAGAAATCACTCAGTTTGGCTTCTACACAGATGTCTTTCGTTTTCAACTGAGGTACATAAACAAAATTAAAATGAAGATCAGCACTCAAACTTGGGATCAGCTCGCTAACCGAAGGGGGGGGACTTCCCATCTGTCTGTCTGGTCTTTGTTGTCGGATGAATACTGTTTTCAATATCACTGTCTGCCATCAGCGGTGAGCATTCTTAGTGAGGAGCTTGTTGTTCAAAGATAAACAGGCAGCGAGTGAGACAGACAGTCAACACTGCAGACATAACCATCACGCACCTGCAGGAGCGCGTCATCACAAGCAAGTGGCAGCGAGACGACACACCTGCGTGATGAATTGTGTGTCTTCCCCTAAACGTCTTGTCTCTGTGATGAGCGTGATAAGGAGACACAGAGTTATTGTGAGGAGTGTCAGAGTAGCCAGAAGACAAAAGAAGCAGATGGAGAAAGTTTTGGATCACAAAGGAAGACGGGAGGCCTCGGAATCCACGGGTTTGCCCTGCAGGCTCCAAACGTGTCCTCCCGCCACAAAGCCTTTGCAACTTCAGGTTTAGGGACAGATCGGTTTGGTTTCTTCTTAACTATAGTGCTAATTATTAATTTAGCTCAGATGCTCTCAACCATTTAAACGTTTAAAGAGTCCTAGAATTACTCCAGAGAACCCACAGACCTCCTTCTGCCGCTTTGTGCCCCTGGACTTTGGTCGTTCGGCTCAGCACCCACGACGTTTTAACCGAACCGCCACATGTTTGGAAGTGCGGCACGTGTTCACATTTGGAGCTGAAACGCTTTGCACGCTGTAACTCGCAGCCAACTGCAAACTAATGCGAGACAAATTGTTGGTATAAGCCTGTTGGTGTCAGATACTGTGGGAGCTTGTTCACATGCACCATGTGGGCCTTTGATGTTTTGATTTGCACACACACTCACACACCATCCAATATCTGTTTAAATGATTACCTGTTTTCCCCCGGACGGCCTGTTATCTGCAGCGCCGGGCCGCAGCTCCGGCCTGAGCCGCGTCGCAGCCGGAAACGCTCGTCACCTCTCGCCCTGCCACTCTCTATCTCTGCCTGCTCAGAGCTGGTGTGAAAACATTTCACCTGAGAGGGAAAACAAGGTTATAAAAGAGAGGGCTGCGGGGCCACAGGATGGGCTGAGTTATTCTTCTGGCCCAGAAGAACAATACTGTCATGGCCTCGCGCTGAAGAGGATCTGCTGCCAGGATTCAGGAGGAGAAATTACATGTGCATGTGCAGACTGTGGGATTAGCTGAAACTGGGCGGGTGAGGAAGAGGAGACGGGATGAGGCAGAGTCACAAAACATGAAGGAGCGATGACACAGAGTGGCCCTGACAGCACAGAGAGAGCAGAATCATATCAGTCCTGCCGGGGAGGGAGGGAAGGAGAAGAGCCATTTTATCTGTCAGACGAACAGAAATGTCAAGCCATCGGGGGCAGGAGGAGAAAAAAGATGTAGAGACGGGTTGAAGTTTGAGATGAGTGCCATGTTGGACTGATGTGTGAAGGAGAAAGGGCACGGAAGAAAATGAAAAGATCTGACAGACAGACGGGCAGACAGCAGCGAGGAGGAGTTCATCATAATGACGGTCTAGACATCTGGAATCAAAACATCTGGAATTAAAATATCTGGCACCCGATTAAATAAAACTCACTGAAGCACCCAGCACTTTTCTCTGCGTCGGTGCGAAAATTCCCAGCAATTTAGGGTGGAAGCGTGTGGTATGTCGAGCTCCGCGGCGCTCGTTTGTCGACGTCACCGAGCGACTGACATTGTTTCCATGGAGGTAAACAAATGGATTCCTCTTCGTGATCGTTATAAAGCCATCGACGGAGACCTGGCGGGGCCGTGTTATGACATGTGCAGTCCTCTTCCTGTCTCCTCGACAGCAGGAGTGGTGGGAACCTGGAAACTGTGGACGCTCAGTGCTTCTGTGTGTGTGGAAAAAGAGGCCACTGTTATGTCAATCACCTGGACAGGAAGAACAGGGGTTACCTGTCTATCCTTGATGATAAAATACCCCAGTTTATAGTCAAACAGACTGTCAGTGGTGCAGGAAGTACTGAGATCCTTTACTGACAGGAGCAGTTCATTATCTCCTCATCTCCTTGTTTCCTTGCCAACCTAACAAAAAATTGGCTTTCAGCACCCTAGTGGGCATTCAGAAGTGGAAAAATAAGTGAGTAAGCCTGCACCACACCGCTGCCTGTCCATCGCTGCTGCATCCATCATCAGCCATTTCTCCAGGAGCTCCTGTCGCTGAGCACACTTTGATCTGTGTGTGGCTTCAGTCACCAAACCGTCCAATGAGTGAGCTCCCCGTGGGCCCAGCTGATGTCACGTTTGGACCCGGTTTGTTAACGTTGCCACAAAAGGACCACTTGAAGCGAAGCGCACATGTGGAATATGAGCCCGACTTCACCGTGTGGAACCTGAGGCCTCGTTCACCTCCCATCAACAGCTGAATAAACTACACAGCACTTACACAGATCTCAATAGCTTGTGATTAACTGTATTTCTTCTTGTGTACTTTCTCACAGGCAGCCTCTGGCTAATTCTTTCTCCTTTAAAGAAGCTAAATAAAAGGTGAGTTAAATACTGGCTGTCAGACCTGTAAATGCACTTCATTCTTCTCTCAGTCTCTGTCTCTTGTTTGTCTCTATCCGTCTCACAGCGTTTAGACATGTGAAGACATTACGGAGAGCTGACGGAGGACGCGGAGCGCCGTCGATTTCCACCTGAAGTACAGATGGCTCGTCTGCGGGGCGTCTGCCCATAATCACAACAGGGTTTTGATAACGATAATAATGAGCGTGGCTGTGAAAAACAGCCTGCGCCTGGCGGAGGGCGTCTCTGTCGGCGAGCCGAACACGCAGACGTCTCGGTCGGCCTGAGCTGTCGCAGATGCTGAACAGATTCTTGCTCTTTCTCTTCCCTCGTTTAGGATCCTGTGGCGTGACATCCTCCACGCATGCAACACGTTTCAGTGTGTGTATTCACCCCAAACGTTGCAGAATGACTGAAGGGCTGCTCATACGTCTCGGCTGATCTGGTTACACAGAGACAGCTTGGATCACATCAGTCCACGTCCGACATTAACACGAGTGATCTCACCTTGCTGCTCTACGTGCACATAAACACCTCGGGGACAAACTTACACAATGTTTTTACACAAAGAAAGACAAATCTTGATGCATAACATTTGCCAAATTTACAACAAGGCCCAAATAATGAAGTATTGGTTATGGAAAGTGTTTCACAAAGTTTTTAAAGTCTCCTAAATCAACAGCTCACATAATTCTGTAAGTTTCTGAAGGGAGCCTGGGGACTTTGGTGGCCTTTATAGGTTACTGTTTAGGGTATTTGTAAAGTCTGACTCATCAACAAAATGTTGTTTTCTTTTTTAATTTTAAATTGTGTGTAAATGATGAAATCAGTTGTGAAAACAGTGTGTTCAAACAGCTGCTTGGTGTTGGCAGGTCAGACTCAGCAGACGTACATGGAGATGGAGAGAGAGAGAGAGAGACATAAAACAAAAGCAGAACTGGATATGTTGTAGCTGCAACATGAAATAACATTACATGTGCATTTTTAGTTCTTCTTCATCCGACTTTGTAAATGGCTGCTTAGTGTAGGCAGCGTGTTTTCATCACATCTGTGAGAGTTGCTAAGAAATGTTAAGCAGTTATGGACACTCTTCCCTCCATTCAGGTCATTACTAGTTCATTGTTCTGTTGTGATCTGGTGCGTTTGAGTCACGCTTTGGCAACGCGACAAGGTTGCCCATATTTCCCCGCTCCCGGTCGCACCTGAACGGCACCACAGTAGGCCTAAATCGAAAGCCAGCCTCCCGGTTTACAGCCCCCGTGTGACAGCACTGAAAGAGAACAATGGTGTCTATTGTGGTGCGGTACAATGCGCCTTTAATATGCTTTGACAAGGCGCAAGCTGTACAAGCGGCGGCAAAGCATCTGGGTTGTCACTGAGATTATTAATGACAGCACTGTGTAATTGTATTATTCCATGGCTTTGTTTGTCTTCCACGATGGCACGTTGCAGGATGGATGGTTGTGAACGTGTGCATACCTGGATCGCGCAGGGTTTACCAAACAGCCCGAACGGACCAGAGGTCAGAGGTGTCTTACAGTCGTCTCAGAGCAGATGAGTCAGGCTTAGAGCTTAGCGCTAATTCCAGGCTGCATTAAAAGATATTAGTCTGACACAGCCTCACATTTCACAGCAATGCGTCACGCTGTAGTCCAGAGGGTATGCGTTCGACAATATGTGCTGTATACACACAAACAGACCACCCACAGCACAGAGAGCACGGTGCGTATCTGCAGCTCGCGTGCACTTCAACAGGAAGTAGCATAGCATCAGCAAAACACGGCAGATGGGCCACTCGCGAGTGACAGAGCCTGACTCAGCAGACCGTGACGAAACGCACTCGTCAGTGTTTCAACTGTTGTGTGTGTGTCAAACATTTCAGCAGCGTGAGACCAACCCAACGGGTTACGACTGTGGGATGACAGCAGCATCATCACGCCACTACCGCCAGGTGGACTCCACGAAGCTGCTTCCCACGCAGCACGTTTACAAGTGCAGAACGCATTAACACCAGCTGTGAAGGCGTGATGTCACAGACCGAGCGACGTTCTTCACACAGCCAGCAGTTTAAATCTCTGAAGCCGACGCGCTTTAAATGAATAAATGTTGTTCATCTGACGTCTGACTCCAACAAACACAAGACGACGAACCCGAGGCATCAATACGGTGGTCAGCAAACCCATGGGTGACATCACGGCAGCTCAGTCCACCATTATAGTCTGTGGTTACGACACAGACGGGATCTGAAGTCATTAATAACGTCTCTGGTGTCTGATGGGTAATGGACTTTGACTGGAGCTCCGGTGCTGCTGGTGGATTCGAGCTTCTGCGTTTGTTTTGTGGTGGAGCAGACGGAGGGATTGAAGCTGTGGCAGCTAAAACCTTCTCGTGTTCGTATGCTGAGATGTACGACGACTCCTCAAACATTAGATGCAGCTAGAAAAGTCTTTTCACACAGATGATTGTATTCAGAATAAACTTGATCCTGTCTATGTCTACATTTTACCCTGAAGGTTGAACTGTGACATGACTGTCGTTTATTCACATTAAGTGGGTTGCCCTCAGTTAAAATATGGAGCAAGATTAATATTTGCCTTTCATCTTCAGAGCCATTCCTATGCTTTCTTCTGTTCAACTATCAGACGAGATTTTTTAGTGTCCCTACATCACCTACAACTGGGCTTGTAGACATTTACAAGATGAAGTTCATTAGGAGAGCAGGTCCTGTCATATTGTGCTGCTGTTTATGATGTAAATTAACTGTGTGTGTGTTTATGTGAGTGTGTGAACGGCTCTGCGCTGGCCAGCTCGCTGTTGTAAAAGTGACAATGGCTGCTTTCCATTCAGGCAGCTCTGCCTCGTCCTCCGTCCGGCAGCCCGACGATCGAATCGAGTTTTTCCATTTCTAAAGGGTGGAGACGAGCAGGAAGAATTTGTTATTAAATGAGGGTTAAATAAATTTTCGCTTCAACTGCGTGCCTCAAAGTGCTCCTCTGTCTCAAACGGCGAGAGCTGAGGGTCGTCTGTTTCCCTCAAAATGGCTTCAGGAGATTGCTGCTGCTGTCAAGTTCTCCTTGACACAGTTAAGTAGTCCCGCTCAGTCCTTCGTTCTGTATGGACACTGACCATCAGCCCATCAGAAAGGCGACCATTTTGTTCTACAACCTCGCATGACGCGTCATTTTCACACTGTGGAGAGGGTTTGTCTCAGACAGAGCAGCCTGAGCAGATGCAGTGTCACTGTGCCATCATCAGACACTGCCAGTCTGCCTGTCTGTCTGCCTGTCTGTCTGTTAGTCTGTCTGCCTGTCTGTTGGCTCACCCCTCCTTCTTTTTGAATGCCTGGCTACAATCTCTTGCAGTAAATAAGCACCCAAACAACTGAAGCAACTCCCCCCTCCCACCACACACACACACACACACACACACACACACACACACACACACACACACACTCCCTGCTACGCCGCTATGCCTGCCAGGAGGACTTTTTGTTCTGTGATGTACGCCGTCACTCCACCCTGTTATTACCTCTGACTGTAATAGGCACCTCTGTTCCCAATCAAGTTTTTACTTTCTGCCGGTGAAAGAAAACGGTTTTGCAGCAGACACGTTTTATTCCTCGCGCACACGCAGTAATGTCTGTCGGTGTCATCCACATTGGCTGCCGGCCTAGCTCGCCCAGATTGTTCGCACAGCACTTTTAGTACTCGTAAAGGCTCGTGGCGTTGCCAGAATGCTGTCAGAGCGTTCAAACGGGGCCCGGCGTTGCTTATTGTCTGCTCCAGGAAGAAGTAGTAGTAGGTGGTCTGTCGATGCTGATCTTCACCAAACAACAACGAGTGCTTGTGCACAGACAGCAGCAGATTGATAAGCAGAGGGGATATAATCAAATATTGTTCTTTAATCTCCCTTCTATTGCCTCCTCCCTGTTTGAATTATGAGCTTTGGTCCCGCTTGGCGTCTCGTTTTCCCTCTTCCTGCCATTGTCCGTCGCTCTCCTGCACGCTGAAGAGTAAGCTGCTGTTTACATGAACCTTTCTATGTTTCTGACGGAGCGATTGTGAGATGATGCTGTTTGACAATGTGCTCACGAATGTAGAGAAGAAGAGAGCAGGCGGAGGTAATCACCGGCGACGGGGAGGCAACGGGCGCCGAGCCACCCTGCAATCAGTTTTGAGCCTGTGTTATCGCCGTCGCTCTGTGGCTCTCTCAGACACACTCGCCCACGCTGCTGCGTACCTGCGCTGACTGTCAGCTGCAGCGAATCCGATCGTACAACGTGCTGTAGCCCACTCCAGCCTGGTTTCCTCTGAGTTCAGCAGGGTTTAAAGTGTGACTTAGGAGAGAAGATAAAATAAGATCATCTTTTATTAATCCCACAGCGGGGAAATTTGCAGTGTTATGGCACCAAAAGGAATAACGCAATAGCAAGAAGCATCAGTAAAAAATAAAATAAAAAAAAGCAAAATCCAATAAATAAGTAAACAGACTCAACGTTTGAATTCATATTTTTGCACACAAGACCTGTTGATAATGCAGAGAGTTTTTGTCAGTTTTCGGTGTGTGTGTCGTCCACTGAGAGCAGCAGGAAGGAAGGACGTGCAGTGTCTCAGCCTGTCCAGCACGGGGTGGGACGCGTCCTCCGTTACCACCTCCGCTGCGTCCAGGGTAACACTGTCCATCACTGACTCAATGTTCTCATTTTGAAAAACTCACAACGAGGTGATCTACCTTAAACAAATCAAACGCACATCACATGTAGACGCCCCCTGGCCAGGTGAAGTCCACCTCTTCTGCCACTGAGGAGGTAATGAGGTCCATCAGAAGAAGATTCCGGTGAGGGCACGTGGACGTCACCGCAGACCCCGACTCGTGAAGCCACGTCTGGTCACCATGGGGCACTGAAGGATTTCCTCCTGATGAAGCGAGAGCTTTCATGATAGGAAAATCCAGAGTCTCGCCAAGAACCTGGTCAGCTGAATTTAATTGCTTGTAAAGGGTGTATTCATATTTTATTAGCAGTATTCTGATGTCATATCCAACATCGTAGACCCCAGATGGCGAGTTTGTGTGGTGACTTGTTACTTGGTGCATCAAATGTAACATCACAGAAATCCTGTTGTTAGCGCCTTACTTTTTTGTTAATGCTAAAAATAATATATTGCTGTAACGCAGCACCTTCAGATCACGTTACGCTCAGCTCAAAGTGCACTGTGATTGGTCTTGGACCAGTTTATGAACAGGATCTTAAATTACTAATTCGCTCTTTGAAATTCACCTTGCAAACCCTGGCTTGCTTCACATACTGTAGCCTTGCAGCAGGAAAAGTGCTTAATGTTAAACAAGACTTGGGATTTTTCTTCTTTTTACTCTCCCATCTGGTGGAGTATCGACAATCAATACGACCAAAGAAGAGGATTAAATCGTTTTTGAAGGGGAATTCTCCTGGTGCTTTCAGACATTGTTGATGTTGGAGGTGCAGGGAGTGAAGGCAGCTGTGCCGTTGTTGGTTTTTTAATAAAACCACAATGGAATCGGTGGGGTTATTGTAGTCAGTCAGCGTGAAGAAACATGTTGCAGGGACACCCGATTCAACTGCCCTGCGAATAACAGCATAAACAGAAAATATTCTTTTGTAGAAACATATTCTTTGGTGTGATATTTGAGCCCTTTTTGCAGTGAGGGTAAGATAACCCTGAACATGATATCTGTGAAATCAAATTTTGTCATGCAATACAAATGCGCACAATAGCAGAGGAAGACCGTAGGAGCTACAACTGCACAAGCAACACATCCAGTCTGAGGGCAAATAAGTGAGAGGAGTGGAAAGTGAGTTTCAAAATGTGTGCATCCATCTGTGTGCGAGCACAGAGAAAAACTTGGAGGCCGTGCTGCCGAATCGGAGGCCAGTTTGACCCATATTCCATTAAACCGCCCACGCCGGCTGTGTTCTCTATTGGCAGACATGACGGCTGCCTGAGTGCCGCAGTGAAAGTTGTGATTGAGTCGCTGCTATTGGACGGGAGAAAGAAGTGATGGTGAGACCACCAAGAGGAAAAAAAACAGATCACAATCAATACTGTCATCTTAACCCACTCGTTATGAAGTCTTTAGCAGTGCTGCTGCCTTATGGTGACAAACTGCCTCGTCTCTCTGGGGTTAAACCTCGTTTGTCTCATTTTGAGTTTTCAGAGGCACAACAGGAGCGATTAATCGTCCAGGGGTCAGCGGACGATTGGCTGTCTGGATGGGTCCATCGATTGCTTTGATATTTTTGAACTGAATTTGTATTTCAGATGGAGTTTTGCTTTTCACTGGTGATCATCAGACGGCTGGACTGAAGCCGTAACGGTCACACTGAACACCTGGCTGGGTCGAACATGTTGGTGTGTATGTGGTGAGTGCCTGTCAAAACCTGCTCTTCCAAACACAAATGAAAAAGATCTTGCATTGGACGTGATTATCTTAACCCGAGTGTATCAAATAAACTGGAAACTGAGTGTAAGTGGAAGCACAGTTTGAACAAAAACTGTCAGCCAGTTCATGTTGGTATTGGACACGGGTAAACACAAGAAAAAGTCCAATGCAAACAGTAATTTAGAAGAAAAGCGGAGAACAAAACAGAAGAACATGACGAGATGAAACGCGAACAGAAGCTCGCAGAGTGAAAGGAGCTCATGTCGTCTCCAAAACACACTGAAATCAGTGAGAGATAATATTCCATCCTGCTTCAGCAGAGAGAAACCAGCGGCGGATAGAAAGCTGAATGGATTAGGGTTGAGAAAGTCAATCTTCTCACTGCAGCTTCTTTTGTTTGTGACTCACTAAAATCCTCTTCCACTTCCAAATTCACTCAGAAGCTGAATGAGCGTCTAAATGGGGTACATCCTGCGGTGCATCCAGAGGTAACAGCCTCGGGTAAACTGCTGAGGAATGTGCCACAACATAAATTCAATAATGCTGGTCCTGTGAATGAACCATAACATGTGCTCCTCCTCCTTCCCCTCTTCCTCCCCCTCTTCCTGTCACTCCTCCTCCTCCTACTCCTCTTCCTCCCCCTCTTCCTCCTCCTACTCCTCCTCCTCCCTGCACTTTTTAAGTAACTCTTCTCTCTTTTCTGCCTCCACATTCCTCCTCCTCTTCACTCCCTTGCTGGAGGTGACTGCGACAGAATTGATGACAAGGCACATCTGTAACAGTGTCCCTCCCAGAAGCCTACCCAGAATGCCTCTGGGCGGGTCACGTGTTCTCCCATAGGTGCTCAGTGTAACGCAGAGCAGCGGGTCTGTACATAGTTGGCTTGCATGCGTGAGCTCCTGTTGCACACTGTGTTTATTGAAGGTGAAACTCGACTCGCTTAACATCATTTTCTGGCTCACATTCCTCCCTGTTCGGGGTACACAAACCTGACATTCGCTCGCTGCGTTGCTGTTTATATTTACATTTACATCTGAAGTGAATATTTGTTCTAGCAGGCTTGATAAACAGTAGTGGGATTGTATATTATGTCGTGGGGTCATTTTGTTTTTCTGTTATGACCCGAGCCCTGGGAAAATAAAAGATCAGTTGACGAGAGGTGGCTGCAGCATGTGGCATTTCTGCTGCCTGACCTCTGGAGGCTGTGGTCATGTTCTCCTGTTGGAGCACATTGTATCTCTGTGAACTGTGCTCCTGTGCACAAACATCTGTGGATGGGATGTTGCACTCGGTGTTGTTTCAATTACACAAGGGCAGATAAAAAACAATTCCAGTTAAGTTTTAATCAACCGCATTTATCGTGACCCACCGACACGTTGGTCCCCGCGGGTTGGTAGGCCCACACATTAACCCGGTTTGGCTGTTTCTTCATGGAGTATGTGGAAACAGTGTACAGATGTTAGCGACAGAGCTGCTGTGCAGTCAGTCCTCACGTTGTTTGGGATGCATTTGTATTCTGCTTTTACATGTGTGTCAGCTCCGATAAGAAATTCCTCCCCTGCGGGAACTCTTAATTTATTCTAACGCTGGTGAGATTAAACTAACTCTTTAAAATCACCTGGGGATTGCATTTCTGAACCTACCTTTTCCTCTTAAGGTGCTAATTACTCCCCTGTAATGAAAGTAATCAGCACTTGAAGTGGTGTTGCATGCGGAGCGCCTGTTTTGTGATTGCCTGTATCATCCTATGCATCTTCAAGCTCTCGGTAACAGGCTTAAGAAATGAACTGCTTCACTGGAGCAATCAGATAAAAGCTCGACGCGTCCTGAATACTGATGACACACGGATGCAGCACGTGGAAACAGGTTGGACATGCTCCTGCGGAGGACGAGGTGTTGACCCGTGAAGACGCAGACAAAGCTTCATGCTGTGTTACAGTTTGTGAAAACAGAAGATGGATGCTGTTTGTACCAAAAAACAAGCTCTGATGTCATTTAACTGTCAGGAGGAACAAGGAACCAGTTAAATGAAGGGAGATCAAAAGGCCACACTGAAATAACCCACATTCATGTGATCTTCTTGCTTGAATAACTACTTACAAATGCAGCCAGCACATATAAAAATACTTCCTTTACTTTGAAATACAAACACGTTCTCGTGCAGATGGAGCTGCGAAGCTCCAGAAATGTTTTGTGGACAACAAAAAAAAATGTTGTGCGTCATAAAACACAAAACAATAAGCTCAACTATGCAAAGAACTGCAGTTTGGGCCACATACAACATTACACTGTCAATTCATCAAATGGTCATATGAAAATATTGATTAATGCGGCTTTAAGAAAATCTCTGGCTCTCTTTGGCCTGCTGGTTATTCAGGGTGTCCCTGTGAGGTGGAAGAGGCTGTAGAAAAATCAACTCTGCACCACAAGAGAAGGTTATGTGTACTTAAACGGATCTCGGGAGGCACATGTCATGAGTTTATGAAGCCTTCATATGTGAGACTTGTGATTGTTTCCCCGTTGAGTTTCAGTGCTTTTGCACGTCATTGTGGAGGCCTTTCATGGAGCAGCTGAGGTGTTTTGGCTGACTCTCTGTGTGTGCAGTTTAGATCTGTGCTGTCCAATGTGGGCGCTGCACTTCATGGATACAGTAATTAAAAATACTCCATCTGATCTGCACTGTATTTGCACTCTGTGTGTTCATTCGGGCCTTAATGACTGGGTGTTGCCTGATTGCCTCCTGCGACTCAAGCTTTACCTTGTGCTGTGTTTAGTCTCGCTGTGAGCCTGAGTGGGAGACAAGTGGTGTTTGAGTGTCCATAGAAGTCAGCAAAATGGATGGCTTGACGTATCCTCCCTGACATCCTGTGGAGCTCAGGCCCCCAGGACGCTAACATCGATCCCGAAATCGAAAATGTCGAGTGTGAAATCTGAAAAATTTCACTTTTAACGAGAACATTTTCACATGAACCACCAACACAAAGCCATGGCTGGGCATCGCAGCAGAGTCAGTCACATGTTCTTGGCTTTGGACCAATCAGGTGACAGAAGCTGGAGACGCCTCGTTTCCCGCCGCCTCCCTTCGACACTCGGTCCCGAACAAAACGCCCTGTGACCTTTTTGCTCCCAAGCTGCCAGGGAGGAACAGTAAGGATGGATGTGTGGGGGAAACGGGCGAGACGGGAAGGATGGATGGAGTAGGGGAGGGAGGACTTCGCACCGTTTCCTCCTCGTTATGTAAATATTTATGGCAGGGACGGTTTGAGCCTGACACAAACCTGGAGTTTAAATAATTAACATGCGAGTTTCCAGACGGCTGCTCGGTAAACAGTTTGGTGTGCAGCTTTGCCCCAAAAATCTGCACTTGGCTTGTCAGGCCATCACTTTGGCCTGAGCACGAGTCCTCGTACTGAGACTACAAGCTTCCATTTATCATAAGGATTTAAAATGCTTAATCATCCAATTAGAGATTTATGAGTGACCACTGAGGACGTGTGCTAATAAATCAAAACTCTTTGTTTTTGCAGCTACAGCTGATTCTTGTTTTTCTTTTAACTCCGTGATCTTCTGAACAGGCAGAACTTTCGGTGCGGCAGCTTTTCTTTGCTAAATCGGGTGTTGATTTAACAATTTGTGAATTCCTGACTTCCTCTTTTTATTCTGGGGCATGAGCAAGTGTTTTCAGCAAATTTTCTTCTCCCCCGAGAATTCAAACTCTGGAAATTCATTAATTACACGCTGCCTCCGTGTAAGACTTTCACTGCTCGCACAGACATTAATATTTACCGTGAAATCCCTGTGGAGCAAGTGAAGTAAGACCTGAACACACACACCCTGAGCCGGTTGTGTTTCCCATGCAGCCGTATGCAGAAGAGGAGGAGGAGGAGGAGGAGGAGGAGGGAGGTTACAAGGAGCTGAGAGGTCAGTGTGTGTGTGTGTGTGAGGGGGGGGGTGTGAATGCTTTATCTGCTCCCCCCATCTGTTACAGGAGAATCCAGGATCCTGGCGCTCAGTGGTTTGCTGACATGTAGCGTCTGCGCAGGCCGCTGACTGACAGGCGGGCTGGGAGGTGCTGAGAGGACGGGATACGACAGAAAACACTTTAAAAGCTCAGATAGATTACAAGATAAGGAAGAAAAGGTACATTTGGGCGATTCTCTCACTGCTCTTCATTCGACCCTTTCTCGCTCAGCTTTTGGCAGTTGTTCTTTGGGAATGTTTCTTGTTATTTCTTCTCTGGCGGTGATTTTATTTCTTTTTTTTCTTGCCTTCTTCACTTTTCACTTCCACCACTTCATGTTTTGTTAGCACGTGTTTATGTTCTAATCCACGTGTGAATGAAAGCCAGTCGCATAAGAACTTCTGTGGATCACGTACGGAAAAAAGTCAATCACTCGTGTCCAAGTGTTCAACTTATATTATTTTCACATTGAAGTTTTTGTAAATGTGTGAAAAAGGCCAATCACAGCCAATAACCCACGGGGGCAACCAGGTGACCAGAATAGACGTTGGCACCGTATGTTTCTGCAAACGCACACAAAACACAAGTCGGGAAACATCAGATTCAACATCTGCCTTTGGAGCCACAAAGTCCCAGCAGCAGCTAGAATGAGCTGCGACGCTGGCTGTCTTTCGCAGTCCGCTCACGTGACAACACGTGCGATCTGTACGAGATGTGACGTGTTGCAGAAACGTTGACGTGCTGAGACGTACAAAACCAACATGCTGGCGCTTTGCAGAAACACACTGAGGCAAAGTGTTGGATTTTGTCTCTGAGTGCGGTGAAGTCTCGCCTCACTCAATTGGTTGGATTATTACAGTCCATCTGTGCTGCCTTTCCTCCGCTCTCCAGCAGCGCTGCAGCACTTTACGAGCAGGATCTGGAGCTACTTAATGACAGGGTGGGACTGAGAGAAAGTGCAAAGATGAGCTGTGGATGCAGAGTGAAGAAGACCAAAATTCTTACTGGATGACTTTAATGGAACACTTTCTGTTGAGGCAAAAAGTGTGAAAAATATGGAGGGCAAAAACCCTTGGGGTAGGAGCCATTTTACCTTCACTTCCAACGGATGAATACTTCAGCACATTAAAGAGAGCCACGGTTCACAGCACCACCCTGCACCCACCTCCATTTTTCTTTTCTTTTCATCTGTGCCTCAGAGAATAATGGTGCTGTTGTATTTAGTTCAAGGTGTGAAGTAAATGCACTGCCCCACACCGTGGTGCAGGAGAGGGGCTTCAAGTAAGACCACTGTGACTTATTCATCAGTTCCTGACACTTTTCCCCATAGGTGAAGGCTTAATGCACACTCCACACATTTAAGATAAATGGCTCTCGAAGTCCGGGTGCTTTTCCTCACAGTCAGGGGCGAGGGGAAGCTTTTTTAACAAATGTCAGCGACACCAGACTCTCAGAGCCAAGATGGACAGACGTAATCGTTGACTGTGAGGGAGGCTTATTTCACAGGAAGTTTCTTTCTTTTTAAACCTTTCTTCTTGGGTACTGATCAACAATGCTGCCACTTTTCAGCAGCACGTTCTGTACATGGATTTGAGTAGAAACTTGAGTAGAACCTCAAGACATTTTCAAACCCAGTTTGGTCTAAAAAAAATCAACTAATTCTTTCCTTGTTGCTTTTCTACAGGGAGGAAAAGGGACAGGCGTGGTCCCAGCTTTTCCCCCCAGAAGAAGACAGACACAGTCTCTATTTATAGTGCCTATTTTGGAACAAAGAGGAAGTAAGGTTTTGCATAGTTAGGTCAGTGTGTGGGCTAAAGGTCGTGTTTGCATGCAGAGGCCGTCGCTGGAGCAGCAGCATACGACTCAGCTGTCCTCTCCCCTCCACAGAGAAAAACAAGAGAGTGGACCCTCTGAGGAGGATCTCACGTTTTGTCCTCATTAACAAGCATGAATTGGTGATGTGGTGAGCAGACAGGAGGGAGTTCATACACAAATCACACAAACAGCATGAAGAGAGAGAGTCGCTGCCACACTGTCAGCTGATCACCGCCCGGTCATGACTGAGTGCTCGCAGCGGGGACCTTCAAAACGGACTCGCTTGAGTCAAGGCTCCCACTCAGCTCGTCCTGGATTATCCTGCAGCACAAAGGTCAGGTCACATCCAGTGTGGGCTCCCACTTTTAGGATTCCACAAAGTCAAATATAAAAAGCAAAACAGTTGGTTTGGCTCTAACGTCTCTAATGGCTGCGTCTGATTCTCTTAAAGCTGAGCTGAAGCTACCAAAAGACACCAGCTGCTGCACACCTGACTGAAATGAATGGCTCGTTATCAGGCCTCTGCAGAGCTGCATGATGAGCTCATCATTTGAGTCAGGTGTGTTGGAGCAGGGAGGCGTTCACTGGCGCGCTGACTGATTGGGTAAAAGATATTCTTCCTGTTCCTCACTCAGGGCTCGATCTCACGTCAAGTCGTGATGAGGAGTCTGAGGCAGCCACCATGATCGTACGTAAAGGTTTAACACTTTTAAATTTTACAGTATCAGCCGGTGTGGTGTCATCTGAGCAGGAGATGGTTTTAATTTGTTTTACAGTATCTGAGACAAACAGTGATGGCCTGAGTTTTGGTGAAAGCTGCAAAGCTGTAGCACATAAGACTGATTTCTTTAAACGGTTGTTGTGCCCCACCATCAGCTCCATGAGCCCACGAGTGACGAGCTGCTCAACACAGCAGAGCATTGAGCAGATACTGAACCACACATTTTTCTCCGACGTTTGGTCAGATTAATGAATCCTGGAAAATGGGTGGGATTACGTTTCGTCCAAAACAAACTTGCAAATGAATGCAGATTAGTTTGGACAGTTTGAGGACATTATTCTTAGAAGACAGAACCTGTGTGTGTGTGTGTGTGTGCACAGGTTCATGTGGAAAATTACAATTCGTGCCATTTACTGCAACATGCCTGCCGTCTGCTTGTGGTTTGGGAAGAGGGGAGAAAGGCCAGGGAAATAATTGGCCTCCACCTCTGCACACATTGAACGCCCACACACACACACACACACACACACGCATACCCACACACACGCCCACACACACACACACACACACACACACACACCAGCTTCAGCTTCGACACATACCCTCAGGTAAGCACGACCTCGGGGGGAGACAGCGTGCAGCATACACCAGCACCTACCTGTGCATGTGTTTGTGTTTGTCCTGAAACGAGGACCTGAAGAGACTGAGACAAACAAACGGGCAGAGGACAGGCTGACAAGACTGATAATTAAAGAAAAAAGAAGACAGACGGGGTGGGAAACGGAGCGACAGAGGGAAGGAGATGGATTGGAAGGGGATCGACTCGAGGGATAAAAGAAGGAGAGACAGACAGGGCGGAGGGGTGAGTGAGGGGGGAGGAGGTGTGGGGCAGAGAGGGATGGATGGGAAGATGAAAGATTAAGTAGCATGGAGGAATGTTAAGTGTAGCTTAAGCATGTGTACAGAGCTGGGGATTTATGGGTAGCGCACGCTCAGGGCAAAATAGTTTCAGAATTATTAAACGGCTTCAATTAAAGTAATATAAGGATGGGAGGGAGGACACACACACCCCCATCAACTCTGATTTATGAATACCCCCTTTTCTTCCCCTCTTCTTCCTGCAGTCCGTCCGTCACTGCCCCTCTTCACATCCTGGGCTTTATTCTCTCTGCAGTTTAGCTCTGATTCGGTCTGAGGGACCACAGTTGTGTTGTTTGCTCTGTTTTCTGCTCACGAGGGAGGTGAAATATGTAAAAGACGTCTTTATGGAGTTCAGGTCTTACATTCAAATGAACAGAACGTAATGTTGCTAAAGGGGCAGTTCACCTCAAAATCAGTGCACCTTCTCCTCCTCCTCGTAGCTCAGCCAGCCCCTCATCCATGAGTAGATGCACGTTTCCTTCTGTGTGGTGATTTGCAAAGAAAATAGTTCCCCCGTGAAAATGCTCACAACCAGCTCTGTGGATTACCTTGACCTGAAACCGACCTGTGGTTTCTGCTAAGAGATGTTGCTGTTGCTTTTGAGTTTTTCAAATGCACTTCTGTGCATTTGAAGTGTCGTCTACTTCCAGAATATTCTAGAGAAGACAAACATCTCTCTTGTTACCGGCTCGCTGATTTCTTTTTGTTTTGTTTTGTTTTTTTCATTTTTATCTCATTTTCCATCACTAACAGACACACAAGAAAGACAGTGTGACAAGGATGAAGCTGTCACACAGACAGGACGAACAGTGAAGGGAGGGAGGAGGAGGATCACAGTGTCACATTATTTCATGCATGTGTGACCATTTAACCCACAGAACAACCTGCCCTGTTGAGCAGAGCGATGAGATTAGATCGCAGCAGCCTGCAGCCTGCAGCCTGCAGCCTGCAGCCTGATGCAGGTTGTGGGCATGCACACACAGTGACAACGCGCTCGCTCTCTGACAGTACATTTACTGCTGTAATTTGTGAGCACAGACTTGACAGTTGATCAAGTGACACCTGCCAGGCTTTGCACAACAGACAAACCTCAGCGGGTTTCAGTAGGACTAACCGGATTCCTTTCAACCAGTCAGGGTTAAAGAGTCTGTCGTCCTCCTGCAGACTCCCTGTTCCCCTCTGATGTCGTAAAAGTGTCATGAAAGGCGATACGTCCATGAATACTCCCCGCGGGAGCCTGAAGAGCTGTGTTTTTAGAGCATGGGATTTGTACCGTGTCACCGGCTCTCGATCTGTCCGACGCAGTCCAACTCGGCCCTCTCGCTTTGTCCCCCTTCCATGTAATTGCAGGTTAGAACTGGGTTTATGCATTTTCTCCTGACTGACCGCCGTTTTTTTTTTATGCATGCACATGTGTATGTAATTTGTCCGCCTTTGCCAGGGTTATACCGGCGGGCGATGCTGCTGTGTTTACGGTCCAGTTTAAGGGCCGTCATTTGGAGGTTATGGGCGAGGGTTATGAGCACGGGCCTCCTGCCAGCTGGGCCGCGCATATTTGATTGTAATCACCCGACCGGTCGTAAAAAAAACATTTTGGAAGCTTTGAGGGAGGCCTGAGAGTGGACATGAGCTAATGACAGATATCAGCAGGGATAGAAGAAATAATTAATTGGATGTGGAATAAATATATTATCAGACATACAGAAAGAAGATGGATGGATGGATGGATTGCTGAACTGCAGATTTTTTCCCTCAGTTGGCAGATTTTTCCTTCTTATTCATATGATATTGAAATTTTAACGGCTACAGAAATGCAGACATTTACATTTCTGTCAAAAATCAGCCTGCTCAGTTAAGTGTATTAACATAAATCATAAATTGCTCCAATCCAAGATTCAGGCTCCTCTATATGTGAACATATCACACACACACACACACACACACACACACACTGTACCAACTGGCTTGTGATGTACCCTCTTCCTCCCGGACTTCATGTTAGCCTGCTACTAGCCAGTGAAGACATCTGCCAATTGCCTGTCCAGTCTAGCGGAGGCCAGCGTTGGAACAATGTTGGCTGGTGGATCAAAGTGCTTCTGGGGAGATGCCACCGAGGCTAATTGGTATCGTCAGTGTCTCGGTCCCAGCTGGGATCAAACGGGGCAGACGGGAGAGGCCTGATAACCAAGATAAAGTAGCTGAGTACAGGGCTGGCGCGCGAAACATAATGATACGGTATTTAGAGATTCAATTTTTCTATATTGGCATGAATAACAGCCATGAAAAAGCGGTATGGACTCATCTATAGCTGATAATTTCCGATTTATATCTGGCGGGATGTTATTACCACGACTGATTACTGTGGAATGGAGTGACTGACAAGAACACACAGCGAGCAGAGGATTTCTAAAACTCACAGACACACTTTGAGTCCAGCTGATTTTAAACTGCATGTTTTTTGTATTCTTTCTCTGTGTTGTAGCAACTGCGATGTCACTGATTTATCGATCTTTTATTGCGTCTTTACCTGCCAGTATTCGTCTTGTGCTGTCAAAGAGAGAAATGGTTTAAAGAGAGTGGTAAACGTCTGCAGTGAAACCGGCAGCACTCAGCAGAAAGTTCTGCTTAACAAGCAGTTGTCACAGAAGTTAGAGTTATGGCAAGGTTCAATTTGTCAGGTATGGGCAGAATTTTAGTTTAAGACATATAACTAAATGTGAAGAAACTACAGTGTTGACGATATGCCCAAGAGGGCTGTGTTTGGTGTTGCACAGATATCTACTGAAGCGATCATGCTAACCAGCTAGCCTTTGCACGTCCTGCCTGCTGATATCACGTTGTCGTCCTCCATAGCTGTTAGTCATTAATGCTCCTTCTGCACAACCAAGTTGCCCTTTGGGGACAGATAAAGTATCTGATTGACTGGTTGAGTAATTGTGATTTCATTTGTCATTACAGGTGTGAGAATATTTCTCCATTATCCCGAGGCCACACCCTGCGTGCCTTTGTTTGTGTCAGCTTCACATCTGACATCGAAACACGCTGTGATATCAGCCCTGGCCTCAGCACAAAGCTCTTCAAACACTCTGAATCCTACCTCGACATGCCCACTAACACATTCCTCTGAATGCATCAGCCACAGTGTGCACACATGAACGAGTCTTTACATAAATCCATCATCCTGGCGAGAGTGTGGACTCTGACATTTCCTTTGTGTGAAGCCTCTCCAGAGGATGTGACGTCAGTCGCTCTCTTTGTTTCGCTGAGCTCTTGCACAAATATCCAGTCCAAGTGAGAATTTATAAGTTTACATAAAAGTCTCACTTTTTTCTACTAAGCCTGCCCCTCCCCCCTGTCACAGGGTAATATATAATCCTCACCTAAACATTTGAACTCCTACTTCAGAGGGATGGAACGGCGCCAGAGGGGCCCGTTTTGTTTTATTAGAGTGTCAAAACTCGTATTGATTGAGGGCATGATTGAAAGCACTGTATATGGCCTCAGAAAGTAAAAGACAAATTGAAGCAGACTGGAGGTTTGTGAGGTTTGTGAGCTCAGACGAGTCTGTGTAAAAGAGTCAAAGTCAATGAGCAAGTTGTACTTTTTTTTTTTTTTTTTTACATATATTTGTATCTAATGTATAATACATTTCTGAATGATTGTGAGCACAGCATTCAAATATCTGTACAAAAAAGGCAGAAAATACAGCAGGATACGACAAAACAAATCCCAGTGAAAAATGTCTCCCCGAGTCAAACCCATACTTCTTTATTTATAGCCCACAGAGTGACATTTTCACAACGCCGCCACCAACCATGAAATTTTCCCTCTATATTTTGCCAAGAAATGGTTAGTCGTAGAGACACGGGGGAGGCAGGAGCAGGAACGGAGGGCTTGAAGGAGAGAGAGGAAGTTGATTGATTACACAGAAAGTGCAGCGAGCGTGGACATTTGTTCTGTTCATGAAGGGCGCTTGTTTGTGTTGTGCAGTTTTTGTTGATGCTCCTTGTCCTCTCCCTGCTCTCATCAGCAGGTGCTCGACTGGATCGCTGTTGGCGCTAATGTGGCTGCACACGGGAGCCCTGTGGACGTGGACGGACTTTTCTCAGTTTCAAGGGCGCTAAAGCTTTGCTCCCCTTACATGGTGCTACTACTAAAACTACTACTACTACTACTACTACTGCAACAGGCAGGAGGAGGCTTCAAACACACCGGGTTTGAACACTGCAGGTTTTTAGCACAGAGCGTGCAAAGCCGGAGGAGACTCATGAATGCCTCATGCATCCTCATGTTTCTCTACGTGGAAACACTGAAGTCTCAGGTGTGATTTATTATGAGATTATGTTCAAGCAATTGCTGTAGTTTGCCAATTTAATACAAGATACCTGAGATGTGCTTGAAAAGGTAACCAAGGTTAAGAACTTAGCTGCTGAGCTAAATAAACTTAACTTTCCATCCATAAACTGATGATGTGTTTCACCTCGATAAGGTAGACTCAAAAGGCCAGTCAGAGGCGCAAACTGCTGCGAAGTTCAGCACGATTGGCTGTTGCCACCGGGGAACCCTGGGACAAAATCTCATTAATGTGGTGTTAGAGTCAGTGAGAAAGTTTGGGAGCAACTGGTGTAGCCAAATGAAGACTGTCAGTCAGACACACAACCTCTGATTGGTGGACAAGTCAGGACCACAGCCTGTGATTGGTGGACAGACTCAGCTGAAGGCACCGTGAGATTACCAGTGGACGGCTAACAAGAACCGTTTTCAACTCAAATAAACGGAAAAATAACCAAAGAAGACATTCATTGGTGGATTTAAGGTGATGGATTTATTGAGGGCCGGAGGTAATGCACTTCTTCATATGGGAAATGTAATAATTTTGCTAAAATCCACAGTACTGGCTGTTGAATTTATTCACAACTGACCCAAAATTCTAATGTGAGCTGGTTTAAGGAACGGAATGTTTTATCAGGTTGCAACATTTAGATTCAGTATGTTGTCACCAGCACACAAAGCAGAATTTAATTCTTGCTGCGAGTTGCGAGTTCAACGCTGACTGTCTCACGGCTGATTTCAGCCTCATGGTAAAAGGGTAAAAAGTTCCCTCATCTTATGTTTTCCACGCCCTTTTAACTGTATGTAGTTATTTTTCAAAACCCAACTTTGAAAGAAAACTTTGTAAGAGAGCTGCCTGCTCCTGAAAAGATTCTTCCACACTGACCTCACGACACACAACAATAATTAGAGTCAATTAAACCCTGTGAGTGGCGTTTTAATTGCACCCCACACATTTGTTACACCAGTTTAGCTACTTGGATGGAAAATATTGCTCTTGTCTACCATCTCTACTGCAACTAATGCAGTCTTAATTAAAGTTTTTCTTTCCGAGGAGCCCCTCTCTGCTTTGTCCTTGGAGGTAACGTGTTGAGGCGTGTGCTGTGGTATCAGCTGCCAAGACGATCACAAATAACTCTGTCGGGTTCGTGACTCATCGTGCAGCTATTTCTGGTGCCCATTTAACTGCAACAGCAAACAGGTAGCAAACCACAAAATATGTTGATCGCTTCTGTTAGTCAGTGTTTACATTGGCTGACACACCCGAAACTCGTTTTAACGTCACGAGTGGAGGCGATTCACGGGCGGAGCAGACTGAAACGGGTGTTAATCTAGTGAAAGACTGCTTGTGTGGAATCAGGATGTAGCACAGTTAACGAGGGATGTGTTTCTTTAAGCTCATAGCTGTTTGGTCGCGGCTATCGCATGTCCGTGTGAACACAGGACGGGTTTATCTCTGTGGATATGAGATGTCATGAAACAGATGTCATAAAGTGAGCCTCCTGTAAATCTCAGATTCTCCTGACATCAGGGTCTTCTGTGATTTAATGGCCTTTTGCAGAGCCATGGTGATCCGTTTCCCATGTGTGCCAGTGCTGACATCAGACGACTCTCCGGTGGATGACTGTAAAATGCTGAAGAAAGAACATTTGACCAAGTGGTTTGATATTTTTATTGTTGCGTGAGGACAGAGAGGTCAGTGAATTGCAAAATGAAAGTTTAAGCAGCGGCTGGTTTGTGGCTCACACACCTCGCCAAGGTGCCCTTCAGCACACCTGCCGCAGGGGCCAATGGGAACTGAGGAAAAGCACAGTTATTTTAAAATGACCGTGGAAGTCATGTTATTTTGAGTAATGTCATATTAATAATGTATGCTCATAATCTCAGCCATATTCATAAAATGCTTTGCTCTTTAAGAACTTATCAAGGAACGGTCACGCAACCACAGAGGACACACTTCTGTATGAGGCAAACTGGTGTGAACACCCCGTCCCTCCCTGCTGGCTGTCTGGTGTTGCAGGTCGTACCCTGCACCCCAAATATCCCCGCTGGACTCTTTTTTTACAGTCACCTGATTTATTCCGCATGAGTTCGCTGCCTGACCTCCATGTGGCCTGAGGCATAAAGGGAAATCAGAGCTTAAACAGTCAGTAAGTTTAATTCAGTTAGCTTTGTGTGCGATAAGGCAGAGGATGGGTTTCATGAAGCAGACCTGTGTTGAAGTGAGACCTGCACACACACAGAAACACACACAGAAACACACATACACAAGCTCATACATGCACACTAACTGAGCGCCTGAAGACCACCGACAGGCTGCATCATGCACGATCGGGCATCTGATTTCTGATAAGGAAATCCTTCTTCTCAAAGGGGCCTTCTGTGTGCAGGAAATCAAAGCCAGGTAATCTGACTTGCGTAGTAACAGCGGAGATGAAACGAGCTACGCTGACAAGTTCTGATCTTATAAAGTGAAGGAATATCGCGCCACCCACGGAGTGCACATTTTTAGCAAGTCGGTCTGAATGCAGACGGGGTATGACATCCTGTGAAAAGCCTGATATGTTAACGATTGCTCAGGCCCTTCCTGTCGCAGCGCCTTTCATTCATGCATCATTGTTTGGTCTACAAGAGGGACAACACAGGTTTGTGCTCATTTTAAACTCCAGAGACCAGAGGAAACCTACAGTAAGGACTCACTAACAAGCAGAGTTCAAAAGCAGCATAGGCAGAATCCACTCTTTGGCACGAGACGTTCACTGGAGTGGAAAGACTTGGTGTGGCCTCATACATTCCTATGAAAGCTGCTCATTGGCACATGAAGAAAAAAATATTGTTGTGTTCAAAGAGCAAGCACACTGAGGACTTCCACCCGCCTCTGAACCACTAACTTCCTGTTTGTTCTTACGCTAACTGGAATGGGGATGAGATGATTTAATCGTGTGGCTCTCCTAGACGTTCTCAGCGTTACATTTTTGTCAGTACCGCGTAAATACTGTTGGAGAATTATCACCACTAAGTTCTGAATGTTGGACCCGTTTGCGTCTCAGATCAGCCTGTGATCTGCTCACGCACTCTTCTCCAATCTGCCTTCTACAGACCAACAGTTTGTTGGGTCAGTGCCTTGCTGAAGGGCACTTGGATGGCAGTTCATTTACGTAAAGGAGAGTGTTACCTTTTTTCCTCTACGTCAAAGCTCTCCTGTCTCCTCTGAGGATTTAAACCCCTGACCTCCTGGTCCCATCCTGAAGCTACGCCTTCTGAGCTAACAAAACTCATTCCTCTCCCTGCTATCCTTGTCTTTAAGTTTGTCCCAAACATTTAGCTGAAGTCATTGTCTGCGTGCATCCTTGGCAGGCTGCCCGGGACTCTCTTTTTATATTTTACAGTGGAGACACGTATACACATCCCTGTGGCAATGTGAATAATGAGAACATGTACTTGGGAGGAGAGGAACAAATAGGGAACCAGCAAAGATGGAAAACAGGATAAAATAAAGATGACCTCCTGATGCTGCTCAGCATATACAGAATGATCTCACAGATCTCACAGGGAGGATGCAGTGTATATATTTAGACGCTCTGCTGAACAGGTACACAAATTACCGTTAGTATTTGATACTGTGCTGTGAGCGACTGCGTGCGTTTTGTATCTGCCTGTATGTTATGTCACATGTTGTCTCCAGAACGTATCTCCCTTGTTAACCTCGTTAGGTGGCCCTGAGGTGGTCCAGGTCCAGACTCCAACATCGTCCTGTTCAGACCTGTGATTGATAAAAACTTTTCAATTCTACTGCTGTATTGTTATTGTGTATTTTCACCTGATGCCAAGACAAATTCCTTGTATGTGTTAACATGCGTGGCAATAAAACTGTATTATGATAAAAAATATAATATGTAATATGATGTAATGTAACAATAAAACTCATTCTAATTCTCATAAATTAGTTTGAATTAATTAAATGCTCAGCTCAGAAATTTAAAAGATGTGAGTCCAAAGCTTTTTTCTCCACCTCCAATGAACCAATCAGAGATTCTTCCAGCTTGGCTGCTGGCCTGACTGACAGGCCCACTCGCCTCATTTCCATTCAGCGCAGAGATAAGAGCTGATAGAAGAACATCAGAAAGGCTGCATCAGGAGTAATTAATCAGACAGCACAAAGACAAACATTGTTGAAATCATTTTAAACAGACCTTTAATGTTCAGTCTTAATTGGTCATCGCGATTGGTAATTGGATCCACCCTTGGCCACATACGAAGGCCGCGGCTCTGCTTGTTACTGTGCCAGCGTGGACGCAGGGATCGCCGTCCCCGTAATCAGCAGGTCATGCTTTGAGGTTTCTCGTAATGGAGGACCGAGTCTCAACGAGCTGCAATCAGCGGTTACATGTGTGTGTTTATTTTTTGCGAAGGCAGGACAAAATATAATACTTCTTCCTGTTGGGTGTCTCTGCCCCTGGGCTGATTGGGAGCATTCACCCCTGAAGGAGCTGAGCTATGAATTTGATTTCCTTTGTTTAATTGTGCGGGTCTTTTAAGATGTAAAAGGTTAAACAGACAGCAGATGCTCATCCTCGAACACCAGATACACCCAGGAATGATTCAGCGAGCCCACAGCCACCACACACTTTGTGCTGAGTAAACAGCAGCGGTTTGCCGGTGGCCACAGGAGCGAAGTGATGCGCTTGGCGGCCGCCATTTTGTTTGTCCTCTAAGCTTATACTGTGACCAGACAGCAGCGTGGCACACAGCCCAGCTCAGCCCGCACTGATAGGTTAGGGATGATAGACCGAGAATGAGGGGTATCTGATTTCCCCATTAGCCCACTGGGATAAACACTCCCAGCAAGCAGGGGTTAGAGCTCCCTTCACGGAGGCTTTCCTCATCTCACAACAAGCTTTGTTAACATTTTTTTTCTTTTGCTAATTCAGTGTGTTTTGTGTGATTTGAACTTTGTCATCTCTGTCATCCCCCAACCCGAGTGGCCTGAAACAAACAGCTCTTAACATCCCACGTTCTGCCCGGCTGCTGTGTTTACGTGGGTTATGGGAGGAATGGGAACTCTGCACTGTGAGGGAATGCCACCCAAACCCAGCAGAGATGTTGATATGGCTGGTAGCAGAAGGAAGAGACAAATACACAGAGGGAAGTCTGTTTGGAGTGATGTGGTCACGATAACGAGGAGGGAGAAAACAAACGGCTTGACTGGTGCAGGCATAAACAGTTTAGTATTGGTTCTAATGGCTTGTTTCAAGCATGCAGGCCGTGTTGTAAGAGTAAAACATGGGAAACTTTAGGAAAAGGTGAAACTGTCACTCAACGAGCCGCTGATGCTGCAGATACTTCTGAGCACGCGTGTTGGGAACGCAGCTTCCTCTGCAGCCTCCATTTCACACTCTTTTCTTTTGTCAGCCTGTCTCATCTTCACTTTCCTTTAGTGACTTTAATCTCAACTCCAACACCCTCACTCGCCCAAGTTGTGTTTTCGCACATGCGATAATCCCCCGGCCGTAACCGCTGACTCTGACAGTTAAAGTGTTTTCCCAGCTCATTTCTGCCTCACCTATACCACCTCCTTCTTTATTTATCCACCTCTCACCTTCACTCTCATCATACAAATTTCACGAGAGTCACCAGGTTCTATTTTTTCCAGCAGAAAATTGAGTTGTTCACCTGTTCAGAGTCTTTCCTTTCTGCTCGATCCTTTTCAGCTGGACTGATGCAACTTGTGTCACGTTCTTAGAGTCGCAATACAGTCAGAGCAGAACATACACATCACATACTGCCGTACTGTGTGAGCTGTATCTCTGTTGTCCATCAAGGATAAACACGCACAAATCTGCCAAGAAATCATAGAATTCATGACTTTTAATTTGACCTCATCGTCATCATCATCATCATCATCATCATGTTTTGACATTTCAACACGAGTAACCCAGTGATTCCTGCTGCTTCATCCACATGCTTACATATCTAATGCAGTATGAGTGGTGCAGATTCACTTAAAAGGGCTGCAAAAATGGTTCAAGTGTGAACCAAAGGACTCGTTCACTTCATGGGTTCGCTGGGTACATCACAAAGTGTATAACAGCATAGACCTTTTGTAAATCCATCCAGAACATGTGCAGTAGCACGGACATGTCAAATCACAGCGTTTATGATTAGCACAACCTGGCTGTAAAATAATAAATAATATGAATATGAAACATGCCTGCCTTAACTTTGAAGAAGCTTTTTAAGCTTGCAAAATGAACAGCTGGGGGTACAAAGGGCTGAAGAACCTTGTGCCATCAATTATTTAAAATGACACGAATGAGAGTACAGTTTTGCCGGCTGGTATATCAGATCACCGATGCTTCTGAAACATTTACACAATAATATATTATTTAAAAGCTGAATTCTATAGGAAACAAAGGCCTTTCTTAGCCGTTGTAGCATTGTGGACTCCTGTCAATTGAGTTACTATGAGTCCTGAGGATAAATTCTATTGATTTTGCTGTTAACCCGACTGTAGTGCCACCAGCAAGTTAAATTTGTCACTTATTCCAGTGAAATATCTGCTGGGAAAGGCTCTTTGAAGTAACCAGGTTCAGCATCTTCAGCCGCCACTAGAGAACGACTCCTTCGGGCCTTTCTTTCCTTCAACCCACGAGCATCCTGAGCAGGACATTTCTTGGAAAACTGGAGGCAGGTAACACTGAAACAACCAGAGTATTTGTGAAAACTTTATCCAGCAGAAGAAGAAGAACCCCAATGAGGAAGAGAGTGATACCGATGGACCCGATGGACGTTCACTCGATGGAAGAAGCTACAGTGGAGCTCAGATACAGTACGCTGAGCAACAGCTACAGCAGAATACTAATGTCCATCGATCTGTTGGACACATAACATTTCAATCACAGGAACAGCAGCCTCCAAGCCTCCAAACTTATTGCAATCAATGTGCAATAACCATAAAAGCTATCAAGTTGAGTTGGGGGGGGGTTAACAATCGTGTACATTTAAATCAAAGGTTACCACTCAGCAGTGTTATCCCCTCACACAGCAGCGCGGCCGACCTCATTTGGTTCTGTTCAAAGTCTGAGAGGAAGCACACTGTGTTCATCAGTGAGAGACAAAGGCAGGAAAACTTGTTTCTCGATACCTCAGAGAGAAGAAGCGGGAGTTAATTAAAATGTGAGACACCTCGCTGAATATCTTTAGCACTGTTTCCAAGCAGCCGTTCCAACGCCCAGGAGTAACGGAGGGGGTGGGGAAGACTGTGAGCAGGTGAGACAGAGACAGGAACGAGTCGGAGGGCGGCAGACGCAGCACTATTCCAACACGCAGATCGAGTAGACAGGCTGAAGCTGCAAATTGCTTTTAGCAGTCAATTTCTCACCTTAATTAAAAGGGGGGAGAGCTCGAGCTACAGGCTACATCACTTTCAGCATCTGCTTTCCATGATAAAAGTGGGACAATGGCGGCCTGCTTTTTCCTGTTTTCTGCCTGCGATGTCCTGTTGAGTCTGGCCAAACACTGATGTTTGACCTGTGGTGTGAAGCCTCGGAGGGCTACGTGGCAATTAATTGTGCTTTTGCCAGTTTTTCCCATGAATTACTCCACCACACCTCCACCCACTTCTCTCTCTCCCTTATTTTTTTGTTTGTCTCAGTAGCTGCAGCAGCCGCTGGTGGCCTGGTTAATTAAACAAATCATCCACCTGGAGAGTCATTTTGTCCATATTGATCGCTGCTGGAGAATGTTTTCCAATGAATGCAGCTGGAGGTTTTTCTGTTCAAGATAATGTGTCACCTCATCACGGTGTGCAATAATAGATTAAATAAATGTAATGTGTCATTTTGCAGCTTTTATGTACAGTTTGATGCTGCGTGTGCTGTTAAAGACATTACACGACTGAGCCCCTGCATATTTCACGCTGTTGGTGCCTTTGTGATTTGTTGTATTACAAAATTTAAAAGTCAAGCCAGCGGTCCCCCACAGCAGAGGTACAACCATTAGGATGTTCGCTAAGAGGAAACTGTTCACTCAGAGCAAACTCATCCATTTTGATGAGATCACTGCGGTCCAGACGCAGGGTTCGCACGCAGACCAGGTCGTGTAGCGTTACAACCATTTTGACTTGCGAGGGAACATTGCTGGTGATTATTTATTCGCTGAAGGCCATGTTTCTACTGTTTGCCTGGTGTCCCCACAAACACAGCTGGAAACTCTCCCCACGTCCTGTTCAAAATATCCGCCAGAAATGTTGATGCCTGATACGTGCAGCGACTGATCTGGGATCTGTCGGTGTGCATTTGCATAGCCAAACTAACCTCAATGTAATCACAGTGTGCAGCACATTCTCTTCTTCTGTGTTTGTGAGTTCATGTTTTCTTCCTTTCTATATATTAAGTATGAAATCAAATTATATTTGGTTTCGCTGGAAGGAAAGAAGAAAATACAGTTTACAACACTTACAACTGTTTGATTCTTTGACTGCTCATGTTTGGACTTTATTTCCCACCGTGTAGCCGAGCTGCAAAACAAACCCCAAAACCTCGGAGTCATAAGCCGCCGTCGTCCCTGCCTTCCATCGAATCTCCTCTTCTCGTAAAAACGTTCGCCCGCCTTTAACAGCCGCTGTGAGGAAATCTGGAGATCACCGTTATTGATAGAATCATTACCCCAATCTCATAAGTCCCTCACGGATCAGAAGGTAATTTTTCCTATGCCCATAATCAGCACTGCTGATCAAATCAAGCCGGACCCTGACGCTGTGCATGCTGGGAGAAGAAGAACGTTTCCTGTTGGCAACTGGGAAATGATACGGGTGAATGTCAAAGAAAAACATTCAATTATCTTAAGCGGGTTTACACAAGTGATTGCTGTGTTGATGGGCAGGGGAGGCATGCTGGGACGGGACACCGGGGGGGTCAGAAATGTTCGTCTGGAGGTCTTTTTGATTTGATGGGATTCGTTTTGATGGGCCAAGTTGACGTTTCCTCTTTGTGGTGACGGCTAAGGAGGGAGCAACAAATTGCTCCTTGTTGGCTGAGGCCAGTGTGGAAATCTGATGAGGGAAAATTACACATCACATCTGCCCTCGTTTTTGGGCCAAACGTGCCTAAAACCGTAATTCTGCGGCTTAAAGGTTTGCCTCGAGCCTCAGAAGAGTCTGAAAGAAGAGGTGCCTTTGTGAAGGAGCGTGTACATGTGTGCGTTTGCGTATGAAGCGTACAGTCTCCAGCCAGCTGTCACTCAATTGTCACTGATCAGAGGGGGCACGTTTCAGAGCCCCGATGGATTATGGGAAGAGAGGAAACATTCCACTCGCGCTCGGGGCTAATCAGGCTGTTTGTTCTTGCCCCGCTTTCAGGGTCCAAGTAAATTGGATGATTAAACTCTTTAAACCCTGACCTTGGGCTAATTATTTATGGGTGGGGGAAGAGGTGAGTTTGGGGTTCACGGCGGGACTGACGAGCTGACACACGTGAGCTTGGACTTGAAGTTTAGCAGGAGGCAGCTGAAGGAGAAGCAGAAGGTTGAAGGGCAGCAGAGCTTTTGGAAGATGGCCTGCCAGAAAGTCTACTTACAATACAGTTTTATAGGAAGGCGTCTGTCTGAGGGCTCACTCTCCAGCTTAGCCTTCATCCAGCAAAACACACACGCGAAGAAGTTCTGCACTGTGCACACACACTCACTGAAACACACACTTTCTCACCCGCATCCCTCAAGATTTGAAGCTTGATCTTGTTCCACCTCTGGAAACATGTGAAGCACTAATATATTCCTTTGACAGCTACACGCTACATGCTGTACATACAGTAAGTGTGTGTGTGTGCGTGTCAGCGCATGCACACACACACACACACGCAGTACATTAGTGAGTGTAGAGTCACTGACCTTCAGCTCGATTACCATTTGAAAGGGAGGTTCCACTGATGTTTGGCACTGGTGGAAATGCATCACGCAGGCCAACATCTTGTCTTTCACCTCCTGGAGGCGACTTGGTGTAGCTCAAAAATAACAACACTGTACATCTGTCTGGTTTCCATGTCAACGCTGCATGAAGTTTATGTGTTTTAGCTTTTGCAGGTGCATGCAGCCCCTCGCTGTCTTTATGTGTGTGTGTCTGTTGAAAGCAGATTCATCAGATGTGACCCACATTTTCCTTCCTCATGTTGCACACGGAGACACATGTTTCTGGACATTTGATTTGGATAAAATCACACGCTGCAGGTTTGTGAGGCGAGATATTTCATCATCACATGTTGACACTTTACGTGCTACTAATCAAGAATCCAGCGCCTTTTTGGCATCTAAATCTGTTGAAAGTCCTTTAATATTCATGCTGATCATATTTTAATATTTATTTTGAGTTGCAAAGTGGGAGGAGCTAAACTGACAGCATCTTTAGCCCACCTTAAGAATAATACATGTGTCACTTAAGGGCATCTGCATTTTATGAGTTTAGACCGTGCAGGAAAGGACAAAGTAAGGCGTCTTTCATCCAGTGACCTTTACTGTCATAGTCATGTGACCTGCACCACCTGACATTTTTTTGATAACATGTTAAATGACGTGTTATTCATTCGCAGTCTGGTGAGACCAGGCTGGGCTGCGAGCTTTGGAGAGGTCGAACAACATCTGCTCATCCAGTGTGAACAAAATGTGGCAGTTCAATCACAGTTTTAAAACAACAGCATCAGCGTATCGTGGTTTTATCTTTACTGTACTGACAATACTGTACATATATGTAATAAAATACGGAATCAAAATCAAATGAAAAAGATCCCAGTAGGTGAATAGAAATAATAAAGCGGTTTTGCCGAAGGTTGTGATCATGAACTTTCTTTCTGAGTGTTCACTTTCTAGTCGTCTTTTCTTTCATGAGGTGTCCTCGAGTGCCTTTTTCCTTATTCTGCAGAACAGTCAAAATGCAGAAAAGGATGAAAAAGCTGAAACAAGCGAAGCACAAAAGAAGAGAAAAACAGAGAGGAGGGGAGCAGAATGGAATGAATAGACGAGTGAATCGGTAGTGACATAAAAAGCAGACAGCACAGCTTATGACAGACGGCCGTAGTGAAAATGGCAAAGTGGGAGAAAAAAGGAGGCAAAAAGGACAGTCAGGTCAGACAGGCTGAGAAGGTAGGACAGACGTGGATGGAGAATAAAAGTGAGTGGAGGTGAATGGATGCCACGATGAACACTGAGGAGAACAAGTGAGAGAAAGATGCGAAAATGTGCAGGTTCTGTTTCACTGGACCGGAGGCGTTGGAGTGGGACATGAGGACGGGACACGAGTGTGGAAAGCAACGAAGAAGTGAGCAGTTTATCTGCTGCGGTCATCGGAGGTCAGCTAATCCGGGCCGGAGCCGGTACCTGTCGAAGATCCGAACAAGAACGAGAGAGCTCTCACTCTTCAAAAATATACAAAATACTCAATGTAAACAAGGCTGGGGCTGCGACCTTTCATAAAGGGCAGTCAAAAGAAAGTTTCTGGAGGAAAGATGAAGGCCTTTTCCATATTGGAAAATTTAGACAAAATTGTGGTGGTATGGAAAGTCATGCAGACGTAGCAGAAAGCCAGAAAGATTAAAAAGCAAAGCTCTTTAGAAAATCGAGCAAATGGAAAAAACGCGAGGTGTCAGACAAACAAAGGAATGAGAAGTGAAAGTCGCAGCAGGTGGAAAAAGGCAGCGTCGGGAATGTTAAGGACAGAAAAACGGTGGTGCAGAGTGGAGGCTAAGTGCGCCTGACGTTTATTCTTGACCTCACACTGAGGCCATTTTCGATTCACTTCCCCTCAAACTCTGAGCAGGGTTTCAGAGGGACTCCTGTCCGCCTCATCACACAACATACAGCAGCTTGACAAACATGAAATCTAATCTACAGCACTCGTGTGCATGGACACGACTCGAAGTCCACGACTCTCCTGCAGGTCCAGGATTGTCACAGTAGAATCCAGAGTTTGACTCCTGAGGTTACTTCAACAAAAGCGGTATGGTTGGGTTGGGAAAACATTGTGATTTCTGTTCAGGATTCAAATACAAGGACAAAAATTTTCCATATCTAATCAGCAAAAAAAAGGACAATTTATGCCACGGACACGAGGCCGTTGATTACATTTCATCAGGATTTCACAGGCTGCCGTCGTGCTCATCAAAGTCATCACAGCAGAGTCACAGTGATGGACCCAATCCCTTCTGTGTGGAAATAACCGAGCAAGGCACCAGACGTTAGAATTCTTAATTGATTTGTTGTGGCTCTGAACTGCTTCCTGTCAGATCTTTTATACCAAACTGCTTTTTTTAAATATTTTGTTTCTTTTCTGAATTCTTCCCTCTTTGCTCTGTGCTCATTTCCCTTCATGTGTCGCGCTCTCTGCTGTCACTATGCGCTGCCCCCATCTGTTTGTGTCTCGTAGCAGCAGGATTTGAGACCTGCTGAGGTCTGCTGAGGTCTGCTGGGAGCTAATAGATTCTGCCAGCTCTGTAGCCAAAGGCCTCGTGAAGGTTTTGTCGCTCTGCCCAGCCTGCAGCAGGGCTGGAGGGCTTGGACGGGCACCCGGGGTCCAGGGGGACGATGGAGGTCTGGCTGGAGGGCACAGAGCAAAAAGAGGAGGGAAGGTGGACGTGGAGGTGGGCAGATGGAAACGAAACACGAGTTTGGCTGGCAAGATGGACAGAAGCCAGAGAAGAAACCTGCATCACAGGTGACCCCGCCTCCACCCGCTGCCACCAGCAGCCACAACCCCAGATCATCCGCTGGAGGGACTGAAGTGATCCTCTGTGGCATCGGAGCATTTCAGCTGGCGTGGAAATGTGAGCAGGCAGCCAGAATCCTATTTTTGGATTTATTTTCCGTTTATTTTTAGTGGAAAGGAATTTGGTGGAGCTGGTAGAAAGAAAATCTGGGCCTGTGTTTATCAAGCAGCTCAGAATTACAGAAGTTAACCTAGAACCAAAAACGTCTCAGGAAAGTCAGGCTTTTCAGCGGGGATGAGATCACGGAGGTTCACGTGGGAATAAATGGACTTCTGGTTGACTCACATGTGCACGCTGAGCGGCGTGGAAACGAGGCGTCAGACATTCACGAGGCCTGTAGGACGGACTGTCATGACTTCCTTTAACTTTTCTTTGAGCGCCATCAAAATTAGAAAAAAATTCAATAAGTGAGTCACATTCTGCACGTGTTAATTTATGTCAGTCATTGTTAGAAAAATAAACGTTAACAATAAGAACCTACAGCAAAGCCTGTTTGCCTGAATGCAGCTTGTTTTCTCACATGTACGCACTGAGTGGCTGGGAAACGATCAAATCTGTGAATTATCTGAAGAGATTTATCACAAAAATGGCCTTCGCTACTGCCAGAATTGCTGACTGTCACAGGCCCAAATCTGCGCTGCCAAAACTACATCCTTTAATAAGCTTATTGTCAACATGTGAATGTGTCTGCCATGAGTGTATTAGAGCTTCATACAGCACTGCTGCCAGTTTACACCAATGGCCAATCAGAGCACAAGAAGCAGTTTCTCCATGGATCGCCATTATGAAAGAGATCCAATAAACTGTTGACAGGACACCCCGAGTTTTCCTTCCTGTTCCTACAGTTGAATGTGGTGCAGAGTTTTGATCTGAGCTCATCTGATTTGTCAGGAGATCATAAACAGTTTGGAACCTGATCCCGGTCCAGTTTTCAGTGTACACAAATGTGTTGTGGTAAAACTTTGCAGCACAAACACTGAGAATGGACGTCTCCTACGTCTCAGTGACGTAGGAGACGTCTTGCGTCCAGCAGTCAAAACTGTGAAATAAAAATGATTTTTTTAATGGAACAGGTGCAATTTTAAAGAGCTTCACTATGACCACTCAGTCTCATCTCTGTTCACTTGTTGTGTAGTGAGAATTACTGGCCAGTGATTTTCCATTTTAGGACGCTTGATGAAAGCAGGCCTTGTTCTGTGATACCTGTTGACCAAATGTTTGTTCTAAGAATCAGAAAGATAAAATCTGTGCAGGTGAATCCAGGTGCCATCAGTCTGTCAGGGCTGAACACGTGTGGAAAAGAGGATGGCAGAAATGTAGCTGCAGATGCCTGCTTTGTTTTTGGCCTGAGGCCCACTCGCTCTGTCCTGTGTCCTTTAACCTCGGCTGGGAGGACGGATGCCATCCAACCTGCCTGCAGTCCTCATCGTCGCCCCGGGTTACCTTGAAGGCGTGCAGCACTTAATGAAACAAATACCATCTGCCTCGCGGTGCCTGTGACCTCTGACCTGTCAAATAAGCGGGAAGACGGCAGCGTGTCTGAACTCTCCCCGCACACACTTCGTCCTAATAAACAATCTGAACTTGACATTCTCGTCCGGCTGATAGGATCTCTGCGCTTTCATGTCGCTGCCATCTGTCTTTGTTGCTCTCGATTCTGACACACGCTGGAGATAGCAGAGTGTCAGACAAAGTGTTTTCATCATCTGTCAGCAGAGCGTGATGTGCTCTGATATGCAGATATCACTGCTGGCCTGGAGTCAGTCACAAGAACTCTGAAGGTTAAGTACCTGGTTAGACGTCGACTTTCACAACACTTTTCAAAATACAACGAAAACAGGAAGAAACATAAGGACTCAAGTATCTGATGAAAAAAAGAAAAAGAATCACACACACACACGCACGCACACACACACAGGCCAAAAATATGTGGACATGAACTGAAAAACTCCTTTCATTGTTGTCTGATGGAAAACTCGATTGTATCTCGACTAATGATCATCCTCGCTCTGCATGTCCACTTCTGTACTGCGTACAGTATAAACTTCATACTCACTGTCTGAATATAATGTTTTGCGTGAATCTGACTACAGAGAAAAAAAGAATAAAATGAAAATAATTAATGTAATGACAGTGAAATATAAAACAGGAAGCGATTTGAATGTGGTTCTTACAGACAGCAGAGTGACAGACTGCAATAGTTAATAAGCTAATAGTAATAAGCTGTTTTAATCACTTTGTCCTTGTTTTGTTGCAGCTGTGAGCAGTTCTCCTCTTTCCTCTGTGCATTGCATTGTGGGAAAATATTGACCAACAGCTCTCAGAAATCAGCTCTCTGACTCCATTCCACTTTGTTTTACCTTTACTTTGCATCAACACACTGAATACTCAAAACCTGATCAGAGTATGGATTTGGAGCTGATTCTCATCATCTTTTTCAGGAACATAAGGACTGTCTATAAGAATATAAACTTATTTTTTCTTTTGTTGAGCTTTTGTTCCATGCAAAGACCTTGCAATGCACTTTGGTAAATTAAAAAGTTTGAGTTACCTTCATCTGAATGAAGGTAACATTCATCACCTTGAATGAAGGGCTCTCAACCAAACCATGACATGTGCACTGGCGTGTCCGCATACTTTTGATCACATGGTGTGTCACAGTTTTCAGCCTATAAGCTGGAGGAGCCCACATCACATTATTAAAATATGATAATCAGTCATGCTGCACGTATCTAATCTGACGTCTCACAGACTCTTTCACTGCTCATTTCATCATTTAACTCTGATCAGTCTTCATGATGCTCTTTATCTTCTATTGATGTCACCATAACAACATCGGTGGGAGGGAGAGGCAATCAGCTCTTATTGTCTACTTAATTAAGTTTCATTTGGCGGAGATGATGATTTGTAATCAGCGCCTCAAACCTGTGACGTGCCAAGTGAAAAAGCTGCAGTTAAAAACACAACTGCAGCAGTCTAAAGGGACAGTTCGAGCATCGATCCATCCAGACCCCTCCATATTACTGCTCGAGAGGAAGCCACTCACGGACTGGAGGCTGTTGCTTGTGACATGCAAACGCTGATGAGCTGAACTTCAGTCACACCAAAACGGCCTCGATGGATCATGGATATTATGTGGTGAAATGCCCCTTTAAAGCAGATTTGAAAATCCATGACCAGCACTGAGTCCACTGATCTGACTTGTAGGAGGTCAGAGCTGGAGGATGTGTGGCGAGCTCATTCTCTGACTTGTTTCACTTCCTCATCAGGCTGCCGGATGCTTTGCTCCGATGCAGCGCCGTCTGTGCCGGTCACTCCGCGGCGAGCCGGTGAGCAGAAGCCATCACAGGGTGAGGTATGTTAGCAGACCGGTTAGACGAAGCCTCTGTGGCTCGCCCTGCCTTCTGGGAACACATGCAAAGCCGCAGTTCATCTTCAATGCGTGGCCGGCGTCTCTGGTCTGCGGACTGCACAGCTGCCCCTCCACAGACCGGCCCGCTCGACTGTGCACGACGCCATATGGGAGCTCTGTTTGAAGCTACCAGCATAAAACCACACAATTAATTCTGAATTACGCCAGACAATCTGCTGCAAGACGGCCTCAATGAAAGTGACGTTGGGTGGGTTGTGGGCTCGCAGGCGAGTGGGCTGAGGCCTTCGGGCAGGGATGTGGATAGTCATGGATCCAGACACACACAACAGATTCCCAGAGGCACGCACAGACACACACGCTCGCATGCATGCACACAGTCCGGCACTCATTCAGCCTGTGCATTCAGGAAGCGTCTGCATGACTGCCCTAAATTTGCCTGACGTGGGCCTGAAATTGAATCTAATGTAGCGTTCCCTGGAGACACTGAGCAGCACACTGGTAAATTATTTAAAAAAAAAAGGAGCTTTGGACTGCATAATTTAACCCAAATAAATGAGGAATATGAGAAGAGAATGGTAACCGAAGACAAGTGTCTGTTGACTCGTAGTGAAGCTCGTTTATCACGAACGCAGCGTGAAGAGTGTTTTGTGTGTGTGTGGATATTCAGCCGGCTGGGGATGTAACAGCTCCTTACAGAACAGAGGATGTATTATGTTCATTATTATTCTGAAGGTTATTTTTGTCACCGAACACTGATCTTTTATATACACACACATCGGTTTGGAAAACCAAACCCTGGCATTGCAACTAATCAGTCTCTGACTTCCTGTTTTCCATACCGTTAAAGGTGTGCGGTGTCTACGTGTGAACTCGCAGCATCAGTCTCCCCGCCGCCGCATGTCACCGTGCAGCAGCACTTTACAGTCAGACAGATCTGACAGGAATACACAGCAGCAGCCCTGTGTACGGTGGCAGCCAAGTGCACCATGCTTTAATTCCCATCTCATTTCTCATGCGCAAATCAGATGGGCTCCAGTGCTCTCGCAGCTTGTCTTCATCTTTGGTTATTTCAGCCTCCCCTCAGTACTCGGCCTGAGCAGACCTTCAATTATTTATGAAGGTTTTTTTTTTTTCTTTTTCATTTGGAAAAGGAGCAAGTGAAAGAGCTGAACGTGGTGGCAGGAGAGGCAGAAGGCGCAGTCGTCTCTCTGCTTTGCTGTAGAGGCAACGGCAGTGAAATAACTTCACAGCATTAAAAGGAGATATGTTTCCATTTTGGGGGAGATTAAATTAATCTACTGTTATTGAGTGCCTTAATACATTTAGCGAGCAAAGTCCCACAACGCAATCTAATTATATCAATTGGGGGAAGAGAGGGGAAAAAAAAGGAAGGAGATGAATGGTAATTTGAAAATCTTCGGTTTGATGTGCTCCCATTTTATCTCATCTGGATGTGATGAGGCTGCCTGATAAGAAAGGTCACAGCGGTGTGTTATCTTTATTAAAAGTTGGTTCAAAGGACGCTTGTAATGATGATCCACTCAATTGCCTGGATTACAATCTCTTTGATGGGTCTAATACCTAACATATGTGCAGGCCTCTTACATGAGTCCCCACCAGCTGTGCTACGATCACATGCTTTGGTCATCAACATCTCTGTGGTCCCCTATGGGGCCACACTGAGCAGAGCTGCCCCTGACACTGAACGCCTGTAGGAAGTTTGATGGGATGACAAACACCTGCATGGGGATGTGAGGTGTGGCTGCTACCGACTCGCGGCAGTCAAACTGAACGATATCTCAGTTTTTGCATTTAGCGTGAACATCTGGTAGACACTGTGAAATTACATCTTTCAGGACCCACCGGGGCCGAGAGTTATGTCAGCCAGCCGGCAGCGGGGTCAGGGTCGCGGCCGGGTAACAGCTGGCCGGAGTGCAGGGTTTGAGGGTGGATCAAGGTTGAGAGCGGAAATGATACAGACACAGTCACCGTAGGGCTTCCGCTCAGCGCTTTATTTTAATTAATATTCCTAAGTAGAAGAAGACAGTCCTGACAGACAGCTGAGGGAAAGTCGGGAGAAGTTTCTTCAACCACAAAACCTTTGTGGAGCGTCACAGTAACTCAGATTTGCACCCTTCTGCTAAACAGCTGAATGAAACCATAAAATGTCTTCATGCAGCTTGTCTGGCACAACCCTAGAGGCCCCTTTGAGGGTGATATCTGTGCTCTAAAGTTAGGAAATCATTCATATTTGTGCCTTTGTGGTGGGTGGATCACAAAAAGCGTCATGGCTCATAAGCAGCCAATAAGAGCACGAGTTTAGGTTTTCAGGCTTACATCATCTTTCCATAACATCAACTTCAGTTTAATTCAGGTCCAACTTGTGTGTAAAGTTTTGGCCAACATTTGCACTCACCAAAGTTGACCTGTGGGGGAAAAAAAAGCATCACTAAAATAAAGACAAAAAGACGATCATCAAATTTGCTCGCTGCTTTTCATTGTCAAAGTAAATAAATACAGTAAATGAAGAGTGAATAAAGTAAGCAAGTAAATGAGCCCTGCTGTGGCTCTGTTGGTGCTGCAGGATGCAGACAGCAGGTCACAGGATTCAGGATTCAGGATGCGTTCACAGAAAGTCGATCAAAGTTTTTTTCTTCTGTTTTTTCAGTACTTTAAGTCACCAAATTTGGGGAAACTGTGGGTGCAGCAGATGAGCGACGGAAGCAAATTGTGTTTGACGGGCACCACTGCAGGATATTAGTGGCAGAGTAGTTTTCAGCCCAAATGGCTTTTGAAAAACACCCAGTGGAAGGCAACGCTAAATAGAAGTATCGAGGGGCAGGAAATAGTATTGATGTCACCCCTGTGCCACTGCGTTTACCCTGCACAATTAAGAGCTCTTCCCGTCAGTGTTGCACTCTCTAACTTAATCCATCTGTGTCACCATCCAGGTCCCCGTGCAGGACCTAATCTAGGCTAAATGCATCTATAATCCAATTAATCTGTCATAGCACAGGCTCGCTGATGATATTTTTACTTTCTGCTGACACGTCCCATTTCCCTCTTGGCAAAATAATGAGGAGGGATAACTTAATTTGGATAACGGAGAGCAATAATGAAAGACAGTTAACACAGCGAAGGCCGAGATGGAAAGAATGTGAGGCCGTGTCTTCCTAATGGCTTGCATTCGCTGGCTTCAAACTTCTGTTTACTTACTGTCACCTTAATGACGAGCAGCGCAGCTCAAACGTCAAACACGGTCATGCATCATTGTACAGATGTGGCCCGATGCTGTTAATTTCATTTGCATCTCTGTGGCCCCGAGGACAAATAATCTGGAAGTGTTTTTACATCACAGTGTGGTTGATAATGGCCAAGTGCTGACAAACTGCTGACAAACGCTGCTGATTCCCATTGTTCATTCAAACAGGAGGTGCATTATGAGCCCAGACGGGAGCCTCAGAGCTGCTGTGCCAAGGAAACATTATGTGGTATCATCAGAGAGCTCCTCTTCTTCTCTGTTTCCCCACTGATTTATTCTTCAATATTCTCCAGTAGGAAACAGCCTAGTCATCAGGTGATCATTGTTAGACATTACCTCGTGCCCGCAGACAGCAGAAGACAGAAAGACGTAATCATCTGATTGCATTTGGCGGGTGTTTCACATCCTCTTTGCTTCCTTTAGTGAGCTTTTACTGTCTGACATTTCCATCAGGGCAGGAGCTGCTGGATGAAGTGATAAAACTCCCCTGAAGGAGAATGTCACAAGCTGGCAGAGGAAAACTATTTTGCCTGTCTTCTGTTATCTGTTGTTACTTCAGATTATCAAGCTTTCAAAACATGCTGATCAACAGACAAACCCTGTATCATGTTTTAAAGACTTTTCTCTTGGTCTGAACCACTGACTGTACATAAACATGCACCATGTGAGAGCTCCCTCATGTGAAGCCAAACATCTAGATGGCCCGCTGGTTGGCTGGCTCCAAATGACATCACCAGGACAAGATGACAACTGTTGCATCCAAATATTTTGGCTTCACTTTTGTACAGTGGAAGGAAGTGGAGACCATCTTCATACAATATGTCAGCGGTTTGAACATTTGTTGGATGGACAGCTCAAAATATAAAACAAATGTCAAGTTGTTTTAATGCAGAAATGTTACATGCTTTCAGCTTTAGAGACAACAGCTTCAGAGGGGTGTGGGCTGCCAGGTGGAGAACTGTAGTGCCTGTCAACTGTTTGTTACAGGCAGAAAAAGAGAAAATGTAACTCCCCTTCAGCCATTTTCTTGTGCTTTTCCCTGCTTTAAAGTTGTCATTTGAACTCGTTCCATACTGCAACATGAATGCGAGTGTGAATGTAATGAAGAAGTGGCATCATATCACTCGGATACCTGGGAGGAGTTTTCACACCCGCCTATCAGCAGCTATAGCACATGAATTTTGCAAGAACATTGGAATTGAACGTTGCCAGCACATCCTCTCTTCACAACCTCCACTTCCACTGAAATGTCAGTGCTTTTGATAATCAGATGCTGTGTTTCGAAAGCCAAATGCCAGAGTTGAGCCTCTGTTGAACCCACGGATGTGTGTATAATCTGCCTACATCTGCATGATTTAGAGAAATTCACTCAGAAATGAAGGTCTTTATGAAACAGATGGTGACTTTCTGGAGAGTACGCACCTATGATTTTAAATACTCGACAAAGGAAATGGACGTGTGTGGGAATAATGATCCAGAGGAAAGTACTGACTCTGACTGATGGTATGGAAGCAGGCAGCAGCCAAGTTTGTGCTTACCAGCGCACATGCTATTTTAAGTTATCCACAAAGTACATTTGGAAAAATGAACAAAATGAGGAGGATAGAAAAAAGAGGGATAATTAGCTCCCTGGTTACCACAAATTTTGGCATAGCAACCATTAAAGCCAGTCTAGATTTGTTAGATGGCGATCAGAGGCTTCAAAGCCTGCTTCATGCAGGAGAGGAAAAGGCAAGAACACATTTGTCTTCCAATTTAAAATCATTCTGGATGAGTGTGTTTCGTGCAGACTGCAGAAAGAAGAAACTGAGGCTGTAATGATACACATGGACGCATGCTGATGTAATTAATACTCAGAGGAGAGCACCTGTTGCTTTTTGAAGGATGATTCGGTAAGCCTCGTGCCAAAGACCTGCAGGCCAACGTGATCTCATGGGGAGGCGCATCAAAAGCACAGCACTTCGAAGGAGAGTTCGCATGTCCGTGCATTGTGACTTTAAAGCTGCAGGAAAAGAGGTGACCTTCGCTGTCATAGTCACCTGATCTATAATTAACAAGTTAGCGCCCATCAAATCAGTTAACTTATGGGCATAACTTAAAATAAGTCAGCTTTTGTTTTCACACCCGACACAACTTTGGTGCTTGTTTGACTCAATCAGATGGGGGCCTCTGAGACAAAACGTTGTCATTCCCTGATGCTTTTATGACATCCATGACATTAATGCATAAAATGTCAAAGCAAAGTGTGCGCTGTGAAAACACACAGAATGGCCACAGACGTCAGTGTGTAAGCAGCCTGAGTTCGCATCGTGTTGAGTTCCATTAATAAAACATGCTGTGGTATGAAGCTGCATTAATAAACAGATGAATGGAGCTCATGACAATGCAGCTGATACAGTACGGTTACACAGCACAAGCTGACCAGACTCAACATTTTAAAGTATGCTGAGTCGTTACAGCTTCTCTTTTCTGTGTTGTGTTTTGTCGTCAGTTCGCTGCCGAGTCTTATTCAATTAGCATTCAAGCAACATTTTGTTTTTTTCAAGTGGGATAAAATTAAGCAAATACTCGCTGCCCTGCAGGGCTGATGATCTTCCTGAGGACTTTCTATTTTTCAGTAATTTTTTAATAATGGCCTAATGGCTTTTAATTGCTCACACTGGGTGTATTTAAATTTGAATTCATCGTCTTCATGGCCTCTTCAGATATAGCATCTCATTTTCAGTGGTGGTAAAACACACACAATCAGCAACATTATGTAACAAGCATAGATTGCAGCCTTTGGATACATGACCCAGATAATAAATCAAGTACATCCACAAAAAAAGCTGAAACTGAGGCAGTTGAGTGGAGGTACACACAAATTAACAGCATAAACGGGAGGCTTTAGGGTGAGAAAATAAAGGTGAAGCAGTAGGAAGAGGTTGGACTGACCTGCGTCCCTTTCTGGACACAAAGACAGAAAAATGTTGCATAATGTGTGAGAGGACATGAAGATCTTCCTGCAAATAAAAATCAGTACTGAACTCAACAGGAGGAAAGCTAGTTAGCTGTTAGCGGCTAGCTGTTAGCAGCATGTGAGCAACAGATTGCTGAGTGTTTGGCTGAGGGAGCTAACAGCTAACACAGCTTAGCTTACAGCAGAGCTAAAAGCACAGCAGCACAGAGTTTCTGTTCATGGTTATTTGAGCCACTGCTAATCAAAACTTATATATAAATTATTGATTTTCTCTGTAATAGTTTTGTAGCAGTGACAACAGGGATTCATTTTTGTTAAATGTTAAAAGTGGTTGCAGCATCAGTGTTGTTCATATTTGGTTATAGATTAGTTACACACACGCTTTTTTGTCTTCTTACGCAGATTACTTTCTCCAGTTTCCCATTTCATCTGGCTGTGATGGTTTAATTTATATGTGAAATAAATAATAAGAACGTTCTTCTTGCTGTGACGGTTCACCACCTCTGAATTAATGTAGAGGAAACAACTGGTTTGCAGCAGGTTTAAATGTATTGTGCTAACCAGCTGACCAGCTAGAAAGAAACCACGAAGATCTGCTCATCTTCCCGGGAAATAGTTCCAACATGCCTTAAACAGCTTATTTCATGATGCATCACAATATCCATTTCAGCTGACTGGGAGAAAGATGTGCCTGTCAGTTGAAACCACCTCTTTATATTTACTGTCTGGGTTTACCCCCTCCCTCACACACACACACACACACACACACACACACCAAAAACAGTCACTAATGATTTTCAGACCTTTCTCCTTAATTCACCCAACAGCTGGACCAGCAGCTGTATGCCCGCGGAGACAGCCAATCAAAATCTGACACTATGATGCATTTTTCTCTGTCAGTTTCTTCTCTCTTTCATCTTTCCGGCTATTTCTTTCTGCTTTTATGTGTACTGGCTCGAGCTGACATTCTTTCCCATCACTCTCGACCGTCCCGTTCTGACTCTTCTCCCTCCTCTTCTGTCTATCTTCCTTTTCCAAAAGGAACTTGAAACAGAAATCAATTTGGTGTTTAACATCCTTCTTTTCTTTTTATTTTTTTTTAGATTTAGAAGCCAAAACTCGCTCTTTCACATGGAAACAGTTCTGCTACTGTCATGATTTTCTTATTCAGAGACACAAACATGGCTGCCAAAGGTGCAGGGGAGAGAGACGAGGGAGCTGCTATACTATGCAACTATGTTTTGTTTGCTTCCAAGTTTAAACTCGCCAAAGGCTGAATCCAAATGTCTGGAACTGCGAACTGAATGCTCGCACACTTCAGTCGTATGCACTGAGACGAGTTCACCGTCATCCTGCTGAGTCATGTAAACTACAATAAAACGTATACACATTTCTGTGTTGTGATGTGGATGAATATAAAACTGCAACATCAAGTCAGTACTGCAATGAACTGGGGTGATAACAAATAATTAACTTAGTTCCTGGGATGCTTTGTTGTCACTTTCTTGGCCCACAGCACACCCAACCATCCAACCATTTCATGACTTTATGCCATTTTCAAAATCAAACTTCAGACATCCAAGAAATCCTGATCTTCCTGGGAAAATGGTGATATATATTCCTGGGAAGCAGTCATTATGAAACCACAGGAAAAGCTTCAGCCCAGGCGCACACGTGTGAGTGGCCACCGGTTCGTTCCCAGAGAGCCTTCAGAGCGTTTGGACGTGGTCTGAAGTGGACGTCTGGAATGTAAATCTCAGCCTCGTCTGATTTTGGGGGGAGACGACGTGTGTCTGCACGTGCAGCTGAGGGCAATTTCACCACAATCACTCGGAGAGATTTACTGGCTCGCTAATTAATCCGAACTGTGAGAATACACTCGCGCAGGTGGACACGCACAAAGACACGAGCACACGCGTCCACGCACACACACTTACAGCCACTGCGGTGCAGTCACTCCACCCAAAACGCTGCTCCTCTTCCTCAGCGTCTGGCCTGGGAGAGGATGACTCGGCTGGTCGCTTTTCCCAGCACTCTCTTAAATAGTGGTGGGCAGCAGATTCTCAGAGGGAGGCACAGCTTTTTGGGTGGAGGAAACGCAATTACTCCACAGGGAGCTCTGGAAGCAATTATCCCACCACCCAAATGCTCCTGAAACAATTCACCAGCCGCTATCAAACACACACAAACTGTTCTGCCAACCTATTGTACTGAGTCACCACATCGTTGCTTGGAGAATCATATTAACCTCATTTGCTGTGCGCACGCCCACACAAGGCAATCGAGCTAGAAAATAAACAGTTGGCCGGCTCAGATAATAAACTGGCGAGACGGTGTGTAGGAAAGGTGGTGTATGAAAATAGTTTGAGGGTGAGCAGTGGCAGAGGTGAAGCCGAGCAGGGATGAGATGATAGCAGAGCTCAGCTTGCAGCTTCCTTCACCTCCCATTGGCGGCCCGAGGACGCATTCATTTACACACCACCGAGACACACACACGCACACACACACACACACACTGCTGCCTGTGCTGCACTGTACACCTGCAAGGGTCACACGGGAGCAAACAGATAAACCTGCACGCACACACTGTGAGTCAACACACACACACACACACACACAAGCTTCTCTGTGGGTGCGTGTATCTTGTATCCACAGCAGGGGGCAGATGACCAGAGGACAAACATGGAGTGAAGTTAAATGACTGATGGAGAGAAGATAAACAAATGCTGATACTCTCACGCTGACCTTAATTCAGCCTCGTTCCTCTTTGTGCCTCTGCACCCACGGTGGCCGGAGACATTGTTGTTTCCAAGTTGTCTGCCTCTTCCCGCCGCCCACCTCGGGCTCAGGTCTGCTCCGAGGACAGTTTGTCCTGACCACGTGTTGAGTCTCTGTATAGTCTAGACCTCCTCATGCCGACACATAAATCAGTTAAGTTGACTTGTCTGTACGTCACATTCCTTTGAATTCTTCTTCAAATCTACCACAAATGAACAAACTTCGACAAAGATGAACTCATTAGAGCTTGGTGGTCAGAGGTCTCTGTGAGCTCATAAAACAAAACTCACGGATTCATGTACTAATCCTGACAAAATGTCAAACAGGACAAAATGATGAAGTGATGACATTTTCTATCCTGAAGGTCAAAGGTCAGCTTCACTGTGACATTTTAATGTTTTCTGTTCAGCGTTCAGCATCAGAGCTCAGGAACACAAGAGCAGACTGTGACCAGGTTTCACATGTGGTCACATACTGAGCTGGTGACTCTAAACTTGGGTGTCCAGAGTCTGTAGTAGCATCCATGTCTGAAGCTTTGCGGTCCACCAGCTGGTAGACTTTTTATTTTTCTTGCCCCTCAGACAACCTGAGTCGGTCACTGAGTGTTGTGAGGTCTCTCGTGTTTTTAACTGTCGTCTTTCCACCAGTAAACGAACTGACTTGTAATAAAGATAATTACAACTTTCTATTTCTTTTTCTAGCAATTTTTTTTTAAAGAAACACATTCCAACACATTTCTCTGCACCAGTGTGTCCAGAGCTCGGCCCCCTTAAAAATATACATCAGTTGTAATGAAACCAAATCCAGCCGTCTGAAAGCACTTAAGCCTCAAAGGCTTGCCTGAGAATTGGCCTGCTGTTTGATTTTCAGCCTGTACATCCACGCCACATGAAGGCAGACGGTGTGTGGTGGGCATGAAAATTCAAAGTCTTGTTCCTGTGTGTGTGTGTGTGTGTGTGCAGGTCTGTACCAATCAGAATCAAACAGTCACAGTTGCGTGTGTGTGATTCATCCCCGGAAAGGCAGCGTTTTTAAACTCTCCAATTATCCTGATGGGCTGGACGTCATGTCGTCATGGCGACCGCCCCTCATCCACATCCCCACTGCGGCGCTGCGCAGGATGGAAGTCACCAACAACATCTTACACAGTGGGGTAGTACCGAGCTGGACATATGGAAGTGGTTTGGGCTGAGGAAGGTGTCAAGGTGGGTACACGTCGCTGCCCCCGTCCCACCCCCCCCAGTAACCCCTTCGCTCCCACCCACCCACTCTCAGTCTGAGCCAAGAGGTGTCTGGTGAGGTCTTTAAAAGTAGGGAAGAGAGACGTTAGATCAGATTAACTCACTCCACATGCCTAATGGGCTGTTACACAGGTCTGCCACACACCATTACCCACCATTTACACCCCACAGCCGCAGAGGCGAAGACAGAGACGGTGGGTGCGTAACTCCGGATTGCATGAATGTGTGTGAGAGACAAAGGTGGCAACGGGGCAAAAGAAAAACAAAACACGCAGGGATGAGGCCTGTGTGCGAGAGAGGAGAAAGTGTGTGTGACTGCTCCTGAACTGGGCGGGTGTGTGGGCGTGCTGAGGTAAAAGACACACTTTATTGGATAATTAAGAGGAACGGAGTCGCTCTCATTACTCCACTGCTGCTCTCCGTCTTGTCGGCCTCGGATACTGACAGAACAGAAACGCTCAAACAAAGACTCCGCAAGAGGAAATGCTACTCTGCCACAGTTTGTGTTCAGCCTGCCCGTCCACTTCCTGAGCTAAGACTCTCTTCCTCTTTGGATCATAACATTGTCCCGCACTGTATCGCTGTTGAGCAGAGCTGTCCACACAGGCCGTGGGCTTTTACCCCCTGCGGGTTCCGATTCGCTCTGCAGTTTCAGCACGCTCCACTTTGGACAAAATGCAGTAGAGTTGTGCAGCTGTGCAGCCAGAGAGGATCCCCCGTGTAGTAAATCTTTGCATAGGGAAACATCCAGGAAAGCAGCGAGCCTGAAGTTATCTTTGAAGCTTTTTTTCTGGCAGACCCATAGGCTCATTTCACATGGAACAGGTTGTCTGTATTTCAAAAGAAAAGACGTGACATGAAGGGGGAAACAAAAGGAGCAAACTGAAAGAGAGCAGCAGTTCTGTATTCCCTTGTAGGGCTGGCAGCTGGATCGTGTTAGCGCGTCAGAGCGCGTTATCACCGGGACACAACACAAAGCAGGCCCACTAAGCATTCTCATTGCTAACCGCCGCCTTTGCGTTAAAGACAGGCTTCGACGTCTTAGCCATGAACCGTGGGCCTCGGAAACCAAACAGAGACTGACAGAGCAGTTACAGACAAACCAGAGTTTGAAGGGTCCTGCTGAGTCTAAGCGGTCTGTTGGAACGGGCACGTCTGGGGTTTGTCAGTCCAAAAGGCTGCTGTGTGGAGAACGGAAATGAATACTGTAGACTTCCTGATGAGTTAGAGAAATGAGTGCAGTAAGAACAATAAGGGATGTAATTCAAAGGGGCACAGCACATACTTCACATTGCATCATTCCAAGTCAAATCTGTGTGTGCATCGTGATGAAAAGGAAAGCCATCAGAACATCACAGCTAAAGCATTCTGCTCTGACATTAGCTTCAGTTAGCACTTCGCAGTCACATTCAAGCATTGTGATCAAGGACGGCACTTCACTACTACCTGCGCTTTTCATCCGTGACACTGAAAGACGAATTTCCTTCCCGGTTTGAAGGTCATTTACCGTCTTGGCAGAAAGTGCTCGGACAATAGAGAGCAGCACAATGACTGTTGATTAGACGCTCAGTCTGATTTTTTTCTGTAACCTGGTGATTGTGAAAGTGAATGAAAGCGTGCCGCCGTGGCACAATCATGGGTGAATGTTTCGACTGGGAGGTCGCGGCGTCCTGATCAGAGGTCACACGATGAAAAGGCTGCTGCCTCTGGGTGGAGGGTAGAATCTGCACCTTAATGTCACGTTCAGAAAGGTCTTTGTTTTAGTTTTGCGTGCCTTTTTTGGGACAGAAAGGCCATCAGGAGTGAACTTGGACAACGCGTGAAAACTGAATGCTGTCAACACTTTGTGTCACGGCTATAAAAACATCAATGTTCTGTCAGTAAAGTCAAGCACAGTCTTACGTGAAACCATCCATCCATCCATTTTCTATACTGCTTTTCCGTCAGGGTCGCGGGGGAGCTGGAGCCTATCCCAGCTGACTACGGGCGAGAGGCGGGGTTCACCCTGGACCGGTCGCCAGTCAGTCGCAGGGCTGAGACATTAAGACAGACAACCACACACTCTCACACTCACTAGGTGACCCACTGTGCCGCGCAGGCACAGGGAGAACATGCAAACTCCACATGGAAGGGCCCAGACCGGGATTCGAACCTGGAACCCTCTTGCTATGAGGTGACAGTGCTGACCACTGCACCACCACTGCAAACATTACAGATGAAACTTGAAACTCTTCTGAAAAGTAATTTTTTTTTTTTTTTTGGTCTTTTGGACTTGACAACAAGAATCAGTTTAAACTTCCCATTTAAAGGTCAGGGAAATGAGCTGCGAGGAACATCCCAGGTCTCAGCTGTGCAATTTGTGTCACATTCTTCACATGATAATAGCTGAGTCTCAAACATAAACAAGTAAAGGGCAAGGGGCTTATAAACCAGTGACAAAATACATGAATGAAGGCATAAAAAATAGCATAATGTTAATTCCACAGGTTCAGCATGAGCCTTCCTTCTCCTCCTGAAGATGTTCCAGATTTAAAGCCTACCTGGAGCAAAGTCAAAGGAATTATGACCCAGGTACAGGTAAGAAAACATGTACAAGTTAAAGCTCAAACATGATATCTGTCCATCCACCCGAGACATGCTTCCCTCCACCTGTGAATGGACGGTGGACAGCCGAGCCAGGAGGGGGAGTGACGGCTGGAGATCGAACACGGAAAGCGTTCAGCTCGATGCTCGAGCCACAGGGCTGATTGTGTTTTCCTGGCATGACGGTCAGATAATCTCAGTGTCCCGTTTGGCCCCGATCCAACACTCCCACATAAGTCATTTGTCATAAGTCATTTCAGCTCCCTCTGACAAACAGATGCCTGTTTGATGTGGCTTCGTGTGTGTGTGTGTGTGTGTGTGTGTGTGTGTGTGTGCATTCCAGTGCAGTGCTGAGACACTGAGTTCCCAGGCGATACTGTGAGCTTGATTAGGAAATATGGGAGAAAAAGGAGGATAAATGGGTTTATGCTCCATGGAGACAGCCATCCACTTAATTGCTCAGGAGCCTGTTTATGAAGAGAGGCTTGGAAAGGACAAGGGAAAAAGAGTGTGTGTGTGTGTGTGTGAAAAAACATCCACTTAAATATATTCTGAATGTATTTTACAGTGCAATCAGTCAACAGCACTGTGGCAGTGAAATACAAAGTATTCTGAGTGATGTACTTGATTACTGTTACCTTAAATATTTATGCTATAAATTAGATGTTTTAAATTATTTTCAGGCCGCAGAGTTGTGATGTGGAAATGCAATAATAACAGACTATAAAGAGCAATGTTGTTTTCTTTGGGCTTTGACCCACCTCATAAAAGATTCATGAAAATTTGAGGAGGAATACACCAAAGTAATAACTTGTAATGACTCATGATAACAGTTTGTCAGCGTATTCATTGTTTAAAAAGGCTCACATTTCAAAATGACAAGAGAGAAACTTAACTCACATGGAGTTAATGCATTTTGTTAACACGTTTGTTTCTGATGTGTTTCTGCTAAAATAAAAGTCAAACAGAAAACAGAGGGCGACCTGAGTGAGTTTCCTCTTTACGCTAACCACAAAGCAAATGCATGATGAGTGCACAGTCATGAGGTAACGATGACTCAGTGGGAGGAAATTTCATGCTAATATTGCTAAAGTTATCAGTGCTGGATGTCATCTGACCCACAAAACACAGGAAGGTCTGAGGTTAAAAACACATGTCATAATGAGTGTCTCATAAGACTCAGCAGAGCGAGATAAGAAGAGTCTGCGTCCGCCGTGACTCTGAGACAACACGAGAAACTTGTTCATCAGCAGACTCCCAGCTGATGCTGTGTCACAGCCGCCGCCGCCGCCGCCGAGGAACAGCCGGTGATAAGGACTTGTGTCTAACAGCGTTCGAGGGGGAAGCAACACAGCTGTGTGGTTGTCTGATCCAAGCTCTCCATATTTACAAGCTATTCTGCAATAAAGAAGAGCGACAGAAAAAGAGAAGAGAATCACTGAAAATTCAGTCTTCTTCAAAACAGGAAGCAATTTCCCCTGATTTCACTCTTTCATGAAAAAAAAGGAGCTTTGGCTCACACTCGGTGTTAACAGAGATGGGATCATGTGACGGTTTAGAAATCATTTTCAGACTGTAGCATCATGCTGAGCCAAAAGAAGAGCCTTTATGGTGCTTTATGGTGATGAGGTGGATTGAATGATTTGCTTTTGTCGCTCAGAAGAACTGAATAATCGTTTGCCTGAACATCACGAACACGAGCGTTTACAGCAGACCGTGTGACCATGCCGGCTGATTAAAGTACGAGCTGCTGCATCACGTTTGTTTGTTTGTTTGTTGCGTCACGTCAGCGTTTTGGGTTTTGGTATGACAGAAAAACTCTTAACAGTCAGCTTCAGCACGCTAAGTCACGAGAAGTGAAGAACGAAACAAAACCCAAAGTTACAATCCAAGCAGATCCAGTTTTTAAGCTGCTCAAGGTCACTGCTGAATAAAATATATTTAACGTTTTGCCAGCATCATGTCACAGACAAACCTGCATTTCGAGCTGCTCGAATCTGAATTTTGACCCGACGAGAGAAAGTTTGTTTATGAGGTGGGAAGAAAAGGAAAGTAAAGAGGCGATGCTTTCCATTTTTTAAATTTGGTTGTAGTATTTTACGGTATCAGAGCTTCAGATCTGGTTTCTCTCTCTCGGGTTGTTTTGGGTGTTTTTCACCTTGCATTGTTTCTCTGCATTGTTTTGGGTTTTCGCATGCATTTTCAGACAATCGTTTGTGAAGGTGCGGCACATTTTCTGCTCGTGGATAAACGTTTGGGGATGTTGCACGTTTGCCCTTGTCGGCCACCTTGCGGAAAGCAGCCCACTGGGGAACAGGCTGAATTCAGCTGTGGCTTATGCGTGCAGTTAGAGAAAATAGCAGCGACAGGTACAGCTTGTCATTGATGAATTGTCTTTAATTTGAGGGGCTGACATCCCAGCTGGCCTTCATCTTTTACATTTTGAGATAGCTGAAGATTTTGTGCCATTAAACTCCATTTGTGCTTCTCCTGGAAATTGCCTGATGTGGCATCACGCAGCCTGTGTTTGGTCATGGGAATAAGAAAAATACACCACAAAAGAGCAAAATGGACTCAGAAATGCACCAGCCGCTACAGCTACGTTGTTTTCCACTCAGGTGTCTAAGTGTCTTAGCACTTTGTCTTTGAAATTTTGATCTCCAGTATTTGAAAGGTTGCAGCACACTTTGAGCTGTGGAAAACCCCGCAGAGAATCAAGTTCTTATTTTTCAGTAGTCGGAAATATTTCTCATTGACTGAGTTGAATGTTTATGAAGGAGGAGGCTTTTGGCTTGTGTGAGCGCTGCTACTGGCTCTGAGCTTGTCAGCCCAGCTTCCAGTCACCATCCATCATGTGCCCATCTGTCACTGTTGATGTTCTCCCATATTGTGGCCTGTATGAGCAGCAGATTTTAATTTCATACTTCTGAATAGAACCGCTTTGTGGTGCTCACATTAGTATCTCACGTCCTGTCTAAAATGGCCGACCGGTGATGGATCACCAGCCGATTAGCCTTCCGACACCAGATGCAGGCGGCCGCTTCCACTCCGATTGAAACCTTTTAAAGTAAAGGGATAATTGGCGCTATGAAAGAAAAAAGTTGGGATGAGTGAGACTGAAACAATTTTGGGGACTCAATTTGTGTGCGGATCTCATTCTCATTGTGCTATTAAAAGGTTGTGTAACAACTGTTTCCATCTGACACGAGTGTTGTCCTGCATGGTGCCCTCACTTTATACTGTCTGCCTCAGTTAGCTGTACCATTTCTGCAGAGTTTCAGCTAAACTCTCTCTTTAAACTTTAAATTGTTCATCCCATCCAGTGGGTTTTATAATAATCTACCTTTGGACGCACGAGGGAGAAACTTCTTGTTGAAATTGTGATCCCTGAAGTACCTGTAAGCCTTCATGCTCTGAGCTCAGAAGAAGAGAGAAGAGGTTTGGCGCAGCCCAACCGTGCATTCGAGGCACTCGAGTGACTGACACAGTGGAGAGAGTGAATGGAGAGGCAGCTGAAAGGAAGGTGAGGCGCTTGATGTTGGCAACCTGCAGCATTTTTCTTCTGTGTTGTGGCCAGTTGAAGGCTGGAATCCACTAAACCTGGTGACAACACATTTTTCAAGAATATATCGTCACTTTATCAGTTTTCCAGTGCTTATCTGGAGCTGGGTGGCCTGGATATCACTTTTCCTTCTCCATGATGGGATGTGTAACCTCACAGAGTATTCTGAGTCTGCCTCCCGGTTGCACATCAACAGAAAGCAGGGCTGGGACTGTGGAACTGGCACACTAACCTGCCTACTGGAAGGTTTTAACACAATGCTGCTTTCTGATGTTTCCTGAAACAATCTCCCTGTGTTTAACGTGTTTGGTTTTATCAGATGGCACCAGCGTGTAGATGGAATCTCGGCACACTGAACTGCCAGCTTCTCTGCTTCTCCACGCTGCAGACTGTGTGTTGGGGCTGCTGCGGAAGTGGGCCAATCACATCTCGCATTAAATCAAAGAACGCTTGCAGTGACTGGCTGCCTGACTGGACTTACAAACCCTGAAACAGATCGATAGATACAGTCAAGCAGAGAGAGATGGACATTCTTGCATGAGGACGAGCGTCCTGAGTGTCCCCCCCCCCCCTAAGCAATTAGCTTAGCTCCTTCGACACAGCAGAGGAGACGCTCCCCACTATTTACAACATAAATGTAATTAACCTCTGTTTGTGACACTGTCAAGTCAAAAGAAGAGATGCGGGGAAAAAACATTTCTGAGGGTGTTTTTGTCACATTTTGATTTACCTTGATGACTCGACGCAGCCTGGGTGGACTGATGTCGATGTATTTCAATGGATAAATTGAAGTGCTTATGCTGTTACTGATGATTGAGTTCCCTGCTGCTTTTTGCAGACATTGTCCCCTGCTGAGCTGGGCTTTAGACTTGCACACACACACACACACACACACACACACACACACCTTGATATTCCGCAGCGCTCAGAATACTGCTTCCAATCTAATTTCTGCAGATGTAGTGACCCGTGAAATGGTGCCAAGCCGCTCTCTTCTCCTCAGCGGTATGTAAAAGCTGCAGATTGCCTCATTCAGCCTCCAATATTAACCCTTTGGCCACCTCTTAATACCTCGGCGTCCCTGCCACAATACCTGCGGCTGAGCCAAAAACGGGCCTTTTCCACAGCCAGTAACTCGGGTTTCTGTATGCAGGCTGGTGTTTATGTGCGTGCATTGAAGTTTGAGGGAGAACTTTGCTGCCAGGTGTGTGTGTGCACCTTTTCAAGGGTATGCATGCACGCGTGTGTGAGGAGGTGTGTGTCTGTAAGGCACCTGGTTTGGTTCAAAGATAAACACTGTACTGAGAAAGAGATAATCCTCTCTGGGGGCTTCGATGCAGCTCTCACTACACCAACTAAGAGGCAAACTTTGTTATTGTTATCATCCTCTGTGAAAAAATGAAAATTCTGCAAATGTTCTGAGCTGATTCTGGAGGCTATCTCAGCTGTCAGCGGAGTAAGTACGATCTCCAAGATAAAGGGATTAGAGGATAGAGGAGAGATACTTGAAGAGATGCGGGTTGTACAAATACGGATTTTAGCAATCAGCAGAGATTTTTTTAAGTGGTGCCAAGCAGAGCTTTCTAAGTTCCAGTTAATATTGAGAAATGTCAGAAACAACTCATCGTGCATCCCAAACTATGATGTATCACTTAACGTGCTAAAAAATATCAGGAAAGACAGATTCAGAATACGCAGTGACACACATGGAGCATGAAGTGACTTCCATCGCTGCAGTGACGGCTCACCAGCAGGTGTTTGCAGGGGACCTGCTGTTCCCCAGCATGGTTGACTTGCTCATACCAATTTGAACAGATTTTTATAAATAAATGAATGGAATATTGCTATGATTTTAGCTTCTCATCATTGAAAATGTTGTAGTGAAAGAACAAGAAGGTTAGGACAAATGCTCACCCGTGTATTTTAACAAAAGAAAGCAAGAAAAAGAAATCTGTCTTAAACAACCATCTCAGTAAGGACCTCTGAGCTTATGAGGTGCACCTGAATGCACCATCTGCTGCTTCAGCAGTGAGTATTATGATGCTGCATGAACTGTGTGTGTGTGTGGGTGAATGAAGGCAGTCATGCTGCATTATGAGCCCCATCAGTCAACCTCTGGTTTACATCCATAACACTTTTAAACTTGCAGTTCATCATGAGCCATCATCTATAATGTTTTATGACTGTGGACATTAAAAAGCCTTATGTGTGGTTAAGAGCGTGGTTATTAAGACTTATGAATGCTTTATAATGCAGTATGAATACCCCAGTTGGACACCATAGATGGGATGTTCATGGAAAATGTTACCATTCATTTTTGCATCAGTCCGAAGTTGTTTGCTTTTTATCAGTTATTTGCATTTGCAAAATCTTGAATTTCTCTTTTCACGTTCATTGCAAAGACTTGATTCATTGCAGTTATGTGCAGCTGATGTTGTGTTTTTCAGGAGTTTTTAACCATCCACAAACTACAATTCAGTGGGAGCCTCGTGATCCTACTTTGTGATCCTAATTTGTCAACAAAATAATAATAATAATAAATAAATAATTAAAAAAAACTAATTAAAAGAAACGTATTAATTAAAAACCTCACTCCTACATACTGTCTAAATGTTGATGCTGTCCCATCTGAACCCTCAAAGGGCCGAGACGTCTGGAAGCAAAAGTGAGATTTTGTGGGACAAAAGCACCAGACGTCATGTGTGTTTGCAGCAACAGGCAACAAAGTGCTCCTCGAAATGAACTGCGGAAGTGGAGCCGAGCCTGCTCTGCTTAGTGGAAACCTTTGATGTCCGATGAGATAAGAGCTTCAAAGGGGAACACGTCTCAAGTATTGTTGAAAGAGACGGGAAGAAAATGACGCGGCACAAGAAGAATAAACCGAACCTGAACTCAGCGTGTCAGTGTGCCGAGTCTGAGCCCATTTCGCATTCAAGGTTTTTCGATCAGATAAAATGCTCTCGTGGCCTTCGGCTTTAATTTTAATCACGTTTCCATTACTTGAAAGTCCCTGCATGTTACAGGACAACCAAAGCCCCACACTTTGTGTATACTGTAAAAGAAAAAAAAAAAAGAAATCATCAGCCCTTACTCTAATGTCATAATCACATCGGGGAAATATTTCTGGGCTCACCCTCGACGAGGAAGGTCATTGCTTCACAGTGAGGCTGCAAAATGAAGTGATGGGATACCGGCACAAATTAAAAGGGCCTAGAACTGATGTCAGGATGAATAAATGCTCAACTATTATCACCTTATAAAGTCAGTTAGCAGTTTGGGGTTTAAATGTGGCCCCTGAGACCAAATGCACAGGAGAGTGACGCTGCAAGATTCAGGTTGTGAAGGAATAATAAGACAATGGAGAATGGACACGGACGGAGTGAAAAGTGCTGGAGGCTGAGAGAAAAGCAGAAGAAAAGGAAACAGGCAGAGAAAGGGAAAACATATGGAGATGAGGAAGGAGCGGAGAGAACAGATGCTGATCAATGCATGAGCTCCTGCAGCTTCTGGAGTGTTGGCGTACTGCTTCCTGCCTCCAGTCTCGACGCCGCTGGAGCAGCACTTTTCCTTCAGCAACAGCAGCGGCATATGGCGCCGCAGACGAGACGGCGAGTGTGTCCACCACAGCTTTTAGTTTTGGGTTGTGTCATAAATTTCTTAATTCTGCTAAAGTAAGAATTGCAGGAAACACAACGTGAGGACAAATGAAGGAAAGAAGAAGATTTTTAGTAAAAACGGATGTAAAAACAATTCGGATCTCAGACTCATTCCCTCGTTCAGCCTCACAGGCTAACATTTCGCTCTGGCTTCAGTCCAGCTGACATGTCATGTCACTGATTTGATAATGAAATGCTTTTCAACAAACAGATTTTCCCACCATGCTACAACCAAAAATAAAAAAGTGCACATTTTATGTGACTCACCAGCCAAAAACACTTCAATAATCACTGCATCCTTCACTGTGAGGGTCTTTGTTGCTCATGTCTGCTGATTAGAGAGCCCAGCCTGGGGTTGGAAATCCTTTTTGCAGAAACCAGACTGCTTAATTGGTCACAGCATGAATTTTTTTGGGGGGGGAGGCTGTGGGGGTGAGGAAACTGGAAATCTGTGAAGATTCATGCTAAGAACAGTAAGTAGGTGTTAATGAAGCATGGGTTGCCATGCTTTAATTAAATTGTTTTTGTTGGGGAAAAAACTCGGTTGACAGCACCCGTGTGATGGGCTGGCGACGAGTCCAGGATGATTCCCAGTCTTCCGCTTCATGGATGCTGGGATGGCATCCAGCCCCCCTGTGACCCTGAAAATGATCTAGCAGGTAGGAGAAATAAATGTGAGAAAACATTAATGCAGACAGTCGAAATACTCGCGATCGTATTGCTTTTTGTTTTCAGCTTTCTACTCTGGATGTTATTTTAGAAGCCTGTAATTTTCGCATCCCACACAGAGTAAACAGTGAAGATAAAACACAAAAATCTGAAAAGTTGTGCGGATTTCACATTTCTAACCAAATGTGTGGGATTTTCAACTGAAAGGCTGTTCTGTTGGCTGCACAGCTTTACCCAGCGCACTGTGGTTATCTTGTCTCTTGGTCCTTTTCTTACTTTGATCTGACCCAGCAGAGGAACGGAGACACCAGCATTATCGCCATACCTCCACCCTCAAAGATAAAGGGTTGTTCAGGGAAAATTGTGTGGCTGTATCATAATTTTCCTCTTGTAACTTCAGAGGAGGAAACAGAATGACAGTGAATCAGATCAGCACCAACACATTTGATCTCTGGTATATATTTACATGTTTTTATCAGGCAGTAGGGATACAAATACATAGAACATCACAACACCAACACCACATCCTGGCTCATAATCGTTTCATTCAGACTTTTTTCTTCTGTTACATATGAGCATATTTACTGAGCAAATAGGCCACAGTCTTTGCACTCAAGTCCCAAGTCTTAAATGTTGAGTTTTGGGTCCTAAACGTTACGATGCATCTTGATCTCCAGTCCATTGTTCTACTTCAGACAGCAATCTTCATTCTTCAGTTTTGCGTATCACAATTTGTTTTTTGGTTCTTTAACCAGGTGCACCTGAATTCACCCTGAAAGTCCTGTCCACGCCTATGTGCGTTGTCATTTCAAAGTTTACAAGGTGTACCTGAATGTAGCATTGGGCAATGACATGGAGTCATAACACCTGAGGGCTTGACTAATAGCTGGAACAAACATTCCCATCCTGAAATGTTCTTATGCAATAAAAACATTGTTGACTACGCCCTTAAATAATCAATTTCAGTGTTTTCACCATCTTCATTTTCACCTGCACCTCGTCCCATTACACACACACACACACACACACACACACACACACAACATCCAGCTTGAAAAGAAAAGTTAAACTCTAATTTGTATTTTTACACTAGAATTTCCTGTTTCCAGCCAGACCATTAACAGTCGCACAAAATCTACTTTGTCTTACTTTGTCACAGCTATTTCTGTCAACTATTCAGAAAACTGATGTTTGTCAGTGTCCTTTGCAAAGTGAGACACTGACGACTCCTGTACTTGAGCCTGACAGGTGTGACAAAACCCACAAAACCATTTCTGCCCCACTTTATTTGACTCGCTAAGCTTTATTGACACGCATGGATTGTGCCACAGGTCTGCTCCCGGATGCCAGTGCAGGATTTGGCCTTGGCAAGCTGGGACATGCTGCATCCAAGTGTCTCTGAGGGTCACTGAGCGACACACCGCCACCCCCACCCCCATCCTCACCCCCCATCTCAATTAAGAGTTGTTCCCCTCCTTAGGACCAGCTGCACTGGAGTAATTAAAAAGAGGAGCACTCTAATGCAAGTGTGCCCTCTCGAATCGCTCCATTGATCTTATGTCCTGGATATTTCCGAGGGAAAAAAATTCTGCCTCCACATCAATACCCAGTGGATAATATGTAATAGCTTGATGTTGATTAGGAGGCTGCTGGCATTTTTAATGGGCAGCTGCTGGAGGGAACCAGCCTGGGCTCACAGATTTGCAGTCCTGAGAGGATGTGTTTTTGGGTTGCTTGACTGGTGCATTAGTCTCACAGGAGAGGGGCTTTGCCTGTGTGAAGCTTCTGCAAGCACTGATGGACATGTATCGGCAGAAGCAGACCTGACCTTACAGTGTTCACAGGATCTGACCGTGACTGCTGGAAAATCGTGTTCACTGTGACTCGGCATTGATCCGCAGCTGGGCTGTGACTCTCGAAATCGATGTCTTACTTTCAGACACGTCAAACTGCCATAAGGTTGTGGAGGAAGGGCAGTCAATAGCTCACAAAGCTCCTCCGATGCCTAAACAAAGTTTGTTTATGGCAAGGGAGTTCTCTCCTTAATCACTAGCTCTTTACGAGGTGTGCTGCCATCATTAACTGAATTAACGGTGGGAGACAGAGGAGAAGGGCTGCTGCAGTGGGGTCAGAGGGAGGAAGGAGGAGAAGTGAGGACGTGGCAGAGTAAACATTGCCTTCTGCCTGCACAGATATGATCTGCTTCTTATGAGGCAACATTAGAGCTGATGGCGGTAGACACAGATGGTGGTGGACATTAGAGGGAGGAGGACCGGCGGAGAGAACTCGCTCGGCTAGGAGTGTGTTGGCACGTGCACGACCTTGTTCCCTCTGCGATGAGTCGAGGACAGGGCAGATGGGATATAGGTGATGGAAATGGGCCTAATCGGTGCTGTGAAACACCGAGCGGCACAGGTGAGAGGCGGGGGAGGAGGTGGAGGAGAGGAAGAGGCGGGAAAAACAGCTGAGGTCAACACATTGGGAGTCTCCGTGGAGATGCCGGGAGTTACAGATATATTACGGCCTGTTTCAGCAGCGAGGACTCGCCGTATGGTCGGACCGCGTTCTCCAGGGATGTTTGGAAAAGATGCTGTGAGGCTGTGGAGATTATACACATGAGTCAGCATGACTCTATTTATGCAACTAGACGTGACGAGGGCAGAGGAAATCTCGTGTGGCGTTATTTTGTCAACTAGCTCATCCTCTCGCAGTGTGGATTGTGCTCGTAACCATTTGGAAGTTTTAAATGTTTGTGAGTCCGGCTGGCAGCTCGTGCAAAGTTTTTGCTCCCTAAAGTTGCTGAAGGAGAAAAAAAGAATCACAACAGTCTGAAAGTGCCCATATGTGTCTGAAAGAAAAAAAGAGAAGGCGATGAGAGAAGTTTATTAATGATGCCCGGAGTCTGTGGGCTGAATAATATCCCTCTCTTAAGAACGGCTGACTTAATCTTTGACTTTCATTAAGTGTGTGAAGGCTAATGATTTTCTCCCACCGTTGACATTGTGATACTGTCTTTGGAAAAGAAAGAGACATCATTAAGTTCCATGGTAATGTTCCTTGTTCTTGGTGACACACACACACACACACTCACAAATCCACCACCACTCCAAAGGGGACCTTATTATAGATCATGAGGGCCCGCTCGACCCAGCATACGCAGCCGTTCATTTTTCCTGGCAGGGCCCAGGTGATAGAGTAAAGGTGTGCAGAGGGGCGCCAGAGACCTTGGGCTGTGGAAACTAATTACCCTCAGTGGTAATTATGAGAGCAGAGCTCAGGTCTGACCTTGGAAAGGTGATTTAGTGGCACAGAGGGCTGGGGGGTGTGTTACATGTTGCTGCAGATGATAAGGGAAGAGGGAAACTGAGATGCTGTTGTTGGTGATGTGGACCTGAGTGGATCTGAACGTGTGTTGGTGTGTGTTTTAAATATGCAACGAGTTGACGCAGCGACGCAGAGTGTGTTGGCATATTAGATAAAGCAGAAAGCGCAAATGGTTCCATTCATAATGAACACAGTGACGCAATGTCCGAATATTTCGGCCATGGCTTTCAAACACTTTCTGTAATTCAGACGGGGGTCTGTGGCCTGATTTGTGTCAGGACTAAACAACTGACTGTGATGGAACCTGAAAGAGGTTGCTTTCAGGTTCCATCACAGACAGCTGTCATCTGGTCAGCTGTACACCTGAAAAGGTCAAAGGCAAGCTGACTAGTCTACGTCCGGTCCATGCAAGGCCCAGGATAGCACTGCAGCTGGGTTCAGCAGCACGCTGGCTTCCTTTCAGCAGGTGATGAGAGCCCACATTGGCCAGGTTTAATAGATCACATCCCTGACACTGTCCAAAAGTGAGAGATCTAATATGGAAAGGACAGGAAGTGCTCATTTCCCATAAACAGTATGTCATAAAGTCTTTGCTATTCATCGACATGTCACCTTTATTTAGAAACAAATACTGTAAGGCTTTTAATCGTCATTAAAATCAGAACATGAAACCTGTGGCTGGTCCAAAAATAACAGAAAATGATTTACTAATTGAGTGTTTGATGTTACGACTCGATTGTGCATCTGTTTCATCTTAAGTCTTATCTGAAATCTCGAGCAAACAGCATCAGGATGCAGCAAAGCAATGTATCAAAGCAACGGCCATTTCTAAACATGATGAACATATGCAATGTGTAACAAATGATCATAATTTAACAGTAGAAAAACAAAACACAACATAAAACAGACATACAGGATGTGGAAAGCTATTCAAAACAGCAGAGAAAGCTGCACTTACTGCTTCATAAGCTAATTCATGCCAGTAAAAAATGATGGGTTAATTATCACATAGCTGAGGTACAGACTCTTTCAAATTAAATAAATATAACATCTAAGCTTTTTATACATGCCAGCATCTTTGAGTGCCTGTTTTGGACAGAAGAGTCACAGCTGGAGGCGAGGCTTGACATCTGGCAGAGAGCACATTGTATAGAACCACATATAGTGTCTTTTCATGTCTTTGGAGGCAGAAGGAAATGCTTAAATCATTTTTATTTATGGCTTCATGCGTTTGGTTCAACTGCAAGAAAGAACAGCAAAAAGGAAGCTCATCATCGAACTATAAAGGAAGGAAACTGTCTGAGTGACACGAATTAGCTGAGGCGACGTCTGGCAGACAGCTAGCAGCTAGCTGTCATTCAAAGCAGCCGCATCAAGCCTGAATATAATTCCTGTACACTTGGCATGAAAGGGAAAACCAAAACCGACTGTCTGTAAACATTTTTATTCTTTCTGCAAATTTTTTTTTACGGCGATTGAGTCATTTTAGGAGCCAGCCTGAAGTGCACTGCAGTTTGTGGCACTTGTGCGTCAGCTTTCAGCCCTGAAGGTTTCCGCTCACTTCAGACCAGCTTGCATGGCCCTGAGGAAAGTGAGGCGAGAGTAAAGGCTCATTTCATTTCGTTTTGCATTCTGTGAATCAGTTATCACTGACTTGAACATTTTACACCAATAAAATTTGCATTTCATGGGGTTAGTTTGCTACATTCTCACTGGCTAAAGGAATGAAGTGTAACAGGAAGTGCTTTGCCCTTCACCCACAGTGGTTTTGTAACAGTGACCCCAGTGGTTGACCCTGAACTTCGTTGCACCATATAGAGTGAAGTCATCACGGTCGAGCATGTGATGACAAGCCAGATGCACTGCAGAGCTTCACCATCTGCCCTATGACTATCCCTCCATAAATATGCATACACAAGCATGAACACCATGGAAACACACACACATTGGTACACCCACACATGATACACACACACACACAGATGCACTGCAAGTACAGGTATTGTAATGAGGCGTTACAGAGGATATGATCAGACTGCTGCTGGTACAAAAGAAATCATCACTCAAAACTTTTGCTCTCATGAACACACACACACACACACACACACACACACACACACGCACACACACTCATGTACCTCAGTGTTTTCTCTCCAGCCTTTGTCTCTCACACAGCCCACTGCCAGATGGGGTAAGGATGAGGTGAGTCACATTTGCCTAATTCACATTCAAGTCACACGGCTGAAGTCTACAGCTTGCATTCGGCGTGTCTCAACCTCCCAGCCTCTAGTCTCTGTTGAAAGGTACCCCAGCATCCCGACTTTAAAGTGCTGAATAATGACAGCGAGGATGAGAAACCTCTCAGCCTGTACAGCTCTGTGCAGCTCTCCCAGGATTTCACGGGCTTCTTTCATTTCTCTGTGCATAATGCAGCATGACTTCATATATCCTTTTTTTTCCAGCAAATTTCCCTAATTAGTTTGGTTACATTTTTATCATTTCCAAAACCGGCTGAGTGCATCAGCTGGGTCATCTGTGCTTCCCAGAAATGCCAGCTTAAATAAAGATGGCATTTCGGCTTGTTTCTCTTGCTTCTCCGCCTGATCACAACTATCATCTGTTGAAGTTTCCAACTTGAAAAAGTTCTCAAATGGGCTTTGGATTTCAGCTGTTTGGTGTGTTGGTTCACCACTTTGGTCAAGAGTGAAGTATACGAACAAGCACAGGATGGAGACCTCCATGGTTCCTCGGCGGTTGAAGACTTTGATGATTCCTCCTTTAGTGTCATCCAGTGAAATAAAATTCCAACATTTCCTACCTGGATTGACACATTCGGGGCAGTCATGGCTGCTAGAAGATCAATCCTAATCACTTCATCGTGAAGTCCCATGGCGAACCCTTTTAATGCTGAAACTGTATTTGTAAATATCCAGACCAGCTTTTAATTTGAATTCCAGGACATCATATCCATAATGTAATTTTGACTTGTAGCAGTCCTGACTAAAGAGATCAGTTCCTTTGTCACAAATGTTCATCTGAAATGTCTGTCACTTAATCACAAGCGTGCTATTTTCTGTATTCGTAAAACACAAAGAGTGTAAAGATTAGTGTTTGGAACTGGAACACATCTGTAGTCTTTCTGCATGTTTTTACTGTGCACTTTGGATCAGTGTGGCCACACCCTGAGTGTGTGGGCAGTTTGTTCACACACTGCAACCTCTCAGTTATGCTTCCTGAACAACGCCACCCTCTGCACTCCCACGCACAGTATTAAGAGGTCAAGTATACGTGCGCACACACACACACACACACAGACTCATCCACATATTGCTGCAGACACAGAGTTCACGGTCATTCTCGAGTTCTTTCTTCACTGAGATTGGGGTTATACACAAACATCCACACACACTGCAACAGTCTCTCAGGTCACAGCAATTCATACGTACACCTTTCCTGGGGTCAGAGTTACACACACACATGCACACACACACACACCTTCCCCGGTGAGACTGCAGCCCTACCAATAAGGCCTCAGGTCTGCAGCAACAGCAAACTCCCCCATAGAGACCAAAGCCAATTTATTTCAGTCAGGCTGCTGGTGACAGAAACGGAAGCTTTAACAGAGGTCAAGCTGACCAACGTGCCCGCTGGGAAATACCAACCAGCCCATATACTGCATTTATATACTGGAGAACTGAGGCGTTTACTTTTTTTCTCCCCCACCATAGCACAGGTAGTTTTACTGTATGTCGTAATAGAAGGAAATAGGCCAGTGTACAGCAGCTACCCACGAAGCTTCTCACATGGTCAGCTCCTTCTCAGAGTGTTTAAAAGCAAGCAGCATTAGATGAGTTATAGCTTGGAATACATATAACTGAAATAAAAATCCTTCTCTTAATAAGATCAGTGTATAATCTTTTGCATGATCTTTGTGATCTGATCTTTTCCTGAATCGAGTGCTTTTTGTGCCCAAACCTGACCAAACCGTTTCACATGTTAATAACAGTCATAATATGTCATCATATGTGAAATGTTTGTCAGAAAGCTTAATTTTGAAAGTCTAATTGGATGTTGCATATGTGTTCACTTGACAGAGGAGGCCTGTAGGTGAAAACAACGGTGCTGGAGAGGTAAGAGAGGCATCAGAGCTGCTGTATCTGACCAGTTGGGAGTGGGAACATGTAGCACGGGGATGGAAAACGTTATCGTGCTGTGTGAAGTTCACTGACATCACGCTCCATGATGTAAAATACCATCCTTCCCTCCTAAAAGTGCTTGACTCGCCCTTCAAAAATTAGCTAGTTTAATCTCATGTAATCAATCATTTTAATTTTCCCCTCAGCACCGTCAGAGTCTGTGTGCTGTAACAGATGCTCGCACATCTCACATAAACAGTCCTCTGCTGTCGCCTGGTCCGGCTTAACAGCCTCATATAACTCTGTGCAGCTCATGACAGCGCGAGGACTCGCTGAGTTATTGTTGGGGAAATACACGTGAAGAAAGCACATAAAAAACAGTCTTTTAGCTCATAAGCAAACAGCATACGCAGACATGAGCTCAGGGGCTGCAGGGCTCATGTTACTCAGACGTTATCAGCCAGGGATGAGAATATACAGATGATCACCAGGTAAGCAAAATGATCAATTATTTGTATGGATGCTGATGATCCATAAGATCACACGCAAAGAACCTTACTTGACATTTATGAGAACCCACGGGCATCAAACATGCAAACAAATAGTGCATGTGTTTGCAAGTATTGAAAGTAACAAGCGCACACACAATTAAGAAGAAATATAGTGGTCATGTTGAGCCCTAAGTGGCCTTCAGGGACATGACTTCAGAGCAGCAGAGAGACACATAAAGAACAAATGAGAGCAAACGAGAGAGAGAGAGACTCAGCTAATCTCTTCTTGCTGCTGGAGGGGGGGAAGTCATCCGGCCTGCAAGCTCTTACTGTGACGATAAATCGAGCTGGACGTCATCCTCTGTTTACCACCACCGTCACCAACAGAGTCACCACTGGGGAGGAACACGAGGGTGGAGGTGCACGAGGGGCCGAGGAGGAAGACGTTAAAGACGCAGAGAATACAGAACAAATGAAGCATGTTCCACATTCAGCGTCAGTAAGCAGCAGCTTGTCGTGTGCACAGGGCAGATGAAGCACTGCTCTCTTTGGAGAGGCGCAGCCTCCTTAAAGGGCAATACCACGCAATTTTAGATTTTGCCATGATGACTCGAGGTCAATTTACATTTAACAAGTCTTCTCTCTCGGCTCAACACTAATCTGCAGTCTAATGGTGCTCAGTCTTGAGCTGCTGCGCTGGAGATAAGGACTGCATGTGTGAAAGCCTGCAGGAACATTTATTTCCAAAGTTTATTTCCATTTACTGTAGTGCTATTGAATGTTGGAACGTCGTATCTGTTCATACAAAATATCACTTCATAATTAACATTTTCTTAATCTTGTCTCCTGTACCCAGTGTAATTCTCTTTCCTTTTATTGAGCTGCTCTTTGTCAATTTAAACATTATATTGGGCAGCTGAAATGCCTGATGGCTGATGGTAAAGATCCGTTTGGTTTGCTGTCCTGTGAACCTGTGGAGAGGGCAGCTCTGGTAAACAGAAAGAAGTTAAATTTCACAGTCACAGGCTGAACCTCACTGAAAAGGATTTTAAAAAGTAGCTGCTAAATGGCAGAAGCAAAACCAGGAACCAGTCTAGTCTATGGAAAATTCTTTATTCTTATCTGCACCCAGAACTGATTTGGATAAAGCCAGCTAGATCACTAGAATAAATGTTTGCACCTGAAGTTTCTGAAAATTCTGCCAAACTTTACATTTTTTATAATCCATTTTACAATTTTATGTTGTGACAAAGCTGTGCTAAAGATGTGGTTGGGTTCAGGTACTAAAAACACTTGGTTAGGCGTGGAGCGGAAAAGCTCATGTCTCGTTCCAAATATCCACTGCTGGTGCCACAACGACAGCTGCAAAATGTCCCAGCAGTCATGAAAACGACCTGGACTGAAGTGGTCTGGATCACGGAACATAAACCGCTAAGACTAATACTCAAATAAAGTAAAAGTACTTGACCCAACTTGGTTACGTTCCACCATTGCATGTACAGTATCAGTACAGGAGCCAAACGACTGTGTCAAGTTTCAAAGAGGTACCATGGAGCTGATCTGACTGTTGATGTCTCTGCCAGGAAATGTCCCGTGAAGTTAATACCTGATATTCCAACCTCGGTGTTCACTGATCGACCACTTTTAATTGGGCGAACAGATTTTGTGCCGAAAAACTTTTCTGTTTGAACAGGATCTGGGCAGGCGTACCTTTATGCTCCTCATCCTGCAGGATAGATGATGAATCATATTTATAATCCCTTTCAGAAGAGCCCCCATAAACGTTTTTGTTTTTTTGTTTTTTGTTATAACCGTGCCAAACAAATCGACCATCTCTCATCACTTTTCAGACACTCCTGTCACTGTCAGTTTTCTCTCCCCCTCACGGAGCCACTCCCTGCGTCTTCATCCACCGTGGATTACTGCTCGTTGACAGTGCAGAACAGGAGGTTGGAGGGAGGTATGAACACAGTCGTTCCACTCACCTCTCTTGCTCTCTCCTCCCTTCCTTTCCAATCTTTTTTCTTCCATAATCCTCCTCCACTCTGCTGCTGCGGTCTGTTCAATGGCCACTCAGTTGGCTAACCTTGGAGTCTGCAGTCTTTATTGCCATGATTTGTGAAACCGCACTCCCTCTGCCTCCCTTTGCCTCTTAGCTGTGGAAAAAATCCCATACTCCACTCCTGAAAGATGATTTTGTCCTCCAGAGGAGCTTCAGTGATGTTTCATCATGCACTTCCAAGAGTGTTATTGGTTTTCTCTGTGTTGTTTGCTGTCTTTTATAAAAATGCACGATATTCACCATCCTCAGAGAAACACTCTTATTGCGACTCTTCCTGTATTTCCTGTAACCTGGCTGTGTCGGGTCGCCGTATGCTTTCTCTGTGTGACTAAAAGCTCTCAGCAGGTCCCACTTTCTCAATAAAGCAGTCTGTGATGTGATCAAAAGCTCAGTGGGTTGTAACTCCCTGTCCTTGATGCACTCACAGATATGTAAGCATCTTGCCAACACACACATCAAGTGGTAGTAGTAACTCTATCCAGCCCTATCATCACTCATCTTCCTCACACCTGGACTGCCCCATCAAACCACAGCCCGAGGCTGGCCTGCATCAAAGTTTGACCTTTGACCCCGCTCTAGGCTCTCTCTAGGTGCACTCTCGTAACCCTGACCCCAGACCAGCACCTTGAACTGATTTCAGTACGGCTGTAAAGCTCAGACCGTCGCTTCCCTCACTCGCTGAGGAGGAGACTCCCTGGGAAGCTAAGTGCTTTCCTGTTGTCTGAATAGAAGCAGGTATCGCTGTCAGTCTCTCTGGGGACAGCAGGACTGTTTGAGAGGAAACTAACCCATAGGGCTGAGACATCTCCTAAGGGGCTTTCCAAACGGTGTGACTCAGATTGGATTCTTAAGAAGTGTCTGTGTTTTGGCTGTGCATGCAATATGTGCAAGATGAGTCTTTTGAGAAGGCAAAGATAAATACGTTGTGGTGGCTTTCAGCTGAGGCCAAGTACTGGACCAGTTCCAAAACTTTTGGGTGTGTATGAATCACATCTCGGCATACGTAACCGAGGTCTAAAAACACCAGAACTTCTTTTAACGACACAATGAAATTACTAACCCTGTGTTACAGTTTTGTTGCCACATGTTAAATATTTATAATATGAATACCTGGTGAGTGAAGCACCTGTGGATATGCTGATCTACAACTGATCCTGTGAACAATATGTTCTCAGTATTATCATATACTGTGGCTGTTTCACTTGAAAGCAGTTACAACCACAGAAGCCATGGAGGCTCAAACGGCCTTGCAGGAGCTCCTACAGTGCTGAGATCTCCATATACATAAGTAGTTATTTCACAAACTAAGTACAGAAAGAAAGTTGAAAAATCTTCAGATTTGTGACAGATATGGACAGATGAAACAAGGTTTGTGTATTCTGGGCCCGCAGAGCTTCAGTCAGCAGTCTCCTCGGACGATAAGCAGCGTGTGGTTATACGTCTCAGAGGAGAGGGTGGGGGAGCTGGGCTGCAGCGGGCCTCTGTTAACTCTGTGGGAAAAGGATGCATGACAGAGATAAGTAAGATGACAGGGCACTGTGCCATTCTGCAGGGAAGATGAGCAGGAGATGACGGCCTGCTCTGCCTTTGATAGAGTTTGAAAAGGCTCAGATAATTCAGTTTCTTTAGACGGCGTTGATTTACTCTGGCCTCTGGTGGGTTCACATCAGTTTGTGTATCACAGCAGGCACTGGTTTGTGGTACATTCAGAAGTGGATTTGTTTGAGTACCAGAGTACACCTTTGATGAGCGTGCATATGTGCTGGGATTAGGTTTGAAATGGATGCAATCAATCAATCAGTCAATCAACCAACAAATGTGCAATGAATCTGAGATCCCCGACTCTCACCATCCCAGCACAGGAGCCCCCCCGCCAACATTGTCTCCCTCCCTGCAGCTCTTCATATTTTTCTTCCCCACAATATCCACTGGCTCCGAATCAAATTAGAAAATCCTCCTCATGACCTGCAGGGCCTGTAATAACTTTGCCTCTCTACCACTCCAATCCTCCTCATTGCCTCAGGTCCAATTATGCAAAGCTCTTAGGAGCATCAAACCTTCATGAGGTGACAGGGCCTTTTCTTCGCTACTGCTCCCTCTCTCAGGACTTCTCCACAGTCCCACAGTGAAGAGGCCTCCACCCTTTCAGTGCTCAGAGGATCTGAAAATCTACCTGTTCGGCCTTGCCCTCCATGCTTTCTTTATGTTGTGAAGCTTTTTATTAAGCTATATAAACCTGATTTATTATTGGAAATTAGGAAGTCTTTCTTTTTACACTGCTGCTGTTCCTTTTGAGCAGGTAAATAACATTCATCATGCAGTATCAGGCTACCGTCAGCCCTCTGGTCTCGTCCTCTTGACACCTCAAACCGAACTGGAAGTTGCGTGTCATTGGGAGTCATGTGAAGTTGTTAGAGGTCGTTTCGTCTGGTTGGCTGGTTGCGGCTCGTATTTGCTGGGCGGTCACGGTGACGATGTAATCTGGTCTCTCAGCGTGTGGGAGCGAGTGATTTATGGCCTCCGTGTTTGTCTGTGGAATTACCGTTTGATTGCTTCATTCCTTCCAGAGCCCTTGAATCCATGCTAATGAGTAAAGTGCTTATCTATCAGAGCATTAGGGGGTAAATCCAATTGAGCTTGTTAAAAAACAGCCATGGGATGCACAGAAGTACAGTTTCAGCAAGTCTGCTTGACTGCTTGAAAATGATAGTACATAATGTATCCGGATATATCTCACATCTTTATTCAGAGGGATAATATTCAGCAGTTGTTGATTGTTGATTCTAGAGAAAGTTAGCTGGCTGTTGATTCTTTCCTGAGTTTCCAGCAGTGTTTGTACTGACTGAACCAGGTATTTTAAGCATCAACAGCATCAAACTGAAATGCAAAGTTTCAGCATAATCCCTGATTCGCAGAAAGGTGCCATTATTTATTCTGACAAATGGGTTGTGCTGTGTCAAATGTGTCCAACAATGTTCAAACCAAGAGAAACGTGTGATGAAGCTAACAGCGCTTTTGAGAAAGGAAGCGACTAAACGTAAGGTGAATTAAACTTTAAAACATGACCTCATCTGCAAACATTTCTGCCTGAATCTCATCTTTTAGAGTTTTATCCACAATGAAGACAACAACTCCCACGATCCCACGCTGCTGCAATACATCACCAAACCTGTCTTTGACTGAGAGATCACTGGTGGCATGGACAATACTGCACGTATGTTTACAGGGACACATTTGCATCGACTTGACCTGTTCTTCATGCATTTCAGTAATGAGAATAAAATGTTTTCATTAACCCCACACTGCAGCTTTTGTTAGAGAGGGGAAGTCAAAGAGCAGCATGGAGGACATGGATCGTTAGTCCCTTAAAGAAGGGAAGCTGCCTCACTGTTTGTAAGAAGCATTACCCTTCAATTACACTTAATGCGGACAGCAGGACTGGAGCCTCTCACTGCAGAGACGGGGTCAATATCAAGACCAGCTGCCCAGATGAGTGTGACTGACTCATTCTGCTCTCATGAATACATCCTACTGCTGCTTGCTGTGTTGAACACATTTCAGACATCTGTCAGTTCACTGCAACACCCTTAAACTTTCATGTGGACTGTTTATTTATGTCTTTTTTTCTTTCAACTCTGCTTTCACATTTTACAAGTCTCCAATAGACTTAATTGCACACATTTTCAAAGTGCAACAGAGCCTCACCACAATGTTGCAGGCCAAAGCATTAATCTTTTTTAATAAGGGATAACTAGCTATAATCACTAGCGCTCGTTCGGGGCGCGTCTTCACAAGAGCCATGCCAAGAATCACTGCACCAGCACCACCAGCACCACCAGCACCGTGTGCCGACTGTCAATGTTCTTTGGGAAAACTGCTTTTCCACTTTGGAACGTTTCCAGAAGTCACACAAGAAGAAGGGGATACGAAGACTTTCTTTGAGAGTGCTTGGCTGCCAGCAGGACATCGTCGACATCCTCGTATGTGGGTGAGGATTAGTTGCTAGGCTAAAGTAAATTATGTGAAGGCCCACAGATTTAGTTTTTAAAATGTAACAGAACATTACTGAAAGGTCATTTTAAAGAGATTTTCTCACCGCTGGTCTAAGACTTATGATTATTTATCATCAGCTCTGTGGTTGCGATCTGATCACTGCAGCTGATGTGAAGGAACCCTTGAAAAGTACTCTAATTTCTTTGGACAGAAACTCCTTTTGAATTGCAGTGTCTGTTCCTGCCTTGTGATTATTGATGCTAAAAGGCCCAAGGTGACATGCAAACATGGCAACCATGACTGTCTTCACCTGATGGTTCCCAAATGACTCCAGCTGAAAACACTTTGACAAGGCAGAATGTACAACAGAGAATTAGAGGCCTCAGCCATCATAACAAGCTATTACACAGTGGTGGGAGAAGATCCTGTACTTGAGTAAAAGTACTACCGCCGTGCTAAATGGAGCCTTGAGGTGTGACTGTTTTGCAGACTGTCAGAATGTTTGTACATATCAGAAGCTTTCTCATCAGAGAGATGACACTGACCCACACACAGTGACAAGTTTTCTGTGGTGATCAGTTTTCAGTACTTGCTGCTGAGGACAGGTTTTGATTTGTTCTGGTTGCAGTTAATGAACCTGAAAGGAGCAAAACAAAAAGGGCCAACATGTTGAGGCCCACGTGGTGCACGTCCCATCCACCACCTCGACCTTCACGCCCTCGCTCTCTGCCTTGCTAAATAACGGGCCCACTGCTTCGTCTGGTGGTACAAAACCTTGGCAGTGGGTACAAATATTGTGCTGCATAAACATCGTCCAATATAAACAGAACTGTTAGGGATACTGGACTGCTGGCAGAGAGTTCAGGTAGACCCACCCAAAAATCGTTTCAAAACAAGCACTGCAGAATCATTAGTGGATAATCATTTGATTATTGAGCTTCTACACCTTCTGCCCTGTAGTTGTGAAGATTACTGACTTTGACTTTTACAGTTTTGGCCTTTTTGTTGCCTTTTGGAGCTTTTCTTGCTGCTCTTTTCTTTTTAATATGAGGCATTTGAAAAGGAACAGCAAGTATGAATGTTATTTATAAAAATCCATTTCTTGTAACCTATGGCAACTGGTATCTGAAAGAGAAGTGTGTGCCACCCGGGTCGTACAGAGAACAAAACAGCCTCATCGTATGACACAAGGACAACACTGCAGAGGTCCTGACCTTAGAATTGGGGTTTGTTGCGTGACAGCCAGAGAAAGATAAGGAAGAAACCCGGTCGGTGCGGCTGCAGCGTTTATCAGCGAGGCTAATCACCGTGATTAAACCTCAACATTCGATCGGTGTGGAGGAGGAAATGGACCAGAATTTTTTCAGCCAAGCTATTATGAGTGCACGTGTGCTCTGGGTGAACCTGCTATCTTGTTTTTGCCGCTGAATTTCTAATTTCCTGATCAACTGTACCTCTGGGGTCAGATTTTTAACTTAATTGGTAACCCGTTCTGCAGTTTGGGGGCCCAGTAAAGATCTGGATCACCATATGGCTGCATTAAGTCAGATTCTGACACAGACAGCCGGGGCAGATGTTTCCATCCATGGCTCAGCAGCTCAGATAAATCACATTCTGACGCTGCCTTTGTGTGCACAAGGTCTAACACAATTCCAGAGTGTGAAGGAGTGTTTGTTAAAGCGCTGGAGGTGACACCACAGATATATAATACTTTTTTAGGTTCAGACCAGCACAGAATACTTTATAGATTACATTGCAGCACTGCATAGTCTTATTTGCTGGGTTTTTTTTTAAACCATTATTTGCAGCTATTTTCTTGTTTGTCATGTTAAATCAATATCTCCTTTCATACACCCACAAAAAAATTGCATCTTCTCCAAGTTTATTTAATGAAACATTTTGTCTTGTTTGTCTATCAAATCTTTTTGAAGCAACTTGCAAAATATGGGCAGAATTAAAGGGTAGCTCCAGTATTTTCAGATCTTACCCTGTAAAACTGAGCACTTAGTTTTATTTAAAAAGATTTCAGAAGGTGTATAGTTGTATTTTTGAGCTTAGTATGGAAAATGTAAGGATATTTTGCTTGCAAAACTTGCCTTTTGTATGCATCTCCCAGAAGAAACTACTGGAGGCTATCGCCCTCTGAAGGTACAAAGCTAAATCGGCCAGGCTAGCCGATTAGCATGCCTAGCACACCCAATATCTACTTGTTATAACACTTCCTGGAGTAAACATAATCCATGCTTCATTTGCAGTCCCTCCAGATATATTTTTATTTTGCCATTTTCAGAAAGCAGGTTTGAACCAGTTTGCTATTAGCATCTGACAACATGTCAGTGTTTTCAGCTTGTTGCTCTGATACCAGCATGCAAAAATAAATCACTGATATCATGTCAAAACTCTTCTGATTGTAGTCAGCACTCTTTCTTAGCTAACCAAGTGCAAAAAGGGCATCTCACTTTGCAGTCAGCTATCTAGTATCTTGTTACACTATGGATGAATAATGACAAAAAGATACAGCATTGGAGGCAGGGCCCCATTCATCCGTATGAAAACTGCTGATATAATAATAATAAAAAAACTTTCAAAACCATGTACTTCATAGAGGTTAGATTGTTTTTCTGCACCAGCCAAACCATCATAAGATGCTGGATAAATAAAGCAACAATTTCTCAGCTTGTTCTTACACTGGAATTTTAAATGCTACAAGAATGACCATTTCATATCCACCAGCTGAACATTTGTATGTTTATAAAGTTCAATAAGGAGAAAAACACCCTCAGCTTGTTGTTGTTTTGCATTCTATTTAAGTCGAGTCCTACAGTTTCTCCACAGAGACCAGGAAAGCCTCACCACTTCTACGCATGCCATTTGGTGGATGCTTTAAACTGAGCTGCCTTTCATTTCCATTTTTAGCATCAATCCCACTCTAACCTGGCAGCTGAGGCCAGGCCGTGTCAGTCTGTCGTAAAATTCTCCCTTGATTTACATCCCAGTCCATGTTTTGATTTTCTACCCGAGTGACAGAAAAGTTTCTCTATTGTCTGGAAACCTCTTTACATTCAGGTGGCGTAGCAGGCAGACAGGGGGAGATATTCAACAGGTGGAAGTGAGATGGAACAGTAAACAGAGAGCCTGCAGAGACGGCCCCAGGCTCACTGACATTCCTCAGCACTAAAGGCCCAGATCGGGAGGTTTTGCCAAGGAGCTAGCAAAGAGGGAAACAGGGGATCAACTCTGAAATGATTCAACATTTCGACTGCTTCTCTTGCTGTTTTTACACAAAGGTGCTGCAACAGACACTGTGATTTGTCTTGAGTACCCTGCGAATCCAAAGGGATGTCATTCAGGAGGACTAATGCAGCGAGAGCCAACAGTTTTGGTCTGCAAACAGTGAATTACATCAGCTCTGCTCATGAAGACAATGAACTTAACTGCACAGAAAGGAGGGCAATTGTTTCTGATGGCTGATGCAAAACATGAATTGTCATGTTAAAGATTTTGTTCCACTTTAATACCTACACTTAATCCCAGCTGACGCTGCATTGCAGAGAATTCCTGTGCAAGTGCTGTTTCTCCTCCCCTGAGCTTGAACTTTCAAATTCCATTTTAGCAAAAACATTTCCCAGGCAATTCAAAACCTTTCATAATTCAGACTCGTCTAGACTCCCCGGTGTATCACCCCTAATGTAACTGTTGCCCAGACAATGCGTTTGCCTATTTATCACCAGTAATGACGAACCAAAATGCAAAATGGAGATACAAAATGAACATTAAAAAAATGAAACCGCGTGATTGATGCCGGATCCTCTGCAAGCTGGCACGCTGGGGAGCAGAATAAATGAACGTCAGAGATTCCCTTCTGGGCAGAAGCACAGAGTGAAGGAATCTAAAGCACTTTAATGTCTCCGTCTCCATTTTTCACCAACATCTGCACACACAGCCTCTGCCGCCTTATCCCACACTCTCTTGCTCCCTCTCCTGCTCTCCTAAAGCTTCAAACTTTTATGTTCACGCTCGTCATTTGATTTGCAAGCCAAATTCATTCCTCTCCCTCACAATGTGCTGTGGGGCCCCACCTCCCCCCCGTCCCACCACAAGCTGCACATGGAAGCAGCTCCAGTAACGCTGTTGGCAGACATCTGGAAATGCTTTGGCCCTGCCCTGGAGGTCACTGTCTGGACCAATAGAGACCGTACCTCAACCTTTGCATTGTGACAAGCCTTCATATATCTCCCCCCGACCTCGGGTACTGTATGGAAACACCCCCCGCCGACTGTCCCATTTACACACCACCATCTCTACCTCCCTTCCTCACTCCTCTCTTTCCTCTCTGCTCATTTCCTACCTCCTTCATCCTCAGCTCCGATCCTAACCACCTCCTTCTGCTCCTTCCTCTACCTCCACCTCTTGCAGTATTTCTGCCTCAGTCTGCTCCTCTTCAGATCAGATTGTTTTAGTCTGCAACAAAGATCAGAGAAAGTCAAGTTCAGTCCAATCATACCTCCCTGAATTACTCCTACATGAAAGACAAATGCAACCCTGTCACTCTGTTGCTGCTGTGCAAACAGAACAGACAGACTGACATCCAGTCATCTGTGATGTGGCACTTTAATAAGTCTTTGTGGTGTTGTAGTTTTACAGTAGAACCCCAAACAGAACCAATTGTAATATGTTATTACACATTAATGTGTGATTCCATGGAATGACTTCTGTTGTCAGGTGGGAGAAGATGCAAGGACACACAGTGTTACCCAGCAGTAACTCAAGTACCGTACCCGAGTCCAGTTTAGAGCCGCTCCGCTGTATTTATTTGACAACTTCAGTTACTTTATAATTTAGTAACACAAATACCATCAACAAATAAATTACCACCCCACAGTGGAAACTGAAAAACTACTCAGCAGATAAACTCTGTAAGTCCCAGCTTCAAATTTAAAGTCACAAACACATTAATGCATACGCAAATATATAATATTCATTATTCTGAAATATGCCATTCTGTAGAATGAGTACTTCTACTTTTGGTACTTGAAGTATGTAACATCTGAGCATGTCTTCAGCCTCTTGTGTAATGAGGTACATGACTCTGCTGTATTTGTTGTAATCATCTCCTTGTATTTCAGGCTTGATCCAGTCGTTTCCTTTGTCCTGAAGGCCTGATGGACTGCATGGCTGCATCTCCTCGAGCAACTCCTCTCATGAAGGAAAAAGGAACGGATTTATGATTATTTCAGGTCTCTCTAATCCACCTTTGGACTTGAAAGCGAGGTCTGATCTGTGTCCTCCTCTCTCCTCCTTATCTCTGTCCATCATGGCTCCTCCCTCCATCGCCTCCCACCTCGTCCACCCCCCCTTCTCTCCACTGAGAGCGGGCCAATGTCATATTTTAAGAGGCCATTTTACACAACGCTATTTATCTGCACACCCTTGGAGGAGCGAGTCGGGGTGGCATCAGAGATTAGCAGGCAGAGGCAGACATATTTATTTGGCTGTAACAGCGTGTGGGACGCAGGGCTGTTGACGGCACCACCGTTTGGCCAAAAAAAACAATGTTGACCTTGTGTGAAAGAAAGTGTGTGTTCTTTGTGTCATGTATCAGGTATTAGCTGTCAGTATCACAAGCACATAAGCGTGTTATTTTTCACTTTCTGCGCACGAGGAATGACAAAATATGTACGTTCCATGCAGGCGGAGAGACAGAGTGAGCAATAGAGAGGATGTGAGAGACCTCCAAACTATTTCCCTCAGCTGTTGGTGTAACAGGCATATTTTTCAGGATGTCGCAGCATGTGGGCCCAGGCTCTGTTTGTCCAGGATGACACCCTTCACATCCATTCATCAACGTCCCGCCAGACCTCCACTGACCTTGATCCTCCGCCTGTGTGTGAAAGTGAGGGAAAGACAGTTTGGAAAGGAGTGATGGAATGCAGTCAGTTCTTGGGTGGTATTTTAATTTCTGTGTGTGTGCATGTGTCTCAGCAGGACGGCAGCTCCTGCACAAGAAAAAAATAAAAAGTAAAAAAAATAAAATCAACATCCGGTGGCAGGATTCAGGCCAGAGAACGATCAGGTGACGAGAAGAAAACCTCTTAAGCGATGTGTCTTTATCAGCTCGTTTAGTCGACGTGGGAATGTTCATCACCTTGAAAGAGGTGATTGAGAGCCAAACATAGCCGGACATTTGTTATTCTAACATCTTAATGATTTCGCCTTTTAAGCCGCACAAGACCGCAGTCCCTCCAGGTGCCCAGGTGACAGATGGCTGGCCCGGGTGGGGGTCCCTCCTTCTGCAAGTTATAGATGGACACCTCGTCTCGGGCACACACACATACATACTTATACAAGGAGAAAAAGGCAATTAGGGCCAGTACGGAAGGGAAAAAAAGGCTTGATGATGATAGAGTTTTACGTTCCACGCCTCGTGCCCTGAACATTTTCCTGCACAAAGGAACAAGCTGAGGCTTTTCCAAGGGCAAACATGAGGAAGATGAATTGGACTGACTTGTGCGTATCACCAGAAATCAGCTAATTTCAGGGATTTGGGGCATTTGATTTTTCATGTACATACTGTAGGTCGTAGAAACATGTGGTTTTGATTCATGGTCGAATGCTTACAACAGGAAATGATAAAGCCATTATTCAATGTGAAAAACAGCTGCATGTGAGGTTCAGGACTAAAAAAAAAAAAAAAAAATGCATTTGACATATGATCATGTATGTCAGCTGGAAAAGACGTGAGCAGAGGTTCTGGGAGTTCAGTCAAACTGGAGACACAGTAAGCTGATATTTTGCTTTATGTCAGCTGAAACAACATCTGATGCATTTTGTTCACTTTATCTTTCTTTTCAATGTGCTGCGACAGTCAGATAGTCACATAAAACTTATTAATAAATCTAAAGTTTCGTTCATTTCTACAGCATTTAATGTGTCTGTTTCAGCCATTCTAGCAGCTTGGCTGCAGGGATTGCAGTGCCAGTCTTTGGTCCAGACTGAAATGTGTCAGTAGAATGAAATTTGACACAACATTCGTTTTCCCCGTCAGGATGAGCTGTGATCACTTTCTTGAGCCCTTCTCTTTTCATCGATTTCTATGAGCAGTTGGTGAAAATACAACATTCCTGCTAAATGTCAGCATGTTAACACTGACACTGTGAGTGTGTTAACTGCACTAGCATTAGCACTTTTAGCTGAGCAGCACGTTTAGCACACAGAAGATGTAAATTTGACCAGTGATTTGGTGTACTATGTCAGGCAGAGCTCTGAAGTCTGGTTTACATCAGCTGGTTTATTTATGCTCCAGAATCACTGGCAACCAGTGGAGAAAATCCAAGAAAATACTGCTCAGGACCAGCTCAAGTCTGGCACCTAATCGCTCATATATTTGGTTGGTCTTTGGTTTTTGCATGGATTAAACCAATACATTTTAACATGTTCATTAGTTTAGCGGTGCTGGTGAGCGAGAAGCAGGCCAAGTGCTAAGTTAAATTGTTTCACCAAATGTTCCTTCAGGAGTTTCCTTGGAGCGCAAAGCCTTTTCCATTTAATCTAACTGTGGCACCTTTCAACCCAGCCCCCTAGAAATGATGCTTAAACAGTAATTTGCTTTGCCAAATGCATTTTGGAAGAAACGTAACTGCTGGCTCCATTACATCCAGTCACAATCATTTTTCTATTGAAGAAAACTGCATTTTCCAGTCATTTTTTAACTTTTTGCAGCATTTAATCAAGACCACAATCTTTCCTCAAGCTTAATAACCAAGTGACCATAAAATGTTGATCAAGCTTGAGTTGAAACAAGTGGACTGGACTGTAAGAGCTGAAGTTGTTGGTAAAACAAAGTCACTGAACTTTGGGAAAACAGTTTCTGTTTGAACGTTTTTGTACTTTGCACATACGTTTAGTAAAAGTGTAATAAAGACTAATTCTCGTGTTTTTGTCACATGTAAATGTGTTTTAGGACACAGGATTAAATCTCCCAGTGCAGTCACTCAAAGTTTGTTTGTCTAAGCAAATTAGACATCCTGAGCTGTTTTGATAATCAAAACTTGTCTTCAAGAAGAGAGATGCTCTCCAGCCAGAGCATCCCTCTCCCGTCTCTCTTTGTGCTTCTCTGCTGAATTAAGACAGATGCATTAGTCTGAGCCGGGGCCTGATTGATGATGAGTTCCAACCCACAGACAAATTAAAAGACTTTCTATCTTGTAAATCTTGATCTTGGATTGTCTTTGTATCTGAGTGCAAAGTGATAATCCACTGAAAACCTGTCTTTTGAACATCAAATAACAACAAATCTAAAAATCTGCATATTTTGGGGGGTTCACGTTCAACAAAAACTTCACACTTCACGGTGAAGCCAAGCAGAGGGAAATGAAATGCTTTGATGAAGTTTTCAGCCTGCTGCGGGTGTAAATCATGCTAGTGCTGACCTGTATATTAGCTCTTTATGTCGTGTTTACGACTGTAGACAAATCAGTTACCCTGCAGGATATTTACACCAGGCCCCTGACAGCCTCCCTCAGCTTCAGTGGTGCTTAAGCTCACTGCAGGGCTGCATGATGGTTAACCCCCCTCGCCCCACCCAGGCACACTTTCCCTGGGTCCAGTTATTTATGGTATGAGTGTACAGCCACCTTCCGTCCAATTAAAGCTGAGTGCTGGCTTTGTGCAGCCCCCTGTTCATCATTTCCCTTGCGGGGGCTGTTGGGGGGTGTTGGCGGTGGGGGGGTGTACTCTCGCTTTCCATCTGACCTGCTCTCTGGGGTCAGGGGAGTCTGAGTTTAAGGGAAATGCCACTGGATTTCATCTTTCAAATATATTATCCCCGTGCCGCTCGACAGTTCAATTTGTAGAGTCTGAACTTAGAGGGAAAATCAAGTGGATGCATTATTCGCCTACGTATGTCAACCACTTATTGATTTGGAGCTTCAGCAGTTCTTTTCCACAGTCCACAGAGACACGGATGAACAGTACAGCATTAAAAAGAGACAATAAATACATTCTTGCCACATACAGTCCTTATTGGGATGAGTTAGAAACTATTGCTTCTACCTAATAACGGCCTTGTATGGGCAGGCATGTGGCGATATGATGCATACGGCACAGGTTCAACATGTCGTACTATGTTGTGGTGCGGCGGACATGGTGATATGTTGTTTGTTTCATATCTGGACATTCAGTCTCTCCTTCTCGTCTGTCTTTAACAAGCTCGAAGCACATCTGATTTCACCATCCTGGAGTCCCTCGCTGTCCAGGGAACAATCCCCCTGCTGTTCTGGGCAGACAGGCGCTTCGGAGGTGAGCACAGCCTGTTAAAGTCTCAGACTATTAAAATCAGCATGCTGTGTGGTTTTCGCTTTAGTGATCGGAAATCCACATAAACAATGCAAGGCCTGTCTCACCCTGATGGTCCGTTAAGGCCAGGAAAACTGTCTAAACTGGCAAAGTCTTTAGCACGCAGCTCTAAAACAAAAACTGCTAGCATGATGGTGATGCATGCCAGGGCCTGTCAGAGACTTGAACACTTGACTCAATTCAAGTTCAACTTTTTAATGACAATTAATGGACACAGACGGCCTGTCCTACAGGCTTCCTAGCAGCATTGAGGTGAGAGGTCGTTTCCCTTGGTGGAGTGAGCGGGGATAGTCAGAGCTAATGTTGAGTTCCCCTCACAGCATGCACATACATCACAGTGACATGCTAAACCAGGGCTGTAGAGCCCCCAGAGGGCACGACCCACACTGGGAGGATGCATCAGAGCGCTGAGCATGTCAGCACCATAACCTGGACTCAGGAGGCTCAAGATGGATCTGTATTTTCCCTCCTTTGACTCGTGTGCTACGTTTAACCTCTGTTCTCTCTTTTAGCCTTTTGTCCATGTCTTCTTTTTCCAGATTTTTATTTCTCATGCCTTCTCTATTTTGCCAGAGGAAGTTTAAAATAGATGGAGCTATATTCCCTGTTTGCTTTCTCACAAATACGCCTGCACAATTTTGTATATCAGGAAACAGAATAAACATCCAGTTTATTAGCATTCCCCGAGCTTCTGATACCCGCGCACATAAACAGGACTTTTCTGTTAAACTCTTGCATGTACACAGACCATAAAGAAAATACACAGTGTGGGCCCACTGTTTGTCAAAAGAAAAAAAAAAAAAAACCCGAGTCCCCAAGAAGGCTCCAAACACTTCTGTTTCTCCGGGGGTGAGTTAAAACTTTGAGCCCTGACGTGGTCTCAGGTCTCAGAGAGGTGACTGGTGCCATCACTGCTGCCCTGGGAAGCAGCAGGAGACGGATGAGGGTGAGTATGGAGGACCTAAGGTGTCATGGAAATACTAACAAAACATGAGCTGTTTACACAATAAAAATAGGCATGAATGAATTTGTATACAACTGGAAGCCAAACACACTGACGGAGCTGATTCTGCTGGCATCGGGCCTGCCCACGTGCTGACCAATCAGAGCAGACTGGACAGTGTGAGACAAGTAATGTGTTATCTTGGCTTTAAAGCATGTAAAGCTATCCTAGTAGTCAAAATAAAAATATGAACCTGAAAATGTGCATAATATGGCAGCGAGTTTGACATGCTTTTGTTGTTGCCCTGATGGAATCATACTGAACTCACCATATGGTGTTTTCAATCCATCTGTACTTGCTTTTATTTGTCAATTTCAGTCTTTGAGACTCAGTCAATATTCAAATATCTGATATCTGACATTTTGAAGGGTTTGCCTGTCTAGACAAGTGCAGCATGTGTGTGTGCACGTGTGTGTGTGCACGTGTGTGTGTAGTCAGGACACACTTTATCCATCAATCATATCTGGGAAATGAAATGTCTCTCTGTGCCTCTGTTGTTTCATTTGACACAATAAACACACACACACACACACACATTTGACCTCAGTTTCATCAGGCTACAATGCTATCTCCTCCTCCTTGTTCACTCCTCTGTCTTTACTCTTTTTACCTTTCTTTCATGTCTCACCTTCCACCTCCTCTTCTTCTTTTCCTCTTTGCTCTCCTTCACTTGCTACATCTCCCTTCTGCTCTCTTCTTTTTTCCACCGTTCTCCCTTTCCTTCCTGTCCTCATTTATATCCTTTACCTCCTCTCAGCTATCAGTCTTCCTGCAGTCTCATTATCTCATTTCTCACCTCTGTTCTTCTTTTTATTCTTCATTCATCTCTTTTGCCAATCCTCACCTCCTCCTTTCTTCTTTCATCTTTACTCTAATCCTGCTCATCCCTCTTCCTCTCCTCTACTCTCCTCCTTTTCTCCTCTCCTCTCCTTTCCTCGCCTCCTGTTCAGTGAAATAAGGTGTCAAAGTCACATACGATTGACGAGTCAAGGTGGACCGGACTCTTCCTACTCTGTAGCTGTCATTCAGACAGTGTGTGTGTGTGTGTACGTGTGTGTGTGTGTGTGTGTGTGTGTGTGTGCGTGTGTGTGTGTGTGTGTGTGTGTGTGTGTGCGTGTGTGTGGCGGTGGGTAATAGCACTGACACAGCAGTCTAAGTATGAGAGGAGAATATCGCCTCAGCGACAGCTGATGATTAGATTGCCTCGACTCAATCAAAAGGCGGATGTTGTCCTCAGCAGTTGAGGAAATGATTCTGCCTCTGGTGTGTCTCCAGAAGAAAGTCTTTGGAGTGAGAGTATAAAAGAGAGCCAATAATTAATTGAGGAAGCAGAGATAGAGGGTGGCGGTTAAGGACGGGGATTACAACTAAATGTCATTGACAATTAATTTTCCATCGCACAAAGGCAGAAAATGAAGAGAGGCATAATCTGTTCAAGTCAATCAGATCCTAAATCCCTGTGACAAGCGCGATCTATGATTAAGTGGCTGCTTCAACGTCGAGGTACCTTAATTAATCTATTTTACCTTGTCATCAGTTTTGCTTCCTGCAAGTCGTTAGGAAGGCACCTTTAATGGAATAACGAGCCGCTGTTCAGGAGATCCGGGCCTTCCATCACCATAAATGTTAGTCACTCCAGAGGGAAACTGAGGAGAGACGTCGCCTCGCTTCGATCTATCTGCTGGAGTTTGAGAGAAGAGCAACATACAGTAACTCATCTTTCACTTAACGCCACATCACTTTGTCACGGTGCTTCATCTTTTATAAAAGATGTATCTTTAGTCTCTTGGGAGTGTCATTTTCCTAAAAACTATTACTCACCGGTAAGATATGTGGTCCTTGTTGCAAGGTGTTTGCCACAGATAAGTCATCTCACACACACACACACACACACACACACACTACGCCCCCAGAAAGCTCCCAGCAGATGATGATGAATTGTCCGCCATGATTGTGCGTCATCATTCTTACACATGGCATGCAAACTGCAGGGTCTCACAAGCTGGGATGTATGTAAAAAGCAGATTGACTCACCACTTGTTCACACACACGTTAAAACACATTCAACACTTTCTGTATCCAAACACACACACACACACACACTAATCGCTCTTTTTTGTGTCACAGAACATGAGAAAGTGATTCAAAAATGCTTCCTTAACTCCCATCTGGAGGCATTTAAACAGTAAAACAGTTGAGCAGCAACGAGGGGGAACCTTTTCCAGCCCGAGTTCAGCTTTATTTACCCTGCTTATCTTCCCTGTGGAATCAACAGAGCTGGGCCTGGAGCAGCACTGTTTATTCAAATGGAGCAAAGAATAATACAGCTCCAGCCCTCAAATCCAGAAGCCTGAAGTCGTTTGTGTGTGGGTTGGGTTGTTTCTAATGGCTTTACGATCCAAAACCACATGTTTGACTTTTGTCCAATCCCTCACTCACCCTCTGCCTGCCTCCTCACCATTCACTCTCACACAGACTGCTTTCAGATGACCTAATCCTCTGGCAGGTATTTTGGACCTCTTGGGTGGCAACTGTCTTATTACGCCTCTAAATGCACAAATATGGTCACCTTAACACAATTATACAGACAAGGCTAACTGTTTTTAAGTGGGCGGTGATCATTTCCTCTGCGTAGCCTGTAAGCGCCAGCTATAGTGCAGGCAAGCGCTCCCATGTTAACACTGGTTGCTTTAATGCTTTGACTTGGTGGCTAGTTGGTTAGCTAATGATGCAAATATGCTAATTAAGTGTAATGGCTGTTGTTGTGGAGTAACAGGCATTTGTCACAGTGAAATGAATCAGCTGAGAACAACATTTATGTGCGCCGCAAATGAAGTCACTCAAGCTCTGAACTCATATGAGTGTTATGATTACGTTGTGTGCCAGCAGAGTCATGACCAGCGTGAACACACTGATATTTGACAGGTGAGAACTCAAGGGGTGTAAGTGACATGTTGGGCAGAAATAAGTTCTGTGTATGAAGCGAAAGTGAGGACACGTGTGTGTGAATCCAAAAAGTGAACTTAATATAGTAAAAAAATATTTTTTTCTTCCAATAAATGTCAAAATATTGTTCATTAAGTATACTGTTTTCCACTAATTTTAATGTTAGACTGAATAAACACAGTCAGCACAAAGCATTTGTGCTATAATTTTAAATTAAAACAATAAAATAGAAAGCCTGTCCATGCAGTCAAAGAATGGCAAAATATTTTCAGAAACATTTCTATATTACCACAGGCACACTTTCCACTGTTTTCAGAGGTCAGCTTTCTTCCTAATAATGGAGACGTGAGCTCGGACCAGAGGTGTGCTGGCTCCAAATCATGTAGTCTTATCAGGTTTGGTCTCATTTCATAGCTGCAGCTCTTTGGGCTCCCCTTTACCCAAGTGGATCCAAGCAGATTGGATCTTATTGTTTGATGTGTCATAATATTCAGAGGAACAAAGCTGATATATCGTTTCTATTATTTTGCCTGTTAAAGCTTTGACTTTCTGAAGGGACTCAGCACTCTGGGAGTTTCTGTATTAGCATTCAGTGGTTATTTGGTCTCCTGTCTTTGCCTGAAGGAACAATGTGCCAACTCCACCAGCTCCTTCCACTTCCCCACAACTCTCTTCAGATATCAAATAATAAAGTATTTTTTCTAATCAAAACTCCAATGGATCTTAAATACAGACTTGACTTTGGTGTTTTTTTGTTTTTTCTTTTTTTTTTGTAAGATCTGGGTCGGTGGGTCTGTGCCAATGTTGTGGTTCAAACTGATAAGACTGGCTGAGGAAGTCCCTTCCCAGCGTCATAGGGCCAGAGAGGAAACAGGAGGTCAGCCCGTGGAGTCAGATAAACTACGTCCCCCAGCAGATAGCTCCAGCCTCCAAAACTCTGCCTGCCAAAATGGCCAACACTCCCTGTGCTCATCAGGTCCAATCATAACAGAAAGTCACAGAGTGGAGAGGAGACATTGTACACAGAGGGAAAAACACAGGAGGGGGAGGCACAAGGCAAGAACGCTGGGATGGTAAAAGAGATTTGAGTTGCATGGGCAAGAAACCACATCATGGACAGCAGTAGGCCTGCTCTCACAGTGCAGATCAAGTGCTCAACACTGTCTTGATGACTGACCCATAGAAGTATTTGACACAGGACAGTCTGTGTCCTTATAAAATGTAACACACAACTTGATTCAGATATCCATACTCTGATCTTCGGCAGCCGTAGCTCATTCTGCTGTAGATACCAAAGCGTCGCACATGTTGGCCATGAATGAGAACTTCCACTGTTAGTGTTGGCTTGGTATCAGAGCTGACTGGGGCCAACCTGGGACAGTCGCCTCCCTCAACCAGAACTTGCACTATAGTGATTGGCTCCACAAATGGTTGACAAGCACTGTTTCTAAAAGACCTGCGTGTCTGTGTGCGATGCTGCCACAAAGTCTTTAGAACACATGCACAGCGCGAACCTGCACTTTGGTTAAGGTCAAGCACAAAGAGCACTTGATCGGGTTTAGGAAAAGATTTGTAGCTTGGTGTCACACAGGACAAACGCTGTTCTGTTGGGTGAAGTGTGTGCGTCTCATCCAGAAGCTACACGTTACCAACTACATCTGAATGAAACCCTGAAGGATGTGCCAACGCTGTGTGTTTGAGTCTCCAGGAATGAGACTGAACCTTTTTCAGACAAATGTCCTACATTTTGTGACAAACAAACAGAATTCACACAGATAGTAGAAGTCTTTGTCAGATAATCATAGCTACAAGTCACAAAAGGACCAAAGGGCAACCAACACCAGCAGTGTATGATGCAAGCGTCAATACTCACATCCAAGTACTTTTCTGTGTAGAGCCTGACAAGAGCTGCATCATTGGGATACGCTGCTGTCGTTCTTCGCAGTATTAATGGATGTCAGCTGTCACATTCACTGTCTGGACCCGCACATCACCAGTTACTGTACCCTGCTTTTGGTTTGGATGTCAAATGATGTAACAGCAGTGTGTGTTGCACTTGATGCTGGTGTTTTTCTTGAGAGGACAGTCTCAGACAGGTACCTGCTGAAATAATTGGCTTATTCGTGATGAACTGATCACTCTCTGCAGGCTTATTAGTACAGTCCAAAATACTTTGCAGTGAACCATGCATCAGCAGTAATTCTGTGCCTCTAAGGCTTATTTCTAGCCAGGCTTATCAGGTGATTATTGATGTATGGTTAAATCTCATTACTGGCCCCTGGCTGTCATCTGACAGTTTTCCAGACTATGTCTAATTAAATTTACCCTTTTCAAAGTCATGGATGTACAGGCATTTATAAAACTAAACTTCACTAAGAGTAACCAACCACCTGAGGGGTAGTAAAGAGTGTCATCATCTGAATATTTGAGTTTTCTCAGGTCCCGGAGCATTTTGACATCAATCAGGGAGTTTGTGGTGTATGTGTATGTCCATGTGTGTTTGTGTGCGACGTGAACCTCCAAAGCCACCTTCACAGTGTGGTGTAGTCTGGGTGAAGGGCGGGGCGACGCTGCCAGCTAACAGTCCTCGTTCCAATAATACAAAACACAAATGAAGACAAACTAAAGATACATAAAACACACTTTGTCGTTTGTGATTCTTTTGTTTTCCTCATTGTGGTGCTTGTAGCTTCGTTTTGCACCGATTACAGCAGCCAGTCCCAGTGCAGACAAACTCTCTTTGTGATAAGGCCTTTCTCAAAAGGTCCGAGTGTGTGCTGTGAGTGGAGGTAAATTGGCTGCAATAATGATTTCTCTGGCCTCGCTGTTAAATAAATTATAGGTGGGCGAAATAATACAATTCATACACAATTTACCAATGCATGGCCACATCTGGACCACAGAAAGGCTGTATTTTTGACTGTTAGACAGCCTTTAATTGAGAAAATAATTAGGTTCAATCTAAACCTCAAAATTGTTCAAATATTAGTCCCTTCATTTCATTTTGTTTTTTGGATGCCTCCACGCTTTAGCCAAATATCATATTTTTCTATGAATGCAACTTACCTCAGAGCCATCTCACACTGAGCCATAATTGCGCTGTTGTTCAGCGTATTACTTTGTGAAATACACATTATAATGTATCAAGGTGTATCATCGAAATGCTGAAAACATTATGGGTGCATTTTCAGCTTGCAGTGCAGCTGCTTGCTCCTTAATAGCACTCACACACAAAAAAATTGCTGGGTTAAAAAACAAGCCAATTACAGTGTGCCCACACTGCTGGGTCAGAACACATGCTGGGTAACCACATCGCTGCTTTTACATCCATATTAATGTAATTTCTGTTTTAAATTGTGTTTTCTATGTGACGCAGTATTTTGGCTATTTCAAACCCCAGTAACACAATACGCAACGCGAGCAGTCCCAGGAAACATCTGGATTCACCATAAAAAGCATCCGAGAGCCACTTTAAATGGCACGATGGCTGTTACTTATTTGTGTCTTATATTATTACTTTACTGTGACAAAGGTCGATACTCACGAGCCTCGGCTGCCGTGTATTCAGAGTGCTTTTTGACTTGTTTCACATCGTTTAAGGTGCTTTTAGTTAAAGTCAATCCAAGTGATAGAAATACTTCTGCTACTTTACTTAAAGTCGTGAAGTGTGGTGAGATCACGATTTGATCAAATCAAACCTGATAAAAACGTTATTTATTTATTTATTTTTTATGTTATGTGAGCCCACCAGAGTGGCCATGGTTTAACAGCCACAGAGTGACGTGGAGCAGAGATGAGGCAGATGTTCAGGACTGGACTGAGGTGCTGAGGCTGCTCTGCTAGCTGAATGGCTGTTTAGCAAGTGTGCTGACCCTCCACTTTGTCATTCGTGAGGACAATGAGTTCAGCTTGTTTCACTCGCTGCCTCTCTGTCCTTCCCTGATGGATTTTTAACCTTTGCTCTCTTTCTTCTCATCCTTGTGAAATTTAACAAAGCCTTCCTTCATGTTTTAATCTGCTTTCGTTCTGCACAGATTCTCTTTCTCTCTTTTCGATTTCTCCACAAAGCCCTCTTATTGTGGTATTTCATGAGAGATGATTACAGACGTAGCCACAGCACTTCTTTTTTAAATTCAGAGAGACTCTAATTATTATTTGCAGGCAAAACTCAGACTGGAAGAAGATTGCCACACACACATACACACAACCACAAGACCACAAGACAGTTGCAGACACAAACAAAATCTAATGAACAAGAGGCTTACAGAGTCTTAATGTGCTTCAAACCTGTCGTTATTATTATTATTGGAGTGCTAAATGACCGCATGTAAGGAATAATGACTAGCAGGCAGATACAGGAAGAAGAAGAGGTGTCATCTGGTGATATTAATGTGGATTCATTATGTCACACACTCCTTCGTGGACTCTGTCAACATACACAGTATGATACAAGACCACAACAGACTACAGTTTTATCTGCTTACCTGCAGTCATAGAAGAACATAGTTTGTGCGCCTTATGGAGCGCCTTGGTTGACTGATGAGGCGTATAATGTGTCATGATTACCTTTACCTTACCTTTGTGTAACACATACAGCCATGACTCACGATACTGCATGGACCGTTAAGCCATACGAGTCATAATTTGACCTTTTGCTTGTTTGGTCAGCACCAGTGAGCACATCGGCATAAACAACCTTCACTATCCAGGGTTCATTTTAACAGAACCAGAAGATTAGGAGAGGAAGAAACTGGATTGTGTCACCACCAGGAGGTTTATGCATGATGAATTCTTCAGCCTACACTGTACAGTCTTCCCCATTTAACCAGCAGTTATCCATTTGCCATTTGATCACCACTCCACCCCATTGGGCGAGCAACTGATACTGTGTCTGTTCCTGCAGAAGCCAAAGCCAACAGTGACCTCTCTTATAGTGCCCGTGTCTTAAATTCTGTCTACTAATGAATGCAAATTGTGCCATGTGTCAGCCTGTTAGCAAAAAGCCATTAGCAGTGCATCTGGCCTGTGCAAACATCGTCACTCTCTTTGCTGTTTGCTCATGTCCTGTATACCTAATGAAGAAGAGCTCAATTAGAACTGTAACACGTAACTCACTCTCTCATTATGTGCAAGATTGATGCCATTGAGTCCAGGAAAAAACTGCAGATCTGCCAACGGTGCCTTGACACACCTGACTTCCCCTTTGCTCTCTTTTCCTCACCCCTCATGACAATTTCACAGTCATTTTCATTTTAAAATGAACCCCTAAAAAAAGCTATCAACTCTATGAGCACCTAGCAAGAATGACTTGTCAAAGATTGATACCCCTCTGTGCTCTGTAATCAGTTGGCAGAGAGGGAATGAGATGGAAAATGCTGTCGCTCGGCCTCTTTTTCTCTCCACCTTCTCCTCCGTTGTTGTCTCTGGGTAAAGGAGGCAGTGATAGACTGAGGCTGTCATTCCCTAAGAGGAGCCCTGGCTTTGCATATTACCCCCTTTCTCCATCACCCTAATGAAAACACCAGAGAGATACCTGGTCGGCAATTGATATCCACACCCCAGAGCGCGGTGATATCTTTATCCATCACACAGTCTGCTGCGTCCTCTGCCATAAAAGTGTTTCATGTGGCTGCACATTGCACCGCATCCCAGGCCACGCGCTGTACATATGGTGGAAATATGCTAAATAAAACCCCCATTGTCCTTCCGGGGAATACACTTGAAGTGGGATCTTCAGGGAGTGAAATATTGCTGGAATACTGGAGAAAATGTGGTCTCGATTGTTTACGGTCAAGGACACTAGTATGCAATATGGATGTAATGATATTATATAAAGTCGCTACCTGTAAATTAGCTTTAAAGAGTGGCCACAGCAGGTTCAAGGTGGGAATCATTGAGCTTATGGTACAGGTCATCAGTTCGTGCAGCAAACTTTAAACTGACTCTGGGCAAAAATATAATTTTAAATTTGAGTCCTAATGAGGAAAATAGCCTCTGGGTAAATATTAATTTGTTGTTGGTCAACTATTAATGAATATTAGGCTGCGGGGAATTCTGTTTTTCATGCCAAATGACATTGGTAGCAAATCAGAGGAGTAGAGGGCTACCTCAGGATAGCAATTAGCCTCTAATGCAGCCTGAAAAGTCCCAGCTGCCGTGTGTCCAATCCCAGTTTGTGACAGTCACTTAAACGCTGTATTGCCTTCGCCTTTTCAGGCCTCGGGGAAAGTCGAGCGTGTCGCCTCCCTCTCGTTAGTCTCTTTGTCTCCTAATTTTTCCATCCTCTCAGTGAAACTCCAGAGCTTCACAGAGCCAAGGCTGAGACAATGAACGGGTGTCTTTTCCCTGTCCTGTCACTGTATTCTTTAGTCACATACTTCAAATTTCATTCCTCTTGCATGTGCTGCTACCACACACTGAAAGTCTTTTTTATTGCATGCGCTCAGAATATCACCTTCACCAAGGTCAGCCGTTTGTATAATCTATGAAGCGGCTTTTTGGTCTTAGATGGAGTTTTGTGTTTCATTACAAATGCCTTATTTTGTAAGTGTAATACTTTTTCATGTGTGCGGTCAAAAGGAGCGATAGTCTGGTTTATAATAACATGGAAGCTGAAGTGCCCGGCTTAATTACATTCATGAATTCAGTTTATTGTACACTAGCTTTTATGTACATAATAGCACTGATGCCATGGCAGTGAAATGCACAGCTGTAGTGGCTGTCACTGAAATTACAATTCTGTGTTAGATTTGTCATTTGCACATCCATAGCATTTCTGGAAAATGCAAGAACAAGTGCAAACTTCATTTATGTCTTTTGCAATGGTTTGAATCTATCCCACAAGCATTCCACTCCTTTGTTCTCAACATGTTTGCCCTTTTCTCTTTACACTCTTTACTTTACTTACTATTTTCTGTTTGTAAAAAAAGTATTGTCACTTTCCAGTTGCAGTTTGGTTAGGTTTAGGCAACACAACCAACTGCTCAGGATCAGTTCATTGTCTATTCACCTTGCTAGGGGAAAGTCTGGCAAAGTTTCTTAGGCTACAGATTTCTGGAGCTTTACAGCAAAAGCATTCTTCTCGTGTTAGAAAACAACTCTATAAACATAAAATGGCTCCATACAGCTTGTTTGGCCTAATACAACCCTCTGAAAGTCCTAAGATCACAAATTGACTGACAAGTCAATGTGGTTAACAGTACTTGCAGCTCCCTCTGTCATTCAGTGTGTCACTCCCTCGGTCAGTGTCAAGCTTCATCACACACCTTCTCTCTTCAGTGTTTTTATGTGATCTAACACACTCTGGCTGACACAGAAGTAGAGCCCCCTTAGATTAACACTTCAGCTTGACCATTTCAAGAGCTGCTTTAGCGTTGCCAAGGTGAAAATTTTAGCAATTTTGCAGGTTTGAGAAAATTTTGTCTTCATTTGCTTTATGATGACATATCCTTGTGGTCCATCCCCCAGTTGTTCACACTCGTGGCTGATGCCCTCGTGCTGGATCAACCTCCGGTGACCATTTCAGTCTGAATCTGCTTACAGTGTATGTGTATCAGGCACACACTGTAGAACATGAGGAGGAACAATCTCAGACACACATGAATGAGCAACACATAAAGTAAACACTGGTACAGACACACACACACTCACACTCATCCGAACTGCAAATACATGCAACCACAGGCATGCACACAAACAATTACTCCAGATAATGAGGTCAGTACGAGGACTGATAAAATGCCAAGCTGATGAAAAAGGAAATGTAAATTTCATAATCTCTTGCATCAGACATCCTTCCAAGAATCACCACTCTGTCATGTGTGAGGGGTTTGAGCGTCCCTGGGACTGCTGGTGCTGAAAGAAGAACTTCAGTTCCTCCTGCTTGCCTTTTGGAGGACTCCTGGTCAAGTCCAACTGCGATGAGAACCAGGGTAGACCCAGCTGGAGAGATTATCTAGCTCATCACCTGCCACCACCACCACCCAGCCTAACCCGGACGAATGGGTGGAAGGTATCAGCCAACAATGGCTCAACAGTGTGCACTTTTTCTTCTCAGCACTGTTCATTTTCATACCACCCACCACCATCAGCACCACGGGGCAAAGGTACACAAACAGAGAGGAACAGAAGCAGGTCTGAATCAGCGGCGACAGTCAAAACAAATGAGGGGGATAAATGGAGCAGCTGTTTTCGATTTCGCTAAATACCCCTTTTCATATAGGCGGCAAAAAATAATAAAGAGACACAATTAGTGAAGCACTCACTTAAAAAAAAAGCTGTTTCTTTCTATGTCCCACTGGGCTAATTATAAATGATCTGTTAAGAGAGACAGAGAGAGAAACGCAGAGTGAGAACCTGCAAAGGGAGGTCAGGTGAGGTTGCTCCATCTGCAAGTGAAAGTAGTTGTTGTGGAGCAAAAGGCCGAGCAACCACCCAGAGACTGACCTGGCTGCTGAACGAGGGCTGAATATGAGGGAGAATAAAACAGAGATAATGCACATTCAGATAATCATTCTAACTGTCAGTGGTTAATTTTGTGCTAAACCTTCAAGCCCTTTTCTGCTCGCTACATTAACCGAAGGTATTGTGAAGCAACCTGCTTGTAATGTGCTTAACAATGCATTAAATGGCGTGATTAAGCAGCTGAATTAGACGGGGAAGCAGACAAACACAAGGCCAGGCCAGACAGGTAGGAAGAGAAGCAAACAATCAGTCAACATAAACCCTCCTTATCTCCTGGCTGATGGCTGTATGGATACACGCACTCCTGTATTTTGATGGAATTAATGCAAATAGTGAATGACAGGACAGATCACTTTGATGGTGTGTGTGAGTTGAGAGGTGACGTCTTCTCGACCCTGAGATCAGTTTGTGTTAGACAATAATCTTGTTTTGAGATTAAATGTTTTGGTTTTCAGCCCACAAGGTTCATCCTGCGATTCCAGTGATTGCAAATGTTGATGACTGATTTAATCATATTACTTCACTTTTTAGGTTTCAGCCTTTGCAACACCCCATAAAAAAAAAATAAAAGATTTAATTTCCTGTCAGTTCATCGTGGATGCATGTTGAGGGCGAATGACTGCACAGTTATGAAACTGAGTTATTTATGTACATGTTACACACCATTTAATAAAACATGGCATATATCATTACAGGCTGTCTTTGAACTGTAGATTTCGGAAAATAAATGTAAAGCGAGCAAACTGCACTTGAAAAATTGTTGAGTAGAGGGGTTGTCTGTGTGTAATTTAAAGGAGTAATGGGGGTGAATGAGGGAAGCCCGCAGAGCTTGGCTGTAGCCACCAAACAGTGTTGATGTGGGCACTATATCACTGCAGTATATGATTACAGCAAAAGCTAAGAGTGTTTTGGCTAGCAAAGCTGCCAGGGTGACTTAATGCTGGTAAAAAATTTTCTGCATGAATGATTTTTCTAAATCCTACCAATCTGGGGTGCCATCACTGAGATGGAATACTGTTTCTGGAGCGTATGAGAGCTGCCATGTTAAATTTGCACTTCACCAGTGTCGCCTGAGCCACTGCTGACTAGTCAGTCCTTGCTGGAAGCGATCGTGTACACAGGACTCGGAGCAGGAAGAGGCTCCACGTCAAGACCCTCAAACCTCTGTGGAAGGTTAGGAGTTGGCAGTGTCCGTTTGAAAAACAATCCCAACCCTTTTTGACCCTCCAACTCCCTGGCGTGTAACTTCTTACCTCATTTCTGACACCTCGCTGGGTCCACCCTCCTTCAGACATGGAGGAGAGCGCTCGCATGGCGGATAACACCCTCGCAAGGGTCATCCAAGCTTTTTTAAAGTCTACCCTCTGATAGTGAGCTGTAGTGAAATGACTTCCCTTTGTTTGTTATGTTTAAGCTTAGACAGAAAAGATAAAAAAGATATTTGGCACACACAGAGATGTGTGTGTGTGTGTGTGTGTGTGTGTGTGTGTGTGTGTGAGCACTGCTCTGAAATCTATTCTGTTTCTCTCTACGGCAGTTCTGGGCCAAACTCAGTCCAGGCAGCATGGCAGAGGTAGCTCCCGCCCAGCTGGAATAATAAGAGTGTGGATGACACTTCCTCCATAAACAGCAGTGTGAGAGGTCAGCAGGAGAGTCAGCGAGCCTCACTGCGAGGCCTGCCTGTGACATGGAGCGCCACTCACAAACAAAAGGTGGGAGGAGGGACGAGGACAGAAACGCTGCTGGCACCGCTTGAAACACACCCGTCACTCGATGTGTCAGCGGCTGTCAAAAGAAACCCCAACGCCGAGCTGCAGTGAGCCTGGGAGGCCAACCTATATGCTGCATACACGTCAAGCCATGTCAGTTTATTCACAGAGCGGCAGCTTTGGACTTGGACTGGGAATGTGGGAAGGTAAAGACTCGTTGATTTAATAATAAGTGAAGAGTGAGGTCACTTCCTGGTCCTGATGAGTCTCACCACTGAAGTAGCTGCTGCTTCTGTGTATCCTGGGTTACACAGGTTATGAGATGAGAGTCTTTTTTCAGGACCTCAGATAAAATTCACAACTTGGAGACTGACTGGAAGTTATTTAGCACAGTCAGATCTCAGTTTGTTTATTGATGTGTGACTGTATGCGTCAGCTTATGAGAGAAATGCCAGAAAGAAGACGGGAATTCGCTCAGATTCATGAATACACACACACAAAGAAATGTTTGGATGCATTTCTGTAAGAGATGGAAAGAACACGAGGTAAAAGAAATAAGAAATGACAGATAGCACGTACACTAATTGCTTTCAGGAGCAGCTTGCGACAGCAGTCAAGACCACCCACGCCTCACTTTAGCATACAAACCAAATTAAGACACTTCCCAGGGGCCGCTGCATTCTCATAAAACCCAACCCACAAATTTCCCAACTGTCTCCAGGTTTATCACCTCCTGTAGGCGCAGACATCCCCCATCTTGGTGGTTTTCATTAACTCGATATCCCGTCAAGCCCCCATCATTTGACCTCCTGGGAAACCCCCTGTGGTACTGTATGATGTCAGGCTCAGCTGGATTGAGATCACCTGTGGCAGGCAGTCAAATGCCAGCCACCATGATAAGATATCTGATGAATGTCTAAGGTGCAGCCCTGTACTTTTTGAAATGGGGGGGTGTCATTCCTTCTCAGTTATGTCACAGTACAGGCTTATTTTTTAACATTTGCTTTGGCTTGTGAGCCATCAAAGGAGGATTTGCACTCATCAACCAGAAGAAACCATTTTTATCTTTTTAAGTTATTTCGATGGAACACCACAAATTAATTTTCCGCTAATTCCAAGTGTTGATAAGAAACAGAATCTCAGCATTTGATACACGTGACTTGAGCCTCGACTGGAGTAGAAGTTTATCACCAAACGAGGATGCAAAACAACCTTAATTGTGTTTTTCATTTGGACAAATTTGTCTTTGGACCCTGCTTTTTCGAGAAGCAAAAGTAATTATCTCTCACACACAGACTTAATATCACTTTGGAAAATGGTCCATATTAAGCAGCTTTGTGATGAAGTTGCCCCATTAAATCTGTTGGCAGCCCATCAGGTTAACATTTTAGGGCCACAGAAATGAAGGCGCTTATCCTTGTCCTCCGTTTCAGTGTATTAACTGTAGTAAATTACTTGTTTACAGGTTCATTAGCACAATGGAGAATATGAAACAGCAGCTCAAAATTAACATGCTGATTTCACACACACACACACACACAGTCCTTACTGCAGGGCTTATTTTTCCTGGTGGTAAGATTGGCCAGTAACATACAGAAAGCAACAGTTTGCAGAAAGAAAGTAAATTAAGCTCCCTTTGAAGTCAGTAATCCCAGCCAGATATGCTATAATGTTGACGTTACATGCACATTATACATGGTTTCAAATGGTAAATTCATTTCACTGATCCGTCACTTGTCGATACCACACAGTGTTTTCCTGCTTAATAACAATCTATTTCTGTTTTTATGACTATGATATATATCCCAGCGAGTTATTACTTTCTGCAAACAGAAACAGAGGGTTCGCTGTGGTGAAACATAGGAGAAAGTCCTTACTCTCAGGAAGACGAAGATGAGGTGATGCTGAGAGTTTATCCTCATATTCTGGTTCAGGAACTTTGAGTGAGAGTTCTTTTCCCACGTGGCCAAACAAAGAACAAAACCCTGCAGCTGTCAAAAGAGTTATGTTTAACTGTGATACTGAGAGTGGGAGGTTAATGATGTCAGCAGCTGAAGTGGGGGGCAGAGGGATGTTCCACACAGCTCATTATTTAAATTAGCCCAACCTTTTTAGCTCACAACGCTGCTGCTGCTGTGTGTCTCCTCCCCAGCACACACTGCTGAAACACGACTCCACTGTTTTCTCCTACAGCCCTCGAACTGATGGAAATGGAATCAGCATTCAGTCACTCTGAAATCAAGGCTGTCTTTCTTACAGTCTGACATCAAAGAAGAGGATTTGGGCCTGACGGCTTGTTTTTCTGACTATAGCATACATTGTCTCTTCCTCTCTTCTACGTTTATTGATGTTTTACTTTATGTTATTCGGACGTGCTCTCCGAGCGCCCTTTTTAGCTTCTCGCACTGGACAGCCGTGTCATCTCGTGACAGCAGACAACTGGAGCTGTACGAACAACCTTATCTTAATCCAAATTAATCCATACTCCTCTGAAATACCATTCCAGTCTTTACGATGTGTTTAATTTTGACATGTTTATAAAACAGTACATTGCTTTATTATACCATTTCATTGCATCACTGCTTTTATTCTGTTTCCCATTCAGAGGTTTCATCTCTCATGGGCCATGTGAGCATCTGCAGCTGAAAAACACAATTACATCCAGTTTAGCATGTGGTTTTTCTTTTTCTTGTCCAGTAGCCCCTGAAAGCACGCATAACTCCCAGACACCTGGTTTACCTGCTGCTGCCCGACACCTCTTCACCTCTGTGACCTTTAACCCCGCTGGAGGCTCGTGGGACATCTGCTGTCCGGTTCCCCTTTGGTGGCTCACGATTCCAAAGCGGGTCTGAATGAGAGATAGCTCTACTAACTCGCAGTCCCGTGCAACACTCGTGCAATGTTTTCAGTGCAGATGTTTGTCATAAATATTCATAAAGCTGCCTAATGGCAATCATTACTCCAGTTCAGTCTCTTTGGCTTGGCGGGCCCCCAGTGAAGCCTGCTGCCAAAACAGCTCTTGAACTCTGCACTCTAGTGGCCGCTGTGATTGATAGGGACTGTCATCGCAGGAATCCTCCAGTCGCACAGGCGGCCAGACAAACATATGACAAGCACAAACACAGAGGTATTACAGAGACACACGGAGCCATGAATAGTCATTCAATTCACTAATGTGATCAGCCATCAATCTCATGGTCCCTGCTGGCTGTGTGCGTTTGTGTGAATGCATTTCCTCTGAGGTGTTCCAACACGTTTACATGCTGGTATAAAGGCAGGGGAACACTCTTGTTTGCATCATGTTGAAAGCACTTCATTGATATTTGACTGGCGCCCACTTTTCTTCTGATAATCCTGTGTGGAAAGTTTAAACTAAACAGGACTTACTCCAGGTCAGGATTGGAGGGAAACGTCCTTACGTGGGTGCCAGAGGAAGAACATGGAAAAAGACAGGGATTTTGAAAGCATTTAAGAGAAGGCAGGATGTTGACTGAGTGCTTTAAGGTGTTCTGAAAGTGGATAAGGGTGAGTGGAGCCCAAGGGCCTCCCCTACCCAGTCTAACTGTAAGTGCTTTAATGGTAGCCAATAAAAGCGTAAGGGGTGACTGGCAGGGGGGCTGGCTGCAGACCTACCTTCTCCACTTCTCTCTACTTCGATTCCTCCCTCTCATTTTCTGTGGCCTGTGGCTGCTGCCTGGGCTCTCGCTTTTTGACAGCAGCCTCCCGAAAAGAGCGATAAATCTAGTGGGATTAAAGAAACCCAGCTATGGGTCGCCTCCAAATTAAACCAGGGCAGAAACCACTTAATAATCCACGGGAGAGAGAAGAGGAGAGAGGGGGAAAAAGGGGTGGGGGAAAACATTGACTTTGGCAGCCACACATAGAGAATAAATAAAAATAAACACCACAAACAAACAGTCATATAGTCTTTCTGATGAAAAGTACAGACTGACGTTCACAGATAAATATCAGCTGTTTATATTAAGCCTCTATTTGCTTTCCGATCACTTTACTCAGATGTGTAATTTTCCTATAACTCCTCTGTGAGCCTCTCAGGCTTCTGGTAACTTTCATCTTGAAAGTAAAAATGTAGAACAGCATTTTCTTTACTGTGAGACACATCACAGAGGGTGTATGAGTGTTTTCAGGCAACTTAGTTTTCTCTCTTCTTTTTCACTGGGTTAAGGCTGTGCAGAGTTTCCCCTGGGACACAACAGTCAGCAGTGCTGGGTGGTGTCTTGTCTGTCTTTGAAGATGTGTGCAGATTTTTTGTGCAAATTTCTCTTTTCATTGCTGAATCTTTGCAGTATAAGTATGAATTACATCACCGCCATCGCTCCTGCTACCGCCGGTTGTTTGATGGAAGGTGGCTAGAAAGGCCTCGGCTCCTCCGTGAACTTTCACTCCAACAAAACTTCTCTGCTCTCCAGGCTGAGGGCAGCGGGAGGTGAGAGCGGAGGAGGAGGAGGAGGAGGAGGAGGAGCAGCAGCAGCGGTCCACAAGTTGGTATTCCTGCTCTTTTACTTCTCCCCGGCTCCTTTGGGAAGCCCTGTTGGCACACACACTGCTGTTTGTTTGAGCTGCTCCACAATACTCCCACTCAGTGGGAGAGAACTCCTCAGGGGTGTTGGATTGCACCTTGTGGCTTTCCCTTTCTTTTCCTCTCTCTCTGTACTGTTGTGAGGTGCAGCAGTGCAGGGCAGTAGGCTGGTGGATAGCGTACAGATTAATCAGCTCCTGAGGGCCGTAGACTGGGCCCACTGTCGCACATGAAAGCACTGGGAAAATGGACACTGGATCTGTGGTTTCTGGATAAGGTCTGATGACTTAATCTGTCTGTCTGAGGATAAAGGCCGTTTGGGGAGGAGGGAAGCTGCTGGCTCAATTACAGTGTTATGGATTTAAGCTGTGTGTTTGAGGGTGCGTGATACCACACCTGCTTCAGAGTCTGTTGGGAAGTCATTCTATTGTGGGTGCAAAAGAGTCAGCAATTCAGCTTCTATCAGAATAGTTCATGTTGTCCATCGGCACGGAAACAGCGGTGCTCCTACAAACATAATCTGGTATTTTCAGCTTTGTTGTGTTCTGTTAACTATGAGACGAATACACTCATCGTCAGCAGAGATTTGATTGTGTCTTGTTAGTTTTCTTGCTTGCGTTCCCCATCAGCTTTTTGTTATTAAAGTTTCACTTTCTTTTCTGCTTTTCTTTTCTTTTTCTCGCATAGCAAAAGTGCATATTTTGAAAACCTGGTTTCAAATCCAAAGTAATTCACTCAAAACCCAATCACAGAAATCTTGAATAAAATAACTAAAACTGTGATAGCTTTGCCAGATTATCATATGTTCATGTCGGAGTCCATGGCTCACAGTGGAAAGCTTGTAAAATACAGTCTTAGCACCTGAAGACTGTTGGCAGAGTGATGGTAATATGTTGTGTTCAGATGATTGTTTTATCTTTGTGGCAATATAGAATTAAATATACTATAATTTAATGCATTACCCAAACCATACTGAGCAGGAGTCATTGGTGCTGCACCACAAACATGCAGCAGGTTGTGTTTGTTAGTTAGTCCAAAAACTTCCACTGGTGGGTCCTCTGACCACGTCCTCGTGGCCGATAGATGTATGTGTTTAATATATATATATATATTTTTCCCCATTTAGAAAGGCACATGGAGTGAATGTGTTTAAACTCTGCAGCATTTTATATTTTGAATTTTAGCAGGCTGTCAGGTGCTATCTGCTGTGCTACCAATGCATCCACCTCCTCCTCCACCACATGCTGAGTGTTCACTGGAGACTTTGTTCATTTTATGGTTGCCGATAATTCTTAACAATAGGCCTTTTTCACATCAGAATTTTTGACTTGCCAACTGTAAATAACAGATGGTAGAGATACAGAACAATGCTGATAGTGCAACACGAGTCGGAGTTAAATGTCACATCAGCTTTCAATTCCTTAAAACTTTCTGGAATTCATGTTGTCATATGTGGCAAAAACAACTGGAGACTCATTTTAAACAGTCTTTGACCCAGTGCTGCTGTGAGCTGAAATAATTGGCACATAATTGTTTCAGTGTGTTCAAGCTGCATCTGTTTACTGGAAATAAACAACAATATGGGGGGAAAAGGTCCTGAAACCCAATATTCTAATGTTTGACATTATTCCATCTGGATCGTAGCTCAAGCGTCACCACGTAACAAATCACAACGTCTTCAAGAGTCAGCTGCCAGACTAATTAACTGAAAGACTGAACCAACGTTGTTTTTATTCTGACTTGCTGTCCGTCGTTCCATCTTAACACACAAGCGTTAATCTGCAGCGGTACAGAATTGTGAGGCTACCAAATGCCGAGACGTCAGGAAAGAATTATGAACTTTATTGCAAATCTGCTGTTTTGCATTAGCACCCTAATAGTGACTGGCTGGCTCACGTTCTCTATTTTGTCCTTTTTGCAGGCGTCATGGTCCACTCTAGACTGTATGGCATGTGGACTGGATTGATACGTCTAGTTTTTTTTTCCTCTGTGTGTCTGTAAATTTGCAGGAAGTCACTGATTTCTTTTCTGAGACAGACAGGAAGTGTTGTCCTTGTCCACTATACACAACAGCACACTACACAGGTACTCAAGAATTTGCTAAATGCTCTTGCCAGCCTTCATAATGAGGCCATGGCTGCTAGCTCTTTATGGTATTTTCATCTTAGGAAAAGTTAGGCCCCTCAAAGGCAGCGTTCACACTTTTGAGTCATTAGCCCCGAGTGGTGGATCAGACTTCTCTTTAAAGGCCCTTTGCATCTGTTTTTCCTTTAAATGTCATAAATGTGAAGTGTATATATGCCAAGGTCACGACAGACAGATGGTGCCGTAATGATTTTCAGAGCCGGGCAGCGGTACAGGAAGTGCACGGGCCTGCTTAGGCTCTCCTCACAGTGCCCTTACTGTAGCTAACACAGGCCTTTTCTTCCTGAAAGCCCTGAATGCTTATTTTAACCTTCAAAGGACAAATTGTCATTTTTTTCCCCCTTTGCGTCTGGGATTGGGGGGAAGACTGGGTAAATTATGCCTAAATTGCAGCATATTCCGCCAATATTATTTACATGGCTGTCACTTTGACTTGCAGTGGGGCCACTCACAGCCCCTTTTTATTTCCCTTTTTGCTGACAGCTCAGGGCTCATCCCTGAACTGTCATAATTTGCTGCTCTGCTTCTCTGTGCTCTGAGGCACGCTGCGGCATGCTCACATAGACACTTAATTTCTTTCAACTGCTATTTTTCTATCACTTTTTCACAGTCCCTCCCTCTACCACTCTTGTATCTCCACTCTCCTTCTCTGCGTGGGAGTCGACCTGAAGAGAAGGCAGCAGGCTAAGAGTCACTGAGTTCAAACACATATGAAAAAGACACCAGATATAACAAGATATGACTATACAAACATCCCACCATCAAGCCCTTCCGCCAAACCTATGTGAGAAACATTAAAGCATCAAATATCACAGATCAAACAGCGAACTCTGACTTAGCATCCCATCAGTGCAAATCTTGATAGCTCAGACAGCGACTTTTATTCTCCAGCTCAGGGAGGAGCTGGGAAGATCACAAACTGCCCTGGAAAACTGCTATTCCTCACAGGCCTTTTACGCACTTGCCACAGTTAGTCGACATGTAGTAGTTCATCTTTTTATGGTCGTTTTCATTGGTCTCTCCTTCAGCTGACTACACAGAGAACTTTACTTAAGGCTGAGCATGTGTTCCTGCTCACCTCCCATGAGCCACGAGGATTCACAGGGTCGCCTTTGTGTTTGCGCCTCAGTTCACGGAGAGGAAAACAAAACTGCCAGAAATGAAATAATAACAGAAATGGGGGGGTGGGGGGAGTGACAAGTGAAGGACGGAGACGAGCTCATGCACAGAGGCACGCAGCAGGGCTGCCTGGGTCTGATTCGCACTCACGCCGTCTTCGCCGGCACCATCGCCTCTGGAAATCAAAACATTCCACATGGTTCTGTAGATGAAGCGAAAACCCAAGGGTGAAGCCTGCTGCGTTCGTCTCCTTCTCGCTCTACCCTCCAGGCAAATGAGGTGCTACAAAGTCTTTGGTCCTCCACCCCCACCACACACTCTGTCGTCAATGTCCCGGGAGTTGACTGACATTGACTGACAGCTGGTGCTCTTTTGGTTCTGGTGTGCTTTTATTTTTATGTTTTTTCTTCGGTTGCCTGAGTGTGTGGGTTTATTCCCTTTTTTTCATATTATGCTTCAGTGATGTTTCCTGCACAAACATCCAGTTGTATGGTTGTAGCTGCAGGCGTCGCCTGCAAAGCAGGCATCTGAGTCTGGTGTATTAATGAGATTTTAAACTGTTTTTGTCTTTTTCAGCTCTGCAGGAATTTAAGAGAATATGAAAATAAAAGGTAGCCTTTCCGTTCACTTCTCTCTCTGATGTATTGAAATTCATTGTTAACTTCTTTCCTCTAAGAACTGAGGTTTGAGCTGCTGACTCTGATAATGCCAACAGTTTGTGTCTGGATTCATGCACATAGAGGCCCCCCAAGCACCTTAATGGAGACACTGAAGTGCAGAACTCACAGCCAGCCTCGACAAATCACTTTGCAATTTCACAACGATCTTACAATATCAGTGAGTCACGATCCACTCTGCACAGAGAGACAATATGAGGTCTGCATACCTAATGCTTGCATTTAGCCACTTTTATTCACAGTCATTACTTCAGAAGCAAATATTTCAGAGCTGAATGTATTTGACAGCTACTCACAGCTTATCTACTTATCAAAACTTGACATGAAAAAACTATGTTCTGGAGGGATTCAGGAGGGAACTCAATGTGCAAGAAAAAAGCTTTAAAAACAACAACAACAACACAAATAAAAAACAAAACAAGAAAAGAAATTCCAAGTTGACCAGAGGATAGTCGGACCTGAAATGAACAGCACGGAGCATAATAAGATCTGGTTCAGAACATGGTCTGTCTGAGCGGAACCAAACAGGCAGAAAACACCAACAGTTTAATGTACATATATTCTAGCTGCAGTGTTTGATGCTGATGTAACACCACATAATCAGGTCCATGTTACTCCACACAGACATACTGACACACAGAGGCCAAGTGAACTGATTATACTAATAGACTAATCAGAGAGAATTCAAAGCACTATGAAATGAGCAAAGTGGGTTTAAAGGTACATTTGCCAATGATAATAAACTTTGAATTAAGATGATTTTGGGGGGCAGGAAAGGACACAGTATGTGTGCTTCCCAGGAGGACCACTTCCATGGTCTTAACCGCTGGGCCACCTCGAGGACCCGAGGACTTCTTACACCACTGCACATGAGTCAGTTATAGTTGGACACTTTCCATTAAGGCATGAGAGCTAATGCTGCAGTGACACTAGTAAGACAGCCGCTCTCAAACCAACTGGGAAATTAAGAAAAGCTTCCAACCACCCGAATTCACTTTCTGTTGGCTTTGCCTCCCACGGTGCTCCTATGTCACTGGTGGGGGCCCACATTTTGAGCGAAGTCTTGGCATTCCAGCTTAAATCCATAACCTAGTTGAAGGATAAAAGTTAATGACCTTAGCATCTCATTTTCTGGGGGACCCGTCTTTGGCGTGTCTCCTTTGAAAAGCACCTCGCAGCTCAATGGGACAGAACAGACGAGAAGAGCCACTCTGCCATGGAATGTATAATGACATCTTCTGTTATAGCCCAGAATGGTTATAGGCCATAAAATTGCAAGAGCTCATCTCAGAGATCCATGGTCAAAAAGGAGATGCATTTGTGTGTGTGGTCAAGAGTAGGGCAGTCGTCTCTTTCGCTGTCTGTCTGTCTTCCTCGTTGTCTTATGTGCATTAGACCAACGTGCACCAAGAGACTCCTATAAAATGCATTTGCAATCATAATGGAGAAGAATTCTCTCTAAATATATGCTTTTCTTTGGTGCAAAACATTTTTACGTAGTTCAAAAGCATAAGTGGTACGCTTCACTTCAGCCTCTGGGACTCAGCTTTAAACCTTTCACATCTGCTACAGCTCTGTTTATGACTCACTTGTATTTACAGTGCAGCAAGAATCTGATTGCTAACGCTCTTATAGCTAATGTGGTCCGGCCACAATGTGTTATCTCAAAGTATCAGGGGTTGTAAAAGTTCCAGAGGCAGTCAGAGGAGGCTGAAATTAAATCAGCGTTTCCTCCCATCAGCATGAAAGCTGAAACTCCACACCAGGAAGGTGGGAAACATACGTCAGCTCTAAGCTCACACATCCAGAGCTGTTAGCTGCAGCTACCTTAACCCTGACTGTTAAGTTGAGTGTGAGCCAACGCTTTTAGTCATAGACCCAAATTTTCACCTCACTCCCTACTTTTTTGTTCTGAGATATAGCCTTGGCTGGGCTCCCAAATGTAAATGGCTGATTTGCCGTGGGTTAACTGGAGAATGGGAGGGTGAAGTCATATATATTTCGTGTTGGGAGGGTTAGCTGAGTGGTAGATCATTTGGGGAAATAAAGAAGGAGCCAGATGGCCACTGGATCCCAGTCCAAGGCAGATGCGGTAAAATAGCAGCACATGAACAGCCCAGGTATTTATTACCCACAAAGGCTGAATATGAATTGTTTGACTGCATTTCTTCTGGACGCGATCAAAACGCCAGGCTATCACTGGAAATTGACTCACAAGCACAGACTAAGTAAAAAGCGTCACCCATAGGTTTCTGAGGGCTCAGTGTGGGTGACTCTGGCTGTCACCATCTTGGCAGTGTCTGACTCCACCCAACTCCTGGCTGATGGTCACAGAGGTGGAGCAAAATGAAGCCTGCTGAATGAAACGCACCCTGCTAGCTAAGACGCAAACATTTAACATGAAGATCTGCGGGAATTTGCCTTGCTCAAGAGGAACTGTTTGGAATCTGTTTTGGACTTCAGTTTTCAGCGCAGGGAGTTGCAACTTGGTTACCAGATATGTGTTCTCTCGCTTGTGCTGAAAATCGATGTAAATTTCTTAACATGCCTGACATCTTGACATGTGCCCGAAGACATCTTATCTGTTAGATACAAACTTGATGTACCATGAAGGGGAAACTGTCTGGACCCATTTCACTAATCACACATCAGCCCTCATTGAGAAGGTGAAATCTCAGGACCTTTAGTTCTGTTCAATTAAACTGGAGCAGCTCGTAAAACAAAGCAATCAGACGCTGGATCGATGACAGCCCAGATCTCGTCTCTCTGAGCCCAGGCTGGTGGGCTATCAGGCCTGTAAATCACCGTGTGTGTGTGTCGGTTTAGGAAAGAGTGGGGGGGGGGGGGGGGGGGGGGGGGTGATGCCACAGTCCTGGCACGGGCCAGGGTTACAGGCCCTCATCCATTCTCAGAGAGGGAGCGAGTCAGGCTGATAAAGAGCTCCAGCTCCAGGGATGAAGGACAGGCCGACCCTCAGCTGCGTGCACACACACACAAACACACACACACACCCACAGAGTCATTTCCACATTAACATTAACCCCAGCACCATTACCGCTGTGAAGTGCCATTAAGAGCCAGACGCGAGGCCAAGGGGGGCAGATATTACTAAACTGTCTCCTCCTCTCAGTCTGCAGCTCATGTCATGATTCTCTGGCTGACAGGGGAGGAACAACTCAAATGATGAAGAGGGGCAACTATGCAGGGGTTGGGGATTTAATGCAACTGATGTTACTGATCGGGTATGTTTAGGGCAATCAAGTTGCCATGTTATACACAGTGTAATTAAGCATTTTTTTTTTTCATAGGTACACCTCTGAAACATGTTTTGTTTGTATGTCACTCAATATGTGACATCCCAAAGGGTCGGTGACCCCTGCCATCAACACTGACCCTTATCATTAACATGGAAAAAGCAATTACTGCCTCAGTGTTTCTCTGCCTCCCAAAGGAATTATTGAGATTCGAAAACATAAAAGAAAATACACATGATTAATGGTTTCAATCATGTCAGAAGACGCTGACCAGTGTTCAGGAGCAGGGCAGTAGCCAGCAACTCTTAGGTCATGAATCAAAGTCCGTCCGAGCAAACTGTCCCCATCGTCACCAACATACAGTCTCACAACTGTCTCTCAATTTAGATTTTTCTGACAGAGGAAAAATCCTGTCGATGCAGTTGGTTTTATCTATGCTTATAAATCTAGCAAGTTATTTTAAACCCATCTACTGTCTTGGCAGAGTGAGACTTGCGAGGACCAGCCCAAAATACATTAAAGATCTACTGAAAGATGTAGAAAAAAACAGCCTCGGGGGAAATTTTTCATGTTGGCAAGACATGACATAAATAATGGCAGATCAAGAGTGGCTTCAGGTATATAAATATTAAAATCAGCTGTTAACGTCTTCAGGGGGAGCCAGGTGGGATGGATCAGTAATCAATACGCTGTCTTCGTGTCATTGTTTCGAACTTGCAGACTGCTCTTGTACGATACATTTTGTGTACATTTCAGTCAGTTTTGTGTACAGCTTTCTCCCCTGAGTAAACATGTTCCAGTATTTTCCAAAAGGAAGTGATCAAAGGAATAGGAAGTGCAGCACTGAAACACAGAAAATGTTCTGCTTGATCTGTGATAAGATGCTGAGGAGAACTTCATGTCGAAGCTTCCTCTAAAGCCTTCGTTCTCGTACAGGCCCAGCCTCAGTTCTCCTGGTACTGCGGGTACGTGAACAGGGACAAATCATCAGCATCTGCTATCCCTCGTTTGATAGTTAATGAGATGAGCATCAGTGTGTTGTATGTTTATGTTCAAATCAACTTTTTTCATGTTAAACCTGAAGGTGCAACTTTGTTGATAACACAAAGACACCTGCCCTGAGTGTTTCTTTGAGGTATTCAGACGAACCTTTGGAAAGGATTTTTACAAAGAACAAGGCTGTGGGTTTTGTCTTTTATCTCTTTCACCTGGAGCACATCTCAAAGGGATCTCATCACAGCCAGCAAACAGGAGGAAATTAAAACAGGAAGCGATACATTTGAAAAACTGCGAATCTGCCCTTTAAGGACTTTAGATAGCGACAGCCAGGTTTAAAGGGCTGAAACATCAAGACTTTGCATCAGATTCAGCTAAATGACTTACCAACAGGGACTCACACACAAATGAAGATTCTTGTTATCCACCATTTTTGGGTGAACTGTTTCTCAATAGAGACAGAGCACAGTTCTGAGCGATGTGACGTCTTTATTCTTATAAACCCCTCTCCGAACTGTGCAGATATGCAACACAGAGCAATAATGGCACTCCAGTACTGATCGTGTGGTTTTTCTTTAACGCAGTCATCTTGTTCTCTCGCCGCCGGCAAACTGTGGCTCAATCCTTGTTTGTCAAACCCAATTGTCTGTGTGGAGTTCAGAGGACCACACGCAAATCTCAGACGGCCTGGAAGAGACGAGCAGCAACAAAATAAAGTTGAAAGACGTAAGACGTATGTTTGTGATAAAAAATAAGTTTGAATATTTTTGTGCAATCATTCATATATTCAGTTAAGACATTTAATGTACACAAGGCGTGCAAGTGATTACACTACACTCTTCTGGTGCCATTTTCAGCATGTATTTGTCCAAATATGTCTTCCATGTCTTGCTATGTCTGCTGTTAAAACAGCAAGAGAAGGAAGCTTCTGAGGAAGAAGAGACGTCAGAAACAATTACCTTCACTGAAGTGTAATATTTCCCAATGAAGCTGGGAACGCGTCTTGTTTCAGGCGACGCTACCCAACAGTGCGACGAGGCCCTGCTCAACTGCTTTTTTATTTGGTCTCAAAACACATTTGTCAATCAACCAAGCCTCAATACGAGGACGGGCTGTCATGAGACACCAGGAGACACCAGTCTGGCCTTCTTTCCTGTGAGTAACCAACGCAAACAAACAGTGTCAGGTTGCAAAGATGACAGCGTTCCTTCTGAACGCACCTCTGCAGGGAGACAGAATGGAGCACCACATTCCTGCATGTTTTCCTCTCTCTCATTAAATAAACGATCCAGTGTTTAATTCCTTTATTCAAGTCTGAGCACTCAAGCTGTTTTTAGTGCTGTGTATACTTTTCACGTCAGTAAAACTGCATTGTAATTCAGTCTCATCAGAAGCTCTCGTCTTACTGACGGCACGAAGGTGTTCGCTCTGCTTTCATTCTGAGCATGTAGTCAACATCAAAGCAGTAATTATGCTATAACCTATTAAAAGCTTTGCGTCTCCGTCCTGATGCTGTCAGGAGTCGGACGGTTTTGCCTAAAGGTTTGCTGTCGTTTGTTGTCTCTGATTGCGGTGCTGCAATCCTCAGCCAGTGGGAATGAAGCGCCGTGTCTGAGTGCTCGCTGCACTGAATGTGGCATCAAAAAGGGAAGTTTGAACTGGCAGGTTGCTGTTGTAATTGGCATGTAAAACATTCACTTTGGTTTTCAGGTCTGCACTAGTGATCACGTGAACACACACGTGTAGACACAAGCAGCCTGTCGTTGTCGTGTTGGCTCTGCAGCTGATTCTGTCTCGGTTAAACCAGTAGAAAGAGTCCTTCTTGTATGGTCCTGCAGCATAAATTTAAACATGGGGTAAGGAAAATGTGGGACAGTCCAGCCAGGGCTGGGGGTCCTCCAGACATCCTGACTCCTGAGTCCCTGATAGAATTAATCACCTCCACTCCTGATGATGCATCTTGCTGGACACCAGGTTGCTCATTACCCTCAGTTTTTAAACACATACTTTCTTTTTAAAGTGTGTGTATGAATTCAATGTGTATTCATCCACCACTGAAGCTAATGTTCTCCCACACTGAATTTCACTGTATTATTTATCTTTTCATGGCATTTATTAACAATGAGAAAAAAGAATCAGAAAAGCAGCCTCAGTCTTTAATTTTATATGTCCAAACCAGTCAAAATGACCTCATTCACAAGGTCCAAGACTCAAACTGGTCCTCACAGGAACACACACACACCAGATGTGATAATATCAGGTTTCACTGGACACCTGAGCGAGGAGAACAATAACAGCACGAGTCAGTGGTTCACCTACAGTCTGATCCTTTACGGCTCCATATGGAAGTCTGCTGTCTTTCTTTAACCTTGGCAAGAAAACTGTCTCGCTTCCATACATGAGAAATTCTCCCCTTTTTTTCCGTTTGAAAGTGCAGTTTTTCACTTCCAACGTTCCAAACCTTTTACGACGCTCTTCCTGCTATTTTGATGTGGACTGTGAGACTGTGTTTACTCAGTGCAGAGGCAGGGACTAAGGAACGGATGTGTGTGCCGCGGAGGTGGAGGGAGGATCTTGTGACCTGCCAATCACAAGACAACTGCACCGGTTAGCTTATGACTCAGCTGTGGACGTATTTACCCCAGGAAGTGTGACAAGGTGTGTGTGACAGTGGACGGTGGACCCCATTAGGTAGAACGGCTTCTACTTTGCAGATTGTAATGGTGATAGCAATGCAATTAAATACAATGTGTGTGTGTGTGTGTGTGTGTGTGTGTGTGTGAGACAGTGAGGAGGGGGTGTTATTACAGAGAGGGCGACACGGGAAACAAGAGGAAGGCTGGAACAATGTGGTGATTGTCATTTCTGGCCACCACATAACGCCTCGATTTTCACAATAGACTGCATCCGCTGTGTTGGCAACTACCCCGTATAAACCAGGAAACTGACAAGCATTTCTCTGCACTCAGGGTAAAGGAAAAAAACTGTCTGAATGTGGGCAGAAATACTTAGAATGAAAATCTAACTTCACAAGTGCCTTGCAGAAGTACTAGTAGTGGCAACTGCGACTGCATCGTCCAAATTTTCCATTTATATTCAGCAGCAGCAGACGGAGAAAATGTATGAGTGGAGGGGCAGAAGTAATGTAGCACTACCAGCCAGACTTAAGTCTGCTGGAAGACTCAACCTGCATGAACACATTTCATTTTCCATGCATAAGAGATTGCAGGGCTGTGTTTGTGTAGCACAGGCCTCACTGCTTCCCTTCCTCACTCGATTACTTGTGGTCATCCACAATAAAAAAAACACCCAAAACGATCGCTGGAGTTCAGATTTAGTCTCATGTTGCCGTCTTTATGCTCTCACTGTGGCATACACGTCCAGCCCACTACTGCTTTAGTGTGGTTTAATTGTCTGTGTCACCATAACAGTGGGCACAAGTTAAAAAGGGAAATTTTGTGTTCACGTACGCTAATGTTATCAATATGTCACAACTTTATACTACTAATATTTTAATTATTATTTTAATTAATTTTAATGTTAATATTTTTTAATTAACACAAACAAATTCACAGCCTTTCTTAAATCTCATGAACCAGAGTTCTACAGATGAAATTTTGTTTCTCAAACTGACCAAAGTCTACCAAAGTGCTTCTGATACGAAGCCTGGATTCTGGTCCTGGACTGAACGAAGCAGTGCATTTATGACGTGCTGAAAGTCACAAAAACATTAAAAAAGGATGTTCACCCTGAACATTAACTTTTAGTTTCATCCTTGTTCTGCATCTACTTCTGCATTTGTTCTTCTTCTTGGTCTTTAGGATCCTGCTGGTTCACTTTCACCATGGACATTAAAAAACACCATTAGCACCCACTGACTTCTGGCTTTTGCTATTGATGGAAAAGGTACAATTCCTCTGTCAAATGACTGCAGTACTGACGAGTATTTATCAGATCCCGGATGGACAGGCTAATTTCTGCCTCTTTGTCAGCACGATGCTGTGTTGTGGGTTGAAGTGCCAGCACATAAAACTTTTCCATCCAAAAGTCAAGCAGGACTCAAACCTCATTCAGCCGGCGTTGAGTTTAAAATTGACACTGAAGTAAAAAAACAGAACAAAGTAACCACTGTAACAATGCCACTGGCCTCCATGTGCTTTCTATTGTTACGGGCTGTTCAAGACGTTTAAAAAAAAAAATTTTGGTTGGCTAATTTTGGTTTAAAATACCCACCAACGTGGAACTGGTTCCATTCTGGTTCTTGCACTTTGTTTTGAACAATTCAGAGCATCAGAACAAAAGATAAGTGGCTGTATTGTGTCACAGCATACAGGATGAATCCTGCTGCGAGAGCTTGCAGTTGTTTGGAGAAAACAAGAAGGGAGTTTTGGAATTTTTTATGTAAAGACTGTAATTTTGGGAGGTACCCACTGCATTTGTGTGCAGCCTCACACGCAGGATTAGATTCAGCTGAACGGTGGAATGTACATAATGAGGACATCTTTTGCTGTGCAGTCACAAGGAAGGGGTCACTTCACTGCCAACAGGAAGAGGAATGAAAAGGACTTGAGAAAATGTGAACATGCCCAGCATAACATCAGAGATGTGCAAAGTAACAAAAAACAGAGCAAAATGCCTTCCACAGAAGGCCGAAGTGGCACAGGATTTATTCTTTGTGTTCTGCTTGCTGAGTGTGCTGTTGCTGAAAGGCACCGAAGTGCAATCTGAAATTTGACATGGGCTGAAATTGACTTTAAGGGAAGGGACTTCTGTCAAAATTTCTTTGTGCAATAAACTTTATGAACCCCAGAGGGACTCTGAAATGTCCACAATCCACTTAAGGTCTAATCACATCCAGGCCCAACAGGTAAAATGTTTTACTTTCTGGTGTTACGCGCCAGGCAGAGGCAAAGTATTTATGTGTTTCTCTTCTGCCTCCAGGTGCCAACAGCTTGATTGGTTTGCACCTGTGCAGTCTGGTTATGCTGCTCATTGGTTCCCTTAGATGTTGAGCTGACCAATCAGCACTCAAGGTACTTTATAAAAGGAGTGCTGAAGCAGTCAGTCTTCTTTTGTTATTTGAACAAGTTTGTTGGTGAAACTGCAGATGGGTATTAGTTTGAGGTTTAAGGACAGACAGTTGAGGTACCCCTCACACTTTCACGTGCTGCCTTGAAGTCCTTCAGATGATGTTGTTCTTTTCAGAGGTAGATATTAGTCAGGCCCAATTTTGTGTTTTTACTTCCTCCTGCCCTCCCCCACATGTTCATGTTCTGCAAATACTGTAATGAGCAGAGGATAAATTAGTCTCACTTCTACTTTGATTCCTTCAAGTTCTTTGGTGTTACCGTCTGTTTCTCTGCACTTTCACGAAAGACGCAACACAAGACAATCACGTACATCACATCAGTGCAGAAAAGAGGAAACCAAACTGACATGGTGGCACAGTGAGGCTGTTGCTGTGAGCTGCTGGTGAATGGCTGCCACTCGCTACACCTTAACAACACGCAGATGATGGAGAATAACGGGATCATTAGCAGTCACTGTCTGGCATTTTCCCAATTGAAAATGTGAATCTGGGTTGGTTAAAAAGATGCACAGCCTCTTCCAGTCTCTACTTCCACCCCTCACAATGTGTGTCAGCAGGTCACACTGTAGTGACTGCTGCACTGCAGGGCCCCACTTTCATCCTGACGCTAGTTTATCAGCCCTCAGCAGAACAGAATTATCTTTCTAGAAAGTCAGATGTCATGTGGCTGAAGAGGTCATCGTCCACCTCTGAGACAGGAAGAGGCCCAAACACACGACAAAGTCATGTCTGCTGAGAGACGCTGCCTCAGCTCACTGCTTTTAGCCCACATTTATGTTCATTAAAGTATTTTTTATCCTCACTTACTTCCCCGTCAAGTTGTACAGTGCAAACATTCTACTGTGATATCCGAATAAAATTTTTAAAAAATGGTAGAAACCATCATGATATCTTTTATGAAGACGTACTACCTAAGATACACTGATTAAAGAGAAACTTTTTCCAGGATACTTGCACCCACTATTTTAACACCTGACATTCTCACGTACGTGCAGCCAGGTGATAATTAAACACGTTTATATGACGGAAGGCAGTGAATGATCAATCTTCACTGAAGCTTTAATTGACTGGAAGGCTTTTCTCTAATTAATGACTTTTCTTATATCTGCAGTTAAATCCACAAGCATAGATTTACTTTCTTTTTTTTTTTCTTTTAAAAACAACAACAACACAGGATTTAGATTTTAGGCCCATTGGAGTGTCCTCAGACCAGACACAAGGTCAAGCATTTAAACACATTTTCTTTACCACCTTTTTATTTGACGTATTAATGAGTCAGACTGTAAAAGCTGGTGTGTGTGTGAGCACAAAACATTTCCTTTCATGGAGATTTTGCTGAATATTAATTTGCGGTGAGTGACGTATTGAAATGCTTCGTCTGGCCTAAAGTTCTTGGTCACAGGGATTTGAAAATTATGTTTGTGTTATTTGCAGATCTTGGATGTTTGCCCCCTGCCCCCCTTACAGAACTGCTGACACAGAACTCCAGAATGGCTGATTTCTATTTAGGGAATCGCTGGCTGATTTGTAGGTCAGCTAAACAGCCCCGGGGACAGCCGGCAGCAACTCGGGGACGGGTCCTGGTCTTGAGACCTGACTTGGAAAAGACTTTAGAAAATGCTGCTGTTGGCTTTGATGCTCTAACTGGCTGATGTGTCAGACCAAATTAAAGGTGAGATGGAACAGTTGGGTCCAGACATGTTGAGTAAACCGCCCCTTTGCACACAATTTGCATGGTATTACCACAGACCTTGACCATGAGGACGAGGAGGGGAGCCGGCAGAGTCACGCAAAACAAACATACAGGTGCCAGATTCAACAGGCCTTAATAAGTGTTCTGGGACTTTTTGCTTTATAAATGTCTAGACTCTAAAAACTGATGATGATGATGGGAAAACAAAAGGCTGCATTTTGACTCAGCGGTACCCCTACATGTCTATAGCCCTCTTTGGGAGAGAATAGTACGCCCTGAGAAATCCGTGACGTTCTGTGTTCTCATTTTCCCATGAAATGTGTCCATATGTGAGCCTAAATGGACAAGAGTTCAAGTCTTGCTCCATTTGCTTTTATATTACACCTCTCGTCTCTACCTTCTGAGCACAGCTGCTTTTGGCCAGCCAGGAAATTGCACCTGAAATTGGCCCTGTGGTCTGAGTGGCTTATAAGCCACCTCGCAGGTATGAAAGTAAATGAGAGCAGCAAAGAAACAGCCTCTCCGCTTCTATATATCCACCACAGGCACGTTTCTCCCATCTACAAGAATCTCTTGTCTGCTTGCAGCCAGCGGTTACCAGAGAAGGTCAGCGAGTCATGCAGAATATAGTCTGCAGTGAAAGAATCCAAAAATGGAAGTGGGTGTCCATTTTCTTTGGCCACCAGTGCATGTACAAATAAATCCCAGATCCTTTTTTTCCCTTTCCTTGCTTGTCTGCAGTGCACCCTCTTGTTTTCAGTTTGTCTGCTGCTGTAAATCGGCTTGGTTTTTGGTGGAGATGCCTGTTCTCAGGGAATGAATGGAAGAGTTTGAATTTCACTGATCTGGGCAAAAAATGCAATTGAATAGAACTGTGTGCTGGCTTTCATTATGAATTGAAATGGATCATTTTCTGCTCACTGTCTCCTGGGTTTTCAGGCAGTGAATGAGCAAAAGATATGTCCTGCTTAGTCGGACGTAAGCCTCGGGTTTAGAGAGGCCGTAACTGCAGGCTGGAAACCTGGTCATGCATCAATGCCAAACACTGGAGGAAACATACCTTTCAGCGGTTACTCTCTGGAAGAGGGTCAGTGCAAATTCGTTCAAATTTCAGGCTTTGTTTTCATCAGTCTGTACTTTACCACTTCAGCATGCTTGATTAGCACAGATTTAACATGAAGTTCAGGTCCCTTGCTATAAATATGAATTAACATGGTAACATTTTGCATCAAGAGCAGATTTTGTGCCAAACATTTTGATTCAGAGCTTTGCACAGCAGTCCTTGGGGGCATAATTCACCAGAGCTACAAATGTGGATGCAAACCAACACATCATACTAGCTCTTACTTAAGGTCTTGCCTTTCATCAGCTTCCTCCTGCAGGTACCGATTAAGTCCTGCAGCGTATCATGAATGTACTGAGTACTGAACGAGCCAGGACCCAAAGGGTCAGGAGACACCTGAGGTGGAGCCTTGGTTTGAAGTTGCTGTTAACATTTCTTGCTGTAAAGTAAATCAGAAGACTACAAAGAGAAGCACAATAATCACTACTGGCAACAGTAAATTTGAAAAAGTAAAATGAATTACCAACTAGAGTTATCGTAGTTCTCTGTGTGGTGGTTTTGTCTCTCTGGGCTGTATGTACAAAAGGCCCTGCTGGACACGACCTGCAGACCAAAACTCTGCTTGTGAGAGAGTCAGCTCTTGAACCTCCACCCGTCTGACTTATCTCTTCTCGACTGCTCAACTTCAGCAGAGCTCTCGACTCCAGACAGCCTTAAGCGAACATCTGGGAAGAGACCGAGATGAAAGCTGCCACTTGAAATGGATGCAAGAGAAGGAAGAACACCAAGTAGTCCTGTGGCTCTCCATCCAATGAACTGGAACGATGACACTGATGAAGCAAAGGGAGAGAGAAAGAAAAAGCTGAAAGAAATTTACTTTTCACGATTCAGACTACAAGAATTTTCTCACCTTTCTTAAAACGTGAAATGATCCCATCTCAGCTGCTCAGTGTCACTACAGCATCCGTTCTGCTGGAGGGAAGATGTTGTGGAAACACTTCATGACAATAAGCTTTGTAAAAGAGGCCTTTTGGACCAAACTAAAAATGTGTGATTCTCTTGTTAAAGTGTATCAACTGAACAATCCACAGTAAAACAGCTTTCATTTGAGCATAATCGTGTTCGCTGTGGATGTCGCCTACTTGCTGGTGATTGTATCTACAAAGACGATGGCCGATGACTCCTTTGTGCAGGCCAAAACGCTCAACATAATAACAATATTTAAATTTTTAGTTTCTATTTTTAAGATATCGTTATGAAGTGTATTAAGCCTTTCGCTACAACCTCCCCAGATTTAACACAAGCAGCTGAAATACTGCACTTACTGTTAAAAAAAACCTCAGGTGGAAAATATTAAAGTTTTTCCATTGTTGAAGTATCTAAAATCCAGGCGGAGGCTATGATATGACAGAAATGTCACAGCAAGAAGCCCTGCTTTGGTTTGCCAGCCAAGAAATGCCTGAGCTGCAGAGGTGCCCTTGAGAAGTGCTCTTAAAAAAAGTGGTCGTCAAATATGCAGCTGTATAATTGGAATATTAGATAAACTCAAAGAAATGTGAGTTATGACAACTGCCTTGAACAGGAGGCAATAACCCGCCCCCCCACTCCTCCTCACAGTTGGAGAGTGCGGTATAAAGAGAGACGGAGGTGGGGAGGAGTGATATATCTTCTGTCCCTCTCAGCCCTGATTTTCCACAGTGATTGGAGGCCCTCCGCAAATGATGAGGGAGGCAGCTGCGAGAGTGCAGAGGCGCTGCAGGTTCACGGCAAAGTCAACACCGTCCAATCCCTCTAAACCCTCACACGGCTCACCGCAGAGCAGCATGCCAAAATAAAGCCAAGCCTGTGAGCGTCTCTGGGCGTCGGTGTGTGTGTGTGTGTGTGTGTGTTAATGTGTGCTAACGCCTGTGAGCCTGCACTCTCACTTCTGATCTGTGACTGTGTGTGCTGGTGTGTGTGTCTTTGAGTTCTTGACGTACACACTCGATGTTGTTATGCACCTGTGGCGTGTGCAGCAGAATGTTCAGCGCCGTATGCATGTGTGTCCCGTGTGGATTTTCACCATGTGGGAGGGTTACTGCACGACTGACCACAGCACAGACTTCAGTGTGTAGTCATTAATTTGAGACATCATGATGTCTTGATGGTATCAAAACACAGAGTAAGGCCGGTCTTTTTATTTCTCTTATTGTCAGCAAATTTTATGAAAAGAATAAAATGAGCAGTGTGTTGGTAAATATTTCTGTGTTTTCTGATCTGGTTTTTAGCCAAGTTATCACCAGCAGCTGGTTAGCTTAGCTTGAAACAAAGACTGGACACAGAGGGAAAAATCTGCATACAAGAAGCTCTACAGGTCAGTTATTGATTCTTTAATCCGTACAAAAAAACCCCCAAAAAACATAAAAGTACACACTGGAATAGCATTTACATGGTACTGCACATATGTTATCTAAGGCTTCACAAGTCATATCACACTGACCCATTATTTAATTTCAAGGCACATTCACGAGGCCCACAATGATCCACACACACTAACCTCCAGCAACCTCAATTAAATGTGAACTAACTGAATTTATGACTACTGCATATCATTAGAATACATTTGTATTTTTTGGCCCAGTCTTACAGTATTTATGTGTAACTCTTTATCATCTGCTCGCTTTACAAGAAGGCCGAGTTCTCATCAGGTTATGACACTTCTATTAAGCAGGCTGGCAGTCGCTGAAAAGCATACAACAGTTCAGAGAATTTGGAATTTCAAGTGGATACTTTAAACTTGCTAAAACAATGGTTAAGAATAATTTCCATGTACAATTTAATCCCAGAAGGAGAGTCTAATGTGAAACTGGATCAGCTCAGAATCCTTCCTTGACAAAATCTACGTTCTTTTGATTTTAATACTGGTTGCAAATGGAGATACTGACCCCCACCCTCCTTCAGGTCAGGGTGGAGAGCTCTCTGGACGTGTGCCCTGTAAACAGTCAAGACTCTGGGTCTGATTGGAGACAAGCTGCCTCTCTCTAATCAGCTCCATTCTCTCCAGGGCTTCTTGTTTCCAAGGCAGTGGCTCGCTGTTCAGAGATCCTCTCTGCTACAGAAAGAGACTAGATTATATTGCCAGTGTTGGCTGGAAGCAGCGTGGTTCAAGTTAGCTCACTTTATATTTGTGCTCTTATGAGGTACACTTTTCACTTTTCAATGCACGTATCTGTCGTTTGAGCACAACTGAAACGTTGCTTTTGTGTTTGTGACAAAGGGAGTGTGAGGGCTACCTTCCCCTAAGCTTAAAGGGACAGTTCAATCCAAAATCAAAAATGTAAATTTTTGTTCTTTATTTGCCAGCACCTCAACTACCTCCAGCGACTCCAGTCTGGTTTATAAATGTGGTGTTTCAGTCAAAGAAACAGGAGGCAGGTGTGAAACGTGCTCACACAAAGACATGAGAAAATATTGTCCATGTACATGTACATGAATCCTCTCCATTTCGTGACGGTGTGATGAGCTCCTGGGATTCTGCTTTGCAGATTCTGATTCTGTTTTCCACCTCACAGTGAAACGCTGTTCCTGCTGAAAGGAGGCCTTTGTCACCTTGTGTAGCCTGCTAACACTGTGAGATGGACACCAATAAACAACAGAAATGGATGGAATGTGACTTTAGCCAAAAACTCATTTTCATGTGTCCTAACATTTTTGTTTTCTGACAGTGAGTGGAAAAAACCCTGATTCAAAATTGTGTGTGACAGGCTCCATGTTGTTTCAATCATGGCTGCGTCCTCACCACAGAAAACAAGTCTAACCACATCAGCAGGCATATCTATTGTCTCTCAATCAGTGTGGATCGTCAATGAAACTGGGAGAAAGCGCTTGGGTCAGGATCAGGAAGGCTGAGACTGAGAGACTCCGGGAGCGCAGCAGAACATGAAGCAAACGTACGAGTCGAACTCGAGTCGAGGTCGTCCGGGTCGCCTTGTGGACGCAGCTGCAAATTAGATCACCTGGTCACTGCTGAGGTCCTGCAGTGGCGTCGCCTGGTTAATGCCATTAATCAAAACCTGGCTCAGACATGTTTCATCTTTGCTAAATTCCCTAATTTTTATATTCACTACATTAAATCACTAAGGCCTAAAGTTAAGCAGAATTAAAGCCGTGGCTGCTTCTGTGTGCGTTGGCTGCTACCTGTCTGCCAGCCGTCGCCTCAGCTAATCCAAGGCTTTGACCTCTCGGCTGTGCTGTTGGTGCCTTATTTGAAGAATCTTTCATGCCAACATTAGATCACTAGTTTGGCTTTCGGTGTGGTTAATTGTACCAACATCCAAGAAGTCTGTGCCCCCCTCTTTGCTCTTTCAATGATTAGCAGGAAGTTAGACGAAGTCAAGCTCTGCCAAGGTGGCGACGGCCTGAGCCAACACACTGAGCTAAACTTATGGGTGAGGTCGCAGAGGCCGTGCTTCATACAGTAAACGGTCAAATATGCCATCCCGCTGCAGTTACAACACTGAACTCACGAAAGCCAGTGCTGAGCTCTGAGAACGTGGCAGCATCAATAAAAACAGTCTGAACGAGCCATAATCATCCTCAGTCTTTCAGCTTTAAAACGAACCAAAGGTGAGCTGAGAGATGAGGAGCCAAACTTCCATGCCAGCTGACAGATCGTCCATGCTGGAGGTCTGAGCGCTCATGTTTTTTGTCCTGTTGTTTTTGCAGTGTGCTCAGTTTTCAGGCATTATTGTGCTATGTTATTATAAAACTCTTATTTAAAGAAAAAAACAAACCAAACAATAAACCTTGTGATCTTGTGTTTTCATTTGTTTGATTTATTGGGTTTATTGCATATCCTTTTCTGCAGTGGATTTGGTTATTTCTGCTATATGTGCATCCACCCATCAGCTTGAACCACTTATCCTATGAAGTCAGTCCCAGCTGACATCGGGACACTGACTTTTTGCAAAGTGCATTTCTAGTGTTTCAGCCGTAATCAGAACGTTTTAATCTCTAGATGCCTCTGCGTTAATGCATCTCTGCTATCAGGACTGAAAATAGCAACAACTGCAACTACAGCTGAGCTCAGCACACACAGAAGATGCAGCATCTCAGAGCTTTCTGAAAGCGTTTAGCATGTGTGGAAGTTTCAGGACACGCGTGTGTACAGAGGAGATTTGCATAGATTTAATAAGTCCCATACTGTGAAAGCAACCCACGCTTCATGCATGTAATGTTACCAGGCAGCTTTTAATGAAGAAATAATTGTGGGGAAATAAGTAAATACAATTGTTGGAAGTTTGGGTATCATTATTTAGATTTAGGATGAACGTGAAGATTGTTGGTCTTCATGGTGGCCCCTGTCAGCTGGCTCCAAGCCTCCACCCCCCTTGAGCCGTGAGCATGAGACCACTGACTGGAAATTGTTGTCAAGAGGAACATGTGGCTTGCATGTCAGCTGAAAACAATGTAAATTTTGCTAACTGTACGCTCTCCGTGGTACAGTACAGTCTCACAGTGCCATAAGAGTGTGTGTGTGTGTCTGCGCATACTTACATACACAAGCAAAAAAAAAAAAACAAAAAAAACAAAAAGCTGCATAGCCACTCATCCCTCCACCCTCAATCGTTCACGCTCCGCTGCCAAGTCAGAGGTCTAATTACGCATTTGAGCGTGAGAGTTTAATTTGCACTTTTCATTTGGAGTGATTGGCACTTGCATAAGTTATGCTGAATGCTGTTTAACCACAGGGGAGGCGGGCGATAGGCAGTGGGCTCCATCACCTCCACTCCACTCACCCTCGTTACTCATGTTGCAGCTAAATGTATATTCATGTCTCTGCGAACCTGAGTGTGTCGGAGTAAAAGGCCTCATGTTGAATTTAGGTGTGTGTGCGTGTGTGTAGGAGGTCTTGCAACAAGTTGTCCCTTTTTACCTCTGTGCTGGTTTGACTCCAACAAGATGCGTGTGAGCTGAAAATTCCCAGCATTCCTGGTGTGAGGGCGACCCCAAGCCCTGCCCCCCTCGGGTGCAGTTCTGAGAGTTGAAGCAGCACACACCCAAAAAGACAAACAGTCTTGTTACAATACATGAGTACACAGTATCAGTCAAACATATCAGCAGGTACACAGACTGAGGAGTTCTGGACTCACCCACACATGAATACACCTGCATCCACACACACACACACACACACACACACACACCCCACTGCTGCCTCACCCCACCTGCAATTTCTGTTCCACTAAACTCCCTGCATCCACTCTTCTTCTTACTTTTCTTTCTTACTTGTGTTTCTTTCTGCACTCCTAAAACTATAACTCATCCCCCCACCCCCTCCACCACCCCCACCACCACTGAAAACTGCAACACCAACAACTTCCTTCCTTTCTTCCCATGTGGTCAAACACATTACAGGAACACACTGCCCACCGCTGGCTGCTTACTACCCTCCCCTTTGTGTTCTAATTTAATGCACATCTTTGCTGGCACACACACACACACACACACACACACACACACACACACACATACTCCCTAATTAGCAAACTATTTGTAACAAGAGGAGGTGGGCAGATGCTGAAGAAACAATTAAGAGAACAGAAAATTGCTGCACAAAGGGTTTGGAGAAACCTTCGTAATCCCGCCTGCCTGTCCGTTACAATGATAGTTAACCACATCTCAACTTTTGTTCTGCCCTGTGGGGGTGGGGAGCAAATAACCGAGGCATCCGATTGTCACGAGGTGCAGAGAAGTCGATGAAGCTTTGTGCAGCAGGAGTCAGGAAACAATGTGAAAAGGTCCAAAGATGAGAGCTAGAAACGTGTCTGGCTTCTTTGTCCTTGTGTTTTTCCAGGGAAGGCTTCTGCTGATCATGCACGCTCCTTTTTTAGCTCTGCCCTACTTCACATGCAGGTAGCAGCGTCCTCCCCCGCCCAGAGCACCTGGTCCTGCTGACGCTGCTGGCCACTGAGCAGCTGCACGAGAACCTCTCTTTTGTCTCTCTCTCTCTCAGTTGGGGAGTACCAGTAGTTGGTGGGGTGGTGGTTAAAAATGATTTGCTTGCTTGCTTTATTGGTGCGTGAACAATTCAGTATTGCACTTTGAAGTTGAGAGACTCACAAGAGAAAAACTGAAGCTTTAGAATCGAAGCAGCAGAGACTCTTGGGTTGAGTCAAGCTCCAGAAAGGTTGGCTCTTGCAGTTCCCATCATGCATCTCAGTAATATATTTCATGCCTGATAAAGGCCAATAAGCCTTTCTCTGATTACCCTCCACAGCCTCTCCCTAACCAGCCCACAAAAAGTTTTTTGTCCCTCAAAGGCTAACATTGTTACTCTGCAACGTGCCTACGGAGAGACATAAACCACTGGAACTACATTTGATATTGTCTAATACATGTTAAGAAGTTAAAGGTTACGGTAAGATCAAAAACCAGTCCCTTCACTGGTCTCAAACACAGTCTGTGTTCATTTGTGTTTTATATTTCCAGGGACTGTTGCAAAACCCAAGCAGCTTCTGAACAGAAAAACTTAAAGACCTCTACAAAAATGATACTCAGCTTCTGAAAGATGTTGACAGAAACATATATGGATATGAAAAATATCCAAGCTGTTTCTGCGGGAGAGACAGAGAGAAGTTCATCTCGAAGATTTGTCGCTGCCCTGCAATTTAATGAAGTGTGCTTCAATCAGTGAGTTCACGAGTGCCGAGTGTTCGGCGTGAGAAAGGCCAGTTCTTACTCTTATTTTCTCAGACCGTGAAGTGGAAGCACTGCTGCTGTGTTTGCCCTCTGACCCAGTCATGATGACAATTATGAGTGAGGATACTGAGTGCTAGAACATGCTGTACTGTAACAGTAACGGATGCAGAACAGTCATCATGTTAGAAAGCTAACACAGTCACAGGTCAGAAAATCCATCCAAACTTACCTTAGCTATCATTAGCTGCCACAAATTACCAGGGCATGTGAATGACTGTTGTCGCAAAACCTCCGGCAAAAATCACTTTATCACTGCAGAAGGCTTTTTGAGCATCCACACAGTCTGTTTTTGCTTTACACATCAGATGTTTGTGGCACAGCTTCTTTCTAAATGAAACTTGGGCTTTAAAACATTTCAGATGTGCTCATTGGAGCCTTATTGTCTAAAACACAAAATAAAAACCCAAAGGACAGTCATTCACTGCTCTATTTAATATCAGACAAGGAGAACAGCTCCACAGTATTTATGAGGCTTCACAGTGATTTCCTGTACAGTGTGCTGTAGAGGCATCTGTATTTGCATTCCCCCTCGTGTCCGTGTCCCCCCAAGGCTTCTGCTCTCTCACAGCTCTCATTGCTTATATTCCAGTTTATACTGTTGTTGCATGCATGTTGCATGTTTGTGCTGCCTCATGTACAATATGAGCATATTTAAACCTCATAAAACATTCAGCATCCACATTGTTTACATCCATTTTCCAGCACAAACCACAGTCTCACTCTATTTTCCTTGGCTTGGCAAAGATCTGCAGCCCTCCTTCATTTGAATGACATGTCATTAGCTTGTTATATTGCAATGGAGAATCCACTTATCTTCCCAGCCAACTGTACACTCGTCAGTGGAAGGCAAAGCTCATTCTGCTCTCCTTTAAACCTGCTTGCTTGTGGTGAGTTCCTAACTGCTGGAAATACAGTTTACTTTAGATTAAAAGTTGTTCTCTGTAATTGTCATCGAGCGTCTTTAAAAGCGTCGACGTGCTGTACGTGGACATGGATATCTCACTGTCTCCGTGAGTCTGTGAAAATGTCTCCCAGCCTCCTGTAAGTGCGGATCTATTTGTATTTATTCCCTCACGTCAGCTGCATATGTTCGTCCGTAAACCGTGCCGTAGGTAGATTGCCTTGTGAATTATTAAATAAACCCGATTGCCCTATCGCAGCAGAAGAATGTGGGCAGCAGCGGTTTGCCATAAAGAAATCGGAGCCGAGAGATTAGGAAAACCAAAATCATGCAATGGGGTTGGCGATGTCTCGGGAAAGACGGACAGCAGATAACAGCCCCGTTCTTTTATTCATTTTGGGAGTGAAAGATAGATGAGGGACTGAATAATTTCTAATCTCCTTTGAGGGCGTGCGGCAGGACAGGAGAAAGAAGGATGTTTATTTACGATCTTCTTCTCCGTGCTGGCGGAGACCTGACATTCCTGCAGCGGGATGAGATGCAGCAGACAGATATGACCTGGTTCAAAGTGTTGAGGATGTGAGAGGAGAAACTAAATCTCATTTTGGAGTTTTTTGTCCACACCGCTGCAGCTGCGTCTGCTCTGCACGAGTCCACTGTCAGCTCGTGGAGACACAGAAAGGCCTTTATCAGGCTTTTGCCGTTCACTTTTTATCTTTATTTTTGTCTGACCTTGGACCTTCTTATTCCTGTCTCTTCCTGTCTGTCCTCTTTCCTGCGTAGCTTCTTTGCAAATCTTTCCCGATAAAACAAGCTACTTTCAGGTGTTTTAGATGTTGGTATCTCAAAAGCAGTTTTCTCTGCTGTCCGGTTCTCTTTCCTCTCCTCTGCTGACCCTGTTCGTACAAACCTTGGGAGCAGAGCGCAGAGGCTTGGAAGCCGAGCCGCAGCGAGCGAAGCTGCTTGATGTGGCCCCTCCGGGGCCTCCCCTGCAGTGGGGCTGGTGTTTAATCAAGCCCCTGGCTTCAAATCCCAGCAGGCCTGTGCTCCCCTGACCCCCACCATCTGCGGGGGCGGTGGAGGTTCACAGAACCCACACAGTCTATTATGAGCTACCTGTCCTTGAGCACTCCATTTTTAACAGCAGTGTGTGTGTTTAGCTGACATTGCTAATCCACCACAGTATCTACCTCATACACACACATAAGAAATCTCGCTACGCAGACAGCTGAGCTCTGGCAACACAGTACACAGCCTACATCCATGAAATCTATAGGATTTGTGTACATGGACATACATTTTCCATTTATTTTTAACGACTCCCACTGCGTTTCTTTGACTAAATCACTGGACTTTTAAATCCAGAATCCAGGCTTTGAATCCTGTCTGTGGTCAGGTTTAGGCAATAAAAGCCCTCTGGTTAAAGGTCAGGAAGGACTGTGATTTCTTATATGTTATAATTGTGAAATACTCAGACATTTCATCTTTAGGATTTGTGTGTATGGACACAAAATTTCTATTTTTAACAAAAAACTGGCCAATTCATGTCCATGTACACAAAGCCTGCAGACCAAGTTGTCATACTTTCACAAGCTGCCGTCATACGTGTCTAGAAATGGTAAAAAGGACTAAAAGTGCAAAAGACAACAAGGGCGTTTGAGGGCAGCCATCCAATTTAGCTCTCAGTCCTCTTATGAAGAGAAATATCATATGATGCCTCTCCTCCTGGCTCCCACTGCAGCAAAAGCAAACCAAAGCCGGAAACACAAGTATTTTTCTAATGGTTCTCGTCCTTTTCCACTGCTTGAACTTTCTGAGTGCTCCTGATAGCCATCCAGCCAGCCAGCAGCGGCGGCTGTTACTCTGCTCCTCATCACAGTGCCTTGACCACAGAGAACGTCTTATCAGCGCTGTGTGTGCCACCGATCTTAAGCCCGCGCTGATGGATTTGGCTGAGCGCTCGATGGCTGAGTTTTAAGCAGATTCATATCAGGGTGATTGAACGAGCTGGGGCTTTGGTTGGCTAGTGTTAGCGCTGTCGGTGCTGTTATTGCTTACGCAAGGGGAGACAGTGACACTATAGCTGCGGTGATGGATAGAGAAGCTAAGATTTCCCCAAAGGAAGAAGAGGGAGAGGTGGAAAATAGAGAGATGAGGGCAGGCAGGAGATAGAAAATGGTGTGTGTGTGTGTGTGTGTGTGGGTTAATAAATGTATTGCATGTAAAATGTATTGCAGTCATTATATCCTCAGATGAGCGCTTCTTTTACTCCAAACAGTGCTGCTCCTCAAGTGCAAAGACTTGGCACAATCATCTCTGAAGGTAAAACACAAGCCTGTAGTGAGGTGAGAAGACGAGTAGCACATAACATGCAGCAGGTTAGTGTACAGCAGCACAGGTGAGCGTTGGTGAGGTGAGATGAAACACTATCATCATGTCAGGCATATTATCCCACATCCACAGACCATGATGACATTAGATTGCATCTTCAATGGGAAAAGGCTTTCTTTGGGAATATAAAAGTCTTTGAAACCTCATTAAGGCAGAGACAGGAAGCAGGAGGGGAACAACCAGCAGCTCCCATGTCCCATCTGCTAACATAGAGGGAGATGGGGTTATGACCTATAACGGAGCCAGCCACCAGGGGGCGATACAGATGATCACTTTTGGTGAGCGTCTGTCAGTATATACACTCAGTGGCGTGAACATGTAAGATGGAGGTGAAGGGTCATCACTGGTTCACGTGAGACAAGACAAACGCAGACCCCTGATCACTTTCCTTTGACCATGTACAGCTTGTGCACAGAGGTACATAAAACTGAAATAAGAAAACAAAACTCCTACGAACCCCTACGAGAGCATTTGGAGAACAAATTACAGGTAAAGTGACAGCGGTGTGATTAATAGCAGTGCATTTGAAGGTAATATGAGCCCGGACTTTACGTCGTCTGAAATCCCAAACGAGGATGGAGTAAGAGAGGAATGCATAGTAGCACACCATTGAGTGTTTGCTCCCAGCTCGTGTGGCTTCTGTGCTGGGAGCTTTTTTCATTACCCAGTCTATCAGCATGGCAAATAAGAGCTGTGACCCCTCGTGACCTGGTCCCTGACTCAGATAAGCACTGCAAACACAGTGTGAAGTGGCTCAGCCCGTCGCGGTCACACACCGCAGAGCACACTAAGCCCGCCGTCCTGCCACACTGACGGACGCCGGCCGCTCTTGTAATGGTCTGAATGTTTCGGTGTGTGTTTGTGTGTGTATGTGTGTGTTGAAACAAGAAAGTAAACGTGTGTCTTTGGGAGCTGGGCCATGTTTCTAAGTGCCTGCGCGAGCGAGTGTTTATGTGTGCACACGCTCCTCTGCACACATGCGTGTCACTTCCTATTTGTTGTTGTGATGTGTTTTCCCTCACCTCTATCTGCCGCGCTCCCCCAACATACCATCACTGCGCTGACAGATGCATCAGTCTCTGTGCTTTATAGCCACCGAGGAAACGAGGTAAACAAAGCCTGCAAAAGAAGAAGCCATGTTTCTCTTTTACGGTCGACAATCTTTCACGGGCTTTAGGAAAGGACGCCCCTGAATTATCGGAGCGGCCTGACGCGATGGTCTGCGAGGCTGGAATTTTATCCGGAACATTTTTTAAACAAACTTTTGCTCTACTCCCCCCCAGTTGTCTCCCCTCTGGATGGATTTTTCATCCTCAGCTCTGTCCTCTTCCCTCTGCTCGGTTCTCAAGGCCTCTGTCTGGCATCGCGGTCGATGACAATCTGGCCTCTGTATTTATTTTTCTGTTCTCTGCAGATAATGACCATGGCACCAAGGCTATAGAGAAACTATGGGAAGACGAGTGCAGACACACAGAGATGAAGAAGGAAAAAAACCCTCTCTCAGCAGTAACAACAGTGGAGGGCAAACCTTTCAAAATAAAGCAGAATACACACAGACCCTCAGCTGATTTAAACTCCCATTATTCTTTGTAGCTGTGAACTCTGCTTTGCCACCAGGGCTCAGTGGACCCCTAGTGGTGTGTGTTTGCATTGCAGTGACTCTGTAGAAATTGTTTTTGCGCAATGGAGCTAATGATGCACCACAGCAGGAAGGACTTCTGGTGTGGATCATTTGCATGAAGCATTGAGGGTTTATTTGTTTATTGGTTTGTTTATCAGAGACAGTACACATTCATAAACCTTGCTATAAATGCACGGGAGTTAGCCAAGGGGCTATTTGTCATCTGTTAGCTCGCCAACCTGAAAACAGAATATAAGATAAAAGTTACTGAGATCTTTTGCAAGCACCCAGAACAATAACATAATAACAAGACACCTTAATGATTTTTATCATTTTTATCACACAAGTCTCATAATATGGTGAAATGAGATTAATGTTAAAAAAAGAAGTGAGTACTAGGTGAGACCACATTGTTTTACACTGTTAGACGCTAACTGAAACACGCAAAGCAGAAGCACAGACATGTGCTGTATATAAATAAATTACATAAATCGGACACAGTAAAAGCAAAACTACAGTTCAGCACAGAAACACTGAGGACAATAAGGTGCAACTGAGTTTTAATTAATTCCTCCCTCACTCATAGAGTAAATCTGCTTGAATGTGCCTTTAAGATCACAGCGAATGGATGATCAGAGCTCCGCCTGTAGATCGGCACTTTAAATCCTTGATGTTTTAAGGAAACAAAATACTGATCCAGAGTTTTCTTTTGTTTGGGTAAGCTTGGTTTTATGGTGGATTGTAGAGAGCAACTTGGAAAAAGAGAAGCAGGGGTCAGGAACATTTGGATCTGTTTCTGCTGTGGCTCAGCTAGTGAAACAAGACTCCCTCTTCTGGTTTGAAACAACACAGGGTGAAAAGGATCACTTTGTCTCAAACCACACCGGGAGGGAAAAGATCTGTGAGGGCTCAGCAAAGCAGCAAACATGAAGGAGGAGCAGCTGTTGTACAAGTGGCGCATAAATATCCACCGTCATTACAGCCCACAGTTACTTACACGATCGTTAAAATGTTGTCTGATAAAAGACGTTTTTTAACTTGTGATTTGAGTAGCAAAGGAAAGAAAGGAAATGCTACAAGTTCATACTGAATGTCTCGAACAGTCCTCCTTTGAAGATGCCATGTGACATGTCAGTGTTAAAATATCTAAAAATGTAAGCTTTTAACTTCCAGTCGAATGAAACTTGTAAAGGTTTTCAACAATTGTTTGCAATGCTTTCACTTCATTAAATTCATTATGACAGCTGAATAAAATCTGAGAGATCTGCAAGCAGCAGTTGTCAAAGGAAATGATGTGTTTAATCTCAAGTACCTGAAAATGTTGTTTTAATTGTGCTATTTTCTGCCTCCAGTTGAAGAAGCATTTATCATAATGTCTCTTGTAGGTTACGAACATGTATTCTTATTTATTTATTTATTTGTGTTAGAGCATATGGCAATTAGCCGCACTTCAGCAATTACACAAACAAACAGCTGAGCATATGTGAAGGCTTTTAGCTGGGTCATATTTTCCACCAGACACGGAGAAAGAGAAAGGCTGAGAGATTTCTCGGCATCCATCTCACTGGCTGCCATTTCAGCTCGCTCTCTTTCTGTCACTTTTCAGCAGCTATTGTTCTCAGCGGGGCGATTTTTCTTTTTCCTCTTCAGACACGATAAAGGAGTGCACAGTCATATCCCCAGAACAGCTTCAGCAAAACAAAGAGTTACAGTGAAAAATGAGAGGCCTCAAACACACACACACACACATACACACACACACACACACCTTCCACCACACAGCCCATTTTCTGACACTAATACGGAGGTCAAATGATTGATAGCTGCACTGTTTAAATAAAATTTCATGTTTGTTTTGGTCTTGTCAAATTCTTGTGAGATTTTCCCCCTCAGGCTTCTCCCAAGAATACGAAAGAGCCTCAGAGGTTAATGTCTTCTGGACATCAGGCTCTGAAATCCGGACCAGATCGGCGGTAATCAGAGAGATGAACTCCAAAATAAATCACCTCATCTGTTATTTCAGTACAGATCACATCTGTATACATGACGTGAGCCGAATTCCCTCCGTTTGGCCATAAACACGACACGTTCGCGGACACGCATCATGCCATGTGATTCACAATTTATCTGTGCCCAATCAAGATAAAAAGGAACTATTTCCTCTCTCATCAAAGCAACAAAATAGAGGAATGAAGAGGCCATTCAGTGATTCGCCTGCAAATGACCAGAGACAGGCAATTCAGATATTCCCTCCAGACAGGTGATTGGACTGATATGACACATCTTTTTATGAGATGTCTGTAATAATTTTGGGCTCTTTATTCTCAGGCGATCACGGGAGCGTATGAAAATGGTATCTCGTCCCACGGTGGGCAGTGTAATGATGGCTAATGGAGGCAGGAGCCGAGCCTGTTTATTATCGGCTGTCATTTCCAGCTATGGCCATTTTTTTTAATTTCATGTTCTGAGGATTACATGGGAGATGAGATGAAACGGGCCTGCGTTTGTCCTCTCATCTGTCGGCCTCTCTGCCACAGGCACACTCCCATTTGTAATTCCCTATCTCTACTTCTTATCAGCTCACCTTCTCAACAGCAACGGGGGAATCAAACAAATGGCTTGATGATGTTGCTTCCTTTCTCACTCCCTCCTCGTTAGTGAGCGTCTAAAAGCTGTCACTGCAGAGGCACATCAATGCTACTTGCTATAACGTATTATGGATATTAGAAGACTTTAGCTCAGCGGCGACACAAGTGTCTCAGTGAAGCTGGTACTAAATGTTAACATGCAAACACTGAGAATGTAAAGAAGCAGGTCATTTTTTTCTCTCTACCAGGTAATACAAACCCCGAGAGCGTCCTCCATCTTGGACAGCTCATCTCAACTCATCTTAACAAACTGCTGTCTTTAATGCAGCTCTTTCTCACTTTGTCTAAGTGATGTTACCATATTTAGCTGTATGTGATGGGCCACTCAGAACAAGAAGTGAGAACAAGACAAAGTTTATGTTAGTGGGTCTCCTTTGTCAGATGCTAATCGTCCTGAGCTAAACACAAAGCAGAAAGCAAAGCAAAAAACAAGTAAGCATTTTATCCTTTATGGTCTTAACAGCAGTAGACTGACTCTTGGTTGGGCAAAACTTTTTCAGCTGTATTAAACTAATAAATCAAGAATAATGAACGTGTTAATCAGTAATGAAACTGTTAAAAGATGCTTTATTTTGGATATGTGGACCAATCAGATATGGAAACGTTTTAGTTTTGTCCAAAGCGGTGTGTAAATATTATAGCTCTTTGAGCGCAGCCATTAGTGGCTAATGATTTGACTATGATGCCTCTTCTTCTCTCATTTTCTTCACTTTAATCATTCAACACACACACACACACACACACACTCTGGGAAACACAGCATCTGAAAGCTGTCGCTGCGCCCCCACACAGAAGCAGCAGATCAATGGTGTTTAGATGAAGCAATAACTGAGTACCATTTCAAAAGATTACAAAAGTACTTTGTGCTAAAACAGTCTTTTAGGAAGAGTTTCATTTTTCACATAGGAGATTGGTTCGTGTGTGTGTGTGTGTGTGTTTTGAATGACCATTTACCTTTGAGCTTAAACTCAGAAACACTGCGGTGCCTCTTTATTTACACTGCAAAGTGTAGCCTTTAGTCAGCAAACACGGCTTCTGTTAAATCCCTCGTGGGCTTGTGGGGAAGAATTGTGCAAACAGGTTCTGCATAATACTGTTATTAACACACTGCTCTGCTGCGGGGCGACTTAAAGCATCTGGTCACATGCAAACTGACCTTTGAACTCCATTATCACTTCATAATGCCACTCGTCAGGCCACACATTGGAAAACTCAGCAGTGAGAACATTAATGATGCACAAAGGAGTAAAAGAAGAAGTGGTTCTGTTTGCCAACGCCTAGAGTGACGCGTGTAGACTGTTGTTTCAGCTTCATCTGCTCCATTTTCTCTTAGCTCCGTTGACTGCTGTTCTCCTGGCTGGTGTTTCAATGCCATTTAAGTGTGGGTGAACACTATAATATTGTTTCTCTGTGATCAATAGCATTCAGACAGATTACTGGGGTATCAGTCCGGCTGACCGGGTGGGCTTGGTGCAGTGTAGGCTGGTACCATGGGAGAAGGGCTGTCAGTGAATGGGAAATCAATGGGGGCCAAGTGGCCATGAACGGGATATTAGTCCCGAGGAAATTCCTACGTATATACCACCTCTGGGGCTTCCAGCTGATGAGGATTGCTGCAGATCAATTACTAATCAGGAGGAGATGTTCCAGTAAGGCAATGAATGTCTATAATGTGGGTGAACAGCGTGAATGGACACACAGACAGCATCTCAACCATGAAGATCCTTCATGAATCCTTTAGCCTTTACCATCCTTTAAGAGCGAGATTCTCAACCTATTGCACCTTAAGGCTCGCTTTTTAAAAAATATTCAGAGGAGCACCTTAACAAATAAAAATGTGCACTGTTATCCTGGTATTTAAGGGATAATGTGTCTCCTTTCCTCTCTGTGAGGTACAACCAACCAGCAGATGGGCTCGTTTTAACAACCGTTGGAACGTTATGTGGTCGTCTTTGTGGCACCAATAGCAAATATTTTGAAAGATGCTTTGGGAGAGCTTCCAACTGTTTTTGTGTTGTCAAGAACAGCTATTTTACAGCAAAGCAAAATGTTTTCCTGACCCCTAACCAAGTGTTTAGTGCCTAAAACTAACCAGGCCTGAAGCACAGCGTTGAAACACACAGTGCCAACGCTTAATCTGGCAAATGGGTTGTGATTGTGAAGGAAAGACTACTGAATAATCATGAGCCTACTACAATACTTTATGGCCAGAGTTTCTGCTTACAGCTGAGTCATGTCCACAAAATGTATGCTTTCCTGAATCCAGACTTTTTCCCCCTTAGAAATCCCTCAGTCGTTCCAAAGCAGCTTGGCCCCCTGCTTAGCATCTGTGTCGATCCCCAGGGCCCTTGGGACTAATCTGCATGGCCATGGGTTAAGGGGTCAGCCACTGGGTCCTGATCCTGAGGAAACTCCAGGCTGGGATCGCTTCACTTCTCCCCCCTCCATTTCACAACACTTAGCTGCACTGTGCCTCTCATTACTCTCCCTCTACAAGGCCCTCTATGATTTCCCAAACCCCCTGGTAACTGGGTTAAATGGGAAAGCACAAGCCTGGAGGGGGCCTGAGGACTTTTCTGGGGCCTCAGCTCTGCTCTACAGGCCAGGAATAGAGACATTCCCTGGGCTGGGAGGCTGACCCAAGGCCTGGGGCTCAGGACCTGTGTGAACCTGGTTTAATTATATTAGCTGCAGCATTTAGAACCTTTGGCCTTGGCTTTCAAAAGCACTTTCAGTCAGGACAGTTTTCATCACCACCTGATCTGAAAAGGGCCCCCTGGTGTTTTGGTGTGCTGCACCAAGCTCGGTCGCCATAACTATTTGTCAGACAAGGTCATGTCACATTAACTAGTACTGTGCACAGGCCCGTCCTCCTCTTCTTTTCATCTCTCCATCACAGCTTCTTTTGTAGTGAGCCACTGCGGAGCGACAGCACTAACCTGCCCATGTTTTATTTGGTCTGGGTGGCCAAACACACACACACACACACACACACTGAGATATTGTCTGATAACACATTTATTTGTTCCTACATTTGTCTCTGTGATGGAGCAGCTTCTCTCTCATGTCTCTGGATCTCCCTTCCAGAGGTCGGGAGGTCGGCTGTTGGCCACAATCCCAGACGGACACGGTTAAAAAAAATATTAAATGAATAATTAACAGTCACTTGAAAGCATGAATGTGTAGTGCCTACCCATGTAATGCCTCTCCGCGCACTGCATTATCATATCCCAAAGGACTGGAGAGATGAAATTAGCGTTGTGTTCCACCTAATTGCTCAGCTCTGGCAAATTAACATGCCCTTCTTCAACCTTGTGTTTGTGAAATGCTATTCATGCTGTTTGTTTCATGTTTAAATTAACGTATTTACACATGAAAAGATTAACCACCTCTGTTAATTGCACTAAATTTTGCATTCTGTGTTCACTCCCTCCACGCAGCACGGGCGTCATTTTTTTATTGACAGACATAAATCATTAGAAGGCATTCTGTGGGAGAGTTTAGTATAAAAGGGCAGTTCTGGCTCTGCCTGCAGGGAACAGGAAGCAGCTCTAATCAGTGCTAGCATTTTTTGCTAATGTTAATTGCTGAAGTAATTTACAAAGATACACTCTGTGTGCTGATAGCTCAGAGAGCAATAGTCGTATTTTTTTCTCTGTGAAACGGTTGCCCTAATAAATACCAAGCTTGTAGCAGCGCTGCTGAGAATGAGGGCACTTCGTTGTGGTTATGGCTCCTGTGACATTAAGACATTAAGCTAAAAGTTAGCTAAATGTTGTTTCCGCACGCCGACAGCTGTTTCTAAATCAAGGAACGCTTTGTCAAGAAGTGCAAACTGCAGTGAAAATAAAGCGAGCAGAAGCAGTTGAATCTTTCTCATCTTCGTGTTGAGTGGAGGTGAAGTTCAGCCTTTCATTTCCCTGACTGAGGCGAGCCAGGAGCAGGAATGTCCGCCGGTTACCTTCCCAGTCCGCTCTCAGCACATGTGCTGTTACGTGGCATCATGACAGCAGGGCTCATTATGGCACCCAATTCAGTTGTGATCTCTTGATTTGTTTTCTGGGGTTTTTTTCTGTAATTTCTGTGGCCACAGTCATCGCCATCTTTGAGGAGTCCGGTTGCCATAGTTACAGGTGTTAATGTTAACCTGGCTGTAGTGAAGCTTACACAGCATCCTCGTCACTTTGCGCTGCATTAAAACAATGCAACAATCCTCAGCGAATTTAGTTGTCTTTCCGAGCTTTTCGGTTCACTGCAGCTTGTTCAGAATCAGAATCAGAATCAGCTTTATTTGCCAAGTATGCCAAGTATGTATGACCATACAAGGAATTTGACAGGAGAGTGTGATCATTCAGAATTGTACACTCGTACTAAATTACGGTTGACTGTCTGCTAAAATAACAGAAGCTAAAATAACACTGAAATAATTGCGAGATGAACCTCAAGAAGCACGTGATGATGTGTAACGCGTCCCGCCTCTTGTGCTTCCAGATCGGCGGCAGGCTGTCTAAATTTCACACTGAGGCAGCGTTGTGTCGCTATTGTTTGGGGGAAAAAGGGCCTGAAATGGTTCATAGGTCACATTAACGCACTCGGTGCCCACAGATGCAGAGCACAAAATGTAGCCAGCTGATAGCGATGTTAAAGAAATAACACATTACATTTACACCCAGAGCCAGAGATAATGTGACGTTAATGTTAGCTTCTCTCAACGCTGGCTTGTTCATCTTCTTGTTTTTATGTTTTGTTCCAGCTCTTTTGTTTTTGCTGCTCAATCTCTAATTTTCAGAAGGACTGTAAATGACTTTTGGGACAAAAAAGGCAATTTTTCACACAGTGGGAAAGAGAGCAGGCTCTTTCATTATAGACTCTGTTTTCAAAAGTTATTTTAATTTAGCCTCATTTTTGTTGTGTGGGGGAAAATATTGATGACAAAAGCAACACTGGCTGAAAAAAATCTTGCATACCATTTCCTGCTGCATTTTTAAAAATCCCAGATAGTGAGAATGGGGATTAGGATCGAGATATCAGCTTGCTGGGAGGCAAATGAAAGCAGCACAGGTTAAACAGGCCTGTAAGAGGCCACACATTAAAGGCCGTCCAAACCAAATCCCGGGCAGAACCCCAGCTCTCGCACTCCTCGCACAGCAGCGTCTAATTTAGCCCGCGTCATGTCTTGTTTATGTGAATTAATTCCCCCATTACCCTACACACTGGCCTGCATTTCAACTGTCAGTCTCCACGCACAGTCGGCCATGTTTGAGGAGTTCCGGCAGAAATGAGCCAGACGGGGTGAAAGGGCTGGAGATCGGCTGGCATCGAAGGCCGAGAGCTCGGAGACATCTTGTGTGTGACAGAGAATTAACAAGTACACACAGCTTCGACAGGAAGTGTTTTCCTCTGTTGCAGTTCTCCTTCAGCAGGATAAATTCTTGGAGTGATCACAAAGCTCATGATCTATTCACCCTGTCCTGTGGCCCGTCTGACTCCCCTGTTGTCTGCAGGTGTCAAACGCGAGTGCAGAAATGGAAAGACGCACTTTGACTACATGTCTCTCTCTCTCCATACAATCTGCATCGTGTGAGCAGTGCTGTCATCCTCGTTCACCAACACTTCGCTTCCTCGCTCCTGCTCCTGCTACAGGACACAACAGTCAGTGTAAAATCAATGCTAATCGGTGCAAGCCAAACAATAATTCCCAGACTCATTTGCAGCTTTTTCCCGAGGCTTCAGCAGGATGCTGGAGTGTCCGAAGGGATCAGTCTGTCAGAAGGTGGTGGCGTTTGCCGCTGTTTCTGCCTTTACTCACTTCAGTAGGAAGTTCGGGCTGTAGCTGGTGAAACCTGTTTGGGTCTAATCCAGGCAGATAGAGTTCATAAGGGTTGCAGCTCTGGAGCCACCTGCCTGCAGCACACTTAACACATCATGATTGTTTCTATGGGTTTTTTTCAGGCTTTTAACCAAGGCAAAGCTGATAATGGCACTGCTAAAGAGCTCCGACTAAAAGCTGCTGATTCAGTCAGTCAAAGATGATTAAAAGGGTATAAGTCCAGGTGTAAATGCTAATGTAAAGAGGTGATCTACCCTGTATTGGTGGTTTCAGATGCTCCTGAATATATTTAGAATATTTATGTTGGTTTGGTTTTTGATTTAGTGGGAGAGCCTGTTTTATTCTATGAGTGAGCTTTACGCTTTTAGTTTCCTGTAACTGACACTCACTGATAGACAGCAGTAAGTTACCCACTCAAATTTCTTTTTATTTATTAGTTGAAATGACTTTTTGGTTGCCTAGATTCATCTGAGGCTTGTTGTGGTGTGTGACAGAGAAGACAAAAAAGAAATGTCACCAAACAAACAGATAATATTAGAACAGTTCACATAAAAAATGATATTTACATCATTATCTACTCCTGCTGCGTCTAATAAATAATTGGTCGACAACGATGACCCCAGCGCCTTTCTGAAAAGTTCAGATATTTTTGAAGCGTGTGGAGCTCTGAAAAGAGACGCGGGGTGCAAGACTTCGTCGACAGGAAGCTGCATGCTGCCATATACGGCCTCTCGCAGGCCACTTCCTCGTATGCGCACACATACTCGGCCTATAAAGCCGATTCTGACTCTGAGGGAGGAGCTCTACGGATGGAGGACGACAGGAAAGAAATCAAAGTGTTCCTTCCAGCCTCCTGCCTCCTCTCACACCTTCTCTCAGCAGTAACAGCAGAGAAGTTATTGCTGGTTGAAAAGCCTGATCTCGCTCTCACTTGCTCTTCCTATCAACTCTTTCTTTCTCACCTTCTCTTCTGTTTTCTGGTGACAACTCCAAGTGTAAATAGATGTAAAAGCTTGTGTGTGAAAACATTCACTGAGCGTGTGTGTGTGTGTGTGTGTGTGTGTATTGTATGAAATGATGTTTTGCTCTGTGGTCACATTTGATCCTTTTCATTGTATGCAAATTCCCACAATGTCCAGATTTCTGTTGTTCTCTTGTGGGCTGTATGTCATGCAGTAGGATCTGTGGCCACCCTGCAGCAAACATCTTAATCCCAGTGAATCGAGCATGAAGGACTTCTCTTTGTTCCACATTTTATTCTCTAGTTCCCTCGCTCTGCCTCTCTTCTTTCTCTCCATTTTCATCTCGCTGTCTCTCTCTCTCTCTGTCTCTTTCACATTTGTGGCAGCACAGGGGTCTGGAGAATTGCCTGCTTCAGCCAGCTTAGGTGAATCAGTTGCCATGGCAATCAAACCCAAATAACCAACAATGGCATGTTAATTATGGTTATTACTTTATGAAGACTGTTCCAAGAAAATGAGCGATGTTACTTTTCTTTGAAGGGATTAAAAAGAAAGAAAATGTCAGGGGTGAAGCAGTTTGGACAACATAATTCAGAACAGAGCGCTGATTGCAGAAGTGTTGGGCCCTGCGAGGAGCCTGTTGTAGTGCAAAATGGAGGCTCTACAAAGAAACTTCCTGCCCCTGGCTCTGAGTGAATGGCAGGAAAATCTGGTGGAAAAACTGGCCTCACTTAAACTCCATCGTGACTGCCCTGAATCTCCTGCGGTGTCGGTTAAGTGAAGACACCTTTGGCTGCAATCACTGGAATCAGAAAACTGCTCAACAAAACAAACAGCAGCTGCTTTGTAAGAGCATTTATATTCATCTTTTATAATATTTAATTATTGAACTCATCAAACTACATGCATAAATCACATGTCAACAAGATGCTCGTATTGATGAGCTGTGGAACTCAGTCATTCTCATCCCGAGGGACACACTGAGCAGCAAAAGGTTTGATTGCCCAGTCCACAAACTTCCCTAAACGTCATTTCAAGCAGCAGAAGGCAGCGGGTGAAAATGGAGGAACATGTTAGGAACACGTTAGGAGCTACAAAATGAAGGACCCGAAGTGCAGACACCAACACGACTGAACGGGAGAAACTGTCATTAAAAAATAACTAACTAAGGCTGGGAGTTTGAGGGAAAAGAAGGTCAAAACAAAGAATTAACAAATGAACACAGAAGTACACACACACAGGGAACACAGGGATAAACTGACCGTCAGGAGGGCAGCAAACACAGCCAACACAGGGAACACAAAAACGGAGAACACAAGGAAGACAGAAACAGAACACTGAGGTAACAATGAAAACAGGGAACTCAGATAACGCAGTGGATGCAGGGAACACAAAACACAGGAAACCAGACGAACCGACAGGAGAGCACAGGTAAGCAATTGAAAAAGGAGGGAACACAGACAAAGACAGGAAATAAAAAGCTAAACTACACACAAGGGGAGAAAATAAAAACTACAAAATAAAACAGGAAACGAACTAAACAAACGCTTTAAACCACAACAAACCTCAGCTGAAGGTCAAGAGCATTTTTTCAGGAACCGAAACAACTAAAATGACAGAATAGTTGTGTGACCAGAAACATGACTCTTAAAGAAGGCTAATGCTGCTTTGTGTGTTTGGGCTGGATATGTCTGCTAATGTGTCAGCCATACCGACTTTTAGCCTCCAATCTCCTCACGTGTTCTGACCTGACTTCCCCCAGCATGGGAGTGAGTAGATAATGACTGGATTTCATTTTTGGGGCGAACTGTTCCTTTAAAGGTGCGCAAATTGTATACTATGTGGGTTTTACCTTTTATTCTAGAAAGCGATTACTCGTTTAGACAAGTTTAGACAAAACTTTTTACACTCAACAAACACCCAAATGATGTCACGTTTCTTTTCTGGGTGAGCCCATTGCTGCTTGACAGGCTGTGGAACATATGTCAGATTTATTATTCATCATGGCACAGATTTTTACCAAGAAAGTCACTTTTAATCTTCACGCAAAAGCCAACAGGTAAACGGCCCAGTCACAAAATATCATTCATACATTCTGGTGCATGATGCTTTTTCTTCCTTCAAGGTACCAGCAGACCTCACAGGTCTGTTAATGCAGCGTACCTGCTTCCTGCGCGCTGTTCGATAACCGAGCCTGGCACACGTCAGTACACATCCTCAATTGATATTCCGGCTCTTGAATCTTTTCAAAAGGATTTCATAACATCCATGTTTACCGCAGTGGAGGGCCTACGCTGACAGTGAGTGAAGCGGCGAGACGGAGATGAGAGAAACAACAGGAGGTGGATCAACAAGACGAAGCTTTGCCATTTCCAAACCGTCTGTTCCTGCTTGCATCCAGCCATTACCGGCGTTAGCATCTCCTTGTCAGCCTCCTGGCTAATTAGATCCAATGGTGCATGTGTGCGTGTGTTTGCATGTGTGTTAATGCTGTTGCCATGGCGATAGTGTTCCTCTATTACCCCACTAACAGAGCAGTGGCAACTTGACACCTTTCATACACCCACGTTGGGTTGGGGTTTGGGCTACTTACTATAGCTGCTGGTGCTGGTTTTTCTTTCAAACACTTTAGTTATTCTCTCCATACAGACACAACTGACATCAACAGCAATAATAACACAGACAAAAGACAAAAAGGCATCAAGTCAAGAGAGACAAACAGATCAAAAGGGAGGACATAAGACCACAGCTTAGGATCAACACTGACCCAGAACAAGCGCAGAAAAGACACATTTAAGCAGACATCAACATCAAGACTCAAAAATAGAAAACAAGATCCTAAATGGATCTAATAGATTGCCAAAAGTATTGGGACACACCTCTTCATGGGGCTGTTCCTCAGGGTTTGCACTCTGTCCTCTGACTTCCAGTGAAGGGAAATCTTAATGCTTCAGCATACCAAGACATTTTGGACAATGCTATGCTTCCAACTTTGTGGCAACAGTTTGTTGAAGGCCCTTTTCTATTCCAGCATGACTGTGCCCCAGTGCACAAAACAAAGCTCCATAAAGACATGGTTGGATGGGTTTGGTATGGAAGTAGTAGAGTGAGTAGAGACTATGAGTAATTTTGAACTGTAGCAAAGAGCAGCTCATGTACTGAGGAGTGCATGAGACTGAAATGCTATCCTTGTCTGGCTTGATTTGCTCATCAGGAATCGTTTAAACTATTAAAACTATTAAAACTCACTGTCAGAATCTGATGATCACACATCAGCTTATCAAGTTGTTTTTGCTTTAAAGCCAATCAGATATATTCTAACAAAGTGACAAACATCTTTTCTGCCGATGTCAGTTTGAAGGTACGGAAGGTCAAACGGTCCGAGTCTTTTCGTTTCCAGGAGGGTAAAATAAGACCAGTGTGCATCGTTTGGAGTGCGGCAGCCTGGTGAGGAGGGGCGTCACCGGGAAGGTCTAAGCTGCTGTCAGTCAACGTCACTCCCTGCTATTTAGATTCCAATTACACCTGTCAGCTCAGTCTGAGCCCTCATCTGTCTCTCCCTCTGTCTCGCTCTGTCTCTGTCTGCCTCTTTAAACCCTCACACACTCCACTTCTCTGTGTTCAACAAGACTGTGCGCTCATTCTTCTCCTTTCTTTATTCATGTGTAACCTCCCTCTGTGTCAGTCAGTATTACCATCGTCTCGATTCTCTGCCCCACTCCCACTCTGTATTCACTGCTGCTTTAATCCTCTTCATTTTACCTTACACGCACAAGTTTAACTCCCGACAGATTTCAGACCAGCTGAAGGAAAACAGCTAAGTGATGGACTCTGGTGCTGCGTGGTGGCTACCAGGTTGACACAAGCAGTCGAGGTGTCTCTGGTCATTTGCTCTGACTGACAGAAGGACCCTGATGCATAGATGCATGAATTTCTGGATCAAGGAATGAATGAGAGTTTCTGATGCTCAAATTGAACCTGAGTGGGTTCGCCCTACCAGCAGGGAACGAGCTCTAATTTAACTCGACCCAGGCTGGATTACCCACTGGGCAAAGCCAGCAGCTCTGATAGCGACTTGATTTACGTTAAAGATATCTGGAAACATGCATGAAAAAATGCAGTATTAACTAAAATGATCAATGTTAAAGTGGTTATCCCTGACTGGTGACGTCATTTGGAGGCAGAGTCTGCGCTGCAGTGGACGAATGAGTTCCCGCCCATACACCCGTCTCAGTCTGTCAAGTACGACATATCACCCCTTTATACAGGATCACTTCTAGGGAAGGTTCATGCCTTCCATCTTTATATACAGTGTTTCTCTGCTCTATTAAATCTACTGTGAACAGTCAGCTGTCACAGTTTAAGTCTGACTATCTTAAATTGTACCAGTAGAGTCAGGCATGAGTCTGACAGGGAGGAAAATCAATGGGGGGTGCTTGGGTGCTGGGCTGTCTGACTTTGCTAGCAGGGCAGATGGATGGATGGATAGACGGACAGAAAGACAGACAAATAAATGAATGGATGGGAGGCCTCGGTTGGAGGGTGGCCAGCTGAATGGATGGAGGGATTGATGAAGAGAAGCTGGATGTGTTGCCCTGGAGGAGAAAACGTATCAATCACGGCTGGTGACACTTTCTGACTGACTGTATCCTGTCCTCCCTCCTCCACAGAGTAGTGGGTGGTGGTATTGGGGGTGGGGTCTCCATTATAATGAATGAGAGACTAAACTGGGGCCAAAGGATCATCCCCAGAGATGAGGGAGGTCCACAGTGGTCATGAATATAATCCCCCCCCCCACCCCTCTTTTTTATTGTCACCCTTCAGCTCTCCATTATGTCTTTTTCAGTTCATCAGCCCTTGAGGTCAGAGCTTTGCGTGTGTGAAACATGAATGGCTGCTGGGTCTTGTTCCAGAGCCACATGGCACCAACCCGCCGGGCCGTCCGCACTGGAGGATCCCCTTGAAAAAGCAGCATCCAGGTCAGCTGCGGGTGAGGCGCTATTTGAAGCCTGGCAAAAACAGCTTCGTGAGCGGGGATGAAAGTCCTGATGTGTGTGTGCGAACGCTGCTGGGTGCGTACGCGCCTCCATCTGTGGCTAATAATGTTTAACACGTTGGAGGCCTCGCCGCCGCAGCTTCTGTCACTCCATAAATCACACACATCTGGTCCACTGATCCTCCACTGCTGGACGCTGGTGGCGGAGACACACACGCACACACAAAGAAAAGTGTGTGTACATTCTGAAGTTCGCCCAGTCACACTGATACTCATTTGTCACTGCAGAGGCTTGGACCTGCATGCGCTGTGTTTGCTTGTGCAGGTGTGTGTGTTTATGTGTGTAACCTGTCACAGATATTACACTCTGAACAAACGCAACCCTGGATCCTTTTTATGGTGCAGATGCCCCCAAAACAAATCCAGGCTAAACAGAACGATGAGGATGGAGTTTGAAGTCGTTGCTTTACTGACACGATTTGATTTTAAAGCTCATTCCTTTGACTAAGCTCGTGTGCGACTGAACAGCAGATGAGAAGATGCTGAGCTGAAGTTAGCGGTTGTCCTAAAAGTGCAGGTACAGAAGAGTCAAAAGAGTCTGAAACTCAGACTGGTTTTACTTCATCTGAGCTTCTACCCTTAGCATGTGCAACTTCCAGTTATTCTTTTTTGTTTTTAGAAAATATAAAGTGTTTATCATGGGACAGTGAGAGACTGAGTTGAAAGTGCCTGCTAAAGATTCAGTGGAGGTTTTCACATTTTTATCAATTGTTTTATTCCCAGTGGTCCACTATTGGCCTGAAGATCTCTCCCACATGTTTTTGTTTTTTGGTGGAGAATCTTCACAGACAGACCTCATTTTAATGCAGAAAACGAAAGCTTTAAGTGTGGACACCACCCACAGGAACTGCAGAATCTTCGCTGTTCTTTCTACCAAAACTGACTCTCTGTCACTGTGTGCAGCAGTCACATTAGATTCACATTAGATCGAGTGATTTCATCACACACACATGCATAATATTCTGCAGCCAAACTGGCACATTTACTCGGCTGTTTAACTTGATTTCTTTATTCCATCCCTTTGAGACTCATTACTATATGAGCAAAGAGCAAAGAAAGTGAAAGTGATGGATTGTGGGTGAAGTCTGCTCACAAGGGCACCTGCAGAAGCTAAAAACGAATTTCACTCACTGAACTTGCAGCTTATAGGACTTCAGTTGTATTATTAAGGTGTGTTCTGTGTGTGTACCACTGATCCATGATGGCACGAGAGCCTTTTTAAAATTGTGAACGGGTGCTCATCACAGAATCTGCAGACTCTGTCACATGCAAAGGGTTTTTCCTCTCGTCTGATGTCCCGCAGGTGATTTGTGGCAAACAGTGTGACAAGCAAATTGGAAAGCACTTCCTTTTCCTTATATTTTCAGTTAGCAAACCCATTAGTAGAACGACATGAAAAATTTAGTTTCCATGACAGGAGCAATTTGGCCATCGCTGCGGCCGGCTCATTAGAAACAATATTCCGTGCTTCATCTCACACCCTCGAGGTGCTGCGCCGTAATAGACATTTATTCATCATTTCCCACCAAATTAGCTCCTTCGATCAATAGCACGTCTTAATTTCAGCTGCCTCACCTTCTGATCACGCTGCCGTTGTGCTCATATTTACGTCCAAAACATTGTTTGTCGTTAATACACTTTTAATTTGAACGCCAATAAAAGGGCGCAAGCAGCCTGTCTGGGGTCCTCGTTTGTGGATGGCTTAATCGATAGCAGCGTTGCTCTGCCTGCAGAGACAATAGACACATTATCTGGAGGTCTCTGTCATAACCCGCCATCCCCTTCCCCCCTGTGATGAACACAATAATCACCACCATGTGACGGGTAAGTGGGGCATTCCTGGCCCCCTGACAGCCACCCACCTGCCTTGATTGATGATATTGTTTTTAAAAAGTGAAAATAGTTGAAGGTTTTTACTGAGGGGTGGGCTGTGTGTGTGTGGGGGGGGGTACTCTCCCCAAAAAGTCACATTCCACAGGGAATAAAGGATGGCATTGTGCAGACTAATCCACTTCAGTAAGAGGACTGCTTTTCTGTGGCGAGTTTGTGTGTGGGAGAGCACATCAAGTGTGTTATGTGTGTGTGTGTTTATTTGTGGGTGCACATACATTTGAACACGTCAGTGTTTGTGTGCACATGTTACCATTAGAAGACACACGTGCTACTTTAAAGTTTGCCTGCAACACAGTCCTGTTACACACCTTGAAACCTGAAATGTGCTGAACGAGTCTGCGTCCTCATCAAACACTTACGAAAGCCATTTCACAGAAAAACCCTTTGAAACCTGTGTTGTTTACATCCACGTTTACATCAGCTCAGTCTGCTGTTTGCTGCTTTGTTGCTGATGCTGTGTGTTAGTGTTGGCAGGTCTGACATGCAGTCTAGACAAAAGTATTGGGCCAGCTGCCCATCACACCAACATGGGCTTTAATGACGTCTCATTCTTAACACACAGACAGCTTTGCAGCTCTAACAGCTTCCACTCTTCTGTGAAGGCTTTCCACAACATGTTGGAGTGTTTCTGTGGGAATTTGTGCCCATTCATGCAGTAGAGCATTTGTGAGGTCACACACTGATGTTGGACCAAAAGGCCTGGCTCACAATCTCCGTTCCAGTTCATCCCAAAGGTGTTGGATGGGGTTGAGGTCAGGGCTCTGTGTGGGCCAGTCAAGTTCTTCCACACCAAACTCATCCAACCAACAAAAGCCCCATAAAAAGGTCTGTCCCAATACTTTTGTCTATATAGCAGAATTATTGTATAACTTGGAATAAAAGGATTCACACATACTGTCCTGCTTCCATTGATACCAGCTCATCAAATGTGTTTTAACTCTCTGTTGAAAATAGTCTCCAAAAAATGCACTATTCACTTTTTGTTAAAAACTCTAAAGACTACAGAACTCAGTTGGTCCCTTTAACCTTTTTTTTTTTTAACCAAGCTATCCTCTCTGAAACTCTGCATCCATTAGGGCTGAGTGAGTCCTCAGCTGAAATGAGAATCTGGTGCAGAAAATGTACTTTTTATGAGTACCATCCAAGGAAAGAACAAGTGACACGTTTCTGTCTTCCCCATTCACAACTGAAGTGCCACCTTGCTCCATTAAATTCAGGAGAAGGCAGACATTTCTACAGCCAATATCTCCAAACCTCTGCAGCTATCACCCAAAGCGCTGTTGTCTCAACATAAAACTGAGAACTGAACATGAAGAATCACATTATTCTGTGGACTGTACTGGGGTTGGACCATGGTATTCAGTCGTGGAGCTGTGGGAAGCAAACTTCCCATTATTCTGACCACTTTAAGGACTTCTCGTTCGGGTTAGTGAGCTCTGTGTACTTCATGTACACTCACATAACATACAGCATTCTTGGTTGGCACAAAAGAGCTTCTTAAGACATTTTGTGTAGAATCTCGGCATCCTCATCCCTCAACACACTGTTGAGAAAAACACAGATCAACCTTCAAACTGAAGTATGGTGTTTGCACATGCTTGCTGGTCCTTTATTCCAAGTCCTTTTCTACTTAATTGGTTGAGTTACAGGGCCAGCCTTTTTAATTAATGTATAAATTGTGTTCCTAACATGCTGCCAGCCAAACAACACACTGGCCGTCATGCCCTTGAAGGACCTTGAAGGACTTGAGATTTAAAAAGCAAAACAACCTGGACTTCTTATCTACACAAACAGCCAGATATCTGTGCATGTCATCGTCCCTTGGACCTTGTGTGTCCTTGTGAACAACAAAACATCATCTGAAGATGAAGATTAAGCTGCCAAGATGTGGCCAAAAACCCCACAGGATGCCTTCAAGCATGTTTGTGTTCATGTTGTTAAAGACATGCTAAAAGCTCTCCAGCAGCCAGAGTGTCTTTCCGTTGTGCGTCAGGTTGTTTCAGGTCCAGACTGCATGCACACACACACACACACACACACACACACACACACACACACAGACAGAGCAATGCTGCCTCCCTCTTTCATCCTTTCTTCTCTCACACTCCCTCTTTTCTTCACCTTTACACTGACTCCTCTCATCCTCCCCTGTACTCTAGTCTCTCATTACCCCCTCCTCCTTTTTTCTTCCAACAGCTCCCCCTTCTTTCTGTCTTCCCCAAGTGCCTGTCCTTTTCCTTTCACTCATCTCGCTTCTCTTTCACCCTATTGCCTCTCACTTTTTCGCCCTCCCCCTCTCTTCGTCACTCCCCCACCGCTCTCAATCTCTTTCTCTCTCCTTATCAGGGTAGAGGATGAATGGCGAAAGGCGAGAGGCGAGGCTGAGACTCAAACCCAATACATCGTGTGTGGGAACCTCATTGTGGAAAGCGACTCGGAGGGAGAGAGAGCGCGAAGGTATTGCACTTCTCCCCCATATGGTCGATAGAGCAGACCCTCTCATCTTTCCTCGTGTTGAATGGCATCACTGTGGCAGCAGCCTGAAGGGAGGGGAGGGGGAGGAGTGAGGGGGAGTGATGCATGACCTGACAAAAACTGAGATGGAGGGGATATTTTCTTGTCTCAAATGTTTTCACAAACACATTTCATTTTCCACGACTCACCACAAAGTCAGCCATTGGTTGAACCTCTCAGCTTGTCAGTGCATATGAATTAACTTTACTTCACCTGTCACCTTGTTTTCATGTCTTTTTAGACGTTATTATAAAAATATTTATTATAGCTGATTTAACCTCAACGGCTGATGACTTTTGTGTTAAAATCAAACTCGTTCTTGTGAGTGTTGGAAATAAATTTCAGCTAAACCTCCACTCTTCAGGCTCTCAGCAGGCTGTCGGGTTTTGCTTCAGTTTTTGCTTGCTGACGTTGGGTGAGAAGGTTTGGTTAACAGAGTTTAAGTTCACCTGAAAGGTGCAGGATGGGGTGGAGGTCAAGGCTCTGTGCAGGCCAGTCCGGTTCCCCCCACAGCAAACCGAGAAAACCATTTGAAAGCAAGGAGTTAGGAGCTGACAGTTATGTCCACTAACTTTTGACCACACACAGTGTAGCTGTCAGAGCGTCGTCTCCAATTCACATTCACTCAGAGAAGCTCTCTAACATGACAACTGAGTGTATTACATTCATTCTGTCTCTGCTTCCCCTTAATGCGACTGGCTTTCTTTGGATGTGATTGAAAAATTTCACTTAACAAATTCATATTTTCATGTGTGATCTACAAACACTCATATGAGAGTGTGTTGGGATGTCAGCTAAGATTGTTTTCCATCTTCTAAACTCGTCAGAGGACATAATGAAGTCGTTAGAATACCAGCCTCGACAGATGAGTGTAAAAGCGTGTTTGCACGACCATATGAACTGAGCAAACTAAAAAAGAAAAACTGGCCACGACTCTGAACTCGATGTCAGTCAGCAGCCTGAAGCAGGCAGTGTTATTTCCGATCACTGATAATCTGAGCTGTTGTATTGGGTGTGCAGACAGACAGGCAGACGGCTGAGCGACGGGTGGTGTTTTCCATGCACGCTCACCTGTCTGCCCATATTAAGTTGTGCAGCCTGTGAGTTTGCTTCACATGGTCAAGTCGTGAAAGCTGGTCTCCCCTCCTCCAGTGCAAACCTTCTCCTCCTTCTTCAGCATCAATTATTCAAGCACAAGTCAATTAGAATTGAATAATTTATCTTCAGAGTGTCAATATTTGGTAAACAATCTCATGCAGCTTTTTACAATCCCCACAAGTGTCCCAGTCTGTGCTCGCTGCAGTGAACAGTCCGGGTGCTGGTTTGTAGCCCTGCAGTTCGAAGCACTCATTTACTTTAAGGACCAGCTTACATTACTGACAACTGTTTCCCAATCCACACAAGTTGTGCTGGTTTTTTTTTTTTTCAAATACATTTTTCATTCAGGGCCGCACTGACTCATTTCATCTCAGTATGTAATCAAAATGAACCCAGAGACATTTGAAACTTGCTCAACTTAGGTAATGCATCATAATGAAATACACTTAAAGGGCAGAGCGATCAGTGAATCCTGGTGCATTCACATGCTGAAGTGAGGGGCTGAAAACAGAGCTTTGCATTCATCAGCATTTTTGGAAACGCAGCAGGGAATACAACAGGAAACGATCAGACATTCTTAACAAAGAATTTGCTACACAACAGCCCCTAAATGCATCATGTGTCATATGTCTGATATGTGCTGTTACTGGCTGATCATGGCTGAAGACCTGCACACAAGTTAATTGAAGTTGCTTGACAAAATCTGTAAGTTATCCGTCTGTTTTTTCACCTTTAAGCGTTTTGAAGCTACAGCTGTCATGTTTGCTCATGTCCAGTTCTGATTGTGACAGGCGTCCTTCTTGTCTGCTGCAAAGGTTTATTTCTTGTGTCCATGTCACTGCGCTCTGCGGTAACACGACAGACGGTTTGACTCTCCTCAGCTGAATGAGGGTTATCATTTCCAAACTGCATTAGCATTAGCATAACCACTGGACTTGCTCGTTGATTCACTTAAATACTGTTTGTTTTCTGGGTTTAAGTTTGGCAGATGAAGCACTGATACGAGTGTATCGCATGCGGACTTCATTAACAAAAACTGAAATAAGGCTGCATGCTTTGCGAAAAGACTGGTGCTGATGGAAAGTGTAAGCAGATAGCAGGTGTAGTCATTTAAGTCTCTGACAGAGAGAGAGAGAGAGAGACATGGAATATACTTGATTTATTACATCAGAAGAATACAGTCAGGCTTCTTTGTGCGGTTCGATAATTGCAGCCTGCGTGTGCCTTCAGGCCACACTTTAGTCCAGCGCTCTGATGTTTTATTAATTGTCAAATGTTCCCCGAAAAGAACGCAGTGTCTGCACAGTCATTTACCTCTCGCTTTATTGAATATAATAATGAAGTGTGGCAAAGAGAAATTTTCAGCCCATTGTGGTCACCGTCAGTCCACCCTTGAATTGCTGACATCTGCTTTTGTTTGAGTCCTGTGAAGAGATTCAATACGTGTTGACCCTTAACTTCCCTTAAGAAGCTGTGCCATGAACTGGACTGTTTGTGTGGATGGATGTTAAATGGTGGAACACTTGCGGTAAACCACCTTGCTTTCAGATTTGATGAAAGAACTCTAAACTTAACCTTTACTTTTGTTTTGCCTTCTTAGGCCTCAAGTTTGTATAATACAAAAACTCAAGGCCTGGATTTGCCATGAGAATTGATTTAACAGGACTTCTTTGATTAGGTTTTGAGGGTTGTTTTCTTTTCTTTGCAGAAGAATGGAAGCTACTGTCAAATTGTGTTTCTTCTTGAAACTCTCCTCCCAGTGCAAGACATTTTCTGCATGCAGGATAAAAGGATTTCTTTGTGCCGCTGAATATTTATGATGTATGTTCTACCTGGACGACTGACTGACAAGAAGGTGAAAACAGCCCATGCTGACCAGAAGACCCTGCCTTTCTCATGAATATTAGCTTTAACACCAGACCGAAGACTGAGGACACGCTGGAACAACCTGGAAAACATCCCACACTCACAGCAAGCTTCTACAGCATCTGGGAGTCAGAGACATGTGACGCGTGAAGGCCCATAATGTAAGGTTCAAGGTCTTGTGTTATTTTTACTTGGATACCACAGTATAATACACATTTAGATAGGATTAGTTGGTTAGTCGGCTCACATTTATGATTTTAATTTAATTATTTACGTGTAAATATTAAGCTTAAGCAATGGTGCTAATGGAGGAAGCTTTAGCATTGATTCTGAATGAGTCTGAGCTATAAACATGGGAAGAAATAACTTCCAACTTCCCAAAAGCAAACAGTTGCAGGCCCATCAAACTTAAAATAAAGTCTGTGTTGCAAGCGCCCCACTGATGCTTTTGTGCCCAGCCTGCCTACAAGGCACAGCTCCTCAGTGTCCTCGACGAAGTGATGAAAAGGTTTCTGTACCACATGCTTCCACCAAAAACAACTGAGAGTATTTTCAGGAACTTCATAGCCCAGGTTTGATGCCAGCGCAAACAGTGAAGACTGGAGGAGGCCAAGTTCACCGCTGCCCCTGACTGTAGAAGCAGTTGTTTAGGCATTAGGGAAATTACATTGTGTTTTTAAAGTGAGTCGGTGGTTGATAAGAGCAGCTATTATCAGAATAAATGGATTTATCCCTAACTGTGTGGAGAAGTCGCTCTGGTTGACACCTCTGCATGTGACGAGTGGATTTAGTGTCTCTCCTGCTATGTTCATTTTACTTCTTTTTCCTCTGTCTGCCTCTCACACTAATATGATGTCTGTTTGTTCGTTCTGTTCATGTAGGCATTATATTAACCCTGTTTGGTATTTCCTGCATCGTTTGGCATTCTGCAGAGGCATTCCTCCTCCTCCTCTTCTTCCTCCTCTGCAAGTTGCTCTCTCACTTCTATTTATGTGTATAATGAAAGCCTATAATCATATTCTACACACCCACATACTGTCTGAGGCTCTGAAGATTATATGTCTCGGGGAGTAAGAACAACAGAATCATCATATTAATGGTAGTGGTGGAAGATCCTCATCATTGTTGCAGTAATGCTTATAATCCGCTCTGTCGATCAAACTTGCCAATCATTTCTTGGATTGACTGTTGTAGGAGTGGGCTAAATGAGAAGCAACAGATGCCTAAGAGCACGGAGTATAATGGAGAGAAACTGCATTAAATGATGGCTCACTGTATAGAAATGAAGACAAGATATCATTGGTAGTAAGTGGAAACATCAATATGAGCTTAGCGGGGAAATCATGCGTTCTTACAACTAAACATTTGTTTAAAAGTGCCATAGTGTCGCTGAAGAGCAAACAATCATCGAGTCGTAATCCCATCAGTGAGAAGCGAGAACTCTACATGTTAAATAGATCATTTATACATTCATATACAGACATTTAAAAATACGTCACAGTTTGACAAAACATTCCTAACTCAACTTGCTTATCTGTTTTCAGAGCTTCCATTCGTTCCGATTACTCAGCCATCGTCAGTGGATCAGTCTGTTGCTGGCTTTGGTTTTTCTTCAGATTTACGTTAAATAGGACATGCACAAAATATTACCAGACTTGTTCTTTAATTACTTCCTCTGAGTACATTTTTCTCATGTAGGAACAATTTAAGACGGCAGCCTTGAATGGTGTCTTTCATGTTTGTGTATTTTGACATTACAAAGAAACAAAAAAAATGGTACCTTGCCACCATTTGTCTAACACAAAATCCCTTTGGCGCCTTTCAGTGTAAAATGATCAGTCAGTAAATGTGGACATGCTGTGCACAGTTTGCTGAAGTCACTCACTTATCCATATTAAACAGATCCTTCTTTCTCTGGCCTGCACAGTGCAGCTGAGGCCTGATGGCGTCGTGCATGTGTGTGTGTGTCCTCTGTGTGTATATTTATGTAGGTGTGCGGGTGGATGTGTGTCATTTCCGAGCTGCTCTCTTTAGCGTCCCAGCCCCGAAACTAAATAAACCCCTCAACACTTGGCCTGCCCCTCTGTCCCTGTGAATAGCTTCACTGTGGTATCTTCTGCCGTGGGGTCCGTCGTCTGTCGCGAGTTCTGACGACCGTTTGGACTTTAAACTACTGCGTGAAGACCAAACTGTGCTCACAGGAGTAAGCATCACCTGTTGACGAATTGCTCTGAATCTGTCACACGCTTGTTTTACCACAGTTATCAAATCATTTGCATTACTTTCTCAGCAGTTCATACGAAGCAGATGGGTTTAACAGAATTATAACAGCTAATTTAGGTTTGGAAACCATGTCAAAACCACATATCTACCGTTGCAAAATTCTGTGGCTGGTCTGTTTGCTTTCAGACAACAAGAGTCAGGTTGGAAGTGGACCGAGACCACCTCCACCAAGTGGTCTCGGTCCAGATGTTTCATCCGCACAAGAGGTTCAGTTGACAGCTTTCAGATCAGCCAAACTAAACGAGCAAACATGCTGCAGTTTGTTTTAACAAACTCTGAGGAAACAAACAGGCTGCCATTAAAGAGACAAATGTTACATTTTCACTGAGCTCAATTTGAAGGTTCATATTGGACTTCCAAACCGCCAACCCAAAAACTAATGTGCTGACTGAGTCACTCCTTGGTTCAGTTTTTGATGCCAACCAGATTTTGATTAACTACAGATTACTTGTTTTCTGCCAGCAATGAAAAATATCATTTTGGCATGTTTTATGAAGTAGCTGGATGAGTGTGTGTGTGTGTGTGTGTATGTGGGTGGGTGGGTGAGAAAAGAAGAAAGAAAAAAGGGAGTGAATGTGAATTAGGTCAAATCCCAGCCACTGTGTTTTAGATCCCCTGCACCCCATCAGCATCAGCATCAGGATCCCTGCACACCACACGGTAATCTAACAAGAGAAAAGGTTCATCCTCTGTCCTAAAGTCATTTTTTTTCTCTCTGTCTCCCTCACACACACGCACGCGCACACACACACACACACACACACACAAACATACGCTCACTCCTGGGGCCAATTAGTCAAGTTGAAATGTCTTCATTTTTCATTTGAGTGTTCAATGATCAGTATAATTGGAATTAATAAGCCAATTTCATTTGGCAGAGATGGGAGTTTTTTGGCACTTGTTTTGAGCACCCTCGCAGTTGGTTATGGGGGAGGAAGCCACAAAACAAGGGTCTCATTAACTGGGTCAATTACAGTCGAAACACATCACCTTATTAATCTTCCGCTGCCTGGCACAATAAAGATGCTGTGGTATGCTTATCAAGCTGCTGTTGGTGCTGTATAATGTTCTCCACTGCATCCCGGACCATATGCTCACTGTGCATCTGATCTCACTGTAGCAGTCTGGGCCTTCAGATGGCTTAATGAGTCTTAATCTTGGTTGTATTCATGAAGAAATGCAAGTTCAGACTGCACTAATCAATAACTTTACATTAAAGATGGATGAAATGATCTCATGTAACGACTTTAATTTCCGCCTTTTCGTTGTCTTGGTTTTCCAGTTCGGAAACTCAACCCCAACTCAACTTTTTCAGCTTGTTCTGCTGCCTCCAAGCTGAAAGATATAAATCATTCAATGCAACACTTTTTCAGCATTTTTTTCTTTATGGTTACTACTTGGAAACTCAGTCCTCTAAATGTACTTTCAGCAAATGAACTCCTGCTTTTCTTGTGTTTCTACTGTTTTATTCTCAGACTGGACAGGATCATTTCTAAGACTGATTTATTCTTTGGTTTAGGAAAAATCGGTTCAGAGTTCATAAGACGCCTTTTGTCTGGTGAGACAAAGACTTCTGTGAACAGCAACATTTTCCTCTGGGCTGTGGAGCTCCTGACCACCAGTGTTGTGTTTCATACGAGTCCGTTGATCAACAGTTCAGGAAACAGGGCGAAGAGAAAGAAAAAGGCAGACAGGAAGAAAACGTGGGTGTAATGACAGCTGATTTCATGAGGAAATGCATTTAACAGGCTTGTCTAAAAGGTAGATCACACCAATCATCGTGATTGAATTTCCCTTGGGATCAATAAAGTATCTATCTATCTATGAGCAGGACGTGCAGCAGGTCTTATGATGAAAAGTGTGAGATAAAGTCAAAACAACACAGGTTAGCAAGAATCTGCAGCCAAGCCACTATGAGACCGAGCTTTGGCTCACTTTGAGCTAAAATGCTAACATCTTTACAGTGACATTCCTACCACGCTTTTGTCTAACAGGTAACATGCAGCACAGGCCTACTCACCATGTCAGTTTAGCCTGTTAGCATGCTAACATTTGCACACTATATGACAGATTTAAACTGCCATGAATGTTTTCTTTTATATTATGAAATAATTTATGTTAATGTTTAGGGGATGGAATGAGGTCGGCAGTAACCATGGAGTCATTGATTGTAGCTGCCCAGCAGCAGGGGAGATAAGAAGCCTCTGCTGGAGTATGGCAACACCACTTGGACAAACCACAGGCAGAAGTGCAGTGCACTGCAGAACTCGTTAAGTTATGATTATTACGTTTGCTGATGATTATTTTGGACAGCAGTGTGTGCTTGCCTGGCGTAGCAGAGCAGTTTTTTTGATTTATATTGTTATATTAATATATGGGTGGTGGGCATGTCCCCCAGTATGTATTATAATTACTGCCTTGAAAGGCAGAATTTGAAATGTTATTAGTACTTTAAGCCTATGAAATACCTCTTTGTCTTAAAAAGTGGGTTGTTTGTCTTGGTGAAGCTGCCTCTCCTGAGATGTGAGGCTGTGGATGTGAAGCGACGTTTCAGCGAGAAGGTGTTTGTCGTTTCTGCTCTGCGAGATGGCTTCCCTCTCCCTTTCATCTCCTACCTTCCCACACTCCTGTGGCTGAACGAGAATGTCTCCTCACACACACACACACACACACACACACTGAGCACATATCATCTCCCACTCACCCTCTCTTATGCACACAAAGGCTTCCACACATGCGCTCACAAACACAAACTGTTCCCGTCTCATGGTAATGTGAACAGACATGTTCGTACTGCTTCTCATTTGGATGTCACTGCACTGCCTGGCCTTCTTTGCTATATTAAAAACTCCACTCCTATCATTGTCAAAGCTACAAGCAGATGGCAGCGAATCTGCTTGGCTCTCGCTGAGGTCATGTGAAAGCTTCTTTTTTTTTCCTCTCTCAGTTTATTTTGGAGACAATACTTCATATTCCTCTCTCTGCACACAGAGGACATCTCTCATCTACAGTGTGGCGCATCCTTGTGAGGGTGAAGATTTTTTGCTGCTTCACACCATATTTCTTCACTCTCTCAGGGCTGGTATTTTTGTGTGAATTTGCACTCTCAAACACATTATAAATAACCCTGTTTGCAGCAAGTGGATGACTTGGCCATCTGTTGCAGTGCTCTCACGGAAGACTACCTCCCTCTCCAAGGTTGAAACTCAAGTAAACTCGTGAAATATTGAAGGCTTTCACTATCGTGCCGTGGTTTCACCATGTGTTAGATATAGTGTGGAAGAAGCTGAGTAAATGTCATGTCTCAACCGCCGCCATGGGGTTGTTGTTGCCGCGCATAGCATTAATGTTGCTAATTTAGCTGTAACAGTGTGAAAAAGCTAATGGTACTCTATGATATGAGCACCGATGGCAAATGGCAGCTCAATCAGCAGCTCCTAATGTCCATACAAGAAACTGAACCCCAGATTACTGCCGATGGTCAGGCCAGCATCTTGGAAAAGAGAACCTCACTGTGGTATTTAAGTAAAAGCCATACACTGACTAAAGAAAAGACATGACTGCCAACATTTGTTAACATACATGTAGTTTGAAACTGTTTCCTTTGCTTTTACTGTTTCCTGAGGAACATCGGCTGCACTGTACACCTGGACGAAGGTGATTGGACGTTACTGGTCAGCTGGTATCCAAGTGACTGATGAATGAGCCGCCGATGACGCAGCATGAATGAAGCAGCTGATGCTTGTCAACTAATGCAAGTGTGACTGCCTGAACCAATACAGTCACAGATTACAGTGACAGATGGTTGAGCAGCCTAATAATGGTGTTTAATATTGTAAGGAAGGAGACTGACGCCTCAATTTTCTCAAAGGCATCTTGGCTCTTCCAGATGGTTTTATTCTCACAATAAATGTATGTTTTTGAGGTGGTTTTTGTGATCATACTGGGAGTAACCAGGCATACAACTTTAACAAAGAATGCATGGACATCTTGGCTGAAAACTTCACCAAGAAAAAGGCTTGAAGCCGAACCCACCAGCCAATGCTGACAAGAACATGCTGTAGGCGAGATATGGCTGCAGCTCTCCAGAAAGGCAAAACCCAGAGAGGGAGACGTGCAGAGGGCACTGCGGAGAAGAAGATCATGTCGAGCCCTCTGTTACCAGCAGCAGAGACGGTGCGGCGGCCGAGCGTGGGAGGCTGTGTCGCCATTGGCCGGAGGCATGTCGCACTCCTCCCACTCACACTCTGAACGGCGGCTCCGGCTCTCCAGGCTCTCTCTCCTTCTCTCACACCCTCCCGCTCCCACCGGTTCGCTCGGACACACCAAGCCGTCTCTCTGCTTCAGTGTTCCCTCTCATCCGGGGTGACTCGGGGTCAGTCAAGCCCGGGCCACCGTCTCCCAGCTGGTGTTAATGAGCCAGTTTTTCTCGTCTGCAAGTCATGGAGACAGAAGGCAGCACCATAATGACAATAAACCACTTCTGTGTTTGAAAAGGACATTTTTCTTTCCCCAGATTGCAGAGCAGAAGTTCAGCAAGTGAAGCACTTACTGTGTGATATTTCAAAAGCTTTTAAATAGACCAAAGATCTAGCAGGAATTGGAAAATGAAGAGCGAGAGACTTTCAAAGGAAACCTATCTGCATGCGTGTAATATTCCTCTGGGGTACAGCTCTGCTTCCTGCACCATATGGATTTAGTTCCAGATTGCACATCGAATCTCTCCCCTCCTAAAGACCTTTGTCCCGATGAGGGACTCCATATCAAAGGCCAAATGTGTCGGATTTTGAACCCCTCCAAGTTATGCTGAAGACTCGCTCCTGCCCATTGGTGCTGTGTTGTCACCTCTGCAGGACTGTGATTTGTACTTCTGTTGGACAAGATAGGTGACCCCATGCCCCCCCGGAGATCTCTACTCTCAAGTGATAGCTTTAACTTGATCAGACACGGTTTGGTATCAGAGTGTGAAAGCATTAGCCTCCACGAGCATCTACCTGTGCGATTCGGAGAGGAAAACCGCCGTGGGAGTTGATGACAGTCGACTTTGGAGAGCTGTCCTGGCCCACACGGCGCTCTCAGTTGAAACAAGATTCTTTGCACATGCTTCTGCGACACTGACAGACCATGATAAATAAACAAACTTTTACTCAGTGTGATATCTCTTGCTCTCTCATTTTCTCGATTCCTCTCGGGTGTCTGAGTTCTACTTCTTGTGGTGAATGAAGTAGGACAGAGCATGACAGAAATACAGTCAAAGCAGATGGCTTTATGTCTCAATCCTTTGCCCAATATTTCATCCCAGCAGTGAATTCCTCGGGCGCTGAGAAGACTGAAAATATAAGATGTCATTATTTCTGACTATTCTGAGCTACATCGATGTAGTCTTCACTAGACAGAGCCAAACATTTATTACCCAGCTATCAGTACATAATTGATACAGCTCCAGTAATGCAATTAAGTGAGACTAAATCTGTCACTGTTGTGTGCATTAAATAACTTAACGTTAAATCAACTCATAGTTACTTTGCAATTTGAGGCGTGCAGCCTGGTCATCATCCTGCAGGAGTTCTACACTTTCCAATGGAGTTTGCACTGTGCAAAGTACTCAGCAGCAATAACACAGTGCAGAAATACTCTGTTACGGGCAAAAGCCTTGCATTAATATGATGGGATTATAATTACTGACGCATTAATGTGTTCAGCACTTTAATGTTGAGACTGGTAAAGGTGGTTTAACTGCTCCATAAAGTGTATCTGCTGGCCTACTTTTGATTTTCCCCTCAGGGATCAATGAAGTTTTGTCCTAATCTATAATATTTAATATTACGTCATGATTTATTTGTTCATTATACTACTCTTATGTTGTCACATAAACCACAGCACTTGTCTCAGGAGAAACAAGCAGAAAATTGACACCTCAAAGTACCTCAACATTGTACTCAGGTACTTCAGTAAATATACTTTTGTTACTTTTCAGCACTGCGCGGTGGTCTCGTTCTTGTCCAACTCAGGCCTGTCAAACTGCAGACCAAATGGCCGAGCTCATCCTGAGGACTTTGACAGCCCGCATGAGCCTCCAAAGCACACGGGTCATAAATATAAATGACAGCATTAATAAATGATGACCTCTCATTCAAATCCCTCATTATGCATGCAAATAGGTTTAACGGGCAAAGTGTGGTCTAATGTGCGAAGTGTAATTGTTACAAGGGTGCTGACCTGAGATCATTAATATTAATTCACTACATTGTTTCAGTCCGGTCCCTCTTTGCAGCTGATGACCTCGGAAACGAATGGGTTTGATTTTCATTCATGTGCAAAGTCTTCGGCGCTGATGACTGCACGCTGCTGAAAGGACACACCACATTGGACATCAGGCTGCCTTCCACTGAGTCACATTATGGCTGCCTTGTTTTCATTTTATTTCATTTAATTCTTAAGACATCAGGTTTGAAATGGCACATCATACTCCCACTGACATTTAACCAAAGAACAAGAAACGACTGCACACCAGCCTGCTGCTCAGCTGTATGAGTTGGTATAATCACCAACAGCAGAGAGACAATTCAACCCAACTTTATTTATACAGTATCCTGCAAACATGCAGCCTGAAGTGCTTCACATAGCAGAATTTAACCAACACAGACGAAAAATTTAAAATGATAATGAACAACAAAATTACTCCAAATTAAAATCCAGATTAAGCAGTATTTAATTTCCTTTTTTTAAAAAATTAATTTAACATTGAACTGCTGACGTGAATACGTTTTTTTTTCTTAAATTTGGTGTTTAATCAAATCATGTTAAAATAATGTTAGAAAGTAAATATTGTATTTTGTATCAGTCAGTTAAATAATGGTCACGCTTCTGCTACAAAAACATGAGGAAGTGGACCAGGAGAAGACACGAACAAATCCAACCAGCAGCAGGCCACAATGAAAAATCCAATAAACAGACCAGGAAAACAATACACAAAGAGGAAGTGCAACAAACACACTAACCGCAACTTTTTCACATGGCAGACGCACACATGACACAGATTAGACCACGGATCCTTATTTGATCAGAGGTTTGCTTTTAAATGTTTTATTACACAAAGGGTATGAAACCCATGTCCAAAATATTTACAAATTCTGCCACTGTGTTACTTATGGATGGAAACACAGTGAAAATAAACTTTGTATGTTAGGGACCCCCTGGAGCTCCCTAAAAACACTGCAGGGGTGAAACTAATCCGTAAACACAAAGGCAGGAGGTAAAGCATTGCAGAATTGTTTTGTACGCTGAGTATCTACAGTCACATGACTAATCAACGGGGAAAGAATCAAAAGCACGAAAAGGAAGCTCTCGTTGAAAGAAGTTCTGCTCTCAGTTTGTCAGTGAGCACAGAGGAGACGGGACTCGTCTCCCCGGGGACACAGTGATGCAAAATCAGGAAAAAAGTTACCAGCAGCACCAAAGAAAATGACTCAAAACAGCAAACCGAGTCACACGTCGTAAATGAAGTATGACGGGATCTCAAACTCTGAGAATACTATTGGACGTGATGGTTCCGTGTAATAATGTTGACAAATCCCATTTTAAATATAACACCAATTACATTCTGTCACAGTCAGTTTGAGAGACGTGCAATGAAACAAGTTCCCCTCCACAGTCTTTGCTCCAGTTCTCGCTTTCATCAGCAGCGTTAGTATGTGATAATGAGCAAACACTGTAATCCCACCAATTAACTGACAGCCGCACCGACCCCCACATTTCCTTGGCTTGTCTGCGTGAGTTTGATAATTGGGAGTTTGATGGCTTCTAACACCAAACTTTCAGCGTGTCTGAGACGAGCGTCGGAGGTGCCAGCTGTTCTGACGCTGCATCTGGATTGTTCACCTCGAAGGTGGCTGACGCTGTTGCTTCGTGCGGACTCACACAGTTTGATCAAACCAACATCCTGCTTTCTTTCAGCTCACTGGGGTGGTTGGCTTAGCTGAGGTCTAAATCGCGAGAAGAAGATGCGCCATCCAGCTTCCTCTGTGGCGTCCGTGCCCTGTGGCTCACGTGTGTCCTGAGAATCGTGACGCTGTGCAAACATTTGTGGCTTTTGCACGAATCCGAATGGCTGGAATTATGAATGATGTGGAACATTTTCCAACACAGTGAAGAGAGAGAGAGAAAAATGGGCCCACGACCGGGTTCAAGTTCCAGTTCAAGGTTGTTTACTTGGTCTTTTCCACATTCAGAGTACACAGAAACCAACAGCCCAAGGTGCTAACACAAAATTACACAGAAACACAGTAAGTGCTTCCACAGTGAACAGACACAGGAGTGGAACAAAGAGAAGAAAGAGCAGACTAAAGCTGTGTGATTATCTCACTGTTTGGCAGTAAACACTATGAGCAGTTTGTGTATGAAAATACAGAATGTAATTAATGCCAACAGACTCAGAAAAACCATATGAGTGAGGGTCCAGTCTGAAGTGTCGATGCCCATTAGAAGCTTGTGTGGTCAGTTGAAGTGTTCTCGGCCAGGTGTCACCCCACCACCCACCCGACATCCTGATGGAGGAGGAAGGCAGCATGTAATCTGAATGCGGCGTGTGTTGTAGAAATGTTAACATGCAGATTAACATTCTGGCGGCTGTCGGGTGTTTTACAGACAGATCAACTGTTTTCCTTCGAAACCTTTGACATGCTTTTGCACATGACGTCAACAACACATTATTCTGTCCTCTCATTATTGATTCAGGTTCTTTGTTCATTTGTCCTTTCCTTCGCCATTATTACTTTTATGGCTGTTTTTACGAGCCTCTCGTGGCTGCCCACCAATTAAGCTTTGTACCCCATTAAAAGTCCTCACAGGCTGACATTAAGCGCCACGCTGCACAGGATTCATCTCTGCACCGTCCATTGTGTCCATGCGCTGCCTGGATACCAACCCTCCCTATAAAATATTAAATCCTGCTATCACTCCTGCAGCACTTCAACTCCTGTGAGGTCCACTTAAAAATGTATACTGCCACAAACAGACCCAAGCAACTCACCAAACACTTTGACCTGCCAGTCCCCCCCTCTGCAGTTCTGTCACAGGCATCCAGCTGCTCACATCTTTTCCACTGTGGCTGAATTATTCATGATCTAAAGAGTGGATGTGTTTACTGTCCCACTTCTGTGGAATCGAGGTGAGAAGATCCCTCTTTACATCAGACTCCAGTCACTGCTGTGGTACAAACGTCGGTCTTCATTTTATAGCTTTACATTCCCATTAAATATGTACATACAAAATGAGCAATAAATGTAAGCAACACGCTGATCTAAAGTGCTGATTATTGTGCTGCATCAGCAACAGACAACGTCTAGTGGCTGCTTCACGCACTTTTGTTAAGTGCATTATGGAAGCTCTAAATGTGACATTAAACATGTTAGCTCTGGAGTAATTTTGCAGCACATAAACCACAGTAGTGAGTATTAGTACACAAGTTTGACCTGTTGAAATCCCCACATGAGGGATCTGAATATAAATACTTTATTTACAGTTCCATAAGTCTGTGTCTCTGCTCACTTAAAGACAGCTGTGAAAGGGGAATGTTGACATGACGTGTCCAAATAGTCTACAGCAAAGACTTTCTTTTCACACATGCAGGACGTGTCCTCAAGCAACCAAGAGCTGATTTGAAATGAGCTGAACAGACCTGAGACTTGACTTGCGCATTGGTGACTTTCTCAAAAGATCTGGACTTGACTTAGACTTGTGCTTTTTGTGAATAATCTGAGAGATGGTGTGAACTTGTGTCATGACACTTGCAACTTCTTCTGAATGACTTGAACTTGTCTCAAATGACTCGTCGCTTCCCGAAGATTTCTAAACAGATTTGAACAGTCATCCAGCTGCGGCGGAGGAGAGGAGGGGTTTTTTTAATGAGTTTGTACAGTATGTTGTGCTGCTTCCCTGTTCAGTAAACATGTTTGAAGGGAAATGTCTCCTGCTGGGACTGAGCGCTGGGAGGAGGCCAATCCTGGGAGGACAGGCCCACAAAAGCCTTCACAGCTTGCTTTAAGTCTGGTAGCTCAAAACACACTAAATCAGCGATCACATCCCCACTGTGGGAGCGAGTGCTTGTCTCATTGATGGATATAATTAAAAGAAGATATATACATGTTCCAGACCACCAACCTGCACTTGATCTGCAATCAAACGGCACAACAGCAGAGAGAAGCAGCAAGAAGTGCTGTTGTTGTTTTTGTTGTTGTTGTTCAGGACCTTGCCAGGAACTCCCTTTCTCCCTGCTGACAAAATGTCTGCCAGAGCTGGGCCCAGCCTTAATTCACTTGATCAAAACTCTCCTTCAGCTCTCCACTGACTGTCTGCAGAACAGGGATTAGGCAGTCGCATCCGGGCTTCTTGAACACATACATTTGCCAATTTCCGATAAAGGGAATTATTCTAAAATTTATTTTTCTTCCGTTCTTGGTACCTTTGTCTTCAAGACAATGGGAAGTAATATTCTACAAATATTGTTTCCTGCCAAAATCATTTCAGACAATGGTATAATCATCCTCATACCTTTTGCAAAATAAAAAAAAAAGGAAATATTATCCATTATATTTCTATCGCAGGCACTGGGTGTGCTAATCCCCTCTGTTGTACAGTCTGTGTACATCATAGCTGAGTGGTTTCGTCCTGGCCCGGAGCCCAGGAAGTCAGTGGCTCATCTCCATCCCCCTTGGAGACACCCCGAACACACACTCACATTCATGCACTTAAACTGCACATGCACTGGCTGCTCACTTGGGCTCTCTGCGCTCTCTTTCATCCCGTCTCCCTGCATCAGGCTGCACACACACTCACTCACCCTCCCACGTGCTCATCAATCCACGCAGAGTCAAACACACCCAGACGTCAGCACACATCCCTGCTGGACCCCATGCGGTGCGGCTCTGAATAGGACCTGGGTTTATTGTCAGTCACTACAGCAGGCAGGGCCTGGCACCTCTTCTGTCCCTGCTGTCACCGAGGCTGATGTCCTGGGTCAGTGCCACCCTAAACCCAGAACCCAGCCCATGTGTCTCTTCTACCATACCGACCCCCCTTCTTTCCTCGTGTCTCCCTTTTTCTTCGACTGTCTCCTTGTCCATTCAGATTTGGCTTCAGAGTTTTTTCTCTCGCATGTTGTGTGTCTGCATGCATTTGTGTGTGTGTGTGTGTGTGAGAGAGAGTGAAAGGAAACATCCAAAATGTTCCTCTCTGTGAACAGGTTCTGTCAGCAGCAGAGAGATGAGACAGACTGAGAGAGAAAGAGGGGACAGAGGAAGCAGAGAGCTCATCGGGGAAACAGAAGGGGATGATAGGGAAGGAGCAATGGAGGAGGTCCTCTTTAGATCCCGACCCGAGGCTTGATTCTGATTCTGCCTGACGCCAACAGTACCTCGTTGTCATGGGAACACAGCTAGCCTGTAATTATTTTTACTGTGACGATCTCCCTGAGTACAACAAAACTGTCAGGCAGACAAGTGAGAGGATGGGAGGCAAAAGTCGGGCGTAGCGTCAGTGTGCAGCCCAGCACAGCAGGGCACCACACGCTTCAGTGCACAGTGCTGCTCAGGAGAACATCACGGTGCCAAGCAGGACAGCACAGCACACGACCGGGAACTGAGCAGCACCGCGGCCGTGCACGAAGCAGTTCTTACACGCTTCAGGTGGCCATTTTAAGTAAGGGAGTACAAGAAAGTTACATTCTGCTGCCCTCACGCAGCAGTGATTAAATCTAAAATATCTGGCCAAAAGTATATGGACCCACCAGCCTTTGGTTTGGAGCTGGCTTTTATGCGGTGTGGTAAAAGTTTGAGGTAGGCCCGGTTCTGTTTCAATATGCCAGTGCCACCATGCACAAAGCCATAAAACAAACCTACAATCAGTTCTGACCTTAAGTGGCACTTGAGCAGAAATCCATGTAAAGCTAGTCATTTATAAAACCTGACTTTGAAGGAAAATGATCTTATCTATAAGAAAAGTGTAGACTAAGTGATTTTACTGCTGCACTTTGGGATGCATATGCATCCAAGCCTCATTGATGACGTGACTGATGTTTTTGTGGCTGAATGAGAGAAAATCCATCTAACTAGGTTCCAAAATCTGGTGGAAAGCCTGAAACCTGATGAGTGGCTGCTGTTAGAGCAGCAGATTACTGCCTGTGATTCTGGAAGGACAGTCAAACATGGATGTGTTGATATTTTTCCTCCTCTAGTGTGTGTACAAATCAGAAAAAGTTCAGTGTTTTCAGTTTTGTTAGCTGTGTAGAATACGTACAGCACTACAGCAGTAGTTGGCGTCTTGAAACTAAAGAATAAGGTTGGTATTAAAGTATGACTCAGAACATATTGAATGACTGAAGGATGTTGTCTCTTTCCAATGAGCCACATTGCAAAGTGCCGTGTAAAAAAGTCATGAAAAGGGTTAAACGGGTACAGATTGAATCCACTTAAACAAGAGCAGAAACCAAGATGCAAATGAAAAGCAGGCATTGATCTTTCTCATGGATAACGCAGTATACAACCACAGAATAAAGAGTGTTACATTAAGCATGTTTCGGTCATCCCTTCATACAGAGGACATTTTGAAATGTCCCTGTGCTGTAATCACAGCTAAGTGTTTTGGTGTGAGCAAAGTGGGGAAGCCACTGGCTAATCCGGCTAAGTTATGCGCTTCAGGTCTCTTTTTTCAGGGCCAGCCAGTCACCCAGTCATTCAACCAGCCAGTTGGCCAACCAGCCAGCCGGCCCAGAGTGCCCCTGGTGCCACTTAAGAATCATGGGAAAAGAATGTTCTCAGCTCTTTTCTGTCCTGATTATATCAGATGTTGAGGAAATGGAGGGACTCTGGGTGGATGCCAGCCCTACTGAGCCCTGGGGAGATGAGGAGGAGGAGGAGGGGGGGGAGGTGGGGGGCAGGAGAGGCAGAGCAAGGGGAAAAGGGGAGAGGAAAGGAGACGAGGGAGACGGGGACAGGGGAATAGGAATGAGGCGACAGGGGTGTTGAAGACCTCCAGGGACCAGAAGGTTGGAAGGGGAGCAGTGTGATTCATCAAGACCAGTGAGAGGCCTGATCCTTGGGCCTAGGAAAGGCAGAGGATGGATGCAGGGGAGATGAGGTGGGGGGGGGGAGTGCATTGGTTGTGGCCCAGAGAGGGACAGATGGTAAATGACATGACAGGACCTTTTTTTTCCTTCCCAGGCTTGGGGACATGTTGCCCTTATCAAGTCAGCCTTGCCCATAACATCCTGCCCTGAGAGAAAGAGAGCTCAAGAGGGAGAGGTTGGTGCAGAAAACTAATGGAAGACGTGACTAATCATAAGATCTACGATATGAGTATACTCAGCAGTGACCATGCCAACAACCTTGAGTGTGTTTTTTATAATAACACTGTGTCTGCTGCATCAAGACCCAGGGCCAAAAATCGTTTAAGGTATGCAGTCATACAGCTTTGATAATTAGCCACCCGTAATGTAATATAACATGGTCTAGCTGAGTGGTAGCGGCATTAGACATGGTGTATGAGTTGAGTCGAGTAATATCAATAAAGGAAATGGATGGCGCAACAATACATTATGCTTCTCTACTATTTAACTGCCAAGTTTTTCTTGATTTAATTGCTTGATTCTGCTTTTTGTAAAATGATATCTCTGCTCTGGCAAAGTCACCCCGCTTTAAAGGAAAACTGGTGTAAAGGCTGGAATTTTATATTTTTCTATTTAATTCTGAACAAATCCCACGGAAAGGACAAAAGGGTTTTTATCCATTTCTCTGTACTTCCAGACTTTTACCTGACCGTGTCTGTGGCTTCCACCAACATTAACAAAAGCTTAAAAGAAATAAAACAGGTCACAAATGTAAATGTTTCTTCTTGAACAAAAGCTTCACTATTATTTTTGTGAGGTCAAACTGAGGCCAAAGAATGATAACATGGCAGGTATAAAGTTTGAAAGCAGTTTTCCAACACACTACTGCTGAGGCTGGACTATTCGGGCACAAACCAAAGGGGAAGGCATCACCAAAGGCCGTCGGGTTCATCCTAAGGGGGCGGGGCTGTCATGACGAAGCTAATGAGCTAGCTGTGCTTCAGACGTGTTATTGCAGATAAGAAAAAGATAAATGAAACTTAATTACCAGACAGAATGCGTTTAGGAAGCAGTCGACCATCTAAGAATTCAGGACTTTGTGCTTCATGTTTCAGTTCAGTTGCCCACCTCGTGGGCTTTCGCTTACTTTATCAAAGTCAGCGCGGCCCTCTGTGAAAACTATTGCCCACCCCTGTGATATGCCTTTGTGTACTTGCGATCCAGCATAATAGGTTAAGAGAATGTGGGATGAAGTCTGTGTAACACCTATGAGACCTCAAAGGTCTCACAGGTCTTGCTCAGTGTTTGAAAAAGAGCAGCACAGAAACTCAAAGTACTTTGAGTAAAAGCTGTCTGGCCTTCATGTGGAGTAGACTGACTGGGCTGTTGCAGAGAGTTGGCTCTTGTATGAAATCTATTGTGTCTCTACCAGGACTGTCTGTACTCATATTTCATTTTTATTTCCAAAAAATAGGCGACTGTTCCTCCTCCAGGAACTGCAGACAGCTCCTGAAGCAAACAGAAAAGCGTTGAAACTGTTGTCGTGTTGTTGGATGTGTTGGTAAGCATCCGTCCTTCCACTAAACCACCTGTCCTGCACAGGATTATGGGGCGCAGGAGTTTATCTCAGCACATGCTGGATGAGAGGTGGGACACACCTCGAACATGTTGATGAATAAGTCCTAAAATTCCAGTCTGTGATAATTATCAATAGCACATCAGAGGGAGGCCAATCACCTGAGTCTGGAAACACATCCAGCTAAACACATGCTGCTTCTTGGACTCTTAACTTTATTATATCTAAGCCCTGTGTGTGTGTGTGTGTGTGTGTGTGTGAGAGAGAGAGAGAGTAAATGAAGACCATACAAATACCAGGGGGTACTGCATGCCTATCAGGTTTCTGTGATACCATCTATGTGTACTGGGAGAACCTAATCCTGCATCTGATACGGCGTGCAGTAATGGCTTGTACCTATGGTTTATTCAGTTAGATAAAGGCCATTATGAGAGACTCACTTAGCCACTTACCTAATCACTTACTGTTGTCCATACACGTTGTGAAAAGTAAGTTTAAGAAGTGCATAAACAGGCTGATAAATAAATAACACTACAGCTGCTTGCCAGTGTGTTTGTCACAGTGTTATGTAGGAGAATAAGCATAAATATCACTTTTCATCTGATCCACATCATACTGATCAGGACTACGGATGTAATGCATCACATGTGACACAGCAGAACCCGGTCCAGTGAACTCCAGTAGACTACGCCTTCATCCACAGCACCACCAGTTGTATTCCAGATGTGTCACATGTTTAGTTTGGTTCAGTCAAGTTTGCATTTGTGCTACGACCCCGTGGAACGACAAGAGCTACTCTGACTTGTCACGATCTCTTTCAATAGTTTAGCCCTTACGTTTTCCCCACCTCACTTCCTGGCCAGTTTTCACACGCTCTTAAATGCAGTAACACCTGAATTAATTGTTACAACCAAATCCATATGCGGATGTATTTTTTTTCAGTCAAATCTTTAATGACGTAAATCAGTTGGCTCAGTTATTCTACAATCTCTCCACATACCCACACGTCTGTTTCAGTATTTCACTCTCAGTATTTACTTTTCCCCGGAGGTGCTGTGCTAAATGCCGCCATTGGCGGTGTCCACGAAGGTCAGTGCAGCTCCGGTTATTACCGCCTGTTTTCCCCCTGTAATGTAAATACACCTGAAGGCATCGCAGCTGAAGTACTCCTGTGGAGGTGGTGATCAGGGAAGATCATGTCCTATAGAAACAAATGCATGTAATCAGAATGAATTTTACATCTCTAAAATTTAGGACAAGAATCTGACATTACAATAACTCACTGTACAGGGGACACAATATGCAGCATAATGTGATACTGTGAGAAAAGTGGTAAATTGTGGTTAGACTGTGAACGTGTGCTGAGCGTCTTCGTGTCTCAGCTGAAGTCTCGTTGAAGAGTCTAACGCAGAGCAGATCACAGAGCTGCCATCTGGCCGAGTGAACCACAGCCACAAATCTCAGCATGTAAAAAATTAAAAATCAATACAGTATCACAAAAGAAAATATCTTAATACTCGAGTGTATTTTGTTACGCCCCTGCTAACATTATGGCTCAGGAAGCACAGCCTCAGTACATTAACCTGATGTGTTTCACGCACAACTCTCGTATTGATCTCCTTGTGTCTGCCTCCACAGCTCTTTATTGACTGGACTCCTTCTCAGGATTTCAGACTGACTCCAAACTTCCACTGTCATGGCTCCGGAACCCGTTGAACTTCAGATTTCTTCATTTTTCACTTTGCTATGCATTATGGTTTTTTCATAATGCATTGTGTTGTATTGATTAATGCAGGAAAATGTGCTTTAGTCTTGACCCCTGCACAAAGTGAAGGCAGGCCACAGAGGCTGTGAGTTTCTTGCTCGTTTCAGCAGACAAGCGCTTGCCAAAATCTTGTGTTTTGTCTGGCCTCCGTGCTCATCACACAAGAGCAGGTAACTCCATGTTTTTAGGCCGGAGTGTATCTGATATTTTGCTCGCTCTGTGCATGTCAGACAGATTTATCTGTTGGTAAAGTGTGTTAGGAGTTATGATTATCCCATTGATTCAGAAGACCGTCAGAGAGAGTGTATATTGACAAAAAGCACCTCGGCCCACTCGTTTTCAACACATGGAGTGTGAGGGTTCATCTCTTTGCTCTGTGTAACATTCTGTTCGGGCTCTGCTCACATCTTCGATCTGCACTGACCTTCCTGTTAGTCTGCAGAGAGTGTGTGTGAGAAACACACTTTGTTTGGTTAATGTGCAGCTAATGTTCATTAGAAATGTTGCTGTTGACTGCGTTGTGTGTCTGGGCGTGCATGGCGAGGCCAGGTGGTGGTGGTGCAGTGGTGGGTGGTGGTGGGGACTCGTTATTATTATCATCAGCAGCTAATTGAGGAGATATCACAGCTGTGCAAATTACACCCGACCTTTGTGTTCGCATGCACACGAGGCCACCAACACGGCCTGTTTTGGGTCTAATTTTCCACTCTGTGTGTGTGTGTGTGTGTGTTTGTGTGTGTGTGTGTGTGTGTTGTGAGAGGAGAGTAAGGGAACAAGCAGGTGAAGTAAGCTAAAATAAATGTGCTGTCTTTGGAAAACAGAAGAGTCAGTTGGTGACATGTACAGGAAGGTGTGATCGTGTTCTTCTTAAAGTGAATCGCTCAGCTTCCAGAGGACGAGGAGCGAGAAGTGGGCTGTGATTCGCCGCTTTCACTGTTGTTGTTGCAGCAGATCAAAAACCGACTGAAAAGTTCTCTTTGATTGCTTCACACGTCCCCTCCACAGTCCCATTCAGACCTGAACCAGAAGATATGAGCAACAACACCAGAATCACAGCAGTGAAAAAATGCTGTGTGACATTTGAAAATCTCAAAAAGACTTTCTCTGAGACCCCCGAATTATTTAGTTGTTTATATGGTGCTGTTATCTGTAAAGTTTTTTGAAAAGTTCACAAGAAGAACATTTTCTCATGTCATGATTCCGGTGGTGGTTTTCACAAGAGAAAACTTGTTTGCTACGGCCTTAACCTGTAAATGTCAGCAAGATGCCGTGAAGTCGGGTAGTATTTTTGTGTATTTTTTGTGTATTTTTCACACCCTGGTGTGACCAGGCAGCCATTCTTACTTTACTAAACTGGACTTTTGTTTCAAAATGTAATTCAAATCAATCAATGAAAATTCATAATCACATTTAAATAAACATCACTTTGAATGCAGGACTGTGGCCCGATCATCACAGATGTTGTGTTTTTTATGAAACTCATCCTGTTCTCCTTGCACATTGGCTGAGCCTGGTTCTACTTCACGGGCGGCGGGAGCTGAAGCAGCCGCCGAGCTCCTTCCCAGCAGAGCGACTTAGCCAGCTGCTGTGGCTAAAATGAGCTCTGTGCTGTCGCGCTGGCCCCCTCCCACACAGCGATCCTTTTCCCCAGCAGCTCGCCGAGTGCACGGCTGGCATCGCTGTGGAGTCCCAGGTCTAAATACAGATGCAGCGGTGCTGAATCCTGCTGCTTGCCTCTGCAGCATATGTGCACTGTTTCCTTTTTTTAAGAAAATGTGTAGTCGTGTGCATACGTGTGTGAATAAATGTGTGAATAAATGTGTGCCAGGCTCCAGACACCAGCGAAGGGATTAAAGATGCCCTTTCACCCTCAGAGGAAGCAGTGGGCTCAGAGCCCCGACACATCTGTGACTGAGCCGTCCTTTTATTGCCGTTATATCTCCATCCTCCACGTCTTCCTCTTTATTTCATCATTTTATTCTAATCTCTTCTTCTCATCCCACTAACTTTATCTTAGATTTTTCTTGCCCTTTTTATCATTTCATTCCTCTCTGCTGTGCTAATCTTTGTTCGTGTTTATCTCTCCTCATCTCTTTCCTCCCCTCTCTCACTTCTACAGCTTTGCTTTCTGCATGTGTTATCCTCGTAACAATTCACTGCTATCCCCCTTTCTTATTCTCCTCCTCCTGTTTCATTCCCAGTATCAGCACTATCTCTCTTTCTCTTTGCATGTGTTGTCACATAGAGAGGAAGATAAGGGAGGCTGGGATGATTTATGTCTGATACAACGTCTATATTGAGCCCCATTGATTTCCAGCTTAGTGAAATGTCATAGATGTGTGATAGTAATCAAATCATACATCACAGGGTGCTGAAATGTCACTTTAGGGGATATGACAGATCTACTGTGTCCCACACCACAATCTTTCCTTCTTTCTTTTGCTCCCACATTTGGGAGGGAAATGCAATAAATTTGAGCCCCAACCTTTTGTCTCACATTCCTCGTGTTCACAGTGTGTATAAATATATATATATATATATCTGCATCTGACCGAGCAGCCATGACTTTGTCTGTGATGTGTCAGGGTAAGTGCTAGCTTTTTGAGAAACAAACGTCCAAACAGACAGAATGACACACGGTTTGAGCCAGAGGTTGTGGGCCGGGAGCCGAACGGCGGCGGCAGCTGCCCACCCTGCAATCAGTCGTGACAAAGATAAGACAAAAAAACCAGCAGAACTGAGACAATCAGAATGTACAAGTGATTTAATGAGAGATTTCTCTGTCTCTCACACATACACACTCACACATACACACGCACGCACGCACACACACTGTGCATGTGGAGATGAGCTCAGCCTTGCACCCTCATTTAGGCTGAGACAAGGTGATAATTAAAGTCACAGCCTTGGCTCTGCTTGCATCTGTGGTGTGTGTGTGTGTGTGTGTGCAGTGCTTTGACCGTGACTGTGAGACGAGTGTGTGATACATCTGCTGTGTGTGGACTGCATACACACTGTAAGAAAGAATCATCTTAACAAATCGTTTCAAGGCTCCGTGTGATTCAAGCACCGTCACACTGACTGAAAGGTGCTTCGGCGTCCTTTGGTTTATCGAAGGTGCCTGAAGAAAGACACTCAACACTCAGTTTGTTGCTGAGGCTTGTGATACCTTACATTCCTCTTACTGTCAATTAATCACATGGAAATACTGAAACCACAAATGTGCTGCATGAAAATGTTTCTCATACTGGAGGATTCACAACACATTTGGTGCTGCGGTGTGTGCTCGAGGCAGCAGGATGGTGAATGAACTACTGTGTGTGTGTGTGTGTGTTCAATGGTAAGGATGGAATTTGTCACCCAGTGCAAAATATCCCAGAATATCACAATATTGTCCCAATATGTAATTAAAGCTGAGCCACTGGGCTGTGACTTTACTGACGACTCTGTTTCAGGACACTGAATATGCAACCCAGCTGATGTTGTCACACCTACCAAACCTGAGAACAAGTCAAAATAAAGAGATTTCAGCACTTGTCTGTAGCCGCTTCTGCTAGCAGTTTGTGAAACTGAAGGCTGCGGATGTTCTGCCATCTCAGTCACTTTGCCCTTCATCGCGTCTTTCCGGGAATCCGTGAAAAACAAGGGATGCTCTTCCAACAAAAGCATCAGGATCATTTCTGGGCTTAATTTCACGTCTGCTCTTCTTCTCCTCGAACTGTAAAAAGATAGTGTACACACACACACACACACACACACACACACACACACACCAACCGAAAGCCAGAAGTACACACAAATGAGTCATGAGACAAAAACATGCAGTAATTCATATGCTAACATGTACTATTACATCTGTGGATTAATAAACACTCATGTGATACTGCTGAGCTGGAGATGCAGTCTGGTCAGAAACACAACACACATACACACAAACACACACACACACACACACACACACACACACACAGGAGCAAAAGTAAAAGCATAAAGAAAGAAACAAACAGACTTCTTCTCTTCACCAAAGAAAAATACGTGAATCCTGCCGGAGCCGGCGGCTCTGCCCTGCAGTCTGTATATTATTGCCGTCCATTAAAACAATCATGTCGGCAGAGGAATGTGCCCGGCGATTTAGTGCGATCCAGAAGATGGGTAATGACCCATATGTCCGACACATGGGACACCTCACTAACCACTTCATGAGCCGAGACAGAACCAGTGAGCGTGTGTCCCCGTGGTTCTGCACTTCCGTGTGTGTGTGTGTGAAAATGTCTTCATAGGCAAAAATAGCAAAGAAATAACAAGTAAGGAGCAACTGGTCAGCATGATACTGAGGGAGATCATTTCCACGTTTGTCTTGTCAGATTTGCCATAAAAACTCTCAGCATTATTTCACGAGGAGTCTAATCTTCTGAGACAAGCAGGACCTCTAAAATGCTGACTATGACCAAATCCGTATGCCTTAGCAACTTAGTGTCGACTGTTGGTAGGAAACAGGATTTTGTCTCTTTGTGGCCCACCATCCAGCCCCATGAGGTTTCATCATACCAGACTCAGTCATTCAGAGTCTGTATGGACAACACTCAGAAACACTGTGAAACTACTCCAGGCATAAATACTGATTGTGCAGCTGCCAGGGGCCTGTGTGGGACTGAGTAAAGTCCTGCTTAACCCCTTAACTTTGCAGATTCAGTCTCTGTGGGACTTCACTTGGGTGGTGCTGTTTCCCACTTTGGATAGAAGTTAAGAGACCCAGCAGCACCAGCACCAGCACCAGCACCAGCACCAGCACCAGCACCACCCGTCTGAGTGACGGGCAGCTCAGCAGCACACAGAGGAAAGATTTTTTCTGTCCTGAGGCATTTTATGACAGCTCTGTCATCTGACTTTTCCAAATGGAAGTCAGGCTCAATTTTTCGAGTACTTAGTTGACTTGAGTTGAAGTTTTTTTTTCTTAGTGTATTATTATGAAGTAAATGTTGATTGCACAGTGAAATGGCTCTATGTTACACTGTCAGCTGGTGATTCAGTCAGACTCTCAGACTGGCATCACTTCTATCTCATTTCACAAATCCATTAGAAATAAATGAATAAATAAACTCACTCTTTTCTCCTGTTTTGATGGGAGTTGCAATTTTGAGGAAACCCAAAGCGATTTGCTTGTCTTTGCGACGACAGCGCAGACAATAACACATTACTGTTGTCGAGGGAAAGTTTTCTGTCCACTTTTAGTCACGTTGTCGTTGTACTGGCAGGTTCTAAGAGCCATTTGAACAAAGGATGCTGTCTTTCTGCGGTGAGGACACTCACGTATATGCAATGTTAAGACCAAGAACGAGCTGTCACATCCATCCCCTCTGATTGTGAACCAAACCACAGGAAGTGATGTGCTTCATGTTTCCAGTGACAGCAGCAGCGGTTTGTTCAACTGGCCAAGAAGTGGAAGCTCCTGACCACCACAATGAAAGGACAAATCCACCAAACATTATAACCACAATGTTAGGGTAAAAGCCACCATACAGCAAAGCAGTATACTGTGTAACCTCAGTAAAGGAGATGTGCAGCATAGCATAAAGCTTTGTCTGATAACATAGGATACGTAGGAGTTTGTAAGGGAGAATTAGAGGCCAAGGAGAAAACGTAGACGTGTGTTTTTTATCTTAAGAGCGAAGGATAGCTCGCCTCCCGCCCAGTGGAGAAAGTCCGGAGGGAAACGGAGGGTGAAAGAGAGCATAGAGAACACAGCGGAAAAATAAAAACCTTTTAGGATTAGTTTCCAATTTACAGCAGTTATCAACCCATCAGAGGAAAACAGCTTACGGTAAGGGAACAGTGAGAGGTTGTTTGCTGAAGCGGATTACAGCACTAAAAGGATCAGAAGCAAAGCAGCAGTATGAGTTCAGGTGCAGTTGCAGGGTGATGAGGAGGGTGGATTTGGGGGAAATAATACCGTGGGGGGTGCTCAAGCATTGGAATACACTATGCACCTCTTCATCTACTCATCCATCTGTCTGTCTATCTATCTATTGCTTTTCATGTTTTTGTAGTGGTTAAAAAACGCTGGGGAACACATTAGTGGTGTCACTGATGGGCTTGCTGGAAGCATCCATTATTTCACTTGCTGCATCCAAACAAGCTCTGTCGGATATGTTGGTATAAAATGTTTCTCAGCTCACCCACTACTTTATTTGTGCTTCTGCTCCATGCTGCCATCATACAACATACATGACACAACTGATTTGGAAATATCATTTTAAGACATTTTCTTTTGAATCCCCTGAAATCTTCTTTAGAGCCCTTTTTCAGGCTAAAAAATGCAACAATGCTGGCTTCATCTCTCAGTTACCATTATTGCCTTTGCCGTATACCTTTCAGGCACAGGTGTCCATTACCAGAATGTTTTTATGTTATCAGAACATTATAGAGAGAGCGATAGTTTAGACCAAAGCTTAGAGCAATGATCACATCATGGCAGCTCAGGGTCCAGTTAAAAGCTACCTGAGCTACAAGACCAAAGCTCCCGAAGAGCCTGGACTGTGGAGATAGCGCAGCGACATGTAGCCTGGGCCGCAGGCAAAACATCATTCAGTTACACCAGCTGTGTGAACAGAGGCACAGGTACTAAAGTTGTAGGTATCCCTGAAGGCAAATGGAGCCACTCTCAGCTTATCTGTACAGCAGAGTTATCCTTGCCTCGAGTCTTGTACTCCTAAATATTTCCACTGGCCAAAGAGGGTTTTTTTCCCTGCACCTTTTCTTCTCGGTAAAAGCAGCTTTTCCTTTGGTCTGGATTTAAATGCAGATCCTCATCCAGGTGACATCTGCATTAAAGTTCACAGGATAAAAACAAATGTCACTGTACAGAATAATGCTGTTACAGCTCAGCCAGGGTTTTTCCACAGCGTCATATCAAAACAAGCTGTGGTCACTTTTCCTTTTTGATTGTTTCTATCCAACGTGGGGCTGAGCTGCAGCTTCTTCCTGTCCTGTTATTCTTAAATAACCTTGGCTGTTCTGGTTTTGGGGGGGGTTGGGGTATTTTAGGGAGACTGCAAAGAAAAGCCTGAGCTGCACTTCATAGTGAGCTATCATTTTAATCCATTAGGACTGCAAGGGTTATTGGAATGGGGTCTGCAGATTTGATTTTATATGATCAACATTAAAGCCCCGTCACCCACCAGTGGCGGGTTTCCTAACACACTCATTTCTCACAATATTGCACCCACAGCTCGGCTGTGACCACCCAACCAAAAAATGACCTCAATGGCTAAAAGTATTTGCTTCCCCCTTGGAAATGCTGCTACACGTGTGTGTGTGTGCGTGTGTGTGTTCACCACAGTGATAATAAGCACAGCGCAGGGTGATGCTAATGCCATGTGACTGTGCCAAGCTGTTATGGGGCGGCATGAGGGGCAGTAAAACGGTGGCTGAGAAGTTACGGTGCAGGGTTTATGGTATGACAGACATGACTCATTCCTCCCTTTCACTTTGCCTTTCTGCTCTCCATATGATGCACTCAGCGAGGAAACAGGATGTCATTTTGACGCTGAAAAATTAATTTAAATGAATTTTGGCAGTTGTTGCTTGAGGCGGCTTGTAGAAGGACAACTGACTTGAATTGATGGTGGATCTGCAGACACACATCTCAAATCATGAACAAGCACAAGGTCCATTTATGACTTTTGGCTCCAATCACATGATCTGTGTGTGTGTGTATGTGTGTGTGTGTGTGTGTGTGTATAAAGGCCAGGTAAAAACCCCCTGTGTGGGGGCTTCCATTTGGGGTCAGTGTCATCTCAGTGTCACATGCTTGAAGGCCGAGGAAAGGTCAGACATGCAGGGGGCCCCACTGCCTCTGTCCAACTGACACACACACACACACACACACACACACACACACACACACACACACAAGCCTGAGACTTGTGCCATTGCCTTAACATTTCGGAGTCCCACACACTTCAAACCATAAAGAAGAGACAGACAGAATGAGGAGAAACTGTTCCAACTCGCCACCCCCATCACTCATAGTGAGAAGCTGATTGGGTTTTGCTGGGCTTTAATTCTGTTCCTTCGCTGCGCTGATTGCTTTTGCACTGCACTTCCTTGATCAAGTTAGAGTTTCTGCAGTTTCTTTTGTTTGTCTGCTCAGCCATGTCATAAAAACTAAGAGCGGTGAAGATAAAAGCTTCAGTGAAGCTGTTATCTGTTGAATCGTTACCCAACTGTCAGCACAGAGAAGCAAATCTCATATAAAATTCATATAAACCTGCTGAAATATAAAGCATTAAAATGATGTCTTTGAAGGACAGTGAGAAGATTCTGACAGATTCATACCTTTGTGGCCAGAGCTGATTTGAATTTCTATCTGTGAATTTTGCAGCACACAGTGGCAACAGTTATAGCTCCAACACGTGGTTTTATCATGTAGTGACACCAGTACGTACAGTGTGACCGCCAGCTCTGTCTTCATAACAGATATGGGAGTGGTCTGTCTGGATGCAGTCTATGCAGTATGTAAGTATGAGTGGTGCAAAGAGATGAAGCCAGATATTTGTTTAAAACGGCCGCCCTCGAACATGCTTTAAGCCATATTTAAATGTAACGCAGACATGCAGTAATGAGATCGAACAATTCCCGTTCTTTAGATCTCAGAATTATAGAAAAGTACAGCAGGCTGTCCACATTAAAGCCTAAACCTAAAGCATAAAAAGTCTGAAAAGTCTCTGCGCTCAGCTGACTAAAATCAAGATCAGGATCGATGCTGCTAACAGGAGTTTGTTATGTGAACGAGCCAAACGACAAAACATGACAGGCCAGAAGATAATTTGACATTGACAAAAAGTTTCTAATGATCGTGTGTGAGTCTGTCTGTCAGCAACTGACAGCAGTCAGTCAGCTGCCTGATATCCAACGCTACAGTCTTAATTACATTAATTGGGAAGTTTAGACTGAGTTAGTTACAAACATCAAACAGGTTTTAAAAGATCAGATTAGAATCAACACTTTATGATTTTATCTGCCCTCTTTCAAGAGCAGGAACAGACGGGACGGGAACAGACCTCATCCAATCAATCAGCCGTCACAGCCAAATCACAGCCACAACAGACTCTACAGACTCAGTGTGAGTTCCTGTTCCTTCAGTTCTCCTTCCACCAGCCTGAACCCATTCCTCGTGTGGTTTCTCATATTGTTTATTTAACTAACATAAGATTTATGCTCCTGTGGCCCTCTCTGTGACAGCTCCCTCAGAGATTACAGACCCTTTTGCCAAATATAACTGACATATACAACCATTTGCTACAAACGGTCAGTTCTTTGGCAGAGCTGTCGTTCAACTTGGTGCACAGGGGTTCAGTTTTTACAGTAATGCTGACTGCTGTCATGGAAGGTACTGCTGGACCAATGTGACCCTTCAGACAGTGTTTGGGGCAGGACTCGTAGTGTTACAATACTGAGCCCACAGAGGTATAAATTCAGCAAATGTGCTGTCACGAAATAACAGATTAAAAGCCGCCTGTGTCTAAAAGTCAGTGCAACACCAGCCCGACACCAAACTCATCCTGTGTTTTGTCAAATAATCGACTAACTGTGAGCACAAAACAGGTCCTCCCCTTCCCTGATGCAACCTATAGCAATTTCCTCCCTTCCCTTTCCAACTTTCCCAATGCAATTACAGGGCAACATGAGATCAATTCAGCTGGAGAATAGAGTTTATGTTTCCAGTGTCTTGGGCCCCTCAGTATTTGAAGATACACGTTCCAATATGTTCCCTTCTGCCTCAAGATAATTCAATCATCCTCACTTCCAGTTATTCTCGGGGCAAAGGAGCAGCCGCCGTCAGGCCCCTTCTGACTCCAGTAACTCGATAGAAATGTGATTGTGGTTATTTGCTGTGGCACAGACTGTGAACAGTGAGTACACACACGTATGAACACAAGCTCGCAGATAAAGAGATTAAAAAAAGTTTTTTCTTCTGTCTGTGTCCTGTGTCCCTTCAGATGGGCTCACTAGTTGGATCGAAATCGCCACATCCATGCGTCTATCGCTGCAACGTTTGCCACCAGCTTTCTCAGAGGAATAACCAATGAGTTATGACCTTTTCTACCGCTGCCTGCTTCCCCTCTCATAAAATGCAGACCTTTATCTCTTTGTTTGTCTCACCCTGCATCGCCTCTGGGAGCAAATCAACTATCATCAATTTGTCAAGCCTAAAATGCAGCATGCAAAAAGAAGAGCTGTTTTGCTAATGTTCAGCATTAAAGAGGAGGAGGAGGTGAGCTTCAGGGATGAAGGCAGAGCAAATTACATACATTTAAACAGAGGTTTGGCATATGTTTTCACCAGCAGCTGCTCCCCGTGTGACAGGCTGCATTTAAGGCCGGAGATCTGGCCAGACAACAGAAAAATACATCCTCACTCTTCCCTGTGAACCGAGGTGAGCGGTCAGGCAGGCTCAGAAAGAGCGCTGCACCACAGAACCCGAAGTGGTGGATTCCTTTCCTCTTTGCAAGGAAGCCGTGGCCCATTGTCCAACTCTGAGACATGCTTTGACAGCTTTTGGTCTTGGAAGCAAACCAGAGGTCTCCCACTTTGTTTGCTAAGGGGTCAGAGCTGCAGACGTACAGTGTTAAAATGAAAAGCTAAATGCGGGTGAGGGGGTGTGTGTGTTTTTGTGCAAAGTGTTTTTCCAGCGAGTCCTCCAGGCCATTGTTCAAACTGTCAAAAAGTTGAGCCTCTGATCCATATTTCTCCTCCCACTCCTTTCCTCTATCTCTCTCCTTTTACCCATCCTTCCTCACTTTGTTTGTGAGCACGTATGGGCGTAGTCATTTATCAGGCAGGGCTCTGACAGACAGTAGGTTGAACGCGGCAGGATGTGGGATCTGTGGAGGAGAGTGCTGATGGATTAAGAGCCAGAGCTTTGCTGGGCGTCAAGGAGAGAACATTTGAAGAATTGAGATGAGCGAGATAACATCACAACACTCAATGTCTACAGCCATACACCAGTGCTATGTGGCTGTGCTGCTTACCGGAAAGAAAAAACGAGTTTGTTGATCCCATCATGGTGAAGTGAATGTAAATTCTCAGTGCTCAGTGTGGTAGTTTTGTCATGCATGGTTGTATTAAGAAAGTTTGGCCCTCAGTGCCAGCGAGCATCCACTCTACTGCAACAGTCCATAATTATAACGGAGACACCTGTAATACTGTTAACGCAACACCTCAAACTGTAAACCGTGTGTGTGTGTGTGTGAGTGTCAGAGAAACCCTCCGTGTTTGCACACTGGCATTGGGATGACATGATCTTCACCCAGCAGTCGCCCATGTCAGAGAGACTGCAGGACTAAAACTCTTCTTTTAAGAGGTTTTTTCATCACCGACTCCTCCATCAGTTTTTGTCCAGTGCAGCATGTCTTTGAGGACAGACTGTCCAACAGCTTGTAGTGTCTGGCCTGGCCTTGTTTCCCCTATGAACACCTTGTGACCCTCTTTGCACCTCCTGGAAGAAACTAAATATTTTATTCATGTTCCAAGAGCTTCATTTTATTCTGAAATGATGGGTTCCTTCTCTCTTGATGTTTGATGTTCTGTAATAAGGTTCATGTAGCACAGTAGCTGTTTCTGTATTTCATGATGTGAGACAGTCTAGTCAGTGTTAAATGTGTTTATTGTACTGCTGTAATTAGCCTCACTAAATGCTAAATTGCTGGCATAGCTGACTTGGCCAGTTATAAACACTTGATGTGGTTTCAGTGTGATAAGGCAGCAATAGTTTTTACAGTTGATGTTTAGTATTCACACAGTCCATGTCTATTTTTAGCTCGTGCAGTGTGTCACATATTGTGGCAGTTTTAAAAATACTTACTGTTTTATGGAACATAATTGGAAAAAAATACTATTTTTTTTACATTTATTTTTTAATGTTGGAACATGCATGAACGTCTTGAAAATTCAATGCCAATTCATGCAGTAGTTTTTGAAGAATTTCACTCTGGACTCCAGTGGTGGAAAGCTGACATACCAACATGTGGGTACAGTGGCAGGGGACACTCTGCGGTACTTTTTAATGCATGTATCTCAGCATTTAAATTGCAAAATGGCCGTGAGAGTTTCAGTATGCATATGCATGAATATTTCGATACTGTACCCTATTAGCATAGTGAATTTCACTGTTTCATCCCTTTCTTTTATTCTCCACAGTGACCCACATTCACGGAGAGTTTGGACTGAATAGATTTACCAAAAAAGACAGTAGAAAAATCAAATGGAAGTATCAACATCAAAAGGAACCTGCATTCCTTTTCACAAACACTCTTAGTGAGGGTGATGTGTGTGTTGACTGGGATTCCAAATTAAGAGTCATGAGTCTGCATCAATGCAGCACAATCCAAAGCATATTCATTTTTGATCACAGTTGGTTTGAGGTACATTCAATATTCCCTTTGCACCACATTGATTGAATCCGCTTGCAGAATTGTCTTGGAAGGCTGATGCAGCTCCGAACAGAAAGATCCGACGCCTCTCATCCTGTCACCTGCGCTGACCTCTGCTTGCAGTTATCTCTTGACAGCTTCTGTATAGCAGCCTCCTGTTTTGATTCGGTCCTGTCCCTCCTGTTTGGGAAGTGCAGAGCCTGGGGAACAGAGTGGCCTCTTCGCAGCAAAGCCTGTCACATTTTAATGAGACTCATCTCAGATTTCCCTCAGTTTCACTCCGACGCGAGGCAGCCTCAAACACATCCATCATATGGTCCGAGTCTGCGGGCATTTCATTCTGCTGGCAGGGCCACCTGCACATACACACAAACACACACACATGGAGACACACACACACGCGATCTCCTCCATTTTCGTGTCCTAACTCAGAACTGCAAGTAATTAAAATTAATTTTTTGACATGTGATTCCACTGAATAATTTCCAGTGAGAAACATGCTGTCTTTGCTTACAGACTATTTCCACAGTACGGAGGACCGACAGAGAGCTTCATCACATGAGGCTACGAAAATCACCTGAAGCTGAGTATCATCCAAACCAGTCGGCTTGTGGTGGACTACAAAACTTCAGATGTGAATGTTGCAGCAAAGAAGCTTTGCTTCTAAATAGTGGAGGCTTCACACACGTTCAACCCGGCAGCATCAATACAATCAGCAGAGTCTCAAGGTGGACACATGAGATTAGAGTCACCAGTTCATGTGAAATCAGGTCACCGTCTGCCTTTCTGTTCCTGAGCTTTGCTGTTGAGTGATGGAAAACATCACGATGTCACAGTAAGGCTGAAAATTTGCTCTCAAAGATGAACTGATTAGAGTTTTCTGGTCTGAAATCTGAAGAAATCCCATCAATACATCCTGAAATGTGACGTTCACAACAAAGGGACTGACTGGTTTTGCAAGAGGCAGCCATGAGAAACTGCAGTGATTATCAGGAAGCTCTGGAAGCCTGTGTGGGGCCACAGCTCCTCTCTGTGGAGGGCTGGCTTTGCTTACTGGGGGGCTTATGGAGCAGAAGCAGTCCAAAGCTCAGCATCAGGACAAATCCAGTACCCACACAGATTGAAACTAAATATGGACCTGAAGAGACTGGTGAAGAAAAGACCCATCATGTGATACATACCAGTAATCTCACAACCAAAACATGCTGCAAAACAAATAAACAAAACTGCCAAAAAAATAGCAGTGATACAAAGAGATTATAGAACAAAAATGTCCTGCGTGGTCTCAGTGAAACTTAAACATTAAACCAAACATCCTGAAGACAGGAAGTTAAAAGACAGAAGTCAGAGGAGTGATTTTGTCCTTTGAGAGAGACAACTCATGATGGAAGGTGGCTGGACTGGATTAGTATTGTCTGTTATTATACATGTCAGTCGGAGACTTAGACAGTTTTACTCGCTTTTTATTTCACCACAAGTTAGAAATCAAAACAGAAATATACAGTATATATATATATATATATATATATATATATATATATATATATATATATATATGTCTGTTCTGAGAATGTGGGCTTGTTTCATTGGGGCAGGACTACTCAGTAAAGTATCACAGCAGTTCACCAAATAGTCATGAAATCTAATCTATGGGATTCGTGTCCATGTATACAAATGCTGAATTGTTTTTATGATTTTCAGAGTGTGACTGTGAGAGTGTGGAATGAGGACATCTGGGCATCACAGGACAAATAAATACAACCAAAAGACGTGGACAGACAGAGTGACAGAACAGAGAAAGGAGAGGGTCGAGGCAAGGGGGGAGGGGGGGACTTTTCAGAGACTGCAATAAAAAGTGAGTGGGGTAAAAGTGGTCCTCTAAGGAGACAGAGACATACAGACTGTGAAGGAGAGAGACAAGCAGAGGGAGCAGGGGGTTCAACCCAGAGGACCCAGGAGAGACCATCATAAAGCATAAGTAGGCCCACTAAAGAGAGAGAGAGGGAGAGACAGAACGACACCAAGTCCTGCAATGGCACTGAAGAGAATAGGGACTTCCTCGCTGGAGAGTCTTGTAACTTCACGGCAGCCACGGTCCACTGAGCAGAGCGGCCATGTTTTCCCTCTCCAACGAGTCCCCGAAAACAACCAGGATCCTCACACTTTACAGCCTGTTTGTCTGTCGTTACCCTCGAGAAAGTTAAAAAGTGTCATTTTTACTGTCACATATCTCACACCTGTCAAGTCTAACGTGAGCTTAGTGGTTAATTACGAGGATGAAAGGAGCAACGCGAGGTGGAAAAACAACCTGTTAAATTTTGTGCAGACAGTTTGTGGATGCTGACAGTGTTCATACGTGGCTCTGGAGCGATTCGTAGATCTGCCCAGCAGGTTTAGCACTGTGTGGAGATAAGGTTGCCACACAGGCTACGTGAATCGCCAAACTGAGTCCCGACTGCTGCCGGTTTATCTGCAGCAGCTCACTCAATTTTTCTGTCGTAAATCAACGAGAACGGACTTCTCTCCTCTTGGTTTTTCACAACACATGCGAGACTTGAGCAAAGGAGTTGACAAATCCACTTGTGGTGTATTCTCAGAGAGCCACAGCCTCAAAAGACTGTCTTTAGAGTCGTCATTGCTCCTTGACATGTTGTGTTAGAGGACACGGATTAGATCACTGTCACTGCTTTCAGTTTCATTTGGAAAGATGCTTCAGGTGTAGATGCTGAAGGAGCAGCATATAATATGCATGTTATTGTTCTAAAGCATTAAAAAATGACCTGAATGATCCAGTATGTTATTATGAAGAAGTGCATGTACTGTGTTGTTAGCATGCTAACCAGCCAGCTCCGACCCGTCCCATCTCGAAACACGGCGAACGTGCCAAACTTCCAATGGAGCCAAGCGAAACAGGCTGAAGGTGCATACTTGGAAACTTTTAGGAAACTGAAGGCTGTAAAGCTGGTCTGCAAGGATAACTAAGACAGAGCTGGAAAACCTGTGGATATAAGAAGAAGATGGCCTGTTTAAATGAAAAAGAGACAGATTTTTGTTTATCCTTTGTGAGTTTTGAGAAATGGCTGCATGTTGCCAGAAGTTGTGCTCATCATGAACCTCCACTCTCTGATCTACACTGTTAGATTCCTGATGAGATTAATTCTGTACTTAGCAGATTTGTCATGGGAATTTGCAGTGGATTGGTAGGAAAACACTCCACTGCAACTGTTAAATAGCCCGGATGTATCACCTTCGACAAGCATTCGGCGCAGACCTCTGGGGTAAAAATCAATCAGGGAGCACATATTCTCACGTCTTTGGTCTCGTCACTTAGCAGTTCGGTTCGCCGATCCAGCTGCACGGCTATGAAGGATGAAAGGTGAAATAGGATTTGCAGGAGGGGAAGATTCTTGGGCAAGATTCAAAAGGAAGTCAAAGGTAAGTGGAGAGAGTGTTGATGACAAAAGGAGATTTTACAGCACAGACAAAGGAGTAATCACCATCTTCACACAATGTTGTCTGTGCATTGCATACTCCCCTCTGGAAGCAATAAATCAAACGCTCCCAGCTCCACATTCTCTCCTGTCACATCTATGAAAGTAAAAGATCCACGTTCTTTTGTCTTGAGAAGAAATGATGAAGATCAGGATGCACACGTAATTTAGGTGCCTAAATTTAAACCAGACGATTCGTAATTTGTTTTACACGTTACCATCCAAAAGGAACATTTTCTCCTGCTACTTTATAATCTTTGTCCAATTTGAGGCAGCGGCTTGTTGTGATGTTGTTGCTTCAAAGACATCTATTTGTTCAGGAGTTGACAACAAAGCCTCTGTCGTGTAGTTCGGTAAAATTACAGCAGCAGGAATATAATCACAGAGAAGAAGACATTGTCAGATTTTATATTTAGCTCAGCACAGGCTGATAGTTCAGTGCTTGAAAACAGGCAGCTGATAGATAACAACATGTAAGGGAGGAAGCAGCAGCAAAAGACACTGAAGGTTTTAATTTGCATTACTGTTGAAACTGAAATAAGAATTAATTGCACAACTGATTAGTGGAAAAGCAATTACTTGTTATCCACAGAAGGTGTGTGAAGCATATTGTCTGGAAGAGCAGGATTTTTTTTTTAAATTAAAGACTTCTGTGTGCTGTGAGCTCAACACAAAGCCACCTTATGTATCTGTTTATTTAACCATAAACTAAAACTAAGCATAACAAAGCCTCAGTATTCATATCTTGGATTGGAAGAAGGGTCTTCACCAGAAGTTGATGGAAACTGTCTACCTCCTCATTTTCTCAGGTAAAATGTTTACAGCTGCCAAACCTTTTCACCCAGCTGTTCCCAGAATGTACTAAAACATGACCCATGTGCATCTTAATTAATCACATAATGAATGAAGATTTAAAAAATAAAACAGCAAAAGTAAGTGGGACTGTTTATGGTCTGAGTGGAAAGAAAACTGGTGCGTTTAATTCTTAAAAAACAAATGATTGTGCAGATACTGGGAGTACAGTGGCCCTGGAGAGCAATCATGAAAGTTTCCTCTCCGATGTAGTCTGTGATTTGATGCTGTGTTTCACTTCAGGGCCACTGCTGAAAAGGCCAGAAAGTTCAGTGGACCACAAAAATTACTGGAAGTTGGAAATGATGGGTACGTTTGTTCTTGTTTGCTGGCTGTGTCACACGTGGGTAATCTATTGCCTGGTCCTGACCTATCGCCACAGCGCCACATTAGCACCACCGCTTCATGGTATACACACACCGTATGTGTATATAAGAGTGTGTGTCTCACATTTAGTCACATTCTGCAGTGCTGTTTTCCAGGACTCCAACTATTATCAGAAACGATTCAATCAGTGATGGAACAAACTGTGTTTCAGAGTGAAAATAATACTGGAGAGCTCCATTTAGACCTCGCGCCAGTCATTCTGCCCTCATCTTAACCTAAGAGTTTGAGCCTTTTGAGGAGATGTTGACCACAGCCTGCAGCTGTGGGCTTTTGGTCAGAAAGCGCCTCCGGTGTGATGGCTTTCTCCTTCGGTACACAAAACACAAATAATAGCACAGAAAGACCACAGCAGAAACTCAATCAACAGACCTCTTTTCATTGTGTTGTGCTTTGAAGGACAGCCTGATGTAATAGACATCGAGAGAGACACTGTCAAAGTTTGGACCAGGATGTCATGAAAGCATCACAACAAGCCAGAGGTGAAACTCGGGCCCTTGCTGTGAAGAATATTTCCTGAGAGTTATTTATTTAAATCAAACTCATTATTGGCTCCTAGGTTCAGCTGTAACATTTGGTGGGAAGGAAGCAAATCGTGAGCGAATGAGAGTGACATTACATTATCTGACTAAAAACTGACAAAAATGTTAGTCTGGATCCCTGAGCAGTAAATTCCCGTGTGTTGTTCCATTGCAGTCCACACGTTAAGCCTCACCCAAGTATCCTACCTTCCTATCTGTGCGACTCTGGGGGTACAATTATCCCTAATGTGGCAGCAGCAGTGAAAAGCCAGTCTGTCCATTATTGTCTTAGAGAGAGCCATTCACTGCATTAGCAGGTTGCATGTCAGGAGACGAATGCAATTACTGATTCAAACCCAATGCTGAGATGTCGCTCTTTCCATGCAAATGACGCTTCCTTAATTTTTTGGTCTGAACAGATTTGGAACGACAGCTACTCTGAGCAGCAACAGAATGTTTTTGTGTGCTGTTACCAGCTCAACAAAAAGCCAAACGCCTGAGTGCTGATTATTTGATGATCAATGCTTTTTATCCAGGAATTCAAGCGATGGTAATGTGGGTTGGCTGGTCAGGCTGTTGCTTTGGTCCAGACTGACAAACACTGGAAGGATAATCATAAATAGGAATTTTCTGAAGGTTCATACCTGGACCACCTGCCACCAGAATATCGATCGTATCACCAAAATCCATCTGCACCTTAATAACTTACAATAATAGTAATAATTATAACACACAATACACAAATTTATTTTGCTTGTGTCTCAAAGATGCAGAGAGTTGTTGTCTTGCTGATGAAAATGCATCTGACTCAGACAGAAATGTTCGGACATCCTCCTCGGATGACGCACAGCTCACAGAGATACCAAAGGAAAATAGTTCCTACAGTAGGATTCATTTGCTGATGACTATAAATGCCCAAAGTATAAATCCATCCAATAGCTGCTGAGATGTTTCGGTCTGGACCAAAGTGGCGGACCACCCCTGCCAGCCAAATGCCAGCCATAAACAGCATCAAAAATGGGTTTTGATAAGATGAAAATGTTTTCAGTTTTCAGTGAGCTCGTAATATAAACACAGCCTGACAGAGCAGCTAGCGCGGCTTTCTGTCATGTTCCAACTATAAATCATCTCGAGCCAGCACAGTTTAAACAAAACACTTTTCCCACGTAGGCTGGCACCACTGGCTTCAGCCGGTTCTTGGATATTCATCAGACTATTTGGGATTTTAAAATGCCTTCTGTGCCATTAGAAAGACATATTCTGCCCAAAACTGGAGGCCGTGTTTATACTCCGACATGACTGTGTAGCACAGTCTCAGAGAGATGATGAAGAAGAGGGACTGAGGAAAAATGTCGTCTTAGGTTTGGTGTTTGGAGAGCAGGGAGCTGCCTCGCCCTTGATTTTCAAAAGGAAGAGCGTTTGTGGTTTAAATTTAATTTCCTAGAAACATCCAGGCCATTTGTCACAGATTTGTTTATACATGTTTCCCTTTGGCCAGAACAGGCTTTACTGAGATTAACTGGACTTTATTTGCTATTTGACAAGGGAAAAGTAATATCTTTTTACATTGGAGCTTTTAAGCAATCCCACCCAAAGTTTTACAGTGTCAGACTCTGCAGCCATGTCTAATGGGCTTGGCACGCACAATATACGCCTTCGACTTTTTTTACACGCGCTAGTCAAAGTGCTCTCAGCAAGATGAGCTTACATGACTAATATTTTATGTGCATGCAAAAGGAGAACATGCCTCCAGATGCTGGCAGTCATAACAAAACACGTCAACTGCCAAAAGAAGAAAGTTTAGGCAAAGATGGAAAGAATATTTGCACTCGCATCTTAGCAGTGACTGACGATCACATTGGAGGTAAAAAGTGCGAGGTAATTTTGGCCAAATGTCAATCTAATCCTCCCCCACTTGTTAGTATCCGTTTTCATTCAGTCTGTGTAGATCTGAGCTGCGACGTGATGATTGATGATTGTAGCGCCGCAGCTGAGTTGTTTGGGTTGTTATTGTGGAGTGATGGGCACTGAGAGCAGAGCTGAGATTACATGGGAACTGGATTGGACAGGGAAGGAAGAAGGTCTGGCGTCTCATGTGAATTTCCCAAAGTTCTTTATTGTGTTCCTCTCTCTGCTCCTATCTGTGCAATCTCAAGTCAACACAGATGCGCTGCTCATCAGGACACTTGAAGCTGTTACTCATTTTTGTGGGTTTGGCAGGAACATCATGACTGAGATGGTTCCCATATGAGCAAGGAATACACCCTTTAAAACCAAAAATGAATCCGTGTCCAAGTGACTGTAACTGTACCAGTAGTGCCCATTTATTATGATCACCTTATGATTTTCTAAGATTTTCAGTATCAAACCTTAAACTTATCAAAGTGAACGTGCTTTGTGAGCCTTCAAGTTAATCAGTAAAACAACATGTTTATACTTTTGTTTCCACATAACATTTCACTGTTTGAGATAAGCTATAAAGCTGGTGGTATTCAATTTCCCTCAGATTGTCTTCCAATCCCTTAAAAAGATGAAAACAAAGGACAAATTGCCAGCAATTTGTTGACCTTCTGAGGATGCTGTGATATTTCATTTATTTCATGCTATATTCTCATTTGTTTCAGGGTAGCCCACACCAAATTTCTTGACTATGTATGCAATTGCAGTACCTGAATTGATGTTTGAACATGTAACCTAACCTCTGACTCGCACGACGTACTCTACAGTCAAACAATGAGGTGGCAGCTGCTCAGATCTGCTAAGCTAGCTGGCTTTAGCAGGATTTTAGCTGTTTTTTTTTTTTTTTGTTTTTTTTTTTAGATTTAGCGGCAGCCTTTTTTAATTATGTGCAACAAAACACTGAGCCAAAAAGTCTGTTAATCAAAATGTATATTTTTCATCTACAGATAACAATCAGGGGACTAGACTTTCTTTGCTAAGCGTTACCGTGGCTCTACTTCCCTTAAGCCAGTTTGCAGTAACTGCAGCCCGGGCAGGAATGCATGGCCACAATGCAGTACCCACACAGCCAAAGCGCAGACGCTGCGTTTCGGTGTTCAGGTCTGTTTCGTTGCATATTTAAAAAGCTGTAGTCATGAAGTTACATATTCCTGTTGCATGACAGAAAGAACAAAAAGTCAACTGAACTCCATTTTGACCAAACATGCCGTTTCCGCCCTTTACTTCTGTGGGACAGTATTGTTATTTGAACCTTTGGAAAATGCATTTCCTCGTCCAAGGACAAAACTGAAGGCAAAGCTATTGTCCCCAATTAAACTAATACAAGCCCGCTGCACACAATTACAGCCACGCCACAATTCGCACCGTGTGGTTTTAAAACCATCTTGTCTGCCATCAGAGGCGGGATGAGAGGCTACTGTTGTATGTTGTCGGACACGCGGGCAGCGAGCACAGACAAGGCCACTCGGCTCGCAACGACAGCCAATCACTGTCAGCCGCCGGGCCAGATATTCATGAGTCAGTGGGGGCCTCCAAGGACACGAGGCCCTTTGCTGAAAACACAGGCTATCATCACTCCCTCCCTGTGATCACACACACATTTTCTCTATGGAGGTTGAACAAACATCGCCCCTCTTCTTGTCCTTCTGCTCCCCAGAGCTGCAGCATCTGCCAAAAGTTTTGTGTGTGAGCAAGGAAAGAAAGATGGAGGGAGAGCTACAGAGCTGAAAGAAACAGAAAAAGCAAAACAAGCCACCAGCCCTTCATCATCCCCGTCTGACTGAAGGTTCAGAGAAAGAGACAGAAGAAAGAAGGTCAAGTGTGATCTCGAGATCAAAAGCAGCACTTGCAATCTTTCGAAGAAAGTTTGTTGATTTGCTCTTTGTGTGTGAAAGAATATTCAGCCATTAAATCAAGGCCTATTGTGTTTGACAGCCTCCACCCTCCATCCCTCTGTCAACCCACAAACAGTCAACACAGCACACTCTGCACCAGAGTGATGGAAAGGTAGTGAGGCTCGCCATGGTTCTGTCTTGTTTTCCAGTTCTCTCATGTTTTCCCGTCTGTGTGGAGTATTTGTGAAGCAGGTAAATGCAATTTGTCTAACGCAAAGCGCTGATAGGCCAGAGAGAGAGAGTGAGAATCGATCTGTGCAAAAGAATACAATACAAAACGAGTTGAATATAGATGGGAACAAAAGAGCCTCAGGGAAGGCTGGAGGTTAAATCAGCGAAATGTGCTTTCATGAAAAGCCCTGAAATTACATTTGATTAGTGGCCTGGCCTGAAAACGGGACCGTGACACACATTGAAGAGAAGCGTACAAAAATGTCTGACCTTTTACAGACTAAATGAGTAACTTATCAAAATTATAGCCCCCTGGTAGCAATTCATTTAAATGTTGCATGGCTAATATAGTTTCCATTGATTAGATAAACACTTATTCTGCTCTCAGTGCAGCAGGAAATACATGCTGAGGGTCAACACACTCCATTCGCATGCATGCGTTTGATGCAATTTTTCGTTGCGTGCATGTTCACATATGTCCTTCTCTCTGTGCATATGTGTGTGTGTGTTTGAAGGGTCTACCCCAGCCAAGAAAAGGATTTATAAAACTTGACAATTGCAGGCTTAGAGAAGGCTGCTTATTGATTTTCATTATCTGGTTTCATCGCTGTCACATGAAATCAACACTAATGGCATCCAGGCTCATCAGCATTGGCTAAGGAAGCTGGAACGAGGAAGAACTGCAGCAACAAGAAACAGTCCACTCATTGTGTGTGTGTGTGTGTGTGTGCGTGTGTGTGTGTGTGTACACACTGTGGGACACACTGGACTGAAAGGACAAAAACCAATTGTGTGTTGAACAATTAAAATTAGAGCTAACTAACACAGGGATGTTTTAATTCTTTGTCTTTGCTGCCAAACATCATAAACCATCGCATCACATGTTACTACATGCTTGGTAAAATAATACAATAAATAAAGAATTTTTCGCGTGTGTGTGTCTGTGCCTGGTCGTGCCATCGGGCTTCATGCAGTGAGTGCTCACCACACGTAACCCGCTGAAAATGAGATAAAAATGGCAAACTATTCCTTTAGGGTGTTTCACATGCGTCACATGGATCCAGTTTTATGTGTAAACTGTGCGTACACTCACTTCCTGTTCGCTCATACAAACAAACCTCTACAGGCAGACATGGTCACAGTGTAATCATGACTGAACTGATTCCCTAATTTCAGAAAAACTCCTGCCGTCAACTTTATCAGCATAATTGATATGTAACGCGGTGCCTTGGGTGGTGCTTGACCTTTGTCCCATTTGTTACTATGGTACAAATTAGACTTGGATTAATTCAACATTTTCATTTACCTCCACTCACAGGGTCATTAGAACTTTATTCACAAGACAGGAAATCATTTCATTAGGAGTAAAACTGTCATGTCCCCGTGATGTCAGCAGTGTGTATTTCAGCCTGCGTGTCTGTAACACTCGCCCACTGAACACCTGTAGCTCCAGCACACCTCACATCTGGAGTTAATTAAGTTCACTCGTAATCATTCCACTTTAATAATGAAGTGCTCAATTTTGGCGAGCAACTTTTAATTGTATTTGGCTTAATTAAGCCAGGTACATTTTCTCTTGCTCTGAAAGAACAAAAAGAAGTGCAACAATTAGAAAGCACTTTGCTCACGACAGACTTCATTAGTAGACGGCTTTGTTGATCTACCAATACTGATCTTTCAGCTATGACATGTTCTCATGTAGCTTTATAAAGTTCCTGTTGAACAGGAAATAATGTGAGCCGATATAAAGCATCATAAAGAAAAATCTGCCGGATAAAAGCTCTCACTTCAGCTGAGGTAAATAAGTCAGTCCGCTATCTGACAATTTATGGTGGTGGCCAACTGATAAAACACAGCATTTGTGTGAACCTGCAGTTAAACTGGCAGCGCAGACAGATATCATATATCATCCTCACTATTAGGTCCACATTTGACCCTGTGGCATTAACCACGATGTGCTGACGTTTAACTGTGGATGTATTCATCAGACAGGAATGCCTGCGCTCTCCTCCTCAGCCTCTCCGGCCTCCCCGCCACCTGTGTGTGAGGCTCGTTAAAACTTTATGAACGTATGAAAGGTCTGGCCTGTGTTTCATATGACACAGATAGCCCAGTCGAGGTGTGAGGGGGTCAAGTTATTGTGCAGTGGTGGTGTTACAGAGAGCAGAAGTGAAACCGGAGCTTCCGGGTTCTGTTCCACCAGTAAGACACTCAAAATCCCACCGACGCTTACAACTAAATAACCTGCCTTGGAAAAGAACACTTTACAGTCACCTGTCCTGTGGCTCACTTCATATGTTTAGACACACAATCAAGTTAGCTGCAGGGCACTAGCCCCACGGCTAACTGAGCTAATGGTAGCCATAGCAACAACCAAAGACAACTACAGCTAACAGAACAGTTAGCAGTGGTTACTCTGCTGATATGTTGCCTGCTGTATTTTTGAGCTACCTTTAATGCCATCAGCATGTTGGCATTCTCACTGTGTGCAGGTTAGCGTACCTGACTGAGCCTCACAGTGCTTATAATCAATCAATCATCAATGTGTAATGTTTGAAAGATATTCATGTGCAGTTGTCTCTGTGCTGTCATATTTATGACAAACGCATATCACTGGCTTTTATGGTTTCCAGCTGTTAATTATTGAAACACGTCTGTTTATGAGTGCCTGGATAGCCTCAATGCAAGAGCGAGCACACACATCTTCATACTCCATGTAGCAGATCATATCTGTTCATGAATTTGCATGATAATGTGTGTGCACATGCGTACATGTGTGCAGTATGTGTGCAGTAACCCAGCTGGGACCTGATGGTGTAATTCTTCTTTTAATTCATTTATTTCCCCAGTTAAAAGACTCAGTAATTCCCCAGATAGTTTCTTTAATGTACTCTGCAGTACACTGCGTATTAAAGGCATACAAATACACACAATCTTAGAGAGGACAGCCCTATTTTATAATTACATTTAATGCTGCTTTAATCTCAACCATAACTGCCTCAGTTCCCACAAGTCTACTCCTGGTTTAGTGAGGTAGAAACACTGAGCTCATGTTTTATCACTCTCGAGAGTCAGATCAACCATCGTTTTATTTTTAAACACACCAGAAAATCCATCCAAGGCTTTTTGTAATTGAGATTTTTGTTGTTGTTGGGGGATTGAATAATATGGTAAACCATAAACTGCAGTCATGGAACTTGTTGGTGATGTCTCAGATGCCTTGAAGAGGAAACCACCAGAAGCTAGTCCAGCCTGACGGCCTCAGGGCAGCTCTCAGCCATAGCGGTGACCAACACCTGCAGAACACCTTTCGTGTCCGCACTCGCTCCTCTCGCTTTAAGCAGCAATGCATGTCGTTAGCTTCACAGACCATTTTTAGCATTGAGATGTGTCAGCAGCACCTGACACTGTGCAACTGCAAACTCTGATGTTACGTGTAACTTTATGAGACTGCTTATGTATTTTTGATTTTGCTGACCAATCATAAGAAAAGGCTAAACCCTGCCCTACATTGTGTGGCACTCAGCATAAAGCCCATTCTACCTGAAGGTGCAAACCTTCTAAAACAGTCCACAAATATTTGTTTTCATTATAAAAACAAGGCTGGACACAATTTTTAGCAAACATTTACTCAATTGAGAGGAAATAGTGATTTTATTTGGGACTATTTTCAGGTGTGGATTAATACATCTGGATATTTTATGAGTCAAGATAAACTAAATTCCTCAGAATACACGAACCACAGCCTCAAGTCAATTCATTCATTCAATAGTAAATTGCCAGAAAAATGATTCCACAACAGTTTGAATAACTGATCGTTTCAGGGATTTGCAGCTGCACTATGACAGAATAATGAACATCCCTGGACTCTGGAGTGTTGGTCACAGAAGTTAAGTCATTTTGTATTTAAAAAGCCCAGGATCACGAATCACAGTTTGCTTCACTGGTCTCACAGTCAGCCCAGCTTACGACAGGCCTGTGACCTCACCAACCGTCCTTTCATGGGTTTTCTTGACAATAAGAAAAGTACAGAATATACGGGTGGCCCACCTTACTGATTAAACTAAACCCACACACACACACGCTGAGTTATTCTGGTCAAAAGCAAAAGCATCAGATCAATGTATCAGTGAACAGACTTCCTTTTGTTATATTTGTTGATATTAGTATGGATTTATGTGTGGGCAAGAACATGCTTACACTGTACACATGTAGGTGTGAGGACAAAAGGTGTGATGTGTATATATACAGAAACACGCCTGTGTGTGTGTGTGTGTGTGTGTGTGTGTGTGCGGACCCATGTGTCACCAAAGCATGTCAGGCCAAAACAAGGTTCACGACCTGACCAGGGAGTCATCAGTCTTCTGCCAAGGCTTCGTCACCTCCACCTCGTCGTCCTCGCCCTCCCTCGTGTCTCATCTCCGCCTGCGAGCCTCGGCTGGAGTGGAGGGCCAGGTGTTGTGAGTTAGAGAGCGTCACTTCAATAACATCAGTCCAGTCAGAACCTTACACCACTCTCACAGCAGGGCACCTCCTCAGCCGAGAGGTGTGAACAGCCGCACACAAATTAGCCAGCCTGCACGCCTCATCCATCATCTCTTTGGTTTGTAGTTTCTTTCCAAATCTTACTTTCTCTCGTCTTGCTAGCTCAGACAGTCACGCTGTACGCTAGCTGGATTAATGCTAAATTAACACAAAGGTGGAGAAATAGATTTAAATGTGTACATTTCTCTGCACCTCCTCCCACTCTTCTCATTTTTGCACGTTGCTGGTTGAGTTTGGTGGTTGCAGATAGTTGTCTGATTAAAGGAGGAAATTGCTTTATCAAGTAGCTTTTATAAATGGCTGATGAACTGAGCAACCACAAACGCACAACCAACGTGCAGTGTCACGACAGAAGGACGGTGCTGAAAGGAAAAAAGGTGTGCAGACTGAAAACATCTGGACATGTATGACTGTGCGCTCACCACTGCCACGCACAAGCGCCTTATCTTCATGGTTACACGTCCGTGTTTGTGCATTTGTGGTCATGCATGCTACATGCCATGTGGTCCATGCAGTTTGTTTGTCTGTGTGTTCTCATGTGTGGTGGGAGTGTATCTTTAACACATGGGCTTCTGGCAGCGTACCACAGTATATCTCAGAGGCAAGTAAGGGATAAATAAACCGTGCAGAGAACTGTACATTTTACCATTTCCCTCCACCTTCTGTTTTTTTTTGTTTTTTTGAAAGGATAAGTGCACTCACTCAAGGTCGATTTTCAGATCAATAAACTGAATATCTCTGAGATGACACACAGACTTGCAGATCTCCCATGCAGGCAGGATTCTAGCAGTAATGCATTTCATATTCTGCACACACACACATACACACACACACACATAGGCGCAGGCTTACGCCCAAAAGGACGTATGTACACTTGCACATTCAAGCGAACATAAAGGCATATGCTCACACTGAGTCTGTTTCCTGTTTAGAAATGGATATCATGGTCCTTAATGGGAGGCAGAGGGAGGAGGGGGGACTACAGGCGGGGAGACAGAGAGGCTGCAGACTGAGTTATGTGTTGTTATTGTTGTGAAAGATGTCAGCTACCAGGGGTCGTAACTCACACGTGGCAGGGGGAGATGATGAAACAATGTGTCACTTATGAAACTTTAAGCTGAGATTTAATCAGAAATGAGCCAGTGTGAGGACTGGGGGGGGTGGGGGGGTTGTGTGGGCAGACGTGCTTCAGTAAAGAAAGCTTAGGCCTGATCTATAGTGGCCCATAAGGAACAAAGAAAATAAATAAACGGATGTTTTGTCAGAATGAGTAGCTAGCTGATTTGGCTTTATTTGTCCTGAGAAATGTCTCTGTGACAGCAGCACTGAAAAATGACATTATTATCTCTTTAGCAAAACAGTGTTGCTGTCACCCTGGATTAGACAGCTGTTTACAGTATAATCTTTGACTTTTTTAGCCTGAAGGGCAGGATTCACGTGCTGAGGGGTCCCTGGCAGCGGCTCTTCCTATCAGCAGCGGCCCCCCACCCCCCTGACTGGACAATGTACACCGTCACATTTCAAAAACAGCTCAGGAATGTCTCAAAGACCACAACAACAGCCTGCAGACTCCCCAGATCCCAACCTGATCAAGAATCTGCAAGATGCACCAGGAATAGGCCAAATCCACCCTCCCACCAGGTGAGGCCTCCCACCGGGAGGACCCGAAGGACCCAACATGTTGGTGATCACAAAATCCCCCTCTGAGTTCCTACAAAATATGAAGCAAGTGGTTTTAATGTTGTAGCTGATCAGTGTATGTATAATGTATCGCATATAGACAAAAAGACACAGACCCCAATACATCCACACACAAAAAGCTGTCATAACACGGTCCTGGGAACTTGAGCTGTGACCCAAAGTTGACTCTCAGGTCCTGGTGTGATACCCTGCCTCCTTGTGGGTATTCTTTAGGACAAAGGACAGCAAAAATCTATCAAAAGTATGTCTTAAAAATGTACCTGCTCTACAGCCTCAAGCAAACGATATTTTCTGTCTTTGTAATACTATAAAGTATTATTTCACCACTGACGCGATCATTACCATCGCGTTCCTCAAAGCCTTCACACTTTTTCCTCTTCCTGTGTCTCTAAGTTAGCACGTCTCACTCGCCACATTTCCCACGTTGCTCTGAGCTTTCCGAGATGGGAACATAAACCACAATATGGTGCAGCATCAAGTGCATCGTATGCAAAATAAAAGTGTTCCAGCTGGTTGCTGAGGCTGAATTCACTTTGTAATCCTCTGTCTTTACCTTCAGGCTGACTTCCATTATGTTTTCACACGTTAGCACGTTTATCCCTGGTTTTCTGCCTCTCCATTTCTTCACTCTCTGGTTGAGTAGGAGGGGAAGGGAAAAGAGCCTGGGGCGGGCCACCTGTGCTGTTGTGTTGTTGGTTCTGTAAATCAGTAATCAGAGGAATTATATTCTCTGTGTGTGTGTGTGTGTTTGTATATGTGAGTGTGTGTGTGTGTGAGAGAGAGAGAGAGAGAGAGAGCGAGAGAAAGAAAATCCAGAATATGCTGTATGTGTGTCCAGCAGCATGAGTGAGCGTGCAGGAGAATGTGTGTGCATATTAAACATACAGGATATCAGAGGTGTGTGTGTGTATGTGTGTGTGTGTGTGTGTGTATTCCGCTGGTTGTAAAATTGCATCACTCCACACTGGTGCACATTACTTGCTGCTACATATTCAGCTTCATTAAGGAAAACCTCCCGTAAATGCAATAGTATGAAATGATTTTGCAGCAATATCACAACATTATGGTGGAGCAGAACATGCTACAATTTCCCTCACAGTGAATGTACATTTTTCTTTTCTCATAACACCGCAAATCCATTTGTGCAAATTACTGCATTTCAGATTATGTGTGTTGATATATCATATGGAAGAGCAAGTCTTTAAATCCTGTGCACTACGAAAAGAAAAAACTTGAAATTGCCTTAATTTTTCTATCGCCTGCACATAAAATGTCTCCCACTGAAAGTTATTTGCTTCCAATACTTCCTCGCTAAAAGTTGCGCAAGCGTTCAGTAAGCAGAGGCAGGCTTTGTCCTGGTGAACAAAGATATTCATGCTCACAAGGATTTCAGTCCATGCACTTGTCTCTTTCATGGCCACCTTTATCAGCCATTATAAAGTCATAAACCAGGGTGACACCTTGTGAGAAACACACCACAGGAATCATCTCCATACACGGTATATATATGCCAAGTTAGCTCTGAGAAACCCTCCGAGGCCTGGTCCTGCTCCAGACGCTGCTGGGACGCCCCCTCCTCTCTGTGCATATCATAAATAAATAAGTGAAAATGTGAAGCAGACCTCGTTGCTCGGGGGGAGGAATCTGAAACACACCTACTGAAGTGGAGTGTTGGATTCTTGTGGAGAGCCACTGCACACTACATCCAGGTTTGTTTGGCTAACGGCACCGGTCACCATCTCCTCTTTCAGACAGAAGAGGGAGCCATGGGGGGAGGAGTGGGTGAGGCAGTGAAGAGGGAAGAGAGGAAGAAGAAAGGTAAAGAGGCTATAGTGGTGTCTGACAATGTGTGTGAGTTGTACAGTCGACAATGAGCTTGTGTGTCAGCATGTGTTTGCTTGTCATTTGCCCTTTCAGGCTGAAGGACTGCAAGAGGTTTTCCATTAGACTTCTGTCACACTGAAGTGCACGTTCCTATGCCACCTGTTGTGCTCTACAGAAGTGTTTCAGTTAGTCCGCTCGATCATCTCAGAACCAGCTGCACGTCTCCGTTTCTTACAACTAAAAGCCTTCTGGCAGATGAGACGAAGATAATTGTGAGAGAAAGTGATTATCGATGCTGTTCTCTCCGTGTGGAAGATGCTTACGATGACAAAGCTAACGTGTCGATGTTTAGCAGTGATATTCACCATGTTCACCATCGTAATTTATCACGTTAAAGTGCAACAGCGCATTTTATGAGGTTAGACTTGATATAAAGAAATGCGTCAGTGTCAGGGTGGGTCCATGACACATGCATTATACACACATCTCTCTTTTAAGGAGTGATAAAGGACCTCTGCACCTTCAGACACTGTCGTATGATCCTGCACAAGCTCTCCTGCATGAAAGTCTGCCTTTTCTTTACTTTCAATTCCTCAAGAAAAATAAAATGCAACTCAAGACGCTGCTCTGTAAAAATTCTGAATGTTACTGGTGCTGTTAAGCCCTGAGTCACTTGTCATGTCTTACACATCTCAACAAGACACTGAAGGACTCCAGAGAGCAACGTATTTACCTTGAAAGGACAGCTTTCATGCCTGCAACAAACAGTGTGTTAAACTTCCTTCTAATCACAAGGTTACTCAGCTCTGACCTGCATCAAACAGTGTGATTGGATTTTTCTTTGATGGTGTTGAAAGGCTGGGAATTCGTGACTGCTGCTCCTGTAGGCAGACACCCAGAGGTGACAAGACTTAATAGGAGATGTCTGTTTTAATGAACATTCGCTCTGTCACACACCTTGAATGAACAAGACCTCCACTCAAGGTTTGCAGTGCAGCTGACAGGAAGCACAGCAGGCTAAGTCTTAAAGCTATGCTATCACATATCACCAAATTACACATCCTTCTAAATGCGGTCTGTAAAATATTTAAAAAAACAAGAGGCTTTCTATTCAAACTTTCATAGAGAGAGAAATGTGTCACCTTGTCCTGCAGGATGACAGTCAGCATGTGAGTATGTTTAGTGAATAATCAGTCTGGCTGTATTTGTCAAGGTGAAAGAGATCCCAAAAGTACGCAAAACAAAGGAAAGCTTCAACACAACAGTTTTCACATCAACTTGGCAACTCACCTGAAACCATCAAAACCTCTGTCAGGTCCCCTTTGTTTATCTTTATCTTTATCTTACCAGGGAAAGAGTTAAGATGCGTTCACATCACCAACAGTGTTTGGTTTGGTTTAACCAAACTGTGGTCTGATAGCCAGTTTAGTTTGGTCCAGGCTGTCGATCAAACTCAGGTTGGTTTATTTGTGGTGTGAAAGCAAACAGACCCACGACAAGGTTTAAAAGTAGAGACACGGGATCTTAGGAAATCACTGAACAACTCAGAAGTCTGCTAACAAACGATCTGTGTTCATATCAGAGGTCAGCCAACAGTGGATTTTAAAAGGCCACTGCAATCGGCAGTCTGGAGTAGGAAAAAGCTGACATCATCCTCCACCCCTGCAAAAGTAAAATCCTACACTGTTATTAGAAACTGGATAGCTGCTGAACTTAACAATGCAAGTCAACATTCATCTCTAATTAATAAAGACATCTGGTACTGATCACATTAACAGTAAGATGGGAGTGATTTTTAGTTATTATTTTCCCTCAAAGTCAGTAATTGCACATAGAAACAGTAATTTTAATTTGCTGAATGTGGGTACAAAAGTTATCATTTGACTGGAGGAGTTTCTACTAGCTGAGCTGGCTAAGTGCCCGAAAGAAACAACAGAATCCCTCATCACGCATCTTTTAATGTGAATGACAAAGCTGTTCTCTGTGTGGAGTTTGAATATATCCTCATGTAGACCCAATCTATATTTAACCTCCCTCGAATAAGTAACCACAAGACATTTCAATATCCAAGCAGCCTTGTTATAAATGAGGACAAACTGTTGACGGTGGAAGGCGCTGACCTTGTCTCGTACCTCTTCCCGAGCGAATCTGTGCGTGGACACGTGTTAGCCCTAAGGCTGATAAAATCATAGGTGATCAGGTAAAGCTTTAACCGACGGTGTGTTTGTCTTGTCTGTTTTGCAGGGATAACAGTTGGCTGGTGTGGCACTGGACCGGGACGAGGCCATGCCGGGACTGGCAAAGCGTCTCATATACTATTGTGAGGCGACCAGATTGTGTGTCGGCCTGCCAGAGGAGATGTGCAGCCTATGATTACAGACAGGTGTCTCGATCAGAGAGGCAGACGGCCGAACAGACAGAGTGTGGAAACATTTTGATAGTGGCCACAGTCACGATAATGCCAACCAAGATCCCTCTGGGCTCTGCTGAAGGTCACATCCTCCAGTCCCCGACTCTAATGTAAAACAAGGAATTAGAATAATTTCTTCGAGACATCGCATCAGGATTGGTCTTGGTTTATTGATTTTCCTGGCTGCACTTTGTGCAGAGGTAAACTAATCGATTAATGTTGCTGTGAGAAGTTTTAAAGTTTCATTTACCCATACATGCCTATTTTTACAATGGTATCCAGCTAATTCCCTACCAAGCAGCAAACTGAGCTTGGTAATAGCTCAATACCTTATCAACAATAGCATTATTTCAGAATTACTTGAGCTCAGAATGGCTGGTCTTCACTGTTAAGGTGTACCTGCACGTAGCAGAGTTGGTTTAACGTGGCACAGTTCCCACCAGCAGCCACCCAAGCCCAAGAAAGCACTGTTTTCCTTCTACTTGATGGAAATTTGGATAAATACTTCCACCAAATGGTGTATGTAACACTAACAACTACTGTGAGTGAGATCAAGAGACCCCTGTGTTCTAAACCAGGCTGGCTTTGTTCCCGCGAAACTGTGAGGTTTTATTAGATTACATCTGATCAATGCAGCTGGTGTGAAAACAGCAGTGTTAATCATATTTCGGCTCTGGCGCTTTCAAAGAGACATATGCTGTGGGGTTTTAGCACACTTATGAAAGTGTGTTATGCACTTCCCCAGTGAAATAGTGGATACAGTATATAACATTGATCCTGTAATCATATGAATTTGCCCTCCCGTCTCCTGGCTTGTGTTAAAGGGGGCCAATGCTGTGGCCCGACTGTCAGATTCACTGTTTAATGGCATGTAATGCACTTTACAGCGTCAAGTGCCTCAGCTTTACAGACACACACAGTATACTTGTATTGACAGACGCTACAGCAACTTCACTTTATATCCTTCACATACAAACAGATTAACAAGACTGAGATCCTACACTTGTACTACTGGCTCTGTGGCTGGCTCACTGGCTTTGCAAGTGTTTCATAACTAAAGTACAGATCTGATGATGACACTACATGAAAAGTTAAGGAATTACCAAATTACAAAAATACAGCAGTCTGCTGTATTACTGCAGTCTGTTATTAGCTTGTCAGCATTTGTCCTCCCTGGAGCTATGGTGGTGTTTACATTAACAATAATCAGACTGCCACCTAACTGCCAGCAAGAAGTCCAGACATCTACTGAATCTTTTTGCTTTGAAGTTTTGTTCCAAATGTTGAAAGTTATTCAAATGGATGTGAGGGGATGTTGAAAACTGGATTCAGCTTCACTAAAATTTCATTGAACCTCAACCAAATTGAGGAGCACTTGATCATGCTAGGGCATTTAAGTAATAAATGCACATTTTTATAAGCACTCGTTCCACTCAAGCAGCTTCCTGTTGGCTGGATGTTGAAGGTGCATAACACGCCGCAACTTCCTCGAGTTGAGTCTGGACGAGGATATACAGTATTTGCATTCCCCACTCATTCCAGTGTTTTCACTTTGAGTGCAAAAATACACCAAAATGTTGGTCTCTTCAGTTACATTCTTTTAGTTTATTTCTGTAAATATGCATGCAAGCTGTTTGCACATAATGGCTTGTCAAGAAATCTAAACACAAAGATTGCGTCTTGGACCTAACAATGAATTCATCCAATGAAATTAAATAGTGCAAACAAACCTTAAGGAAATAAAACCATAGCCAAAGATTTGAAAAATATTCTTCTTGGTTAAATATTGACTGGTATGTTTTCTTCTCTGTTGCTCAGGTGTTTGCTGGGAGAGGACAGTAATTCAGAGCTCAAGCAGTCTTAGCCCAGGCACACAGGCCTCAAGCGGGGGACTCACTTTGAGAGTCCCTCCCAGCATGGAGGCCTGACAGTGGGGATTACTGCCATCTCATCCCCTGCTGAGAGGCGCCAGATATGGATTCAATCAGTTCAGTCTCTGTCCCTGGGGAGAAGGATAAGTAGGTAGACAATGGACTCACACACACACACACAGACATACACACCTAATTGAATCCCATTTCTCTCATCCCTGGACATCCATGAGATATAAAGACAGCTAGAAATCTGTGGTAAATTGGTCCAACAGTAGCCACTCATTTACACCCTCATCTTCATCATTAGAGCTGAGGGAAGCATGGATAATTGCTCATATCTAATGGCACGCTAATTATCAGAGTACAATCACCATCGGTTCTAAAAATATCTGCCAGCAGGTGGACCAGCGGCAGACGGATAACTTCAACAAAACTCCCTCTCATTTCTCTCTGTCTCACTGTCGTCCATTATGCATTAAAACCCTGCTGAGAAAGCTTTAAGTTCCATCTCATTGTGCATTTGTGTGTGTGTGTGTGTGTGTGTGTGTGTGCGTGTGCGTGAAAGCCTCCACAGTCTCTTTCTCTCCACTGGCCTGCTGAATGCATCCTGATGTCGAATAAAAGAAAATCATTCACATCTCCTCCATAACAAGAGCTGCATTCAAAAGCAGGACCTGAGGTCACTCTGTACTGCACTGGTTTTTACATTGCTAATCAGAATCATTCAGACCTGAGCAACAAGGTGAACAGGCTAGTCAATAACAATAAGAACATAATGAGCTCCCACTGAAAGAGAGTTAATATTTCCATTAACGTAGCAGGAAAAACACCAATTAAGTGTCTTTTCGTCAGACTCTGCCTCTGCTTTTAGGCCCACTTAAGCTCATACATTCTTTTTGGGCAGCTGAGCTGAAAAGTTGGGAGATGTATCACAGCATCACATTGGTAAGGCTGAACAAAGTGCACTGAGCATATGCGCTGAGTCATTCATCTCATAATTCTAGCTTAGTGTCGGCTCCCTAGCATGTGTCCAGATGGGGAGAGCTGGGTGCTCATTTAATGGTCAGTTTAGCTAATGCAATAATAGCTGCAGAGAGGGGACATGTAATGACCACCTCACTGGGCTTATCCAAGTGAGCCAGGCCTTTCCAGACTGGCCCTAATAAGAGATATTGAGGCCCTAGCAGATACAGCACAGGCGATTATTTTTTTTTTTCCAGACACCTCGGCTCAACACATTATAGGATGTGAGAAATGAGAACTAAAATGAAGCGAAGAGGAGAGGGTAGGTTATGCCCTCATGAGCACGTCTGAGGAGGAATCACGGTAATTGTTTTGTTTGACATTTGGTTCTTCTGGATGTAATTATAAAGGGATTTTTTTTTTTTTTGCTCAAACAGAGCTGTTTAAATTCTGTGTGTGAATGCTCTATAAGAACCTCTTCATCTGACTCCAACAGCCATCAAAATCAACACCCTACGAGAAAATCCAGCCACAGTTTTATGTGAAAATGCCAGAGTTCAGTCAAAGTTATTAATGTTTTCTGTCCATTCAACAGCAGAGCTCAGGAACAAAAGGGCAGACTGTGACCAGATTTCACATGTGGCCGCATGCCGAATTGGTGACACTAATCTTGGGTGTCCACCTTGAAACTGCTAATTGTAGAGATCTTTTGAGCTGAGCATGTGTGTGAAGTGTTAGTCTGTAGCTTCTTTGCTGCAGCATCCGTATTTGGAGCTTTGTAGTCCCCCACAGCCTGATTGGTTTGGATAATCCTGAGCTTCAGGTGATTATTGTTGCCCCGTGTGACGAGGCTCTCTGTCAGTCACCACAGATGTTATAGGATATCCATGGACAGACATGGATGGAAGCTGCGACCTGACTGGTGCACGGAGGCGTACAACCACGACACGGAGATTCTAGTTCCCCCAATATTTTTTAAGGAGTTGGAAGAAGACATGCGTAGACAGCAGTGATTAGGCTACAGAGAGTAGGCTAATTCCTTCAAAGTGCGTATGATTATTCTATAACTGCAAGTTGAAAAAAATACAAACCTATCATAATTAGAAAGAGAATAGAGAAATCTGACTGCTCTCATTGAAATAGTCAGAGTTACTAGAACCACTCTAACTGCCATAATTGGCTGCTCCAGCCTTTGATATTTGTCTTTTGGAGTCACAGGCATTGTGTTCTCTGCTCTCCACAAAGACAGCAAAATGCTTTTTTCCCTGCACTTACATTTTTAAATAGAGGGTTAACAGTACTGTAGTTGGGGAGCAGCTGAACTGCACATTTAATTTTAATTGCTGGCCAGCTGAAGCGCAGGTTGGCAGTTGGCTGAAAGAAATCAAGCAATAAATGGGCATCTGGTCTCTGTGTTTGAATTAGTGTACATGCAGCAGTGATGGGCCAGCAGTACATCAAGCAACTTCCTATCAGTAACACATAAAATAAATACTGATAGTATTACGAAGGACATGTGAATAATGATTATCCAACTAAAATCATTCTGAAACAGGATCCTGCATGTGAAACAAAAGACAGAAGAGAACTGAAATTCCAAATGACCCACAGGAGGGGAAATAGAGGGTTTGATGTGTGCTCCATTGTTTCATCTGCTTCATATTCAGTTCCGCTCTTCATTGTTCCGCTGGAAACATCACCCTTTTGTTTAATTACACTTTATGTGAGGCATTTAGGGCATCTTCTTTATCTTTTCCCTTTTTCTGTCTCACTCAGCCTCTTTTCCTCCTCGTCTGTGAAAGGTTGGGAGACGCTCACACTCTCTCCAGGAGACTCTGCAAACTGGAAATTTCAGCTTGCCGACCGTCTTGTCATTTGAAGCTAATTGCACGGTTTAGCCCGTCTCTGGCAATTACAGCTCCCCCTCCTTTGTATAAGTGCGATTGCTTTCAGGGGTCTGGTGGTTAAAGAAGATGGGTCTGCCGCTTTCCTGACACAGTTCAGTTCAGTGTTTTACTTCCCCCGTGAATGTAGAAACGTCTCTGAGAAAGAGAACAAAGAGCGCCAGGCAAGAGTTAGCATGCAGGCAACTGACACCTGATGATGGGCTGATAGCTTTGCTCCTAAAAGTGATTACAGCAGTTCGAGGGGCAGATAGCTGCTATTGTGTCAGAACTGCACACAAATAGGACATTTATCTTCTCTGGTGTTGTTTTAATCATGAGGTCAAGTGAGGGTTAAGAGGAGAGTATTTGTTTTTCTTCTCTCCTTCCTTCACCTCATCGTCTCACATTGGCACATTTGGCATCTGAACTCACTCCCAGTGACACACACACACACACACACATACCTGTGCACACAGGGGAACATCAGCAAAGATGGAGCCTTGGGGTCAGGACTGTCTGGTGAAAAAGGTCAAGTGTCTGGTCTGTCTGTTTTTTGCCAGACGTGAGCAATGCTGAATACAAGGTTTCTGTGTGTGTGTTTACTGTTAAAGTGCTAATCATATGAATGACTGTGACCCTAAAGCACTTTCATTTTTGTGAGAATATTCAGATAATGACTTTTGGACAGGCGGTCTCTTGGTGAGGACAGGAAACAGCCAACACGCAAACAGAATAGCAGCTAGGCCTAAAGCGCCAGAGGCGTTTGCCAGAAGGCGCCTCAGATAATTTCACACTCTAAACAGAACCCAGGAACCGCTGACAGACCGTGAGCATGCACACCGGGCCGAAGGCGGCAAACAGCGGGCACCTCCCTTGTGGCTGGAAACTGTTGGAGGCGGGTTAAGGGTCCTTGGTTTGAAGCCTACTCAAACAAAGACTAAAGCTAATGAGACCTTAGCTGGATAAACCAGAGTCTGATTGGGGCTGTTGTTGTAGTCAGGGAGCCAAATGTGGAGAGTTTACAAGGAACGCACCATCGGTGAAGGGAGAGGGTTGATGAGAAGGAATTGGTTTACAGAGTAGAACAAAGATGTAGAAATGTTTGAGGCGCTTAGAGGCATGGCATCAGTCAGAAATACTGTTTGATTTGGAATCATTTTAATATAAAAGAGCTGCATTGTGCAGGAGGAGGAGCACATACAGTGAGACGTACTTATGCCATTTTATTGTTTTCTCTCATCCAGACAACCCCATCCCCTGGAAAATGACAACAACATGCTTTTTGGCCTCAATAAATAAATATTTATTTGGATGTGGATATAAATAATATTTTTCTCTTGTCAAAACAGCAGGGTTTTAGGCATTTCATTTTATCACAGCATGGTGGCTACAGCCAGCATTTTATCTGTATATTAAGTTTCTTTCAAGCATAAATGTGAAACTGCAATTTGACGTGATGTGATGCGATTGATCATTTGAGCCAAGCACGAGCCACCTTGCTGGTCTGATGGTCTGTTAGTCCACGTTTGTATGGTTGTGTTAGCTTTATTGGCTCAGTTAGAATCCCACCAGGATTGTGACAAAAGGTCACCTGACTATTGTTATTATGGCAACGAAGGTCACCTCGATTCATCCTTTCCTGCACGTCCCAAGCATAAAAAGAAGTTTGTGGGGAGGACAAGACGGCATAACACAGGACATGAAAACCTTAAAATGTGTAGACATCACAAACACACACAATTTCAGCAAAAAACAAATGCCAAAGGTCACATTTTTATTAATTAGATTTCTCCAGAACATCAGAAGGGAAATAATTTAACCACTAAACAACAACCTATTCAATGATCAGTCTTTTAATAAGACCATGTTGAGTTCTGATCACCCACTTGTCCTCTTTGGATGTGAAAAAGTTCAAATGGACAAATTTAAATTTGGGTAAAATGCATTAATAGGTTTTCAAACAGTGTTGATAAGTATTAAGTATTCAGCAGAGTCACCTTTGCCCCGGAATGGCTGTGAAGCTTGAAAGCTGCAGAGTTAAGGGAGTAGCTGTCTTTCTAAAACCAAACAGCAGTCCCTGTGATCTTACTTATGCATTCATTGTGGGAGTTCTCTAGTGCTATTTACAACACAATCAAAAACACTACCCTCTGGCAGACTGGGGAGTTATGCATCAAACACAGTGTTGTAGGGAAATAATTGAGCCAGCAGGGATCTGCTGGCAGTGGTAATGGAGTGGAGTGTTGTTGGTCATGTACTTAGAGATGCTGAGATGTTGAAGGAGCAGTGCACGAGGATACATAATGCCTATGAATAAAGGATAAGGGCTGCTTGTTGTCTTTCTAAAGAGATTACAACTGCATTATCCATCAGCTCTCATCTCTATGAACTTCATTTGCTCCGGGGGCTTGGTGCTTTTGCTAATGTCGTACCAAACTAAATACACATGTACAGCGCGCCATCATTTTTGGTGGGAACGCTATTACAGAACCGTCTTAAACCAAGTTACGTCTCATTGAGTTTCGGATGATCGATGCCGCTCAGCCGACAGAGTCAGCGCTCAGAAATTGCGCAGCTTTGAGTTTACACGAGTGGGATGAATGACGATGAGATTCATTTTGCCTTTAAGTCAAAGTTAACACTATATCCACTTTTTTAATTTGGAAAATTAAATGTCCATTCACTTTATTATGCTATTAAGTCATCTTCAGTGTGTTGTGTTCACTGCCTGGCAGTTCTTTGCCTTTTCTTTTCTTCTGTGTTGTCTCACCTCTTTGTGACTCTTTTAGCTCCTTTGAGGTCAGGGTTTCCATTTTGTGCTTTTGTCAGCACAAAAAGAAGAGAACGAGTGGTGTTAGGCACAACAAAGCAGTGAAACAGAGAAGTGAAATTATTTTCTGATTGTTTAGTGGCACACCTACAAGTTCATGTCAAACAGACGCAGACCTGCACATCTTTATCCATCCACGCCACAGACAGAACAGAGGACAGAGACGGAGACAGAGATGTAACCTGGTCACCACGTTTTTATCCTACAGTCCGACTCACACCTGCGCACTGTTATTGACCGGGGGCCAAAGACTGGCAGCTTCCCCAACACAGACAAATAAGAACAAGAAGAAACCACAGGAACACACAGATACCACCACACACTCCCATCAGGGCTGAATGGGAGGTGACGTTGACACTTTAGCTACACACAACCACATTTTGACGTAAATCTAATACTTTTGGAAATATGTCCAGACACATAGTGGTTGCATTTGCAGATGTGCATATCATTGAGGATGTTGGCTCAAACTAAGACCCACCAGTGAAAAACATGGCTGAAACGTATCCGATGGTTGTGAGGTAGCTGTGGCTATTGGGGATGCTTTGGATTTAAACGCAAACGTTACAGCTGTCAAAGCAACTTCAGCACTGGTGGACATTTTTGGTTTTCACCCTTGAAAAGCCCTTCTCCTTTTCATAACACGGCGCGCTTAAGCTGCAGTCTCTGGAAATTATTAAATCTGCAAAGGAAATTCATTAGTTGGATTGACTGTCTAAAGATATCTCATAGACTTACAGTGATTCTTTATTAAATTTGGTGAACACAAAGGCCTGGGGCCATGGAACAATAGTTTTGGAATCTGGAAGTGATCCGCATCAGGGATTGACATTATTAAATGATAATTGCAGTTTTGTTTTAGGCATAACTGAGCAGAGATTGAGACTTGATTCCAAATCCTCTGGGTCCGTTTGCAGAGTCTGAAAAATCTATCAAAACACGAGATGCTAGTGGTTCTCCTGGATGTGTTTTTAGATGTACAAACAAGAGAATAGATGGAGGGTTTGAGACATCTTCTTGGTCATTATCCAAAATGTTACAGCTTACAATTTTATCAAGAATTTAACAGAAAGCACAGCAGAACTCCCACATCCCACCCCGGTTTCACCCAATGCTGTTTCCTTGTGACCTGAATCCCTGATTTTATTCCTCATCGTTACGATTTCTCTTTCTTCAAACCACCTCCCTCCCAGTGGCCCCGGCTAACCCTCTCTGTCTGGGGCAGGAACCAGTCGCTAGGAATGACCTTCAGGCTATCTGGCAATTTAAAATTCAGCTCCAGGTTTTGTGTTGAACCACTGGATTCCTTTCTTAGACCCCACGACCCATTATTATCTGGCTGGGATTGAGTGGGGATCATTGCCTCTTATTCCTTGGATCGTCGTAGCCCTCTCCACCCCTTCACCACCAGAAATGCAACAGCCAACCTTTTGTCATGTAATGTGAATTATTGATGGTATGACCCAAAACCAGGGACCCTCTGCAAAACATCTTTAGTTTATGGCTTCATTAAGATTCCATGAATTTGCTTTAATGTCTGTATTTTAATATTCCTGAGCTGGTGAATTGCTATAGTGGCGTAAGCCAAGTGTTTAGTTTGGCTACTCGGTCATATTCCTTCATAACAATGTCATCTAAATATGAAGTTAATGGAGAGGTATCGTTTGTCAAGTCATTTGGGTTGGCCAAGTGGTTGGAAGGATTGTCCCTGAAGTAAAGTTGTTCATTTGTTTTACAAACTAAGTCATAATTTCATTTATATATTTTTTATTCTTCATATCTGTTATGATAACAGTTTACACACCATTGCTCAGACATGTGGACAGAGTTACTCCAGATGGGCCTGTACGGTGATGTTTACCAGCAATCAGACAGCCTTTAATACACTTCATAACTAATGTAGACCACTTATATGATGAAGGAAAAAGAAAAAACATCTTTGGAAATGCCCTTTGCATTGCAGAACCAGTCAAAATAGGTGGTTTAGTTTTATGGCTGCCTGTGGAGTCCATGTTGCCAGTGGCAATGCAAATGCTCGTTAGGGTTGTCTGGATCAAACCAGACTAGTGTACATTTTCTACACTAGCCTGGTTTGATCCAGACAACCATTTTGATATTAATGGCTTGAAAAGTACTTACATAATGTCATAAATTGTAATTAAACACCTCCTATGGTCAAGTCATTGCAGTTGCCCCGAAATAGGAAAATTACACACCCACTGTTGGATTTGGCCTCAGAACCTAACAAATGACTCAGTTATATCAAATTCATCCACGAGGAACATCATAAATGCTGCATCAGTATTTCCAAGTCAAATATGATGCTTGACAAACAGCCCTCGGTTGTTATGAATCGTTTAAATTTCATGTCGCCAACATCACCAGCAAAAATCACCCTGTGCATGTTGGCACATACCGGCCGTCCAGCTGTTCTCATGTTGATGTCTGCAGCTTCCTGTTCTCTGATCGGTTGAGTCATGTGCCTCTGCAGCTCCCACTGCACAGAAATAATTTAAATGAAGATAGAGCATGTGAGCTAACACTCTGAAGGGGTGCATTTGCAAGTGGGCCACATGCACATCCAGCTGTGGTAATTCTCTGATGTGTCTTATGAATTCAGTCTCTTGTCAGTGCTCTGCCATAATGTCTTCCAGCTTCCTTCACCACATAGAATCCCTCTTCGTGGTCGACCGCCTGCGTTAGTGGCTGGAGATCAGCCAATCAGAATATAGAGCCTCGGGTTACTTTATATCTCTTGCTTTCTGCCTACAGAGACATCATGCATTCTTTAGGTCCTAAACACACTCATGTTTACTTAGTTTTATTCTTTATTGTCATTCTCATGTAGACATAGACTTACATTTATTGAACTCCCCAGTCATCAATAATGACTCCTTCTGTCGACATCTGTTAAGACTTTACCTCTTAGTGTTTCAGTCTGAGTTCAGTGGAGCGCTTCACTTAACCGCATTCAAATCCCACTGCAAGTGTATGAAGATCTCAGGCTGCGTGTATCAGATGGAGCTGGAGGAAGGTGATTATTAATGGATATCTGACTAGACAGGGATCTGCACACAGGTGAACACACACACACACATACAGTACACACCTGCAAGTAGCTTACTGGTACATGCATGTGTACAACATACAGGCACACTTGTAATCTAGTGGGTTGTTCAGAAAGTTTATTATATCCAGTCAAATAAATTGTTGGTCTCTTCTTCTGTGCCTTCGTGTCACATCATTTTTACTGTAATGACGAGCAGCTGAGCGGAAAAAAAAATGTTCACATCAGCTTCTGACCCGTAATGCCAAGAGACGTCTCCCACGTGGCAAACAGAACCACAGACATTTACAACACAGCTGAATGAAGGCGAATGCACCACTGCTGGCAGGTACGTAACAATCCAGTGTTAACACTAACACAATCTGTTCAACTATTTTTATAAATCACTTGGAGACAAACTGCTATGAATACAGAACTGGTGTGACTGGGTAGAACTGGAGCCAGTCACCTTGGTGTAATACGTGAACACTACCAAGCTGGAATAAAAGCTTGGTAGTGTTTTCAAATGCTAAATTGATGCATCACGTAGAGCAAGTAGACAGACCGCAAACACACAAGAAAACTTCAGAATTATGTTAACAATTTCATTTCATTTTTCATTCCCTGTTTGATTGAAAAAACAAACAAACAAATTGTCAGAATAGATTCTGCACCGTGCATTTCTGCATAGCACAGATATGCTGGAACTTTATGTTTCAGCTTTCCTGGCCTTTACATTTAAAATTTTAATTTCATGCTGGGACAATGCTATGCATTGTCTGCTTTGGTTTATCCCCAAAAACCTTGTTAGGAATAGTAAAACACATAGTATTTTTTCTTAAAAATATCTGATTTCAGCACCTTCATAATTTCATAATGTTATGTCATAATATGTTGGTATGTAATGTGCTACATCTTGCAGAAACGTTTATAAACTTAAACTTCAAACTATTTGTCAGTATATTTATCACATACACTGAAATTCTTCTGCATTTAACCCATCGCTGATTGAACACACACATGCAGCATGCAGTGAAACACACAGGAGCAGTGGGCTGCCATGTCAGGTGCCAGTTTGGGGGGAATCGAACCGGCGACCCTACGGTCACAAGCCGCTTCTCCAACCTCTTAGCCACAACTGCCCTTAGCAAAAAATTTCCTTGACCAGGAATCGAACCAGGGCCACGGCGGTAAGAGCGTCGAATCCTAACCACCAGACCATCAGGAACAACATGGTGTCATACATACGACACGTACAAATTGAACATGTCTGCAGGCTACGGAAACGTTGAATGGCAACACCTTATTCTGAGCTAAACTAAACTCTGTCTGCTTTTAAGATTCCTTTGCAGTGCTGTCCTCTCCCGTTCCAGCAAGACCATAAATGTGTTAGTCTGATGGCATAATTGTGTTTACAGCTGGAGAACAAACTGGTTATGTTTGTCTTTTATTTTTGATGAGGCTCTGTTTCATTTTCAGTTTTCTCATTACGGCAGGCAATGAGAGCCCCCAGGACAGTTCTGTGTCAAGCAATTGTTTCCGTAAGACAATGAGATTTTGAGCAAAAGCACAAAGTAAGAAAAAAAAGGGACAGCGGAGGGTAAAGAGAGTGATTTTACACAACACGGGGAGAACGGATGACAACATGAGATGAGGGTGTTTTGTTCATAGTGGTGATGTTGTCAAGCCCTCAAGGCTACAATTCTGGTCACTGTGGAAGACAATGCAACCAGCTAATTAAACACCTACGAAGTAAACTCGCTTGGGTGGTTCCATTCATGTGGGCCAGACATCCATCATCATGTCTTTGGCCTGGCACGGGGGCTTAAATCGCAGCTCACGTCAGAAGTTATGGCTGAGTGGGTTATACTTACACCCCATACTGTGGGTCACACCAGAGTGTGCGTTTGTCCCTGCTGCATGAAGGTGTCTGTGAGGCCCTCACATCTCATCTTCAACCATCACAGTGAGATTTTAGTCATCAAGATACAGAGGGGGAAATCCAGTTTAGAGCTTCGGATGATCTGGCTAAATGGAGGAGAGGATGGCGTAGGGTTAGCTTGTAGCCAGCTGCCCAGTAGAATCGTAGAAGATGCAAACTCTGCCGCTGACCATTAAAATTGTTAAGATTTCAGTTATGGTCAGTATGGCAAATGTGCAGGTACTGGAGGTCACAGCAAGTTTAAAAGTGGAAATTTGCCATTTTTGTTGAACATTTACATTAAAATAATTACCAGAGTGTGAATAAACAGCAGAGTTGTGTCAAAGACGTCTCTCCGATATCTGCTGAAGCTTCTGCCGGAGTTTCAGCTGGGAGACTTTTTCATGTGACTTTCCTTATCCGTGTGACACTGTATGCTACAGGACACGACTTTGTCTTTTGAAATCTAAACATATATGTACTAAAAACATCAGAAGTTTGTTTTCATTTGATCGTTCAAAACCGGGGAAGAGCAGTGATAAACCTGTTAGATTTTTGGCCTTGCTTGCATATTCTGTTATTATTTATATGGTTTTAATGTTCTCTTTTATGTCCTGTTAAATAAATAAAATCCAACATCTGCAGCCTCAGGCACATCTTCATTTCCAGACTTACTGCCATCAAAACCGTCCAGTATCAAAGAAGCCGCAGTGCTGCTTGAAACTGATGCCCTGATGCTGCAACAGCTTGTTACTGTGGCACAATATAACATTCACATTTTCATTACTTTGCATTTATTCACAGTAAGAGTTAAAAATAAATAAATAAAAAAAATCCAAGCCTGTAAACTTAAAAATGAAGATTTCATTCTATAAGAATCTTAAGGCTTATACATTTTTAAAGAAAAGTCTTCATGTAATGAAGCACTACGAGTGATATGTTAGATTCAATAACTTTCAGTCTTACCGCCAAGTGAAGTGGTTTAGATGTTGGACTGAAACCAGCCTCATCTCCTGACTGCTCTGCGGTCTGTCAGAATTTTGTCCTTTTTTTGGCAATGTGTCCAATCCAATCTGGAAAATGTTTTGATTTTCCAGATGTCAGCAGTTTTAACAAAATTGTCAATATCAATTTATCATGGACAACAGAAATCAAGGACAATTCCTTGTTTTAAAAGGGATGCAATACTCAAACACAGCTGGTCAGAACCCCTGAAAACTGCTTTATTCTTCACATCAGTTTCATTGCAGGTGTGGATTTTGCAAAGGGCCCCTTTATTCCCACTTGACAGATGAATTAAAGGATCAACGCTCTCATATTTGTAAGGAACACATTGTTAAAATTCCACAGTCATCAGAGAGGAAATACAAAACTATCAAAAGAGAAAATAAAAATCTCGTGCACACACTTCACCAAAACCACAGACATCCGTGCATACGGTGCCGTTGTTCTGCCATCATCGAGCCGCCGGACTTTGGAGACGTGGATATTGCCTTATTAAGGGTAAGTGCGGGAACACTTTGCCTTCAATACTTTTCCAATCAAGTCTGCTGTTTTTGGCACCCAGACTCCTTTTGTGTGTGTGTGTGTGTGTGAGCTTCACATAATCATCTCTGGAGTCCCAGAAATCACTCGTACTTAAGAATTGCGTTTCTCAGGTTTCTTTAGTTTCATTTCTCTTGTTCGGCTTGTAGGTCCTCTACTCCTCTGCTTACTTTGACAGACCGCCTGTTCTCCGTCTCTGCTTTCAGCCCGAGCCGAGTGAGTCTTTGTGCTCCGAATTCTGCGTTGTGGAATATTTCCCACCCGGAACTCTTTTTCATCTCCATCTCCACTTCGCTCTCTGCCTTTGAATGTGATGAGGTGTGTTGTTTCTGCGTGTTTCGTACCCTGACATTTGTGTTTTGCACACTGCTGGAAAGTTTTTCTCTTTTCATTTCTGTTACCTTTGCTGTTGCCTTCACTCTTCATCTTGCTGCAGTTTCCCCATCTCTGTCCCTTGAGTTTTTATCCCATGTTAACTGCCTGACTACAAGTCAGAATCTGATATTGTGTCTCTTTATTTGTACAGCTCGACCAAATGTGAAGCACGACATCCTTGATAAGAAAACCTGATGTGTTTTATGTTATGAGCTCTTAACAGTTTAACACGCACTGACACCATTAAAAGGTAACAAATGAATTTCATTTGTTTAATCTGTTCACAGACATTATTATACAATAATGTGACTGTACATTTGAGCTTCTCTTTCACTCTCTTAGGATCTTTGATTGTAATCCGTTTGTTGGATTTCATAAATATTGCAATCGTTTGTTTCATCTTCTCATCAAACTCTAAACACCAAAGTCATGGCTGAGTATTGAGCTGGTAACAATCCGGTTGAGGAAAGAAATGCAGTAACTCACAAGATTTCAGATCTCATTCCCTGATTCCAATATGAGAAATTCCAAAAGTACTGAACCACCTAAATTAAGTACTTCAGCTCCTGGTTGTGTATTTTAAGTGTTTTTAGGATGCTTCTAAAACAGGCACATGAGTCCATGTCTTCTGTGGCAGGTCTACGCCATGCCATACCGTTTATTTATACAGCACGGTTAATGTCATCTGTAGGCGGCTGGCGGTGGCCATTTCTCCTTCTGTTTCTCTGTCAGCCCTGAATTCCTTGGCAGAGAGACACGGAGGCCTTCATCAGTCATGGGTCGTTAGTTTGATCTTCCTCACCGTAATGAGGTCAGTGTCACCTCGGCCTTTCATAATTCTCTAATTACTCTTCGTTGAGGGGTGGACTCTCATTAGAATGAACCATAGAGAGGAAGGTGTTTTTCACAGAGTGATGAATGTTTCCATGGGGATTACTGACTATGATATTTACTTGGCTTGATGATAAACTATGTTGCCAATACTACTGCGCTGTTGCCTCCGTGTATCTGTATTCTGTGTCTGTATTCAGATGAAATCATTAAGGGATGACTGATTCATATTAATAATAATCAAGGAGGCTGACAACTGATATCTGAAACTGATATGCATTTGCAGTAAAAATGTAACATATTGTACTTTTACTCCAATACACTTGTTTGACAAGTCTAATTACCGATTACTTACAGATTCAGATTATTAATACAAAATAGAAAATCTATTATCCTGAACAATTATTTTTAAATTCACTTATTTTATTGGTATTTGCACAGAAAAAAAGCACTGATTGTGATAACTGATAAATGCTGAATATTGAACACTGTAACTGTCTTGTTTGTGTCAGAAACATTTTAACACTCAGTGTGTGTGGAGGTACATTAGACCCATTTACATTGTCATACCCTGTGTGTGTGTGTCACAGCACAGACAAGAATATCCCTATGTAGGAGAGGGGAGGAAGTGACTATTGGAATTCTGTAGCTAGGTTTTCAAGTTGTGAGTGTGTGTGTGTGTGTGTCCTGCCTGGTACCCCGGACTAATAACACAGAGGCTGTACTGAAGACAGACAGGCTTGTTTGTGTCTAGCTGTTTCTCACATTCAGTAACTCAGTACATCCATGTGTGACAGTGGGGCGATTGTCACGGTGCCGTGGCCTCTTACTTTCCCCTCATCATCGTTGTGAGGATCAATTTAGCTGCATTTCCCTGCTGTATTGCCACCCTTGCCAATATTGCATGGTATTGATTCCAGGAGTCTTCTGTGGATGTGATGATTGAATTTCTGTAAAATGACTGATTGTTTCAATAATGTGAATGGAAAATCAAATGTCTTTTAGCATTAGTGGTGAGGGAATTGTTGGCTGAGTGAAGCTCTATGGGAAGAGACTGCAGATCACTACAGTTCACACTTAATTAACTTTGTCTCATATTGTGTCATAACTATGCTGTGGATTGTTTCTTTGACAACAGAGTTCGGATACACTTTACTGTTGATGCTGACGCTCCCTCCAATGGACACAATGTTCACATATTATGCTGCCACTCCCTGTTGCATGCCTCAGCTCCACCAACTGGTAAAATGTCTCATTAACTTGGGTTTAGTGCTAATTAACCAACAGTGAACACGGAGTGGCCCTCCATGACAACTTGAGCGGCCTCTGCCTCTGCTTCTCTGACCTTGTGTCTGACAGTCATTAGGTCGAACACTGTTCCTTCTCCTCCTCTGAAGAGTTTGCCTCCAATGGCACTTAAAGATCTCACTAACTTGGTTAACCGCATGAAAACTTCCTCTTGGCCCCTTGACATGTCATCAACATCTTTATTTGAAGATGTCATTTGCTCTACTGGTCCTGAATTCCTCTTGACAATCAACTCTGTATTATCTTATCGCATCCCTGTTCAGTTCAAACAAGCTGTTATTCAGTCACCTTAAAAAAAAAAAAGACAAAAAAACAAAACAAAAGAAAACCTTGATTCTTTTCTATTTTGAAATTATAGAGCAGTCTCCAAGTTGCCTTTTGTCACCAATATTTTAGAAAGATTGGTTGCTAAGCAGCTCAAAATTGCTATCGCTGAACATAATATATCCTTGATGAGTTTCATTCTGGCTTCTGCAGGTTGCATTCAACAGCAGCAGCTCCTCTCACAGTCTGTGATGAAGCCCTAAGGAAAAAAAAAAAAAAAATCAGGAACACCTTTGACTCTCCTCTCAGCGTCTATTGCCAAAAAGCTCTCAACCCCCCCACCCCATCCCATTGGAGCCAGTACAACAGCAGAAGACTTGTAGAGGGCAACCCCCATAAAAACAAGCCTAAAAGCGTTCCCTGACTGACAAGACATCACGCTGTAAAACACAAGCAGCCACTCAGTCGACCATAAACAGCCACTGCTTTATCTCTGACAGAGGCAGTTTGTGCAGGAAACAGGTTAAGCAGCTATATGTGCTGTGGCTCTGTATCAGCAAAGGCAAATTCCTGACAGACATGTTTGGGATAACAGCCACACTAACACACTGGGATAGCAAAAAATCACAGACAAATACACACATGCCATGACAACCAGGACACGCATTCGTGGGCATACATCCAGGACATTTATCATGTTCAATTACACAGTCGCCCTCAGCTGGGATTTAGAGGCAAATCTGTGCCAGGATTTCAAACCACACACACCTCCCATTCAGCCTTACTGTACAGCTGGACATCTTCCTGGAAACGACACGTTCCCAGCCCACCTCTCATTCTCTCTGCTTCTCCTTGTCTGCACACAAACACATAATATTCTGTTCTCTCACCTACTGCTTTAATGTGAAACAGACTGTTCAGGTATGAGGAGAAAGTGGAAACACAGGGAAACATTGCAGAAGATGTGACAGCTCTCTGAACGCTTGGCACCATTTCCCATCTCCTCTTCCACAAAACAGGTTGATTCCTCTATTATTAGATAGTTGGAAGACGTTATCTGTGCTGTGCAGCATCCCTTTTAGTCCCAGAGTCAGCCATCTCAGATGACATGCCCGTCCTGCTCTTCCTCTCGCTGTTCACTTCATCAGTATACATTCAAAGAAAACACCTGTGGTACTTTGAAAGGGTTGAGGATAAAGTTATATGAGATGTCAATCACAGCTTTGTACCGGGGAATACATTCGTCAGCACCTTTACGTTTAACAAGCCCTGAGGTGAATTTGTCATTTGAGGCATCTTGTATTATTTTTAATGGTTTGTTGCCGGGTTGCCTGGAAAAATCTAGGATGTCCATTCTTGGTGTTTTTCTTTTGTTTTTCATCTTTGTAAATGGACAAAGGACATTTCTCTTTAAGAATAAAACATGAGGACATGGACATGTACTCACATAAAAGCTGGCCTACTGTACAACCACAGTCACACAGGCATATCAAGTCAACTTGGGATGAAAATGTCTTGCAAAGACAATGCGAGGACAAATCACTGTACATGCAGCCTCTCTCGTCTGGCTTGGTTATTCATCTTTGAAATCATATGGCAGCTGATTTTGATTGGGCAATTACAGCTTTAACAATACGCACCACAATTACAGAGCAATATGCACAAGTCCTAATCGTTTAGCTTCATTTAATCCGAGAAGCTGACAACAATGGAGAAAACTCACTCAACGTCTCTATTAGGGAGCACTTTAAGTGTCTCAAGTTGGTTTCCCTCCCCAGTGCTCTATCTCCAGGAGACAGGTGGGACCAGAACAATAGAGTTCTTGATTGAGGACCTAAATCCAAAATGGGTGGACTGGCCAAGGAGGAAAGCAATAATGAGGTTTTAATCATGGTGTTTTGGACAAATCCCAAAGGCAAAGGGTATGTGTTGGTGGCCTAATGGTGCAACATGTTCACCCCCAAGCTGAAGAATTTCTGGTTTGATCTCTGCATCTGGTCCTTGTCATTCTTTAGTGTCTTCATGCATGCTGGGAACAATCCATAAGATTATTCAGTAGTTGTCATGTGTAAGTGTCCGTGCGATGGAACAGATTGTTAGATTAATAATAAAAGACGGTAAAGATTAGACAGCCCACACATACTGACTGCTTCCACCACAGAGCCAGAAACAGTCAGAAATAAGTATACATTGAACAACTGAGCGAGTGCCGACATGCTGAGCAGACAAACCCTGAAATCCCTGGACAATAAACAGTGGGCATTCCAGTTGGGAACCTGCAATGAGTCCTGCATGAACCAAGATCACTGGAAACCAGTTTTGCTCTGCTCTCATGGTTTGCCAATTAAAATATTGTTGATGAAAGTGAGTGGTGGTGAATTAACCACAAAAAAATGATCATGATCATCATTTTATAATTTTGCTAAAGTCTTGTTTTTGCTGACCTCTAGTGGTCCAGTCTCCAGTCTCACTGCAGTGATGCAGAGGTGTGAAAGTACACTGTGACATCACTGTTGGATGCATGTGCAGGTGCAACAAGGTGTGCCTGACTTCAGCCAACAGAGTTTAGACTTCGTCTCATTTGTCTTAACGAACCCCACCTCTCACCTGCACTTAAGTCACTTTAACATCAGCTAAATACCCAAACTGTGGACTGGAGGCTGGGTACGGGGTTCAACTTCAAACCGGGGGGCTGATCGGAAGTCCTTCAGAAAGAGCTGACTTGTTTGTCAGTCCTACCTATTCAATCATCAGCAATTTGCCACATGTGGTAATTCAGTTCTGGCGAGCAGGAACAACAGTTAAAAGGTTTTGCCGGCGTTGCAGCTGTCTTTGAAGGGAATGTGTTTGCGTCTCTCGTGTTCTCTCCTTCCGTGTACTCCACAGCCTGACCTCATTTATCTCCAGCTCCCGCTTCCTTTGCCCCCCATTCTTTTTTCTTACTCATGTTGCCCACTGCTTGAAAAACACCATCTGCTTTTCTCTCTCCATCCTTTTCTATGATCTCCCTCTTCATCCCATTGAAATATCACTCTCTCAGTTAAAATATATGAACAACAACATATTATATACAGCAGGAGGCTGCTGATGTTCTGTGCTGTTAATAATCGCTAAGTTCTCACATGAGACGTACCGGTTTTGAATTTCCCACATGCAAGGTGAAATTGCTGTTCTCTAGCCCCGCCTCTCCTTGTGTGTTTGTGTGTGTGTGTGTGTGTGTGTGTGTGTGCAGATATCTTTCTCACTCACTGACTCACAGATTTGACTGGCTGAGCAGCATCACATGAGATGAATTCTAATGACTGCAGTTGGTCTGTGAGATTCCTGGGCCGGGCCAGAAATGCTACATCCTTCATGAAAGGAACAAAGCATATTTCACACACTGAGGCCAACAGGAGACAGGACAATAGTGTGGACAAGCAGAGTTTAAACCTTAAACCGGGGCTAACAAGAGTGTAATGTAACGTGATTCACATGGTTTGTTCTCTCTTCAGCAAAGGGGAGAAAAAGGAAAGGAAGGAAGGAGAGGATAGGAGGAGGCCATATTGTAACATCTGGGAACCCATGTTGAAACAATGCCCTCCACCCTCAAACACCCCCTCCCCTCCAGACCATTAGGAGACTGATGAGTGAACAGTTAGCTGGATCAACTCAGCATGTCTGGTTCTGCAGCTAGCTCTTTAATCATCCCTTATCGCCGCCAACAATACCACATTTCAGCCTCTTTCTCCCCCCGCCCCATCTCTTTCACTCCCTCACCCCTCCACTCTCCCCCCTCCACCTGAATGTTGTTCATGGGTGGCGCTCTGTTTTGTTTCGGGCCACAGAACAACACACTTTATGGTGCCATTGTGTGTTGTGTCTAGATACAGAGAAATACCAAAATGCCAAGGAGTGATGGATGCTGCGTAAATATAGAAGCTGCTTCCTGATTGGCTGGGTCTGCACGAGCGTCCGAGCCTGAGCCAGAATCTCGATCTGTGAGCTGGGTGTTGTTTGTCTGCATGGCGGTGGTCTTAACATGACACATTTTAGTCCTTCTTGCTTGTGAAATTCACCATTCTGAGAAACTGCTTTATTGCAAATGTGTACATGAAAACATAAGGAGAGAAGTCAACTACAACTCCCAAGATGCACTTCAGCAAGAAGCATGCAACGGTCCTGATAAATCCTGATATTACTTCACTAACCTCACAGGCCTCAGCTCTCCTCCCTGGCTTGTTTCCCCCTCCACACTTTCCCTGCGTCAGCCTGGTTAGTTCTGTGTTTTGATTAATGTTTTCCTCAGCCAATCAGCTCCTGTCTTGTTCTCCTGTTTCCTCATTCCCCTCACCTGAGTTCCTCCGCCCATCTCTCCACCTGCACCCCATCCCCTCGTCGGTTTAGCTTGTGTCCAGATTTCAGTTCAGTCTGTCTGTCTGTCTTTTAATACATTGTTCTACCGGAAGAGATGATGTTTATATAACAGCTAAATTAACGCAGAGCCTGAATGTACATCGAGGGAATCCAATTTCATTTTGGATTATCAGTTGTTTTCATCACCTGCAGGTTTTTCTCAGTAATAAGTTCATTAATTCTGTGCAAAACTGCTCATCTCTCTCCATTGTCAGCCCTCATCCCCAATTACAATATGCTGAGAGAACTTTTGATGCAGGCATCCCTTGAAGAAACTGTCAATATCAATGCAAGCATAATCCCCTTGAATTTCAATACTTCATTATTGCACAGCATCCAGACCACGCTGATTTATCTAATTTGCTCCAGTCTTCTTCCCCCTTTTCATGCATACTTTTGTCTGAGATTGTCTTTGAGCATGTTTCATGGAATCAATCTTTCCCTTTCACGTTCTCCCTCTCTCACAGTGTTTCTTTCCCTCGGGAGCGACGTCATGAGCTTAATTGCTGCCAGGTGACGAGGAGCTAGGAAAAACAGAATTAACCTTGTCAGCCCAGAGCCATCCCTCTCTCCTCTCCTCTATCCAATGCATCAATTAAAGTTAAGCCGCTGTGGCCCTCGGTTTCAACAGGCTCAGAGTCAGGTACACAAAGAAGGGGGCGAGCGAGACGTGAAGAGGTACAGTAGAGAGGGGAACAAGTGGGATTTACAGGGAGGGAAAAGGAGAAACGGACAGGGTGGATGAGGAGGGGAAGGCATAGAAACAAGACAATGAGCCAAGGAAAGAGACGGACACACAGACAGACTTGGCAGATAGACTGGAGGAGGGATAAAGTGGGATTCAGCCATTGCAGGATTAAGGAGAGGGGATGGTGGCGCAAAGGCAGACACAGCGAGGAGGAGAGCAGCGAGCGAGACAAAGAACATGCGAGACAGACGGAAAGAGATGGATGTGAGTGAGAAATGAAAAAAGTAGAAGGTACGAGGAAGCGAAGGAGAGGATGCAGAAGTGAGAAGAGGAAGCTGAAAGGACAGAATATATCAGATGATCCTTTCCACGGATCAGATCTGACAAAGACTCATCTCCACCTCGAAGGTCGCTGCGAGTTTACGCCCACCTGTTTTTATGGGCTTTCTCAGTTCACCCATGAGAAGACGAGGGAAGCAGTAAAGAATAAAAGCAGCAGAAGTTTTTCATGTTTAGCACAGGCGGAAAGTTGGAATATTGGAGAAGGAGCTGATGGGTGTAAGTCACCAAAATATTCCAGTTTTATTAACTTTACATTTGATGTTGAAACTAGGGCTGCTGTGATGTACTGGTAATATTGTTACCATTGATAAAAAAAAGATAATATCATGTAAGTAACCCAGCAAAGATGGGTTCTTTCATTGCCTTTTTCAATTTTATGAGCTGCAGCCTCTGCACAGAAGTTTATTTATTTCTTTCCTACAATGAGGAGCCAAAATATGTGCTGTGAAAAGAACTTTTACTGAGCACAAGGTTACAAAAGAGCAGCAACACAGTGACAAAGAGTTGTTCATGTCTTCTCTGTTCATAACGACAAGGTTTGTCCTCATAAGCAGACGACTGTTTGTGTTGGGTTCACCTGTCCTCACAGTGGCGTCTTTGTTTGATCCTCCAGACCCGTGACGCCAGGCCTGTGCACCCTGACAGTGCCATAATGGAGCTCAAACCCTGCACACATTGTGTTTCTCTCTCTCGCACACACACACACACACACACACACTTAAAGGACCTCAGAGCTTTTAGTGCCTCTCGGTTACAACCCTCTCACCATCTCCAGTGGCCTTCTTATCACCTGCCCTTTACTTCATCTCTTTCTTCTCTTTCTGACACACAGAAGGCCTTCACTCTTCAGGTGTGCATATGGATGCAGGTCACATTTCAAATGTTCACTGTTAGATACTTTCAGCGATGATTATACTGATGCACAAGGCCTCCTAACTGTTAACAAAGGCCGTAACTCAAAAGGCCTTTTCTTAAAGTGAAGAGGCAACCAAAGACAGACATCAAAACCAGACATCAACCAGTCACCACACACTCACATTAGATAACTGAACACTAAAGTCATGACATTCCCATCAGCCTCAGCTCTGTTTTGAGTTGGCTGTTACTCAACAAACGTTCCCTAACAAAGAGTATGTCATTGTATAGTATGAAATGGTTTTATTTGGGGTAGATATTACAGGCATGGCTGGAGCGTGGAGCGAGGAGCACAGGGATCGAGATTTGCATACAGCTCATCATCCCCCTGTGGTTTCTATAATGGAGAAGGATAATTACTTAGGTGGAGGTGTGAACTCTAACACACGTCTTTGATGGCAAGAGGAAACCGGAGCACCAGGTGGAACCCACAGGGAGAACAGGCGAACTCTGTGGACCACAGAGCCACCCGATGAGAGGGTGGAGGGAGAACAGCGGGGTCGGGGTAGAGAAAGGACGAAGTCACGTGACTTTTATCATGTAACCTCCATTGTCTTAGTCACGTGACCTGTAGTCAAGGTTTGGTTCGATTTAAGGGTAAAAACAGTTTATATAAGTTTAAGTAAATTAAAACCATAAGTTACTTTAGGTTTCATACAGGATATGAACACTCTGGGTGAAAGTCCTGTTTGTTTGACCCATCCACCTCCTCTTATAATGTGTCACTTTATTTTTATTTCTCTATGGCTTTTGCACCTAAAATGACACAAGATAAGCTTCATGTGGATGGTGTTAAATGACAGGCTAAAAGCACAAAATAAGTTGTGATAACACGCTGAGTGACTGGGCGTGTGATTCATGCTCCATGTGAGAGGTGGGGTCTTGTTCCTGAACGTTACTTATAACAACTTCATTTGGGATGCTAACATGCTGAACTGAAGTGTTGACAGTCGTACTTTTAAACCTCTGCAGGCATCTGATGGGATGGATAAGTGCACTCGTTCAGAAGAGAGCTGATTAAATAAAGAAACTACTATGGCTGCGGTCTTGTCCCCCCTCGTCCTTTTCCTGTCCCTTGTCCCCCATCTGTCCCTCTTTATTTCATGACTTAATTTGAAAACAAATTAAGTCATTCTCCTCCTCATTCACTCTTTACTATTTCAACTTTGGGCAAAACTAATTTGTGACATTCTGATGATGTCATCCGTGTTTGGTTTAATTCATAAATGCTGGTATGCTAACAAACTTACCAGCAATGTTAACACATTACCTGCTAAACATCCACATTATGAGCATGTTAGGGTGGCAGCATTAGCATTCATCAGAGCCCTTGTTTTATTCCATTTATTCTCTTTGTTTGTTAAAAACAAATTTAATTATGTTTTTTTTATGCTAGATTATCTGCTTTGTAAATCCATCTCCCTGTGCTCTCGCCTTACAAAGAAAGTAATTCATAATTGTAAAGATTATTGACATTAAATTTCAGTTACACGAGTTTCTGTCCATGACCACTATGTGTGTTGTGTATCGCACTTGTTGGCCTCCTTGGCTGAAACAAATATCAGCAGCCACAAACAATCAATAAGGCAAAAAGAGCAAAGGTCACCATATTATGGCAGCTCAACCATCCAGTGTACATTAATTAGCTTAATGTGCTTACAACTGCATACATTAGACCAACTAGCTTGTTAAAATATGCGAATGGGGACAACTGATCAAGCGTATGTACAATATGTGCTCGCAGCAACCTCACCAGACGACTCAAACAGCAGGGGGGCGACGAGGTGCACCACTTCAGACGAGAGCTAATTAAATCAAGGAGCTAGCATGCCTGTTATCTTATCACGTCTCTCCCAATCACTCCCCTCGTCCCTTTCCTGTCCCTCCTCCCCGCCTGTCCCTTTTCTCCGTTATGACTTAATTTGTTTCCAATTCCCACCTCATCCCCCCCACCCACTCTGGGAAAATATTTGAGCAGTAATAGCGCCTACTTCCTTGATGTTGGGTTTGTAGCCTGGCATGCGCAGGGGGTGGGTTACTTGTCGTCTTGAGGGGCACTGAGGGCACGATTTAGTCAGCAACCCCCCACCACCACCCACATGCTCTGTGGCACTTAACTAACTTTCACAGGCTGATAAAAAAATAATTGCTGCCCCAAGGGTGGGGGACTCCAAATACATTAGCACCACAAAGAGAAGAGCGAGGATCACATTACCCAGAGCACAGACACTATAGTCTGCAGCCTGGAAAAAAAAAAAAAAAAAATTCAGGTCAAACACCAGAGAGGAAGACGGAAAGAAAGCAGCATGCTTGTGTGCATGCACTCGGCTGTGAGTGCAACCCCGAGAGCCACGCTGCGAGATAGCGTCGGTGAGGGGGCCCAGAGAAAGGAATGTGCTCAGCTTTTTATTTGTGCCCGATCCGCTTGTATTTCTGTCTGTATGTCAAAGGACCTCATCTGCCGCCATGCTCCATTGCAGACCAATAACACGGGGTGGGTGGGGGGGTGCTTTTGGGGACGACAGAGGGAGAAGAAGAAGAAGAAAGCAAAGGAGGGAGTCAGGCAAGCATGACTCTGTGGAAGGAGAGCTCTGCTTGTGAAAGAGGAGAAGTGGAGGAGATGGAGGTGTGGTGGGGGCCCACTGCCGATCCCAGCCTCTCATGTCTGTGCTGTGCTCTACCTAACATCTGTACACACTCACACCTGTTGGACTTCTGAAAAGCCCCTCACAGACCTCCTGAGGACTTAGGGGCAGTCCACACCAGTATTGTGTTTTGAGGTGTCCGTCAGTTGCTCATCTCAAAAAAGGTTCCTTTGAACAAAACAAACATCATCCTGTACCTGAAGCAAATGAACATATCCATACACAACCCCGTTTCCATCTGCCACGTTTAGCACAACATAACCTCCACAGGGCGCCACTTTAACGCCACAAATTAACCATCTCCTGTGAGGTTCTCTCAAAATCTACAGTGATCCATTAAGGCCTGGAATTTTAACTACAGGCTAAAGTTCCAGAATTTTAAACCCTGATACTGCAGTAGTAGTATATGTGTAAAAATAAACCAACTTCTGAAGTTACCAAGCCGATAAAAACTTGGATGCAGATTCAACAAACCGATGCTTCAGTACAGCTGCTGATGTCTCATGTGTGACACACATTTAGGACTGTTTTGTTTTTTTGTTTTTTTGCTGCGCTATAAGCATTTGCACATTTATATAAAAGTACACTATTTAGACAAAAGCATTGGGACTCCTCTTCATGGGGCTGTTCCTCAGGGTTTGGGCTCGGCCTCTGACTTCCAGTGAAGGGAAATCTTAATGCTTCAGCATACCAAGACATTTTGGACAATGCTATGCTTCCAACTTTGTGGCAACAGTTTGTTGAAGGCCCTTTTCTAAAACACACACAACATGTTGTGGAAAGCCTTCACAGAAGAGTGGCTTTTGGATCGAGAAAGTGCCTTTTGGTGTAACGATCAAGTGTCCCAATACTATTGTCTATATAGTTTATTTCTTGCACCTGTTTTTGTTGGGGTTAATAAAACCAGTATGGATATGTGAACCTTTTAACCATTATTTCCTTTCCTTGGAGCCAGACACTTAATCTGAGCTACATTTGTGGCTGTGTTTTGTTCATGTGTAAAGGTCACTGTGCACTGCATCGCTGTTTTGTTGCGGCTGTGATGAAGTCACTTCGATCCATCAACTGACCAGCCATTTTTCCTTTAACAGGAAGAAAATACTTCAGTGTGAATGTTATTGAGTTCAGCAAGACTTGGGCCAAAATAACATTTCAAGTTTAGCTAGAGCATGCTGTGCTATTAAACGGTTTATTACCAATCTCACAACAACAGCCGGAGCCTTGACTGTTGCCTCTCTGAAACATCTGCTGGGCGCTGCTGGCTAGGAGAGAGGTGCTGTGCAGACTGAAAGGCCCATGGAGGTGGGGGAAATCAAATAACTTAGCCTCGGAGCTGCTTCCACAGTAACGCACAGGAGGACACGCAGCACTGTTGTCCTAGTTGTTTGCTAACTTTTTATTGTTTAACTTTATATATTAATGTCAAGTTTTGGTGTGCTGGCAGCAAACATAAAGTCAGTGTCTTTCACTAAAGAAGAAAGTCCTTGGAAGCTCTCAATGTTTCAAATTTTTGTAAAATGTTGAGTGCATTTTTTTTCACCATCGCTTTTACAGATTTAATTAAATTCTATGTATTTGTTGAATATCTCTTAAGAGAATCACACTAACAATAAGGGATGAAAACATTTGGAATTCGAAATGTCTTCCTCAGATTTGGCCTCCAGATAAGGACATGAGTCACTGCAGGAAGAACTTAAACATCTAAAAAGTAGGAAGGCAGCAATAGAGTGAAATTACTCTTCCATTTAGTTTTACCGTCACCGCTTTTAACAAAATGACTGCGTTTTTCTCTCACATCTCCAAGACGGGCTGCAATTTTATAAAGTAGAGAGGCCTGAGGTGGGTTCTCTAAAAATAGACATGAAGGTTGTAGTCAAAGTTGGCATTTTGAACTCAATAACAATGGCGAGGTCCTGCTCGCCTCCTTTTATCTTTCCAGTACTGCCTCTGCTTTTGTGAGCTCTACCATCCCATTCCAATCTCCTCAAAGTGCTGAAATGAAAATGCAGCTCCTCATCATGACCCACTGTGTCCAGTTAATTCTTAATAAAGATTACTGGATTATTTTTCCCCTCTCGTGTCACTTTTCCTTTCAGAAAATCTGACAATTGAGATTCATAAGCCACCTAATTTGTGTTTTCTAACCAATGCTCTGGTTCATGTAGGTAGGCCTGAGCTGCTACTCGTCCAAAATGACTACCCAGTGTAGATATGTACTCACAAGCACGAGTATCAGAGTAAAATGACTGAATATATCACTGATCTGAAATCGGTGTACAGAAGTTCTTTTGACTGATGATGCATTCACTTTCATTTAAACAGCGAGACTGGGACTGATTTGCTGAGAAAAAGTGGCGACAATGAAAATTTGAATTGAACTAAATCAACAAAGAGACTTGTGACTTCTGCTAATTGAAAGGTATGAAGAATGAAAGAAGCATTCAAAATGGAAGGCAGAGGTTAGTTTGTGTCCAGCACTGACTGAGATGCTCATTTCACAACATAGCCCTGATTTTCAAGCTGTTTATTTGAAAATTTGCGGCTGGGACTCAGTGAAATATTTTTGTTTTATCCACCTATTGATTGTTTTCGTCATAATGTAAGCTGTTGTCAGAGCCACATTCTTTCTCACTAATCCTTAATGGCTTTTTGAGTTTTTCCATTGGATTGTCCTTGCTGTGATTGTTGTTCATCACTTGTTCAGACTCTGAATTAACTGTGCGTTTAGTTGCGACCTAGCGTCCGTTTCCCCTGTCCAAAAGAGCTTACCCAAAACGTACTGTTGACTCAAGCAAGAGCTTGATTACCTGATTAGATTAATCACCTCTCAGCAAATGCTGACATCACCGTCTCGGTCCCTGCTGGGCGGGTGGAGACAGGAAGGCGTGGGTGAGGAGGGAAAAGGAAGAATGAAGCATATCTCTGGCAAAGGGATGATTTATTTATAGAGGAATGGTGGGGGGAGGTAGGGAGCTCCACAGGGAGCTGGACAGGTTAACATCACACTGCACCCCATCCCCACCCCTCCATCACTCTTCACCTAGAATCCCCACCTCTCCTTTCTCTTTCTTTGGTCCTGCTAAACAGAGTGTTGTGAAAAAATAAGGAAGTACCCCGGGTTCTGAAGTGGCCCCTGAGGACGTAATAGAAATTCCCTCTCACATTGAATAAATTGGCTGGGTCCCTCTCATTGATCCCTTCCGCTTTAGCTAAAGGTGTTTTGTCAATTCTCTTAAAAGCTGATTATGCCGGGTTCAATTTTGTTCCCTAATGTAAAGCAATCCTCTCCCCTGGAATGCAGTTTTACTTTAAACAAAGGAAAAACTTTACTCTCAAACAGGACCTGTCTGGCTCTTCTTTTCTGTTCTTTGTCTCTTTGTCTGCATGTTGGCTTCACTGGTTTCTTTTTCAAAATTGTTTTATCTTAAAAGATAATTTTGGCATTATTCCTTAATACATCTCACTGTCCACGCATCCTCCTAAAAGACCAAAACCAACAATATGCTCTCAGTTTTAACCTGTCTGTGGCTAAAAAAGGGCTAATTAATTTCTTAGAACTGCTGGCCACTGTGGTTTTTTAGCAAATGTTACTCAAAATAACTAAGAAATGCAGCTATTGGGAAGCATTTTGAAGCAGAAGCTTGATACACATTTGCAAGTATTCATAGCAGCAGGATGTGTGTGTCTGGATCAGTTATTTTTATTTATTCAAAAGGGACATACATATAAAGATAGATTCCCAGTTTTACATTTAACCTGTGGACAACGGATACAAATGGATACAACGGATGTGGCTCGACTGACAAGAAATATGAAGCACAAAATCCACTGAGACACCTGAGGACTTGTGTGTCTTCACTGATGAGTCATCTCTGCTTCTTGTTTGATTCTTGGAGAGAAAGGACTTTGTGAAAAGCGGGGATAACTTTGCCCACAGGGATGGTGAATTCTTTACTTTGTGGATGTAATAAATCACCGTGTTGGTCAGGTTCTTTGTCCCTCTGGTCTCTCCTCTCTCAGATCTTCCTCCATCCTCTCCAGCCATCCACCTGTCAGCTCCCCTCAATAGAGCTCACTCAGTCGGAGTCATGGATGCTCCCTCTGAACTGTCGGAGATACGCTCACTTTGTCCTCAAAGTATGTCCACTCCTCTTGTCCCCCCCCCCCCCCTCCCCCCCCCCCCGACCCCCCCGACCCTCTCGCCTTGTGTCGCCTGTCATCATGTCATCATGTCTGCCCACCCTGTTGCCTGTCCTCTCCGCCTCCTCCCTGCTCGTCTAACTCCATCAGCTTTCCCTTCCTCTCATCCCTGCAGCCCTCTACTTTAGACGTGATGCGACAACAGGAATTAGGTAAATAGAAACAAGGACAGAAGCGTGTTTATTTGGATATTGAGTACATCACATGCTATTGCTGTTCTACTGTTCTTGAGTTCAAGAGCCCCGACTCACAGCTGGCTGGCAACCTTGGGCCTTTGCTCGTTGCTTCTCCACCCTCCATGTTTACCCACAGTGTGAGTACCACACCACCGAGAGTCTCATTACATCGCCACTGCCGACTAATAAGACACAAGGGGTATTTTTTATAGCCAGAGCCTCTCACTTGCCACTGAATGTGGAGAGCAGCATTCGAAGGAAATGGTGATATAATAAAACGTAATGAAGAGAACATGATGAAGCATCATCTCAGGAGTCCATGTCTATTAAACCTGCCTATTATGATGCTAATGAGGTAGGGTTTTTTGTTGCACTGATGCAGGCTTGAGCACATTATTGGGCTTGTACTTTTTACATTTACATTTTACAACACTAGCTACAAATAGTCTCCCCACAAATCTGTTTTATGCTGCTATGGGACTGAAGCTGTTTCTAATGGAGAGCAACAACAGAGACAAGGAAAGGCAAAGAAAAGAAAAGGACCCAAGTCTGTTTTAACACCGAGGAAACACTGGGATTTTAGAGGTTTAAAAGAAGACCCAGAAAGTCTCAGATTGTTATTTAAACACATTTTCTATCAGCGTTTTAAATATCTAAGCGGAGTCTGCTCAGCATAAAAGTGGTATAAAACCAATGTGCAAAACACCAACAGATGAGCTGAGACAGACTGGTACAAAATTAGTATACGTAAAGAACAACTAAAAAACCTGCAGAAAACATGCAAAAAGGAAAAACTCCAGTTAGACAAAACTCAAACTTTAATGGGACTTTCAACAATAGCAAAAATAAAGAATCTGATTCTAGTTTATTAAGGGTGATCAACAACAGCTCGCTGAATATTTTCTAAAGAAAAAACCCAAACTTTCTTCATTTCAAAAAAGAAATGATAACAGCTGGCAGTCGACCAAGCTTTAACGTGATACAGCCGTCATGTGGTGTGTGCCGCCACATCCAAACCTCAGCGAAAAGCTGAGCGTGTGGCTAACAGCGATGCAAAACAGGATGTTAAGAGTCCTGTAGAATGGCAACACACTTCATCGTTTAGACTCCGTTTCATACAAAGTACCTGGATCACCTCAGCACAAAACCGAAAGGAACATTCTGTTCTTCTGTCCCTTTGCTATAAGGCAGACCGAGCGTAGAGCACAATAAGAATGATTTTCTTGCGCTGGTGTGGCGGATCACAAAGGAACATGAGGCACGTACGGATTCATGGTTAATTTTAGATCAATGGTGAGAGGCTCCCTCGTCCTTATTCCCTTTGATTTCACTGTGTTTTTGACAGCCCGGCTCTTCTCTTTGCTTTGTGTTTTCTTACACTGGAGCCCATTGCAGCTATAGAAGATCAGTATGTGATGATATGATGAGACTTGGACGCCCTCTGAGGACTGAAGGCTCTGTGGACGACCTCTGCTGGCCTCTCAGGCTGTCGTTCCAGTGTTGGAGCCAAAGTGAAATGCCCATGTTTGTTGACAAAAGAAAAAAAAATGGGATTTAAATTATGTTTCTCTTCCTGTTTATTTCAAACAGGAAAGACTCCAGTCCTTCAGAAGACATTATCAGCAATCACATATTCCTCATTAATGGACAATTTTCTGTTTGTGTTTCAGCTCTGTCACACTGAGTAGACTGAAACTGGCAGTCATGTTGATTTAACTCCTCGAGATAACCGCGGCGACAATGAGTTTGCAGTGTTATAGAAACAAGCACTCGAGAGGCAGTCAGACACATCAGCGCTGACATTGAGCTGCTTGGGCAAGTCAAAGCCAATGAGAAGCCGTTATGCAGAGGAATATATCGGCGAAGCAGCAACAGCGCCGGGATAAGTGAAAGAAACAGGTAGACGTGTGAGGGAGGTAAGACAACAGACAAAAGGGATTTGAGAAGAGACGATGAAAGAAGGAGACAGAGAGGAAGGAGACGGGAACAAACTGGGCGGGGTGTCGGTGGTGGAGGGGGTGGTGGAAGGGGTGCTTCATTTTTTAGACAATGAAAAATTCATAGCACCTTCACCGGCTGCCAGCCTGAATCAAAGGAGGATATGCATCGCTGACGGGCCTTGCAGGAATAAAATCAATTTATCTCTGATTTCACGAGGGGGGTTAAAAATATTCCCATCACTTATTTACGTCTGTGTCGTCCCTTGACACCTCATGAGGGAGGTGACAGCCACCCTGCAGGGAGCCATATTGTTTCTCCACCCCTTGGAGGATGCTAATTCAATCAGGCGCCAGCTAAAAAGGGCCTGAACATGACATCGAAAAAGCAGCACAAACTTTGCTTCTGCTGTGTGGAGAGACAACTCGTAGGTCTCTGCAAAGTGTGCATGTATGAGTTTGTGTATGACACTCATTTCAGCTGTTAGCATTGTGCCATAATCTGCATTAGTCATATATATATATATATATATATATAGAGAGAGAGAGAGAGAGAGAGAGAGAGAGAGAGCTAGATAGGAGGTACAGTACTGACAATACCCATAATAGTAATATCTGAAATATTCATAGTGTGTTAAAAGCTTTTTTGTCTGTGGGTGCTTCCATCATCCAATCATACTGAAGAGTTATGAGCACATGGATGAACTGCTCAGGTACACAGAGAAAGAGTTTTAAGTTTTGGGAACCACTCCAATCTGTGCTCTTACTGAGAGTTAGAAGACCAGCACTTTCACATCTGAGCATGTGTGACGTTACAGTGATCGCTTTGCTTAGCACATCTGATCGGACCGGACCTGACCAGACGTTACGTCACGTAGTCATACAAAAGACAATAACAAACATGTTACGTTATCTTAGATAGTAAAATTAATTCATTACATTGCTAATACACTGAAAGAACCTCCTCATAAATAAAAGTTAAAAACAGGTCAATATTGCCAAAACGTCACTGTAACAAAACAATTCGGTACTCATAATAAAAGATCTCCAATATAAAAAAGTCAAAAAACAAATCAAAAGCAAACAACCAAACAAACAAAAGAGATCAAAACGAGTTTGAAGTTTGATTTAGAGCTCGATGGGGCCTCACCAACAGCAACACGAGAAGAAGCATCAAACGGGCCGACAGTAAAACCAATAAGATGATCCTAATGTTGCCTGAGGCGTCCTTCAACATTTGGTATTTTGAATCATTATGAGTTTTGACTCTTTTATTACCGGAGCTTTTTAGGCAGTCTTCAGTACTCAGTATAGTCGTAATTTATCTCTTCATCTTCCTGTCAGAGTGCTCAGGGTGCATCACGCCAGAGCTTCAGCAAGGCAGCATAGTTTTCATACTTTTTCCTGTCATTGGTGAAAGCTTGATATTTACTAGTCTTTAAGCAGTGACTAAAAGTCCATCTAGAATGAACCTCATATTGGATGATAAGACAGGGTCTCCAGGTTTTACTCACAGGTACAAAATAATCAGCCTTTTCCACATACTTATGGCCACATTATATCGGTCCATGCGGCCTCCTGTTCAGTCACTGTTAAGTAATTGCAGAGCGACTGTCTGTCCTCCATCAGCTGTATGACACTCATCACATGCTCGGTCATTAGAGAGAGTGAGTCTCTCCACTGAAGGCATCACATAACAACGGTGATGCTTCATCTGCCAGAGGGACACTGGAATGTGGCTCAGGTGAGGACACACACACACACACCAGGCTCTAACCTGTGCCATTGTTAAGTAGGCTGCACCTGCTGTCTTAGCTCAGACTCACTAATATGATGATTTTTACACTTTTGAAGTCAAATGGACGAACCCATTTTCACCTCCGCTTGGTGTTTGCTTGGTTTAAATGCAAAGAAAAGTGTTGCTTTTGCATGTAGTATTCATGCAGTACAGCGTGACTCAGTCGACTATCAGAGGTGGCGTTTTCTCACCTCGGTCGCCATGCTAATGCACATCCTGCTCGGGCTTTGTTGGGCGCAGGCCCGGGTAGGGAACCAGTGACACTCGCTCACAGCCTGTGACCAAGTGTGATTTTAAGGCTTAGCGCCGAGACCCATGACTCCCTCATCCAAGAGAGCTTTTGGCAAATGGATGTAAGAGGCTCTGAGAGTCACACAAGATAGGCTTAACACTCCATTATTTATTGAAACAGGATTTAAATAAGATGTTTTAATCACTGAGAGACACACAAACTTCCTGATGTCACATCTTCTTGGGTTTGCTGCTTTGTACACAATATTACTGATTTATGGCATCGCAGACTGTACCGAATTAAGTCTTGCAGTCAGGGTTGTATGCAGCACCAACATTTGTACATGGCAGGTATATTTCATAGCAGCTACAGAGTGTATGAGATAAATCAGTTAATACATTGCCTTCTGCTCTGTATTAAGAGTGCCTTTTCAGATGAAGCTATACACCAAAATGCTTTAACCTCAGAAACTACATGTTTAATTGATGAGTTTGGGTGGGAGCGGCTCCAAAATTCAATGAAATTAATTTACAAAGAAAAACGGCCAACTTTTTTTTCCCCCTCAGGTTTCAAAGGCTTCTGCTTTGAAAGATGAACCTGTTGTGCTGGGAGTTTGGCAGGGCATGACGATTATTAAATTCATTTAATCTATTAAAGCTGTTCTGCATTACCTAAATGAATTTTTTAATGGGGAGCAGGCTGGCGGGGTAAAGACACACCGGGGAACATGTACAGCACTAAAGCGAACGGACATAAACAGAACCAGACAAGGGTATCTGACTGGTTCCTACCCCCGAAGCGGCTCTTGCATTATGTGGTTTTAATATCCTAAAGCTCAGCGCTATGGCAGGGCTGCCACTTATGAGACAGCCTATTCAATAAAGCTGGATGAGATCTTGATTTAAAATGCTGCCAGATACTGAACTGCGAGCAGAAAAAGGGTTACTGGGATACGAATCAGGAAGAGTAAAGGCAGACCTGCTAAACAGTGACTGTAATTTATTATGTGGATTAGCTCTACAGTTTCATCTCGTCCTGACTGTAGTGCAGACGACACGTGACGGGTTCATGCAAAATTTATGCATGTTGGAGGATATAATCTGATTACTTTTTCCCTTTCTGTTTTTTTTTTTTGTTTGTGTTTTGCTTGTTTGCTTCACTAATGAGGCAGATGATAATCAGTTTCAACAACTCAGCCCCGTCGCCATGTTGACTTCACATTCAATTTTCAATGTTACCAAACTTTGCAAATCAATGCATTTCCAAATGCTTTTCAATCTGACAGAGCAAAAGAACCTTAAAAAGTATTTTGGGACTAACACACACCATTTGGAGTCTAAAACGATGAAAGATGAGTGGTGATAATGTTTCACATAATGTCTGAAAACAGAAATAAAGTAAAATAAATAGTCTTGACCAACAGCAAAATGTTGCCATAGATTATATAAAAATACGACACAGAAGTGAATAGATGGCTTTTCAGTTTGTTTGATCCTCTTTCAAATCCTCTGCAGCCGTATCAAAGAGTATCAAAAGTAAAAGTGGTATACAAAAGTGACATTTCAGTATATACACAGTATATACACAGTACTCTCAGTTATTCATTTAGTCAGCCATATAATGGTGTTTTGTCACGTTATGATGGGTTCTGCGTCATGCCATTCATTGAAGCATGTATGAAACTACAGTATTTCATATCTGTTGATCAAACAGTGTTTTTTCAAGTTGCTCTGACTTCATAAAGAGTTGCTGGAAATATTTCGAGATTATCACACATCTCAAGCTTCTACTCGAACAGCCGGGCGAGGCCACAGTGCAGCTTCATTAGCAAGCCAGCTGTATTTTAGGGGACAGTTAGTATTGATGACCAATACAGTATTACTGTGATTTATTGGCTCATGAACTAAATCCTGTGTGTGTGTGTCATGTCACTTTGGCTCGTTTCCACACGGCAGTACCAACCTTTCGGCACTCGCCTCACCTTGCAGGAACACTTGTTTTCCTGCCACGGTTGTAGCTTTGCAGGAGTCAGTAATGGGTTTCGGTGAGAAGTTTGGGTGTGTGATGGTGCAAGCTTGAGTTTTTTGTGTATTGCTTGCATGTGTACTACTAACACTTCTGTCTTCCAGATAGGTGTCAGCACTGGTTATCTTCACTCTTCTGACTCATAAAGTGGAGGACAGCTTCTTGGCTTTGCCTTCCGTTAAATGTCCTCTTTAAATACATCTCCTACTTCTCTCCCTGGCGTTCCTTTGACAGTGTTTATTCCTAATACTTCATGGATCTTTGATGCTTTTTGAAGTCAGTAGGAAACATTTGCATCTGTTACATCATCGTTTTTTTCTTCTTCTCCCTGGCAGCACATTACACATATTCGTTTAAGCAATTCATTCACCCCTGCAAGGAGCTTGTAAAGTTAAATGTGACTGTGATGTTTGAGCTTTAGCGCTTGTTTTTAATTTGTGCAGTCTGACCAGTAACATTGGCGATTGTGGTTGAGGCACAAATGCAGTCAAAGGCAATACAGGCTTTGATCCATGGTTGTCAGCTCGCATTAATGTTATTCTGCACTTCCTGGTGTTGTAGCTGACAGATGTGTTCACACTTGGCAACAGTCAGTGTTATCACTCCCTTCAGTCATCTAAATGATACAGGCCCAACATGATTGTGCAATGGTCATACGTCCCAATACTTTTGTCTATATGATGTGCTTACATAAGAATGAGCTGAGCGAGCTTCACTGAAAAGCACCACGTGTCAATCTTCTTGGCTAATGTGGATTTCATTCTTCAACACAAAAGCATGAAATCACAGTATCTGCTTTGTTATGGCTGGGTGCACGTGGCCCCGCAAAGATAATCCGTGAAAAGCAGTGCTTTGATTGGAAATATTTCCTGGATCTCTGTTCCTGTGGTTGTCATTTGAGACTGTTTGTCACCAATGAGATTATCACGCCTGTGAGTTGGAGAGACAAATATTACATGACATCAGCTGTGCTGTGAAAGGACCTCAGCTTTCTGATGTTTGATATTGTGAATCTCTGACATGACCTGTGACACTGGGGATGAAATCAATTTATTTTCTGTTTGGCTGAATACAACCGCCGAAAGCCTGAGATCAAGCTGGCTCAAACCTGGGTCACAGATTTTTTTCTCTTATGGCTCTTTACTTGAATAACCTGTGACCTCCGGTGCTTCCTGGGGCGGTTTCTCTGGGCTTGGGTGAAGCAGCGAGGATGAGTCAGCAGCTTTCAAACCTAACAGCCGTACTGACCTAAAGATGATGGTCAGAGAGCGTGTTGTTCCAGGTATCGCTGCACAGAACACGCAGTAAGAAAGGATTTCAAATTGATACAAAGTTATCACTGGCAAATATTTTATGAAAGGCAAACAGTAGAAATACTTTAAAAGTACCTCACCGGATGGGCGATGAAACAAGAGCAAACCTGTGAACTTGTTTCATTGCCAAACGCAGCACCTTGCCATTTGACGCTGTTGTCCGACTCAACTCCAGGTGTTCATGAACACGAACTGAAGCATGTGAGATGTGGCTAGTGATTACACAAGCTGTGAAGAAAAGCAGTTCCAGTTGGGACGAGCTAATGAATGCATTCGTAGCTGCAAACAGTGCAGTCCTTTTTCCTATCCACATGCCAGTGATGTGCCACAGACCCGGCAAAGTGACTCTTACACTTCAGCCTCCCCCTGCTTGTTCTGCTGCTTGATTAAATGGCTGATTAAAACACAGGGGAGGGAGGAAACACCCACGGACATGGCACAGCACATGGCATCAGGCATCTACATGCTCTTCCTGTCTACTTGACTCAGTGCTGTGCTTCAACTCACTAAGGTGACTGATCAATCATTAACTGTTGCTTTGTGGAAGACAGCGGCGTCCAGACTACATACACTGCATGGCGGGAACTTTCTCAGGCACACTCCCACCCTGCTCTTAGATCATCGTGATCTGTTGAATATTATTACACATGCAGTTCTATTAAGTATTAAACTGAGGTGGAGGCGGGAGGCTTTCAGTGTTCTTAATTCTTGTTTTTGTCTGTGCCAGTACACATTCACACACACTATGTTTAGATTGGAAATGTCAAAATGGAAAGTATTAATGTTTAAACGAATTTCTACCCTGCCAAGAAAAACATTGTGAGCCCAAACTTTGATTATTGGAAGACAATTTGGTCAATCTGAAAACATGAATGTGGGCTCTCAAAGCCCCCCAAACTCAGTATGCAGTACAAAATGTACAGTGAAAAGAAAAAAAAAAAGATGAATTCTCCATTTATACTAAAGCACTAAATGTGTTCAGGGCACATTGCTGTCTGTCCAGTATCTCTCGGGCAATTGTAAATGCCCCAAGAACAATACAGACGCACTCGAGGCAGATGCTGAAAAGGTGTAAATCCATCCTTGTCTCAAAGATGCATACGTTATCTTTACTACCTACGTCAATGCAATTTACAGCTTTTGTCTGACCGTAAAGGCAGCTGGAACTGCACTGAAATTGCTGCCATTCTACCTGTCAATTACAAAGCAACTGGAACAAAGCTGCTTCAGGAATCAACATATAATTTTACTGACCCCTGATTGGTTCAGACATTGAACAATCTTCATTGGTGATACGCCTTTGATCGGTACGGAGAACTTTTGTCTTGCTTGTAATCCGTCCAGACGATTCGCTCATGTGTTTATGGATAGCAATTATTAGTTAAACTGTTCACTGTTGTACCTGAAGTTCCTTTTAATGCATTTTAGGCATTACCTCACAGCTTCAAGTGCACTGCCACCACTCTCCACTCTGAAATGAGGCTGCAGATAGCCTCAGAAATCCTTTTTTAATGCAGAATTGTGTGTCATGTTTTTTTAAGGGTGACAGAAGAACACTTTATGGTTTTATTTCTCCCTATCTATCAAGGGGACATCACCTCATGTGTCCAGTGTGGACAACAGGGATCCAGACACAGACAAAGCATTGGGACACTCATCTTCATGGGTCTGTTCCTCAGGGTTCGGGCTCGGCCCCTGACTTCCAGTGAAGGGAAATCTTAATGCTTCAGCATACCAAGACATTTTGGACAATGCTATGCTTCCAACTTTGTGGCAACAGTTTGTTGAAGGCCCTTTTCTATTCCAGCATGACTGTGCCCCAGTGCACAAAGCAAAGCTCCATAAAGACATGGTTGGATGAGTTTGGTGTGGAAGAACTTGACTGGCCCACACAGAGCCCTGACCTCAACCCCATCCAACACCTTTGGGATGAACTGGAACGGAGATTGTGAGCCAGGCCTTTTGGTCCAACATCAGTGTGTGACCTCACAAATGCTCTACTGCATGAATGGGCACAAATTCCCACAGAAACACTCCAACATGTTGTGGAAAGCCTTCACAGAAGAGTGGAAGCTGTTAGAGCTGCAAAGCTGTATAGAATGCAATGTCAAGTCACTGGTGTCCTAATACTTTTGTCTCTCTCTATACATACACATTCAATAAAATAGACTTGAAACAAAACTCAGACCCTTTAATACATATATCATAAATACTGTGCATAATGGGACCAGGCTGATTTCTTCGGAGGCTTTGCATGAAAGCACTCCACAGGTGTACACGTGTGCCTGACTTATGGCAAAATATACATTTCATCCTGTTCCATCTCAGCCAGATGCTGTGCTTGAAACACCACACAGGCGTACAGTAAATCAGAGAAAACCCACAGACACACTGACATCACCTCACAATAGGCAGGTAATATCTGGAGCATAGGAAAATTAAATTCATTCCACAGTGTAGTAAGAAGAGCAGGGTTGTAATCCACAGTGATAACAGAAGCCATTTGAAAAGACACACAGAAGTGATTGGAAACCGCTGTCCTCATACATATGTAATGTCATACGACAGTGGCGATGGGACTAAATCATGTTGATACCACACGATACCTGCAGATGTAAAAGAGGGGAACTGCATGCTCATGTTGAACTCCGAGTGTGTGTGTGTGTTATTGTTACTGACAGCATGAGAAAGAACTGAATATTAATCAGACCGAGAAGCCTGTCGGTCTCATTTTCTCATTTCCATGACCACATCCTCATCTAAACTTCAATGAATTCAATCAGGAAATGGAGAAGCACCATCTTACGGTTCAGCCAAAACGACTCCATCTCCGTGATCGGTTGTGTACTCACATCAGCCCAGATGTTTCCAGCAACAATGCTAACGGTACATTTCTTTTCTTTGCGTCCACTTTAGCTTCTTGGGGAGTCAGACGGCAAATCCAGCAAACGTTAAGAACAGAATTTTAAAACATTACTGTGAACATCTCTGCCTGTCAGATTTTCAGCAACAATGGCAGATATTCAACAACAACAACAACTCCCATGATCCCACACTGCTTCACGACACCAAACCACCTCTTTTGTTTTATATCATTTTGATTGACAGGCTGCTAGCAGCAGAAATTACATGTTGTGCATTTAAGCAATATTTCATATCTTTTGTTATTGATTTGATTTTCAGGTTGTAGCTAAAAAGGTGGTGAGCATCAGCCAACAAAATGCAGTCTGAGGTCTTTGACTTTTCTGTCAAAGTTAAAAGCTGAATCTAATTCGATTTCCTGGATTGGATTAGATTCAGATTCAGTAAGTGGATTCAGCACAGGATTTTGATTTAATACAAATGCTACCAAATCCTGACCCTGCCTCATGGAGAGCAGATCCCAGTCCCTTTTCACAGCAGGCATTTTGACTTGTAGGTGTTATTACTGACATTCATGACGACTCTATTCATTCTATTCAGGCATCCCGGTAAGCCCCGACAATGTGACAGTGAGCCAGCACGAACAACACCAGCACCCTGAAACTGAAGCAGCTAAAACCAATTCAGCCATCAATCATTTCATTACTCGCAAGTCATCATAAAGCCATTTCAGTCTTTCCTGAAACTTGAGACAGATGGCACTTACAGGGACAATAGTGAGATTTTTCCCCAGAAATAAATGAACCCGACGGGACAAGTAAAGCTGCGTCCCATCGTACCGTATTACGCTGCAGATTATAGAGTAGAAACCAGGTAGTCTGTGACAAATTACATTTTTAAATCAATCCCTTTGGCCTGTACACTTTCACCTGGAGCCATATGGCCTCACTGCATAACTCCTCTACTTCACTGTAATCCTTTATGACACCACTTCATACACCATCCATTTAGAGTCAACCACCAGACACACTGAGGCCTAACTCTGACCATGTGTACATGGCTGTGTGTAGCTACAGTATTTCAAATGCAGGGGGTGGAGGCAGGCGCGGGTGGGTGCTACCTCCACCCTCTGCCGGTTCTCCTTTCTCCCCCTCATCTCCCTTGTTAACGCCACACCTATCAGTCCCGCCAAGGCTGAGCAGATGGGACAGTCGACGGCTTCATTCTTGGCCACCACTGTTGGAAAATCAGAGGGGGAGACGAAGAGGGAAGGTTGAAGTGATGGGAAAGCCATGTGTGGAATATTTGACCATCCGTGCACTCTGAAGGCCTCAAATGGCTCATGAAAGACAAAACTTGTTAATGTGCATTTGCAAGAGCGTGTAAGCGTACATGTGGATGTGTGCGTTTGAGCCCCAACACACTGGGGGCGCTAGCCAGCGGTGGTCTGAGGCTTTACCTTCAGCCGCTCCACAGTGAGCACATAGTTGGTAATTGGGACGGGAGCGACTACTAAATGTCACCGTGTGCTACTTCCAAGTTTTCAAGGAAATAATGGGACAAATAGAGGATGAGTGGAGTTTGTCTGCAGTCACACCACCTGAGGGTCACTGAGCAAGGGGACAGCACAGCTACACAGCCACACTAAAATAAAATGAAAAGCTCCACTGATGTGCGACGTCCTTTTTACTGCTTCTCTCCTTTGATGTTGCACTGGAAGTTTGTTGCACTCAGCAGCGCAGCTCACATTTGTTGGCGAATATAAAACCGTCCCCAAGTCCCCTTGACGTTTTATCAACATCTATATTTAAACGTGTCCTTGGATCTGCTGGTCCTTGTTTGGTCTTTATCATTAATAGCGCTCTGCAATCTGGCCATGTCCCAGTGTGCTTTAAAAAAGCCGTACATTTAAGAAAACAAAAATCTCTTTCCCAATGAAAAACTACAAGTTGTTTTCCTAAAGGGTTTAAAATAAAAAGGAAAAGCAGCTGACCTGAACGCAAACAGCCACAAAAGGTTTCACAGCAGCTCTCCTGGCAACATACACACTCCTGATGAACCTCAGCAAAGCTTCTGACGCTGTTCATCATGAGCAAAGAGAACACGTGAAGTTAGAGACTTGTTGGTGGGCATCTCTTGTGTTCCAGTCTACTTTGCTCTCTGCAGATTTAAATAAGCTGATCCACAGCACCAGTGACACACCAGACAGCAAATGAAATGGGTCTGTTTCGACTTGTAGTAAAGCTCAGAAATCCCAGATGTTATATTTGTGAGCAGGCCTCGACTCTTGACCAGTGCTGTCACTCTTGTTCTTATCACTGTGGAATATAAACTCCATCGTTTTACTTCCCAACGCAGAGTTCTGTTACTCGGTGGGGTGTATACCGAGACTGGCTGAAGAAGGTCCCACGTCGCACGGTCAGACTGTTACACCTTTCACAGTTTCTTTACAGCAAAGTGTTTCACATAAGACAAAGTGATCGGGGGCAGAAAATAAAGATGGAAAATAAAACCCACATGATAAGAGTGAAGCTAATAGAAAAATAAAACAGAACACTTAATAACAGACTTAAAGTACACACAATCCATGAAGGTTACATTGCAAGTTTAAGTCAAATTTCCAATGTAGCCCGCACAGACTGAAGCCTGTGGGGATGTGTGCCTGATTAGAGCTCAGTAATGTGATGGGGAGACAGGTGGTGGTGGTGGTGGTGGTGGTGAGTCGGGCCTTGCTGTCACTGATGCTATATGACTTCTCTCTCAGCTGATGAGATCTGGTCACCGTGGCTCGTCACTCAATTCACCCTGACACACACACACGAGCCAGACTAATTGAGCGTCACCACCCCTGTGCCCTTCCAATTACACGTTCACTGCAGAGATGGGAAAAATAAATCTAATGTGTGCGTGTGTGTGTGTGTGTCAGGTTGTGTGCCTGAACTGTGCCCTTGCAGATGTTGGCATGGTATGTACCGGGGGGGTTGTAGGGTCAGCAGAGGCCCTGAAATCTTTGACAGTCTGGAGTCAAAGCTTTAATTAATACAGCAAAATCAGTAAGTGCCATCTAAAAACACAACTAACACAGACCTGCAGGAAAGTTCGTGATGAAGGTTTAGTTTCCATTGAAACTGAGGTGGTAATTATGGCCACTCCATTGTTTGAGACTGCACTCTGCGGTGCTGTTGAAGTGTTTACTCCGATTGTGCAGGCCCAGCGATAACCCACGACAGGCCAAAATACTTTCTATTTACTGCCAAACATCCAGTCACATGCACATGTACAGTCAACGCTACGTTATTTTGTCAGTGTAGACGCCTGCTCACAAATTTGCCTCATTATATGTTAAAACACCAAGGCCGTCAGGATGCTACAGAACTTTTATATTGAGTGTTTTTTGAAACGTATTTATATTTAAATGAACTGTTTTAGAACACCTCCAGCAACAAAGAGAACAATCACCCAACACAATGCATAGAGGCCCAAATCACTGGCAGGGATGTGTGACAAACAACAGTGGAAGACCATGCGGTAAATGAAAGCCGCACTATCGCGACAAACAGGCAGATGCCATTGATTGAGTCGTGCACAGCTGTTCCTTAGTGGCTCTGTTGACGGTGCCAAGATGAGTCTGAACCAGGCTACGTGTAATCTGTAAATCTGATGGAAAGAGATCTGTCAGAGGGGAACCTTTCAAGAACGGGTTTGCAGATCCCTGAGCACGATCACAGGAAACTCTATCCCTTTCAGAGTGAATGAGTTAACCATACCTTGGGAACAGTTCGATTCGCTAGCCGGATGTTATGTGTGGGATTGATTTACCACATCAGAACGGAGCACAAGACTAAAGCATCCTGACCGGAAAGAAAGCGCCGGCTGTACTCATGCAGACAAACACACACACTGTGTACACACCGAGAAAGGACACTCGCACGTCTTCAAGTGCATCCACACTCTACATACGCATGTCGTCATTTACATTTGTGTCATAGAAACATGCTGCTTCATTCAGGGCATCAAAAACACACGTTTTAACTTGGTTGAAAAATTTCAGCTTAATGTGAGGGTATCCGACTTCCTATGGAAGCCCATTTCTGCCAACGTCATGGAGAAAATAAAAGTTTTCATTTAATTGGTAGTCAGTATTTTAAGATTCTCATTATTTAAACTGCCCTTCATAGACTGAAATGAAAACAGAAAGTGGAGGGAAATGACAGGGAGTTGTTGGTCACTTTTTTCAGTGCTTCACACACATAATTGTCACTTGATGCGTTGTTCTTGACTTGAAGTTTTTTATTCCTCTTTGCACTCTTGTGTTATTGCTTTTTGGGCTCTGAAAGCTACCAAAATTCAGGCAACCTGTGTAGTGTTGTGCTTCAGAATCCTGTTGTAATGATATCCCATATCCTTCACAGTGTGGTGAACCTTGCCCCTTTCATCACCAACACCAACCAATACCAACATGCCAGCTTGTCAGCTGTGTGTACTGACAGCCATGTTTGTTATTTCCATTCAGTGGGATATTGTTAGGTTTCTCCTAATGAGTGAATGACATGAGGCAGCTGGACACATTAGCGATGATAAAGATGCTCTTTCACAATCACAGCAATGTTTTGGATTGGGTATTCGACAGCACCCACAGCAGTGAGCAGTAACTTCTGCAGTGGGGAGCCTTTTCAGACTGAGGTATGTTTGTGAGAGCCAGTGATTAGGAGGTAGTAATTCTAGAGAGGGCAGGGACTTTAGCATGGCAGTCTGGCACCAGGGGCCAACAAAAAAGACTGGAGCAGGAGGCAGAAGTAAAAGAAAAAAAAAATGTGGTCAAGGCTTTAGTGACCAATGATCTCAATGAAACATGAAAAAACAAAAGCAAAAGGAAAAAGAACAGGAAGCAAACAAACCAAAGAAATAAACTGTAAGAAAAAAAAAATCCCACAGCCACGCAGCAAGCTGCTACCAGCAAGTTTCCCACAGTCATTGTCCAAGGGGCTTTATGTAGGCTGTGCCTCCTGGCCACACCCTAATTGGACTAAACCACTGCAAGAGGGAACGAATGCAACACCAAAACCTGATCCCAACAGGAACATAACAAATAACTGAAATGAGAAACATTTAAATGCTAACAACATCTCAAAGTGAACAACTAGTGATGATCTCTTTTCCCCAGGATGAACTTAAGCTCTTCAGCCCTAAAGGAGCCCACAGTGTCTGTCCACACAGACTGATGGGTCAGGCAGACTTGAACCACAAACACACAGGCAGAAAAGGGAAAAACAACATTTAGAGAGCATCACAGAAAACATCACCGAGGTTAACACATGGTGCACAAACAAGCATAACCTGCTTAAGGAAAACCTGTTTCATTTCGTATTTTACTGATTAAATTAGTAACAAACCACCTAATTGATGACTCCACCTGGCTCCTGATCCCTAACTGGGTACAGCTGGTTTGACTAATCCTCATGACAGTGGAGTTGCTAGGGGAAATGAACTGAATCTGGGCAGGTGAAAAGGTGTAGTGGAAATCTTTTCACTCTTGTGTTTGTTATGCAGGAAATGCGTAGGAACACACTGTAACATGTAATCAGGCAGCGAGAATGAAAGCTGAACCCAAATGCACAGCAGCATCCTGAAGCTGGGAGGCTAAGAAAAGGTCAGTTTAGACCCACTTATATGAACATTAAGCTACTTTACTCTGCTCTAAGTATGAGTCACTCATAAGGTCAGCATGCGAGCTTATGTGTATGTTCTCATTACACTGTATGTGAAAATAGATCCTGCCTCAAAGGATGAAAGGTAAGACAGACCACCCACAGCCCACTGAGGCAGGGAAGCTCGCCAAAAAATCTAAAGAAGCCGTGATAACCTCAGTGTGTTTATCAAACGGAGGCTGAAATTTTATAATGAACGTTCAGTAAACACATCAAAATGTCAGATATGAGCACATGCCAACATCAGCCATAACAAGATCAGTATTTGCAGTAATTGGCCCCCTTATTGTAAACACTGAACTGCGTGCCACAATGCAGAAATCGTGTTTGGTCAAAACAATGCGAGCAGAGGAGGGCGGAGGTTACGCTAACTAATAGGCAGATGGGGAGAACTGCACCGTATGTGAGGCGAAGTAAAAGCAAATTTAGTGGAAGATGGAAGAAAGTGAGAATAATTGCAGACTCCAGCCAGAACTGCTGCGTTGGTTCATTAAGGCAGGTAGAATCGGCTGCTGCTGCAACTGTTTGGCTTTAAACGCTGTCATCTTCTAATGGCGATCACCTCTGTTACTCTCTGGTCGGGCACGTTGGCTTTTCTTCTGCTTGTCTCAGCACAAACCGAACCATGAATGGAGGACAGAGAAGAAAAGAAACTGATTTGGGGGCATTAAGGTTAGTTAAGAGAACTGAGGAGTGCCCTGCTACACAAAACCATGTTCTAATCCTCAGACTCTGATGTTAACATTTTGGTTAAACTGCATCCACAGCTCAAAGAAATAATATGATGAAATGTTTTGTTTTGTTATGAGCTAATTTTCTGGATTAGAGCAAAAGCAAAACATTTTTCAGATTCCATATTTCATACAATAGAACCTCATTTTCACTGTTTCCTGGCAACACTAAGATAAAAATGGCTGAAATCCACATTAGGTCAAAAGGTATTTCCCTAATGAGGTTTATTTTGGGTGGAGGTCTGTGTGAGCACGCGCGTGTGTGTGTGTGTGTGTGTGTGTGTATGAGGTGATGTCGGCCTTGTCTTTGACGTCTCCTACCATTGCGGCTGCTCATTAAAATGACAAATGTGCAGCACAAACAATTGATTATCGCTGCTTTATTGTTTGTGTGTAATGTCCCTGTTGGTGCAGAGAATCGGTTTGTTACGAGAGCTTGTGTCTCCGCACCACAGCTAAAGTAATTGAAGAGGATAAACTGTCAGCGTGTGCACTGGAACACAATGCAGTGATAGAAATGGTGTCCCTTGCTGATGCTGCTTCACACACACACACACACACACACACACACACACACCTAGCAAACAGAAACACGAAGACACTTGCGAGGCATTGTGAGCGAGCTCTGTGGGAGGTTTTATTAAAGGCAAACTTACTTTTGAACATTTTCTCCCCAAGCTGGTGCAATACCTGCGATTGCTCCATTTGTCTTATTTACTGTACATCAGCCTTATTCACTCTGCCCACTAAACAGTCTTAAAGTGAGTAAATGTGCCCATAATTCACTGCTAGTGCTGCTTTCAAAGACTGGGGATATTCCCTCGTAGTGCCTTCCTTTGCTCTTACACGATGAGAGATGAAAGAGCAGAAGAAATAAACAAAGGAAAGACAAAGAAATGAAACAAGGGAGTGCAGGAGAGGAGGGAAGTGCTAACATAAATATCATAAACATAAACTATAGGGGCAAAACTGTGCTGGTGTAGTTGTCATATATTTACCATAACACTCCTCTGAACAGTTATTTCAATAAGCTAATAAACTTCCTACCTACAAAACATGAAAATAAACCCCCTTGAACTGAGCCCAGTCCATGATGGAAAATAACATCTGATAACATTATGGCAAAAATTTCTGTGTGACTGAGAGGCCTTTATGGACTGGAAGCATCTGCAGTATATCTTAGTGTTTTTTTACTGTTTCTTTTTACCGGTGCAGATGGAGTTCACCTTTTATCTGCATTATAATATTTGTGTTTTCAAATGACATGCTGCACTTTGCTAAACGAAAACAGTGCTTTGAGCTAAATGCTAAAACACAGGTGTAATGTTGACCTGGTTCTCAGTGCAGTACAGCTGAGGCTGATGAGAATGGAATGTCCTTAAGCTTGTGGCAAATACTCAAGATCGACGACATGCAAGCTCCCCAAAAGTGAAGCCAAAACATCTGGATCGGCCTCTGGCGGCCGGCCTCCACAAGGCTGGTGGAGTGGCAGAAAATGGAAATACTCAAGTAAAGTACCTCAACATAGTATTTAAGTACAGTAGTTGAGTAAATGTACTTAGTTACACTCCATAATTAAATGATAGCATGCTGAAATGCTAAACATCAGCATGTAAGCATTTTAGTGTTTAGCTCAAAGCTCGGCACAGCACGGCACACAAGTTTCCTTTACCCAGGATGACCCGCCCTGCTCTGCATCCGATTGGCCGACCCTCATATTCTTGCCCTAACCTGAAGCAATCATTGGTCATCGTGCTTATGACCGGGCAGGCCGTTCCATCGCCCTGTTAGGAAAAGGAAACTGGCTTACAGTACAGCTTCATGAAAATGCTGTACTCTTAGTGTTGTTCAGTGAACAATGGCTGGTGGTGGACACAAGGACTCATCCTTTCACATGACCATTAATATCTGCACATTATTTCTGACATCGTCCCTCCAGTCCTGCTGCTTGCTTGACCAATAGAATCAAAGGTAAAAAAGAAAGAGATGGAAAGAACAATGAACCAAAAGATCTCAGAAACAAAGGAGACTCGGGAAGAAAGAGTGCAGTGGTCAAAAAAGAGAGGTGTAGAAAGTGCTTCTTTCTCTGGCTTACACCTCATTTCCTTCCCTCATCTCTCTTTTCTCAGTTGTCTCTCTGTCTCTGTTCTCACTCTCTCCTTTCTTTCACTTCAAAGAGAGGCTGGAATTACAGGCTGAAACAGACGGCCTTGCAGCTCATTCATAATGAATGAGGGCCCAGTTTAATGACTGTGTCCACTCAGAGACAACCCTCACCGCCCCACTCCTCCACCTCCTCCTCCTCCTCCTCTACCTCCTTGCCCAGGCTCAGGCCTCTGAACGTGGGCTAATGATGTCACCTTTGGCTCCCAGGGGAAGGCAGATAAGCCCCATTCCTCTGTTTGCTTTAATTATACATATGATAAATGCCTCCATCCAGCTGACAGATCATCAGGATGGGACTGTCTGTCCGCTACTCCAGCTCATACACAAGCGACCAGCAGTGAAAGCAGAAAGGCGGCCGGCTGAACAAGAGAAACAGAAAAGGAGAAGGAATCTGTCAGTGTGTGCCGAGCGCAACAGATTGACAGATGAGGGTGTGAAAAGAGAGAAGTAAAGCAGAAAGAGGTGTAGAGAGCGAATCTATCACTTTAATGACCAAGTGCTGCCTTCTCTGTTCTTTAGAGGACGATCGGCACAGTGACCTGCCTGCTGTTAGCGTTAGCTTCCAGTGACGGATGAGCCGTCGGGATGAAAAGCGCTGACAGAAGTCTAAGCACTAATTTCGCCCCAGCAGACAACAGTACAGTATGGTACTGAATGTGGCAGTCAATCTGCAGGAATTTTAGGACTTTTGTGAAAAATGAGCTTCATGCTTGCTCTACATGGCACATGAAAAATTCAATAGGGAACTAAATGTTCTGTTGACTACCTCAGTGTTGCAAGGGTCGTGAATTTTATGTAGTTTTATTTATTTTTTTTTTGTGGGAGAGTCAGTGCAGACTCATCCAGTGGTGTTAGAAATGCTTCAGAAAAAAAGAAGAAAAATGAAATGATTTATAAGCCACGTGATGCCGGGCTTTTCCACCTCAAAGTTATTGTGGACGAGCGCTGTGATTGGTTGTGCATATGCTTGATATATCACATTGTGGTAATTCAGAAAGAAACAGGTTTCCTGCCACCTAATTAAATAATCATCAGTTGTACAAGCGTGTGTACAGCAATGTGGATGAATTAGGCAGCTCTGCCTGAAACACAATTTTTTTTTTTTTTTGCCATTGTTGATTTATCTCCATTTGCATGCAGCCACGGCTGTGAACATGCTCCTATAATGACTTCATTTGGGTCCTGCCGTGGCCCAGGTGCTGCTAAATGAGATTACACAGCTGGTTATTCCAGAGGTCCCAGTGAAGAGGCTCAGCCTGTAAAGGAGGTCACATCAGAGGAACGTTAATTGACTGATTGGACTCCTTAAGAGGGTCTCCATCATCAAAGACACGGTGTCACGTAGAGCATGCATCAGGAATGATGGAGGAGAAGCTCTTTAATTCTTCTGGCTTTGCTGAAGTGTTTCATAGCCTTCTTTTCTTGTCATATGTTGACTCTCTGCTCTGAGGCCATTATGTCAAGGCTGTTTGATCGTATCTTTCTTGTTTCTCTCGGGGCTTTTGTCTTTTCTTTTCCATTGCACCAAACATTACAGATTTGATGTTGATGAATGACAAAATAATTCTCATATAAACTCAAATTCTAATGATGAGTGAAAATGGTGACACAAGTCTGAGTCCAAATTATAAATCAGTAAACTGATCAGATAGGAAGTCACATCTGGGAGATTTGTTAGCTCAAAAATGGGAAGGTATGAGTCATTATTATAAGATGAGAATTTCAAGAATATAACAGTTAGAAGAGCCAAATTAACAGTTTAATTGTTTTAGCATGATGTCAGTCTAGATGAGTTAAACTAAGTTTGACTAGCAGAGTGCTTTTTGCAGTTTATGGCTTCTGCTAAACACTTAAAGTTGCCACTTGTTTGTCATCTTAGTTCACTTGCTTGTTCTCTTATTCACAAATTTATGAAGACAAAATTCTCCAAGCAAGACTTCCTGTCTAAGCATGTTAGCATCATTCTTGTAACTTCTTGCCTCTTCATTCTTCAATATTTGAGATTTTGCCCCTGAATGTTTTAAGAATGTGGAGTTTGGAGAGGATCAAGGCTGACTGACTTTTCTGTTTGTCATTTGCCAACAGAAATGTATCTATTTTAAACAGACCACTTAAAAAAAGCATATGGACTCGATGGAGCTTTGAACCAAGAATTTTAAACTTTGACCCATATTGCATTTCCCGCTACGCCGCCTCAGAAAAGTGCTTTCAGATATCAATCTCCAGGCAAAACAAATCAACAGCCACACAAGCAATGACACACAGCTGCACAACAAAACCAAACAATCAGTCTCTATTTTGGTCTGCGGCTGCAGCAGATTGATTCGCAGCAACATCTGAGATGGTTACATGCGACCTTTCCTCTTCACTTCTTGGCTGATGATAAACATGGTCGTCAGGTAGGCCCCCTCTGACCCCTCGAGAGCTCATATCCTTTTGAACACTGAGACTGATTACCCTGGAGAACACACACACACACACACACACACACACACACAAACACACACTTTGTGGCCTTGAGGGAAATGAGAGCAGCTCACTCTGTCTTGTCTTCTGGCTTGGGACAGGTGGGCTCGTTTGCCAAATCCCACCTGGCTCATTCACTGTGGCTGATCAGGGGCCATAAACTTCTGTGTGTGTGTGTGTGTGTGTGTGCGAAGCTGAAGTTCAATGTTGCTCTCTACAAATGACTTTGAAACAATGTTCTCTTACCTCCAGAGATGGTGGATGTATAAAACTGATGGTGTATATGACCCTCATGTGATGCCGTGTTATTTGATGCGAGTTGGGTTTATACAGTCACCATCTCTAAAGAACAGAAACATATTTCCCCACTTCCTGTCTAATGTACTTGTTTAAAACACTTTGTTGCAGTGGTTTTGAAAAATAAACTGTATTATACTGAGTGTACTCAGTTTTAGCAGCTGTTTTGTCACTGTAATAAGTGTTCGGATGTACTGATAAATGTGAAATCAGCAAAAGAGTGGAGAGCGTCACGCAGGCAAGCAGGAAAGAGTACGAAGCAGCCACACATTGTGCAACGTCGTTAACACGCCCACTCTCTTTCTGCAAATGACACCTGGGCTCAATCAGACACTAAACTTTGTACGAGGGTTACAGTCCAGATCACCTGATTCTCAAACTCAGCTCCTCTGAGTGATCTCAGGAAACACCTGAGCTTTTGTCCAACACCTTGTTTTAAATGTCATTTATTACTAATGTCAAGGTGTCCACAACCAATGTGCTAATTTAGCAAGGTGAATTACTCAAATGACACCCAGCAGCCAATCAGAATGTGGCCATTTGGGATTCACCCAGACCACAGTATAAGAAGTCTTAAGTTTCTCAAAGAGACAGCAAGAAAAGCAAATAAATTAAACATCAAAGATTTCAGAAGCCTGAAAGAAATCTCTGTTACTTTGGGGCTGTATGATCAAATGCATCTCTCAGGTATTCCGAGAAACATTTTGGATAACAATATAGTGCGTATTAAATCTGCAGTCCTGTTAATAACCCAGTGATGTGCAACTGTTGTGTCGGTGTCTTCTGGGACTGTGAAGGTGAGCACGTGTTTAACCCTGAGGTGGCAAATGTTGCCATTGTGTTGAGTGGAAGTAAAAAGTAAAAAGAAGAAAAAGCTGCCTGTTGAATTATTGAAAGCATGGGGGGATGGGTTGCTTCAAGAACAAAAGAGTCCCTTTAGATAAATGCCACCTCGACCCGCTTCCCCTGAGAGGATGTTTGTCAGCCAGCCTTCCCACAATGCACCTGGATGCACACAAGCTCATACAGATACAAACAGACTACACTGAGGGCAGAGAGGTTCACATCCACAAGGTTTCCATGGATGAAAGCCGCTTCACCAACAGATGGTGACGATCGATGCTGTGTGTTCAGGTCCTCATTCCTCTTGTTAAAAGGTGGAAAATAAAGTTGATTCATCGAAGGAACTCACCCACAGCTGATGTCCTATGATGCTGCAAAGCTCGTCTGACAGTCCCGAAGCCTTTGTGGATGTTTGTCCACTGAAACTTAAGTACACATTTTCACGTGTTCAGCACAATGTTGTTAGATTTCTGTTGTAACCACGGCTCATCATCAGAGCTGAAGGACAACATGTCTGTCAATGAGACTCTTCTTGTTCTTCAGACTTCCTTTCCAATGTTCCTTTTCGATGATCAAAGTAAAGAGAGAAACACCAACTGTATGTTAGTGTTTCTCTGCGTCTCATTTGTTGTGGGATTTAAACTGTGGAAAGCCTAAAGTTGAAGACAGCTCCAGGTTTAATGTTCAAAGGTTTTTGCACTTAGCAGTTGTGGAGAAGAAAAGCTCAAAGTCAGTGCATGTGCTGTCAGTGGTGAGACTTTTTGGCACTGTGTGTGGAGCTGGATTAAAGATGTCATCTTTATGGACACGATAAGCGCCATGAAACTGGCATGTAGGAGAACTGATCTAACCCATGGACTAATCAAACACATTACCGACGCCTCTCCTCAGCTCTAAACAGACACAATGGGTGCTTTAGTTTAAAATTCACATTTTGATGTGATAATGTTCACTAGATAAAAAGTCAGAGAGAATCAAAACCTGTTCATCCTGAGGGGGACATGAATGGCTGAATCAGACAGAAACTGGACACTGAAATGTTTCATGACAACAGAACACAGTGAAAGTGCGGTAATGTCAAACATGCTGTATGTTCACAAACCACTGTGGATGAATTTACAGGAATGAAGTAGCAAAAACACACCAAGCTGTGTTTTCCAAACCTGTTTGACGAAGGGGAAATGTTGGACCAGTTCAGCTGATCAATCAGAACTTTAAACTCATTTCAGATGAAAACCTAAACTCAGGTTTTTCTTGTTTTTTTTTTATTTCTTTTTAGTATGATTATTTTTGCGTCACATACATTTTGCAAAACATTTTTTTGAAAATAAAAATAACAAGAAGATTTTGTGAATGAAGGCCATTTTGTCCATTATGTTCTTCCTGTTCATTAAGTCTAGAGAAGAACGATGGTCAGTGTTCCGCTTCCTGCTGTGCAGAGCACATTAAGCTCTGTTTGTAAGGTCAGTTCTGATTTCACCCTCACAAGCACACAAAACTTTCAAAGATGAGAGCTTGAAAAAGAGAAACAAAGACATTTTCTTCTGTCCGGAAATCTGATGGCTGAAATACAGCTCGCAGCAGGAGGGGAGGACAGAGGGTAAACACAGGGAAGGTCCAGAGTTGCTTCTCATTTTCTCCCCTTCTTTCATCCCTCTTTCTCCAAATCCCCCACCCGCCTCCATGTCTTGTTTTGGCTAATCTTCACAGGCCACGGTGGTGGCGAGGAACTGGTGGGGGGGTGGGTTCAGTGAAGAGACCCCAGAAGGACCCCGTGGCCAGAGAGCCCCCCCTGTAATCTATAGTCCTTCAGCTTCCTTGAAGGATTGATCCGCCACTCGCTTCCTGGCTGCTCCCAAAATACGTCCCCCTGCGAGCTTCCTGTGCATAATTGTCCCCAGCTGTAACACTGGCGATAAATGGGGCCATGGAGACAACAGATTTGTAATTTTGGGGTGAGAGTGAAAAGGAAGAAAATTGGTAACAGGCCACAGAAATTAGCATTCTTTTAGCTTTAGAGGGCATTAAACATTAAATAGCTGCAAAGTCCCCTAAGTATTGGAGGTCTTTGGAGAGAGGGTGGTGGGGAGGGGGTTGAGATCAGAGCTTCAGAGGGTTTTTGTTTGGGCCACAGATGGTTGGTTTCTCCAGACTATGTACCTCCTGCAGTGTTTAGCCCAAGAGATACGGCAACTGTGTATTATTGATGCTTGTTTGGAAGGTTTTGCTGTGCTTCACTGGCTTTCGCTTATCAGCTTTCATGTGTCCATTTCATTGCAGCTTGTCGGTGAAAGGCTTCCACACAATGGTGAGCACAGAAAAGGCACATGTCGCCTACAGTCTAACAATATAAACACAGCCAAGGCTCACCCAAAAGTAATAGCTTTTCGGCTTTCAAACAGAGATGTCAGTAATGTAAATGATTAGATGGCTCCATTCAAACACGGCGGGACTGTAGAGAAAGAGCCACAAAGCGGCCACATTATTTGTGTCCTGCTTTGGGAGAACAGTGTAACTGCTGGAGCACAGAGGTGAGCCGGAAAATAACATAAAGGAAGGAGAGCATCCTCTCAGCCTCAGCGATCATGACTTTAAAAACCTCCGCTCAGTGGCCACTTTATACGCATGTAAAATTTAATGCAGTCTCATTCAACATCTGTCATAAATTTTACCTTTTTAAAGGTGATAATGTTAAAATTCCCTTCCAGACATGTTTTAAAGTATGTTTAAAAAAAAAAAACCTCTGCTAGGATAATATTTTGTTCAACATGGTTTTCCCAGTTACATTAACACATGCATTATTACTTCTGCAAAGATGCAAGACACACAAAATGCTTACTGCCTACAGAAAACAAAGTGAGAAAACGGCGCCTCTCACCACCAAAACTGCATTCTCTGATTGGGCCCTAAAGTGACACACAACAGATTTACACCACCTGAACCAGCTGAGGTTTCCGCTAAAGTCCCCGCTGAAAAGAATGAGCTGCGTTTCTGACGTCATTCATGGTGGTCCAACAAAGGGTGCATCTTTCAGACAAAAGGAACTGAATTTGGTTGGATTAGATCTACAATTCAGAGGCTGAAGGTTGACCGAGATTAAACTTGGCCTCACTTCTTAAGTCCTGAACCAGAGCACAAGTCTTGCTTTGTACTCATGGATAATGTGTGCGTGCTGCACAGCTATGTTTTCAGCTGGAAAAAGTGTCTTCACTGTGAATGTGGTGCAGTGTTTAACATTAAAGCTTCACATAGCATTTAGTTTTACACTCGACACCACCCTCAGTTGCTCTTGAGCTCTTGCAGATGTTTAGGAGAAATTGCATTTTATTTGAGTAGAAAGTTGACGAACTGCAGAGATGTCAAACTCCAATAATCAAGAGCAGATATACAACTGTTTTCATGACCGATGTAAAGAGTATGAGCCTGAACGTGAAGGAATTGACTAAAAATGTGCTTTAAGATGTTTATACAATGTTGTGTTTTGGATATTAGAAACATCCCAACCAGCCAAGTCATTAGGAAAAGAAGTAAATGGCTGTCAGTGCCACGAAATGAAGCAAATGGATTCTTATTTTTGCAGACTGAAATTTTCCTGTGACAGATTCTAATAAATTACGAGTTCCTTGCTGGAAATTGAAATAACATTTTTACAGTCAGTACGGTTAGCTTTGTTTGTTCTCTGCAGGTCTCTTGTGGCAAAAGTGAAAAATTATACCTGACTCCTGCTTCTGCAACCTGCTCAGTGTGGTCCCACCTTTCATGTGCCGAGGCTGCAAATGAAAACAAGACGTGATAGACTGCCTGTCATTTCTGCGCTAGCTTGATGCGCCTTAATTAATTGTGCTCCGAGTCAGAGAAAAGAACCCAGAGAAAGAAACTTTCTTTTCGTTGGTTGCTTACTCTCGTCATGGTGTCTCTCCTTTGAAGTGGCAGTTGATTTGAAAGCGAGTGACCCCAGGTTTTCCTTCCACTTCCTGTTTTTCCCTCCCCCTGCATCCACCTGAGTGCTGACTTACTCATCGAGGTGGGTTAAAATCAAATTAGCAGCCTCTTAGTCAATCTCATGTGGATCTTTCTCTCATTACGGTCCTCCCAGGGCTCACCTTCAGCAAATCCTTGCACAGATCTTATTGCACCTCGCTTTTATTTCACACGGTCAGCAAACGAGCGCTGAGTGCATCCTAACTTGATTTGACTCTCTTTATTTACACTTCCCATCTCAAAGTGCTTTGACCTAGGAGGCCTCTGATTTCCAATGCAATGCAATAAGTCCCTTAGAACAAGGGAAATAAAAGCTCTCTGCAGCAAGATTTATTTTTATAAAACCGACATGTCGCCAAATGACCCAGGAAAAACGAAAGCTTGTCATAAAGAATTTCACTAGGTTGGTTTGGAACTTTCAAAAAATGAGTTTTCTTTCATTGCAAAATTTAGATTATCTGTTTGATCAAATGATGGGCCACAATGACCACACATTTACCAGACTGGCATCTCTGCGTGAATGATGACTCTTGTCTGTCAGCAGCAAAGGCAGAAGATGTGTGATGCTGCTGAAGTGACATGTGACACCTCAGGCTGCTCCTCACATCCTGTTTCACACCTACACAGCAAGTGTCAGCATTGGCTAATTCTGAGCATGACCACTAGGCTAACTTTATTCATTATTTTACATGAACAATTGGTCCAGTGACTACATGAAATGAGATGCACTGTGGCAAACCCATAAAGAATTATCACCAGCTCCGTCTCCTTCAGCCCTGCAGGGCGTTAGCACGTGTCATTTTGTTCAGAGGACATGTCAGCATTATTACATGACGTAGCGGCATGACATTTTGCCATTATGAGTTTGAATGAATGCAGCCAGCAGAGTGCATATCAGAGTGCTTTGCTGCTGAGGTCTTTCGTTTAGCAACTGGTGTCAGTTCAGCTCAAGCTCTGACTGAAAACCCTTATTTGTAAATCATTCAAACTGGCTGAAATGAGCTTTTTACCTGGACCTTCCACAGAGATGTTCACAATGGTGGTCATTTTCACCTTGTACGGTCTGGATCCATATGTTTTTCAATACAATCACATGGCCCTGAACACTTACCTGCAATAATCGCCGTCTCGCCAGATCAATCGCATCCCAGCCAGTTCACCACACGAGGCTGAGCAAGGTGAACATTCGACGAAAGTGTTCCAAAAAGGGTTGTTTTAAAGCCACATCTCGATGCTACAGTGGTAACAGGCCTCATTTTGCTCAGTAATCACATAAGAACTGTGGTAATGTGTGTGTCATTGTGGGATGAAGGACAAAACTGGGTTTCTGTTGCTCCAAAAAGACAGAGAGTGAGGAACTAAGTGAATTTTTATTGTCTGCGTTGTTATAATTTTTGAGTTTTCTGGTCTTGTCGGTGAATATTGTTTTGTCAGGAGGTTTTGCTGCATTCAGGTTGTCGAAGGAGAAAGACTCTATTCCCTCCATCCATTCTGAGGTGTGTCTCTGTTGAATGCCAAACAGAGTGTGACAAAAATAGACTTGGCAGTGTTGGCTCAGTTCTTCTAAGTCCTCCAAAGTTTCTTTACATTGAACAAAGACAGAGTTCGGTTCATAAGGGTAGCAGCTTAAATTCAGGAAGTATGAGCTGAAGCTTTCCACATATACGAACTGCCAGGTATGTCACCAGCAGACAGTTTTCAGCACATTTGTTAGTGTTGCAGAGACTAACAGAGGAAAGCTCTGTGTTACGGCTGCTAATGAGGTGTTAGTCAAGTCTAGAACCATGTTAGTGTGTGTTTCCCTTTGAATGAAATGAGTAAAGAAGCACATGTTATCCTGGGATTTGAGTCCTGTAATACATTTTATAAGAGTTGTTATTACAAAGACTTGTTGTTCTGAAAAGGATTTCTTGAAGCTTTGCTGAGCCGTGACAAGCAATACATGTTTGACAGTAATACAAAGGACGTTTCTTGCATTGATCGGGCGTATGCACACCCCTTGGTCACATCAACTCATGGAGTGTTTTACAACTTCACAGAGAATGAACGAGTAATAGTCCTTGTTAATGTTATCTGCACTGTTGGCCCAAACAAAGCTGCATCTTCAAGAAGGATTTTTACCAGTAGAGAGTTATGCTCATATGGAGGTTTAAACTTTGATCATCTGATACTGACACAGATGTTTGCTTTGGAGGTACATTAATGCTCAGTGCTGAAGGATCTCTTCTGGCTCAGAAGGGATGTGCTGTAAAGGTGGTATTTGATGGTTGGGCTCGCACGGTGACATGAATAGTGCTTGTGTAAACAAGTAAACATTTCCATCCCCACTAACATTTTGCTGGAATGACACAAACAAGACTAAAACTTTAGCTTGTGAAAACAAGGCTACAACATCTTCAACAAATCTGAAACTAAACAAAAATCAGGTGCCAAAACGAACTCTGCTGTGCTAGTTAGTTTGTCATCAGTAACACTCAGTAAACACATTAACAGTCAGCACACACAACACATGCTGGCATTCATTAATGGCTTCTGTATATCATAAGAGCCACCTCACAGCCAGGGGTTAGTAGGCTCTGTGATTAATTGTCAGCTCATATTCTGATGTCTGTCCTTTTCCAAGATATTGTTTTTTGGCCCAAAAATATAAACTAATGAGAAAACAAGCACAGCTCCTGATAAATTGCCTGTTAGTGGAAGGTCAGACGAGCCATCTGGAAGACCTGACAGAACCTGTTCTGGTGGAGGTATCTCAATGTGTGTGTGTGTGTGTGTGTGTGCGCGCGCGCGCGTGTGTGTGTGTGTAGTATAATACCGCTAATGATGATACGACCACAGAGCACACCTATAGGCCTCCTGTGTGAAACAATACAGAAAAGGTACAAAGACTATTAGTGGAAGTACCTGGTGCAGTATTAAAGGATATGGCATAATATAGGACATAATAATATCTACCTCAGATTACTGATTCCAGCTCAGCATTCAGTACGATCTCCCTGGAGAAGCTGATTAAACTTGACGCTCTTGCTCTTAAACAGACCCCAGACAGTTCAGACTGGCAGTCACACCTCCTCCACTTTACTGTTGAACACTGGAGCCCCCCAGGGCTGTTTGCTCAGCCCCCTCCTGTTTGCACTGTACACCCACGACTGCAATCCCAGACACAGAGAGAGAGCTCCATTGTGAAGTAAGCGGATGACAAGGCCATCATCGGCTGGATTACAAACAACAAGAGGAGTTCATATATTGCAGAGAGGTGCACAGAGAACAACCTGCTGCTCAACCTCAATAAAACCAAGAAGCTGGTTGGTGATCTTAGAAAAAAGGAGGCAATGACACACACCCCTGTCTGCGTCAGGAGTTTTAGGGTCCTGGGAATCAGCATCATGGAGAACCTGTCATGGACATCATGCAATAAAGCTCAAAAGTGTCTATATTTCCTAAGACTGAGGCTAAATTCTTGGCATGGCATGGTTCATGCACAGCCAGTACAGGAAGGCCCTCCAGCGGATGACGATCACCTGTAGAGCATCTGTGATATCAGTGAGCTGAGGTGTCTGTGCAGAGCGCCAAGGATACTAAAAGACAACACCCACCCCAGCCACAGTGTTTTCACCCTGCTGACGAGAGATACAGAAGTATTCACTGCCACACCACCAGACTATAGATTAGAGTCTCTCCTCAGGTTGTGAGACTTATGAACTCGACACTTCACGGCTGAAAAGATTAACTGAGATGTTTCTGTGACAAGATTATTTATTCATTAGTTAGTGTGATTCTCATTTTTCTATCCATACCATGTGGAACTTTAGCTCAAGGTTCATTGTACAGTCAGTTGGTTCCAACAGATGAGGAAATAAACCTGTTAGCTGGGGATTATTTTAAACTGCAAACTGACACACATTCTTTTGCCCTTCAGTGAGCATTTATGGCAAGGCGACGATGTATGTGGGGCTGACTCAAAATGATGTCCACATTCATGGTAATGCATCTCATTAATACCTTTATATAGTTTCTGGTTAACAATGGAGCTTTACAGCACAGAGAAAGTCAGACTGATGGGATCAATTCAGTGTTAGTTTTGGTCTTGGATTCATGGGATTTGTTGAGAGTAAGAAAAACTCCTTCTCCTTTACTTCTCTGCAAGTGACCAAACTTTCATTTAAATATAATTAAGTCAGCAGAGTAAACAAGATGAACAGCAGGGGTTAGGAGAGAAGAAGGTAAAGCACATTATGTGATGTTACTCTCCATGATAGTGGCCATTATAACAGTATACATGGTAATTGTAGACAGTGATGTTGCTATTGTCTGTAATAGGCATCTGACAGTGTCTGATTTAATTGGGATCGAGTGCATGCAGGTAATTACACATGTTGTTTGGAGAACATTAGCATTAAAGGTGTATAATTGTTGGTGTCTCCATGGATCTCTTCCTGCGAGAACAGGGAGGGGTTCTGCTCTTACTAAACAGTCTCCACGATGCTCAGTAGTTCAGGCCTCCATCTTTTCATCATAACTAACAAAGACAATGACATGGAACGGAAGTGCTTGACACGCAGCAAAGGTTGTCAGCTGAGAGCCTCCGACAACATGTTGAACATGATTCAACCTGATGAGTCGGCCTGCTGTTCCTGCACTGGTTCTTAAACCGACGGACAGAAATAACACCACAAGCCAATTAAAATGTACAGAACAGACATGAGGCAGAACATCAAATTAATAAATCCTCAAATAAAATTCATAATTGACTTGAAGATAGTTACAGGTTAAGACTGTCCTGTTCAGGCAGATATTATGGGACTAACAATAGCAACAAAGCAGACATACTCTACGAGATAAATTTGTGTCAAAAATCACACTTCTTCTCTGTGTCAAATGAGTGTTGCTCTCACTTTCTGAGGACACTTTTACCTCTTCCGTCTTCTGTAAATCATCATGTTTGTACGTTTTGTTGAGTAACAGAATAATCCAGTCTGGGTAATCCATGGGTACACTGCAAAGAGAACCTGTTAAAACCTAATTCAGCATTATTTTAATCATAACAGTTCCACAAAATATTGGCAAATTAAAAAACTCAAATGAACATACCAGTATGTTTCTGCAGCTGACAATACAACAGCCCATTTGACAAGCTCTCCTGTGATGGTTTAATTTTTTTCTTTTCCATTCTCATTCAGGTTCCCAAACAGGTCGTTATGTTGCCGTTACTATGTTTCCATCAGACAAGCAAAATATATAAAAAAAGACTCAATTTTCACACAAAAGTCAAATTTCTCACACAGCTGATAAAAAAATAAATAGAGCAGAAGGACAAGCAGGTTTCCAGGTGGAAAGAAAAAAATGAGAGATACACTTGACAAAGATGTTGCTCGTGTCAGGATTTAAATCATCAAATCTAAACAGCGGATAATTGCAGCTGTAATTATGACTGTGGTGGTGATGATGAAAAATTACCCACACACACACACACACACACACCAAAAAGGGATAAACCACTGACCAGCTCTGACCTGCACCACATAAATAACCCAGTCCGAACATGGCTGAAGTGGACCTTTTGAGCTTTGATTATTTTGTTACACAAACTGTTCACAGAGTTCAGTAATGATTTTAGCTTCTCAAAGCTCGTGTTGTCCTAAGTTGGAGTTTGGAGTCCAGTAGCAGATTTAACAGTAGCAGCAGGATGCAACATCACCCCTGCAGTTGGTGGCTTGTTTTGACTGTGGACACATCACCATGTGTTTAAGGCAGCGTACTGTGTTCCTAATGAGTGCACCGCTCTCCATTTCTGTCAGGGTGTAAGATGATGATCATAGTTAAAATGAATCCGAAGTGCGGAGAAGATACACTGTTTCCTGCCAATGTTAATAGAAGGAAGTCATTGACATTCGTGTAGAGAATTCTCCAGTCTCTGCTGAAGTGAGTTCTGAGTCAGAGGAACAATAATTATAATTGCATCCGATTGTTTGTCTGACTTGCTTATTTGCATGACTTTGGCCAAATGTCATTATCAGCTGCAACGCAAATTCACCGAAGGCACACTCAAGAAGAGCGAAATCTATCTGTGCAGAAACAATTATCTTCTTTTCTCAGGAGATGAGGTCATAATAACTGTGGAGACCCGACAATTTAATCTTACTGCTGATCAACATGACCATGCCTCGGTGTCCTCTACCTCTATTAGCATAAATGAGGCGGTAATGGAGGGCATTACCATACAAGAACATCCACTAGAAAAACAGCTCCATTAGTATATGTGACTCTTGCTTGGTGATGCATCGCAGACAAAGCATGCTGGGATATTTCCACTGGAGGTTAAAAACAGTTCAACCTGTTTAAAACCTCTCAGGTGTTGTCCGTGTCAGTGCCTCCAAACAATGGAGAAAACAGCTTATTTTTAAGCATTTTTTTACAGAGGGAGCACGGAGGGAGAGTCTGAATTACTACATTCTCTGTAATCAGTGAGCTCAATGGGTGCATCCACGAGATATGCTGCGTTCAGGAGCCGCGCTGCTTTCATGTTGCTTTCATGTTGCCTGTTGTTATTTAGACCTACTCCATTCCACTTCAGCCGGCTGTTCAAGGCTGTCTTCACTAAAATGTTTGACTACAATCTGTAATATGAATCTGGTGTTTTTTATGATTGGCTGGCTGTAGCACTGTGCCAGTCTGTGATGGTGATTGACCATCATGCCACTGAGCTCCATTTCAGGATAGACAGAGAGACAGTCCCTCTTTTGGTAAGTATGAATCTCACTAAAGTATGTAAATAAAGGACTCAGGTTTAAAAATACTGAATTTTTTTATTAACACTTTCAGAGTTTGGTATGTGATGATTCTTGATTTGAGACTATTTTGTCCATTTGTATATCTCTGTCACTTACCCTACAGCTTACTGAAGGTACGGGATTATCTGGGTTATTTGAGGGTTACTGTAAACACATCTTGGCTCATGGGGTAAAACACTAACTGACATAAAAGGCAAGCAGAGCAAATTACCACACTTAATCAAAAAATATCTCCTGGAAAGCAACAAGCGCCACAGAATGAAGAGTGTGGAATTTTAAAGTTAAAGAGAAATATAGCTGTCACATTTGGACTTTTATAGGCTTCCCCCAGAGGAAACGCTGGCCCTCACACGGGCCTTCATGTGAGTCAGCACCTCACAGACACAATATATAATGTCTCACCCCCAAACAAACTATCCATCAAGGCATTTGTCATCCTGTGGGAGAATGTGCCCATTCATGGCTATAATTAGGCTTATTTCTTATGCTTTTATGTTGTGGTTCAGCCAATGCAGAGTTTGTGGAAAGTGACATTTTTTTGCACCATCCCAAAGTTGCTGTCTGAGGGGTCCTGGGGAATTTCCCACCACCGAAACCCTCAGTGTAAGGAAATAGAAATCCCAGCCTTAAGGGCAATGTCATGCCATCTTTCTTTTAAGTTCATTTCAGCTGACCTGTGCACCTTCCAGTAGCTGGCAATACAATTAAGTAATATATAAAAATAAAAAACACAAGTCCTTGTATTAGTACTTTTCAGTTATATTTTTGTGTTGAGCTGAGCTTGAATGTTTCTTGACTCCTCTGTGGTTTCACAAACTAAAAACTCTTTTGTGCATTTAATTATGCACAACAGTGAGCTGCAGACTGCTATAAGATCTGATAATGCAGGTGTTTTATATCTAATAAATATTTCAAGTCTTTCATTCAGTGGGAATATGTGTGTATTTACTACATTGTGCTTTCTCTACCGTGTCACTTATTCACACGCTATAGCAGCTCGATTGCTGTTCTTTGGGTGCGATGTGACAGAGAGGGCTCATTTGGCATGATGTGCTGTTACATGGCTCATCTTTATCATGTGAAGGTGGCTGGGATTACTGTGCAGATGCCTCATAATGGAGCTCCAGACTGCTGTACCATTCATCTGCGTCTGGGCCAGTGGGGGAAATCACACACTCCTTCACTATAAACATTCACAGAGATCGTGCTGGCATTAGGAATGAGGATTATTTGTCTGAATATGGATATAATTCTTTCTCTTTTGTTCTGGTATTGTCTTGAAGATAAAGATGTGTGACAGAATGATTATTATTATTATGTTTCATATGACAGTTTTCTCCTTGTGCTGTGTGTGACTTTATGTGATGTGAAACAACAAGGCTCAGTTAAAGTTTTGAATAATGGATTGTTTTTATGAATCTACATACATTATGATGTTTGTGTGCATTTCCATTTGAGCCAGGACCAGATGCTCAAATAGTGTCCAGGCTTCACTTACCAACAAAATATAAGCCTGCCCATCACCATATTGTGTCAGTGTTATCTTGAAGGACGGCTTTGGACTGGTAGAGTTTTAAACCAGAAACAAAACATGCAGAAAAGTGTACTAAAGGGATGAAAAAACATCAGTGCATTTTCCTGATCTGCTCTCAGTTGATTTTGTTTTGGGCATTTTTGTCTTTACTAAATAGGCCTTTTTTATATAAAATTTAGCCATCTTTTCAAGGACACCTTTGGACATCAATGGAGGCTCCTCTCTGATCTTACAGAGGCTTGAGGCAATCAGAACAATATTAAACACTTTGTTTAATATCACAGTCCAAAACTTCTTCAAAACTTATTTCTTTTTCAAAACCTAAGAGAATACCTGTCGGACATCAACACTGAACACATAGCTGATACAACTGTAGCTTGTGACTTCTTCTGAGCGATCGAGAAAAACAGTAAATGAATGTGAATATTGCAATCCAAAATATTTCACAGCATTCGTTTGCTTTGTGCCCTCTTATCTGCCACATTCATAGACTCGACTCGTGCTATCAGTCACATTAGTTGTAATGCGTAGAGAGCAAATCCCTGAGAGATATCTTCTGAGGAACAATTTGCAGGAGAAAAAGCGCCGGCTTCGTCCCTGACATGTCCTCAGTCTTCGCTCTCACAGTCAGTGTTTTGGCAGAGTTTATCAGTAAATCACTGTGTGAGCTGTAATTAAGGAAGTGCACAGGGACTGAGGAAGCATATATTTTTTGCGTATGCATCGATGCACTTGATGTTATGTGTGCAGCATGTGTGTATGTGCATGCATTTACTGTCGTCCTCCTACCCAGTGGGACGCTTCCATTTGCAGATTTATAGAGCATATCCACACAGCTGATTTCTGGTGGTTAAAGTGAAATATTTGTTGAATGAAAGCTCCTAATGCCACTCTGCCCCTACAAACACAGTGGCCCACAGTAAGTGGATACAACATATCTGCATGAGAATTTAGAGAATACATATCCTGTCTTCACCCCCAGAGCACTGATTCAAATTAATGTCCACGCTATAAAAGGATGTATTTGTTTTTGTCTCAGAGCAATCAGTGCTTCCTGCTCTCGTACGATTCCAAGAAGATGAACCTCCGGATGAAGCAGTGAAAAGCTCAAAGCACATATCTCATTACGGGCTTTTGTTTGTGGGCTTGACTCTACCTGATACTGCAAATGGATTCTCTCTTTTCTTGTCTTTGCAACCTTCCATTGCCATTTTTTGTGTATTTCCTCTGATTCATCGCTTTTGTGCTCTGCAAATTCTGTGAATTACTTGGATTTCATGGAGGTTGATTCAGTGGCTACTTCCAGGGAAAATGGAGTCGCAGTGACACCTGAGCTACCAGGACTGAGCCTGAACCAGTTTTGTTCAAAGGATAATCTAATGACACAGCAACACGAGTTCTACATCAACTCAGATTTTATTCTATTACGTTCAAGTTGCTGATGAAATCTGAACTGATCTGACCTGAGTTAAGAGAGACCGTTTTCCATAATCAAATCAGAACAATTACTTCAGTTGGTTCTTTAATACATCTGAAGTATTTTTCTCATTTTTCAGTCATCCAATATGTTCAGGACTGAATGATACGTCCCCTTAACTACCAGTCCTTCATGTCTCTGATGTGTCAGATAAATGAGCACATGATTAAATTCAATTATCCTGTGATTGTGTTCCATGTGCCAGCAGCTTTCTGTGCAGCGAGGACTTCTTTTATCGTGCAACCGTTCATTTTTAGATGAAAGTAATAAGCGTGTGTTGATCATATTTGTAATGTCAGTGTAGATTTCCTCATAATCCTTTCCATCATTCTTTCCTTTCCTGCCTCAAAAGAAAATATCTTTGCAAATGCTATAATGGCCAACTAAGAGTGCATTAAAGGGCTACTTCATCCATTCACAGTTAGAAAGCTCACAATATATATAATCTGTGCAATATATTTGTAATGTATAGTCATATTTTTAGATGAAAAAAAAAATGCCACAGCAAAACGCCAAAGAATATCAGATATGCTTTCCACTGCAGGTGGCTGCGTCATCGGTCATGCAGGTGTTCACAGTTATTACTCCAGAGGGGGACTCTGGAACAGCAAGATTAATTTTGTTTCTCAGCACCTGAACTTGCTGACCAGCCGTTCTGCGTAGGTGAAGGCATTTTGTCATGTGGATTTTGAGGCCCATCTTTATTACTGCACTGTCAGCCCGTATTTTAACAGTGCATCTTGCTGTGATCACTTTAATCATTCTTTTCCATGTACAAATAATCCATTTTGTTTTTCATGGTCGTGTTTCCTCTGTTTCGTTTCATTTCACCTTTCTTGCGTAAGCTGAACCATATGAAACATGATAAACTGTGCTGCTTCGGTGAGCTATCATGACCTTCTTTCTTTACTGAATATGAAAGATGCTATTGATCCGTGTTTTGTGAGCTTTGTGTATTCAGATCATGATCTATTGGGGAAAAAAGATCAGGTCAGTGATCTCATTTTGTGGAGATTGTGATGCTACAAAAACTGGCCACCATTTTTACAGCCACTTCTTTCACATTGTTGACCTATGGGAAAAAGTCTGTTTGGCCTTGTGTGTGTTATGTGACGTTGTAATTACACCATTTAGCCACCCTCAAATTGGCTTTAAAGCCGGGTGCTTGTCCTGGGGACTTGGCTGGGATGGATTTGTTTTGGTCTGAGAAGCTGGAACTTTAGTGTGGTATCCAGTGCCTGTGAATGTTGTATGGTTCCGTTTAAACTGCATATCTGGTTCCACAATGGTCAATACTCAAAACCGATTGCCAGAAATATTAACAGCAACCCGTCATCGGCCTTGATGCAGCCTTGAAAGTGCACAGAGTATTTTTTTATTTGGATTGTTTTTGTACATGAACATGTTTATCTCGCTGTTGATATAAAACAATGCACCACTGAGTCACAAATTGCAACATTTGCTGTGCTCACATCCCCAAAAACAGATCCAACCTTTCTGTGTCTCTCTGTGGAGCTTTCCACCCGTCTCTCTTCTGTAATTGTAAATTCACTTTTCTGGCGGGGATCACTGAATTGTTTATAGAGACAAAAGAATCCATATAATCAATCTTTAACAATGTGGGAACAGCTCTGGTTTTGTCAGCAAATGTAAACTTGTTCCTTGAAGAAAGCGGAGCCGAGATGCTGGATATGGATGAAGGCAGGCTGCCAAACGCAGCACAGACGATCACATTGGCTATGACAGGCAGCGGTAACAGATGAATGAAAATCAGAATGCTTCTGTCTGCATGGGAATGATCACAGTTGACTTTTCCCTGATGAGCTGTGCAGTTCAAACGTGTATTATTCCACTGCTCCTGACCAAAACGCAGGCCACAGCTTCTAAAGAAAACCCCGATATGTAGTTTGTTTACAGAATGAATAAAGACGGGCTCACACAGGACAAACAAACATCGATTTCCGAGATCATTATTTTTTGTTGTTCGTATAATAACGCGCATGTGAGCCTCATCATATCTGATTTTTTTACCTCAAAATGAAATGTGTGGGTGGATCCGGAGGCAAGACAGATTTGTATGGGATGAAAGGAATGGGGGGACAAAGGAAAGCTGCAAACCAAAAGGCAGGTTGTTTAAGCTATTTTCAAGGTTGTGTTGACTGAGAAACATGCATGCATATCAGTGCGTATGAAAACAATACACACTCACATCCCCCATCCCATCCCCCACGTCACAGCCACAGCAGAACATGTTCGCCGGGAGGGCTGACATAATTGTATTAATTGTTAACATAATTATGCATTTATGTTTAATGCCTACCTTCTGGTAATTACCAAGGAGGTACCTTAAGGCCTGGAACTTGGGCCTCCTGCTCTGTCTCTCTCCCCTTGACTCTTTCATGAATATCATTCCCTTTGTTATTACTCTGGCTTGTGCCTTTGCAACTTCAAAGACTTTCATCATTTTGTCTCTTGTAGCCAGTTTCTCTTCTCTCGCTCTCTCAGGTGCACCGCAGAAACGTATCATTAAGCCATCAAAGCTTAATTTGTCTAGTCTAGCTCTATGGCGTCCAATGAAGTCCTTTTGACACACAGAATACCAAATGTATTCCTTCGATTAAACTTTGAAAAGAAGAAGAAGGAGCAGAAATCTTCCTTAAAGCACATATTTGCTTTCAGCTGGATGTGATGCAGGTTTTAATAAAAGCTTAAAGTGTTTAAAGGAACATAATACACTTTTGTGGATGAAACAGAGTGAAAATTCAAAGCACAGATCCCATCATTCTTATTTGCATTGTTTCGAAGAGAGAAATGAGAAAATCAACATCAGTCTCACGTCTGTGCATTAAGTGTGGAGCTGCATGCGATTAGCCTAGCTTAGCATAAATACTGGAAAGAGCTAGTCTGTCCAAAATGATAAAAGAGAAGAATCTGCCCACTAATTTTAGGGGCAGTTGTGTCGTAGAGGCATTCATAAAACACATTCATGAAGAGTAAAGACAGCAAGACTTTTGAAAGCTGTGAACCGTCACTGTGCTAAGCTGCTGTTCGCTAACAAAACGTCCAGACACGTAACTGCAAAAACCACAAATTTACTCTTCTTTATGTATAAATTCAAGCAAGATATAACCTGTAATTTAGCCAGCTTTAAAGTTGTTGGTTGGTGAATATGTTCACTTTTGACAGAGCTAGGCTAGCCTCCAGTCTTCATGGTGAGCTGGGTGACACACATTATGATGTCTGGAGTATATGGAGAATAAGTGGAAATGATGGACGAAATGATAAGTGAAGCCCAAACATCTGGATGCCCCCCTGGTGGCTGACTGCAGTATATGTCACCTTAATAGATGTTAACTGACCTCACTGCTTGCTGATACCTGTGTGGGTGTGTATGTGGTTCTGCGGGTAAAGATTCATCATCGGCCCGAGTTTGTCATACACTGCATGTTTCAGCTGTATAATATCCTCTTGTTTAACCAGGTCCAGGGGGAATCAGTTATTTCAAGGGCGTACATAGAAATATTCATTGAAAAATTGTTTTCCATGCACCGGCAGTGTGCAGATACATGAGGTGTGTCTCAACTCAAGGACGGCTAAATTTTCAAATAACATGAAAACATGAACATGAAAACATAAAATAATAATAATAATAATAACACAGTGTATTTTAAATTAAATTATTCTAACAGAACTAAATGGCCAAATGAGTTTGGCTCGGTTGCCTAATCTGATATTCAATACCACTTTAACACAAATTTTTACACACTTTTTCCAAGTATGCATATAAAATACTTTCATCTGCAATATACATTTACAAAGTATTCCCAGTGAAGTTGAATAGGATTTCCTAAGATGTCAGTGCTTGTGAGGCTATAGTGAGTCTTGCAAACAATACTGGTTTCTATATTAGCTTACACCTAAAGCATCCCAATTTCATATACCACTGAAGCCAGCTTTCAGCTAATCGGTGCCACGCAACTGACCTTCTGAACATGCACACATCACAGACATATTTCCTAAGATGACAGACTATTTCGTTATGATGTTTAAAGATTATAATGCGCATCAGAGGATCAGGGCTGTGTTGTGCACAGCTGGTGAGGACAGAGTAGCTGAAATTCCTGAGTATGAGAATGTTTTGGTAAATGAGAATGCGTTTATCCATCGGTTATCCAATTGTTTCTGCATATTACCAAGAGGGCTGGTGTAATTCTGTTTAATTAGGCTGTTTTTATCATCAAAGCGTTCCCACACAGAGTTATGGCTGATTTTTTTTAACGATCCCGACGTCTCACCACATATTGACTCGATCACTTGCCCGGGAGCCGTCATGGAGGCAGCAATGAGGGCTAGCCGCAGCATGTTAGACATTATTACTGTTATTGATGACTCATCGATCTAGCAGGCAGGCCAGAGTAATCAAGCACAATGTCTCCAGGGACTGGAAGGATCAAGGCCTAAATCATGACTCCCCTGGCAGAGAGGCTGCTGCACGAGATAAGAGAGAGGACTACGTTTGTGTGTGTGTGTGTGTGCGTGTTGTTAGCATGCCTCTGTTTGTCTTGGAATGGTTTTGTAATTAGATTAGGACATTTTCTACTCTGTGTTTGTGTGTACAGTTCTGTGCTTAGTAAGATGCTGCAAAATCCATCACATGTATGTTTCATCATTATCCTTTAGACTTTATCCAAGAAAAATCAATTATCCCAAGGGCAGACTTTCAAATATTCGTGTCTGCATCGTGCTGCTGCTACGGCTGCATGCTGCATATGATGGATTTTCAAACGTTATTGATTCACGGCGGAGACGGATGAATGTACTATTGATGTGCTGCTGCCAGCCTACAATGCAGCAATGCTTGAAAGATGAAGATTAAAGGTCAAGTCCAGGACCTGCCCTTGTATTGAGTGCGTGGAGTGTGCTTGCTTGTGGTGTGTGTTGCACGTGCATGCAGGAAGAGGTAATCTTTCTATACAAGGGCAGGGAGTGTAGTTACACTTCTCTCTGTGCCATCAGAAGTTCGTCACCTGGCCGCCACGCTGTGTCTGCATGGTGCTTCAAATGCTCATGTCCAGCTTCAGCTTATTTATGTATTCACTGATGAGCAGACACACATAACCATTATCACTATGACTGGAATAAGTCTTGAGCTTGTCCTTAAGACCCCTGACTCTGATCTGAAGAACATAGAACAGAACTTTATTGCTGAACCACAGCTGGATGGAAGACAGGTAGAGAGACATACGTAACTGCATTAAATTAACTTAATAATAAAAAAAACAGATCCATTACCATTGTTCTTTTGGTCTGTTGGTGCTCTAAAATCTCACCCAGAGGTGACTGTGATGGATCTCATCATGTCCAGCGCTGCAGGTGCTGTCCCCGAGACAACTCTAAAGAGAAGGGGGGAGACAGGATGAGCAGTAAAGTAGCTGTACTGTACAACTCAGGGACGATGATGTCCTGTATTTCTCTTTTTGACAAATCTTATTAAAGGCGCATAAACCAACACTTGATCTTACTAACAACCAAACACGATTTAGGGGAACGAAGTGTGATGGTGACGTGCAAGACGTTTCGTTTTCGTCCTGCCTTCACCTGTTAGTCATTGTTTATAACAAGTGGTAGATCTGCAGTCTAATGATACTAATTATGCTCATCATGAGTCGTTTCTTTGTGACACCAGAGAACATAAACATACACAACAGAAGCATTACACTGACACAGTGAAATAAATCCTAATTAGCTTGTTTCCACCACAGAAACGGCCGTCATGGCTCGACAAGTTCAGCAGGCAATTTCATGAACATTTTTATGTATTTAGTTAACTTTGCTTGGGCTTGTTATAATGATGGGAAGGTTGATATATTCTGCAATTAGCATAGGTGTGTCATGTCAGTGAAATAAAAATAAAGAGGAAGACTCTCAGAGCAGCAGTAATACTCTGTACCTTGGGACACCTACTAGAATAAGTTCTTTGTTGCTTCACCTGCAGGAATAAGAAAAAAATGTTGTAAGACAGAGAGATTAACTGGTCCACTGTCTGGATTCCAAATAGCCTTATGCACAGTTATGTGTTGTAGTGCATAAAATAGACTATTAGGCTATTTTTCTGTTAGATGGCATTATGTTTGTATAATCGTGATGTGTGTGTGTGTGTGTGTCCCAAAATCACAGCTGGCCCCATCCTGGCCACCGCACAGGACGTTTGTGTAGTTCAACCCTGATATGTCCTGTCCCTGTGAGCCACTCCACTGTCATCCAAAATCTATTAAAAACACATCAGCCACACTCTGGCACTCAGTGACATGTTCCTTCATTACCAGGAGTTTATTTTGACTCAGTCCATTGAGTCAAGTCATTGAGCCTAAAACAATAAACCAGTTCTAAATATTCAGTCATAATTTTTTGTAACATCCAGCACACACACACACACACACACACACACACACACTAGTGATCCACCAGCTAATTGCCTGTCACAGGAACTGTCTAGAACCAACTGACCCTTACTTTCAGCTCACACAACTCATACCTCTTGAGTATTATTTAAGTTGTGACTATGATTTAAAACTCAGGGCTTCGACTTAAACTGATATTTCACTCTTGCTTCATTTTTACTTTTAGGTACACCTTAACCCAACATTTTAAAATCCCTTCGGTGCTTCGTCTTTAAAGGCTGTTTTAATTACTTTTATTGATGACACCTCGAATATTTTATTTGTTCCACACTTTGCATCTCATGACCACTTTGACTGTTTCACCAGTTTAGATTCTTTTATACTCCATTCATTGTTTTTCAAGCACTGCAATTCTGCTCTGAGCAACTCGGACAATTCAGCAATTCAGCAGCCAGTTTGTTCTTGCTCTTTTCATGAATCAAGCCAATTTCATTTATGTAGCCCAAAATCACAGAGCTCAATGCTTCAGTGGGTTTTACACCCTCCATTTGAGTGAGGAGCGCCAGTGACACAATATGAAACATATACAAAAGTGCCAGCCTTATTCTTTAACTGCACATCAGGCAACATCAGTCCTGCTAACGTCCCAGATTCTTCCTGCTTTGCATCCGGCAGCCACAGCAGCTTACAATGCACCCACTGCATTAACCTTCCTACCAGCCAATCGATGCCATGTCACTGTTAATCTTCATTGCACATATGTGACCTTTTACAAACTTCACTGCCCTTGGTCCCAGGTGATTAATACTGGTTGGGGTAATTGGATGTTAATTGGAGAGACTATTGACCAAAGCTCGGAGAAAATAGTGAGGAGCGGTATGATGATCCATCTTGTATTGATAAGCAGACATGTAGGAAGACGGAGACAATTGCCATTTGACTGTATCCATTCATCATCATTATTATTGGTTGTTTGTGAAGGCGGAGGTTCCTGTCATCCTCAGTCAATATCCTTGCATGATGCGTCTTGGGAATAAAATCCATTTGTCTCTCGTTTTTCCTTAGATGGCAGGCTTGCACACAGTCATTTTTTGATTCCATATGAAAAGGACTGAGTGACATAAAGAAACTGTTCATCTTAAGTAATAATCAGTTATATAGTTGATTATTATTTATGTTATATGTTATGTTTAATTTATTGTGAAGCAGAATTTGAGTTATTTGGAAATGTAGTTCTATTATAGCTGCTGCACAGATTCTCTATTTCATGAAAAAAGAAATATCTCAATCTTTCACACCAATTCAAATTTGTGAAAATTTGTTGCAAATCAATTTATTCCAAACAAAGGATGCGCTCGAGGAGGCTAAAGAAGCCACAGCGAATGTTCATTTCAAAGTTCACCAGAGTTTGACCCACAAAAGTGAACCTTTGACCAAAAGCAGGCTGTTTTGTAGAGTACAAAATAATAAAAAAAGGCTGCACATTTCTTGTACATCCTGCCTTTACCCACTTCTGAGAGAGGAGTCAGTGGTACACGCCTTTTGATTAAACCTTGTGAACACTGTGTCCTGTTAGCTACCCAGCCAAGCTAACCATTTTGCTAACTTTCCATTAGTATTTTTCTTAAATGAAATGTGTGCACAGATCAAGACGAAACACCAGTGGAGAGTGAACAGAACAACAGGCAGAAAGCAGACAGAAGCTCCAGGAGGTGCAGTGCCTGACTAGAATCAGCCAATTTTATATTTTGTTCAGAGGCTAACTTGACTTAAACTTGTTAACAGACTGCTTTGTGCACATAACACAGCCATTAGAGATCAATAAATGGCAAGCGTAACCATATTGGAATTCTGTCCAGCTTGGACCAGCTAATCAGTTAGTGGTTGCCCACTTGGGGTGTGACCTCCCGTTATTACTTAAAGCTGCCCCTTAAGCTTAGTTCAGGTATTTGAAACAGAAGTAGAGAATACGTTTGTGTCATCATATGTCCTCCATTTGAAAAAGCACATTTTCTGTTGCATCTCCAAACAACATTGAAATGCTGTTGTTAACATTTAAAGGTGTTGCTGTTTTAACAACACTGGACACTGATTACAGATAGAACATGGAGTTTCATACAAATCTCTGCTTGCCATCAAGCTGGAGCAAATATGAAACTGGTGTCCAATCAGTTGAGCCCCGGCTCACTTCTAACAACTGAGAGCAGAGTGTTTGTTTTGTATATCAATAAAAGTGCCCAGAAACAAGACGCTTGGCTCCCATATGGACTGCATGGGAACAGAGAGCTGGACATGGTCCTGGTAGGACAACCTGGGCTGGGGATCTGTCTGATTCTGCCTAAAATCCATCATCAAAGTGTAAGAAAGGGAGGCAGAAAAAAGGAAAACCAAAATATAACAGGATAGTCTAGTCTATAACAGAATAGTCTACGTAGGAAGCATTTCCTGCAGTAGTTTATCAAAAGCAAACACTGTAGTACTCTATACTCTCTCCTGAATTAAACTCACTAAAGAATATTCACAAGGGATATCAAGGCTTGGGTAATTTTATCTTGATCCAGAAAAACAAGGAGTCAGCACGAAGAAAACCTCACAGTCATGATGGGACCACCTCTCAAAGTGGTCTGTCTCAGCCAGTATAAATTTAGTCTTCTGTAAAGCTCAGAAAACATCCATGCAACAAGTGACAAGGCCGTCCAGTTGTACCCGCCCTTTACTCAGCAAGCCTCTACAGCAGCACTGCTGTGACTGCTGCAACTTGTAGACGTGTTCAAATAGAAGAGGAGCCAGAAAAACCTGATCTCTACACATTTCAGCATACTGACTGCTGTCCTGCTTGAAACCAAGAACCACCCCATCCTACATGTGTCACTCCGTGCCACATCCAGCTGATAACACCTGGCAGAAAACGAACTGCGCGAGACCAGACCGGTTTGTGATGCCTGGCTATGATTACCTGAGTCAAAGGTAACATCAAAGTGGTACATTATCTGGATCTGATACTCGTTTCAGCTGAGTATTCACACTACCCTTATGCTAACTGGGAATGAAGGTCAGACCTTCTATGACTGAATGAATAACACTCACAGTAAAGTGGTGCTGAGAGGAGCAGTCACGTCATGGCAGCTAAGTAAAGCATAATAAAGTTATTATTGCCACAGATATTGGGCCATACATTAGATTGGTACATTCCTAGCTGTTGACACTCAGCAGTAGCCGAGGAAGCACTTTGCCTCTTTGCTGGCTCCGATTACTTCCTTACTACATCAGTTAGCTGCCTTAGCAGGACTGCTGAAGCGCAGCCTACTGATGTCCACGACTGTCTCTCATTTGACCCCTGTCTCGTCAGGTCTTGACCTGAGATGCACCATGTTTGCTGCTCCTTCTACCTAATTTGGATGCAAATAAATCCAATTAGAGTCAGGCAGAATCGAGATAACGAGGATGCTTATTAATGCAAAGGCAACAGCCCACGATAAAATCATAATCCAGAACAGACAGTCAGATACGTAGCAATAAAAACACAGTATAAAATGAAAGCCTTAAATGGAGCGAAGCTTTGCGAGCTAGTTCAGGCAGCCTATTGGAGCTGCACTGCTATATGCACATGTGACACGTCTGTCAGGACACTGCTGCCTTGTAGCAGCACTAGTGCCTGTTTTCACAACCCCACCTCCACCCCAGCATCCACCTGCAGGCTCCAACGTGGGGTTCAGTGTTTCCTCATCACTCCCCAATGTCGGAGCCTAGACGCTGACGCTAACTGAAATCCTTTTTTTATTTGTGTATTAATTCTGTTCTTGTCTATTTATAATGATGACCAGTCAGATGTGTCCAAATAGACAAAGCCAAATAATCTTTTATACTTTTATTTTAATTGGCACTTTATTGCCGTACTGCCCACCCCATGTTCAGCCTTTCATTTCTCTTCTTTATGAGACACAAATTATTACTCCTGCCTTAAACAATTTTTTGTCCATTGTCTCAACAGTCAGCAATACCAAAAGGCTTGGTTGCTGCTTATCGCAATTCAGTTTATTAAACAGAATTGTAATAAATGTTTGATTTCCAACTGGGTTAATGGACGAGGAGAATAATAATGTGGCCTGGACAGAATATTCAAATTAATCTTCGTAATCCCTTATGTGGGTAGTAAATCATACAGTTCTCAGCAGCCCTGTCATGTTTAGAAACAGCTTTAATATGGAACATGAAAATGAGTTTCATCATGGAGGCATGAAGTTATTGCATCTCCATTTAATAGCTTTCACTGTCCCAAGGACCTTGTGATGTCCAACCTTGCCCTGAGCTGTTGTGGAGAATTTTCACAGACGGCTCAGGGAGGAGAAAGAAAGTCACAGACATTTTTGAACGTCTGAGCGCTTTTCAGATTTCTCTGCTACAGACACTTTGTCACTGAATTCTCTCTCATGCATACATTAAGTTCTTGGCAGGAATCAGTGCTCAGAGCCAAAACCATGAGGTCACTGGTCACCCGTCTCACAAATCAGTCTTTGGTGACCTCTTTTATTGGGAAACAATATAGCTTGAGAGGCAATAAAAAATCCCTGCTGTGTTTTTGATGGAGAGCGGCCATCTTGTGACTGTAGAGAAAGGAAATTCAGGGTGACACGGCTCGAGTAGCACACCTGTGACGCCAGCACCACCTGCCTCACCACTGTGGGCAAAATGAGTCTCATTTACATTATCCTCGCTCACACACATGCACACACACACGCACGCACACACACACACACACACACACAGCACAGTCTGGTTTCTAATGCCACTAAATTAAATGCCAGTTGTGTGACCTGTAAGGTTAATTACAACACAAACCAAGACATATCACTTCCATAGCAGAATTGACATTTTTATTATAATTTATAGGGAAAAAAATATTTACTCAGCAACATACAGAATTACATTAGTCATTACATTACTTTCAATTAGTCAACCCAGAAGTATCAGACCAAATTCCAAAGTAACCCATGATAATGATACTAACTGTACAACATGTTGACATGATGCGTCTGTTTTTGCAGAAATACAGTACAGTTCCAACAGCAGTTAACAAGCAGCAGGAGTAAAAAGTGCATGCTTTTTGGACAACAACGGGGCTCTATGGAGGAAGGAGACTTTGAGGCTTTGAGTAGGATCAGTTCTGCTGTTAAAGCAGATACTTTATACTTCTACTGAACTGCATATCACAAGGCAATATTGTAGATTTTACTCCACTGCATTTATCTGACAGCCGTTGTGACTTAGCAGATGAGAATTTAAAGACCTATAATGAGTCTATAAAATAGATTTATACAGGCAACCAGCAGCACGTATTTTAATATTGCTGTATCATTAACAATAATTATAACAGTAGTCCAATAGTATAACATATCAAAATGCAGAACTGGCAGGGCCCTTTGTGTTTTAAAAATAAATACTTTTACTTTTATATTTTAAGTACGGTTTGCTTATCATACTTTAAGAGGGTTCTGAATGCTTTTTACTTTTAAAACATCTTTGAAGTGGGGTGTTGCTACTTTTAGGAAGCAAATGCTTTAAACAATTTAAACTCACCCTTCTTCAACAACACTATTCCACCAATTTTAGTATTTCTGCCAAAATCTTCTGTCCAAAGTGTGAAACCTTTTCTCACTTGTTCATTTTTGTGTGAGTAAAGAAAACAACTTCAGAGTCTGATGGATGTGAACAAAGACAGCTATTAGATCCCCACTGCAAGGTGCTGCATGTGGCAGGCTGCAGTAATTCAGTGTACCCCACAGCTCCAGACGCAGCCTGCTCACCGGGGGAGGAAGACAGAGATGCTCTTCTGAGACTGCGTGCTGACCGACAAGGACTCTGCTCTCTGAACATGCGTGGAGCAGGAGGGCAGATTGAGTTTTTGGCAGAGTTTCAGCTCAGGGAAACAGAGGGAGATAATGAAAGATGGGAGGGAAATAAACAGCATGGGGCTACCTGCTGTGTCAAGCTGGAAGCAGAAGATTCTGGCAGGTAGGAGTGCATCTGTAGTGGCGTCGTGTGGAGGGGAAGAGGGGAGGTGGGTCATCGTGCACCCACCGGCAAGCTCGAGGTTGTGACATGAAAAAATAGTGTCAATAAATGTACAGCATGAATGCTTGATGTAACACAAACGCAAGCTGAAAGAAAGCAGCCAGGTTATACAACACCGGAATTGATTTTTAGAGCTTTTATTTCATGGTCCAAATACATTAGGTGTGATTTAGATTTACTGAAAAGTTTGCTCATTATGTAAAAATCTGCTTATGTTTCTGTCAAGTAACACTAATTAGGCCTGTTGAATTCATAAAAATGACAGAATTTTGAAGACATGTACTCCTCCCAACATGTGTATACAGTAGGCTCAGAGAACAGCTGGAAATGATTTATATCCTTGCAAAGCATATTTGGTCAAAATTTAGTTAAACTGAGAATCTAGCTTGTCAGGGTCAGATTGAGCAAACCACAAAACAGCTAACAAAACCCAAGCCTGAGATACAGAGCACTCTGTCTGTGCAGAAGCTGTCATCTGAACCAATCACAGTAACAGTCCTGTTCGAGGCTTCTAGTCTAGCTTAGCAGGGTAGCAGTAACGACTATCAACTTATTTCCTGACTCAAGTGGAGGAAATGGAACAGATGTCATCTCTACCTAAGACATGCTGGCATTGGCATCAGTCTGTAAACAAAAGGAGTGAAATTCAAACCAGACTGCAGAGTTCAAATGACACTTTATTCACTTCAGTTTCAGTCGTTACTGCTCTCCGTTTTACAGATGTATTTACAGGAAAGACGGATACCATCGACTTTCATAACCCAACAAGTGTTTACACTGACAGTTATTGAAATTGTTTAACCTTTGCCTGAACCACATGCTTTTCCATTTCTGCAGTGATGACAATCAGCTAAGAAGAAATGACTCTTTTGACCTCTTTCACATGGTCTTTTATTCTGTCGAGCTTAACTTGTCAACTGATGGCACCGTTTTGACGAAGAAACAACCAAGAAAAATACCCTGGCAGGAAGTCTAAAGGGGGGGACTATAATTGCCGCTGTAGTGTGCTGAAAAGGCTATTCAAATGCCATTCTGCACACAGTGATTGGCTTTCCTCTCCTCCTCCCATTTGCCCTCTCTCAATGCTTTGCCTGTCATTCAAAACATGAGGAGGCCTTTTCACAAGCTTGGAATAGTTTGCATGGCAGAATAACAAGCTAATTAGAGCTCCTCCAGTGATGGATGGCTGAGAGAGGGTACAAGACGTGGGCACGAGGGCAGCACGGCACCCCGATAGCGTCACAACCATCTGCCCCACTCATGACGGCTTAATTGGAAGAGCGATGGGGGATATTTGGGATCCGGCCTAATGGCTGGGCTGACCCTGTGTGGATGGCTAATACCATTTTGCCCCTATTTGTAGTCCATATGTTTAGTACTTAGCATCCCTTGTTTTTGTTTCTCAGGTTGTGATTGGATTGTGGAGGTCAGCAGGGGTCAATAAGTTGCCTAAAGCAGCCATCTTAGTGTCATATTCAGATCACAGAATGAGGAGGGACAAAGTGGTGTCTTTCACATCACTTCAACCCAATATGGCTAATCTCTTAGCATCCTTGGGTGAATTTGGTCAAAGGAGCAGAACCTTTTCTCTTTACATTTCTTTAAGAAAACATTTGGACCCAGCCTGCTGCACAGATAATGTTAACCAGAAAGGGTTTTTCAACCACGGAGTGTTGTGTTGTGTTTTTGTATGACACAAACGTATCACAAGAACATATGAACACAGAACACCAGGGTTTCTGACGTTCAAGAAGCTATTTCTGCTTGAATCAGTTGGTCATCAGTCATGAAAATAGTTTAGTTAGTCAACCAATCACAACTCTAGGTTTTATGAGTAGGTTTGGTATGAGGGAAACTGAAATTTCACTCAGCGTTTTGCAGTTCTGTGCTAACATTTCCTTATTAATGCATTAAAATTGTGTTTTAGGTGACACTGGGTTCTCTGAGATCCCATTTTGGAAGCATGTGGCCAGAAAGGTATATTTTAAGAAACAGGGTTGTTCAACACTGCTTTTGATAAATAAAGAACAAAGTCAAAGAAAAAAAACAAAACAAAACAAAGTGACCACGAGGCAGCTTCCCCCTTTACATCACTTCTGAACAAATGCAAGTTCCACACTTTTGGAGTTTTTATTTTCCAAGATGGATCTAATTTTGCTGAGCCATATTTCTTTCCCGCCTCATTCCTCACTAAGATCTCTTAAAAGCTATTTGTCTGGCCGCCTCTTCTTTGCCCATTTAGAGTATACATGCTGACCCTGAGAGGTGAGACGCTGATGAGGCAAATATATTATTAAAAACACATCAGACATCACTGCAAGAGAGATCATTTGTCCTGCAGCGAACTCTGCATCAGATATAGGATTACAACTGTTGGATCTACCACTGCGGGGTGAGAACAAACAAAGGCTTTGCGTGCAGTGAGTTTGCACTTGCATGCCTGAGTCTCCGGTTATGACCTGTTTTAGCCTCCTTGTCCATTTCATCCATCCAAACACAATTCATATTCCGCTGCGGCTGAATGGCATGAGTTTGATTTGAAGCGAACTCCACGCTCGTGAAGTTTTACTCTCTTATTCCAGACTACTTAACTGGCTTTTTTTTTCACATGGATGTTCATGCTTTTAATGCTAGCAAGGCTCGAGCTCAGATGTCGCTGGTGGTGGAAACATTCCTGAACCTTGTGTGTATTCACCCGCCCATTCCTGCAGTTCAGGAGAGGGGGAAAAAACCACGATATCGTTGAAAAGAAGCAGATGTCAAACATCAGGTTGGGTTGAGATTGTGTAGCACATAACAAATTACTACGGATTGACATGCTATCGTTTTCAAAAGCTGCAGGATCAATGGCACTGTAACGTTAGATGCTGCTAATTCTCGACATCACTTCCTGATTGCATCACTGCTCCCCGAAGCTTTGCTGCACCAACAATAAGGTCACCACATGCTCGTGGCAGTGAATGATCCACTCACCCCCTTGCACAAATTACTCTCCTGTTGACCATTGGGAGGAGGAGGAAAGTAAAAAAAAAAAAAGAAGAATAATAATAAAAATGAAAAAGGGAGTGACCCAGCGAGCTCAGGCTATTTCTGTCAGGTACCGTGAGCTTGATTCACAGTGTCACAGTTAAAGAGGAGAGGGAGACCGACCCGGCCTGGTCTTCATTAGTGCCTGTTTGGCTTCAGGTTAGAGTCGGACTCGGGCCTATTGTCACACTGGATCAGATGGCCAGTGTAAACACCTTTAATCAAAGTAGGGTGTCTGCTCAGCGCTGCTCGCAAACGCAAAGTGGCAGCCGGGCTCGGCCTTACAGTAACTGTAGACCCACTGTAACGTTCCCTCCTAATGTAGCCGTCATACTCGCTTGCTCCAAGATCTGCTGGGCAACCAGCACCAAGAGGGCAGCGTCTTAAAGCATCTGCATATTTTCCTCCAGGTTTTTCCCCTCCTGTAATCCCGAGGGTTGTTAGCTATCCTCATTAAAACTCGAGGTCAGTTTAAACAGGGCAGACCACCCGTGGAGATCAAATTGCCTCCACCGTATCACAGTCCATCCCTCCTCCACCTCCCGCCTTCTGAATTCATCACCAGGCATTTGCCACACGTCTCACATATAACTAAGCTGCCATGTCTGGGAGATGAAAAGGAGGAGCGAAACATTTGCTCCTTTGTCACAAGGCCGTTATCATGGGAGGTTCTGTTGGAAAAAAATGGAAAAGGACTTGATGCAGAGGATGAAAGGCATTGTGGGGGATTGGAGCAGATTAGTGTAGGAAAGCAGTTATTTAGAGTGCACTGTGGTAGTTTTGGGGTGATAAGTGAACAGAGGGGCTGCGGGGGCGTGGTGTGTCTGCAGCTGGATTGATGAGTTGGCGAATTGGGCCTGCTACAGCGGCGAGGGCAGACAGAACCCTGCCATTATCAGGAAATGAGTTACAAGTCCTCCCCCGCGACCCAGCCTCCGTCACACACCCATGACTGAATGATAAGAGCTGTCCAGACGCACCGCTGAGGGACGTCCACACACACGAGTGGACATAAATATAAGCTATTTTGTGGAGGTGGCTGCAAGGGTGATTTATTGGATTTTCATCGACATTTGTTGCAAAAAACATCTTTGAGAAAAAAAAATGGATGGGGGCAGAAGCTTGTATTAATGTCTGCCAGAATCTGGGAAGGCGTTGCCGTTGAGGTAACATTAAGTCAGCGTTAAGTAAAACCAGACTCATAAAAATGTATAAGGAATGTTTTGAGTCTGTGACACTGCGAAGCAAACTCTGTATCAACAGATGCAATTAAGTGTCCTTCCTTTGATATTGAAACTAAAATTTGTTGCGAGGTGACTTACAGTTGATAAAAAAGGGCAGGTTTAATAACAAGAGGCCCAGACAACAAGCCTGTAGAATGAGGCAAAGCAAACATGGTAAACATGTGATAAATAGCTGTGCAACATGCCTACACAACATGTAGGCAGCATTGCTCCCTATTCTGAAACTCTTAACATCGTCTGATAAACAAGTGGAGCTTCCCCTTGTTAGCAACTCAGACTCTGATTGGACGCAGCTGGAGGCCCCAGAGGCAGGCAGTAGAGCTGATGAGGGAATAAGCAACAGGTGTGAAGAGCAGCCATCACTGGTGGGCAGGTGAAGAATGGAGGATCTGATAGTTTTTGTCACTTAGGAAGACATCGTACTGACTTGTAGACTTTCATTCGATGTCTGTAGACTCAGCCTAAACTTAACATAAAGACTCTATGATGAGGAGGAGGAATTATTTCTCTTCTTGTTTTATTTAAGGGTAATATTCGTTTTACACTGTCCCTGTTCACATAAAGAAACATCAATATAACTTTAATGGTTTAATGGAGGAAGTGAGGCAGAGATGGTAAACAGAAAACTGAGTTCAGTTTCACGTGTTACCAGCCAAAACCACTTGATTACTACTGTGGAAATTAAAATACACACAGTTTGAAATCCCCCAGCGTCCACGTACTGCTTTCCTCTTTTGTTTCTTCTGACACACACATTTGCTTCATTCCTCCCTCAATGCAGTGAAGTGCATCAATAATTGCAAACTTTAGACTTGATCAATACAGCAGAACTCTGGAGTGAAACTCCTCTAAGAGGAAGTGTAAGATACTGTAAATAAGAGTTCCCTCATACTGTGAGATCTGAAAATCTTCTCTGCACTAATGTGGGTGGGTGGGGGGGTGGGGTGCCCATTGTGCTTGTTGTTGTTCTTTGTTTTTGAGTGAATGGTGGCAGTCACTGCTCGTCCAGACGAGAGCCCTGTTGTGGCCCCTATCTGAGGCTCTTTACTCTGGAGGCGAGAGAGAGGGGCTGTTTCTCCGGACACAGTCGTGCCATTCTCTATTTCCAGTGCCACAACAAACACCACTGTTTGCTTTACCGAGGTGTATATATAGAGGCAGGAAGTTTTTTCAGGCTGCTTGTTATCAATAGAAAGTGGAATGACTGGAGGAAAATGACTTAACTTCAGCTAAACATTCCCTTAAAAGCTGCCAATTTTAGAGTCTTAGCTTATCACATGTACATATTTTTGTCTTTGTTTTCACATTTTAATTGCTGTAAAATGTCAGTTTTGTTCTCATCTGCATCTGAAAGCTTTTCAGAGGTTTAAGTTGAATTAAAAGCCTCCATGCTGTCGGCACATTCTTTGGGTTTAACCTTGGCCCTGGGACTCTGGCAGCAGACAGCTAAACAGAATGACCAATGTGTTGGAGCAGATATGGAACCAGCCTCTATTTGTCTGGTGGCTTTGGGTTTGCATTCAACTACCGATAAGAGTCCAGACTGTTAAAGTACTGCGTTTTTTCCTTGACAAAACAGTGGTGTTAAAGACACAGTACAGGATGACAGCATGTGGACGGTGTGGATTCATCTTGAAGTAAAAATAAGACAGGATATGGACTTCAGCCTGACTCAAACACGTTTCCTGTCTCATCAGTGCATCCATCCCATACTCTATTTGCACCAACCCAGACAGCAACAGCAAGGACATTTTGTTTCATCAGCAAGTGTCCCTTCTAATTGCCTCCCCAAACCCTGTGGAGCAAATTAAAAAGTTTGGTTCTTTTTGCTTACTTGCATTTCGCTTTGCTCCCCAGCAGCACACGCTCTGATCGCTCTTCACCTTGAGACCACGTTGTGGATAAAGAAGAATTACAGTCGCAGCAAATGTGTCTGCATTCTGCTGCACTTGACTTCTGAGAAGGAAGTAAACATGTGGCGAAGACCTTCATATTTTACTGAGATCAATATGACGTGCAGGCATTAAGCGAATGACAGAAGATTGTACTAAACGTAAAAGTAAAAAAATAAAAGTTTGGTGTTTTCCTCGAGCAGGAAATTTTATCATTTTTATTTAGCTTAGCATTTATGAATAAGAGTCCAGCTTTGGTTTTCATATATGTTTTAGAGACCGTGCCTGAAGCTACATCTCTCTACATGTGAGCTGATGTGGTGGTAGAAATAACACGTCACGTTTTAGAACGTTTCCTGTTCTTAAACACAAACGTTTTTTGTGTGTGCTTTAAAGAAGTCTGTATTTTATGAATTTTGAGCGACAAAGAACTGTCGTCTACTGTTTAGTCACGTGACCTTCATCAACATACCAATAAACACGTGGTCATTTAGGTTTAGGATCCCATTGAGCCTGTAATGAGGAGATTTTTTATTGGTCCTACTGCTTATTCTGTCAAACTAAAACCTTCACAACACAGTGGATCACTTTGAGACCTGTCTGTTGCTGGAGCAGTGGATATCAATGTCTTCCTTTCATCCCTGAAACTTTCCTTTCCTTTCCTTTCCTTTCCTTTGATCCTGGGTCTCCTCGATTAAAGGAAAGTGCAGTTTTACTTTGCAGAACTCTATCTGAGAACAGCTACAACTCTGCATGTCCCTCCTCCATTACTAGGATGACTGCTCAGAATGGGGGGCTGATTTCATACATGCATGGATTACTCTTGTAATGGAGGGAGGGAGTAGGAGGAAGAGGAGGAGAAGCAGGACGAGGAGGAGGAGGAGGAGGAGGGCCAAAGGGTGTTTGGACAGAGGAAGGAACCAGCTGTGAATGACAGGAAGGGGCTATGCATTGGAAGCGAGATGCAGGGCTCCATACGCTGGCAGCACAGACCCTGGGAAAGCTCCCTACACCCAACACAGTCACCCACCGAAACAATGCGGCTGGGTGCTGCCCCTCCCAGAGAGGCCGAACGCTGGGGAGGAGACAGGCAGCAGCTCAGGCTCTGCTCCTGTTCACTCTCAGGCTCGCTCGCTCTCTCCCTCTCCCTCAGTGTGTGTGTGTGTGTGTGTGTGTGTGTGTGTGTGTGTGTGAGTGCATTTGTCATATCTCTCTCAGTCTGAGAAAATTCCTCCGACTCTTGAGTTTTCTCCGATTGTGACTCAAGAGCGCCCCCATGGGAGGAACATGTGTATGACAGCACAAAGGCAGAGACACTGAGACATCAAGAACACAAGAACATCACACAAACACACAAATAAGACAATAAGGAAAATAAGGCTTCATTAACCTTTTTTGTGTCACTTTTATCAACTTTATCAGAGTTTAATCCTCAGATATGAATGGTGACTCAGCTTTTATTGTCAGCTCCTTCAGCCAGCATTTTATATCCATCAGCTCCTCAGATATATTATAACTTGTTTATAATTGTTAATGATTTCTAAAGTGTTTAAAACCTAATCAATACAATACAATGGGTGGTTATATTTTAAACAGGGTCTGACTGATACCTGATTGTTGTGTATCAGATGAGCCGCTGTGTGTGCACATGACACAATGTGCTTCATATTTTATGTACACACAATCTAATTATTCCCTGCACTCTGACACCAATTTATTGAGATCACAACTGAATGTAATTTGTTGTGGGAATAGTAACGCTACAACGACTCCACCCGCTGCACATTAAACACGCGTATCATCCTCCTGTGGGCACCCCCCCCCCCCCCCCCCACACACACACACACACACACACACGACATCAACATGCATCTGCTGTATATGGACACAGTGTACATTCACAGCCACCTACAGAAAAACACATGGAGAGTCTCCCACTCGTGACATGCACAGAAGTAGAAACAGAAATGTACATACACACATGCGTATTGCACCTTCAATGTCTATTCTTCACCAACACACACACAAACTTGCTCAAACTCAAACACCCACACACCCTCCCACTGTTGGATGCACATATACACACACTCCCACCTACCCAAACAGATTCTCACACTTCCCACATACACAGTCGCACTCCCCACATTTACACACTGTCACACTACCCACACACACACACACACACACACAAACACACAACACTAGGAACAAGCAGGGGGGACACAATCCTGCCTTCACCAGCTCAGTTAGCCTTCCAGTCAAAGCAGTCTTACTCAGCACAGGGGATGGCTGCGTTTTTTCCTCCCACAGCTCTTCATCACTGCCTCCTACAGTAAAGGGGGCTTTGTTGGCTTGTGTTTCCTTCTCCCTGGATAGTCTCAATTGGAAACCCCCATCCTCCCAGCCCCCTCCCTCGTCCGGTCTGTCCGCTCGACGCTGCGACGGCGTCCAGACGTGGAGCAGAGACTGTCGGCCCGACTGCCTGCCTATCATTCCACGCAGGGCGTAAATCAGCAGAGGCCGCCGTTGTTGTACCGTGTGCAGCGGCGACGACAGATTTATGAGAGGGCAACCTTCTCGTGAACCTGGTCTGCTCTTCACGTCCAAGCCCTGTTTCAAAGCCAGAATGAGAGACTGACATTTTCTATTTAGTTTTCCATAAAGGGATTTTAAAAAAGAAAAACTTGAAGGAATTTTGAGCAAACCTGAGACGAATGAGGGACTTAATGCTCTTCGTAGTTAGTGGTGGCAGTAGCTCAGGCTCTACAGCCTTGGCTTGGGAACCAGAGGGTGGTCGGCCTCAGCACATGAGGACTGGTAGCTGGACAGGTTCCAGCCCACCTCCTGGGAGCTGCCCTTGAGCAAGGCACCAAGCATGTGGCAGCCCTGCCGCTCTGACATCTTCTGATCATTAAAGCACTTTCTTCTCCTTCTTGTGTTGTTAAACTTTTTTGGGCTAAAAACTAATTTCCAACATTTGGAGGTCTGTTCTTCCACAACAGCCTCCTATTGTACATGTGCTCATTTGGCAGGCACTCAGGTTATTTTAGCTGATTTCCCTTTGATTTGATATCAAATCTCTGCTGCATTGTTAAGTGGCAACACAGTGCGAAAGACTTTCATTCTTGGTAACCACAGATGGTCCTGCTGGGTGTCTTTTTGGCAGAAGTTTGTTAAACTTGAGTTCTAAATGAAAATGAAATGCATATTGTTAAGACTGCAATAAGTGATTTTTTGGGCACTTTGAACAAGTTGAAAACCCAACATTATCACCTTACCTTACCTAAGCTGTTACAGCTATTGTTTTAGCAAACAGCTGGATAGATATTCACACTCATCGCTGTGTTTTACTCCTCGTCCCTTTAGCTGTTGAATGTTCATGAGCTCGTCGGAGGAAGCACAGTGCGCAGGGGGTTAATCTGAACATTGTCACTGAGAAAAGCTGCATTTATGAGTGAAAATGAAGACAGCAGCGAGACTGAACCAAAACAAAACATGTGCAGACTGTAAAACTAAAACAATTAGCTTGGCTAAAAGAAGCTTAAACACTGTGTGCAGCTCAGAGAAATTGCAGACTGTTTTGGACAAGTTACACTGTCATGTTCTACATTCTCATTTGTTAATTGATATTTGTTAATATCATTGATTACAGGTTGCCCGTTGTTAAATTTTATACTCTAAATTGTATGAGGTAAACGATCTGTGTGCATGTGTACTCTAAATGGGCTGGATTTAAACAAGAACGGGCTGGTACTTAAACCAGAACCAGACGAGACTATTCAGAAGTCTGAAAGTGATATGACTTGATCAGAAGTTGCTGTATTGTTGCTTTTTACAGAATTAGGCTCCAGATCATCGTTGTTGACCACAACAGAAAGAGAAAAACTTTTTTATGTACTTTGAATAAATTTCAGTCAGCTGCCTGATTTTACTTCAGCACAAGTGAAAATATTGATATGGATAATACAGTACTCATACGGTACTCATTGAAAGTGAAAGTCTCAGCCGAGTACTCCCTCAACTGTGTTGTTTTGCAGTATCTCAGTTTTTTGGCTCACTGGTTAATCCTGCATTTGCCTCAGACTTGATATTAAGTGCAGAGTTTCAACAATATTGCATTATGCAGATCAGCGTGCCACACTTAGAGATTAACTGGGAATCGTGGGTGAATGATTTTATCTTCGTGTCGACTGGTGCCAGGATGTGCATCATGGGATTTCGCTCCATCAGTTGTTTCAGCTAATGGAATCAATTTGCTCTTCACTTAAAGCAATAATTTGCTATCCAAACATCATGTGCAACAATAGCCCACTGTCTGCTCCCCCCATCCATATCTCATTAATTAGACACATTGTGCTTATGGAACAGTACGATGTGTGTGCGCTAATTCTGTTTTAGATGCTGACTTCATTCTCTGATCAAGGTTTTTAAAAAGTAGGGGAAAATCCTGTGAATTCTTTTCAAATGAGGTTACTTCTAGATAATGGGGATTTTATGGAGTGTTACAGACAGAATAATAAAACAATAACAAACTTTTCAGGGGCGGCAAAGAAAATAATTAGCCTAATCCTCATGCGTTTGACAGGGTAACACTTGAGACTTGACAGCTCGAGCTGCAGAGTACACAGTGAGTCTGCACAAGTACTTAATTCATGTTCCTTATGCCTTACTGAGTGCACTTATGCGGAAAGAAGCACACAACAAATACTCAAGGTAAGAGGACACTTATTCTTTCACATGTGCTTGACCACATCAGTATGCAAAAACATACACTTTCTTCGTCTCCTCTCTGGCTGGCTCAACGTGATCGTCACCCTCTGATTTATCAGCCACGTACAGAACACAAGTCTACAAGCTGACACAGTCTATGTGAAGAGAGAAATGTGCTACAAATCTAAATGAAGAATGAGCACAGTGGTATGGAAGATTTTTGTTGCCTGACTTGACCCTGAATGCTTGCACAGCTTGCACATGCGATAAGATAACCCCGGCTACATTGTCCAAATCCCGCCCTGTGTGTGTGCGTGTGTGTGTGCGCGCGTGTGTCGGGAAAAGTGACATGTTAACCGGGAATGTGCTCTGCTGAGGGAAAATGTGCAGTTTTGTGAGACGAGGGAATGACATGACTGATAAAATAAGCTGTAAAAACAATCGAAGGGTCAGTGATGTTTTTGCACACGTATGACGGAGGTTTGCCCAGAATCCTGTCTCTTTCGCTCTCTTTTTACTTCTCAGTGCTTTCACTTTGTCCCTTCCTGTTTTTACCTCCCATTAATCCCTGGCCCAGTCCTTGTAACTGCACTCCCACCCTGCTGTTTCAGTCATTGTAAGCTGCAGTGGAGGCTCGAGTCTCCTCTCCATCGCACACCCTGCTGGTTTGATCCAGCCAGACAGCAGTCTTGAACAAAGCACATGTGGAAGGTCACACTCCTCCCCTTCCCATATGGACCAATCAGAGTGGAGCCCTGCTGACACAACAGGCTGACAGCATGACGGTGAAGCAGTCTTATAGAGAAAATGGGAATTAGTGCATTAACCTGCGATGGCAGCACATACAAAGAAAAAAATGAAGACATTACTTTTACAATTCATCCCTGACGGCTCTCGGTTAGGCATGTCGTTTGTTGACTCATTCGTTAAGATTAAGTGGGACCTCCTACAGGAAAGAAGCAGTTTCAAATGGAGTGTTAACTTAATACACATGCTGCTTAAACTGATTGCAATCTCATTAAAAGTGTCATCATCTTACAGGGTAGTGAACAGTAGGCAGAAGGTTGTATGCTCATTGTCGGTGAGTTAAATTGGTCCCTTGCATCATGGATAAAGTCAACAACCTCACTGTGCAATTATGATATCCAGAGAAGCATACGTGCAGAACTAATTTTATTCCCTGATGGATGATACGACTGACAAAATGTGTTCCAAAATGAAATGAGTTATCATCTGCAGAGACCTTTGCCACATGATAGGCCAGGTGCTGCAACTGAAGCATGTTGACTTAAAATGGGATGAAAAAGGATGAAAACGGATCATACCAAAACCCTTTTAAGACTGTTTGGGGGACAGCCGTGGCCTAGAGGTCGGAGAAGCAGCTTGTGATTGGAAGGTCGCTGGTTTGATTCCCCCACCGGACGGGCAGGAAAAATTTGAGTGTGGTGGAGTGATAATGTCCCCAGTCCCCACCCCCATTAGCTGGCTGATGTGCCCTTGAGCAAGGCACTTAACCCCCAATATTATTCCCGGGTGCTTGATGAAGCCCACTGCTCCTGTGTGTTTCGTTGCATGTTGCATGTGTGTGTTTCAATCAGTGATGGGTTAAATGCAGAGAAGTAATTTCCCAGTTTGGGATTAATAAAGTAACTTAAAATTAAAAATGTTTACAGGAGAAAACATGCACAAATGTGTGAAGTAAGGTTGGCTGTTTTCAGCAGCATATTAAGATACATTTTGCGCTCTCATGAATCGTGTGCATGGGATCAAACTACAATGCTGTAAGGAATGAACCTCTCACCACATTTAAGCAGGATGATAAAATTTATTGACAAGAAAAATAAGGATCACTGCCAGCTTTTAAAGATGAATTAATTTATTTTTGGCCCATAGGGGGCAGCAGAACAAGCTGTAAATGTAATATTCACTGTACAGCTTGTCTCCTTATGAAATGTGACTAACACGTCAGCAATACTGCACACAAGGAGGGACACTGGTTTTATTCAAAGTTGTGTTTCCGTGCACCTGAATGCAAATCAAATACTCACTTTTATCTCTCTTCTGGTCTCTACCGACTCCTGGCTCTTTAGCAGCTATAAGCTCCACTTTGTTCATCTGCTGGTCACTAACTCTGCTGATGATCTGGATGTGTGAGCTGGGTTCATTTTTACTGAACACATTTACCTGTCGGTGCTGGAAATTAAGATTGAGATTAGGAGCCAAAACAAGGAGTTAATTTAGGCTGAAATGTGTTGTAAAGCCGAAGGGTGATAGCACTCATCGTATGTTGCTTTTACAGATCAAATTTTAACTGCTGGAACATAAAAAATAACATCAGTCCAGCAGAATCTCTGTCACAGTAAGTGAGACAGACACTGCAGTCGAAATACTTCAGATCTTTACAAGGCTTTTCAGAGTAACAAGGGAGATTAAGACAGAATAAGTGGCCAGAGCTTAAAGACTGCGGCGGCTCCTTTCTTCTGCTCCCTCGCCATCAATGGTGCATTTAAAGTAAACACAGCTCTCCTCAACAAGAGCCCCGGGCTGGGGAGGTCATAAATGTAAAATACGAAAGACGATGGCATTTAAGAGCCTTTAGATTCTGTGCTGTGAATTGGTACTGTGTCCTTGTTTGCGCCAAATGTTGCCCAATAAAACCACTGAACAGAGCATTTGCAAAGAGCCTTTATGTGCGTATTCAGTACACATTTGGGGTACAGCTAGCAGTTCTACTACTACTCAGTTTCTGTGCCAGTTTTCTTTTCTTTTCTCACAGCACAAATTTGAGGGCTTTGATTCAGTGTGTTTTTGGACTAAATGTGTTGCTAACCCACCTTTCTTCACGGGTTCGGTTTAGGGTTGATGCAATGTCCATAGGTCAAGCTGCTTTTGGGCAGCCGCTTTGTGCCACGCTGGCCGTGACATTATCATCCGCAGCAGCGCTCCCCGGTATCCTCAGGCACTTTTGGCCTTTAATTATTATCGAACGGGAAATCATTTTGCATTCCAAGATCATTCTTCTACCGAGGTGTAATGGTTTGATCCTTTTCTGAAAGGTGTATGACAGGCAGTTTATCCTCTATAGTGCCCTTAAGCCATATGAGGTGCTTCTGCCCTTCATCCCAACTGTAATCTAATGGTGCATTAAAACTGAAGTGAGTTTTACCTTGTGAATTCCACCTTTGGATTGATTTTGCAGTCTACTTTCATTCTTCACAAAAACGTCAACTGACAAGTAGGATAAGTAGAAAAATTTACTTTGCGATCAGAATAAGGACAACAAAGGAAATACTTTCAAATTTATCTCTTTTGTCAACAAGCACAATGAGAAAGCAAAAGCAACACTGAATTGATTTAATCAACAAGTATTGTGTATCTATTCGGAGCCTGATTTATTGTATTCCTCAGTGCCATAGAGCTCCATTGTTGTTCTAAAGACTATTAGAAACACATGAGGGAGCTGCACTGTTGCAGACCTGCCAACCTGTACGCATTGATGTGATTTGTCAATGTAAACCAAACTGACAGTGTCTTGACAAAATGTCTTCTATGTTAAAGGACAATCATCCTATTCTCCAAAATACTATTTTGTTATTTTCCATTTTCGGCTTTTCACTGAGGCAGTTCCACAGGAGAACTCATGCTTTCACAGGCCTGTGGAGCTGGTTGGCGGTTGGCATGACTGCACTCGCCCCTCCTTCATTAGCAGCACCGAAGTGCCCTCGAACAAGGCCCTCTACCCCAACCGCAAGCAGCAGGCCAGACCGCGGCTGTACTGGGTAGCTTCCAGGTGTAAACGTGGGTAACTGTGTGAATAAGATCGGGGCATTTCTGAAAAAGAGAGCCTTGCTCTCAGTGAAACTCCTCGTTTAGGTTAAGGTGACTATGGCAGGTCCGGTCTGAAAACACCTACGAACTGGTAGAAACTGAACCATGAGTAGTGGACTTTAGATACTCATAACAAATAAGTTTGAGCGCGAAAGTTCATTCTTGACCTCGGGAAATGGACCTTTGAGACACGTGTGTTTCAAACATTTTCTTTGAGCATGTCTGTGTGTGTTCATAAGTGTGTGAGTGTGTTTACCAAACCCACTGAGATCATCTTGGGACCTGATCTGCTCGGATGTGTTAGCGCTGATCACACCCCTCACAGTCAGATGGCAGATAAAGCAGGAGCCCTCACACTGTGATCTGTGCCTTGATGTTATTGGAGGAATACAGCGGCACAAGGTGGACGATGAATAATACATCGTGTTTTCAGTGTCGTCCTCATTCACTTTCATTGCCCCGTGTGATCTGAGTGCAGCAATTCAAATCTCCACACCCGACATTCAGCTTCGAGTTGTATTCAGGGTTGGTTCTTATCCCGAATTGTGTTTTTTCACGTTTTGAGAGACGCTGTAGAAAAGTAATGTGTTTATTTTGTAAGGTGTTACAAAATAAACTGTTTTATAATGAGCCAGAGAAAAAGTTTTTGTAGGCTTTAAAAGTGGAATTAGAATAAAGAATTTTTATAAAAGACTCAAGTCCTGTGTTCTTGGCCAGTCACTTCTCACACCCATTTGTTTATCTAAAGTATTTCTGGTTTGAAGCTGAGGCCTTAAGTTTCAGTCCCACCAGCATTAGTTACTGCAGAATTTGAGTCACCAGTGCATGTAAAGAAAATCCTTATGGAGTTTGTTGCATATACTTAAACTTTGGTGAACTTTGATGTTCAGATTTGTGACAGTTACACAGTGCCTTTCCAGTAATGACCTTTAAGGAAATGGAAAGTCCAAAATGAAGAAACTATCATATTCACATCCAATTATACAACCCTGCTAAGCTCTGTACAGTAGGCTTATGCTCTGTCAAAGAGACACGGTTTGCTGGAGAAGATGGTGCCACTAGCTTGGAATTAAAATTGTGACTTCTGTAATTTAAGCGACTGATATTGCAAGTTGACACTAGGTCACAGAGCTTACAGTTGCATGTCTTTGTCAAAGATGCACTATAGCACAAACAGAAGGAGTCAAGGTTGAGTAGCCAGGCTGGGGTCAGCAATAGACTATCCAAAAGTCCAGGGCAAGCTAGACCAAACATGGGGGCAACAGTCCAACAGAGGCAAGTGGAGTGAGAAGGCTGAGATGCTATGGCAGAGAAGCACTGCTTAGTTCCACAAGTAAAAGTCACCAATGTGCGGCTGTAAATCGCTTTGTGATGTTCTAAAGTTATAATATTAGGGGTGTTATGGCTTAGAAGAACTGACATAAGATAATATTAAGTTATAATGATTAAAAAACGAACATGGTATTTGATAATTATTAGATTTGGCAGCTCGGTGGGGGCCACGGGGCCCTGAACACTCACTTAGTTCCACAGGCTTGCAGAATCGCTCTGGCTTTGATTAAGAACAAAGCAGGGAATGCAGATGGCTGGGAGTTCAGTGTGTTTGTCTTCCTGCATGTGGCATTGTATTGGCATCCCAAAGGTTAATGCCAGCATCATACCTCCCTTTAACACCTCCCATCTAGCACAGCTGCCATGGATTACACTTTTCTCATCTTCTATCCTCCCTGTCTCTTCACTCATCCACATATTATTTCTGTCGCCTCTGACCGAAGGATATACACATGCAGCTTACGTTCGCCTTGCAGACAGAACCCTAAAGTGGCTTTCTTTCATCAGCTCTGTTGTAAATAACAGCTCATGGCGTGTGTGCACGCAGCACGTAGCAGATAGATTCCCCTGATTTTATTGATGTTTAATAATACCATGAATCACTGCTGATGCATCTCTTTGACACTGACAAACACAGGTGAGGTTAACAGTAGCTCAGTGCCAAAATAAAAGTCTGATATTGCATTAAAAGCACAGGAGAGGGTGAAGGAAATGAAGGGTTACTGAGATGTTACTTCGGGGACTCATCACACTAATTACATTTTGCATGCTGACTGGAGATCGGAGAGCTGCAATCCCAGGTGACCGACAATATATCCAGGTTTCAGTTCATGCATATCTAACTTATGCTGAATTATGTTAACTCCTCTTATGATCTGAGATGCTTAAAAGGAAAACTCTGCTCTGCAACAACTTGGTCTTACTTTCTTAATCTTGGCCAACCGTGCTGCTGAAAAAAATGTGGAGACAACTGGGGGTCTCATGTTTAAGAAAGAACTGAAGTGGAAATCTGTGGAAACTGATGAACACATTAAAAAATTAGACTTCAAGTCTGTAAAGGCAAAAATCAACTTGGAGAACCATTCAATCAAGGTGCATTCAGGTAATGATAGGACCTCCAACAAGGACCTCTGACTCCAGAAAGAGGGTGGTGACATACTTGGTATTGAGGTTTTGTAATTTTCTGTGTGCTGCGAATAGACTGTCCATGAGCCGCTCTGTCATTTCATAAATTAGACACTAATTTTAAGTCAGGAAACAATGTGGCTGGTGGATACATGCCAGGTAGATAAAGTTTGTGCTGTAATAATCAATAAAACTTTGGAACTGTGGTCCTCCTAACTGCTCTGTGAGTCTGGATTGCGGCACAGCGGTGCTTAATGAATCAGAATGTTTTCATTGAAAACATGATGACATTTAGCAGGTATGATGTTTCCACGTCCATCCTCATGTTAGCTCTGATTAAACGCTGATTTAGCTGTTGTGACGGGTAAATGCTGAATTTCATTACTTCAAACCTTTCTTTACAGTTTGTAGATGTAGCGCCCCTAATCTCAGCCCAGTGGCACAAACACAGAGGCTCTAACATCTATCCAGGCTAGGGAGAGGTATGCCTTTGAAAACTCAAGAGGAGTTATTAGTAAGTTGAACAGCTGGCTGTTTTATTGCCTCACAGCTTCGGCACAACAAAAACAGTACAGTACCGTGCTGGTGTATAAAACCATAACATCAGTAGAGCCCTTTATAATAATAAAATAAAATAGAAAATAAAGAGAAGTCTCCTTCGAAGCAAGGAAAAGAGTCCACTTGAAGGCCTCTTTACATAGAAGTTTGAATTAATTGAATTAATTCAGTGACACAATGATATCTGGTTAGCAATTAGCTAGCAATTCTTTCAGAGCACTCATACAATGGTGTAGTAAGTACCAAAACACATTAAACAATATACACACTGTTCCCATAACTTTGTTGGGTTTTATGAAAAGTATCTGAACACAGTCTAGCAAACACTATGCATTTCACTCACCAGAGTTTCAACACAAATAACTCGGCAAACACCTCCTTCATGCTCACAATTAAGACTTGCTGGTCAGCTCACAGCACGACTTTTTTCAGGAAGTGATACTAAGGGGAGAAGATGAAATGACCATACGTAGGGACCTCTCTACCTCGCTGACTCTTCAACAGTGTATGGCGCTCCCATAGTCGACGACATGCAGCTATACCTCTGAATGGTGTAGATGACTTTAGCAACCCTTTGTTCAGTGTGGGTCACACAGGAGATGGTGCATATCGGAGCTACTGAAGTTTCTTTCATCGGTGTTGATGGCTGAGGTGTAATACATTGCCCCGCCCTTCAAGTTGACGGTATTGATTACTTATGTTACCTATGAAACCCTGAATCTGTGTGTGAGAGAGCGCCCGTGGCACACTGCACTCTCCAAGCAGAAATGCTCAGCCATGGCTGCTGATTTTGCTCATGCTTATTTGTGTCCTCTAGTCTATAAAAAACACCATATGGGCTTGTCTTTTTAACAACAAGTGGGTCTTTAACAAATGATTTTATCAATAAGGACACCTTTCAAAGAACGTAACACGGGCACAATGACATTCATGGCACCGTCTTCGCAGCCGTTTTTAGCACTGGGGGCCTCACTACGAATTGCACCTCGGAGGCTGGCAGCGTTCGACAGGGATTCTGATAGTTACACAGTTAAATGATGTTTCAGCAGGCAAGGTTGTCATCACACAAAACAGCAGGTTTCATTTGACCCAGATATGCTTTTCCCAGCTTGACAGATAGAAACAGCACGTGTGCATGACTGCAGGGTGCGTTTGTTTTGTGAATATGATGTGATACCTTAAGTCAAGGCCCACAGTTAGTAACAAATCCAAATTGTTGTGTGGCTGGTTTGTCTTAGGTCACCTTTTTATGGTCATCAAGTACCCCAACTATGCATCATTGGCTTCTTTATTTTGCTGCTGACTCTTAATAATACCCTCTTACTGCTTCATTATACCCTAGATTCCCACTAAATATTTATTGGAGCATGCCACAGTAGTTCAGCACAGGGTTGTGAACAATACTCATGACTCCATTGATGTAATTATATAGAATGGACCAAGCCAGAAAATGTAATTAGCGGAAGAGAAATATGCACATTTCTTTCCTCACCTTTGATTTTCTGGCTCAGCGGAGGCTGTAAAGTCATGACACATACCCTCTGCGTATTTATTATTATCACATGGGAGTTGTTGGGTTGAGGTCTCCACTGACATTGTGCACTGAATTCCATTATGGCAAGGATAATGAAGATAGGAAAATCAGACTTAATGACTGTGTTTCATTACTACTACTTATTGTCTGTAACGCCATGCACCGCTTGGAAAATGTGAGACGGTATTGTTATTTTCATGCACCTCTTGTTTTTTTTCTTTCTGGAGGTAACAGAAGCATTTGCAAAAAAAAACATGTGTAATTAGTCAATAATTGCAGAGTGGTAATTACATATGAGAGGAAACCCAGGGTTGACTCACAGCAGGAACACTTCGAAGGAGACCTCCTGCTGTCATTTTCCTGGGCATGCAAATAGACACAGACATGCACACAGAAATGGAAACAAACAACAGTCATACACCTACATGGTGTACACCATTACTGACTTATTTATACAAATGTGCTCCTATTATAAACATAATCACAAACACAAACATATCATCTGCATGCATGCATCCTCTCTGGGGTCTGCATTAATTTATTTTCCACTCTGCTATCCCTGCGCTAAATTTCCCAGAAGAAACAAACCATCATGCTGTGGCAGCAGAGGCTGTGGCTAATGTTTGGACTCACAAGAAGTTAATCATTTCCTTGAACACCAAATGAGATCCTCAGTGTGAGTTTTAACCTTGTGCATATCGTATTAAATGTAACAAAGCCTCGAAAGCTCAGTTTTTACATACAGCTCTTCTGACACCATTCTAATCAGAGTACATACATGAACACAAGTCAGTGCACTGAGAACCAAGCCACAAATAGACCTGAACACAATCCGGTCGCTCTCTGTGATCTCATTTATCTGCAGGTATCGCTCAGTCTATCACCACCTTCCATCCAATTGTCCCCCCCGTGGGCTGGACCCTCGCACGCACCGTGTTAAACACACACATGTTATCCTCATCAGCCTGTGTGTTATAAACCAAAGTAATCTCACATCTCTGGCTGCTCTTGCACCTTTTCAATTTCCTGGTAACCTAATCCTTTCTGTTTCTCCATACCTCATTATAGCCTGGGAGAAAAGAAAAAATGCGGGGGGGGGGGGGGGGGTGTACAGGGAGGGAAGGGATAATAAATTGTGCCTTTTGATATAAGTTGGATTAGGGAAATGGCATACCCATGTGTATGCTGACGGGGCTGCGTTGTGTGTGAGGCCGTAATCCATCATAAAGGCGAGAAGTCAGTGGTGGATTGGTGCTAAAATCAACATCGCACAGCACTGTCACTGTATCAGTGCCTCCCCTGTATGCATATTGTATATGCACACAGTATGTGTAAACTTTTTCTAATGCATATAATCCCATGAGCATTTCATGGTCCTGCAGGAGATACTGTATTTACCGTTCACATGTTTGTGGGTCATTAGACAGATTGTCTAATCGAATAATGTCTTCTGATTCATTTCCAAAAAGTCTCTGAAACTGATTTGTGGTAGTGATTGTGTTAGTGCGTACAGAGATGTGCAACAATGTTTATTTCATCAACGAAAATTATGGCCAAAAATATATTTAGAAAACCAAAATGAAAGAAAAACTGTTATACACATTATTTGAAATCATAAGCAATAAAACAACAGAGTGAAGTCAACACACTTAGTCCCAAACTTAGTCCCAAACTTAATTAAACAAGAAGCAGCCACAACATGTCTGAACAAGTCATCAAAACGTGCCAAAATTCATAATGCTAATGCTAATAAAATATTATCATGTGAACAGGAATGCTAACTAATACACATTACATCAAATTTAAATACATGTGTTACATTAAGGTGTGTGTGTGTGTGTGTGTGTGTGTGTGTGTGTGTGTTTGCACAGGACCAACAGCAGGAACAGCCTCAGGTCTTCGCCCTGCTGGAGCCCCACTGAGCGACCAGCAGGTTCTCTCACTGAAATCCTGCTGGCTCGTCTGTTAAATGGCCACACGGGTCAGAGGATGACCGAAACAGCATCTCATAAAGGTAAACAGCCTCAGTATCCTTTGACTTTGGAGGAAAACTGAGGATGCTAAACAGAGAGAAACGTTTTATTTTGAGATGCTTTGGTACAAGATTCTGAAACTTCGAAGTTGTGTGTTGTGCTGAAAATGACCGGACAGACTTTCAGTTCAGAAGTGCTGCTTACATCACTCATTAAAACGCAACTTAAAACAAACTTGTAAAGTTTGTTTTCACGGAGCTTCGATTGAAATTGAAGCTGGAGATTTTTTAATGATATTCCTTTATGGTCTGTGTCTATTTTGGTAACCTTTGTCCGTGGAGTTATCGCAATCCTGGCTTGCAGTTGGTCATAGCAGCCTTTTACAGTACAGTATATCACATATTACGATGGAAAGCAAGATGTTTCTAGTTGGAGACAATTACACAGTATGAAAGCTTTAAGCCATGGCTGCCAGTCTGGCTTAAATTCTATTATAACGGAGCATAGGATATATTGTAAATGATTTTAAGGATGCCCTGTCTGCCCCAGAGAAGGCTTTTGGAAAGGGGATCCCTGTCCCTCTCACTTATGGCACTCCCTGAATAACCACTTCAAAACGCTCGTAAACCGGCGAGCACGGATGGATCGGGGCTCTATTGAAAACACATTGGCTCATAATCTACGCCCTCTCATGACATGAAGGGATCCCACATCAGTTTCAAGGTCAAACACCAATGAAATCAAAGACGGCAATTTGTCAAGAGTCCGCAGTGATTCCGTGCACGGACCCTGACATCATCTGCAGTCTGTCCAAGACACGAGCGTCTACGCCGAGCCGCGGAGTGCCGGGCGGATCTCGGCTGTAATTTTTGTCATGCCAGATGTAAATCATATTTTCCCATTACAGATCGGCTTCTGATGTAGCTGCAGCTGCACACTATTGCCGATCTGTCACCTCTGGAAAGGCTGACAATCATGCTATCGTGGGAACCTGTCATTCTGAGGGGAACATCCCTGAAAATTATGATTTGTTTTAACGGGGTCAGCGGGTGAGGCAGGCGGGCGGACAGGCAGGCATCTGCTGTCGGTGAACCCTCACAAGCAGCCAACGCATGCACCCAGTGCTCATTAACAAAGTGCCGCATGAGGACGGGCTGATTTCATGGAGAAGCGATTGTACTGAGGAGGGTTTCTTTTGGCTGTGCCGTCCCTCCAGGTGGCTCTCTCTGGTTTCCCGGAGCTCGAGCAGAATTCCCAGGCCTGCTGCCTGAAAGCCTTTGTGAGCTCCATCAGGTGCAAAGCAGGAGCTCTCCTCTCTTCTTGACGGGCCTGCTGATGCCCAGCAACTGTAATCTGTCAGCAGCATCTGTGGGAAGCAGCTTGTTTTCAGTGATTGTGGATTTTCTGGCCGTACCTGTCAGATTGACTCATAGAGGCTCCTAACAGATGCTGTCATACTTTTTAAACTCATTAACTGCGTCCCACACTGTGCTGTGGTTGTCTTTCATTTGGAATGACATTTAGGGCTTCTTGGTGAAATGTGGATGAAGTAGAGCCAAGATGGAAAAAGTCACTAAATGGACAGAAATTTCTGCTTTGGATTATCAAAACCCGAAATCAAAGGTTTCACTTTGGATTTCTACTTTTAGACACAAGAAAGACTTAAATTTCAATTTCAATAGCTCGCATGGCCAGTAGTGCAGTAAAATACTCCTGCCTTTAGTAAATCTACACAATGTCAGCAGCAGTGCCAAGCAGAATGGAACTACATCTCAAACATTCATTCAAGGAAATCTTCAGTGATTGCAAAAAAAAAAAAAAAAAAAACCAAAACAAAACTCTGAAGGAGTTGGAATAGTTACATGTTTAGCTTATGAAAAAGTAGAGGCAGCTCATTCCAACCCCAGCAGAAAGGGGTGATATATATACATCATAAGTACGTATGACTCCCATACCAATAACTCCTGAGTCGTGGAACAACCCCTGCAGACCTGTGTAATCCCTTTGACGAATAGCTACAGTGCAAATCGGATCCAACAGCCGTGTTCCAGGACCAATTGGCAGGGGCCATTAGGGGCGTTCACATACATTTAGATGATCCCTCTGTTTGCATTACCCAGGCACAGATAATCTGTGTATACAGTGGGGAAATTAGGGCAAAACAGCCCATGGCGCAGCAGAAAGAGACCTCCACATGTTGACTTCAAAGGGGGCCGCGGCTGAGTGGAAGCAGGTGGGTCTTGTCCGGATTCAGGCTCAGGGTGGGCTGGGCTGGATGGATGGAGGAAGGAAGGCAGCAGCCCTGCAGGCCCGTCTGTGTGTGGTGCAGACAGGAGTTGGTGCACTTGTGGACGTGCGGGGCAAAGACAGACAATATTTATTTTTTTATTGACCTTTATTTGAGCAGTCATTAAGGACAAATTCTTATCTAAAAAGGCAGCCTGACAGTATAAAGTCAGTTATGATGTGGGAAACTTGCAAATGGTTTGTCCTACTGCATTGCTGAAACTGGACAGTCAAACTGGCTCCTGGGAAAAGTCCTCTGGCAGATGTAGTATTTGATGCTTAAAGGCTTTTGTACACTGGAGGCATTTTTTAGTTCCGTTATATCACAATGTATTCTAATAACATTTGTTTATGTCACAAGTGCCTTTACACACAATGCAAACAAGTTGTGTTTCACTTAGCTGTTTAGTTTCCTGCTGTTGTTCCAAACTTCATGCTTATACAACATGATATCACGGCAGCTTGTCAAATAGTCACAAGATATGGTCTATTGTAAGCGACTCCTACCACAACTTTGTTTCGTGCCTGCACCTGTACGAGGTCCGGGACTCCAGAATCCCGTCTGTGGTTACACTTTAGAATCACTGAGGTGTTTATGTGTGTGGCCGGACTTGAATGCACCGCCTGTGTTTGAGCAGGTTTCCTCTGATAGTGCAGGCCTGCATCTGTTTGTGTGTTTTCCTTCAGGTTAATCGCTTTGTTTCCTCCTCTAATGGCTCCCTCGTTTGCGGCAGCGGAAGAAGGGGAGAAGGGGTTATTGTGAGAGCGATTTGTCACCGCCTGTCTCAGTTGTGAGGTCCTCGCTGACACCATAAATACTTCATAATAGCTCATCTGGAGAAAAGCTGTTCCTCACAGCCCTTTTCTTCCTGCACTGACCTCATGCTCTGTACGACTCAGAGGGACTGTGTTCAGGTACAGCTCTCTGCATTCTCAAGCGCTTGTGCACAGCCGCGATGGCCTTCATAGATCATAAATTAAACCAGTGCTGTCAGTATCTGTGGCCTCTTTCACGGCACCAAAAAGACTCGCTGCACCACAAATAAAAAAAGGCAGCTGAGGCCAACATTTTATCAATACTTGCCATCTAATATGGCATTTCTGTTTTTTCTTTTTAAAAAATTCTTTGCTTGTATTATATTTATCATCAATTGAAAGACTTGCATAGTTGTAAGATTTTCATGTTTCTGTGTCTTTTAGGCTTAAATTGTGTTGCTGCTTCAGATAAAAGCTAAAAAGGAAAACAAAAATAGATAAATACAAACATGTATGTAAAACTACAAATACAAGGCTTCTATAGATCTACAAACTAAACTTTTTTGTATTCATAGATTGATAACGCACATAAAAATAAGATGAAAAGAAGCTGGCACTGGAACATTTATGTGAACATTCGCTGTGGATTCAGTCAGACTTTAATGCTCCTCTTTTTTGTTTCAACTTTTCCACTGCAGCCAAACACTCACTCTTTCTTTTGTGTTTTCAATGCACATGCAACATTTATGAAAAGCCTTCAGTTTGAAAATGGTTTCCTTCAAAACGTTGACAGGCCCTGGTCCTTGCCTGACAGAACTTGGGCAAACCAGACTGTTATACTTGAAGCACGTTGATTGATGAACTTCATGTAAAGGCTGTTCGATCCCCAGCGGTTTTCACGTGTCTGGAAACAGGTGCCTTTTGCATTTCCAGTTCACATACATAATGGAGGAAGTCAGCGTTCACACACATTCCTGCGTTGTCTCCTCTGTCAGCAGAGCTGTTGGACACCTCTCAACCAACGGATTAGCAGATGACCTTTTTACTTTCTGCGTTCTTCCCTCAAATTGTAAACATACATGGCGAACAAAGACACTTCTGCGTCGCGCAAGACATCCTCTGAGACCACAAAGCAAAATGACATGGAAGAGGTTTTCTCTGCTTTACTCTGCTTTTCTTTAACAGCCACTATAAAAACAAAGAGAAAAAAAATGCCAGACACTCTTTCCTTATGGCTGTACGTCATAAGTAATATTTTGAATTATGATATTTCCACAAAGCTCTGAGCTGCAGCTACGGCCACAAAAATATCCTGCTGCCAAAACTTTGTCTCATTTAATTACATGTACATTAAGTGTGCCGTACACTCAGGAGTCGTCCTCTGCTGACATGCACCATTATCACATGTCTGTGGAGACGTACTGGGTATTACTTTTGAGGAGCAAAAGCAGCCCCCACTGTTCTCACCCTCCTCTGGCTTGTCTAATAATCACAGCTAAAGCATCAAGAAACATGTTTTTATGGTCTGACAAAAGCCATAATGTATATCCCTGTTGTGCTCTGTGCTCGCAAGGTTTTAACCCAGGGGCACTAAAGCACAGGGAAATATTTATATTCTCCTCAGCAGAGGGGCTGTAACTTACAGCAGGGAGGCTAATTTCACATGCTGAAAGTCCATTCTCAGCCTGGCCTGATCTCCCTGCTGCCTCCTTGGCAGATTTCTCATTCCTTCTCCCCTCGTCTGCTTCAGTCAGAGTAGTTCTCCCACTCATGGGGTTATATATGCATACTTTAATCATTTTTTTTCAGCTGAGCGTGACGTCCATGTCCTTTCCCGCCGACATGATTTAAAGCACTGCAGTCATTTTTTTTCTTTTTCTGTTTGTGGTTAAGCTTGAGCACATAATTCTACTTGTGCATATGTTTGTTTGTTTGGGTGTTTGGGTGAGGAGCCATGAGCCTGTCTGTTTTTTTTGTTTTTGTGTGTTTTTTGTCATAGAAAGAGTGTTGGTGTTGTGCTTGTTGCAGCTGATTCACTGTTTGTGAAAATCTACTGCGTTAACTGCTTTAAAATGTGGCTGAATTGCAGTTTTGTTTCACTTCATCCATTTTGTCCTGTCATTGCTTTTATGGTATCTGTTTTCTGGCTGAAAGGGGTCTTATTTTTAAATATCTGGCCGTGACTGAACTTTCCCACAAAGAGGGGAGCATAACATTTTTCACCAGGTTTGAATATTTACGAGATATTTGTTTAAATTCCAGCAGCCTGCACACCTGCATGGTTATCACCCACAGTTATCTGCCTTTTCAGGCTCTTCTCAGATAACACATCATTTGGTGATGAACTTGCAGCTTTAACGTGCAATGGGATGGGAATGATTGGTCAGGTATATGGTCAAATCCTCAGGTTTTTCCAGGGAAGCAGCGTGATGCATCTGAGATTAATGACCGTGATTTTTATTGTGCTGGAATGTCTGGAAACAACCAGTGATGAAGCAGTAGAGTGTGAACCCAAACAGTACATTTGTGGGAAAACCCAAATAAATGAGCTGAAAAATCTTAAAATGCTCTAAAGTTGGAGAAAAGCTACAGATTCGTGTGAGAATGCAGGTTCATCACTTTCATTATCAATGACAGAAATATCGATGAGTCCAGTGCTAACCTGTCTGTGTCCCCAGCCAACACTTCCACACAGAAATCAGCCACAGGAACACAGTTTTGAGTGAATAATGGAGTGAAAACAACATCAGATTTCTGGGCTTTGGAGCCACGTAAGACAGTGAAGAAATTTGCCTGTGCTCACTTAGCAGCTTTCTGCCCGCTTTGGCAAACTGATGAAAAATTCAGAAGACGAAGGTAGGTCATCGTGTCGCTGAATGTCAAGTCAGAAATGAAGATGCCTTGTGGGAAAGCACACAGACGATATGATGAGCAGAGGGAGCTCGCAGCACCAGATGGGAGGGGTTTACCACGTCTATAAACCTGATTTTATTCGGTCAGTGTCACAGCATTCGCAGGAGAAATAGATTTTAAACACTTCTGCTCTTTAAACGTCCCGATGTGTGCACGGTGCGGCATCCATTCGTCACTCCCGAAGATTTTAAAAAGTAAAGAATTGCGTGCACGTATGCGTTTGACCCCAGTCTGGAAGATAGATTTCGGTGGCGTCTGATGGAAAAGGCTGATCTTTACAAACTCCCCTGCCACACTGTGGCATTTGCTCAGCATCGACACTTGGTCTTCATAATGTGTCCATGATGAGGTCAAAGCTACCCCTGGCAGACGTGTGTGTGCTGCGCCGCGGACTGCAAGCAGAAAAGGCCCGTGTTGTGCAGCTTGTCACAGCACATCTGAGTCTGCCACTGAACACGCGATGTGGTGCATTGACTCCACCCGGCACGCTGCAGCCGACGCCCTGTGCATTTCTTCATGTGTGAGGGGTTTAATATGAAACGACCTCAGCAAGCTTCTGCACTGAGATTGATATGTGTTGTTGATAGTGTTTTTTTGATATAGGAAATCAGAGGATGTTGTTTGCATGCCGGTGAAGTGGATGGAAGACTGTTGTCTAACCTTTATTTTATCAGGCGGCTCAGCGGTGAACGAGTCTCTCGTCCAAGGCACAAAGTGAAATCGAGTTCAGATCGTTCCAGGATGATGGATAGCAGGAACTATACAGTGTTAAAGCTTTTCCCTCTTTTGCTTCTGCTGTGGTTGATGATTTTTAACATGTGACTGCACCGCCACAGTGTCCTGGTAACCTCTTTGACTACCCGAGTGACCACAATTTTATTGTGCAGGAGCTTAATCACATATCTGATCTCAGGAGTCGGCACCAGTCAAGTTTTGCTCTACACCCAAATTTTATACTGCAGGGAGGATTTAGTGTCGAGGGTTTCACATCAGTAATGTCGTATCTCACATACTGTGGGTGTTAATGTCAGCCTTATGCAGACATTTTCTAAAAACTGGAATGTCACAGACCCGATTGGTCAGCCTTTTCTCACTCATAATGCAAATAAAATGTGATGCTGCAGGTCGCCCTTTAGCAGCACATGTCTGCTATACAAGTACAAATAGTGAGACTTTTCTGCATGAGACCAGGTTTTCAGTCCAGACCAAAATGCTTTGTTTTGAACTTGTGTTAAATTACTTACAACTGGACTGAAAAAAAACAAAAATAAAACAGTTATATTTTAATTTTAGCTTAAACACTCATCCGACTGATTCGCAGCTCGGCAGATTTGTCTTGTTCCTTCCCATGCTACCTTGAAAGTGCTTTGTAAACTTTTAAAAAGTTCCAAGGTCTGTTATGGAAGAGGTCACTGATTGAGAAAGTGGTTCAGGTGGAGGTGAAGATGGTGCTGATATATTATATATTATATATAAGTGTCTACTATTCATTTGTGTAATCAGATATTGTCCCCATTAATGAAAGCATTTTTGTTTCCAATTATTAGGGTTTAGTTATAAATGAGCTTATAATTAATGGTTTTTTAAATCTCATTTGCACTGGTTGTGCCTGGACTTCAGAGGTGGAGACTTAAACTGTCCGCCCCAATCAGAAATAAGAGCCCTCAATCAGGATAAACCATAAAAACTTGACAGGAAGATAAAGAATAATACCAAGAATAATTTAAGCAACAGCAGCAGTGGTTACGCGCTGAGAAATAGCTCGGAGGATGCAGAATTAAAGCCATAAAACTCACACAACACTTTATTAATCATGTGGCATAATAGCAGCAGACTTTGCCAACTCCATTAAGGTCCACTCAGAAGAACATAAATAACAGTCGACTGCTCTGCGCTGATGATAGCAACGATTATTCACACTAAAAAAACTCAAAAAACCTCTCAACAGCTTTTGACCCTCGTGTATGTATGTCCCAGCTACTGGGATGAGGGTTCATTATTATATACTAATTGAACACAATATTATACTGAGTGATTATTGAGCTCAAGTACTGTCTGGAATGTAATCAGACTGTAACAGAATAAAACGTTTTCACTCTTTAAGGCTGCCTGCAGGGCCGTAGCCTACATTTTCATAACACTGAGTCCAAGTCCCTGTGACCCCGCCCCACCCTACACCCCCTGACTCCTCCACCCTACTCACTGTCATGATGTAGAAGAAATACTAAATGCACGATGTTTAATATCATTTTCTAACCAAATAACCTAAAACCTCTCTAACAAGAAGGTCTCTCACTGTAGGGATTCCTAACAGTCAGAGTCCGAGCCAATCGCAGCCTGTGAGCCCCTAAAAAGCACTTTTAGTGGATGTCCAAAGGATCACGTTGCTGTGGTGACCAATTCCAAAACGTTTGTTCTTTCTCTTTATGCACTGCCCGTAAAACCAAAACAATGGACTGAAAGAGACCAAAACGTCCTGTTGTGCTGAGGGGAGCTCAGGAATTGGTGGATTTTCTTGTGGATTTTCTTGGTTTCTCAGGACCCACGGAACATCATTGAAAGCTCTGCAGCTTTTAGGCCGTTTCAGCTCATTGTTTTGGTTTTAGATAAGAGCTGCGAAGTCTGTAATTAAATTGCGTGCTGCGAACTGCAGCTCTTTGATTCGTAACATTCAAACATGTTATTATGTCACACAGTCTCACAGTCAAACAAATTAGACCTGTGATAATGTGTCAGCACCACTGGTTATGTTTTGATTTGAAAGAAAGTCAACACGTTGTAATCAGAAGAGAAAGTGCAGTTTAATGTATTGTTGAAAATGAACCTTATTATGTTATGTTACTGCTGAGGCATCCATGTTTATTTGCTTTTCTCACACTTCCTTATTATTAGAGAGCCAAGCTGGCTCTGTCGAGGTGTGTGGAAAAACACAAGAATCCCACTCGTAATTTGTTGTTGACATTAACAGTATACACAAGACTCAAGTGGAAAATATGATGGCTTCCATACGAAGTGAACATGGCATATGAAACGTACTCTCCAGTTACTAAATTATCAGCAGCTGCAGGATTTGTCAGTAAATCCACCAAACTGCTGAAGGAGGATGAACAACACTCTCCACTCGACTTTTCTTCTAATTTAATGTTTTGCATTAACATATTTTTGTCAGCCAGTTTCCATTTTGGAATTAGGTGTTTTGTTTTGACCTAATCAAGTCTTTTACTGAAGTACTATTCATATCGGTGACTTTCACTTTTATCAAATAAACTTTTAGCACAAGTCAAGCGTGGCTTTTGGGTACTTTTTACCACACTGTCGGCATGTTAATGTTAAAGTTTGACTGTCTGCCTCTCAGTCTTGCTTAACTTGTGTTTAAAATGTTGTAAAGTACAACTAGAGCAGAGAATCAGCCTTCATCTCACCTTGTACCGCCGTCTCGCTCTGGAAAGGCGATCTGAGCATGTGCGTCTGCAGGTGCTCGTGCCTCTTTGTCTTCAGGACAGACCTGAGCTGAGGATCAGAGGTTTATACTGGGCGAGAAATGTGAGCTCATCATCAGCAGGATACGTGTTCACATAGCGTACAACGGGGGCGGATGATTTAAATTTACTTTCACCGCTGTAAGACGCCATTTTGTTTGTGTTTTTAATAACCCCATACACAGGAGCAGAAATTCTGTCTGTGTTTCCCCGGGACCTTCAACACTTTTCATGTCAACAGTTTGTAAACGTTTTCAAAGTGGACCATGTAGATTTGTGGTGAATCACCACACAGGAAGTTTTCAGGGCGTTGGCAGCATCTAAATGCTAACGCTAAATGCCGTAAGAGTGAAATAATGCTCTGATTGATAGAATGGGCCTGATTGTGAACAGTGTGAGTCTGATTGCATGAGTAAACAGTCATGGGATCCCCCACCAGCAGTTCCGGCGAGTGTAGCCCTGATGTGTAACACTCTGATTTCAACACAAATTACCATGTGAATAGCCTGTAATGGTGATCTGTTTCATTTCATGAGTAATACTAAACTCAATTGCTCTTGATTTGCAGTGGTTTCAACCTGTGCTGAAGGTCAGTCGTGATGATATCAGAGAGACTTTGTACAAAAAGCAGGCAGGAACACTTGACTTATTTACGTGTACTGACATTAGCGACTGAAGTGTCTGAATCATTGATCAGGTTTTCTGATGCCTTATTGGGGCCATGTGGAGACTGAGGGGAAGTCCTGCAGACACTACTCAGGGCTTTGATCTAGATATTTTTCCAGCTAATATGCTCGAAATCCAAGAAACGACGGTGAAGCACAAATATGAGCTTATCTGTCACTTATCAGTCTTGATGAAGGAAGCTAAATAATCATGAAAAATCTGAATTTCCTTTTGACTAAATTGATTTATTCACACATATTAGACAGTATTGTTAGATTTTCCATCAACCCTGTGCAGCAGGGAGTTGAACCAAATATTGCACTGTTGGTTTTCATCATCCCTTTTATATTAAAAGGTAAGGCTTTAAATATTCAAATTGGAAAGCCTTGTGCTGTTGCCTGCAGAAAGAAAAGGCTCAGTGGACCTGGAATGGAAGGCTTAGTGCATATTGCTTGGTTCTCGTCCTTTGAATTGCAGCCCACGTTGATCCTGACATCATGTCGTGTATCATCAGCATGTCTTTGATTGGTCTCCTCGAGTCAATTTTACGACTTTTTTATCACCAATCTCTGTTTGTTATTACAGATGTGTCTGAACTCAGAATACTACTCAGAAATACTACACAAAGAACAATATACGAAATGCCTTGAACTCTGTAAACCCCAGAAGGTTCAGTATGCTTGAAAGGACCTCAGGCTAATGACATGACGTCCAACCACATCAAAGAGCACAAGCCAATGGTGAGCACTTTGGCACAGTTTCTCTGCGTACATGATGTGGTGCTCGTCACACAAAAATTGACAGAAATCCATTCAGCTTCACTGTCCAGAAGGTGTGGGGGAAGTTGGTTTCAGTTGCTGTCAAGTCCAATTTTGGAAAGTCTGAAACATCTCAAACAACTCCGTCCTCACATTCCCAAGTTAAGAAGCGATAACAAGACAGTTCCTCGTCTGATCTCACATGGCCGGTGCAACACCTACAGACAACCCTCACACCGGTAATAAGGTGCTCTTACCCGTCTGAAGTGCGATGCGAACGCCGCTGCCTGCTAGCACAATATCCTGAGGGCCAAGATAGCACTCTGGATGTGTTTGATAATGACAGGAAGAAAAGAGACAGCTAGGTGTGTGAGAGGATTTGTTTTTGGCTCCTGTCTAGCACCTCTGCTAATCCCAAGGCTCTAATGTTAGCAGGAGCTGCAGGGGAAGAGGAGCTAAGAGCCAAAAGCTATTGCTAGGATAAGATTAAAACAAATAAAAAAATAAAGACATGACAGATGTGTGGCACTTGGGTGTTGTCTAACTTACAGTCTGCCAGACACGTCTGATCTCCGCGATGGATGGAATATGAATATAGACCTTATTTCCATGACGACTGTGATGTGTTACCATGCTTGATTATCATGCTTAAACTAAATACGGGAGACGCCCACATTCACACCCCCTGTTGCTGAGAGGATGATACCTGAGGAGCTATTTTAGTGGCAAAAGGCGGGAGGATGAATCGTGAGCGGAGGTATATCAGAACAATAAGAGCATTTGAGCTTTTGTGTGCATCAAACAGGCACAGAGATTGATCCCCTGTGCCATTCTGATTATGATATTTCCAAACTCAGTGCGCAGCAGACCAATCAAGATGATTGTCTGAGCAAAGAAGCAACTCCAGTCTCTTTTCTTCAAATCTCATTTCACTTTAACTCATTCCCTTTGCCCCCTGCATTCAGTTCAATTACTAATCACACGGAGTGCATGGATGCTTTGTGTTTTGTTGGTTGCCAGGGGAACCTCATTGTCATCTGAGTTGTTTGGATTCCTCTCCAAAGGTCAATGACTTGTCTGATTGAATAACACTTTTCATGCAAATAATCTGCTCAAGCCAGTTTTCCCCTCGCCTGGGTTTCAGTGATATTTAGCAGAGATGTGGAATAAAATGCATCAAATCACATGAAAGTGATAGATGAATATTAAAAATGTAAACATTTCTTTCTGACCCCTGTCCTCCGTGTGGCTGGCAGCACACCTCTCCCCAGCAGCACAGGTGTAGCGTTGTGTTGCTGAGTGTGGTGCAGGTGGAGGCTGAGGGAAATGATTCCCCCTCCAGGCTGCCAGGCGCTGGCAGTGCTGATGATAAATAAATGAAGAAATTCAGGCTGTTTTGTAGTTTCTTCTTTTGTAGTTTGGTAATAAAGTTCATTATGAATGATCATCAACGTCCGCTTTGCTGGACGTTATCCAACTTGCCAGATGACACCGTAAAAGTTCAATTAATAAAATCACACTGGGTAACATAAAACACTCCATGAATTCCTGAGTTACCAGCTTTATGTGGCTTAAAACTTTGTTTTTACAGAAAAACAAAACATAAATTACGTTACTTTCAGTCAACACCCGCCCTGCACTCTTGTGGCCATGAGGCTTCACAGCACTTGACACTCACAGACAGTAAAGTGAAATGTTTTCAGAGGCTGAGGGTCAGTCTGAAGTAGCAGAGCAGCGGACTGAATGCACTAAGCCGATGGCCTCCAGCGGTCAGCTGACACATAAATGTCTCGCATGATGACAGATTAGTGTGGTAAAGTCAGCATGTGCACGCTCAGATAATTAGTTTACTCATGTGTGAATGGTTCCGCCTGAACGCACCGGTTTGATGGTCAAAGCGTGTGCACGAGCTCCACCTCTCTGCCATGTTTGTTGCATACCTTTGCAGGCAGAGGATTTGAAACATCTGTGCACACACTTTCCTCCATCGTGAGGCCACAAACACTACGCTCCCTTTGATGTGTGATAGTGCTAACAGGTTCACCAAAGTCAGGACTAAGCCATGCACACCTGAGCACACAGCGCAGGGCGACGGAGGCGCTACCAGTGGGAGATCCTGGCTCCACCCAACATAAAATGGCTCACTGAGTCCTCTTGGAAACTGAAGTCCAAAAATAAGAAAGACATCATTGAAACAGATTGGGAGAGAGAGAGAGTGTCTATATTTGACATTACTAATGGGAAGTAGGCAGTCTCCTTGCCAAAATACAAAATGACTGCAATGGGAGTTTGATTTGGTTTGTGATCAATATGAGTGATTCACTGATTTCTTGCCACAGTGCTGACAAAGGACACTATTCTTCTTTCCATGGAGGCTGAAATGAAGCCCTTTGTGACCACTGGAGGACAGAAAATCCACAGAGCAAACTCACAAACTCAGAGACAGGCCACCCTGACGCATAGTTGACTTGTTCAGTTGTTGAGGTTGGCTGATGCATTAGCAATCAGCTGTTCATCAGATGGTCAGAGCTCCAATGAGAAGCTCGTGTTGCTTTGTGTCTGCTAGATGTACAGGATAACATGAGATAATCCTTCATTGATCCCCCAGAGGGGAAATTTGGCTTTTAGGGCAGCACAAGGACAGAAAACGGAAGATAAACAGAGAGAGAATAAATGTGTATAAAAACTATAGAAGAACTTGAGTGCAGTATTCAGACAATCATGTTTTGTGCTGCCTGTGATTGACTCTGACTGCCTCAGCCGTGTGTGGGCGCACAATCTCTAAAGAGCACATCTACAGTGAGTTATGGGGTCATTCATAGTGTATTATAATACACTCATAATGCTTTCTGACTACACTCATAAACCCCACATAATGCTTTCGGATGATCAGCAAGACTCCTGAATGTATAATTCATTAGTAAGTCACTTCTATAATTTTTTTATGACTGTTGATTTAGTGAATTATGTGTGTTTATGAGTGTAGTTATAAAACATTATAATACATTATGAATGTCCCCATAAAAATGTTTCAACGGGTTATTTTTTGTATAACCTGTTGCTAATGAAAGTGATGGCATCCACCTTTTTAAGGAGCAGCTTAAATCCCTGTTTTTTGTTTTGTTTTGTTTTTTAACACACCTTCTTCATGAAACCACGTCCAGACCCAGACCCAGACCCAGACCCAGACCCAGACCCAAACCCAGACCCAGACCCAGACACACACTCAGCCTCACTGACAGCCACAGCAGTGATTCACTTGTCTCAGCTGCAAGCTTAGCTTAGCTTAACAGATGCAGCAGAGGCAATGACACAAAACCACTAAGATCACCAGTAAGAGTTTGGGGCAACTCAACCAGGAAGCCAACATGAGGAGATAAGGATGTGTCAGTGAATATGTTTTCAGGAATAGAGAGGAATCGGCAGCTCGTGTGTCTCCTGCGGTGAGATGGATGGTAAAGAGTGAAGCTGAAGACAGCTTCAGCCTCCATCTTAAGTGTTTGTTCTCTGTCTTTCTCTCTGGATTCCAGTCATTATGACATAGTGGGACATAATGAGCCATAACAGGACATTACGTACAATATAATGGATATGATCATGAACATTTCAAATTAGACTTACACTCTTACCTGCACTTCAGATATCATACATGCATGGCCACAGCACTTCTCATACGTATGTGCATGTGACACTGCCAAGGATGATCCTTACTGTTCTCATGCATTGTAGATTTTGGATTCACACCTTATTGATTTATTTATAGTTATATTTAGATAATAAATTGAATTTTAAGTATACATTCTTAAGTACACACACACAAACTCATCTTCCGTCCTCTAGCTTTAATGGAAATATCTGGTTTTGTTTTGCCATGATGACATGTATGTCTCTCTTTATTTTTGCGGAAGCTGAATTGTTTTGCTTCAGCAGGTACCATCGAGTCGGCTTGTTTGTCAGAGGCAGCTGCTCACTAATAGGTGACGGTTAATGAGGGCGAGACCCTGTGGCCTGCATGGAAGCATCTGCATTTGTTGTGCCTTGACTCACTTATTCAGATTTCTCCTCTAATTTGTCATTTGTCAGTACATAATGCAGCCACACACACACACTGTCATGTTTATGAGCAGAGGGGTGGAGGCGTGTTATTGCAGTTTTCCCTTTAATTTGTCACCTGTTGGTATATTTATACATGGGGGACGTGTGTTATGTACACCTACCAAACACTGCATCTTTTGTCCTCTCAGTAGCTTTCAGAATTTTCTGACAAGCTGAAGAGGAAACGAAGCGATGACACAGCGAGATTACACGACTTGTTTACCTGCCTCTTTTAAAACTCGTGAAAGCCGCTGGGTGAATACCTCTCTGTCATACTACAGTTGCTTTTGTATCCTGTTTAACCCATGTTGGTTTAAGAGGTTGTCCTGCTGTGGATGTCTGTTATGAGGTCCCCCCCCGCCTCTGCAGAGAGCAGGAAACAGAGACAAGACGACAAAGACGAAGGGACGCCTTATGGCAAGGCTGTTCTCAAACAGTTCAAGGCAACAGAGAGAGCATGACTGCATAGTGCACTGCGATATGATTCATGTTTAAATACTTACTGGGTTTAGATTGATGTGCCGGATCACTTTAAGGATGTGGCAGGCTGACATTGTCCATTAATGAACGTCAGACTTCAGTGAGAACCAGTCATGGTGTGTCAGTCTGCAGAACAAACTGTCACACAGCACAGCGGAGTGTCACATGACGGTTTCAAGAGAACAGTCTGTGTTGTCAGGGTCAGCACTGAGAACATTCAGATTTGGATGGAAATGGAAAACAAAGAAGATGCTCTAAGGTGCACTTCAGTAGTGGGATTTTTCTGCTCAGAGATCACAAACGATAATCCTGACTCCAAATCATTTGGTTAACTCTCCGAATGTCTGAGAAAAACTCATTCATATAATACAAGTGATATTTGTGGGATAGAGTGACAGTGAGATCAAAGCAGCCTAACATCTCCAGGAATATTTCAACAACACCTGGGTGGATTTCTATCATTTTGGTTCTTGGTCCCCAGAGACTGAATACTATGAGGATAACTACTTATTATACTTCTTAGCTATTTAGTGGGTTTCCATGTGATTGAGTACATTTACTTTTCCTCTATTACCATCAAGATGTGAACATCTGACACCATCAGACTGACACATTTTTGAAAGGAATTGCTGACAACAGGGTGGATACTGAATAACGCCATCCTTATTATTTTAAGATTTCAGAATTACAGTGACAGCGCTGGAGTCGCTGTCGTGTCTGCATTGCACTGAATGTCAGTTAAAAGGCAAGAATACTAAAAAATAATGACTTGAGAAAGTGTTTTTAAAATTATTGTTTCCTCTCCGCTCCTGGAAGTGTGAATGGACCCTCTCTCAGGCTTCTTTCAGACATGGCTTCTTTTGTTTTGGCTCCACGGAAGAGGCGCTTCGATGGATTATTATGTGGCCTTTGATAAAACGGTGTCACAGTGGAGGACGAGGTGACAGTAAGGCCACGAGCACAAGTGTTCTCAGTGAAAACAAAACCTCCCTTAAATCCACATGAAATGATCTCTCACACACTCATCACTGAAAAATCCTCGAAAACCTCTCTGCCTCTGCGACGCTGAGAATCTGTCAGCGAGGCAGAAAGGAGAGCCAAACCACCTGACAATAACACAAAACCATCTTCAGAAAGCCACCGTGAAATTTTGCCTCAGTGCGTCGGACTTTCTGTCATGGTTTTGCGAGACAGACATTTGCATGTATGAACAAAAACAGGCCACCCCACCTCACATGGGCCTCGGCATCACTTTAGCTTCCTTACCAGTTTAACACCTTGTGATTACAGGAGCATCACAGGAAATAACTTTGAAGCTTGCCCTACAATAAGACATCAGGCTGTTGCCTTACAATGATAAAACGCTGTAAGGTGTACCTAAAGTGTGGAAGCTGTCAGATGTTTTCACATGTGAGGAAGATCTTGAGTCCCAGTGTGATTCCTGTCGTTAGCCTGGTGCACTGACAGTAAAAAGAGCTCTGACTGAAATGCAGTTTGAATGTGCCTCTGTGGCAGGACTCTCGCATCGGCACTCTAACCTTTGCCTCCATCTCAGGAGCGACTGCTATCTCCATGACAACCAGAAATGTGAACAGCAAGAGCTTTATTGGAAGTGACACATTAATAAACTGTAGCCTCTAGAGGGACTGCAATCACACTTCAATTATTTTTTTTCCTTCTCTCTTCCTGCACATCTCAATGTATTTAATATGTAGTGAGTAGAAACTTTCCCCAGCTGCTCTGTAGGTCACAGTGATGAATTGTCATATTGGCAGCACGGTGTGATAACAGGCCTACGCCAGCGCCAGATATACTAATGAGGGCGATGGATCGTTCGTTTGTTTTATTCTCCCCTGAATCATAGACTGGAAGTCTGAAATCTAAACTCTCACTCAGAATAATCGATTGTATATAAAGATGGACGACATTAGAGCTCTGCAGAAGTGAAGCCAAACATCTGTACGGCCCCCTGGTGGCCGGCTGCAGTACAGCTCATAAACTCCTCCCCCTCCATGTTAGCGGATGGGACATTGATCATGATTTGATTACTGATTTAACAGTTATTTTTTTGCTTACAGCAGTAATGATGTAAATTTCTAAAACTGAAAACAAAAACAAACTGTTGAGGTGCAGAGTGCTTAAGTTCCTCTTCACCCTGATGCTTAACACGGACCTGATGAAACCTGCTACTCTGAGTGCTTTTTGATTTCTAAAATCCACATCAAACATGAACCGGACAGACAGGTGTTTCAAAACCAGGCGATAATCAAGTTGCATTTTCCAGAGAGAAATCACAGCTGCTAATCTGATAGTTTTGTTCCGAACAATTTTAAGTGCGAAAAGGTTTTATATCTCATTTGTTTTCATCTTGTGCTCGGGATGTACAACAAATTTAGAACAAATCTAACTCTGAAGTATTCGCTTCATAAGATCTCCAGTGCTTCTTAGAATCTTCCTTCATCTTTGAAGTCAGCTCAGTTTGCCACAACACTTAGGCCTGCTGCTGTTGAGATGCAATCGTGTCTAAACCAAATGCAATAATATTCTCACTGACTCACCGGCACCTCAGTCAGAACTGTCTGACCCAGTCTGAATACTTCATGAGTGCTTCTGACTTTGGCATTTAGGAGAGAGAGAGCGACCTTTAGTCCTGATTTCCTTCAGAGAGGTCCGCCCGACAACAGCGCGTCTCGAGACTGTGGTGTGACACAAACGTGTGCACACAACATTATCAGGTCGTGATGTGTTTTAGGAGCGTTTGTTGTTACCAACCCCAGCTTTAAGTGTCCAACTCTGAGACCTGACAGAAACTTCAGACCTCGTCGCAGCAGTTCGACGGTTGACCGTACAGCAAACACGACATTGTGTCTGAACAATACTTGACAAACATGGCTGCGTTATAAAAGCAGGAAGCTGGCATGACGGGCTAAGGTAAACATCAGTGATGTTTCCCCTCCTCTGTGCTCCTCACATGGCTGCATTGTTCTCAGCACAGGAGCTGCAGCTCTGAGAAACAAGACTTCTGTGCTACGCTCAGTTGTCCTCAATTGTATGAGCATAATAGCAATAATAACAACAGCTTCCACACAACAGGGCCCACTACACAGAGACTGGTTTCCAGGAGAATGGGGAATTATATCCTTTCCCATCTCGTGCAGCAGCTATGCATTCACTATACTTCACAGGAAGTGGCATTATTAATGGTTAAATGAAGAAAGGAAGTGACTCGTAGTATGAGTATGAATACATCAAAGCAACTATAGTACAGCAAAACACAGTACTTTTCACCTCTCCTTGTGTATGCTGTATGTACATACAGATTACTTCTGAATGCAGGGGATTACACATGTGACACATTCTGCCTCAGGCCTGCTATGTATTTATCACACAGGCAGGTCCAGGCCGGAACCGCCTTTAGTGTGTCATTTCTCTGTGTGTGTGTGTGTCACGTACATCTCGGTCCTTGCTGCATGTGCATTTGCACAAGTAATAACTTCATTATGTGTTATTATTATGTGGTTTACTGAGATCACACAATTAGCAAAGAAAATAAAACAACCGAACAAGGAAACAGTACAGAGTTGAAACAGTAAAGTCTGGAGGAGATAAAATCTTTGGTAACATTGATCATCAAGGCGTGGAGATTCTTCATTGCTGACAAAAAGAGGCAGAAACACTTTTTACTGACCCTGCAAACCAAAGTTTTGAGCAAAGGATAGTTTTCTAGTTGGGTCAGTTCATTGTTCATTTTGGTCCTTTCATTGGATTTGTTTTGAATAAACAAAATACAGAACAGGCTATACAAGAACCAGAGACCAGCAAAGAAAGTTGGCAGCAAACGTTGCTATTGAAGCAGTCAGACCTTGTTTTACAGCACTGTTTCATCAAATGCCTCATTTACCCTCTTTTAAAATGACCTCAATGCCCCAGCATTGTCTCATGAAAACACTCCTCCCTGGATGCCCAAAACAGAAATTACAACACGGTCTATTGTTACTGCACGAGCAGGGATTATCCAGAGCGAATGTACAAAAAAGTGGCATGCAGGGAAGTATGTTATCAATCCCGCTCTGGGGCTGAAGTCACTTCCTGCTCTTGCTTCCGGTCCGACCAGATAAGAGCACCCACTCTAAGCCTTATGGGAGTGTTTCTCACCAGGAAGTGGCAAAGTGGGCAAACCCATTAGCTTTTACGTGAGACCACATCAACCTGTCAAACGATCCAAAATAAGCTTCCATTGAGTCCATCCTCTCCCAGTCACACAATCGTTTTTGACTTGTTCATTGTGGCGTTTCTTTCTCGATGTCAGCAGTACCTGCAGATGCTGAGCAGGCTGGAAATATCATCAGGGGCTCTTTGTTCCCGGGCCACCTGTGTGTGTGTGTGTGTGTGTGTGTGTCCGTCCATCAGGGCTGATGTCATGTGTCTGTGCATGAAGGAAGTGTGATCGCCCTGTGTAAATCATTTGGTGCTGCGATGACAGACAGGAATGCTTTTAGAGGCAAACGTTTTGTGACGTCTTTGCATTTTTCTCAGTGTGTGTCTGTGCTGATAAAGACGGGGGCCAACATCAGTCACTTGGTTGTCTTTGTTATGGCTGTTATTATAGGCATCATTATTTTTACTATTAGTCATAGCTCTATTAGTCGGTAAATATTGAATTGAATTAAACTTTCAGCTCGTCACATTAAAACTGTGAACAAGAGGCCGAAAGGCAAAGGAAAATGTTCATTTTGCAAAACTCATGTATACATGTGCACAAGGCCTTGACGTCGGGCTCAGCCTCCGACATGCCTGCAATGCAATCCAGACATCATGGAACTGGTTTTCTTATGATGAAAGGTCACGTGATCCCATATCAGGCTACAACATCTCCTGATCTAATTCATCTTTATATTTATTTTTGTACTTGTCTTTGTTCACTTATTCGACAGAAGTATTCATTGTTTATTTAGCAGCCTTTTATTCCAAAATAGAGAGAATAATAACCATTTTATGTTATGCCTTGAATACAATATAATGAGATTCTGCAGGGAGCCAAGAGGAAGCCCCTTTTTTAAAACATTAAATGAAACTCCAATCATTTCTTCATAGTCCCTGTGCAGATTTTTCTCTCTTTTTCTTTTTTGCTTCTTTACGCTTCTTTTGGTGCGATGAGTCAGAAGACGCGACGGCGTGCCACACTCACTTAATTAGAGTACAAATGCCCTTTGAAGTTCCCCTTGCAATGTGCCTGTTCAGTTTGTAATTTCAGCTAATTTGATCCCATTCATTTATACATTTTTAACCACATATTGCGCTTGCAGACACAAAAGGCCAAGAATTAAAATGCATACATGCTGACTCAGATAGAATAAACTTCACATTAGAGAGCTAAGATGAAAAGTCCTTCATGTGCTTCACTAATCCCTCGTGTTTGCCTTCTACATTCGTGTAGGCCTGCAGCACACACATCTACGACTTCTTACAGTGACCGCCGGGAGAAGCTTTACCTCCTCGCTTCAGAGCGTATCAGTGATCAAGCATTTGTTTTAGGAGCAGTGACAGGAACATCACTCATCCTTCACGTGGAGTCTTATGAATATGTATACTCTGTTGAGCTTGTTAACATTCCCATCTAATCCTGACCAGACGGGTGAAGCACACATGTGGAGCCTTTTACAACCCAACTAGCTGCCCCGTGAGATAACCAAGCAGGGCTGATGAAGGGTCACCACAGTCAGACGGATGGGAGGTTGACACCCTCCCTCGCCCTGTTGTTTCTGTCACACAGTTGCCCCGATGAGGTGCACACAGTCCCTGAAGGGTTGCTTTAATAATTCCTTGTCTACTCGATGCAAATCAGCACTCAGCAGGCAACGAGCTGTTTATGACTGCCTTGTTTGCCAAGAGATTTATTCTGCATCAATTTATACTGAAACATTTATCACAGCATCTGTCATGGGCAGCTTGAAATTGGAGGCTTGTTACGATGTCAATACTTTAAACAGTCTTATTATTGTGTGAAAGGCATAATTGTAAATCCCATATAAGGCTGAGTTAAATTTAGATCCATCAACATGATTTTTGCGCAGCATGTTTCCCTTCAGAGCCTAATGTGTCATCTAGTAGATGACGCATGGGAATAAAACGGGTTCTTTTATCTTCCATGTAAATTGAATAAGTGATTTTTTTTTTTTAATGTTTGAGGTATACACTGTGTGACTGATCCAGTTTGTACACAACTTGTCTTAATTGCCTCTAAATATAAATTAATCTATGCCAAATGTGGAAGAGTCTGAGAGAGAGTGAAAAATGTCCTGGGAGACTGATGCCAAGCTGATCATGACATGTTGGCTGTGTGCTGCTTTGAATAAGGACTGCTTTTATTTTTTACCTGACCCTAAGCCTGACCTGGTTGCATTTCTTTAAACCAATCAGTGGCGGGTGGTGAGCTCAAGGTGCTTCGGTCTGCACTGTTGGTCACCAGGTTGTGAAGAGGAGGCTGAACTTCTCAACGCTAATTGAAACTGAATAACAAAACAAGATTTAGTGACAAGTGCTGCCAGAGAGATTTAAAAATGACACTTTTCTCTCCAGTCAACAACACGACCACTTTATTCAGCACACTTTGCTCAACACAATAGTGCAGGTCAAAGAAAAACGCACTTGATGAAAGAAAAAGGGTCGAGGTGGCCTGCGAAAACTGCTTAAAAATACCTCAAAAACCTTTTCAGCTGAGGAACTCTGCTTTTCTTGTTTTCTAAAGTTATTCTCACAGTGAACAGAATCATTTCTTGGAATGATTCATTCATTTGTTCTGTTTTTCTCCTGAGCGGAGAAACAGGTCAGAATTCAGTAATCTCCAAATAGGATGATTTATTTCTGATGAGACAAAGAAAAGACTGAAGTGAGCAGCAAAATTTGCCCTTTTCACACAAACAAAGTGCCTAATACTCTGATGCCTGCCGCTTTGGGTTTGACGACTCTCTGTATGTGTCACTCTTTTCTTTGAGGAGCTCTGCTGGTTCTTGTGCTGATGCTTAATATCCTGCTGCTGACTGCGGCTTGAAAAGGCTCACTGAAAGACCCCTGCTGACCTTAGACCCAACCACTACTAACACTAAAGTTAGCTGCTGCCGTAAACATAAAGTGCATTGATTTTTCCTGACCCGCAGTATCAGGAATCCAGTGTTCATTAAACCATGCAAGTATACTATTTATTGCACTGATGTCTTGAAGCACCACATGTGCTAAATTGTTATACCCACCAACAGTTTGCCTGTCCGATCCTCTGGGTTCTGAACTGTAAAACCACGAGTCTGTGCGTGTTCTTCTGTGATTTGTGTGTGTGTGTGTGTGACTTTGTGATGGTCTGTTGGAGTGAAGGAGAGATGTTCACACTCATCCTCCTGCCTGTGTGACCTCTCTGTATTTGTTCCACACAGCGAGCCGTGGCGCTTTGCAGGCAGATCATCATCAATCATGGATGAAAAATTGTCTTTTTTTTCCCCGTCCCCTTCCAGGCACTTGACCTTTCTCAGAGTTTTTCTCTGGGATTTCTTCCTACTGTGATATCTTAATAAAAGATAAAGTGATCTTCTTACTGCTCAGGAAGAAATGCCCTCCAGAGAGTGCACGTATTATATATACACACCGACTCGTCGGGGGTGCAACAGCACTCTAAGGGATGTGTGCATGTTGAAATGGCTCTCCCAGGAGGATCATATGACGGCTCTCTGCAGCACCACCATGTGTTTTCCACTTACAAAGACACCAACCTGCACTGGTCAGCAAAGAACAAATAAACTCAGAAACACCAAAGATGGTCCATTAACATTATGATACACGACATCATGGTTAGAAAATCCCCAGCATTAAGTATTATATATTTAACATTATATCAATAATGTTAATCCTGGCCACCAAACAGAGCCCAGGCTGGTGGATACACTGCAATAAGAAGCTTTTCCAGCAAAACGTGTAAAAATTGCTATTTGGCCAAATGCATTTTGGAAGAAAAATAATCCCCAGACTTTATGTCATACCACAGAGGAAGAAGGAAGGAGGTCTGGAAGGAGGACAACAGGACATGTAAAGTGCATTGAGTTATGTGGATGTGGATATATTGAGTTATTAAGGATGTCCTGTTAGGTTTAGGTGGCTAAATCACTAGTTGAAGACTGCTATAATCAGTACACTGAGTGTTAAACCCCAGCATGCTCCTCAGCACCGTTTTCTTCTGTCCTTCATGTGGCTTCAAACACCAGAGGAAGCATTCAACTCTGGTTTGGTCTCAAATATACTTTTGTGTTGGAAGTGAACAAAACTTTCTAACATTAACATATGAAACTAATAATTTTTGAAATTAAAAATGGGCTGCACAATAACAGTGAGGTAGCTACACCCATCCCTCTGGGTTCAATGTTCAAAAAGTAGCAGCTATGGCCTCATCCTTCTCCAGTAGCCCTTCCCTGTGGAGCCACTGCTCCCTGTTTGCCCCATCCTGCTGTGAACTGGCCTGCCGTGGCCTTTTTCCTGTGGAGGAGCAGTGCCGGACAAGCTAGCGGGGCTTCCCGTCCCCTGCACACCGGGGCCAGACAGTAGCAGCTTTCAATCCCCTGAGAAACCTCTCAGTGTGCATGGAGAACCTGCTGGGCCTTGCCTCTCCTCCCTCTCTTCAGTTGTCTCTTTGCCCTTATGGGAGTAATCTTAGCTTGGCAGTGCACTAAAGGCTAGACAGGGAGTATGATGTTTGGAAGACAGGGATTAATCTGCACCTATCCAGCCCCTGTCTTCTTTATTATGGGACAATGGGGAGATAAAAAAGAGGGTGCAGTGTGATGGGCAGTAAGCACAAATTGAAACAGAGTGAAGCACAGAAATCTGTAATAAGATGGGCTCCTGTTGTAACAAGCATACATCAAGTGAAGGTCAATACTCTCAGCAAGCTGCTGTTGCAAAGAAAGTTAAATCTTTCTGAGTCTAATCTAAAAAGCCCAGTATATTAGCCAAGGTTCACACAGAGAGCTCAAAGACCAACAAAAGATGTGAAGGGACAGCAGCACAGAAGACAAAGGCCTTCAGACCTTTATGTAACCACGGCTGGCATGTGCTCAGGTTTAAATCTCCATGGTAATATGTGGAGGATAAGACGTACACAAGAGACGATGCTTCTTCATTACATGCATCCTGTTTCAGTTTTTTGTCATATCAGATTTATCCTTCCACTTCATTGTTATTTCACACAAGTATGCTGGCATGCGCACAGCCAGAAAATATGAATTTACATGTATCAGAAGGGGAGAGAGACGCAGGGTCAGCGTGAATGCCCACTCATAAATCCATGTAATGAAATAGGCCAGTACAGTGGAGCCTCAGCACGTCCCTCCCGGATTGGTCAGCCTGCTAAAAAGAAAGGGGGCAGGCCACTGATTCTAATCTCTTCCTAGCCTGGCATTCACTGTCCATGACTATTAGATCACTTACTAAATCCTATCAAATATATTGCCGTCCCTGAAGCGCAGCAGCCAGGAACAGAGCTCGCCACCTGCAGTCAGTCATCATTAAAACTCTGGGTGAAAATACCCTGTTTGTGTCAGCATTACTGAGGGGAGGAGTCGGCGCTGGGCTGAGCCAGGATTAGAGCTGCTGCATGACGGTGGGAAACATCAACAGGAATGCTGCTGCAGAGATTTCCCAAGACTGCATAAGTCTCCAGTTTTAGCCCCAGACAATGAAACTGCCATTTTTTTCATGTCTGTACCAACAGAGAGAGAAATGAAGACGGTAAAAGAATAAGTTGAAACAAACTTTTGATGTGGCATAACAAGAGTGCTTCACCTCTACACAGCTTGAACTTAAAGCATTTTGGAAGTAAAGTTTGCCGAATGCTGATGGCTCTGAGGTAGCCACCTCGATGAGTGTCATCATCACTTTGTGCTTTAACTTTGTTTCTTCTTGCCTGGTTTTATTAAATTTGTGGCTGTTGTACATACGTTACTACTGTAAGCACCTTGTAATTGTGTTTTAAAAATTGATGAAACCCACAAACACTCTGAGACTGCTGTAACTGCTGTATCCTCTGCACAAATGCCTTCGCCTAAAACCTGCAGCATGTTAATCATTCCTGCTCATGTGCCAAGTTATTACAGTGGGATGAGCCACAAATACAATTATGATAATGGGGCACAGATAGTGGAGAGGATAATTGCATATTTTTTGGATGAACATGACTTGACATCAGGAGTGGAGTTCCAGTTCACATCTGCTGTTCATCACTCGTTGGCTGTGTGGATGTCTGCAGCTGGAACGTGACAACTCCAGTGGGGAAAGTGTTGAAAGTATCGGCTCTGTGGCGTGAAGAAGAGGACCCGTCTGCCTTCTTCTGAGTTAATGACATTCAGGCTTGTGTGTGTTTGTCTATGCCTGTCACTGTAATGTGAAATATACCACAATGACAACAAATTAGCATTAGAAAGGAGTGAGTCAACGCAGGGCCAGAAGAAAAAATAAAGGCTTTGGCGTGGCTGGCAAAAGGCCATCTCTAGTTCACTCGCACCCCCAGTTTGTTTCCTTTGATTCAGCGTTCAAGGAAAAAGCCATTAGTCAATCCCAGGGAGGCAGGACGCCATCAGAGTGAGTTATGAGTCCCGCATCATTTTCCATGGGAGCGGGATAGATTAGTTTTCCACTCACTCTCTACGTAGCAGAGCGACACGCTAAAATATGTGACGATTCTCCTTGTTTGACTCAGCAGAGTGAGAAGCTTGTCTGCAGCAGATAAGGATGAATTAGTTGTCATTTGCTAATCGTGTTAGCGCTGGTTTGTATGAGGCTTTGAGTGGCTCGGCAGAGGAACACGATTTAATTGTTGCCAATAAAGAATAAAAAAACATTCTTCTATATCTTCAGTGTTGATATTGTAACAGGTCAGACTGTACTCTATGAATAACCGGGACATAAAAAGACGGGCGAGGACGTGTTGCATTACAGCCGTATTAACTACGTAACATAAGGACAGATCCTTAAGGCTGACGATGCGATGGGAAAAGGCAGTTCACGCCTACAGGTGGAGCTAAGTGGACCTCCAGGAGTGCATGAGTTTTAAAGAATCTCTCGACTCCTTCGCTCACCTTAAAACACACACAGACAGGTGCGGCGCGTCTGTTTGCTGCAGGGCACTCCGGTACACTCATTCACATTTCTCAAACTAACTCGAAACACAAAAATATCTGTTTGCAATCACAGCCTTCATACAATAACATTTTAGCAAATGATCAGACTGTTCAGCAGGCTACTAGCAAAACAGTTTCACTGGCAAACATCTCACAAAACTCATAAAACTCTTGTATAAACTCATATTTGCATTACCAACGTGTTATGCTGTTAGTACATTCATGTCGCTACTTTGACACAGTATTCCACCACGTTTGCTCACCTGCAAAACACATAAACAAGTGCAGCGTGTCTGTTTGCCGCGGTGAGCATCACTCCGTTTAATCATGCTAACCTCGCCAAAGTAATCGGGTTAAATGTGCAAATAGACATATTGCATTAACAGTGAGTGGAATAACAACACAAACAAAAATAAACACAACCATGGGGGCATCAGTGTCCAAAACATGTTGCATATTAGTCCGAGCTCCGCATAAGTTAGCCTGCAATCCGACCACTTTACCTTCTGAAAGTAACACTGCATTCACAATCTCCTGGAAGCTCCCTCCTCCACACACTGACCACATAAATGTGTGATCCTATCAGCTACCATCCTGCAAAGATCAGGGAAATAATGAGACGGGCGACAGGTAGCTTGTTGTGGCAAAAATGAGATTTCATCTCCAGACTCAAAATGCTTTCATGAAAAGAAATACTTAAGAAAACTATCTGTGATATGCATAATAAAATCATGTAATGTCATCCTGCAGTGCTGTGTGCCACAATATGCCAACAAAAAGTTGGCAATGACATTTTATGAAGCCAGCCTTCTTTCAAGTTTTAAAAAATAAAACCCGAAGTAACCTTTCCAGGAAGGTTGGAGATGTAATTATGAGGGTAAATAAACAAACTAAGGCAAATTTCTGCAAGACTATAAATGCCATGGCAACAGCACATACTTAGGTGATTGTTTTCCTCTTGGAAACTCGGATGAGACTCCAGCCGGTCTGAATAACACTTCAGCAAGCTGAAAAACAAGACAAAAGAAAAGAGAAACTAAAGAAATAAATTCGCTCTTCAGCCTGCGATCTGAAGCAGAAACACTGAGGCTCAAAGCATCAAACATCAGCCTCTTTTTGTTGTGGCTGTAGAAAACTGAGGCCCCCTGGCGAGTTTATTGCCACTGTATCACTTTCAGTGCCACACTTCTGAGAGAGGAGGGGGGGTTCGCTTTTTGTTCTGAGAGCTGCTGCAGCTTTGTGCTGCAGGTGAGGAACACGGACTTTCTCAGACAATCCCAAGTCTGAATAAAGGCCAGGCTTCATCTCTGATGGGTCCTGTTCGAGCCCTTTACTTACAGCTGAAATATTGAGATGCTCTTTGCCAGAATGTAAAAGGAAAAAACACTGAGAGGAGATTAAAAATGGGGGCATGGCTGGGACTACAAAGCTGAAACATTCCCTGCTGGGTGCATCTCTGCCAAACGTAATTCTTTATCGTGTTGAAATGAGCGGGGAACGAAACGGAGAGACGGAACAAAAGGAACAACACCTGCGTGTTGCGTGATTATAAATTAAAACACTTGAGTCAAGCTGTGGCAACGCACTCTCAATGGCCTACTGTGCTGATCGAGCATCTGAATGTATGCGAGGCGTCATCATGCAGCACATGATGGAGGTTATTACTGTCCTGGTCAAGAGCAGCTGGATTCCTATGGACAACTGAGGATGTGAGTCCAGCAGCAGGTCAGGAAAGCTAAAAATATGGACTAAAGATGCTGGAGGCCAGTCACTAAAATATATGCTGGCACTGCACATTTCTGCAAACTGGAGAAATGTATCGTTTCACTTTCAGGTCTGATTAGGTGTGTATCTCTTTCTAAATGTGACTTTTTATGCAGAGCGACCCCACAGCCTTTCCTCGTTAAATGCACCTGTCAGAGAATCACTGGACTTAAACTTTAAAGACGTGCTGATCAGTGAAGGACGTGGAAACTGGCCTGGAAGTTTAAAGACAGTTGACAGCAGAGTGTCGAGCAGAGGGACTGAGCTGCTTGCACTGTGCTGTCAGGACAGCAGTGGAGGTGTAAGCGATATGGAAAGTGGAAATTTATAACTTTTATCACACTTAGTGACCATGACGAGCTAACATTTATTAAGGCTGCAGCCTTGAGGCACTTCACTTGGGCTATAATGTCTTGTCAATGACAGTTAATGCTGACCCGGATGATCTTGTTAAAAAGCTTTTTAATCAGAGGAGCAATTACGAGAAAAATGGCACATCCATTTCTCTGCCTCAACCAAGATCTGAATCCCTGCTAATCAAAAATTGATTCTGAGTGGGATGCCTGAGGATTATTAGCTATCCAGGTTATAAAACTGGAGCTCCACTCACCTGGCTGACAGCTGCACTGAAAAAAACAGCAAACCTGAATCCAGGTCAGGAGAGTAATGATTCATTTTTGCACTCCGCTTTCCCTCTTACAATCCCGCCACTGTTACCTTCACTGCCACTGTCATCCGTCCTCTACCTCGCAGACACTTTTCATGGCCCTGACTCCCAGGCTCCACAGTGACAAACACACCCGGCTGCTTTGTCACACTGTCATTCAACAGGCATGAGAGGGAGAGAGCGAGTGGTGAGGGGAAATCGCTCCTGTGCTTCCACACACTCTTTCTATTTGACTAGTCCTTGGTGTGAAACCGCTCAATATTCTGGGTTTGGAGCAGCTGCTTTCCCAGATCAGTGGAGACCGAATACATTAAGCTGAGGTCCGTGTTCAGGCATGGTTGAAATGCAAATATTTCATGCCCCCTGAAATCAAATCATTTCAAAACTTGCTGAACCCAAAAGAGAGTATTTTTTCCCTTTTCTCTAACCAGTACACAGGTACCTGCCTGGAGCAATGCTGCACACATCCACAATGTTCCACACAGGTACGCAGAGTCACTCAAGTTGATGTTCAGACTTTCAAAAACTTTGTCTACTTTTTGCTGACACACCTTCTTAAGCCCAGTATCACTGGCAAAGCAAGCATGAAAAATACATTTGAAATATTCTATAACACAGAAATTAACTTTTGGTCAAACAACTTTATTTCACATCCACTTGATTTTATTGTATTATGCTGGAGTCCTTGCCAGTAGAAGATGCTGCATTTACAAATGACTGTCACTGACAACTGCACCACATGTTGGAGGTCAGGAGGTCAGTACTGGTTCACAGACTGGGGGTTGCATGGAGCCTTTTTGGAGTGTTTCTAAGGGAATTTGTGCCCATTCATGCAGTAGAGCATTTGTGAGGTCACACACTGATGTTGGACCAAAAGGCCTGGCTCACAATCTCCGTTCCAGTTCATCCCAAAGGTGTTGGATGGGGTTGAGGTCAGGGCTCTGTGTGGGCCAGTCAAGTTCTTCCACACCAAACTCATCCAACCATGTCTTTATGGAGCTTTGCTTTGTGCACTGGGGCACAGTCATGCTGGAATAGAAAAGGGCCTTCAACAAACTGTTGCCACAAAGTTGGAAGCATAGCATTGTCCAAAATGTCTTGGTGTGCTGAAGCATTAAGATTTCCCTTCACTGGAAGTCAGGGGCCGAGCCCAAACCCTGAGGAACAGCCTCATGGTGTCATGGTGTGTGGACAGTGTCAGCGTCCATAAAACTCTGTCTCAGCCCTTTATTTCCCTCCCTCATTTTAACCATCCAGTTTTTGCAGTGCGCGGCTGTATGCAGCACCTGCCTTTCACTGGGCTGAAAAGGGAAAGTTAAACAACCTCTCAGGCAGTCTGACATAATGATATCTTAGTGAGACAGAAACACATAAACACTCGGATACACACAAACGGCTGTAATCAGCCGCCGCTGATGACTTGCCTGCTGCTCCTCCCTCCAGGTTCCTGACATCATGAAAATTAATGTCCTGGCGTCTATTGCGTTAGCACAGACCGGAGCTCAGTGGCGGAATCAGGGCGCCTCTGCGTTTTGATTCACATTCATTTCAATATTTATATATTTATTGGGGCTCTTCTGTGTCTGTGTGTGTCATGATGGACGCAGAGGGTGGGTGAGGATCTGGTGTGTGTGTGGGTGTGTGTGTGTGTGTGGTAGAGGCAAGGAGTAATCTCTCAAGATGTCAGTGAGGTAATTTCATTTTTCTCTGAGCTATCAAAAGTTTGTCATTTGGCAATCACAGCATGTCAGGCTTCCCTCACCTCCTGAGGATTGCTCCATTTCACCAGGCCTAACAAATATTCACAGGGAATGCAAAGGCTCAGCTCAGCAGTGCCATAAGATCACACACACTGCACTTTCTGTTCAAGTGGCAGCATTTGCAAATGGTGTCACTGCTGCTGCTCTCGCTAAGACACTCTCGTTATCCGTTCTCCTCAGCGATAGCAACTACCAAACAACACAGGACAACAGCATCACTTTACTGAGTCATTTAGAGACATGAAAGCAAATAGAAAAGGTGTTGGCCTCACTGGATCACCAGTCAGCCTTCATTTCCTGGGAGATCTCTTACCGGGTGGCAGCAGAGTAAATGTGAGCTTTGTACAGCCATTACATTGTGCAATTAACTTTTAATCCATAAAAGAGCTGACTGGTCTCAGGTGAAGGGCTGGAGTCAGGATGTGGTCGGGCAGCGTAGGATAAAGACTGGAGGCAGAGTCTCACTCTGTTCTAAAAGCAACAAGTAAAAGATGAAAACGTTCGCCCTCCTTTCCAGAAAAAAAAAAAAACCCCAACATGTTTTAAAAGAAATGTAAGAAATAACATATCAGGTTTTTTGCATTAATAAATCATGAATGTTATTGTAAAACTCACATCTGTCCATATCACAAAACACTCTTTGCTGCAGATTTATCAGTGAGTTACGGTGTGACAGCCTCTCTTTCTCTTGGATCGACAATTTATTGTGTCATTGAATGATGGGATGAAGGATATAAATTTTCCTGGATTACAGGATGAAATCTGTGATTTATATGCTCTCAGGAGGCATTTCCAATCAGTTTGGATTGCATTAAAGGTTAGTGCATCACAACATCATGACACTGAAGTCACCTTTTCTCCCGGCTCGGCTTTCCTACATACATACACAGTATTAAGACTGGATAATATTATTTGAACTATTTTCATGTTTTCCACCCTCCTGCTCTTTGGCACCGCCTGTACAGCCTCCACGTTTTCCCAGGAAACAATCTCCATTTACTGTTCGTCCCACATGTGATGCTTAAATGGTTTTTACGAGTTCTGTTTGGCTAAAGATACAACAGAACATCCAATGAAAATAACAGGGATCATCCCTTATCCCAAATATGAGTGTATTAAATCCTTGGATTACATCTCATATTTGTCCTGTAGTTTATCATGCACTGGTTATGTCACTGTGTTTTATGGCTTGACAACACTCATGCAGCTGAACATAACTTATGATTCTTTTCAGCTGGTGTAGCTCTTCCATAACTCACCTTGTTAACTACCTTCTTAAAATCAGCACAGAAAAAGTCAATAACATGATAAGATATCACATGATAACAAGCATCTCTTCTCTCCTCCATTTTGAGATAACAACACGTCAGCAGCCAATCAGGTAAGGCCTGTCTCCCTCTGATGTCATCACCCTGTGACACCCTGAGCCTGCTGTGCTGGGTGTCGACGGTGCTAATCTGCTCTAACAAATACATCACTTTCACTCTTTTTGACCTCTGCTGTATGATGCTGAGGTGCTGAGCGCAGTACAAAGCAGTGCGCACACACGCACACACACACATTTCACTTAGCTCACACTGCTGAGTGAAGGAGCACACGTCGATGATTCACACCTCACACACACACACATGCAAACACACACACACACAGCTGGAATTGCTGCATCCTGCTAATTGGCAAAAGGTTCTGGAGTTCAAATGTTCATCAGGCACACTGAGACTCGCTCAGCGTTGCTGTTTTTTTTATTTATTTTTTTTTCCCTTCATCTACCGACTCTAATGCGAGGAAAAAAACTGGAGAAAAAAATATGAAAGAAGTTCAAGCTCTGTAAGAAAAATAACAGCTGTCATGGAGGGAAAAACACAAAAGGTGCAGACGGGGAAGAGAATCAAAAACGAGATGTGTTTCACTGAAACACATCGACAATCACAGGGGTGATACAAATCAGATGAAAGAATCTGATGCAACCATGGGGGCCTTCTCTCAATTTGGCAGAATAGAACAAACACTCATATGAGGTGAACCATATTGAATTGAGTAAAGCAAAGGTCAGGGTCTGCAGCGTGCAGGCACCTTCAGCCACCTGCTTTTCAGCTTGTTATGCATCAATTTTTATTCGGCAAACATTCCTGTGTGACAGATGACCTTATCTCAGCGCCCTGAAATATGGACGTCAGAGCGCTTGATCGAAAGCAAATTCACTTTATGAGCTGTAGTGTAATATGCTGGGTTAATTCACAGCTAAATGTCAGGTGAAACGCTGGTCGAGGGGTTTCCTTCGCTGCCGTTCTAAACAACGTGTTCCTGAACGCATGTTGCTGGTTTTAATAAGTCTCACTTGTCTCACTCCAATTGTTAGGCTGATTTGCTGCTTGTAAAATGTCATTCATTTCTTCAGCTCATTTATGGAACCTTCCGAAATTCTGCAAGAGCCGCATTAAGACGTGAACATGTGGTACGAGCCTAATTTAAATGTTACATGTATGCAAACACCTGCCAATATTGCAGTCTAACTTTGTGCTGCAGGGTCTGACATTGTTCCAAAATGCGGTTAGATGAAGGAAAGCTCTCTATTAAACCTTGTGTGTGCGCGCACCAAATGTGTGTACGTGTGTGTTTGTGTGTGTAGCTGAATAATTTGTTGCCACGGAGTTGAACAGACATCACAGAGAAACACACAGAGGTAAGACAGTAACTCTCCTGATCGTACTGCTGCTGTTATTCAAAGTGTGGTCAAAGTGTTGAAAGCGAACGTCTTATTTGTTGTTGCTGTACAGTAAATTCTTGTTAGATGGACATAACCAGGCCCTTGGTGAGTTCTCTCCTGGTTTTCTAAGCGATGTGGATCACCGCCTTGCTTGACCTTCTTACTCCTGAACTGAAGGCCAGTAGTGTGGGGATCCTGATGTGGGCGTTTATGAATATTCTGCCTTCTGTAATCAGCTCTGGCTGCCACAGTGTGACAGGCAGACAAATCTCTCCTCTGTTATCTGAAGAGACTCCGGACGGGAGGTGGAAAGTCCTTCACATATACAACGATATTCTGAGATATGATCAAGCTGATGTTTGTATAATTTTGTCGGCAGTTGCTGTGAGAAATCATACTGATTATATTATTTGCTGTGGAAGAGTTTCATCCCCCTAATCCCACCCCTGATTAAGGCTTATTAATACAGAATTAATACATTAAAGCATGTCTTTTCCTGATGCCACTCAGACCTCTTCTGAGGAACTTTGTGCGCTGCAAGAACACAAGAAATCACTTGGTAGGTTATATTTAGAGACTGAAACGGTCATACATGGATGGAATGAATTATTTGAAAACCGCTGGTCTAGACAAGGTGAAATAAAAGCATGAAAATCAGCATGAGACAAAATGCTTTTATATTTTAAGTTGAGGAAAGCAAGAATGCCGTCACCACCTTGGCACTGGATTTCAACTAATTTTATTAAAAATATTTACGTAATGTGTTCATGTTAAGATGACTATCAACAAGTATATGCAATCAATCTTTATCACCAGCATCCATCGTATCTGGAGGTCTGGAAGTCATCCTTTGGAGACTGAAGAAACAACAGAAGACAATGAGGGAATGTGAGTCCAAGAGGAGTCTCAACCAGTAATTGAATGCGTACAAAAACCAGAAAGAACACACACTTAGAATATCCCCCAGTGTTGTCGTTGGACATTTGTCCCCGATCGGATGAATAAAGTGGAATCTTGGCATTTGTTCAGTTCAAACAGAGCAGGGCAAGCATGAGTAACTGATGCTCAGCAAACAATGCATGTGAGCGGGACGAGGGGCCTGGGAGTGCAGAGATAGTTTCCAGATGAGAGGCGCTTGCTTTTATTGTCTTCTGTTGTCAGCGCATTTGCAGGATCTTTGATGGTGAAGGCTGCCCAATATCTGCAGGAAGTTAACAAGCTGCTCCACTTGACTTGAGATCTAAGTCGAGACTGATGCGTCCAGACATGTCGCGTTCAGGGTAGGTAACTCTTCATTCATGGGAAGTAGCTGCAGTTTATCGTACGGCTCTCTGACGCTTTCACACCTGTGATTTATATGTCAAAAAGCCCCAAACAGATACAGGATTCATTTGGGTATTGAGTTGGACAACCATTTCAAGCTATAGTTCAACCCATTAATTATTCAGACGTTCTTTGTGTGCATTTAATTATACAATAACTAAAGGTTAACTTCACGAGGATGCACATGCTCACTGGCATTTAGCAAGATCAAATGCTTATTTCATCTTCTTCTATTAAAGCAGATAATTGAATAATGACTTTTCTTTCGAGCTTGGGACCAGTTGACCCCTGTTACCTTTAACCACCGGTAACAGGGACCGACACCCGCTGGTTTCCTGCTCCCATCCTGCACTGAACTGTCTTGGATCTGTTTCGAGGAGCCACGAGGGCCCCGCTCCGTCTTAATTAGCGCTGAAGTGCAAGGAGGAGAGGAAGCGGTTCTCTGTGTAAGATATCTTTATTCATGGGGGGGCTCAGCTTTGACTGGCATGGCCTCAAGACATCCCAACCGCTCTCCTCGAGAAGCCCGCCAGATGTTATTGATATTCAGAAATGGCTAAAATTTGCATCTTGATGTTCCAAGGGGAACAAAAAAAATCTGATCACACCAGAAGGGAGGAGACTGGGTAGGCAGGCTGACTTGTGTTGAATAAACAAAATTAGTTGGTGGGTAGAAGTTTGTGTGCTGCGTGTGTCTTCTTAAAAGACAGACAGTTGATTTATTTTGATTTGCTTTCAGTTCTTCATCTTTATTTACAGTGATATGGTGCATTGCAACTGACTCAACATCCACTTTCTTCTGTGGGATATTTTCAGTGGTTTGATTAGGGATGCTGGGATGGCAGATGGGAAACAGGGATAGAGGCTCGTGTGGGGCAGAATTATGCATGTCTACCCACACCATGCTCTGATAGTCACATTTGCTTCCTCTTAGACCCGTTTGTTTTTGTTGTCTCTCTCGGTCGGGAAGAAAATCCGCAGTGTACGCAGCTGTGGACTGTGGTTATATGGATGACAAATAATGAGCCACCCAGACTGTACACAGAGGTTCTGCAGAGTGATCATCTCGATGGAAACAACGAGGGGAAAAGGAACACACAGGATGTCTAATAAGCTAACCTCCTGGCCAATCGGGGGCAATCGTCCAAATCCATGAGCAATGGATCGACAAGTGATTCTGGATGCTCTAATGTCATCCTAATCAGAAAAAGAGAGCTCACCTTAATAGATGGGCAGTTTCTATTAATATAGCAGAAGTTTGGCAGGATCACCTGCTTCCATGTGCGTCTTTATGAGATGTTTATTCACATGGGTGGCTCACCATGAGGCCAAGCTATCAGGAAGAGTCTGGTGAGTGTGTGGTGTTTGGTGTATTAGATCGAGAGCCAGACTCAGGCAGGATATCAGGTGGTCTTTTAATTACTCCTCTTGTGAGGGGGGCCAGGCGGTGGACGAAAATGGCAGATGGATCCTTTGACTTCACTTATCAAGGTCCAGTGATCCAGAGCACCTTGAGAGCCCTTCTGGCTAACAATAGAAACACCTCCTGGTAGAATAGAAAGTGACATCACAGGGACAAAGGGAGCGTGAATATGAAAATATGACCTTGGGTCTACACCTTCACGCAGAGGTGCCCCCTTGACCTGCATACCGACTCCTCAAAACACACACAACTCCCCCGTGTGACGCCCACCACCCTCGGCTCAGAAACCCGAAGCAGCTGGCCGTCCATCTGGGGCTCATCAGTTGCCCTGGAGAGCAAAAACAGGCCCCTCCGTGGCAGACCGGGCATCCGTTCTGCATTATCACCACCGCCAACCCCTCCCCTCAGTTTTCCACTGCTGCACTGCCATGCTAGCACCCACTGTGCGGTCCCGAGAAGCCACAGCAAAGCACCCCGTTAAGCTCCATCGTTCAAACGAATCACTGTCGCTCTAACGATCTAATTTAACTTGTCTACAAAACTCTCAGATGCTAAGCATGCGAGAATGTGAGCAGTAATGACTGCGGTTGTCGTCATAAGGCAGGAATCATAGACAAAACATGGGGCCCACAGTCTGTATGAGCTGTTAATGACGGTGATCATATATAACCTCCCCTGCTGGAGACACATGCAGCGAGAACAGGAGACAGAACAGAAACAGGATATGAGAGGGAACAATCCAGTCCTCATTGCTCCACACACATCTGATGTTTTCTTCTGCTGCTGCATCACGAGCACCTTGATTGATTTGATTTGCACCGGCACCCCAGCAAGGCATCAAACCTTCATTTTTTTTGTGATTTAAAATTTCTGGCACTAATGGAAGCACACCTGATGTGTGTGTGTATGATTGGCCCATTGTCAGGTCCAGCAGCATGGCCAGTGACTCTAAAGGGACAATTCACCCCACTGAAATCGCAATCGCTCTTTCGAAAAATTATGACCCGGTTACTCAAGATGGTCCACAGGACAAGAAGGACAGGATGTAAACATTAGTGATACAGAAAGAAATGCTCTTGATTTCATTTTTAGTTGAGTTCAAGTTTTTTCACCGAGGTGCAATATTCTCCATGTTGTGATTTTCATTATTCTACCAATTACAAAAATTGCCTTGTAATTTGTATTCATAAGTGACCACATTCCAAAGTGATCTGAGCGTACTGGAATCATTTCCTCGCTAGTTTGTATGATTTAGTGTAAGCAAATTTTCTGCTGGAAAGAGATGATGTCATGTACTTCTTTGGACCAATCAGAACACTGAATCACACATGAGAGCTTTATTGAAATGAGAAACAAATGCCTTTGTTAGAACCACTCATTTGCAGATAGTGATTTATTGATTTGGCTATTTAATATCAGAAGAAGTAAAAAAATTTTATTACACTGAACAAACAATTCGGCTATTTATAATGCACAGTTTATTATTTCATTTAGAGCCAGGGATTTAAATTTATGACACCAACCTTCTTGCTTTTCAAATCAAACTTTTATAGCATGACACTTGAGAAACAAAAACTGGCAAGAAAAACTGACACAAGGATGAAAATACTGCATGTGTGCGTGTGGTTTGTGTGTACGGTACATCAGTCCATCATAATTCACAGCATTTGGCTCAGCAAACGCGTCCAGGCCTGTCGATCAACTTACCGTCTGTGTTTCCCTTCAGCGTCCGTGTCAAACTCTCAGGCTAATCAACAGGGGAAAATCAACTGCCAGGGAGGATGGCAGGATCTGCCGTTCCCCAGTGGCAGGAACTCAAAAAAGAAGAAAAAATGAGGAACACAAGAAAGAAACCAGAAAAGTAAAATGGAGTAAATGTCTATAATTTGTAAAGAACCAAAAAAAGAATTTTGGAACTAAAATTGCATCGTTCAGTTCCAACCGAACTGATTAAACAAGAAGGCGTACTGTTGGCAGTTGGCATCTCGGAATCACCGAACACGGCATTTCATTGAATAAACAACTTTTAATCAAAACACAAGGGCTTGAAAATTGTATGGAGGTTTTCAAGCTGGGCTTGGCGGAGTTCACCTCATTGCAGACCAGGAATGTATTTTCCCTCCTTATTTTCTTGGTTCTACATGACTTGCTTTGATATACACCCCATCTGGAAGTCGAGGGAAATACTCAAACACAAACTGCACTCCTACACATGCCTAGAGTTAGAAACCACATGTTCCAACACTACTGTACGCAGAGAAAAAGTAAGCTGTGCTAATTGCTATTGATTGAGAGGTTAAAGACTGCAGAACTGGCCATGTATAGACGCTTTTACTTTAATTCCTGGACGCCATGAAGCCCGGAACCCTTGAAAAATGTTTTCTAAGATTAAGACTATTGAGGAGAAAAGAGGAAGTTTAATTTTAACAGTAATAAATCACCCAAACTCCGGAGGATATGAATAATTGTCTACAAGTGCCTCATTCATAAATTTTGCTTTGAGCCACGTGGGGCCTTTTGGGCCTGATTGAGCTCGGCTGTGCATGTGCCTCAGGATGGTTCTGGTCCTGTGACGCTGCAGATGTGGATACAACAGGAATCGCACCGGGTCTAATAGGCCACTGATATATTTTCCCCCACTAGCTCTGATTAGAGCCGTCTCCAAGGAAACCAGCCTTGCAAATGTGTGAGTGTAAAGCGGGTTGGTGGGTGTTGAGAGGAGCCAGAGAAACCCCAAGGTTATGAAGGAGAAGAGGAAAAAAAGTGCGTGCATATCTGCAGGCTTGTCTGTGTTCAAATTGTCTGTGTTTCTTTGATGTACACACACGTCTGTGGCTGTGTTTGTTCGAGTAAGTACAGTCCCTCACCAGGGGGCTCCGTGTGGGTGTCATCCATGTTTTCCAGGAAAGACAGGCCTGCCGGGGACAGCAGAAATGGCCGGTCTGTTGTTAGAGATAAGGTCCTACTGAAATCACAGGCTGGCAATGAGACAAGACATCCGAGGGGACCGAGCCACGCTGAGGCAGAACCTGGACTTTAATTTCTTTCATGTCTGTCCTACACACACACGTACACAAACACACAGTATGAGTTTGTGAAGCTGGCCCCTGACCCAGAGCAATCACCCCAGACCCAGCTATGATGTCTGCAAATGTGTCCGCTAGCCATTAGAGGGGATATGACATGGAGGATCAGAAGTATCAGGTAATAAACCGGGGATTTATTTTTTACTTTTCCAAAAGAGTGGCGTTCCAGGGTGAGAGACGCAATGGCTTACTGGATGGATTGTGTTGCTGGAAGGTCATGAGTTCAAACTCCACACCCACCGCCTGTAATATCAAAGTGTAGCTGAACAAGACACCAAACTGTACCTGCCAGCATACTCAGACAGTAACATATTAAAGTGTCTAGTAAGACAACAGTTCTAAAACATACACTATATGGCCAAAAATATGTCCCATGTTCACATTATTTTGCACACCGTTTGTCTGATAATTCCTGTTTCAACAGGCACAAGGTTCGTGAAGAATTCCCAGACATATTTGGGATGAAACTGGAAAGCAGACAGTGAGCCAGGACTTACTGCGGCTGAATGGGAACAGATCACTGCAGCCAGGTTCCAACATCTGGTGCAAAGTCTTCCCAGAGGAGCGCAGACTGTTATAGCAGCAGACAAATGGTTTTGAAATCACACGTGCAGTCCAGTCTGCCATCCGGTTGTCCACATACTTTTGGCCACATAGTGCATATCTTGGAGGGAGGATATGATCTTGCTCACATGCTCATTTTTTCCCTTGACTTGGATGACCAGAATCTTGCACACGTCAACACGTTTGACATATTTTTCCATGGCTGTCACTGAGCCATTTGTCTTGTTTTTTATCGATCTCACAAACCAAACGTGCAGGCTGAAAAACAGACGCTCCTCAGCTAAGTGGCTAACTCCCTGACTAGCCTGATGACCAGACCGAACTTCTGTTTTTGTTTTTTTTTTTTCATTTATTCAACCTGACTTCAGGTTCATCTTTGCCCCTGGAGGGGTTTACTTTGATTTGCTTAACTCTAACCAGTCAGTGGCGAGTGATTACTGTCACACAGCACAGAAACTGCATTAGCAGTAAAACATTAAACATCTTTCACAACTGTTAAAAATTTCCAAGTTAGCACATTAAAGGGTCCAGTTTTTGTTGCCTGCCAGACACCTGGCAGGCAATCTGTGACCAATTTATCCTCATTGACCAAATTTTCAGGTTGTCCAGTACCTGGTTTGTTCTCTGACCTAAACGAGCGTGCTAAGCTGAGACAGTGAACAGTAAAACATGTTAGCATGGTGACAGCTTCGCCTGCGGACTCGCAGGCTTCGTGGTGCACGTGTTGCATTTGCAGTTGGGTATTAGTTAAAGAAAATGCTGATCACTTGCACACGTGAAAAGGGAAAACTTTGACAGCAACAGCATGTGTCAGGTCACCATCAATACGGTTGTTGTGAGCGCTGTCACCTCCCTGAAATCTAAAGAGAAGCTGTGATATTGAGGTGAGCTCGCCCAGCTTCCTGAGCTCCTCTCCTTCATTTTGCCACTGATGCGAAGTGTGTCATAGCTCAGCAACACAAATAAACTCGCTGGCTCCCAGACCCGATTCGTCTTTCACACAAGAGTGCTTGTTTTGTGGTTTGTCCAGCTCCGGCCACACACAATTTGCGCTCTACACACCACCGTGGGTGAAAAAAAAAAAAAAAAATGGAGACGAGGCAGTGCAATAACAACAGTCTACTCCTCTCTTTCACTTTTCTGTCTCTGTCTTTCCTCTTTCTCGATGTTAGCGACTGCAGAGGCTGAAATGGCGTGGATTTGAAAGAGGATTGGCGCTCACATTTTAATATTTACACACAGTCAGCAAGACTGACAAAACTACTCATGTCATCAGAGTTGATTTTGCTTCCATTTTTCCCAACAGGTTGTGTTTAAATAGAGATTAGGATTAAAAAAAGAAGATGGCCAGCTGCTTTCCTGACAGGGTGACGATGGCACCCCACCCAACAACTTACTAATGGAATTTAGACAGCAATTTTCACTTCTTGAAAAGACTTTGGCCGACAGCAGCACATTTGCCATGTCTGAAACCTGTCTTCCTCACATTTCCAGTGAGGAATAATTAATGAATATAATTCACACTTGGCATCTTAAATTGTTAAACTGAATTCATGCTCCTCTTTTAGTTAACAGCCAGAGTTGATGACTCCTGCTGTGACACTGAAGTGCATCTGAAAACAAGCAAACTAGTCCTGGCACTGATGCTTAGGGGGACAGGCCGTCCACAGAAGATGAAACGCGGGGAGAGACATCCTACATACATGAGGTAACTGCTTGAGTTGTATATGTGGGATGTTAAAAAATGATTTTAATGTGCAGCGCTGCCTCTGTATGATCACTTAATCATCCATCATGTAACGAGTGAAGAGTTCACAGAGGAGAAATAGTCTCAGAATAAATAGATTTCAGCCAGGGAACAGAGGGAAGGGGAAAAGGGAGTTTGGCAGGAGACAAATGGTGTTGAGCACAAACTTATCACGCTCTCACTCCATCCTTCTGTATCTCTCTTCTCAGTATCTCTCTCCATCTCTTTTCTCAGACTCAGTCTCCCTTTCCCTCCATTCACCTGCCTTCGGGTTCAGGCACTTGATTTATGGCTGCGTGCCGTGTGCTTCCTTCTCTGAAATTGCCTGGATGTGTGTGTCATACGGCGCAATTATAAGAGCGAGACCTCGACTGTCTGTGACCTGCACGTTCCAAACACGCCGTTCAGTTGTGTTCCACTTGACCTGTTTTCAAATGATATTCAGCTTAGTGTTCACACTGCTGTGAGGAACTGTAATAAGAGTATCTATGTAGCCATCTATCTTGTAAATCCCTCTTTTATTCATTCCTTAAATATTTCTTCTCGGGGCAGATCGTACAGACTCAAAGCATGGTGGACCTATTGTCAGTTACAATGAATGTACTAGAGAAAACTATTTTTTCCCCAGACATTTTACAGTAAAGCTGTGTCTGTGCAGTAGTTCCCGCTCATACACCCATCTGACCCAATCAGGAGCAGCACTCAGCTGTCAATCATAACATTTCATCCCCTATTTATATTCAATTTATATTTATTTTTGTATCAAATAGCTAATTTAAAAAAAAAAATGCATCAGAAAAATGAGCACTTGAACATCAGCGTGATAAGAACCAGCAGTAACCAGTAAAAGTTTCATTGACATGGACTTTGAGTTTTTAGTTTGGGGGGGCAAATACTTTTTTATTCTTTGAACCCTTTGTGAAGTGAATGCTGCTCCGTGTAACTCGAGTCTTGCCGACACAAGTTGATATTTATGCACATGTTGGAGTGGGTGGAGGGAGCCGGGGGGAAGCACCTCACTGAACACTTCCTGTCTCTGCACACAGCAGGCCACAGAGATGCTAAATATGAGAAAACAACAAGGCAGAAGACAAAGAAAATAGCATTATGCTAATACAGTGTGATGGGGAATAGAAACCCTGTTGACCGTGTTTGCTTTATTTGGGTGGAGAAAACAGAGAGAAGGACCACACAGGAACATGTGAAGCTCTAATAATGTGTAGAATATATTAAAAAGCCTGCGTGCGTGGCCTGACTTTATTCATGCAATCCAACTCCTGATTATTCACTAGTTTGAAAAAAATATGAGTTGGATGCGTATTTTAGTGACATTTTACATCAAAATATACTTTCAGCAACAAATATGTTTATACATTTCAGTGAATAACAGCAAGAATACTACAGTCTGGCAGTATTCAAACTTCAAACAGCTCTGAACTCCACACACACACTTTACAGATTAAAAGGAGCTCCACGGGCAGCTTTCTCTAACAGAACTAAAGAATTAAAATTTCCCATATTTTAAGAATCTCTGTTGAAAAGTCATCCTAATTTTTACTCCTGGACTGAAAGCTTTGCAGCCCATTTCCAGCGCTGCCAGATGGACGGGAAGCACACGGACACTGGAGCGCAGTGTGCTGCAGGGAAACAACACACAGCGTTCCCCAGAGAGTGTTTCATTAAGGATTAAGGCATGTGTGGCCTTAGGTGATGTCCAAGAGAAATAAATACCTGTGAAGGCTTTGCATATATTTTTTGGAAGGTTAAATGGGAGACAGAACAGCACTCAGCAGAGATAGCTGGTGAGAGGTCGTAAATTTTCACGTTAAAGTTGGTCAAACAGTTTCTTCTTGTCTCACAAGAAAATCCATGTTGAAAATTGTTGAAATGAAAACAGAAATGTGAAATGTAAACGTGTCCTTCAGCACGTCCTGAAATCCGGGATGGTAGCGGGATGGTAACGTTAAACAGTGCGGGAACCTCAGCTCGCATTAAATGTGAAAAACACAAAAATATCATTCAACCACTGCTCTGATGTTGTTGCCATGAAACTTAAAATATCTTTAATGAATGAGTCAACCTTTGCCTGATAACCGACAGAACTGTCAACTTGTTGCACAGCGGAGTCTGTGAAGTGGGTGGATTCGAACGTCTGGACGCCTGGCAAAGTCAATCTGTCAAACTGAAAATTCCTGGTTTCAACGTGTCAGTTAGCCAGTGTTAAAACTGTGGATCCTGCCTTCTTACATTTCACTTAAAGTCCCAGCTCCTTGTTCTAACTGTCACCATAACATCAAAAAATAAAAGCTGTAACTGAACCATTAAGAACAAAAAAACAATATCCTGCCACAAGCTCACAAAAAAGTTGGAGAAGCTTTCACTGATCTGTTTTCCCTCCTTCGTCAGCCCCTTGCACTTACATTGATCTCAGTGTTCTCAGTGTGACTGATTAGGGCTCCACAAGGACTCAAATGAATTGTAGCCTCTCCAACAACACACTGAGACAGATGAAACAGTGAAGTGACACTGGCACATGAGAACAGCCCTCCGCCAGCGTGAGCGTCTGGAGGAGGGGCGCGGGTTGCCACCGCGGTGGCGGCTGTGCTGACTGGCATGCGGAGACCAGAGGGATCACCCACTCCTCTCACAGTCACTGTGGATCAGTCTCCACGAGCTGATCAAAGGCATTTGACTCCTGCCATGCAGGGTGCTGATTGCTTCCATGCACTCACTGACACCACTCAGATTGGCTGAAGACACCCTAATTAAAACTGAGAGTGTGAGGAGGGAGAAGTAAAGCTGCTCTGTGTTTTCTCCTCACCGGCCCCCTTTGTTCGCTCGCTTTGTTCTCTTCAAGAGGTGACCTTGCGTTCACTGTCACACCACTGCTGTTGTTCAAGGAGCAACTCGAGCAAGGCTGGCAATAGCTGCGAGTGATCCCTTTAACCTGTGTTCCCCGGTAAAGCCATAAGCACAATGTCAATGGTGCCACTGTGCGTTTTGGCATTTGGCTTTGCTGTTTAATGGAGAAGTGGATTCACATCACTAAGCGTGGCTAATGGTGCAAGTGAGAGCAGAAATTCTTGAGGCAGTGCGGCAACACTCGCATTCCCAAGAGCGCCAGAGTTTATCAAGTTTCTATTTAAAATTCCAATAAGAGGGGGAAGGATCCCCAGTCGTGGCCCTAGACTGGGCTGTTTCAGGTAACCAGACTCTTTGTTGGTCACTAAGCAGGCAGAATCAATATCATATCAGAGCCCAGTGGAACACCTGACAGTTCAATTTCTCAAGCAAGCTGCGAAATCAATACCTTTGGAATAGTTTTGGACTTTCCCAAAGGCTACCCTCTGGAGTTAATCTATGGTGTCATTAGCCCGGGTCACAGCTTGCATGGTCATTACACTGTGTAACAATAAATGTTCATAAAAGACGACATGCTCCGTCTTCTTGTGCTTGACTGCAGCCTCTAATTGAAGTAAATTCATTCACGGCGGAGGGCGGGCGCCTGATCGACTGGTTGCACTTCTCTTCTTTGTAATTCATGTCCTAGAGAATATGGGGAAAAGCATGTCAGGCCCATCTAAAGGCTACAAAGCACAGGAAATTGAACAAGGTTTTATCAAGCAGAAAATGTGTTAAAGTGTTTAGTTTGTGCCAGAGGGAAGATTGTTTACCCTTGAGACATACTGGTCGTTAGGCTCTTTTTACAAGTCCTTCGGACAATCCAAGAAGTATTTTGCAGATGGCAGAACCAATCTTCATCAATCCTTATTTCCTCATCACCCCATGGGAAACATGACCATCAATTAATAATGTGACAAGAGGTAAACTGCAGCAATAATCAGTCAGATGGGAGAAACACATTAAACCCATTTTGATTTTAGTGGCTAGGCCAAATTTGTAATCCAAGATCCAAGACTTCAGCCAGACTCATAAATCAGCATGGGCTCTTCTTTAATGTTACAGAATCTGAATGGAAAGAAAAGAAAGGGAAGAGGGGGAAAAAAAAGAGCCTTCCCTTTTTATCGAAGCTTAGCTGGAATGGCCTGTCAAAATATACCACGGAAACCCAGTGGAAAAATGACACAAGCAGCTCTGGCTCTGAGTGGCACAGTGGTTTTGGCCAGAGCCCACTCCAAACTGGAATCTATTTTCCCCCTCTGTGCATGTTGGGGGGGGTGGAGGCTGGCAACGTCAAGGGGCAGGACAGGAAATGGCCAACTAGGAGAATAATGGCTAATATGTTCTGCTAGATTCCCAAGGTCATAGCTTGTTACTATACGACTGCAGAAAATTGGATTCGTGGAAGTTTTCACATACCTTTCTCTTCAGATCATCTCCGTGTGCCTATGAATGTGCTGTTAAGACTCATGCACAATAAATGTTCAATTATGACATCAGTTAGTGAGACCAAAACAAAATCATAATTACTTTGCCTTCAGTACAGTATGCTGGCCACTAACAGGAATTGCTTTGCGGCAGGCAGAGCATATTTGGAAGTCATGGTTTTCAGGGATATCTGAAACTGCCTATTTTCGAGACAAAAATGTAGACGTTTGGCTGACAAGTGGCATCATTTCTGGGATTCTGGCCCCAATGTAGATATTCACACTCCTTCCTTCCATTCCTTTGCTTATACCCCAGCTGTATAATTTACAGTAAGGCTTGAAGCAGAGGTCCAAAATCGTCAATTTTCCTCCAAACACTCCAACTGAAGTGTTCATTTGGAGGCTTTATTGCAATGGGAACACAATAGTTCCAGGAGTTTAAGATTCTGGTGCCTGGGATTGAAGCAGTGAAGTAAATTCAGATATTTAAAAGCATGAGAAACACCAGGCATACGGTGTACCAGCTATTCATAAATCCATTACTAACTTTGTTTTCTTCGGTTTCTATAACTACCACTCGTGATTTACGAAATCGTATTGCACCATTAAAACCTTCAAAATTAGATTTTAACAAAGAGAAACCGCTCTGCCGCACCTCACACCATGAGTTCAAAGTCCAAGCAGACATCATTCAGACGTTTTCTTCTGTTTTTATAAAGACTACAACCACTTGAGCAGTTTAGTAACCAGCTGGACCTGTGTGGCTTTTACGGTAATATTTTATTGATTTAGTTTTTATATCCTACTTTTATTGTTCAGTCTGGGGGAGGGACTGAGAGGGAGAGAAATCTGAACATGTCATGAGAGAGAAAAACAATTTTGTTCTCTAAACTCTTTGGCTGGTTTTTAATTGATAACCTGTTGAAACACTAACTTCAAGGTCGAGTAGAGTTGGAGCTGATTTTTGATTTAAGTGAAAGGAGTACAAAACTGTTAAGTCTGTGTTTTATTTCTGAGTTAGTCTGGCTAGTTTTTAAGCTAAAACTAAGCTAAACTAAACTGAAACAATGGTACAGTGAACTCCTTAACTGCTCTGCTGTAAGCTGAAGCCTCAAACGCTTTAAACGTTATCTAGTTAGTGGAAAATGGGACGTATTACAGCCTGCAGGCTATGAAAGCCTTCAGGCCTCGTTATAGTTTAGGTATTGATTACTGTCATCTGTGGGATTAATGACGTTTTGGACATCTGCATTATTAAATAAATCTCTCTCAGCAGAAGACTGTCGTTCCCTCGAGACTCCTTCGTGTATCACATTCATCTAAACAGAGTATACACAAGCTCAACTGAGTTTCCGCATATGTGAAGCTAACAGATCTTATAAACACTTTCTCTCAGTTAGAATCAGAAGAATTTCTGCTGCTGGCTTTAGAGTAAATTCCCAGGCTACCTAAGAATACATACACAGACTGACAGACAGACGGCTCAGCGGCACAGGCCCACCACAGAGTTTAACAGGAAGGCTCCTCGTAATGACTGTCGGTGTCGAAACACGAGTCAGGAGGAGGAGGTGAACACTACGTAAATAAACCTCTGGAGCTAATAATTAACGAGAAATAACAAGCAGCTGAGGACAGTAAAGCGACAGAGATGGAATCTGTGGCTTCTTGTTCACTGTTAAAGTTATTTTTGTACGGCGAATTAACGTCCTCAAATGAGGACAAAGTTTAGTCTGAGGTAGCACTGTGTATGACAAAATGATTATGCGAGAAAATAATTGGTAGATAATGAAAGTAGTAAAATATTGCTTTTACTGTAACCAGAACCATGATCTTTCACAGACCTCCTCCTCCTCCTTATTCTCCATCTCTCTCCAATCTTAACCAAAGTGTTTCTGTTGCCTGAACCACCAAACTAAACAAACGGGGAAGCATCACAGTAATCCCAGTGATTCCTTCCCATGCATGTGGCTCCTCTGCCAACAACGCTGGGGTCTCTGCCTCCCCTCTGCGGGGCAGGCAGGAGGTCGCCGCTCGCTGCAGGACGGCGAGTTCAGTTGCAGGGAGTTTCTGTGGTTGCGCTGACGCTGTCTGAAATGCTGTAGCCTATTTAAATACGGTATGCAGGTTGCTTGAGCTTCTCTCTTCCTCCTTTTCTGCAGGTCTCTGGTTGATCACGTTCCTGTAGTTTGTAAATATTTTAATAACTTTTCTTTTCTCCCTCGCGTCACAGATTTTTGAAGCTTTTTCTATTTCAAATATAGGCTACAAAGTCCCTGTCATGATATTCTGTGATCATTTGGCTACCAAACAAACTTCACCTGAAGTTCCATCAGCAAGAGGTGCATGGACAATGACTGAATTTATTATTATTGACCTCCAGATCAGCTGCCATCAAAACCACAACATCTTTTTGTTTCTAATTGTTTTTAGTACAGATTATGTGATGTGTGTTTGTGGAGCCTTTGGAAATGTTTAACAGTTCTAAAGTTACTGATTATATTTTTCCTGCCCAACGCTGTTAAGGATCGACATTATTTGTTTTTCTTGTTGTTTTTTCCCCCCACTGGGCTTAGACAGATTTGAAGAGTAACCTCAGTGAAGAGAAAGGGGAGGCTTCCTTCTCTGGATCAGAGTATTTCATGTTTACATCAGTCGTCCCTCTGCTGCTGTACAGCTGCACAGCCGAGGACAGCGATCCGCCACAAGGGGATGCAGAGCCAGGAAGTGACTGACGAGCTCGGCTATCGAATGTTTGACTGAATCGCTGAGGGTATTTGCTGTCGCTCGATGGGGGCGCAGATGGAGCCACCTCCCAGGCATTTGTTTTATCCTGCTGGAAACTTTATCCAATTAATCATTGTCTCATTAGTTCTTTTTCTAGTCAAACACACAATAACAGGATCATTTTCAAATTAGAGACAGATAAATAGAAAGAAACCTCTTGGCCCTTAACATGTAAACGTTCTGGGAGAAAATTTAGTTTGACAATAAAATCTTTTCTACAGAGCAAGAAATGATTATTTTCAACCAGAAATGGTCTGCACAGATGGATGATAGTCTACCGCAGGCCATGGAAAAAGATGAGAATGTGACTATATTTTGATGATGATAATAAAGGGAAAAACATACACTAAACTACAGTCACAAAATCTTAGTGAATGTATCAGTGACAACATATATTTTATTTGGGCTACTGTCAACAGGTGGCTTGCCATAAATGTGAGTGGAGTTTTGTGTCTCTCTGAATAGTCCACCTTATAATGACCTCACAGACACCTGATGGGAACAAGCAAACAGCATGGGCTAATTTTGGGGGATTATTCAGAGACACAAGGAAAGGCACGTTGCTTCAATTTCACACTCATCATCATCATCATCAATGGACACCTTTAAAAAAGGATCAGAGGTGAGGCAGGAGAAGCACAAATGGGGTCTTTTTTTAGTCACTGCATTTTCCTTCCTTGTCAAAATCCGGTGGACCACTGGAGAAAAAATGAAAACTGCTTTTAAATATGGACAAAATGACCCTTTAAAGCAGGGGGAGATGAGCTTTCGAGTTTGGCTAAAGGTCCCGTCTCACACTCAGAAAATACTGCAAGCAGAATTGTTAGGATGACTTCATGAACACTGGCACGCTACAAGTACAAAACATAAATATATAATACATTGTTTTTCTCAAACAGCATCCCTCTTGTTCTGCCATTTCCATGCGTTCTCACAATAACAAGGATAACCTGAAAAGGCAACAATCAATAGTTGTTCAACAAAAGGTCGATCCCATCCCGTCTCTTGCATTAGCTGGGTATTGATGAGTTGTAGTGAAATTAAACGCATCTTTTCTTATTTTTCTTTTATAAAGGCCAGAGGTTGAATTTGTGTTCCTCAGCCTCGTTTGGCACTTCAACACCTTTGCGTTGGTTGAGTAAAATCTTTACCTCCATTACATCAACAGTGGGAAAACACTTAGTGCCAGTAAATCAGTTCAGCTTGCTCCAACTCTGCTCTCACAGCTTACAGAAATGTTCAAGTTGGCAATTGTTTTGCAGCTCAATAGCAAAAAATAAATAAATAAATAAATAAAAATAAAGTCAGGCTGAGTGCATAATTTGAGCTGTACATGAATTTACAGCTGAAATGCCATAATTACAGGCTTCATCTTTGGATCAGATTCACTCTTTTTAAGACAAGTAGCTTCAGTCACCACACATGCTCTTGTTCTGTAGCTTAGTGGCTCAGTTATTCCACATGTTGTCTTCTCAAGCTTGGAGAAAAATAAAGGCTGGGACCTTCACGTTGGTTACATCTGCACTGCATGTCACAGCTGGTTTAGCTCAGCGGCCGATTCATGCTTAGCTCAGCTCCCTGCGCCTTGTCACTTCACTCAGCACTCAGTAAGGCATGGGGTCAGGCAGGGACTGTCTTCCTCTTTAATGAACCAACAGATAATGGCCTGTGGGGGCCCTGGAGAGACATGACACAAATTGCCTTGTCCTCTGACTGGGATTAGTGGTAATTACTGTTCGCCTTGGCAGATCAATGGGATAGTAGCGCAACACGCAGAGGCCACCCCGTGTCACACGCTAGCTTGATAGGCCAAAAAGTGGGCTTGAAGGGCCTCAAATTCCCACCGTCATCTCCTCAACCTGTCTGTGGTGGTTACTGTTGACACAAGTTTCAAAAGGTGAAAAAAAAGAAGTGCAAGAACTCAGCTGAAACAAGCAGGTACAGAAAATGTACATTTTACAAATATGAGTAACATCTGAGTGAAGCATGTCAATATCTGTACTCCTGATGAAGCAAAACCCTCACTGGGTTTAAGTTGACTTGTTCTGTCAATAGTTCTTACTCTCGTCTTCTTTACTGTTCCACCTGGTCCAAATAAAATCAGCCACAGGAATTCAAATGTGAAGCACAGGGCCTTAAACTTCTATTGAAATGTGGACATTTTATATCAGAGTCCAAATTTGAAAGTGGAATTATCCTTAAAGTTGGGCACTAAATATCCAGGAACTTTGATCTTCAAATGATTCTAGTACAAAATGCATAACAATCACATAAGCTTTAATGGCTTTTCTTCCTGCAGCATCAAACAACAGCACATCCCTGTTGAGTAATGTGAAATCCATGCACTGCAGCCTCAGTGAGCTCCGTCATGCAAGTCATATGAATATTGTGCCTCACAACATTCACGTCCTCTTCAACCTCCAATGGCATTTTTTGACCCCACTCCTTCAGCAGCCTGTCGGTTCTGCAGAAAGAAACTGATGTCAGCCTGTGTTGCTGCTGTCAGGGAGCAGCTCATCACCCCCCTCACCTCTGCAGAGGGGGACCAACCTCTGATTAATGGCTGTGGCTTTGCTCTCGTGGGTTTTTAATTAAAGCGCCCAGATAGATACATAGACGTGCACACACATCAACGTAAAGCCGACACACAGAGGCACACACAGCCTGTGGCAACACACAAGGGCAAGAAGAATGGGATTTAATTGAGACAGTGTAATTTAAAAGAGGAAATACAAATAAAGTGTTCCTTTATGGTGTGACAGCGATGGCCTCTGACCCCATTCGTGTCTCAGTCTTCTCCTCCCCCTGTGAGAGAATGCAGTCGGTTAGTTAATTACAACAGCATAAATCTAGATGGGCTCACAAAGGGATGTATGAGTCTGTATTTTAAGGCAACCTTGTCTCACCAAATTACACATGATTAACATGCCAGTGTCTTCGTCGTCATTTGACATGTTATGCATTTTTTTGCTTCAACATCAGGCTTTTTGGGTGTCATTATTTGCATGAAAATTGGACAGAAAGAAAAAAAAAAAGTCATGTGACATAGTATGAAGAGAAAGTCCCCACATGGAGGAGCCTGGGGTCATGGATGGGTCAAACAGAGTTCCTGTCCTGAGAAACTAAAAGTCCACATTGACCTGGTGTCCATAAGTTAACATAATATATGTAACTTTCTTCACATATGTAACATAAATTAAATCTCATATGTAACATTACAAAACAAACTAACCACAATCTCCTTTGAAATGTAACCAAGTTGTTTTTGTTTTTCAAACTTGACCAAGAAGTTGATACCATAACAGTCAAATTAAGACAGAAATTAAGTTTTCATCGATCACAATTTAAAGCGTCTCTGCACCTTTGTGAAAAGAAGTGCGCTGGTCTTGTCACATTATCTCATTTCTTCAGGTTGTCATTCCAATACCTGTCAGTCATCGCACAGGGGACGCATTAACCGGCATCTGTAAATGATTTTAATGTGAAAAGACTGCAGAGCACAACACCAGCCCTTTTTCTCATGACAAGTGGATGACAGACTTTTGTGGTTGTTATGGAGAAGTAGGTGGACAACACTGGCAGCTGCTCTGGGTTCTGTAGCCTGATCAATGCAGATGGATGCAGCTCATCCACCATACGGAGGCCCAGATCAGACAAGCTACCTCTTGCAGACAGTCAGGCACAGACAGGTAGTCCAGACAGAGCAGGTTTGATCTTATTTCATTCAGCTGGGCGATGGGCAGCTGCAGCAGACGGCATGTTTGTGCTTTAAAGAGCCTGTCTGGCTCAACACGTAACTTAGGGAGGGAAACACACACAGTGAGATACCGGTGTCAACCTTTACGGAGGCATCCGCCTCCAGTGATTTGGATTAAAGGCTTTATTGGTGGTTTCATTGTGTTTGGTTTGAATGGCATGAAGCGTGTCTCCTCTGAGATGCTTTATTATTTTAAACAGTATAATGAGGTTTATGTGGTGCCGAGGGACAAAAAGCTAAGACGGCTTTTTCACCTCGCATCAGTGCGACAGGGTTCAGACAGGGTTTTTGGCTATGGTTTATGGAAATGTACTTAAAGAAACCTTGGTCTTCCTTAACAGTCATGATATGAAGAGGCAGCAGAGAGACGAGAAGGTTCGTGTCCAGCTCGTCTTTGTGTTAATGAGGTCGAATCAGAACATGTTTAGCCTAGCTTAAAACAAAGATGGAAAGCAGATAGAAACAACAAGCCCAGCTCTGTCCAAAGATACACTAACCAACAACTCGACAAGAAACATACCAATGACAACAACACCAACAACGTCTGTCATTACAGAGAGAGAGAGAGAGAGTCAGGCTGAGAGAGGGGAGTCTCACAATGATTTAGTGTGCTGTTTAGTTTTAACATGAGATTGTTAAAACATGAGATCTTTTGAGTAAAATGAAGTACCACAGCTATTTTCTCTGAATATGTAGCACCAATTAATGCCTGCAACTGGGTCATCTTGCCATCTTGGACAGCTAACATTCACATTGCAGTTATTGTGAACTGTACAAATATTTAAACAATTCTAGGCTACTTTGATGCCACTATGATATGGCAGGCAACCTTGAACCACTGTCTGAAATAATCATGAGCAAATGTAATCATAACTAAACTTAATGAACTGACTGTTTGTCCAAGTCATGTTGCCGTACCTAGCTGTCATGTGCTCCCACCAGCAGAGCATCAAACTTCACAGCAAACCATTTGGCCCAAATTAGACGTGCATACTCTTACTTAGTACTCCAAATGATCCTCCTCTGTTTTGACAGGGTAAATGGTACCCAGCTTCTTCATTCTTGTAAGGCACAACAGCAGTCTGCTTTAGTCAAACCTGTTGAGAAAGGAATTGGCTGAAATCTGTTTTGGGGATGGGTAATGGTGGATCTAAAAGCAAAGTACCCCTGAGTCACAAGCATGTGTCAGGACAGGCAGTCAGTAAAATAAGAAAAGGTGATTGGATTGTGTGGCGCCTCAGCTTGTACCAATTTTCTGAGTTAATGGGAAATTTCTCCTTCCCGCCTCATTGTGTTTCCCGGGGCCCTGGCAGACACCAGGCACCTTTGCGGACAGCACTGGGGCCTTTGCGGCCTTGACTGCAGAGGTAAACAACAACCCCCAGCCTGACCTTGTGCCACTTTATTGGTGTGTCTAAATGTCTCAGGAAGTGTGTTGTGTTTTTAGAGGTGTGGCATCGGTGGAGGAAGGAGCAAAATTGGCGTGGACCGCTGTTGGAGAGCTACAAGGCCAGGGCTCCTGGCCAGCCAGTCCGTTTGTAAGCGTGACTAGACAAACATGACCATGGTCCTCTTCCTCCTGAAGCAGAGCCAACACCAGCAGTCATCACCACATCCTCTGTGATACCCAAAATCAACAGCACATAGAGAAATAAATACTGGCAGGCATTATGGTGCTATCCCAGAGTGGTTTTTCAGACTTTCATCTGCTCTCCGTGTCTCTCTTTCTTCAGACATCTGTTGGGATGTCTCTTTCTCTCAGGAATGTTGTGATGCAGCATGTGTTGAAGCACAATAGCAGGATCAAAGAAACTCTGAGCTGTTCTTAATGAATGCAGATAAAGTCACAGATGAGACAGATGGGGTTTGGCTATACACTGCAGTGATGTCTCTCTTGAACAAACTGATCATCCCGGTAATGATGTTTCATTACTGATTTTTTAATTGCTGAGAAGCAAACCAAAGCACTTCTGTCTGTATTTAACTTTCAGAACACAAACTCTGCCTTTATTTTATAGGCTTTTTGCAGGTTACATTTACTTTTTGCACCCTCTCATTTCCCAGCATCTCCCACTATGACCTTTTAAGGTCTTTTTAAAGTGGAGGTAGCAGAAGGCACGCCTGCAGCCCCGTATTATCGGATGAGGCAGCTGACAAATGTGGCAGTGTTCACGCGTGAGCTTCTATTAATCTCCCAAACGATGCAGGGCCTAATGGGAAGAGGACTTAAGAGAGGACACAGCCGCTGTCTGCTCTTCCTCCAGGACACGGGCAGAGAGTAATGTCCTATTGCAATCAGATTACTCCTTTCTCCCTCTGACTATTTCCCGACACCAGCCACGACACTCCCCCTCCGATTTATTTCACCGACCACTGTTAATTCCCACTTGTGGTTATCCGTCTTTTTTTCGCCCCTTAAGTTTAGCAGAATTTAATCTCTTCCATTTTTTCACATCATTTTTCTTTCCGTGGACTCAGACTACACTGAGAAATTGTCCATAAAACGTATAGTTCATGCAGTGCATACCCATTGTGTTACAAGGTCATCCTGTAGACTCAGACATGTGGGAATAAAGAGCAAACTGCAGGAGCAGAATTCTAAAATCTGAACGAGTGCAGTGATATGATTTGGGTTTATACCTGTTGGTTAACAATAACCCTGTTCCCCTTCAGTAGTGCTTTTAAAAATATGAGACCATTTGGTAAGGAAACAATAGGGAGGCGAGCATCCCCATGGGACCTTATTTCCTGCTGTTGGGGGGTGAGATCATTACAGACACTGAATATGAGTGTCACTGCACACTGGTTGTGTATTGCAGTTCTTCTTAATGATAAGAACAGATAATAGTCAGGCTGATGCAATACAAGCAAGAAATATGAATGAATTGGGGTTTTTAAATTGACTGTCGCTGCTACAGCTTTCTGCTATATAATCAAATATCCGTGCGGCTTGTTATGACCTCTGACGTGTTCTCCCCTCAGTCCTCAGTGCATCTTGCTACATCAGCTACAGTGAGACTACCTGCGATCTTATCAACCACCAGAGGAAGAAGGATCTCAAGCTCTACTGACACCTTGAGAATGGAAGAGAGAGGGTGAGGGGGGTGCTGCCCATCCATATGGCTTACAGGGGCAAATGCAATAACGATGCTTCAGCAATACTGACGAACAAAAAGCCCCCAAGTCAGCGACTCCTGACTCCCAGGTCTGATGAGGACTTCAATATCGGTTCACTGGCCTGCCTGGACCTGCACACCTCTCACCGTCTCATTAAAGTGGAGCTGATGCAACCAGACAAAAACCAAATCTTTCTATGTGCACAACAGGAAACTGAAGGGTGCACGAATCTGCACTTCAGTGATTCACAATGCCAGAGCCATTCTAGGCACATTTTGATTTCCTCTCGTATCCAGGTACATGAGTGTGAAGTGCCAGCGTGCATTCCACTTCTGAAACTTCTGCTGCAGGAGTTTAACCTGACAGAGGCCAATTTCGTAAATGTCAGGACAGACACACACTGCAGCAGAGGGAGGATGGCTGAGGGCTGATGGAGTGCAGGGAGAATATGACTGTGACATTTGTTGACACGCTGGTACAGAGTGAAACCCTGCAAATCCACCACATGAAAGAATTTCATAACCTTCCACCTTCGACTTGATATCCTGCAGGCCTGGTGATGTTGGAGTGATGAGAGCATGTCTCTTTAATTGAAGGTTGAGTTAACTTTGACCACATGACTCGCGGCTCACTCTTTTCACGTAGAAAAGGTCTTGGCTTTCAATCATCCTGTTTTTCTGAAATTGTTTTACTGTAAGTTTTGGGGGTTCAGTGATCACTGGCGGTAACACACACCTGGTGTACCACGTTGAGGCACCATGAGATCCCAAAAACACAATTATACAGCACCACAGATATCTACACCTTTTAGCCACAACATCAAAACCACCTACTTAATGTTTGCAGATCCCTTCTGACCCATCAGGGGAAGGGACACAAGACCTCTGAGGGGATTTTGTGGTCACCAGAATGTTGGATCCTTTGGGTCCAGTGTATTCTTTAATGTAGCGGCTGGCTGGTGTATATGCATACTGTATGTTGTTAGTGACAGACTTTGTCCTTTCATAAAGAGAGAATTCCCACATAAACTCAGATGGTTTCATTTGAACAAAAAAAATAATAATAATTATAACCATGCCATTACCATGGATATAAATACCAACTGCAATTAAAAAAGTATCCAACAAATGCATAAAAACTTGAAAACAAAGACCAGTTTTTATCTGCAAACTGGCTTGTTACCACTTTAGTTTTAGTTTAACAGTGATGCTTTGATCTTATTCTGATTTATTCACTCCAAAGTGATGACTCACAGCAAAGTCGGTGCAGGCATTTTGGTGCCCTTAGCCATTTTACCCTTTTGATCATCACCTGACACCTGTTACCACAAATATAACACTCCATTTCACAACTTGCACAAGTTCTAAATGTTTTGATGGAGAACATCAAATCATTTTTACCTTGCATGACTGCCTGTTGCTGTGAGAGGATTTCAGTGTTCTAACATTGGCTGGAGGTAAATTACCCATCACCGATAACCGTGTTTATTTAAATAAAGAGTTCTTGTTTGTGAGGGTAACTAATCAGCGATCGACAGTAGAAACTTTCACAGTCTGTTTGTTCCATTAAAAATAAATATTACAGCTGGCTGTGAGTTTTTGGAGAGAAAATGACAGCTCACTCAGCACAATGACTCCAAAATGAACCCAGTAATGCATTCAGAATATGAAATGGAGCCGACTTGAAATAGAGTATGTAGCGCTTACATTCACCTGTGCATTTTCTCTCTGCATCAAAACTTGAAATAGATTTTGAATTCTTCCCAGACGCTCTGGCCACTAGTGACCCATTTCGTAGACTTCCAGGCCGCGCAATGCAGCGTATAACCTGGTTTCTCTGTGGCTGCTTCTCTATTTGTCTGCCAGACTCTCCATTCAGCAGATGTCTGCTATAATGTCCTTGCAGGGCATCCTCTTGTCTCCTGATATTGTTGACTACATGCAGAGACATTTGCTTTACTAACCAAACAGATAGAAACAGTAGAGAGGATGTCCGTATGTGCAATCATGTGTTTGAGCTTATTTTCCTTCATTATTAGATTTTTCCTGCAGAAGCACAAATGTCAGAATATTTCATTTGGAAAGGTTAAAAATAGACCAGATGTTGTCCCGTCTGTCTGACCACAGATAAACCGTCCGTGTTCTGTGGCAAGATTGATGTGGAAAGTTACTCGCTGACAGAAGATACAGGTTGTTGTTTTCTGGTCAAATTGCATTTGCCACAAAGATGTCATCAGTGAGAGATGAGGTGCAGCGACCTCCGGGGATGATTAGAAAACATCATTATATCCCAGCTGTGGGACACTAACTGTTTATGACTGCTGGTGATTCATTCCGTCACCACAGCACGTAACCTTCTCCTGTATTATCCTCTCTGTAGCCACAGAACAAGGTGTCATCTGCGTGGAAAAATCTGTTTTGCCAATTCGCTGTCCTCCGGTCCTCAACTTCAGCTTTGATCAGGCGGTGAGGCTGCTGATGGGAGCAAAGTGCTGCAACCGGAGCCTCCGCCCGTCCAGACGCTGGCATATCTGTCAGACAGCGAAATGATTTGTTATGCAAACCATTATTCATATCTGACAACATGCGGAGTGGCTACTTTGGTATTAATGGCCTCTCACACTGGAAGGCCCTTATTGATGTTGACAGCCACGCCTTCTGAATAGCATGCTAATCTCAAGGGACCGTGATGTGACTAATCAATGGACGAGGGATGGGATTTTAACGTGTGTGTGTGCGTGTGTGTTGGTATGCTACATGTGTGAAAAGGTTGAAAAACCTGATGTACCTTAATATTTCCTTAGAAATATCATCACCCTATAATTCAGACAATATACATTTACTTTTTTTAGTTCAGGTTTCTGTTTTGTCAGAATAATTTCAGCTGTGTGTACTTGACGGCATAACACTGTCAGTGTCACATGGCAGGTTCACCTGTTCAGACTGAACTCTTTGTCTCGGGCTACAGTTTAATACTTATAAAAGATGAGCTATGAAACATGTAAGCATAAAAGTCAGCTAAATTAAATGAACTAGGCTTTTTTAATCACTAAAGAATAAATATTAATAATAATAATTTTAATTTTCCTCCTTTCAAAACAACGATTAAAAAGTTTTTCATGAACAGGAACAATAATCAGCTGCTACAATAATAATAAATAAAAAAACAGCCAAAAAGGTAAATCACCAGATAAAATAGATAATATATACTGCCCTAAAAAAAACAGAAAGCAAATGGTAGACAGTTTAAAAGAGGGGGAAGTAAAAGGGCTCCAAACAGCCAGTCACCCTCGGTTTTTGGCCTTGATTGAGGAGGAATAGCTAACAGGACCTTTTCAGAGGGTCTCAGACTACAACCTGCAGCGTAATGATGTAAAAACTCAAAACTGTGACATGCCATGCAGGTCTTTAAAGGTCAAGATTAAAATTTTAAAATCAATTCTAAAACAGACGTGAAGGCACCGAAGCTGAGTCTTTAGCGATTTGTTTGCTGAATAACCGAATCTGTCTCTCAGCTTGGGTCTGCGTCTGGGTCTAATTGTCCTCAGGTCCCCTGTTGTGTGTGGTAGACTTTCCATTTTCATTTTCAGGCCAGGTCCAAAATTTAGAAAATTGCTTGAGGACCTTTGTCCTCTGACAGTAGCTGCTCACCTAACGCGCCATCCCTGTTGCTCTCATAAAACACTTACGCCTTGTAACGTGAACCTGCAACCTTCTGAAACAGAGCTGTGACACTCTGCTGTGGCTGTGATTGCACCTCATCTGTAAGTCACTTCAGACCAAAGCGTGTGCCAAATGAATAATTCTGACTTAAGAAGAGCTCACACATGCACATCGGAGTGCAGTATAAACTTACTTGTGCACTAAATGTGTGCTAATCTGCAGCTGAGAATAGTCAGGTTCGACAAGACTGACAGTATTGAAGAGTCGGTTGGTTTTGGTCATTTTATTAGTTTATTTATGAGTTATTGGATATAAAACAACACACATCAGTCTTATCCTCTGGGTTTAGTTTTGTTGCTTGTTTATTTTCCTGATTCGCCCTGTAACTGATAAAAAACAAAACAGACATGATGTCACGCTGGAATACAGCATAACGTTTGGAGGGTGGTGACAGCTTTCTCAAACGAAAAAAATTCAAGAAATACAAGAAGAGACAAAGTCTGGTATTCCCCAACACACACACACACAACCCACCGTCAGAATAAATGTCAACCCAGGGATTATGTTGAAACTTAATGTCTCTCAAAATTTAAGTTTTCAGTTTTATATTGTGACAGCACTGTGCTTCAGGACTGGTTAAGTTTAGATACTTGAGTGGAGTTCAGAAAATATCTGTTGTGCCGTCTTGGTTTAGTCACCACAAACACGACTGGGGTGTCGTTCAGCATATCCATTTTTGGTGTCACACAGCTATAAAATGACACAGTCTGTTGGTTGGTTGAATTGGTCTCTTTTTCCTTTATTTGGAAGTGTGACTCAAGATCCTGAACCTAAAATGGCAGAGCGCTCCCGATGGCTCTTCCACCTGCTCATGTTATACAGCGCTTTGAGTACTTAGTGATAATGGAAAAGCACTATATGGTTCATGTAAATCTGTAGTTTCAAACCTGTAGAAGCATACGATGCCAACGTTTTGTTGTTGCGAGTGAGTTGTTGAACGTGTCTGTCCCAGTGGAGGTGGATAAGTTGTGAATGTAACCTCCCCAGGATGTGATTCATCTGATTTCCACAGCAAGATATCAAGAATCTGACTCTGGCGGAGGTTTGTTCCTGGCGAGATCATGATCTTAGCATGCTAGTTACTCAAACAAGGCATATTGTTTAAAACCGCCTAGTGACTGCATTACTTTGTGATTTTAGTTTCTTAAAGGAGAGATACGGCCCCTCTCCCCTTAATCTTTTGTTCTCTCCCTCCAGGCGAGTGTGCAGGGCAGAAAGCGTGGAGAAAAACCATTCCTTTGTTTTCTCTCAGCCCAGCCAAGGTCAGCCAAAGCAGTCTGCAGAGCTTTAAACAAATTAATCCCTTACCTCTGGGGTTCGGGTACCATCTATCGGAGCTGTAATGTGATAAGGGGACAGGGTGGAGAACAGGGAACCAGCAGGTGCTCAGTGCCACGAACACACACTCGTTTCATCACCTGACACTCTTCCTTTTTCCTATTACACCCACACCTCAACAGCCTCCAAGGTGACTATGCTGCAGCTACAGGAAATGGGGAAAATAGCTTATTCTTCCCGCTTATCAGAATCGCTTCAAAATGAGCAGATCTCCTGTAAATCCCTGCAGCCGGTGCGCGCTGGCTCTGCATTAGGTCTGATACACCTACGGCAGCATGGCTCTCCCTCAGGGCATGTGGATCTGAGGAGAAAGCATAGATGCGTCAGAGTGGAAATCCTTCACTTACATGCAGACCCAGAGCAGCTGTGCTTTTGTGGCGAGTATAGATTATGGTAGTTTCATATCTTGAGATGTGGGCATTTATGAGGCCGGATGGTGGGGTTTGTTATACGCGACTGCAGACTGATCTGCCTCTGCATTGTGACAGAGTGGGAGAGGAGAGCAAAGGAAAATGAAAGCTCAGCAGTAGGAGGGAGTGAATAGGGTGATGTATGGCCATCTGAATGGCCTGATGACGTTTCCATCAAGCTATAAAGACTTAATGGAGGATGCATTGTCACAGGTGAAATGGAAGGAGCGAGGAAAGGCAAAGAAAGCCACTTGAAAATTGCGAGACGGAGACCAAATGAAAGGAAGAAGGAGGTCGGGAAGGGAAGGCATTTAACAGGAGCTGGCATATTGTCAGGTGAAGTGGAATAGCATGTCATCTGTAAAAGGCAACTCTGAGAAGATGATATCACATCTCACCTCTGCTCACTTTCTTATCCCAGAATTAACGGGTGCGTCTGTGCGGAGACAGATCACCGTGTGCTGCCGAGCAACGAGGAAGTCTGGTGCATTTCACGCTTCCTGCCAGCGCCGCTCATCAGCTGTAGGGAAAACATCAAGCGAAGCAGGCTGCAAGGATGTCACCGAGCCACTGATGGATGGCAGACAGCTTGAGGGAGCGTCACTCTTGCTCACTCGTGTCTGCTGAGTCTGCGGCAGTCCCTCGGAGGTTTATCATTTTGCTGTTCTGTGTTTTTTTTCTTTCTTTTTTGGTAAAGATCACCATGCAGCATATGGGAATGAGGGGCTGAGCTCGTGTTGACAATTTACAGATTGAGAGGCTGTGAATTTGTGTTGTTTTGCGTGTGAAAGTGAAAGCGTGGTGAGATGTGAAATGAAATGCACTTCTCCAAGCAGCAGATGGAATGATTCATCTTCCCAGGTTTGAAGTGACAAAAAAAATCAAACCTAATGAGAAAAAGTAGATCTGCATGTACAAGCTGACACAAAAGGATGCCGCAGCGAGAAGACATGAAAGAGCTGTTCTGGTGCTCCTTTGTGAGCTTAATGTGCTGTGTTGTGTTGTGTGCTCCACATACCTGAAGTGTATGTTGGTTGCACCTTTTCGTCTACACATGGAGACATGCTGTCACGTCCCTGCACTACGCGCCGTCCCAGCATGTGGCATTGAGTGCAGTGTGATTCTGAGGAATGGAGGCGTTGTCAGGAGTGTTGCAGGAGTGACATATCGGACACAGAGAAGTATGGGATACTCAAGGTGTCGGAGTCATAAAGCCACGCTGTGGAAGCCATCATTGTCCCCTCCACAGACACTGTAGGCATAAATCTCTCGCCTCCGGGGTTTGGAGGAGATGTCACCTGGAAAAATGCAATGTCAAAACAATGTCATTTCAGCAGTTGGTGCAAAACGTCCCATCTACATACACTGGGGAGCAGATGTAAAAGGAGTAAACAGTGCTGAATGGCAGGTTGAACACCAGGTTTCAGTTGTTGTTGTTTGCAGTTTTAGCCCTGGTAATTAATATTCTGCTCGGCAAGCAGTTTCTCCTCTCACTGAAACACAGTTGGGCAACAACGAGACTACATTTATACTTGTGATTTAAGCAATCATTTGACTGGTCGTTGCTCCCTTCACTAGTCAGCAGCTGAAATACTAGTTGGTTGTCAAACAAAATCTTGTTTTTCTGGAGGTAAATGTATGTAGGACATCACAAGGTGTCACCTTTGTAGCTTGGCTCACTTACAGTATAGGTGGGAACTTGAATTGTACTGGTGAAATTTTTGTCTGTTTGGAGATTTATGGACATGGTTATGTATTCTTGCATGTAGCATGATGAAGAACAGCAATAAATACCCAAAAAGACAAGAAGCGGATGTCTGACTAAAGCTAAGCAAACATCGAAATGACATACTGACATTTAGACTGAAATGTCACGTCTTCATGGTCCAATGTTAAGAGCATGTGAATTGTGTGTGATTAACGGTTTCAAATGGCAAAATGCATTGCTGCTTTTCTAATTATCACAAATCTCTGCAGCTATGCGGTGCGTTTTAGCACATTACATCATTTCAGCTTGCAATTTTACTGCTCTTATTAACTTGTTTTCCAGAGACCAAACCAGAACACCTTACATTCATCAAGTGGCCAGAATCAGGACAGCTTTTCTGTCTCTGTTGGATGTTTCAAAATGGCAGCCCAAATCACACGAGATGTCAGAGGTTCTGCTTCAACCAAAAGATTTAACTCCTTAACAAAAAGGTCTCCCTGTAGGGATCCTTTCTGTAATGTTGTCAGAGTACCAACTTCTGCCTGTGAGCATCTAAAAAGCACTTTTATTGGACAAAACTTTGACAGTTACAGTTGCCCCAAAGGAATACAGCCATTGCAGCCAGCTGAGGTGGCGTACTGGACTGAAGTGTGAATCATTTACACAATAAAATACGGAAACATAGCACACATGTTTAAAAATACTTCTGGAAGTACAAAATATGTTTTCAGCAAAAATAATGCAGAGGGACCCTACTTTTGAAAAACTGTATCGAGTGAAGCTGCAAGAATGAACTGCTCTTCACTGGAGGAAGATATGTTTCAATAACTTATTATGCTAAACCATTAGCAGTACAGAAGCACTTTCTGATCGACAAGGTTGTGTTATTACTCTGTAAAAGTAGACGACAAAAGGGAAAAAGTCGAACAAGGCTCCACAAGATAAAAGGCGAAACTCAATTAATTCTGGTGATTTACACGCCTCATTTCTAATTATCACTGCATCAGCAATGATAAAGTATACAAGGCATGCTTATTCTGCAGGTGTAACCTCCGTTCATCTTCTTTTAATTAGCTCCACCATACAAATAGCTGTGACTGCTCACATACCCCCCTCATTTCATCACCACTCTTCATCGCTGGTTTTGGCAGCAGCCCGACTGGAAGCCGCCGGTAAAGTGCCAAGGGTTGAAGCAGGGCAGATGCGTGTTTCAACACAAATAGCATATGGACATACTGAATACACACAAAGAAGGCATAATTACTCTGGTGTGAACTTCCTGCACATCTGTTGATGCACTGAGTGGAGAGAGAGCGACGAACAACTGACGCTGCCTTCTGATTAGATCCCTGCAGGAAACGAGCGTCTCTCAGATTCTCACTGTCATGTGGTCTCAAGCTTCATTATTTATCAGAAAGGAAAAAAATTGAATCAGCAGGCCTTCACATCTGAGAGACCAGTTATTGGAAATTTTATCATTCAACCCTGCTGTATTGATGAAACAATCAGATAAGGAGACTCAAATTGACGATGGCCGAGGAGGTCACAAACTGCAAAGACAGGAACTTTAAAGCCTCCCTCAGTGCGTTTGTGACAGGAAGAGTGATTATGGTGGCTGGTGTGATACTAACAGCAGTGGGTAAGAGTGTTCTGGTGCTTTTAAAAGTCAAGGGCTGGGCTGATAGATCCCGTCATTTCACAATCTTAATCTTCATCTCTGAAGAAACCAGACTGTACAGACTTAGTCAGCTTCTGTCTCCACTTCCCTTTGTATTAAAACTGTGAGTCCACTTGCTTTACTGTATTCCACAGCAGTTTGTACATTTAATGTATTAACCAAGTAATTTGATTGGTCAGAATCAACAGACTCCTTAGCCAAAATAGGCTACAGAAAATGTGTTTGAGACTAACAGACCATCACTTACCAAGTGACAAACTCAATCAGTGCGAGACCTGCAAAAAAAAAAATGAAGCCTGAGATGTTCCAGTGGTTCTGGACCATCTGTCCAATCAGTCAAGATGTAATAAACTGGAGCTGTCATGTGCATGAACAGCTAATGATTCGTCTCTGTATGGTACGTCACACACTAATGCACGATGGGACTGCACACAATCTGTAGTTTTGCTGTCAGATTACAGAATCCGATGCGATGTAATCCCACGTCGAGCACACGGTGTTCCTCCCTTACATGTACAGAGGAAGGCGGTGTCACGCGTGTTGTGCACTGACAGTCACACGGCACAAAGCCGCGCCGCCATCCAAGACCCCCATATCTGACTCATTTAGACACATCCAGCAGTGAGCCTGTTCCCTCGCCTGCTGCCACTTCAGAGTCCATTTAGACACGCGGGCAGCTCATTCTGAACATTTATTCTGAACCGTTAGGTTGTTTTTTTCATTATTTTTGTCTGTTTTGTCTTCATAAAGTAGCTGTTAGCAGCAGTTGCCATTGGTAACTGTGTACAGCGGGTTTATGTTTTCTGAGGGATGAGCAGAGGGTGGTGTGTGTGTGTGTGTGTGTGTGTGTGTGTGTGTGCGTGTGTGCGAGAGAGAGAGATTTGATTGTTAGAAGCCTCATGAATGTTTGGATCACTTGTGGGATTTCAAGTATTTTAACAGAACACAAATAATCCATCATACATGGATTATTAGAACACCAAAAAATGTACATAACAGAAAGGTTGCATAATATCAAGAATAAAAAAAACCCCACGAACATTGCTGAAGCCCTCTGTTTCATTACAGAGTCATATTTCACATGCATGGCCGGCTGTATCGCATATGAATCCATGATGAAGCGTACGGACGTCAGCCTTGTCTTGCATTCAGATAAACCATCTTGGCTTCAATTAAAATCAGCAGCCATGAATTCTGACTGGATGAAACAACAAGACAAAGGGAAGAAAACTGAATTCTAATCAGATTAGATTGGATGACAGAGGTGGTAATTAGCAACAAAGACAGTGGACTGAATGCGAGCAGAATGTTAACACACACACACACACACACACAGAGTTTGGGGAAGAGCTTGCTTGTTAACACTACATACAATTTGCACATTTTTGCAGCTGGTCTGCCAAGGATAAGCACCGCAGTTTAATATGTAAGGAATACATTTCCCTCCAACACCTTTCCACTGGATTTCTCTCCAGCAGGGCTGTTGGTACCAAGGCTCAACGCTGCAGCCTGATTGTCCAGTTTTATTCTCAAGAAATCAAGAGTTGCTTATGAGTTTTGGTGGAAGTTTGTGCTGCCTCCCATTTATTTTTATTTCTTTAAAGAAACCACATCAACCCTTTTGAGCCAAAGTTTTACAAAAAGGTTGACCATTTTTAAATGGTCAGTCAGACTGTTGAAGCTGCTGGAAGTTAAACTAGTTCTCATTGTGTGATGGTAGACATCAGAAAGATATCACACATGAGACGCAGAGTCTGGATCATTTTATTATCTGGATTATTAAAGATTTTGTGATCAAACGCACATAAAATAAATATTCCTTTCAGAAAAGTTTTTCATGTTTGCATTATTATTGAAAAGGTGAATTTAACTTTACTGAACATGTTGTGGTCTCAGCTCATGTGAAATCTTTCCACAAATTAATTTATTAATTAATTATCTCCATGGGTGTGTTTGAGCGTCACTGGGAGGATCAAATCAAAAGAGGCTGAACTGACCTCAGCCGGTGGGCCGAGGGAGGAAGGAAGAACTCAGGTGTTCGAGTTGGCTGCTTGTTTGCAGCAGGACGTCAGAGCATCTGTAGATCAAAGGACATAGACTCAGTCTCAGCCAGGGGGGACAGAGGGACAGCAGTGTCCTGTCGTCTGCTCTCACCAGGTGGGGGAGAAGAGGGAGCATCTGGTCCGGGGAGGGAGGAGTACCCTCCCTGATGTGGTTTTGGTCAGTGGAAGTCTTTGTATTCAGCACTGGTGTGATCAAACAGCTCTCAGACTGAGTCACTGATCAACCATTTTCATTAGGTAGGAATAACAGCTTTGTGTTGTTCTTGGAAATTATTTATCATATAGCTGTGACAGCCACCACTGATAAGGAATCATATATCATCATTAATGTTTGAAGAGCTCCATTTCCTTGGCAAATTTGATTAGTTTCTAAAGTCTGCTATATAAAGTTGTATTGCAGGACTATTTTAAATGATTTTATAGAACATCACCTTCTTCTCCAGTGCATCAAATTCTGTTATAGCACCACACAAACTGGACATAACATCACTGAAATCGGGAGGTCAATGACCTTTGACCATCACAATTGAATCAGCTCATCCATTGGGTTGAAGTGAATGTTTGTGCTAAATTTTAAGAAATTGCCTTAAGGCGTTCATGAGAGTGGACGGATAACAATGATGTTTTCTAGCTTTCCACACACATGACTTCAACTGAATGGTAATGTTGCTGCGTGTCTGTTGACTAACGTGTTGCCATGTCGACTAAATATTGGTAATGTGTACATGTTTTGCAAAATTATTGCTGAAGCTTTACTCCAAGTTAACCCAAGTAAGAGTTTTCTGGGCTATGAAAAAGTTCTTAACTCAAGTTTCACCTCCAGGCTGCTCCTAAAGCCTTGTGCTTGTGTACACGTGACTTTCATATGAATTTTACACAAAATAACCCAGTTTTAAAAGAAAAACAAAAAAAAAACCTGTTATCACTCAGAATCTTGTGTTCTCAGTGAAGAGTAGGAGGATGTCCCATGAGCTATTAGTAGTCTGATAACCACAGCACCATATGCTGAGATTTCATCGCTCTTCACACTCGTCAGGTTTTCGGGAGCTGGCTTTTAGCTCTATAAAGTGTGTTACGACTCCAACTCCTCCTGCACTAACAGCGAGGTGCTGCTATGAATTTATACAGCTCTGTGGAGGAACGTTTTACCTTTGTCCTCTAAATCTGTTAACTGCTCCACAAGAATATCAATTAGATCCACAACCCGTAGCTATTAAAAGCTGACACCGCTGTTCAGTGTTGTGCAAGTATCAGTCGTACCCTCGCAGCAATCCTCCACATTTTTTTCTGCCAATTTTAATTATTTTCTACTTGTTGTTATCACTTTAAAACTAGTTTGATCCTTTTCCAGTCATTTCTCCGAACTCAACACCAAGAAACTGCTCCTCATGCAAATTGCCTCTGCCATGTCGTTAACCATTGTTCACAGGCGTCATAACTTGCTGTGTGGTTTCCATGGGAACCAGTCATTATTTCTATCATTTTGGTGACTTGGCAGCTCAAACTGCCGTCTCCCCAGTTCGAGGGAAGAATAATTCCTTGCTGTCCAAAAATTGTGAAACATGCTTGTGTGTGTGTGTGTGTGGGTGTGTGATTGAGCCAGAGAAAGCGTATGCATGCATGCGTTCATGCTTGCCCTCATGTAAATACAAGAGATTGATGATGAGCTGTTATGATAAATATGTTTTTGAAGCATTAGCTTATTTGACCTTGCAAACAATTCATGATCCATTAGCACCAAGAGCACGCAACGTGCCGCCTCGATGGCAATCGATCCTTCACTCAGACAGACTGTATTGAACGCTGCTGAATATTGACCCATGCTGCATTACCAAGTCACCTGAATTCACTGCATAGAGCAGAGGGTGAGCAGGTGGGGTGGGGGTCACCCGCGGTCGACACTCTTTTACACCAGTATCTATCTTATGAAGTGGCAGGCTCAAACAGGACTTGATGAGCACTTACTGCTGAGCCTACACGAGTCAATAGAGCAGTGGATGAATCTTGGAGGTGTTGTTTTCTCTCAGATTAAAACATTTGCTCTGTCGTGACAGACAGACTCATTTCAAGCCCTCCTCAAACACAGGACTGACAGGCCTGCTGTCCACCGGGTTTGTTCACTGTCTGCACAGACCTCTGCAGCGTCTGCACAAATCTCTCTGGGCCATTCAAACAACAACAATAGCCAGGGTATAAATCTCTCTATACAGAGCTCGACTTTGATAGTGAGACCTGACAAGGCTTATTTAGCTAACTGTTGCTGCAGGGACTTTGCTGACATTGGCCTCCTTAGTCAAACACAGGCGGTGTTTTCATGGCACGAATTGGTGTGACTGGCGGACTTTGGATCATCCATTTTCTTCATCAGAATGACCTCCTCCCAGAAAGCAGTTGAAAGTGAGACTAAACAATGCTGGCCAGCCAGATGGAGGAACTTTTTTATTTTTCAACAGGACGTTGTTTGCCTTCTACATTAATCCGTTCGTCTCTTTGGCTCGCTGGTAATGTATATCTTACCTCAGGCTGTACATCACAGGACAAGACTTTTTGGGTTCCTGCCAAAGCCATAAAGGAATGTGGACCAACGATCACCAAGTGTGTAGTGACTGCTACAGAAGAAAAGAGGGAGAAAACAAATAAAACTGACCTAAGCTTCTACAGAATTTGTACAAGATGAAACTTTCTGGTGAAATGTGTTTCTTTTGTTCTGTTCAGTAGTCTTTGCTGACATTTTTGATTTTGCTGAACTCTTAAAATGCTCAGCGATTTAGTTGACTGAAAAAGGAGTAATTTGCCTAAAAAGGTCTCTCGAGCTGCACCATTCGAGAGCTTTTTCCCCTGCAGAGGCACCACCTGTAACACTTAGCTCCTAACACAAAAAGACATGAGCCACAGAGTTTTCACTTTACAGTCTCACTTTGCATTTCTCTTGGTGACTCAGCCTCAGAGAGTTTGATAGAAATCATGTCGTGGATGGCTCTTTTGACACCTGAGCATATTCCATTTTTTGGGGGAGGGCGTCAAAACCCCTGGAAAAAGCAAGGAAGTGAACCCACACCTTCTTTGTCATTTTCCCCCAAATTTTCTTTACAATCCAGACATTCCCCTTGTGCAGCATCCTTGGTAAAACTTTGAAGCTCCTAACAAAAAATATTCAGAAGTTCTCATTTGCCTTTGAAAAATGTATCCTCTTTTTTCACTTATGAGCCAGTCCCTCATTGTCTATGCACCAACTTGGATGAAGTTATCTCACTGATGGATTATAAAGCACACGAACTGGAGGATGCAGCGTCTCCCCTCTCTTGCCTACTGAGAAGAAGCAAAGCACTTCTCCTTGTTTCTCTCCGACTCTTATCCAGAAGCGACTCCTTCAGCCTATAAACCATTGTTCTTTTCTTGCCCATACCCCTAATTAGATGCCTTTGATACAGTATGAACAGAGAGGGGGACCCAGTTGGTGTGGATCCTCTAATGCACCCTCCAGTGGCTCTCACATTGATCCCTTTTCTCTGTGAAGCTGCCATGAACGCTGCACATCAGCTCAGCGTGGGCTATCATAAAAGACAACGGAGCACAAGTGGAAAACACACTGAAAAAGAAATGGGCTGTTTTATTTTATTACAGGCCGCCAAGGCTGCCCAACACCTGACGGCTACATGGCTGGCATGCTAATGTAATGCTAATTGTAACCCAAACAGATCAGTGACATTTGTTGAGCAGTTAAACAGGAGCCATCCCGGGGGGTGTTTATATTATACTCAAGATTTATATGCTTACGATTTATTTAACCCAATACAGTGACATCTACAATTGTCCAAGACGGGGCTTGGGAGGTACAAGAAATTTAAAGTTTGAATTCTCCAAGTCGTTTGCAGCCTATGAGGTAGTGCGGCCAAAGGCGTCGTATTTGTTTTTCATCAGTGGGTGTTTGGCTTGGCAGCATGTTTCTATGGGCAGACCAGGGGAAGGCAGGAAGGCAGGCAGGCAGGCAGGCAGGCAGGCAGGGGGGAAGATTGTGGATTTTGTTGCATGAGCCAACAGGCTCCAGTGCCTCAGCAGACAGTGATTGGGTTGTGGTCATTGTAGCCTCTCTGGGGGAAAAGGTGCCAAGTGCTTGTCCATTATAACAGGTTCTGTACTCTCTCAAGAAACCCCCAGCCCCTTCATCCCCGCCCATCCATCCCCTCACACAGTACTCCTGCTTGTGTGCAGAGGGGATACAACACAGCCAGAGAACGTTGTTGACATTTTCTGAAATTGCCTTAAAGCATTTTTGCTCAGCAAGAGCCGGCAAAGGAGGACTTCAACTCTTGGATAGCCTGATATGGCTGCAGACATACAAGAAGCATGTGAAAATTCCAGCATTTTGGGAAATATGAATGTGCATTTTTTTATTTATTAAAAGATTGACATATTGACATAAATCTCATGCCTGTGCTTTAAATGCAGAGCTGGAGCCAGGGTGCAGTTGGTCCAGCAAAAAAACAGGCCTGACAGCACCTCTGAATTTCACCATCTCAAACGTGTTTCCAGAAACTAGGCAACAGGTGGAAATGGGCCAGTACATATACTCACAACATTGGTAATGAGGGAAGTGGGAACAGGTGAGCAGGCCGATGGGTCAGTCAGGGTTACTGCAGGTCAGCAGGCAGGGACTGAAATGACAGCAGATTTAGTATGCAGGTAAATGAACAGGCTGGGAGAGGAATATTTACATGAAAGTTCACTCATCACTCAAAATATACAGCTTTGACCCGCTTTAGTTTAAATAATAAAAAACTTATCTTGAAATAGACCGTTTTAATAGGAGCAAGTTCTGGGAAAGCTGGTTTCCTCCAACTTGTGAAAAACTGCCCCAGTCTTTGCTGCTCCAACTTGTTGCTGGTGTCAAATTCAGAATAAGAATAGTAGATAATAGAAATAGTAGATAATAGAAAAGTGAATGATACTGATCAGGTCAAACATTAAATATATTGTTTTTGCGCCGTTTTCAATCGAGTAAGTCAAAAGGGATGAGCAACCTATCACAACTCTTTTATAGTTGTGGTCATACATAAACTTCATTTCTCAGTCTTCTGTCGTTTTCTTGGTGCAGTCAATACAACATCTCCTTGGTGCAGTGATGCCTCAACGTGTGACCTGCCACAAAGAACCAGCTACACCCTTTTATGAAAGGACAACGCTGTCAACACCTCAGACTGTTAACAGTTGAGCAGACACTATATTGCAAGCTTGTTTCCATTCTCAGGACTGGACGATGGGATGCTCCTGAGGGATTTCGAATGGAAACCCATCAGCAGGAGCAGGGAGCAGAACTCAGTAAATAATGTCAGGTTTCCAAGCATGATGGAGTTCTGAAGAGCAGCTGCAGGTCATGAAGGGAAGTGCTGTATCCCCCTGGTCTCACTGAAAGGTGAAAGTGAGATGATGATGATGCACACTGATGGTTTATTCTGTTCTCCAGTCCGTTCTCTGGGGAAGATGGCAAGCTGAAAGTAAATAAATACTTTTCAAAGCCAAGATTTTGTTTTCTGTATTGTATTAAATCTCAGCATCACTAGACTATAATAGTATAAATATGAATTGTTATCCAAGTGTAAAGTAATAAGAGTAACCTGTTAAGTTTGCACAAATAAATTACATAACAATGAGTCAAAAAGAACAAAATATAATAATACTTGTTATCTTTATTTTCAGCTTTGCCTGTTTAATTAGAACATTCTCAGATGTACAATAACCATTTCATATTGTGTCAGTTAATTGGTTTTAGATTTTGACTGGACTCACTTTATTTAGTTTATACTGACTCTTTTGGCCAGCACTCATGTTCAAAGATCTCTGATTATTAAATATTCATTGTCTGGAGGGGATCATTCAGTATCATATACTGCCAAATCCTTTCCTGGAGGCTGTTCATTCTTGACCTTGGAAATTTGTCCACTGATTCATCTGACATCATGACATAAAACATTGGTTTGTTGATCCAATGAGAGCTGCGGGGAGAATAATGATTAGCCAACTGGTTCCCCAGGTAGGACTGTTGTCCAGCCTTGTGCCAAAACCACTGAGGAATAATGACAGCAATGGCAAAAATGATATCTGTAACTTCTGCTACAAGAACACAAGGACTATTGACCCGGACAAAGGAGCAGGGCTGGTGCAGATTGATAAATTATTTAACACAAAAAGGTAATAAACATGAGGCTCATGGGATGATGAGACAGGTGAGGGTCAAACTGGAAAATCAGAACATACAGGCAAACAACATCCAGAAGGAACACCAACAACAAACATCCAAAAATTACATGGAGAACTGACACTGTTGGACACATGAGGTGCTAAGATAAACTGATAAAGAATGAGGGGAAGACAAACAGGCCAAATACAGGGAGAGAAAAAACTAATAAGGAACAGGTGAAACTAATCAGGGCAATCACAAAGGTGGGAAATAAGACAGACAGGAAGAGTAAAGCAAAACACACCACGCAAGGAGGTGAACTACAAAATAAATCAGGAAACGACTGAAACCCAAAGCCATGACATAGAAACGGAAACTATTTGACATTTCAGTCTAATATCAGGCAACCTGGGAAAATTAGTTGACAAAACATCTTCACACACCTCATTATTTCCCTCCACTCCTCTTTCATTCCTCCCATTTCCCTCTTAATGCTCCTCCCTGTTGTACCTCAGATCCCATGGCTCCTCCACTTACGAATATATCAGAAGGAGCTTTATTACCTGAGCTCAAGCCACAGGGTGCAGCTTAATCAATGAGCATGCAAATGAATTGATGTTTATTTTGTTTTGTACTGCATACAGTGAATGCATTTTGTGCATAATGGACCCCAGGGCAACTGCTACATAACATCAATTACCATCAAGGGATGTAGACAACAAGACGGTGACGGTGGAAGATGTGTGAAGTGCACGATGAGCGTTCAGACGTGGCAAAATAAATAAACTACATGGAAGAATAAAAACTCTCAGAAATACGGAGAGGAAAAGCCTGCGAGTGAAGCAACACAGGTTTCAAGGTAAAAGGAATAACATAACTCAACATAGTCCCCTCTGGTCCTGGATCTGGTCTGGCTAATGAGAGCTGGCTAACCCAGGCCAACTATGATGCATCACTCATCCAGCACCAAGGTCCTTCTGGAAGGCCTGCTCACCAGCGAGGCTCTGGCCGAGGACAGAACCTGTTAGCCAGACGTGCCGCCACGTCCCCAGGGCCGGATTGGGTATTTGGCAACAACGTGTACAGTAAAGTGTGTGTAGTCAAGGAAGGGCTGAAATAAAAAAATATACGCAAAAAAAGCTAAAAAAACATGAACAGATTGAGAAACAGGTCACACATGCAGACAAATATGCACCGTCTGGAACATATTCACATCAGACATCGACATGTACGCTCACACACACGCACACACACACTCACTCTGTGTCATGGGGCTACTTTCGGCCTCCAAAGTAGGTTTATTAGACACACCACAGATGGATTCTCTGTATTCTGTCCAACAGAAATCGCTGTCAGTGTCACTCAGAGCTAAAAGCAGAATGAATCAGTAGGTGGCAGATTGCAGATAGGCACACAGTTCTTGCATGGGTTGTCTAATTTGCTAGTGATGCTAATAGCTTCTCTTAATCCATTTTAGAATTACAAAGTCATTATTACCATTTCCCAGCCTGCTGACAGTGGAGACAGCCAAATCTAGAAAGTGACATTGGCTAATATCATGGCATGGTGACAAAACGCGGTGACAGTTTAGGGAGGAAAAAAGTCGTTTTGATGGGATGCGATGAATCTGTTTGTTCTGTGGGAATTGAGATGGTGTGACTGCACAGACAAACTTAAATGAAAGCACAGGACTGTCATTAACACCCCACCAGCAGGGATTTGATCCCATCAGCTGCATGAACCTGCGAGCTCAGTCCCTGATATTGGGTGGTAATACCTGATTCACAGACAGGGTTCCACCTCATCCCAAAAGGTGTTGGGGATAAGAAACCACATGGGAAGGTAGTCCACATACTTTTGGCCATTTTGTATACCTTTACAAAATGTAACATCTCTTTGTGAATTAGGTCTAATACACTTCCATGCTAAACACGGTTGAATATTTTCCCCTGTATTTTTTTTTCCTCTTTGTATGCTTTCTTCATACATGACTGATTAATCATATGCAAGGTTACATTTTTTATTCTCATTCTTCTTTAATCTGAAAGCCTGTTTAGCCCTCGTTGTTCTCCAAGAACTTGTCAAGGCTGCATCTGAAGAGGCTGAAAGGCTTACTTTGCAGAAGTGCTCTGGTTGTACAGAACACACTGAAGAGGTTCGTGTTGGAACATGATAAGTACCCTGATGAGTATTTGTGGATGCGCTGCATTTTGAGGACGCTGTCCCTGAAGCAACTGCTGGATCCTGTTTTCAGGATCCGTCTTGTCCACATTTATTTTAAATGGCCTTGAGCTCCACAAACAAGCTGTCCATTCAGACGATACGATTCATCAAAAAAAGGAAGCGGGGAAAAGAGAAGGAGAGGATGTAAAAAAACTTTTAATGGAAGAAAAGTGCATGAAAAGGTGAGAGAACTTTCATGTTGAGTTTGTCATCAGCATTTTCTTGCTTGATGAACACAGAAAGGACAGAGTTATGCTCTGGGAGTTCTGTGCTGTCTCTGTCCTGGTCTGTTAGCCTGTCTTGCCACAGAGTTGTGCCTTGTTTAATGGAAGTCCTGATGAGACCTGCAACGGGGACCATATCAAGTCAAGTTAGTTTTCTTCACGTAGCCCCAAATCACAGTCCCTTGGAGGGCTCTTTAACTGACTCTTTAAAGAGACCAGCCTGTCAAAAAGGTATTGCTAACAGGTGTGAGGGCTGAACTAATCAAAGATTTTAGCACTGAATGAAAGTCAGTGTGAATGCATGAGTTTTATGGAAAGACTTAAAAAGCCTCGATGAAGTCAGATTGTCTGATGTCAGCAGGGAGATTAGACAGGAAAAGACCCTGAAGCCATCTGACTTCTTTTTAACTCGGGGCACTGAGAGCAGCCCTGAATTCTGAGAGTGTGATGCACAAGATGGGTTTAACGAGGTTAGATAGGTAGGAAGGGTGCAAGCCCATTTTGTAAGTCATCAGAGGCACCTGAAACTCCGATCTGACATGAAACCAGTGAAGTCAGCCTGGGTTTAGTGTAACATAATCAAATCTTTCTGGTTTTAGTTAAGATTCCAGCCACAGCATTTTGAACTATTTGAAGACTTTTGAGTGCTGGCATGCGGTAGACCAAACAAAAAACAACAATCACGTCTGAATCAAACAAAGACATGAATTAAGATCCCTGCTGCAGCCTTGGACAGGAAAGACCTAATTTTAGCTGTGTATGCTGTGTAAATGAAAAAAGGCGATCTTTGAAATTTCTTTAATGTGCTGATCAAAAGAGGGGATCAAATGTAACAGCAAGATTCTCGCCAGTTAAACTTTGAGAAATCACACAGTTATGGAGAGCTACTCTCACTTGATCAAACTGGTGTGTGTGCCGAGCAAAGCCAGCAGCATATGGAGGGATGAAGCCACATGAACAAAAAAAAAAATAACATTTTTGCCCAAGCAGCCCAACTTTGAGGAGGACACCTCTTAAGTGGCTTCAGCCCAACTCTGCAGCTCTTTTCATCTCCTCTTCTCTTCATCTCACTGTGGGGAAGATGAAAGCAGACACTGGCCCTGGCTGTGAACTTCACTACACATGAACACAGTGTTTACTGTGCGAGTGTGAGTGTGAGTGTGTCTGTGTGGTGGGTGGCTGAGGCTGCATATGTGCGCGTCTTTATTGATGTTTTTCTGTCTCCCCGCACTAAATAACTTTGTGTTGGTGACACTTAAAAAGATGAGGACAATTTGGATTTAGCATAACAGGTTATGTGGTTGTAACTTCTGTCGGCTTCACCTGACAGTCACATCTGAGGGTTGTTTGAGAGTATTTTTAAATCAGAATCTGCTTCCTATTTGACATTCAACAGAACTTGCCAGGGTCTGCTGTGTGTTACAGTGGAGAGGTCACTCTAAAATCCAAAATACATATTTTACCATGCACTTCCTTTTTGGACTTATTTTGCATTGTTTTTACACTTCACTTTGACGTTGTCTGAGAAGGTGCAGCAGACAAAGTACAAGGCCTTGGAAGCCCTGGAAGAGATCCAGAGGAAGTGTTGAAATTCATTATTATTCAGAAAGTACTGACGATGACTACAACTTGAGGAGGTCGCATATTTTCTGATTGTGTACGAAGTGATTGTGCTGCTTTTGATGCAGAGGGACAAGCAGCGGTGGGGCATGTGTGTCATTCCAAGATTTCTTTTCTGTAAAACTTGTTCTTGATTGGCACGTTTTTCATCAAGACCGGTGATGTACTTTTCACTTCAGATTACTTTTATCACATAACCCAAAAACTTTATAACTGGGCATGATGTGCACCCGACTGCAAGGAAGAAAAGACAGCAAAGAAATCCTAAGAGAGCAGAGATTCAGGCTAACGATGGCTGTTGAGGTGTGCAGAAAGTCGAGGCAGGATCAGAATGACCCGCCTCTCTTAAGTTTTAAACAAAGGGGGTCGTCACAGCCAGGTGGGGAAAAGCACCAAGCTGCCCTCAATCATTTAAGAGCCACTCTGCCCACACGGCCTGCACCACAGGTGATCTAAATAACCCTCTAATCAACTCTGAGGGACTCTGAGGTCCAGCTAAAATGACTGGGATGGCAAAGTTTAATTTCTACATGAACTGGGCTGTAATGTTTTAAATTATTAGACACAGAGTAAGTTTTTTCTTGGGATGTCAGTCCCTCAGGGTGAGTGTTTTTCCACACCAGAATTTGCAGAAGCCCTGAAATTCTTCCTATTTGTGTGGGTCTTTGCCAGTCCAAATCATTTTGCTGATTATTTTCCAGGGATTAGAGGCATTTTTCCGGTAGAATGTAATAACCCCTGTATATTTTAACCTCCTTTTAATCAGCGGGGAAAAGGAACAATCAGTTACATCACTGGGATGGAGAGCACTGGTTTCCCCCCAAGCCAAAGTGTACTGCTTATTTATCCAGCATCTCAGGCTCACTTGGTTTATTTTACCTGACTGAGTAAAATTCCAGTATCAACCCAAAGTTCTGGACCCTTTCTGTCTTAGCAGATGTGGATCAGTAGGTGGTGTTGATGATGTGAATGAGCAGCGAGGGAGGAAAAGGTCTGCCTACTGTGGTCTTAATAGTGGAAGTGTTTCAGACCTGCAGTAATTGGATCATTTAAAGGCCTGGTGACAGACGCAACCCCAAATGGGCAAAAGGTTTAGTTAGTGACGCTGCTGAGGATGAATGGGAGCAAAGAAATGAGTTTATGTAACATTAAGAAAAACCTACAGACTTTTTGGTTTCATGTATGTCGTGTATTTCATCAGGTTATACGCCAGCGGACTGACTGGCTGAAAGGAGTTACAAAGCTCAAAGGGAAATGTCCTAACGTTTGGGTTTCATACTTATCCTGTTTAGCCTTAGCAATTTGTAGTCGTTTTGTCTTTCTCAGTCTGGTTGTCTTGCTTCCGAGCAGGATGTGTGTGGCAGCATCTACACACCTGTCCATAAGAGTACATGCAAAAACCTCACGTGTTTAAATACACATGATTACACACAAACAGGAAGTGAATGCACACTCTGACACACACACACGCCACAATTAAAATGACTTAATTCAGTGAAAGTGGCTGAATCGACTAAAGTTCCATCAGTTAAATACCAAAGCTCAAAGTTTCAAGAAGTACGTCAACAGAAAAACAGCTTGGTGTCAAAACAGCTTACAAGACAAAGGAATGGATGGAAGTGGCCGAGAGCGTGAACCTTCTCTGAAACACAAATTGAACCTTTATAAAAATGTCACTTGCAGACTATGAAAAACAACCCAAGTCTCATAACTGTCCGAAATGAAAAACTAGAGGAGTGCTTAGTTCACTGAGTCCAGCAGAATAACGGCAAAATAAAAGGACACTATTCACACATCGTTCACTTTGATGTATCACCTGTCTGGTTGGCATTCATACAGGACTAAAAGTAGTGAAACTTAATTAGAGCATTTAAATTGTGTGCTGGTTCGCCCGTTATGACCAGGTTTTTGGAGTACATCCAAACCGTGTCCATGCACATGCAAACATCATATCCTGCCTTCGTAAGCCGTGAAACTGTAGCATGTAAGAGAATCTGATCCTTCTCTTTAAATGAGCGACAGGTCAGAAACCTGTAAACTCTTCACACATGAATTGTTCCTGTATGACTTGAATAAGCAGGTTTCTCATGTGCCATGTAGACACTGTATCGAGAGCAGGATCAAAATCAGGACAAGACTCAAAAGAAATGATGCCCTGATGTTTTCATGTGCTAATCCTGTTTCTTTTGTACTTTATTAAATTTTGTTGATACATAAAGTGTGTCCACTCTGATTCATTTGTGTGGGAACTGAAAATGGATGGATACACAATTAATGAGTCTTTTTTCAATTCTTTTTCAGTTCAGTTCAGTTTTTACTTATATGGCGCCAAATCACCATAAAAGTTATTCCATGACACTTTCCAAATAGAGCAGCTGTAGTCCAAAATGTTTAGTACATAAAGACCCAACACACACACACACACACACAAAAATGATAAACAGCTACTGAAGTAACAATAAGTCCCTTTTTGGAGAATCAATGCTAACATTAGCAAGCGAAGGCTAACTAGTTCCTGTTTTCCAAGTAGATTTAAAAGTTCACGCGTGCTCCTCCCATGCGATGAATGTGCTAAAGAGCCTCGCAGCATGGCTGATGGCTTACTGGTAAACTGATGTTCTCCAGTCACAGCGTGAGGAGAATCCAAACGTCAGTTCATCTCCCACCTGCCGCTGCAAACGGGTTCCTCATGCACACGCAGACATCAATTGATTGGTTATCGTTCTTTTTGCGTTCAAGTCTGATTTGCCTGTTGATTGCAGGAGCAGTAAAGGCTGATGAAGGACTCAGGCTGTTTGGACATCCTGATTGGTATTGAAGCCACTGGGTTCAAACGCAAACACACACACACACACACACGCACACACAGCAGGTGGGGGCCTGCAGTCTTGGATGAACAGTGCACATGTATTGGCATAATAACTAATTCAAGACCTGTCTCACAGCTGTTCAGAAATCAAAGCACTTAACTGAAAAGACAGAAAACAAATGTTGAATAATCACTGCTTTCCCTTTGCACAGTCAAATGTAATTTTCTCTTTGTTTCTTCGAATGGATAATCAGCTGATTGCTCCTGTGTATGTCCTCATTGGCTTCCATATTAATTTCTCTATCCTCCCTACACCAAATATGGGCTGGTGAGTCTTTGATCTGTATTCCTGAAGCGCTGAATCTGTTTGATCTCTTAGATCAGCCCCTCAAATCGGTGTCTAGACGCCTCGGCCAGCAGGCTAGGATCTCCCCTTCTCTTTGTTTCTGGCGGCTCTGCAGGCCTCGGCTCTAATAACCCCTGAGGGACGCACTACATACTTCACTCAGCAATGGGACGGAGTGAAAATGATCCGGACTGTGTTAACTTGCACTGATAATTATTGCGAATGATAAAATCACTTGATGTCGTAAGGTCCACATGGGTGAAGAATAAATGACTCAGTCAGTAAATTGAGACATCCTTGAATATGAAAAAATATTCTGCTTTCCAATAACACGCTTTTATATTTCTGTGGGAAAGTCAAACAGTGCAGCCAAACCGCCTGTGAACACTCATTTCATCCTGAAATATTTATTTCGTGTCCTTCCTCAGTAAACTTTGCAATCTAGGATTTTGATGCCAAAAAATAACTTTATGGCGTAACAGAAGAGAAGCATTTCGACATGGATGTAGCTTTAAAGTTTTTAGGACTGAATGTTTTTGCAGGATCCTTTCCCTGTTCTTAGTTTTCTTCTTGTGGGTGTCAGGTGATTGACAAGAAGCAGAGTGTAACATAATGTAGCACTGAAATCAAAAGAACAACCTGAGCACAGTGAAAATAAGCTGCCAACACAAACTAAAGCGTTCATAGTTGGTCTTATGGGTTATGTAGCTGTGAGGGGAGGAGGACAAGTCGCTGTGTTTCCAGTTACTCACACTGTGTACAGACGGCAGCAGGATTAATGGAGAACATGTCAGCAGTCCTGGCAATATGCAAACATGTTGGTCAACATGCACTGTCCTGCAAAAAAATCATTAGCAGTTCGTTCATAGTGTTAAAAAAATCACCGTTGGTGTCCTAACTGACCCCCACAAAAGACTTTTACGATGTTTCTGTTTTGCTCACAAGCGACCTGACAGCACACACCAAATTATCCATGACAACCATGATCTCAACCTTTAGTCTCGTCTCATCTAACACCAATAACTGAAGACGTGTTTTCAGCAGAGACAGTCACAGCATCTCCTCAAAAGTGGAGCCAAAACCTCTTGATGGCCCCCTGGTGGTTGGCTGCAGTACAGCTCATAAACTCCCCCCCCCCCCCTCTTTGACAAGAGCCAAACTACAAACTCAAAGTACACGTTAAATAAATTTTTTCCAAACATGGTTTCTGTCATTTTAGGTAGTTCTTATCACGCTGATGTTTGTCCAAGTGTTCAGCCACTACATACAGAACATTATAATCTGCACAGACACGGATGGAAACAGGAAAAGGAGGGCTTTGTGAGCACACGGATGCTACGCGATAACTTGTGTGTGCATGTGTATGAGGACATGTTGGTAAGCCGTAGAGGCTATGAGTGGATGATCGACAACCTTGAGGACATAGTTTACATTTAGCAGCTCGAGTGCTCAGTATTTATTTTTATTTTTTTTCAGGAGTCAATGGAGACCAAATCAGAGCTGAAAGGAGAGTGACTTACTGGAGTCTGGACTTTGATTCACCAGGCGGTCACAGACATGAATCAAAAGGCACTTTTACCATAACAACATTTTAAGATGATAAAGTTTCTAAGTTGTCTTAACTGAGCTTAACTGCTTAACAATAAATGAACACAGCCTGATGTGAATCAAGTTTTTTGGCTATAAAAGAAGCTATTGTGTGATTATCTGATTATGAAAGCATTAGTCATCCACTTCTCCCAGGAGAAAACTGAACAGTGTACCAGTCACAAACAAAATATCACCTTCAGGCTACTATAGACTTGTTTAGTCACGATGTCCATAGCAAAATAAGACACATAACTGTTTAAAAATGTGTAATCATCCCTCAGAAACGTGTTCTCAGTACAGTGTAGGAGGATGTCCCATGAGCTGTTGGTAGTTCGGTAACCACAGCATCATATCATCTCCAGTGAGCTGAATTAACGCTCTTCAGGTTCCTGGATCAGGCTTTTAGCTTTATAATGTGTCTTCCAACTCTGACGGTGTTGTGTCTCCTGACTGTTCTGCTGCCCCAAGTGGCCATAAATCTTGTTGTCATAGATTTTACCTTAATTAATTCAATGTGGTTGTCAAAACTTAACCAAACATTGGCCATTAGATCAGGAGAAGCTCATATGCATAAGGTGGGAGGATTTGTCCACTGATTCATCAACCAAGAAACTCGTTTGGCAAAATAATACTGTACTTTCCATCGTGCGAGTGACCCTTCCCAGTCAGGGTCTGACATTTGAAAGGGGTTAGCCTGTCACAGCTGGAGGCCTTTGCTTGTATTCTGTGAAAAACAGCCAAGCCTTTCAGTGTGGGCTAAAAGTATACAAGGGGAGAAAAACGTGTCAAGCAGTTGAGGAGAGCTGACTGAATACTTTATGACTCGCAGAAAGAGCAGCAGCAGGTTCCCACCGCCACAGTAACAACTGTGAAAAATTCAATTCCTCCTGCCTTTCCCGCTCCGAGTGTGGAGGATTAGGGCCCGAGAGGCACACCCGGCTACCCGCTGCTCCTGTTCGGCTCTCTCACAGGCCCCAGCATACAGGAGCCATTCAGAGGGTGGCCTTTCTTAATGCCTGACTTATGCCCATGCTGCCATTTCAGTGACATCTGCACAGCATCCAGCGATCCTGTTTAAACTGCCTTTCCATCCTTCTCTCTCCACTCTTGTTTTTTTTATTTTTTTTTCCTCTGTTATTAAATCTAATCGGGGTGACACATCTCACCTTTTTCATCCGTCCTTTGTGCTACATTTTCTTCTCCGGCGTCGGCTACGGGGAGCAAAACGAGGTCGACCTGTGTGTTTACATTAGTGTGGTGCCTCCTCCCCACTGCGGCATTGATGTGGCATTATGGGGCCTGGGAGTGAAGAGGCACAGAGAGGTATACAGAGGAGGCAGAGGCGAAAAAGATGAGTTTTCAAAGTGCTTAACCAAGGAGCCAAGTGTCCACGGGGCTGCAGTTTGTCCCCCTCTGAGCTTTTTTCTGCCTCGCATCTAATAAGACTGGACTGGATGAGAGTAAAAAGATTAAAGGTATTTGTGTGTGTGTGTGTGTGTGTGTGAGAGAGAGAGAGAGAGAGAGAGAGTGATTTCACAGACAACAGCATCCCTACTGGTCATTCCCAGAGCTGAGAGCCGCAGATGATCAAAGATGGATTTTTTTCTGATACAGTTTCCACGGAGCTGTCATTCCCAAGATGCAAATACTGTTGGGTTGATGTGTCCCAGTTACTCCAGTTAGACTGTCCTGGTGTTTATTCACAGACTGATTGACACGTTCCAGACTAGACGAGGCCCATGAGGCCACAGAGACACTTTGATAATTTTCCATCACAGAGACATTTGTTGGAGGAGTGAGCCACACTTGATTTTTGACTTATTGAATTTCTTTTTTTGCTATTTCAGGGCATTTTCTAGTTTTTTACTCATCTGTGATAAAATGTGCCTTTGATTTGCACTCATCAGAACTCAGAATAAATGGTGAATATTTTAAACAACAAAGGATATGTACATATGTGTAGATATATATATACATAAAGAGGCTCAGTGGAGCATGTGTAAACAGGAGAGAGGGCATCTCTTTCTCTCATGTACAGAAATATTCTATTTACGGCCAGATTGGGTTCAAAGCACTAACAAAATGAAATCATTCCATTTTTCTGTCTTTTGAACCGTTTAAAAGGTTGCATGAGCGACGTTTCATGGTATTAAGTATTAATGCCGAGTCTGTTGTGATGCCTCCATCTGCCGCCCCACCGGCTGGACTCAGAGATCGAACGTGAAAAGAAACAGATGGAAAAATAACACAACATTGGCAGGAGAAAGCATTGGGCCTGTGGTGGGAAGCACGTGTGTTAGGCATGGAAGGTATGCACATGTATCTCTGAGCGTTTTGTGCTATAGAAGCTTCTCTAATAGCTGCAGTTTGGTTCTAAGGGAGTAAATAATGTGTGGGAATAAAAGCTGGCTAAAAATACAGTCGTAGAAATGCCCTAAAAGAATCGTTCCATTTGTCCGATTGCACTGATTTATTATTGATATCAGGGACGAATGTAAAGTAGTAGTGGAGGCAGCAGGGACGTATTTGGACTGTTAATCTCACATGAAAGAACTTGTTTTTCTCCCTGAAAAAGTCTTTGCGCTGGCACAGATGTCGGACTTGTTTTACTTGGGAACAGCTGTTGTAAGAGATTGTGGAACATAAACAGCAACAGAAACAACTTTTTTTCATTTTAGTTTTTTTTTTTCGATTTCTTACACGTAAACCCAATAAAATTTAAGTAAACATTCTTGTTTTTAAAAAGTCAGATCTTCACCCAAGCTGAAAATATCTCATAAAAATGACTACTTTTGAAGAGCAAAGTGCTAATGCACCCAAAAGTTTTACGTAATTCTCAACCGACGTGAAAAGGAAAACAGGGAAACCTCTGAACGTTTTGAACACCAACACAAATGCAAAAGTTAATTTTCTTTACTCAACTGATGCTTTAAGATGTCCTCCTCTCCCAGTAACAAACCCTCAGTCCTGCCAGGTGAACCAAATGGAAACTTCATCAAACCAGTCAGTTCTGTCTGAATGTGTTCACTGTTGCACTTCAGTTTGCTGTCCCAGGACGGACACAAACTGCACATTTCAGCCATTTCCACTATTTCCACTGTTTATGTATCAGTCAAAGCCCTCCACCATTTAAAAACAGCTTATTGCTCTCTGTTTTTAGACACTTAACTTTAGCTTTTAGCCTTTCCAACTATTTATTCACTACTTTAGCTCTTTCACTGTTTCATACTTTTAGCTATTTCAGCTGTTCATCCATCACTTTGAGACGACAATTTCAGCCATTTATCCATTACTGTTAACTACGTATTTAACCACTTAAGCACTGCAGTTAAAAGCTATGGATAAATGGTTGAAATACAGTAAGTAGAGAGTTAGCTTCCACTTTGTCATAAGCTAATTGTTTTTTAGCCATTTTCCCATTTCTGGTTGTGTGTAGACATCTGTGGTCACTTTTGCTTCTGTTTAGTGTTCAGGTGTCACAGCTCACACAGTAAATGGACACACAATGCACACAAATCAGTGGAGCTTCTCGTTAATCTTCCCAAGTATCCCTTGGCAGATTCAGAAGTACCCTCGTGGAGTACAAATACCTCTGTCAAAAAGCGTTTGAATGTTAGGACAATTGCAGCCATCTTATTTCTTAATTTCCAGACTGCACTGCATTCTGTTCGTGGCAGATTACAAGAGAGGAGACACCAAAATAACACAGTATTTGACAACTGTTGGTGAATTATAAATTTATTGTAAATTTTGTGTGTGAAAACTTTTGAACAAGTCAAAGTTTTACTTTTAAATGTTCCACATGCTTCTTATGTGTCACTGATTCTAATTCATTCTTAACTCTAATTAAAGTCATTCAAAACTGAAACAGAACATAAAGTGCAGTTTTATATCATTAATTAATTATGTTTTAATAATAAGTGTTATATAAAATGCATGTGATACTATTAATCAACATTTTCCAAATTTTATGAAATGTGTAAAATACCATAACATTATGAAAATTAATTATGTACATTACAATTAATTGTTATATATCATTTTACACATTGGTATCATTTTCATTTGAATTTACACTCCTTTTAATATTCATATTACAAATACATTTTGTGTGTATTTTGTCACTCAAAATGTTTTTATGATTGTCATACACACCAAAAGTGAACACACGTCGCACTAAGAAAAGTTAACCTGCTATGATGGGGTCAAGTTTTACTCCAGCGATTTCCAGAGTTTATTATTATTATTTATTTAATTCCGTACTACTTATTTATATTTATAAACGTCTGCAATTCAGGATCCAGTTTATCATTTAATTATGTTAATAATTAACATAAGGATTCAGTTATTCAACAATTTATGTCTCAGACACACGAGTGAAATATGCAGTGGAATGTGATGTGGTTTGCTCCCAAGGACCAACATGGCAAACATAAGGAATAAAAACCTTAAAAAATGTAGCAATAAATGAATATAAATACATGTAAATGAATAAATGCCTGACTGGAGACAAGACGAGGGACGCACTGAGGTCACACGACCACTTGCCATCCTGCAAAACACATTCCTGCAAAGAATTTCGAAATCCCACTCCTGTATGTGACGTAAAAACCAGTCTGAGTCTGAGTTGAAGGTAACACTTTCAGCACCAATCAGAACCAGGGACTGGGGTGTAGTGCAGTGACCAGTCGTGGAAGCTTTAGGGAGCTTTATCCCACTCCACTGCTGTAATTTCTTGTGCTCAATCCCCGCCGTCGGCCACAACTGTGCCCACAGGCTTCGTCCAAAGGTCAGGCTGCTGGGATTATCTGAGGGGAAAAAAAAGAAAGAAATGAGGGAGGGGTTGGCTGCCTGTAGCCTCCCCCTTCCTCCCCCTTCCTTCCACTCCTCCCCTCTCCCTTACCAACGGCCTCCACCCATAAACTTGTGCCAGCTGTTGCCTCGTGCTAAACCCTGCTTAGGAGAAACAGACCTAAAAGGCCCAATCAAGATCGCGGCTCCACTGTGGGGTTATTGCGCCACCACCGACTCTGGCCGGGGGCCGGCAGTGCAGGCACGGTTAGTTTGTGTGGGTTTCACTTCGAGGCAGACTCTGGATCAAAGTCTGGGACACAAATCACAGTGACACAAACACAGGTCGATTTTCTCTGAGCCTGTCTCACAAGACTGAAACCAAACCCACAAGTTTTCATGACAAATCATAGAAAGGAACACGAAATGAAGAACAACATTAATATGTGAGTTTTTAGGAGATTTTAAATAATTTTACCAGCAGCTGCACAATTCTGTACTTTAAAATAATAATAATAATCGGTCACAGAAATGTATGTTGTAATCGTCCCTTAACATTTCTCTAATCTCAACTCTTTGCTGCGAGGGAAGTGGAGAAGCAGTGGGGGGGGTAGGGGAAGGAGAAGGTGGGAGGATAAGAAGAAAGAGAATCACTGCGTCTATGTGCAAATGCAAACATTGTAGGCTGGACGTCCGCGGGGGGCGAAAGCTTGGTGGGACAGACGATCCAAAAGCATGTGACAGTTTGGGGGTGAGGAAAAGGCCCGTGGGACAGGCACATCACGGGTTCAGGCAGGGGTTAGCGTGGCAAGAGGAGGGAGCTGCTACGTCCAGCCCGCCTCCACCGCATCATCATCATCACCATCACCATCATCATCGTCGTCGTCAGAACCGCCAGCATCGGTGGCGCCATCACGAAAATCTGCAGCAGCATCGCTAAACTCCCCGTGAACCCTGACGAGTCTTTTAATTTGGCCACGAGGTCAGGAGGTTTTTAGGATGAGTTGTTTGTGTTTTAATCCACGCAGGGTGAATCAGAGTTCATGCTGACCTGGAATACCTCCAATGATTCTCCCAAAGCACCAGTTACTGTCAAATCCAACAGCTCCATTTGACTTGTAAAATATAGGTTAGGTTAACTTAATTCACTTATTTGATTCAATTTTGGATGACTTTTTGATTCACAATTAATAATTTTATACACAGTGTATACACTGTGTATCATATAAAATATTATCAAGACACAAACCCTTTACACCGAGTATATGCAGTTCATACATAATATGGTTTGATTGACTTCACTCAGACTGGACTAACTGTTTTCACTACATACACAAAAATAATAATAATTATATATATATATAATAAAAATATTTTATTAAAATTATTACAGTAAAAGAAAAGCATATATATATATATATATATATATATTAGATCAGAAATAATAAATAAATATAAATGTAAATGTAATATTTAACAATATAATATTTAAACAAATTAAAATAGATATTTTCAAAATGAGTACAACATTGTTTATTTATTGAATAATTTTTTTCTAATCAATAAGAGAGCATAACAGCAATAAAGTACACCTCCCAGTGTTTCTGTGTCTTCACTACAATTAATTATTAAAGTATTCATATGCACATGTCCATTTCTTTATTAAGTTATTCATGTTTTATCTTCATTTAAACTTTTTCTGCCATGATAAACACATTTTTTGGTTACAGTTACGTTGTGAATAATAAACAGCACAATACACAGCACATACATGTGTTGTATATTTCAATCTGTACATACAATATTTTGTTTTTCATTTGCCTCATTCAGAATATCTGATGAGTTTCTTCATCATGAAAGGAAATTAGAGAGAAACACACTGCAGTTTGGAATCAGTTGTTATAGTCTTGTTTTTCTTCTTGATCATTTAAATAACAGTTTAAAATGGTATAATTTAGACACTAAACATATTATTTACATTTGAAATAGTTTCAGCCCCAAAAGAAGAAAGGAACTTCTCTATAGTTTCTATTGCAGAAAAAAACTGTTTCAACTATTTTTTTCACCAAAATTTTATTCTTATTTTGTTATCCAGTCTAGAAAAGTGTAAGTGACCCCAGGTCAGTTTTGAAGCACAGCGGTGCCGTTGGACTTGCAGTATTTTGGGATCCTGTTTTCCTTTGGGTCCTCTGCAGTTCACGTTCAAACGGGGCTTCGTCAGTCCAGTATGTTCAGCTGATTCCAGCAGCGCTAACGCCAGACGCCAGACCAACTTTCTATTTCTGTTCTAAAGTTAGAAGAACTGCTCGGCCAAAACAAGCGGCCTGTTGATTCCAGCTCGGCTCAGACACGGGAACAGGAAGCTGAACCAATGACTTTTGATTTCTTAAATTCTTTTTTAACTGTTGCTCATATGTTTGTCTCTTTCTTCCCTTTCAGCTGTCTGCTTGGAAATATTCAAAATATTTTACAAAGTATTCACACTAAACAACATCTTTTCACTTTCCTGAACCTACAAGCAGAAAAGACCGTTCATGTATAGAGAGCTGTCATTGAAGGATAGTCAGGACAGCATCAGACCGTCTTGGGGATAAAAATACACATAAGTCCACCCAGAAGCCCCCTTGTTTTCTGGGCCTTTCATCTCCCAGACTGTGGCGCACATCAGATGTTCTGAGATAATTAAAAAGCCTGTGGAGCGATTAGGTTATTCTCACACATGGGGGGCAGCGACGGCAGCCCAAACCTGGCTGTAGTAATCTCCCAGATATGGAACGCTGGCCTCGTCCAATCGCATGGCTGATCTGCTCGGCTCCCACAGATACAAGCGAGTTCATCTGGAGTTCATCATGGCGGCCGTGGCGGAAAATGGACCGAATGCGACGGCACAATGTCGGCTACAGTGAAGTTTTGTTTGCTTCTCAGCTACTCCTGCAGCCGACCTGTTGGGATGAAGGTCGTCGTGAGGCTTTTCGCATCTTTTCTCATCCACTTTGCTGCTTTCTTTTTCTTCTTTTTATTCACTTTCTTTCACAGCACAACAATCCTTTACATGATGTTTGTGTCTCTTCATGTACACTCAAAATTCTTGTTCCACATTCCTCCAACTCTGATCTCAGAAAAGTCCTTTTCCTCACCATGAGCCAGCGCAAACACAAGCCCAGTCACTGAAGTGCCTAATAGGGTAATCTGTGTTTGGCCCGCTTTGCAGTGTGCTGTTTGACTGGGACTGTGCTGCCATCAGCAGGGCAGTAAGTGTGCCTTTAAATCAGGCCCATCAGTCAGAACACAGAGTCCCACACTACATACACATTCCCCACAAGGGATTGTTTTCTGTGAAAACTGTACCCGTTCCCCTGCCAGTTCTTCATCTCTCCTGAGAGCATTAAGAGCATAAGCATCGGAGGCCACAGTCCCGCCTCTGAAACTGACTGTGAACCTTTCACCTGTTAATATTGTTGAGGAGAGCAGTAAGTAAACCAGGCCACGATGTGTTGTCATCATATCACTACGGGCTGACCGTCTCTCTCTTCAAGCTGTTTGATTGGGTTTAAACAATGGAAAATGTTCTGAGCAAATGGATGTACTGTGTGTACTGTGTGTAGTACAGCAGTGAGGAGATACTTGATTTCTGCATGAAGTAGAAATATTATAATTTAAAATACCTGTCTAATAAATGTCATGCTTTAAAGTCTTAAAAGTCTAAATTTAAAAATCTTATTTAAGTAAGTATTATCAGCAACATGTACTCAGTGACTCCTTCACAGGCTTTCTTTTATTATATATTATAGTAACAATGCAGCTTATTACGCATGTAAAATTTGCTGTCATATAAATGTAGATAAATGTAGTAGAACAAAAGACCTGCGTATGTAAAACTAGAAAGGAGGCATAAAGGCACACAGCAGTGAGTTCAGGAATAAACACGGCGGGTCGGGTTGAAAATTCAAGCCGATAAAATCAGTTGATTCAAACGATTGGAAAATCTTGCTTGAACAGAAGCAAAAGACTCCTTATGGAACAGATCTGACGCCATCAAATTAAAATTTGGCCACAAGCCACCTTTCATCACAACGGTTATCATAGTAATAATTCAACAAAATATTACGTGTGCATGAGACGTATCCACGTGAGTGTTTTTGTAGGAAAGCATTTGCAGTTTTAGGTGTATGTATACAGTCTACACTCATGAATATATATACACACAGCACTCAAAAAATCAAACAGAAGCTTCACTTGATCCTCCTGACCTTCCTCAGCTTACAACAAATTCAAAATAATTGTATAATAATAATAATAATAATAATAATAATAATAATTCTATTTAGAATTATTCTAAAAGTTAGACTAAATATGAATGGATTAGAGGACTTTTTGGACTGTTCTAAACTGCCACCTTTAATATCACTAAGCTCAATATAATAAAAAATGTAGTTTTTAAGTCAAGTCACGATGGCGAACAACCAAATACTGCACCTATCAGTACATCTTGAAAGCAACTTTTCTACCTGGTTGTGTGGTTGTTAAACCGTTTGGCATCAAGAAACTTTGTTCAATAGAACAAAAAAACAAAAACAAAATCAATAACAAAAAATAAAAAAATAACTTATAGTTTGTGTAGGTTTAGGTCTGGTATAGAAAAAGATGATACAGCATGTGGGATGTAACTTAAATAAATAAATTACACATGTTGACCTAAGAACGTTAAAACAGATCAACATTGAAATCTGGTTTCACGTGGGACCCAAATGACGGTTTCCCGTTCCTGAAGTCCTGCGTTTGTCTCCAGTTGGCTTATGTCAGCTGACACTTTTTAAGCGTGGCGTTCAGACGCGTCTGTCGTCTGAGGTCCACATAACAGGGAACATAATAAGGAGGACCGGCACATCACTTTGGTGTCCACACTGCAGGAAGTTGTGTTATGTGTGCACAGATTCAAGTGACTGGGCTGCTCGTTGTTTGTTAAATGTTGTGCGTTTGTGTAGGGAAAATTTCACAAACATTTTCAGAAATCCACTTAAATCAAAAACATGACAAGTGTACATGTCCGAGATTAATGTCGAGTATAGCGCACAAGTTCTTACAACTGTGTCAAGGGCACATGCTGTAATTAAAAGCCATCAAACCTTTGCATTATGACTGGAGGAAATTCTCACATGTGCAAAGCTATTACAGGCTTCACGATGACAGCTACGAAAGACCACCTGACCTCTCAGTACAAACAAACCAGGCAAACGATGACTCCAATTGTCTCCGGCAGTCCCGGCTTATGATATGGAAATAATTTAGTTTTGATTAGGCCGCCAAGTTATTCAATATAGCATACCGTGCTTCAGTGACTAAACTCAATACAGCTCAATCAAGGGTCTGTGTGACATTTGGGTAATGATCTGGGCCAATGGGACTGATTGAGCAGCCATTGTCTTCATTTCTAAGCACCCTCATCATATCTGTATCAAGGAGCCTGGTCGCCGAGCTCGCCGCAGCGCCAAGCTGTTATGTAGGTTATCTCCACAAAAGCTCTTTAATCCAAGAGCGGAAATAAATAAATAAAGTGTTTAGCAAGAGAGAGGTGAGTGCTCGGTCAGCTCGTCTGCACAGCCCACACAGTTGCCACAGTTGTGTCACTTCCAAGAGCAGCCATTAGGCCTCGGCTGATCTAATGTGGAGCGAGTGTGCCGTCTACCGAACAAAGTGGGCGTCGATGGAAAACCGCTAGCTGAACCCGCACGCTTCATCGTGTACCTCCAGCAAGGTCGCACATCCAGTCACACAATCAGTCAGACTAATTGACCCTGTCATGATTAATCCGTTACATCAATGCCTGAAACCTTGATATGTTTGATTCGATAAAAGTGACATTTAAGCCTCTAAAACGCAGAGCTTTGAATCTGGAATATGTGTGTGTTTATCTGCTTATCTTTTGTCTGAGATAAGTTGATAATTCCACAACTTTCTCATTGAAGTCATTTGTTTGTTTTTTTTGTTCACCATGAAATTTAACTTTAAAATATAGGCCAGTTTAAACTTTTAATTCAACTCTTAATATAGAGGTATTTATTTAATATTGTACATTTTTTATAGTACTCAACTATTTTTTATATTACTCTGTTATTTTATGTTTTGTGTGATTACTTGATACTTTTGTTTGCTTCTTTGCATTGCAACCCTGGCACAACAGTTTCACGCAGGATCAATAAAGTTCTTATCTTATCTTATCTTATCTTTTAATTGGAATATGATGACAATGCTTACATTTTGGTGAAGGTTCTTTATTTAATTTTATTTTTTACAATAAAACTTCAGTACTTTCAAATTTACTTTTGAAAGTAAATTTAAACTTTTTTATAGATCAACTTATCACTTATAAATTTACGTTTATTCTAAATGTGAATTAAATGGCAAGTTGAATGAAGTAAGAGTTTAGCTTTAATAAAGGGCTCTCTTTTCACAGTAAAACTTTAAAAGTGTCTGCAGTTCATGTCTTCAGCAGAAGCAATTTTATTTATTTTTAAATTTGAATTAAAAATTAAGTTGGACTTCCATTTCTAGTGTCTTTTATACTGATTGATTTTCACAGTAAAATTCAAATTTAAAACTAAACGTTCACCTTTTTTACAGTTAAGCTCCTTACATAAAGAAACCTAATTTAAAATTTAATTTCAAAAAAATTATATGCGTCTGCAAATAAATTATATCTCATGATTTTAAGTTTAAGGTTTTTCATAGTAAATCTCCAAAATACTTAAACATTCAAATTTGTACAGTTCAACTCTTCATATGAAAAAAAAGTTAAATGTTAAAGTTGTGCCAAATTTTAATTGCTGTTCAATTATGTAAAATTTGAGTTGAACAACATTTTATTTGAATTTATTATTATTATTTAATTTCATTAGATTATCATTTTCAAGTTGTACGGCTGTTTGTATGTCACCGAGATGAAACTGACTATCACTAGAAAATGAATACAACAATTTTACAAAAAAAATAATAACAAACAAACTGAGCAATTTTATCCCATTTGCATTTCATGTCACTTTTCTTTATTTTGTTTTGCATTTCCTGAGTGACTTGAAATGTACGAATGTATCAGTGACAGAAATAGTTTGAGCTGAATTTAGACTCGTTCACGCATGAGGACTTCACTGGACACGTACGAGGACTGTAAATTTCAAAGTTGTAAATGTGAGAGGATGTTGAACAAAACACAGCACTTGTGAAGATTTACTGAGTGAAAAGCTTCCCTCCACACCACATTCCACACTATTACAGATCAGAACCTCTCTAACACTTCACTCCCCCCACAGCTGGCTCGCTGGGGGGAGGGGATGGGGGGTACCAAAGGCATATTAAAGGAGTCCAAGGTGTTCACCTGTTGAATCCTTCTTCTCCTCTGAACAAGGTTAAGAGCCCGAGGCTGCCATTGGTATGAAGTGTGAACTTTCCTCGGTGCGAGGCCGGGACATGGAAAAGCACCGGGGGGCACCGTGTCAGAGAAAATACTTCTCCAGCTCTGCGATTGAAGTGTGGACTTAAAGCTGTGATGGAAAAGGGCAGAGCGGCTCTCTCTGGCAATTGCCGGTTGAAATGCTGTGTACGCATGACGCTGTGAAAGTGCATTACCTTTTCCACACAACCCTTTCAACTCTTTCCAAAGCCCCACTGCTGCAATATTACGAAAATACTTCAAGAAGTGAGTTTGATTTGTGTGCATTTGAGTGCGATTTCCAGTGTCCCCCTCCATTTCTCAGTCGTTCTGTTGAACACAACTTCTCTCTTTCTCGCCACGTTTCCCTCCCTCTGCCTCTCCGAGTGACCTCTCGGTGACCAGCCACTCAAGCACCGAAGGACGAGACACACTGGCTGCATCTCCTCTCGGGGAAGAGGCAGGAACATGTCGTCTTTTTTATATCATTTCAAAATATTTTCCTTTTGGCTTGAAGCTAAATGTTTTATGCAAGGTGACATTCAAGTGCAAAGGAAGAACACGAATTACATTTACACAAATAAATAAATCTGGCCTCAGTTCAAAGCTGTATTCCTATATTTCATGTAAAAGCAACGAGAGGTCAGTAAATCATTAATAAATTTATTTGCTTTTAAACTTTTGCAATAATTCATGAGTTTTTAGTGGACAGATAACCTACAAGTTGCATTCAAATCCCATAAGAAAGGATGCGACCAAATAATAGGAAGAAAGCAACCAAGAACCAAAATTTAAAAATATTAGTAATAATAAAAATAACTAACTTATGATACTGTTAAAACGGTGCTATCATTCTGTACAAAGTATTTATAGGAAAATCACATTTAATTGTTATGCATTTAGATTTCTCAAAAAGTAAAAACATAAAAAAAACTTTTCGCTGTGATCCTTGAACAATGACAATAAAGGCTTCTGATTGTGATTCTGAAAATAGAAGTTTGATTTTTGACACATGACCTATTAAAAGCAGGTTTGTACTTTATATTCTACTTCATGAAAGCCATCATGGACCACGATTAAGATATGAAACGGCTACAAGTCTGCAAAATGCACAGCTTTAATTTCACTCTGACAGACCAGGCTGAAAATTGGTGACCTCAAACGAAATTATTGTAAAATAAAGACATTCTCTATTAATTTAATTAACACCACTTTTCTTGTGCATTCTATACTCTCATTGGAATATTTTAATACGTATTACTAAAATGCATGGAGGCTAGAATACAACATTGAAAAATCACGGACAATAAATGAGCTGCGATGTTTCTAATTAGATAAGGAAAATAAATGTAAATGTAGATTTTAAACCAATGCTACGACACACGTATGAGGTTTTAATTCAGTTTGGCTCTTATCTACATAATTACATTTGATTTATCTGAACTGCTTTAAAGACTCCATATGTAAATGTATTCACTTTGGTAAAAAGGGGAACTAAGATCAAAACTGAGGCAGCTAAGAATCGTCTCCCTGACCCCTCTCTCTCTCTCTCTCTCTCTGACTGAAAAGCAGCGTATTTTAAATGTTGTGTTTCTTCCGCCATTTCTCCTGTTTGCATCCTTTATAACACAGTCCTCGTGTTAATATGAGCTGAGCACTGAGCGAACGAGGCTGAACGCCCGGAACGACCGTCCACCTGAGACCTAACAGCTCACCTATATAAAAAGCCAGAGCAGCGACAGAGAGAGGGAGGCGTGCCCACCACAATAATGACCTATAGCTGAAGGGCCACTGCACTCTCTGGCACACGCTGGCCTACATACACCCTGAGTCAACCTGCCTCTCAGATCCTGCTGTTCTCTGTGTGTCACACATGCACAGCTGAGTGTGCGTAAGGAGAACATAGCACGCTTTTTCTCATAAGAAAGGCTGCAGACTGAGGGCGAGCGGCGTTTGTATTTTCCAGGACGTATGAACCCCGGCCTCGCTGAAACGCGATAGTGTGCAATCACACAGGTATGGCTGTAATTTCTGCTCCTGCCTGATTATAATTGCCGGCTTGGCTCTTCTTCAGGATGCTCCACCGGCTCGCCCTGCACACAGATCCTGCTCCCCGCTGCAGGGAAACAACGGCGGTGCCTACGCGACTCCTGACCCTGTCTTTTATCAAGCACTCATCCTCTGAGCGAACAATTGAGACACAGACCTGCAGATGTGACTGATGACTGTGACTAATGATGAATCATCACGATAGCCAGAGAAAACGATGAAACTCTTGAGTGCTCCAACCACGATCAGTATTGTGTTACGAGGTCGAGGTCTGAGCCCCGGGTCAAGGTTTTGATCATTTGAAGTCAAACTTTCTTTTATCTAAGAGGCGCTGCCGGATTTGAGTAATTCATGGTTGTAGTAAATACAGCAGAAAATTAGTTTCTGATAAGAAACACAGTCTGGTTAAACTGAGCTGTGATTGTAGTCGGGAGGCCAGCAGCCAAGAAGTAAACGTTCAGACGATTTACTTAAGTAAATGCAGCAATACTACAATTTTAAAATTAAAATATCAACCAAAAGTTAAACAAGTTTAGGCTGTGGTGACGTGTGTAACTTTGGTTAATGCTGTATATTTATAAAAGTATCTAAAAATAAACATTAATTATATGAAAGCACTCATAATAGAGGAATGGGAAATGTCCCGTTTGAGTGGCTGATAGCTCAACATTTCAGCATTTTAATGCCGTAGCTAATCTACGTTACATCAACATTACATCCTGAATACTGCGTACTACCGCTTTGTTTGTGGTGGGTATTTCAGGCTGCATCATGTTTTTCCTGATCTCTCGCCTTTTGTTGCTGCACATCCGCTCGTCTCATCTCTGGTGATTCGGACAGAACCTTGCTTGTACGTGACTTTGAAATAAGCGTCTGCCGAATGAATACACGTACGTGTAGTTATCAGTAGATGCTGCAATAGCAGTCGCCGTAGCCGCAGACAGCGAACATCGGCAAAGTGAGCCGATATCTCTGTTTTTATTGTGACTGTGTGACGTGTAGCTCCTGGACACACCCTTAAAGGGGAATACAGCTGTGCTAAAAAGAATAACCGTGTTAGTTGTCACAATTTAGATCCTGCAGCAGTTCGAGAATGCAGTAATAACCAGTAGTTAGTAGGGATATGAAGGTATTATGTTACTGTTTTTATTACTGTTGGTGTTCAGAGCAGTTAACAAGTCATAACTGTACAACAATGAACATAAAATGATTCTGTCGGCCTGTTTGCAATAATGAAAGGCTGCTGAACAGAGAAGCTCAGTGATTAATCCGAGTGGACAGAGGCTAGAGGACAAACTGAAGAAAGATGGATTCCCAAGTTTCAGCAGAGAAAATAGGTCAACCGCTCTTAATGTGAGTGAACTTTTGACCTGGATGAAGAGGAGCTACTGTTTCAACGAAAAGACCCGCGCTTTCTCACAAAACCGCCCTGCCGTTATTTCGAGTCTCCTCGTAGATAACTTTACGCTGCTTTACATCGCTTTAATGAACGAAACGAGGCGGCAGACTGGGCTGCTGAGCGAGGAGAAGATAGAAGGTGGACGTTTGAGGAGCGTGCGAGATAAAGTTTTCCTGCAGGAAGAGCTTTTGGCTTTTGGAGGCGTAACAAAGATCTGAACAGATTTCTTTTATTTCTTCAGTTGTGCAGAAATCTGTCCGTCTGCAGTGCTGTCTGATGTGCCACAACAGACAGGCTTATACTTTTCCCCTTTTTTCCCAGGGCTGTTTGCGTCACGCCTTTACGCCGCCTCTGACCTCATTTCTGTCTACAGCAAACCTCCATTTAATAAGGGCAAGCGGCTGCTCGTCGCACACAAGAAACAAGATGGCGGCATACAGTACCTTGTGTTTGCTCGTCTCTTCTTTCTTTTAGACTGAGCCACCTTGATGAGGTTTCTGACAGAGCTGTGCCGCCTTGTTTTTAACACTTTTGCTCCGCATCGTTACATTTTCCCCGTCAGTCGGTAACTATTCCACCATGAATCAGATCGAACAGAATCTAGTCCTGCTGTCGATGACGTGAAATCATTTCACAAAAACTCACTTCAGCTGCGTCCCTCTCCTGTGTTTGCTTCGCTGTGTCTTTTTTGAGTGCTATTTCCAGCCCTCGCTGTCTGTGCGGCGGGGCTCATAATATCAGATTGCACAGCCGGTCTTGGCCAAATGTGAATTTTATACTCTAGTGACCACAGGCTTTACACTTTCATTAGCTCACATTCTCCTCAGCAGTGCAAATGCCATGTCGCTGGTGGAGGAGGGAGGGGTGGGGGCCCTCGCTCACTGAGCCTGTTGGGGTGGAGGACTGGAGGGCGGGATGGGGAAAAGGAGCTTCCGGAAAGCGCAGTTGGAGGGAAATGTGAAGTAAAACGCGCCTCACTGAGCACATACTGTTGACGTCAAAACTCCCAGACTTTTTTCACTCATTATTTGGACATAATATGGTGATAATTTGGAACAGTTTCAGCCAGAGTTTTCCTCACTGAATCTGCCGCTTGATAAATATTACGTCTCCAGTTCCACCTAAACAATGCAGCAGCCTCATTAGGAAGCACTGTGACCTTTTGAGCAGCATTTTTCACTGAGCCTGGCACGACGGTTAATATTAAACCACCTCTTAACAGTGTTGCCTTTTCATTTAACTTTAAAGCTTTTTTTTCTGACTGCAGCATATAGCGGAAGAGAAAATGAATTCACGAGAGAAGCGCACATGTGCAGATCAGCCAGGGAGGAACGAAAATCGTTTGTGTCACTGCCCCCCCTGAGAGACGAAAGCAAATGCTGGCTGTGTCTTAAGCTATTAGGGTAAGGAGTGGTGTTTGGCCTCACCCCCCCTCTCTGCCAGACACGAATGCTCAGAAAACACTACCTCGCTCAAAGCTGCCCTTCTCACTTGAGAGAATTAGCTTACACTCGGGCTCTGTGAAAGTGCAATGCTCGGTATTTGCATGACTTTTGCCCCACTGTGTTTCCAATTATCTGCTCGCTCGAGTGTGGCGACGAGGGCTGATCTAACGAGACGGTGGCATCTGCACAGGCTTCGCTGGGCAGGTGGGTGACAGCATAGTCACCATCTTCTTGTCAGCAACTTGTCTCCTGCACACTTTTATTTTGAAACAAGCCCCTCAAGTTCAGCGGGACAAGTCCGCGACGACAGCGCAACAGACGTGGGCGAGCCTGACATGCAGGACTTGAAGTCCGTGGCCACCGGGGACGAGGCAGATACAAGCCACTTCCTTTTTAAGGTTTGTATCTTTGAGTTTCTTTTCTCCATGTTGCGGGTTCATGTGGAGGGCAGTGATTACAGATTTGAATGGAGTTAAAATGGAAACATCTTCAGGGCACACTCTGACCTGTCAGTCTCATTTTCCTCGAGTGGATCCGATGAGTGCCGTCCCTCACAACGGCCCATCCCTCTTTCTTTTCCTCAAACTCCTTCTCCATTTCCACATCTCCATCCCATTACTCCCCTCCCTTCCTCTATCCGAGCCCTGCCAGGTCAGGTTTGGCACACAGAGACCCCCCCCCCCCCCCCCCCCCCGCTCAAGACACACACACACACACACACACACACACACGTTGTCTATTGTCAGCAGCGCCGAAAGCAGATTTGCTCTTTAAACTAATGGCCCGTTATGTGAAACAGACCTGATTACTGCCTGACAGAAGGAATTAAGGCCGTCCTGGGCCAAACGAGTGCGCCAGCATCCATGACCTGGCACAACCACTTGGGGTGAATTTTATTTATACTGCATGCAGTAAACATGCATTTGACATATTCACGAGTACAAAAAAAGAAAAAGAGAGAGATGCACTGCTTATGATATACTTGACTTTGGTGGTGTGTCATATTGATTTGACTTTTTCTCAGGGATTGCCAGTAATTTATCAAATTAGGTGTGTGAGAGACAAGAATGGATTTTATAATAATTCAGGCCATGAAATATATTTATCTTTTGTGTAATAGCGGGAGGGCGAGTGTACCTCCTCCCTATTAATAAATTCAGGCAAAAAGGACATTTTAGCTTTTGCTTAAAGAATAAATGCAGAAATGGATTCGTGATCTCCGTGTTCAGAGTCTTCAGAGCTGACAGCATCAAAGACTTTTCAATGACAGCTTTAATATGTGAAAAACATAGAAATGCTCAACAACTAAATTCACAAAAGTCAAAATGTAATGCCATTTCTCACAGTTAAAGTCAAAGTTGCACTCAGCTTCACATGTTGGCAGTTATTTTGTTTTTGATTAGCAGCAGCAAGCTGGGACAAACATTTCATCCGTTATGCAACTGTTTTGAATTTTGGCTCCAGTTTTATTATGTCAAAAATAATTTGAGTTTCCTTCTGACTCTGTGGCACCAACGAAAGTTAATCTCATCTCCAAATCAGTCGATCACTAATTTTATACAGTCATCACTGGCAGCACGATTTCAGTCTCTCTCACAGATGAAATGACAGGAAATTAAAAAGTGAAACAAGCTATGAACTGCACCACACAAGAAACTGTTTTTACATTTTATTTGCTTCTTTTTTTTTTCTTAAATCCATCACAAGTGGACGGCTAGTACAGGATGCAAGTGTAGCAAAATGTGGCTGCCTAATATTACATTAGATATAACGTAATATTCATGAATGTCCACTATCAGCTGAATGACAGGAGCTTTATATCCGTACATAAGTTATGTGTATGAATGGAAAAGGAAATTTGAATGAAATAAAAATGAATCCTCCTTTCAACATGATTTTTTAAAAAATACATATTCTCATGATTTACTCTGAATGCTGCACAGCTCATGTGATAATACAAAATGTCAAAGCCATTGAGTTATCATTCGTGTGGCCACAGGGTCATCAATATATTACATTAATTATTAAATATCTGTAAAGCTGGAGTGGAGGCTTGGAGTTAAAGTTGCTTTGCTGACAATCAGTCTACTCCATGAGAAGAACATTTCTGTTTTGGATTGTAAAACATTACAATATGACACAAACACTGTGTGTTGATTTACATCTGAACTCTGATTTTGTTCGTACTATAAAGTGCAGGTTTACATTCTAGTTTGATATTATAGCACCAGGCCTGTGTTTTTTTTAGTCTTCTTTTTAAAAATGTCTTTTTATTGTATTCTTGTCCTCTTTTTGTAAAACAGCTGTAAATTATTGCTTGTAAAATAACATTTTTAGCAAACAAAACATATACATACAACATATTTTTGGTATTTATTTGCTTTTTTATATAATTGCTTTTTTTAACTTTTCATTCACTAATGAATTTAGGCTTTGTGTAGATGCCATTATTGGAAATTGAAACAATTAGTTTATATGAAAAGGTGTTAACAATGTGATCCTGTTGAAAGGATTAAATGTCTATTTGCTAACCTTGAAAATAAAGTCACCATAAAAAGGTGTAATTAAATATCCCTGCATTGTCTTTTTCAAACGCTCCATTCAGTCAAATGCAGTGCGGTTCCACGCTGACTGTGTTGGTAGAACAGCAGCAGAACGTTGCCACATCACATGAGCAGGCTGGTGTGATTCGGGTCGAATAGCTGCACATTAAAGAGTTGAGTTGTGGGTCACATGCTGTCGCTCCTCATCCATCAGTTCACTTCCACCCTGATAGCAGCAGAGGGAGGGGAGCTTTACAGAAAAGGCCGAGGGGGACAAAGGTGAGCCGGGGTTGGCGGGAGGTCAGTCATGTGACCCGGGACGCCCAACCACTGCACGCTGACCTCACAGATCTGTAGGTGTTGGAGTGGAAGTGATGTGGCTTTGCGGCGACCTGCAGGCACAAACACAATATGTTAGACTTCCCGGCATGCACAGGAGAGCACAGGTATGCACAATAAAAACATATACTGAAGACACAGTGCCGTATGAAATTAGTGAGTTTGGATGCTGAACAGGAAGCAGCAGGGCTGACATGGTAACAGTCACATCCAACACTGAACAACAGAGTTAAAATGCATTTGACCTCACTTAGTGATGACATGCTAGATGGTAACTCAGAAGTCCAGATGTATGGAGACTTTCTTCAGCAGCTGCTCACAGAGAAGACGTTAAAATAAATAAACACAAAAGGTCATGCTGAATGGGGCTTTTGATACTGAGGATGAAACATCAAATGAATCATGGATGAGGCGTGATGGGAATCCTCCTCTGACTGTGCACAACCCCACTTCAAAAAGAAAGCCTGAATTAAAATCGAAACTTGAGAAAAAGTTAAATAAGTTATCATTCAAATCATGTTAAATTATGGAGCAGCAAATACTTAGGAGTAGTCTAAGAAAATCTGTCTCATTCTTTAACTTTTTGTTTTTCATTTCCAGTGGCGGCTTTGTTTTACCGTCCATGTATCTTGTGGCTGGCTACTTGAAAGCCTGAGGCAGTGAGGGCTAAAGTCTGCCTCAGTTGTAAAAATATTCCAACCTCGATCTCGGGTTTCATTTGCTTGCATAGCGCGTTTTTGCATACGTGATGATTCTGGTTTCACAGGAGGACTTTGTTATGTCTATTTGCAGCAGGCTTATTACTTTTACTGCTGGCTGCTTTCGGTGTTATTAATGGAGAAACTCAAACGTATTCTACCAATGGTGGCTGCTCACTGCACAGTAAGTCACACTGAATAAAAGATGAAAAATACACTGAAACTAGACTGATTTTCCACGTCGTCTAAACACCCCCAAATTAAAGTATATAAGTACACAAGGTTGTGTGTGGAAGGCAATGCCAACACTTGATAGCATTGACTGTATATAAAGATGACACATGACAGCTGGATGCCCTCTGGTGGCTGGCTCCAGTACAGATCATAAACTCCTCCCTCTTCCATGTGAGCAGATGGGACTTTGACCAACTAAAAACTCAAAGTGCACATTAAATAAACTTTTCCCAAATATGGTTTCTATCATTTTAGGTAGTCCCTACCACGCTGAAGATAAGGAAAAAAATGCAGAGTTCTGCTGCCAGAAGCAAGGCTCCAAAGATCTGGCTTAAAACTAAAACTACTAAACCACTTCATCACATTTGCCTTGGAATTTTATGGCCATTTCCTGTCATTCTCTGCTCGAGGCCCACAGTAATAAATCAAGCTGGTGAATCAATACATTTGAGTTTTTGGAGCCAAGATACATATTTTGTGGTGGGCCCAACGTCATCTGATACGAGTGGGTATTATCCCACTGAATGTGCAGGAGAGACCTTGTTATGTACTCTCAACAGAGGACACACTCACACACACACACACACACACACACACTCAAGGGCATTCAGAAAAGGGCTGCAGAGCTTTACCTACATTTAAACATAAATAACAATCCAATTTGCAATTTGCTGCTGAAGCCCTTTAAGACTATTGCCACGTTTATTTTAATGAGCATTACCTCGCACACGTTTTAATAATGACACATCTGATTAACAAACACATGGGATAAACAGCCTGTACACGATCCACCTCATTAAGCTGCACATTGATTTTATCAGCAACAGTAATACAATTTGTAAAGCAATTGTGAAAGTAATTGAATAAATTACATGAGAGCTCTCTGAGACCTCTGTGATGCCATTTGTGCTTAGTAGTGAAAAGATTTAACAGAGCTGACAAAACATTCACCACAAAGTCCATTTAGGAACTACTCAGGAGCTTTTCGATCATATAACGGGATTTTTGCTCAGGTGTCATAGAAGTGAAAGCAGCAAACATTGGATAAGAGGGAGAAGAGATGGACAGACAGATATAAAAATTATAATAACACCTAAATACAAAAAAATAAAGGGGCACTTGAACAAGGGTCTATTAAAAAACAACAAGTTGCCTTGTGGGAATTGGGTTTGGGGAGCTTAATGATTATGAGTGACTGAAAATCAAGATATCTGTGCTCCTACTGTTTTCATTTAGTCCAGCTGTTTTCAATTGCAACGTTAGTGAGTCCCAACACTATGGAAGTGACATATTAATTTGTACCTCAGAATGCGCCTTTAAATGGATCCAGGCAAAAGACAAAGTGATACAGTGTGCTGCGTCAGTTGTTTCGGTTGTCCGGGCCGTTGCCAGTCTGGATGAAGGGGTATCAGAGTCAGGGACCGGGGTCGCCCAGGAGTCCCAGTCACACACCAATCACGCCTTTCGTCCTGCTGTTGGAAGTGATACGCCGCAGCCTCTGAATTTCCAGCCACAAACATCACAGTTTCCAGGCCCAGCTGGCGAGCGCGGTCCAGGAAAATGCCCCATGTTTAGAGTAGCACTCTGTTTATGGTTTATGGACAGTTTAACAGTTCAGCCCGAAATTCCCCACTGCTCTGAAATGGTGATACTTGAGGCGCCTCGGTGACGCACCGTGTCATTACTTCAAGCTTTTCATTATTTTAAATGTGTTTCATTTGCTAGTGTTTTTCAATAACATCATATCCTTACACACTTGAAGCCATCCAGGCCACACTTAAATATGAAATGAGATTAAGTGTGGGGCACTGAACAAACAAAACTGGGTTATTATGCCTGACCTGCCACCTTTCCCAAAAAGCCCCCTGTGGCTGCCTCTTTTATGAATTCCTGTATGTTACGATGATTCAATCTGAACTGAAACATCGGTTTAATTCTTTAAATTGCAAAGTTAGTTGGGATTAGGCTGGGGCGCTCGTTCTGCGGTCTGAAGTTTGTGTGAACCGTGTTTGACAGCCGGCCTGACAGGGAGGCAGGGCGATTCTGAATGAGGGGGGCTTAGAGAGCACAGATTTAGGAAAACTTCACCACAGAATCAAAGATATTATCACCAAATACAGCAAATGTGGGCTGTCTGTTAAGAAAGAAAAACAATAAAATCTTCATACCAAACAGCTCACACTAAGCGCCACGTTCCAAAACATTTTGATTTTAGTACTATAGGACATCCGCAATCTTATCTCTGAGGTCAACAGTAGCTTTAAAAACAAATGTATTCTGTTTGCACGGGACACCTCGGCCAGTGTTTTATGAATGCTAACAACATGTTCTGAGGACTGAAAGCAAGGAGGCAGAGAGTCTAATCTGTCATGCCACGGAGCTGCTTCAGTGACAATGAGCAACAGATTGGCTGTCAGGTAGCGCTCTGTGCAATTTAAAGCATGCAACCAATGCAAGTGGTCGAACTAATATCCCAGGGGCCTCCCGGCTTTATCTAAAGACCGTCATAAAAGCATACTGGTTGGAGGATTTAATAGAGGACAGGACTAAAAGGCATATTGTAGCCAATTTCATGTCACTTGTACTGATTTTACTGCAGTGCAAATCGACGGGGCGAAATGTCTGCACCGATTTTTATTTATTTATTTATTTAGTCTATACAATTGTCATACAGCAATCACATTCAGATACACGTTGTGAGCAAGAGAGCCGTTCTGGCTCCCTTTGTCATCATTGCACTGAAAAAACTTTTTGTTATTGTGTAAGTATGACGAACAAGGAGTAAAGTAAAGTAAAAATATGCACAAATGGAGAAGAATCGAGAATCAAGAGTCTTTATTGTCATTATGCGAGCATAACGAAATTTTGTAGAGATTCTCGGCTTAAAGGCACACATATAAATAGCACAAATGCTCAAAAAACACAACGAAAAAGAATAGAAGCATACAGCTGTTAATGGCTTTCATAAAACATTCACTTATTGTGATGAAGGGTGTAGGGAGGAATAACATCAGCACATAAAGTTAGCAGACAAAAGCAGTAAGTTTATTGACTCTGGACTTGATACTTGGCAGCGTTCTGTCGAGCCATTGTTGTGGATTGAATGGCCTTGTATAATGATAGGTTGTTGCAATGTAATGTAAAAAAGAAAAATGCCCAGGCTCTCTCTGTGCCTCTGTGGTTTCCTTTTTAAGAAACAAGTAGCTTGAAAAAATGTGGTTTTGCTGTTCCAGACAGAAATGCTGTATGAGGAAATTAACTCACTCTCAACAGGGGCTTAATGTTTGATTGAATATTCAATGCAGCCAATATTCTTTGTCTGTGACTTACAGCGTGTTCAGCCTGTTCTTTCAGTGATATTAAATTATTAACTGAATAATAATTTAACATAATACAGCACTAAAACACTGTCTACAAGAACAAGAGGACTTCATTGTCAGACTGGTTCGGTAGCTGTGCTTATGTGAGGCCTCAGCCCACCAGGATCACCCCATCCAGCACTGCACTCAGTGGTTAGTCATCACAGCAGGATCACTGCGACAAGAACCGAATTCTGAATCTGAAAGAGGAAAGAAGCCTTACAGGAAGTGGAGGGCAGTGATGCCGCTGCTACAGCCATGCTGGCAGCTCTGTGAGCCTGTAGCATGATCACCCTGACTCCTCTGCTCGACATCTTACTTTAATGTGTTAGTTGCAACTATGGCAGGTACGCCAGGTCAAGGCTGAGCCGCATGTCAATCTGTGAATACCTTTAACTACCTCTAACTATCTGCCTCCAGATAATCAAACCTACAGAGTTTTACAAGTTCTCTGCACTCTCTCTGCACTTGAGGAGTGCAACACTATTATTATTAACTCTGGTAAAGACTACAATGTAAGATTCAAATTCCAATAAATCATATTCTGTGATGGTACCATGTAGTGTGTAGTGTAAAGTTAAACAGGGTTAGCAAACTGAATCCCATATACAACCATTATGTAAAGTTCACTAGCTTTAGCAAACAGCTAAGCTGGTGGTCATACCAGACCAAGTGAGACCACAGCAACAGAAGCCCTCAGTGTATTGAGCTGAGCAGAGTGTCTTATTGCTGCTGAATGCTACTTTTAGTTTTTAAGTGGAAGAATTTGTTATTTCTTTGCCTAAAAATGACATAGCGGCGGTCTCCGTGTAGCGTACAGCGGTAGCTGTCGTATGTCAGCGTTGCGGTGGAGCGTGCACACTCTCAGTGCTCCCTGCAGCGGGGGGTCACCACTGACCGGCTATATTAGGATCCGTCTCGATAAGAGGGCCAAACCATGACTGTGTCTGCCCTCTAACCAGCTGTACCCTCACAGCAAACCGGGTTACTCACATGATCGAGCAAATCCTTGGATACTTTTCATCAGGCGGATTATGTGCAGTTTTTTGTAACGTTTGTTCCACTCCAGCATTTATTTGTTTACTTTCTCTTTTATCTGGCCTGTTTCTACCTTCTACTATTATCTTTCACATCAATACTTTTTAAAGACTAGACATTTTTTGAAAAGCGAAAAGCAACTACATGATTAAACCTTGAGGGAGCCCAGTGTAACGACAGCATTATTCTGCTGAGAAACAACAGTTTGCTCAAGGCTCTGATGAGGGCAGTCTTCTCTGTGTGCTTCTGGTCTTTCTGTCTCTATTTACAGATACAGCCAAGTGAGGCCAAGCAAACAAACAAACAAACCAACAGTAGGAGAAAAAAATAATCCTCACATCCTTGCGTTGTGCTTTATAGTTCGCAGCAACAAAATGAAATGCGTTTTAACTTTCGGTCATGTAAACATCTACAGTATATTTTATTTTTGTCGCTCTGTCATTGTGGCTTGTCGCCATACTGCGAAAAGGGAGAATGTCATTATTTTTAAAGGCTGCAGAAAGTCTGTTTTCCTGGCCCCAAAGGCCATTTGTCTCAGACTTGGTCTCAGTCACAAACATTTCCTCTCCCTTACTATTGAACAGTTACTTTTCTCCCAACATAAAGAGCTTATAAACATTAGACACTGGCGTGATTCCTTAACATGCCTCCTCCTACCGTATTTTTATTATCATTATTTCTTACCTGCATGTGCAAAGTTTCTGTGCATCTTCTTCATAAACAAGAGGGAGGAAGTTTCCCTGGAAATCTTCAAGGCAAGTTTAACCTACAAACATGAACTCTGACATCTTATGCTAATCATGGCCCAGCATACACTTTACTGATGCGTGGTAAACACAAACACTCAGAAAGGACTTTTCAGTTCAGAAGAAGATAACTTGTGTTGAGCAGTTAAGGTCTGGTTGTGAAAAATATTTTTAAATTCACAGATTCAATTGTTTTTATATATCGAAGGTGAAAGAAAACACTCATTTTCAGGATTCTTAACAGGGTCATTGAACTTCTCAAACAAAACTTAGGCCATAATTAGAATTGATTATATTATATAGAATAAAATTAGGTGACTGTATAGTTACTGACTCAACGACATGGATTTTCTCTCTTTAATTAAGTCTTTTCCCAGAGATACGAGAATGTAGAAAATTTAGCACTACTAATGAATGTTGATTAGTGACCTTTATCAGTTCTTCAGAAATGCTGATTGTTCATCACAGAGTCAATATGGCTGCAGACTGTGTGTCCCACATGATGTAAATGTTAATAGAAGTGCTGCTGCTACAGTCCAGGAGGTAAAGAGGAGTGTGGCCTGTGGGGCTGTGGTCGATAGCTCTGATGGGATTTTACTCCACCTCAGTGTTATTCGTAACCATACTTAATAGATCAAATTTTTACCTTGTTTAGTGGTCAGAGGGTCCGTTTGGTGTGCTATGGAGCAATGAAAAGGTAGAGAAACAAGGGAGAGTCTGTGCCGTAAGTATGGTGTATGTGTGACAGCAGTCGTTTTTCCCCACATCGCTTCTTTAATAACAAGAACAAGTTGTCATAATTAAATATACATTGGAGTTCTCATCTTGTTGTCCAGTTTCCACACAGATTTCCACTTCATAGCTGTAAAAATACAGTTACAAAAAAAATACAGTTCATTTATTTTTGAGTCAACATGGACAGCATCATAGCAACTTATCACTCTGTTTAAGGGCTGGATGTGTTTGTATATAATAATGTGATGATGCAAACAACATGGTTTTACCCACTGGAGTCTTCTGGCTGTTTGTTAGCATGCTGCTACTGTTAAAACTTTGGATTTGCATTAGTTCCTGAATTACGTACAGGTTCTGTGTGAAGATAACCCACTTGAGTAAAAATAAAACTAATAGGAGGCTGGAGCACCTTACAAAGTTACAATCTACTTTGAAAATCACGAGTAAGCTTACATGACTACCAGTGCAAACATACACACTCAATTTGAGTAACGTAGACTGCACTTCCTTAGTGTCACTTTAGCTTAACTGGAAGAGAGAGAGATTATTACAGCCACAATAACTCTCTAAATGAGCAGGGTATACGTGTATCATTGTGCAGCAGTGCGTAAAAAATTACAAATGTATCTTCAAACAGTGTCGCCGCCCGCCCGATCGTCGGCCCTCTGTGAGTCGGTTTACTACCTCGGCCAAGCTTTCCTCCGGGGGGAGCGCTGCAGGGGCACTTCACGGTCACAGGGTACACACTTTACCGTGAGCTCAGCGAGTCGAGTGCATTCATACACACACATGCATACACCCACCTGGGTAACTGATGTCACTTTCCATATTAGCATGAGCACATATGAGCTGGTAATTAAGTGGCTGAGCTCTGGTTTAGTGATGAGGACACACAGGTGCACCACAACGTTTGTAGATGAGCCTCCTGAGCTCAGCAGGGTCGCACCTCCCACGACTCTTCCTGTCTCGCTCGGTTCACTTCATTTTCATCGACATTCATCTTAGTTGAACCCTACCAGTTTTCAGGGGCAAGTTTTCTAGTCGTAAGGACCACTGCTCAACCTGTGAGAACAGCTGTGTGATATCTGCTAACAGCCCTGATGATGTGGCAGTGATGTCATCGGGGTTAATTGCTTATTGCTAATTTAGAACTGAAAGTCTTTGTTACAGACTGGTGCTATAGGGTCTGACAGAAATAAACATTAACCAGGTAGGATGGGTTTAACTGCTCGGTGGCCGTTGTCATGGTAACAGTAATACGTATGTGATTAATGCAGCATGGTTTAGGCTTGCAAAACCACTTGCTTTAGTTTAGGAAAGCATCATGGTTTGTGTTAAAGTCAGTGTGTTAGTTACATGAGTGAGGTTAGCTGGGGATAACAGAGCGGGTGTTTCTGGAACAAACGTGCAGAGTGATGGGCTTTTGTTTTCAGAAGAGCTATCAGACAATGTGCTTTCGGTCCCATTGGGACATTTTTTGGACTATTGTGGTTTCGTAATAATGAGCAATCAGAACAATAGCATGACTCACTGAAGCAACCTTTAAAACAGTCTTCACCATATAGTGTCTGAGAACGAGTAGGCTTACTCATAAAGACTTTGTATAACGATGAGAAATTAATGAAATGTTACATTTGTATGCAAGAGCACAGAGAGATTTCAGAACCTCAGCACCTGGCTGTAATATTTACACATATGAGTTATAGTACAACAGCACACATACATGACAGGTGTCTGTTGGATGAAAATGTGAAACGTAACTATGTGCAGACGCCATATTTGTGGAGGGTTTAAAGTGAACGTGAAAGCAGCTCACCTTGACTTTGTTCAAATCTTGTTTCCACCTTTTATTTCATTCCTGTGGCGCTGCCCATCTCTCTGTGACACAGACACTTTCATGATGATTGTTCTGCAAATAGAAAATGCCACAGCGAAAGCAGACAGCGTAAACAGGGGTGAAACATCCATCATATTTGCCTGTCACTGCTCCCAGAGCTGTTTCACACAAATGTAGGCTTAATGCCTCCAGTGTTACTATGGTAACTGATGAAAGCTGGTGATTACACTGTCTAAACAGGAGATAATTCTGTGACGGTGAGGAATCTGGTCACTGGGAAATTACAAAGCACACGCTTCAGATGAACTGGCCCATTACCCATCCTGCAGATAAAAAATACATACTGCATAATGTATATGTCATATTATGAGAAAGTAATTTGTTTGCCTTTTCCCAAGAGAATTTTCCCATGCATGCTTTCACAAATGCATGTTTCCAATGTTGCCCCCAGACCCCTTCAAGCAGCTCGTTGCAGTCCTGTGTTTCATTAGTGGTGACAGATTTATAACACAGCTTCTACCAAATTTCAAGATAGCCTTAGTTTGCTGCATCGTAAAAACTTGCACCATGAGCTCAGTTTCCTGCCTAAAGACTTCCTTATTGTCCAACCAAATTTCTGAACATGTACTGCACTTTGAATTTCAGAGGCGGCTCATTTTAGACGTCCATCCTTCTGGCCCAGATCCTGGCAGCTCTGCGTCGAGACATTCGTGGTTTCGTGTTCTTAAAACTGCTTACAGAGCAGATTAGAGGCCCTCTCAGGGTGACGGCAGTGTATTCCATATCGCTTATACTGTTTTGATTGAAGTCTAATTTATTTCTTATGGGTGCAAGTGCAGCACTTCATTAAGAGGGCCTCCTGGAAAAATGCATCTTTTGTTCAAAATTAGCAATGAAGGGTTTTGTTTTCAGAATGTTTTTGGACATTTACTGCTAAATAAAACATATGCTGTCATAAGTTTTTAGGTCCTGTTTAAGCACCTACATTTCTTTAGATAGTATGATTTTGGATTTGATTACGATCTTAAACATTTTGACTCATAACGTCTACTTGTAGATATTTTACTGTTGAACTATTTCTCTGCAGTGCTCTGCCATCCCTGCACCTACAGCCACAGGCCGGTTCAGTGCCACACAAAAGACTATTTGTTAACTGAGTGACTCTTGGCACACTCTGGTGAAAAGCATTAGAAGAGATTAAAAGGATAATTAGGTAAATATTTACATACATACATACATTTAGCCACTTCAGCTCTATTGACAGGCCACGGCGCACTGCTGCAGCTGTTGGCAGAGGATTTTGGAAATATGACGACGGATGAATACATTGGGAAGAACTTATTCTTTCCTGTGGTGTGTTTGGTGTCCCTGATTGTTTTAGTTTCTGAGTTTGCACTTGTACCTTCACACTATGACACTGTTAGCTAACGAGGCAGAAGGTTAGGCAGTGTGTTAAAGTGGGAATATGGAACAACTATTCTCACTGTGATGAGTCCAAAAATCCCTTCATTAGCAATAAGACGCACTCTCGCTCGCTGCACAATCAAAGATTTTGCTGCGACAGCCTCATGTGGTCTGGTGAGACCAGTAGCTCACGGTGCCTAATTTTGACAAACTTAAGACAGATGTAGCTGTGGTGAGTCAACAGTGAGCTGAACACAAGCACATGTTTGGAACATTTATACACGTTGTACTTGTTCTTATCTTTGTGCTTTGGTGTGATTTCGATATGTGATGTAAAACCTGAGACATAAAATGTCTGAAAAGTCGCCGGCTCACCTTGCAACTTTATTATAAGAAAATACCCAAGATGTACGTTTTCTGTTTGCTGCTGTCGAGTGAAGAGCTGCATCTCCAAACTCCTTGCACTTCATCACCAAAGACTGTTTGTCTTTCCACTTAACCACTCAGCATGTTGCTGTTTGAGAAATGAAATGTGAAACTTTATATTTCACTTTTGTGTGTTACATTTTTCTCCATTTCTGTGAATGTTTGTCTTGGATCTGAAGCACTTGCTGCATGGAAACTTTGCACATTTTTCTTTCTATTTTATTCAAGCTTGCAGATGAGGACATTATTCTTTTTAGCAACGTTGGTGAAAAGCTGCTACGTGTAAGAACTGACTGCGCTATAGAAGTCAAACTCCAAACAAACTGGGTGCAACACCAGTTTAACTCCTAGTTTAATTTTGGTTTTCATGCACTGCCTACCTGTCCTTAAACTGTCTAACATGACAGGCAAACAGTTAGATGTGCCCTTGTGGCAGCACTACTTCATCTTGCTCTCATGTTGTACTGAGGACAGGCTGGACATTACAGTGCCTCACTATCACCTCTTGGGGTACGAAGTGGTATGACAAGACAGGACAGTGGCAGGGCTGTGGCTAGCTGGTTAGCATGCTGACTCCAAGGACAGGCCTATTTCTGCAAGAGAAAACAGTCTCCAACATGACGACATGTTCTGGTGATAAATTTTGTTCCTCTTTCAGTAACTCAAACTGAAACTCTTGAGTATAGCTCATTCAGAAGTTTATAAAACGATGCTTTTCATTTTAAAATCCAAGTAGATTTGATCTGCTGTGGCTCACAGAGAAACAAAGTTTAAAGGCATCTAAACTTCATCTATACTAACTCTAAAGGCATCTCTACATGGATGATACTTGCACTTGTAAAAGGTACATTTTCTGTACCTTAAACTGGTTTCAGCCGAGTGCTTCCTCAAACTTACCAATGATGAATAAAATCTCACTATATGTAAGTACACTGCGCAAAATAGTATTGAAGCAAACTACAGGCTTCCTTTTATTAAATTCATCACATTTCAAATACACCCCGCACACCCCTTTTCTGACTCAGAGAAATGTTTGTCTTTCCTCGTTTTGGACAGAGTGAAGGGCGTCATTGTTTGTTTTCTTCCTCCATAATTATCTGAGGGTGACATCAGACTGGACAGTTGCATGCCTGACAGGGGTCACGGGATCGGGGCGGCATCTGGAGAAGAGGCTGCGAGCAGTCCATTAACGCAGAGGCTGCGGCTGCCAGAAACGCTTGCACGGAACCCACAGATGAAAGCCAAGCCAGTAATGACAAACAAATTAGGCCGGGCTACACGGAGATGGAACCTGCAGATGTGTTCACTGTCCGCTTCCAGAAATAAAAGCCGCTGTGGCGTCCAGATTGAATTTCATTACTCATTTGCACAGCAGCGCCAGGGCTCCCTTTTCATTGGGGCAGGCCAGGCCGTCGGACAAAAGATCCACTTTATGAGCTCTGTGCTGTACATGGAGAGCAGATGCTAGGCAAGACGAGTTTTACACACCTCAATGACTCCTTAAGCCCTCTATCAGTGAGCAAACTGCTCAGATTTCCACCATTCTGCTCTAGCCTGCACTTCACCCCTCCATAATAAACCTGATGGTGTGAAACAGGTGCTCGAATCATCCTCACAACTGCACACCAAGCAGGGCAGTTAGCCTGATGTCTGTCTACCTTAATGCATAAAGGATACTACATATTTTCCATATTGTCAACTAATCCCATGAAAAAGAACCCAAAACTAACCAGCCAGTAGTCATCTCAGTGCTGTCTGTGGCTCTCAGACCTAATTTTTGACTAATAAAGTCCAAAGGCAGCAGCTGTGTGAACGTGTAGCCAATCACAGTCCACTCAGATAACCTGCTGTGTCTGAACTTGGCTCGACTGACATTTCTTTTATCTGGTAGGACTCATTCAAAGCTTGATGTTCAGTGGGTTGACTTTTTTCACGGCCCTGAATGTGCGTGTAATCTTTCAGTCTTAAAAAAGTGTCAGCAGTAGGTGCAGAAAGAGCAGTTCAGAGTTCATATCACTTATTTCATTCATTTTTGAAACAAAAGTTCCTGCATGTTAATGTGAAACCATTAAGCCATGTCCCTGTGCTGTTTACATGAGAAGTTACTAAGCATTAAATAATTTAGCAATACGTATGTTAAACCAGGTAGAAATCGTCCCCAAAAAGCTGCTGCAGAGAGAAACCGTTATTTAATTAGTATTAAATAACGATGAAACTAAATGGGAGAAGAAACAAAAGAATACTGATCCACAGATAATAATTACACAGTTTGTTGTTAGTGTTGCTCTTTTCTTGAGATTTGTTGACAGTATCTTTACATGTCCTTATGGAGTTGTTTAATTACCATATTTGTGCTTAATTAATAGGCTTTTCCCCAACTTCTTCATTCATACACATACTTTGAAAAAGTTTGTCAGGTCTAATTAAGCAAATCAAACTTCAAAATGCTTTCGGGGAGTAGAAAATGTTCCCGTTAGTCACATTATCGTTGTTCCATTACAGTCCACAGACAATGTGGTTACTGAGAGTAGAGAATAGCAACAGCTTTTCACATGGGCAGACAGTGAGTCACGACAAGGGCAGTCGGAAAGAGGGGCACTTTGGAGATGACACTTAGAGGTAACATATCACAAGGTTTTTCTCTGCTGATACCTTATGAGAAAAATGAAAGTGCAGAGAATGAAGCAGCATGTCGCGGTCCGCCGAAACCTGGAGCTGACGACAGGAGACGTCTGGAAAAATTAATGAGGTCAGCCATTTTGATCGGTCAACAATATTATTTCACAGTGGGTGGGCCGGGCTGTTGTCTGCCGGGGGACAGGAACACATGACATTTGCCTAATTAACTTGTGACGAATCGGAAACTTACCTTCGCTGTAAGGACCTGCTGAAGACCCTGGCCACTTGAGCTGGTACTAAAGTCATCATTAGAAGAAAAGCCGTTGGCCAATTTCTCCCCCAGTCTGTCATATTATAATTCCATTTTTATCTCTACTCTGTTCTTTTAGCAGAGGATCTTGTGGCAGAACATCTGGCAAAGATCAGGATGAGGCCAACTGAAGATTATCAGTTTGCTGTGCGTTTTCCCACTGACAGTGTCAGAGATCTGAGACCAAAGATGGATATGAAGGCTGTGTGAAAATCAGGTAAAACACAGTGTGTTTTTAGAGTCTGAATTTAAATTGTCATGTTATTCATTAAGTTTAATCTAAACCCAACTGAATCCTCTCAGTCTTAACAGTGACACAATCACATGGATGGACAGAACTACTCTAAATTTAAAAAACAGTTTTTTTTTTTCCTGTTGTAATGATCTAAAACTCTGGTCATCAAGGACACACGGATTCATTCAACTTCTCATTTAGGAAAATTGACCAAATGGTACAAAAGTTGCCCAAATGATCAGAAACTGTCCCAAACCATTTTTAACTGCCTAATCAAATAAAAAGTAGTCAGAAACGTCCAATCTGACACCACTGGACTCTGCTCCCCAACACAAGTGACAAGCTTATCTCACTGTAGCAAAGTACCTTCAGCCATCATTTTTCCATCTACTCAAATTGCTCTCTCACATTACTTCCCGGTGATTTGGCTTGATGTCATGATTACCAGCATGACTCTCTGCTTTTCTACAAGTTTGATTCCAAAAAAAGGTGGTGACATTTTGTACGTTTGATCCGGTCTGTGCCAGATCCTGTTCCATTCTGTACACTTTGTGTCAGTAAAGAGAAAAGCAATCAGCCACTTTACAACCAATAACTAATTAAAAGTTAGAGTCCAAGACATGGCCTGTTAAACTTGATACACAGTTAATTTAAAATGCAAAGAAATCATTGAAGTCTAGTTTGGATATTGTGTGAGGCTTCAACACACACAGCTATTCTTGTACTTCATGGGGTAACCCTCACTTTGTATTTAATACTCAATCAATCTTGCTCTTTAACAGTCCTGGGTGTTTTCACAGCCTGTGACAATGCATCCTCCATCCGTTATTGATTTGCTCGTTGAGAGAACAGATCTTCCTCCTCCTCCTCTACGCATTATGTGCCTCTGCCTGGCCCCTGCTTATCTGACAGGCCCCAGCATCATAAAGCTGATTGGAGTGGCAGACCTGCGCTCCTCAGCACTAGTGATGGTCCTTTAGTGGCCATAAATGACAAGCTGACTGACAGCCTGGGATTTAACCCTAATTACACCTGGCTAACCAGAGCCAAAACATAGCATTTATAAGGAAAGCCATTCAGCCAGCAGAGCCTGTGAGTTTCACACAATCTCTGGAAGCTTCTCTTCGATTTCTCCTTTGTTTTATTTCCTGTCTCCGGGGTTTGACAAGCATCATGAAGGAAAAAAAAAAAGACAAGCTAAAACAACAACTTTATGTTTACCAATCGAAATTCAATAAGTGGGTTTATGGGGGCAGAACAAGCACAAAACCCTGTGGATCCTGTGTGACAGCTCAGGGAACAGATATTGAGCTGAGCCTGGTGTTGGAGCTGTCGTTCTACTCGAGATACTGATGACCACATCCAAATCCTCCCCCCAGTTATCATATATAGATGTAAAATCATATGAGTGGAGCCTAATCCGTCATAGGCTTCTGCTGCTACAGGAGCCGGACTACTGCGGGGATAATGGTGGGCCAGAGTTGTAATTCTCTGCCTCTTTCCCCGTGTTGAGGACCTCCTCTCTCTTCCCTTTTAACTCTATCACAAACGCATCTCTCGGGTTCTGTTGGCCTTTTTCTCTATACAATCACTCTCTTTCCTCTCTTTTTTTTTGCCACCCCACACCTACTCACCTCCCTGCTGGTCTGTGCTCCCTCTCTTTCTCTCATCTCTGGCAATCCCTGTGGGGAGATCGTAGCCTGGCAAGGCCCGGCTGCTTTATTGAACAGCGTCTCCTCATCTTTCTTTTTATCGAACGGCCCAGCCGTCAGCAAGCCTGCCAGCCCGTTCCTACTGCACCCCATTTGTCTTCATGTTTGGGCAGCTATTCTCTGCTAGTTTCTGAACGCATGTCAGCCCACCGTGAGCTGTTACAAACCGGCGCATATACACTGTGCATGTCCAGGCGCTTGCAAGAGCACACATATACACACACACACACACACACACGCACGCACTTGTACTGTACCATATGTCATATTGTACAGAGTCTGCACTTTGGGAGAGGGAGGATCCTGGCGATGCACATGCATTATGGTTGTTAGGGACTGAGAAAGTAATTTGACCCTAACCACATATATTCCAAGCTCAACTTGGAAGCCCTCACATGCCTGTAATGTCTCAACATGATGACTGCACAGATGTACCGTTAAGGGCATGTTTCTGCTGATGTGTCACATGACTTCAGAGCATTCACCACAAAATGAAGCCCATGCAGAGTTCAGCCTAGTCTTTGTACGTTTCTGCAAACAACGGCTGCATTAAGTTTGTATGTTGTATGTATGTGTATCACCTCTTCTGACAGAGAGCCTTTCTAACATGTGGTAAAAGATGAAGTTTACACACCTAAAATACTGACCAGATCATAAGCACAGTATCGTCAAAAGACGAGGTAAAGTGTGGTAAAGACCTTGTGTCACTGATAACACCAAGTATGCAGTCCACACTGCTACAGATGTACACACACTCCCACAGAAAGACTTCTCTTAAATCCCCTGAAAAGTTATGAATGACGCTCTAACGGCAAAGTAAATCGTCCGAGGAGAAAAATCAATTTAGAAAATTGCTTGAATTCTTGCAGGCCTGTTTCATTGTCATTAAGAGATCTCAGAGAAGGGAGGGGATGAGATGAATGTCTCCTTGTGCTTAGGGAGCAAGTGCATAGCTTAGATAGTGGCCTCTGAGGGCTTATTAGTTTTGTGTCTGATCCACCAATCTCTATTGGCTCTTTTCTCTGCCTTTTAAAGTTACTGACCAACAGTGAGAGAACAGGAGAATGTGAATAATCGATTCACACTCTCAAGAGAAATCCACTCAAACTCTGTCGATTTTCACAATGCTGAGGACTTGTGTGGTTTTCCACAGAAAAAAACAGCCTCTTGTAACAAGAATGTGACTGTCAAAATGTGCGATATTACTCTTAACAACTTCAAATAACAAATCTTTGGTATTCAATGATGGCACATGAATGAGGCGTGCTGTGATGTGAACAGATGTTGCTCAGCTAAGATGTGCACGATCCATGAATTCCGCTCCCAGTCACTCTCCTTTTCTCTTGGTTTCCTCCAGGCTTTTGTTGCCCAACAACAGCTTAAATTAGATCACTGTCCACTGTTTTGCTCTGATGATTAGCTCATAAGCTACTGCAGGCGCCTGTGATCACTGAGGCATGAGTGGAACAAGATACAGAGAGAGAGAGAGAGAGAGAGAGAGAGAGAGAGAGAGAGTGACTAGTTGTCATGCACAAGTCCTCCAATAGCCATCTGTTCCTGCATGTTGAATCACTCTGTGTTAGAGCCCACAACATATCCCACGGGCACCACACGTTTCAGCCCCAAAGCAAACGGAAACTGTGTTATTTGGGCCATGTAAGACAGGAGTCTACCTGCATGGCCACACTCATGAATTCATGAAGAAAGACCAATCCTGTTGCTGTAGCAGGGCTCACATAGTCGGAACTGATCGGGAAGATCAGAAAGGCTTTTGACCCCGGTTGTCAGTAGTTGTAAATGTATTTATACACATGGTTGAAGAGGAAGGTGCAAGATAAGATTTTCTTGATCAGCAGGGATATTTGCAGGGATATTTTATTGTATCGTAAGGACTGTGACTCACAAAGCCAACAGTGAGCTGTTGGCCGATGTCTGCACTATTGTCTAACATCTGGGACCCAAGTTTTTATGGTCCTACACTGTTAGCACTAATCAGCCCCTGTTGGAGGCTGATTGAGCAAGCAAACATTCCTCTTCGATCATTCCAATGCACAATGACATCTGAAATGAAGCAACTGATACTGAATGAATGGTGTGAAAGGAAAATGCTGCTGTGTTAGTCTTTACAATCCGCTCAAGAATCAGTGGAGTGACGCGACCTAAGAGTTGGCATTTGTTGTCACTACTTCTGTGATGTTAGTTTGGTGTGTCTGGGGCTTAAAAGCAACATTTAAAATGATCAAAATGCGTTTCTTTCCTCACCAAACTCTGGTAGAATAAATACTGAATGCCTCGTAGAGTAAGATTTTAATGTTTGCCCTACAGACAGCAGTCCAACACTGCATCTGTGAGTGAAAACATGCAGGTTTGATCAAAGGTGAGGCTGTATCAAAATCTACAAATGTAAGATTCACAGATGGGGCAGCCTCACACACTTCCTGGCCTTACATCAAAAACAGCAGCATCATACTGTATTTGCCAAACTGTCAAGTGTGAGTGACTTCCAGATTGCATTGACCACAGGAAAGCAGCGATCTTCGGGAAGAGACACCAGCCGAGGTATTTGGAGCTCACAGTCCTTCAGGAGGACATGTTGTGGTAGCCAGCGGTGTGTTCCATCAGCAGTGAGTGTGAACGTGCCTCCTGATGCACGACAGCAGTGGGAATACGGACGTGCTTAAGGGGTGTTTGGCTTCATACATGTTAATATGAGCACACACTGACTGAACACTTCTGCTGTGGGCTGTCATGAATATTGATCTGTGTGAATACGGAGGTGTAATACTGCATGTGTGTGTCTGTGTGTGTGTGCATGCGCATGTGTGGGCGTAAAGGATGTTTAAATGACTATGAGCTGTGTACATGATGTTTTTGTGTGAGGTCCACTGTGGATGTTTGCTGCTGCGTTGGCCCCATTTCTTGGTAGTGATCATTAAAATTTCATCTTGAGCAATTACTTGAGGTTACTTCTACTTTCCAAAAAAAGTTGCTTCTGTTATCAAGAAGAGAAAATTAAATAGAATGTTTTCAGCAGGGGGAATAAAACCTGTTGGTTCTGATTGTGTCATCTTGTAATTAAGCATCACTCCATTACTGTTTGCTTTTGTTTAATAATTTTGAAATGTCCTTGCTTTCCATACCACCTTGATTTTATCTGCCACAAGCAGCAGTTCTACAGACAAAAGCGCTTATTTGTACCCGTTCAAAGTTTGCCAGCATTCTAAAACCTTTACTCTCAACTGTGGAGTAAATAAATATTGTCAAAACCCAGCAATATGTAAATTACATCTGCTTTTGTCAGGAATCCAACTTTCCAAGCTCAGCGAAGTGTAAAAACTTCTTGGCAACATTTTCACTGTTTCTCTGTTCAGGTTTTTAAAATGTGCATTAAAACAAGTGGATGGAAGGTCTCCTACAGTCTCAGGAAGACTTTGTTTTACAATCACAGGAAGCCCATAAACCCCGATGAGGTGCACAGCATTTGTCCTGGGTGTGACCACTCCATGCTGCCGACTTTAGACATGGTCAGATGACACAAAGTACAAACTAGCTTGTTTCAACACTGTGACTTTGTCAGAGGCAATGTCACCTCAGCCCAATACACAATACGCCCAAAACTTTATGGCAGCATAAGGTCGCTGTACATAATGATCAAAATAAATGTCTAAGTTACACAGGAGTGTGTCGATTCTGATTCACAACGAGAGTAACATGCTTATATATAATGGGGTACCAACCCGTGTGGGTGTGTGAGCCCTGTACAGAAGCAGCACAATGATAGTGATCAATAACAGTCATGCTAGCACGGTGACCTGCACACCCTCACAGACCACTCAGAAATACATCAGCCTACCTACTAACAACTCCCCAGCTTGTTATTCCCTCCCCCGGGCCTCCATGCAGTAAGGAGGGCTAAGGGCAACCATAGACTCATATATATCTGCTGTGGGAGGTGGAGTTTGAAGGTGACAGACAAAGTCTACAACTCACCAAAGTGGTTCAAGGTTGCAGTTCACCCCGGAGGCTTCTCACTGAAGGGAGGGAAAAGGACAGAATGACAGCTGTGAAATGAATCGACCCACACCTGAAGTGCCACGACAAAGAGGCGAAGAACTGTGAGCTGGATGCTTTTGTTGACCAAATTTGAGGATAATCACACATTTTGTGACATCCCTTTTATGTTTGACAGCATATGTATTGATTGGTCAATTTGCTAAGGTGCAAATAGATTTAATTTGTTTCTGAAAATCAGATACTCAGGGTTGTTATTTTCTTACTTATTGTCCAACTTGTCTCTTGCAAATAACTGCCTCACCACCACTGTGTGTGTGTGTGTGTGAGTGTGTGTGTGTGTTCCTCAAAGCGATTTGTTAGCAGTGAACAATTCACTCATTTTGATTCATCCATTTGTCTTTTCAGTGAACCTGGAGGAAAGTTTTGCTCTGGTGACTCATGAATCTCCCAAATGAAGGGGTGAACGAGCCATTAGGAGAGCCGAGCGCTGCTACAGACCACCACGTGGCCAGTTTGCAATTGTTCACCAAGTTGCAAGTGCAGCCATTCCTCATGGCCTGGACAGTGAATGTCCAGCCTCTGTGACCTGTGCACAGGACAGCAGAGTGGAGGGGACAAAGGATGCAAAGGATGCAAGGTGAAGCTCTGCAACAGCAAGGTGGCAATAAATAAATAAATAAATAAATAAAGTGTGTGTGTATATATGCACACACTTTATTTTATATATATATATATACAGTATTTATAAATCAACTTGTAAAATATTGCCAAAACTCAAAGGAGACCAGAGTAACAGCCAGCTGCAGCTCACTACAGGCTTTGCTGTAGTTATCAGTAGCCACTGTTAGCTCGGTTAGCTGTGGAGCTAAAACTGTCTTTTGGGGAGGAGGTCAGGGTGGATCCTGTGGGTCAACAAAGTTTGTGACTTGGACACGGCAGAAAACCGATTTTTGCCAAAGAATCTGCTCTTGTTTGTCCAGCATTGTTCCCTGCACTAAAACCAGAATGAGCTCTAGCTGTTTGTTGAGAAATATGAAAAGACAAAGGAGAGATTTCTGTCTCGATATATACACACTTACACACATGCACACACACCAACAAAGCCATTCCACATTAAATACATAACTATGTCCCAACAATAACTCATTCAGTTACAACAGATCAGTGGATGGATGTGCTCCACTGGCCATGCTTTAAGACGTTGACATCGGAATACATTATTTTGATTTGAATTATTCTCTAATGTCTCAGGCTTTGCGGGAGGCATTACTGGCTTTACATCATTAGCAAACCCAAACAAATAAACTCCCGTAATCATATGCCCTCAGGGGACGCTCAGCTTCACAAATGTCTCAGTTTATCTCTGATGTTTAATGTTTCTGTGAATAAATGTCTTCAGCAGTAGCAAATGCTACATTAACATCAGTATTATTTCTCTCTGGGTACAGAGTTAAGAGAAATTATTGCTAGACAATGAATGACGGTGATAATAGGAACCTGAATGTTTGTTTGGGATCTTTAGTGCAGTGGTTCTCAAAGTCAGGTTTGTGGACCCCCTGAGGTCCTTGCAAAAAAAAGAAAAAAGAAAAATGAATAATTTATTTTCACTATAATTCAAGCCATAATGACAGAATGTATTTTATTTTGGTCATACATTCTGCATACAACAAAATGTTCATCAGCTGGAGGTCTGTGGTTAAATTTGTGCCAGTTTCAGGCTTCCTGATGTGATGAAGATTGAGAACTGCTGTTTTAGTGTTTTGGCAGGCTCTAACATCCAAAGTATTCAAGTGAAAGTCCTTTTATGCTTAAGGCTGTTATAATTATTGGTTCATGTTGCATTTCCACATCTGTTGTTTATTTCATAGCCCTACAATAAGAGGATGGCAGACAGTAGATTATATTTATCCACCCAGTCTTAAACAAACTGCGTTTTCCCAGTGGATTTCAGTGGGTATAACAAAAAGACATTTTGACCTCAAAGAAAAACCGATCCTGTCCACACCAGAGCAGGTGCTCAACATGGAAGCTGCTATGTTTAGTTATAACCGAGGACATTTTCTGCATATCATATCTTTATCTCTTTGTTTTTACTTTCTACACGTACATCAATCTAAGATCGTGTCTGTTTTTAAAACACGTGGGCACAACTTGACCTTCAAAATGTAAGCTCTTTTAAATTATTTTAAAGGAGAGTCCAGTACACACATCTGTGTGTCTGTGTGTGCAAACACAACAAGAACAATACAGTGAAGAGCGAGTCAGACCCTGCCACGACCGGCGCTGACCATGTATCAGGCGTCAGCTCTCTCGAAGTGTGGCGTGCTTTATTTACAAGATGCCATGTTAGCGGGAGATAAACAGACTTACTGCAGGGGAGGGGTGGGAGGTGGCTGTTCAAGGGTACTGGCGTGTCTCCTTGCATCACAATAAAGGCACATGCATTTCAAATACAATAACACACTGTGGCGGCCGTAATTCTTCCAGACGTGGTAGGTTCTCGTGCTGTCACCACTCGACGAACCCCAGCAGGCAAAGTCACGTGGTTAGTCAGCGACACTGAGGCAGACTTGTGCTGTAAAGCCGAGGGGATCGGGTCCCAGCGAAGACGCAGAGGTGACGCTCTCATAACAGCCAACAACCATGGTGGTCCATGGGACAGAAGTGTCACACAAGAGGACAAGAGACGGACTGTCCCTGTTCTCATGTGGTATGTACGTCTGTCACCCTGTTCTTTATTTTTATTATTAAAAAATTTAAAGGAACGAGAAAATACAGTTATTACTCATTTCCTGTCTTTGTATGTCTCCCCTTTACACTCATCTCAGTTCATTTGACATTCAAATTAATTGCCGTCTTACTGAGATAGCAGACAGCTGGTAGCTGTTTTTATCTCAAGAGTACCCAAGAAAAAAAACATATCAAAGCAGAAAATCACACTGATAATTTTTGGCATATTAAACCAACCAGATACCAATCATGTTAAAGGCACATCACTGCTTAATGCACTGCAAGTTTTGGGGATTATTTATTAACTTTTTAAATATACACTATTTGCAGTTTTAATAGCTGTTTTATTTTAGAGTGGCATGCTTTGGGATTGACTGAACTTGTGATTAACTTGTGATCAACATGTGATTAAAAATCATGCCCAATATGCATTTTGTTCTGGTGAGAAATCTTGGAAGTGGATTTTTTCATCCACATGTCACTTTGTCCAGTGAGGCAGGAAGTTACTTTTGTACACCTGTAACTAATCACCTGAGCACCTGAATCAAATCCTGTGTCATGTCTGGCTTTACAACACTCTCTCAATATCATCATGTCATCACTTTGGTGCTGTGAGGAGTAGCCACAACTATCGCCACAGCCATGGCACCAGCTGGAGCACTCGCCGTGGTAATGGCCACAGCAACGACGGCATATCCATATCAGTAACCATAGCTGAAGGCACAATCATCAGGGCCAACCGATTGTCTCGAAAGCCACAGAATAACAGGCAAATTGTTCACATCTTTGCTACCCTGACATCATGAGTTGCATCTTTCACTGTTTGCTGGTATGGACATAATGTCGTGTTCTTGGTCACAGTATGGTAGCTGTTAGCATCTAATTGTCCAAAATGGCCAAATGAAGCAGGGAAGTTATCATATATTTAGTCAGATTTTGTGCAGAGCCAGTTGTCTTCTGGATTTACATGATGGTGATGATAGTGTTAGATGTGGTTGCCAGGCAATTTTAGATGCAAGCCTCAATTGTGTGTCTATTGAAAACAGTGGAAATCCATTATGATCCCAAGTGTTGTTGAGCTCTCATCTCTGAAGTCAGTGTGCTTTAACTGTCTGACTTAAACATGAAGAGCTGTGTTCATCTACAGTGCATACAGTATATATAAATGTGACTTTGATCAAATATATCATTGTGATTTAAGGAAGGATACTCCTGCAAAGACACAAACATGTAAAGTGGAAAATGAAAGAGTCATTGAATAAAGATGAGATGCTTGAAATGTGATGCACAATATCTACTTCAAATGATGCACACACACACACACACACACACACACACACACTACACTGTCATGTCATTTGACAGCAGTGGCCATAAATGCTTGATGATAAGCAGGAGTGAGAGCATGAGGATTAGCTTTTTATCGGAGGTGTTGCCAACTCTGACAAGACAGACTGGGGCAGCGAGAAGGTAACAGCAGGACTGCGAGCTGGTAAGTGCAGCGCTGGAGTGCTCCTGTTGGACGCTGGACACTATGGCCTGGTCATGCAAAGGCAGGCTGCACACACAAACCACGTGCACTTGTGTCTGTGACTTAAAACTTGATTGAACGGGCCAACAATCAGGGTACAAGGCAGCGTTTGCCAGGGTGAGGGAGCACAGGTTGTCCAGGGCCCACAGTATTCAAGGGACTTCAGTTCAGCCCTGAATGATCAGTGCCTACTTTACTCTTGTCAGCTTATCTTTTACATTATTGGATAATTTTAAGCCAGTGCTAGTAACCGATAGCAATGATGGTCATCAACATTTGATGAACTGTGACATTCAGTGATGTTCCTGTTGCCGTCAGGATTGCTGTAATAACTGGACATTTTCTGACCTGAAATCGCATGCCATCATCACGTAATAATTTGAGTTTGTCCAGTATTTTGGTTTATGATAAAACACCTGAAAAAGAGCAGGTATTTCCATTTGAGCCTCAGACACACTTTGGTTAAGTGCTAATCAGGAAATGTCAGCATGCTAATATGCTAAAATAAGATGGTGAGCATTTATCTCTACCAAACATGCAAATGTTTATCAGCATGCTGAAGTTAGCATGTAGGTTAGCTCAAAGCAACACTGTGCATGAAGAGGATGAACCAGAGATTTGCCTTCATACTGAATTTGAGAGGTTCTGTTGAGTCTATGGCAGTAGCAGTTACACCTTCAGCCAACTTAGATTGCATGTAAAGCAAAAATGCTGTCTTCCTCACTACAGACTCCATGAACAAAGATAAGACGCCTCTTAAACAGCCACCTAAAGCCAGTAACGATGATATTAAACATAATATGTGTTGGGTGTAGCTTCCTCTTTAAATCCACAATACTCACCTTTTCAGGCCCTTTTGCACTTACTGCATCCCTGCTTATTTTAGCAGAAGAAAGAAAAACAACACATCCTTCTCTCTGAAGTGAAAATGACAGTGACGTAAACGTTCACAGCTCTGTGGATGTCAAACACGGTCTATGAACCTCTGGCATTTATCGACTAATTGTTTCAGCAGCACGGAGGTGCACACGCAGATTCGAGGTTGCTTTGCTGTACTTGTCAAACACATTTTGTGTGTGATATGCCTTCAATTTCAAATCCATCTGGCACTTTGGCGATACAGCTCCATATTAAAAACAAGCCTGACATTTTAATCCATCAGTATCTCAATTCGGACTTTCACCTCGCAGGAACCTCACACCAGGGCCGCATGTCAGCTGTGCTTATGTCATTTACCTGAGACAGGTGCTCAGATAATAGTGCTTAGCCAGCAATCACACAACAAAACATAAATAAATAATATTGGAAAAAAAGAAGCCACATTGCCCGCTTGATTGGTATTTGGAAAGACAACTCAGTTCAGCCAAACCTCCAGAGGCACATACTGTAACCGAAATGTGTTCAGAAACAAGTGGGAGGAGTGTGTGTAATAAAACAAATGTGACATGTTTTATTTTTGTGATTCTGTGTTTTTACACTGCTGTTCGTTCATGTTCGTATCAGAGGAGTTGAACTGTAGAATTCAGTGTGAAGGTTCGATGTGTAAAAGCACCCGTCAGTCAAGCGCTAATGGGAATGAGTGTATGTTAATGTGAGAGGGGCAGTATCTTCTGTCCCCAGGTCAGAGCCGGTGTGTGTCCATGTGCTCCATAACAACTTTTCAAGTCAAAGCAGCCATGTAGCCCGAAGGCAGCAGCCATATCCTGCAGAGATTAGACAAATTAAAGCAGCACTTAAAGTATATGGACCTGATTAGCTCCGGTAATGAAATCAAGCCTGACACCATGGTTCCCCTTTTGCACGTACACACACACACGCACACACACACGCTCACACACTCGCACACACAATCTTTTTTTCCCCTCTGATCTCCCTTGCCTTCGCTCTCCATCGAGCCTGTAAAGCCAGATACCAATTCTCTTTCTCACTCTCTTTTCTCTCTCTCTACTCTTTCATTCTCTCACCCTGAAGCCCAACAGTCACCTCCTTCTCCTCTCTCAACCAACCCCCCCCCCAACTCCGCACCCCCCACCCCACCCAACCTGACCCCCACCCTCCAGTTTCTTCACTCTCCTTTTTTCCCCGCTCTGTCTTCCTCTCATTTCTGGAGTAAGTGTGCTCCCTAGCGTTGTCTCCATCAGTGAGAGACGGAGAGAGCCGAGGAGTGGAGAGGAGAGGCTGCCGTTATGCTTACAGACGCCTACATACATTCAGAATGTGGAGATACGTGATGGGAAGTGGATAAGAAGAGGGGTCTGAGTTGAGTAAGTGTATCTTGTTACACCGCTCACATGCCATATGTACCATTAAATAATTATCATTATTGTTATTTATCACAGTAATCACACTGGCTGGGAAGGACTTTCTCTGCTAACACGAGGACACAGACAGACATGGTGGATGTGGTGAACATTGCAACTGATGATCCTTGTCACTCTGCAAGGTGATACAAGTTAAATCACGCAATCAGCATCCTAAATTCTAATTGCAACAACTACAGCTTTCTGCATGCGAGTCGGAAGGTGTTGTCATGGGGCCAACCGAACGGAGCCACCTGACAGCAACTGAATAAACGCCCAAACAAATATGTATCCCAGATATTTTGGTTTCACAACACTGCTCATCTCTTACTGTGTGGTCACTTTACAAGCCATATGTGAAACAGGAAATAACTACAGTGGCCAGTAACTCTTTCAGTATTCCCATAGGCATGTAGGTGCTCTATTAAGACCGAATTAAGTAGAGCGACTGCACAGAAATATAGCTGGCTCAACAGAAGATGATAGAAGAAATCTAATGGAAATGAATGTCAATATTGTCACTAAGGTAAAATGAGGCTCATGAATAAATACATGAATGCAGTTATATGTCGAAAGTGGCAGCGACGCACAACTTATGCTCAATAATAATCTCAGTGCAGCAATCTGCAATAATGGAAGGAAAACCCATACTGTAAGAGCCACTGCAAGTATATAAACACAGATCAACCACAGCGCTGTACACACATTAAATCACACTTGCCCACAAATGCATTTGCGCAGCCACGTACACATGAACAGGATCAGCTGTGTGAAATGACTGTGTGTCACGTTGCACTCCAACACTTTTCAGATTCACAGCTGCACTTGTGCTGAAAAGCAGTCTGTCGTCAAGCCTTTTTTATTTGACAGCTGTTCCAAAAAGACTGCAGTCCTTTCTATTGCTTTTTTATTATCAACATGCACTTTTTTCAACATGCTCGAACACTTGGAGGACTTAAGGGATGAGGGAAATGGCGTATCAGTTACTCAAGCCCTGTGAAAATGCATGTAATGTTCTCCATAACCCTATTGTTAATGGAAACTGATCCAAGAGCCACCCTGGTGTAGGCCACATATCTCTATAACTTATATGAAGTGACGGCCATTTGGGTGCCAGCCCTCTGCTGGTCCCATCCTTTCTAATTTAATTTTGACCTTTCCATAAATTCACACCTATTTCCCAGCCGCAGATATGGAGGAGAATGATCTTTAGTATTTTAAACCGAAAGGCTGTAATTGAAAGAGGGCCCGGAGCGGAGAAATTATAGGATATTCATTTTTTACACCGATACCCCTGAGAGGCACGGTGATAGAAGTGTGTAAGGACGTCCTGCATGGCTCATTATGAGGAAAAAAAGCGACTCCGGACCGTTCCATGAGCACGGCCCTGACATGCAGAACATCATGTACACAATACAGGGTAATGCACTTTGTTCTCATATAGGAAATTGTGGTCAATAAGAGATGCTGAGATTTAGGAGGGACTGCTCTGTCATCGCCTTTTGCAATTAAGTTAAGCCACACAGGAGGAAGGCTGGCTCTCCTTCCCCATGCCACACAGGAGTAATTTGAGAAAGCCAGCCTTGAGGCTGTCCTTTAACAAGCTCACCCAGATCGCCATATAGTACACCACTCTGGAGGCAGCTGGCTTTAAGTGGCTGCATGTCATTCTGAGGACCAACTGACAAACACACACGGCCCCACTTAGAATGTGAAACTCTGAAACGATATGCATCAAGATGACATTCGTAACGTGGCAACCACAGTATGTGAGCCGTGCTTTCTAGCAGCACTGCTGGCCATGTGCAGAAGGAGTCATTTGGAGAATGCTGCTGTGCCGATGCAAGATAAATGCAGTCTTAAACTGTCTCCACAAAAACTGCCGCTATACTCTCATGGCAGCTGGCTCTGTGCAGGTGTGCGTAACACTGACAGTCAAGCACATGCACGTGATGAATCTGTGTGTCCTACTGTCTGTTTGATCCATTCCTGCAGCATTGTTGCGCCTTGGTTTCTCCTCACCCAAAAGAAAATACCCTTCATCACAATTGTTGGATAAATGCAGCCAGAAAGAGCAGAAAAGACAAATTGCAACGAGAGAAGGAGGGCAGAAAGGGAACTGACTTCTTTTTTGATGTGGAAAGAGGGTGCACTTCAGCCAGAATGAGGGGTCCATTTGATTTGCAATTACCCCACAGATGATCAGCTGCTTTTTGAAGTTGATTGGCTTCGTGGGGTCTGCTGGGGAAGAAAGTTGTAGAGGGGCTGTGACCCCTGCCGACCTCGAGGCGAGCGCCGCGTGACCCAGGAACCCTGGATGCGCCCCATGAGCATCAGTCATGCAATCCATCCTTGTCAGACGTCAGGCAACAGATGTAGCTTCCTGTTGGCTCCATCTTACCCAGGAACCCTTGACCTCACCACCACACGAAGCAGAAGATGCAGAGAAGCCTATAATGTTAAATGGGAAGTCAAAGATACATTGACAGTGACGTACACAAACGGAAACGTGACTACACACAGGCACACATGGACACAGCAAAACTCACACGAGTAAGGAAATTGTCAAGCACACAACCAACAGACTTACAAAGACCTTTTCAAACCTCTTTGTGGAGCAGCTGCGCTAAAGGCAAATCTAATTGACCTGCCCCAGTCAAGCCCTGTAATTCAATAGAAACTTAAGCCCACAGATCACCACTGATGGAGAACTAATGCTGTCCTTCTAGCACAGCAGATGACCAGGGTGTGGATTTAAAAGGCAGATTTGATTACCTCATGTTAGTAATTGGCTGAAGTGTGAAAAAGGAAAGTATGCGAGAGAGACTAAGACACAGGGACAAAAAGCTGGATATTGTGTAGTATAATAACCATCGCTTGGAAAATTTCAGATTTGATACACCATAATGACTAAAAATGCTCTAAGAATTTGGCAACAGTCATTTTAAATGCATTCACTTGTCGCAGCCTGATATCAATTTGTAGTAAATGTTTTTTCCACTTTTTGTTTTGGCTTTAGTCTACCAGCGTCGTGCTAATAAAACACACTGCAACCGAAACTGAATTACATTGAACTGAGAAATGGAGAGAGGCAGATGGGAAGCTGAATGAATTCTTGGTGTCTTTTCAGCCTCAGCTGCCTAATACATGCAGTTTCCCCCTCCAAGAGCCTTAATTTCCCTCGGTCAATATTAATCTTTTACTCGTGACATTTGCAACACCATATTGAGATTAGATTCCTTGAGTTGATTCTGAAGCACTGGGCTGTCATGCTACAGTCTATTTTTAAATATTTTTTACACTGACTTGTTTTAAATTCATGCTTTTGTTGAAGCTATAAATTTCCACCAAAAAGCAACAGAAAACACAACAAAATAACTGCAGATATACCAGATTTTAACTTTGAAAGAAAGAGGTTGGCACTTTGTTTTCCCCAAGCCACAATCACAGAAAAACTTAAATCTGAAGAGTTTTTATTGCCATTCCCATTAATACAAGATGTGACAGAGAGATTTATTTTTAAAAAAGATGGTGGAAATTGAAGCGGCAGAAGCGAAGATGGACAACTTTTCCACTTCCTCTCACTGTACAAAAGTGAAGCCCAGTATCTCAGGTACGAGTGCTGCCATCTTGTTCTGGTGATGTCATTTGGAGCCACAGTCTGTGGTGGTAAACAAGCTGGGAACATAACTTTGACATATCATCACCTTCCAAGTTAATAAAAGTTGTTTTTACTTATCCTCACATTAGAGAACAAAATTAGGCATTTGGATTTGGAGTTTGTTGGCTTTTTAGCTACTAAAGTGTTCACAGGCTGGAACCAGAACTCTGAAACTCAAGCAGCTAAATAGAATTCGGCCGTCATTCATTTTGTTTTTACACCTGTGTCTTTCCCACAGGGACGAAAATGTCTTCTGTGAAAAAGGTTGCTGGAGGAAGGATATGATCATAAAATGGTATTGTCACACAAAAATCATGCATATTGTTATTATTATCTACTCTCTTTAACACTCTCAAAACAACACTGACATAATGAGGATGAGTTTCTTGCTTTTATTTTGTAAAGTAAAGATTCTTCAGACTTCGGTAACCCTAACAGATACACAGCTCACTAAACAGACAAAAAACATAAGCATTTTATGACAGCATTTTATTTTCCCCTAACTCATCCTGTGAAAGCTGTCATCCTAACACTATTAAGCCACAAAATATATTGGGACAATAAGCAGGCACTTACAGTGGAGTGATGAAGAAAATGCATGCATCAGCCTTTATCCACTTGAGGAAAATAACTAATACGGCAGAACATAATGATGACAGGAATCCGCCCATTCATCAAAATGAGGAACAGTGTAATTTCTTCGCTCATCAAGCACCAGTGACCCTGTGGATGGGAGAACTTTATTACAGATGGCACTTGAACAGTGCGGTTATGTGCATACACTACACAGTCATAGAATTAATGTACAATATCTGTTCACCTCTCTGCATGTACACAGGAAGGAAGGCAGGAAGACACACTCCAGATGTGACACTGATATTCTTAAGGATATTTGGAATGAGCTTGATGTTTTTAAAGGCATACAACACACTTATTATGAAAAGAAGGCTCTGGAGGTCAGGAGTGCACATGTGGATCCTGTCAGCTTCGCTCATGTATGCTGCGAGAACGTCAAAAGTTTTGTTGTCTTCAGGGGCTCTAACGTGCAGCACTCGATCGCTCATACGGATCACTCGGTGGCCGAACTGATCGTGGATTAAATAAATGCTACAGCAGCTCATGGCGTGCGTAGAAATCTCTGCAGACATTTTTCCTTCTGGCTTTAATGAGACAGAGAACAACTGCTAATTTCAGTGCAACGGTGGTGTAACTGCAGCTGCCGGTATCACAAAGTTGGAGGAGACAGAACGTGGAAATCATACTTACTGGTGGAGTTGCACTACGGGAGGAGTGAATATGTATGTGTCTAAGCGGGACAATGAATCTTCAACATCTTGGTTGAGATTTCAACTCATCTTTGTGCTTCTTGCATGCCTCGAACTGTTTTCGGTGGCTGAACTTAAATCTTGATTTGTATTTAATCACTTTAATGTCAAAGTAAGAGGCAGTTTAAGTTCAAATTTGCAATGTCCAACTCAGACTCAGAATACTGGCTCAGCTGTATGACAGCAAAACCTTTTAGTCTCTTCCAACTAACTGATATAACTTAGCAAAGTGACAGTACGTCGAATTGGGTTTCTATGAGTTTGCTTTCACATCCTAATTCTGAATATTGAGGGTTATAGTTTGTTTAAGGCAAAGCAGACCAGAGTTTTCCTCGTGTATTCTGGAGTACCGTGGAGCTTGTTAAATTTAGCACATTTGGTGCAGCTGAACTCCTTAAATGTGTTGAGTGATGGAGAAAAGTGGGACAGCCCTGGTGCGAACTTCTAATGTTTCCCCTCCTTGTTTTCAGACTTAATTCAAGTGTGAATAAAGTTCAATAAAGATTTCAGCTGAAGTGAATGCTAAATCAGTAGGATATTCTCTGAGGGGAATATTCAAAATACTACTGAGGAAATTATTCAAAAGCAGCACCAAATCAAAGCCCAAAGCAAGCACAGAACAAGAAACAGTTTAAAACAACAGCTCACGATCGAAGTGACAGAGAACAGCTAACAGTTCATTTGGACTCATTTTACTGCTTTTTTCTCTGCATTGCACGAGGAATCACGACTTAACGGCATGCTGAGTGTGATCAGGGAGTTTCTCTAGGGAGCTGTGATGTCGAGATGGATGACTTTAATGTTTCAGACACGTGTTTCAAACAAATCCTTTAGTTTAAGTTATTCTGTGATTTCCGGAATTGCACCAGATTATTCATTATAAATAATATGATTTTTGTTCCACCATTTGTCAGTTTGTGAGCTCTTGCACAGGCTGCTTATCTATGGATTTGAAAAGAAGATGAAAAAGTAGGAATACGCAGGCCTGCAGAGGATGAACTCCTAAATCTCACAACACATCTCTACACCCTCTTTTTCTCACTCACACAGACAAATGCTGAGTTATTCTTGTACTGAAGTGTTCTGTTTCGCAAGTGTGAGAACTACAATGCTGTTGGATGACAGATCATACAAAAATTATAAAACAATGTCATCTTCTCCACTTTCTTTAGTGTGTTGGTACTGGCAGGAGGAACACTTATTCTTGTACCAGTTTTTAAAGTAGGACGCATTGAGACTGAGAACAAAAACTGAGTTCATTGTGGCTCAAGTTTTGACGCTGCACAACGTCAGCCAGCAGTGAATCGAGACGAGTCAAATGAGTCACACCTGACCATCACAGCAACACACAGACAGCTTTGCAGCTCTAACAGCTTCCACTCTTCTGTGAAGGCTTTCCACAACATGTTGGAGTGTTTCTGTGGGAATTTGTGCCCATTCATGCAGTAGAGCATTTGTGAGGTCACACACTGATGTTGGACCAAAAGGCCTGGCTCACAATCTCCGTTCCAGTTCATCCCAAAGGTGTTGGATGGGGTTGAGGTCAGGGCTCTGTGTGGGCCAGTCAAGTTCTTCCACACCAAACTCATCCAACCATGTCTTTATGGAGCTTTGCTTTGTGCACTGGGGCACAGTCATGCTGGAATAGAAAAGGGCCTTCAACAAACTGTTGCCACAAAGTTGGAAGCATAGCATTGTCCAAAATGTCTTGGTATGCTGAAGCATTAAGATTTCCCTTCACTGGAAGTCAGGGGCCGAGCCCAAACCCTGAGGAACAGCCCCGCACCACACCTGAACTTAGTAATAAAGAGGCGTGTCCCAATACTGTTGTCTATATAGTATATCAGGTTGTGTGCTTTTCAGGGAGGCTTCTTCAGCGTGAGGAGATTTTTATGTAAGATGAAATTTATCGTCATCTTAGCCATCAGATACTTTGATGGAATAAGCCCCAGAACTGATCTCAAGTTCTCAGTCAGGTCCAGTCACAATATCCTCCATAGCTGCAGTTCTAGCTCCAAAATATGATGAATGATGACATGACGTTTACTGTTTGTTGTACTGTCTATGATTCCCAGACATCCCAGTAATTATAATAATATTTTTTCATTTAAAACTTAATCTTAATTTGTGGTATTATACCTCAGAGCCTCATACAGAGGCAGGTGAGTGCAGAAAAGACTTCACTGTCTGCTGCAGGTGTTCTGGGATCAGAGCACAAATGCACACAAGCACAGAATCATTTTGCTGCATCTACCCACAACGTCAGTCACACCGAGTACATGTATAAACACACATACACCCATTTCACACACACTGTACTTCCCTCCTTCAATCTGCCGTCCATTCAGTGGAACAGTGGTGTGCCAGTGTGTGGGCTTTATAATAATGGGTTGGTTGGTGGGTGGCAGAGGGGGGCTGACAGAGCGCCTCACATGTATTAGCGTGGTACAAGCTCGCTGATGAGGCCTGCTGAGAGACTAGCAAACGGCCTCATCTCGGTGAACAGGCTCACTCGGTGCAATGGGACTTGATGAGAGATTATGTGATTCATGGTTCCCGTTGGCTTTCCATTGCAGCTTCCTCCATTTCCCCTTTTTGTCTGTTGCTCTCTCTTGCTCTCTGACTGAGGCTGATGGTGGTAGGCCTGGTATTTAAGTTGCACCAGATGGCAACAAAATTTCATTTTTCAGTTGGATTGTATACGAAACGGGAAAAAAATTGCAGGGATGTTTGACGTGTGCTGTTGTTGAAGCAGTTGCTGCAAAGTTAGCAGATTAATTGGAGGTGGAAAAAGGGCATCGAGGAATAAATAAAGGCCACATGCTTTTTTCTTCAGCGTACACGTGTGTGTTTTTCAGTCACGATGACTTTGTGTCAGAAGGTCGCAGGTGTCAACATTTGTTCCCCATTTCCCCTTTGGATGAGGAGGAGAAAGTTCCACATGTCAAGCCACTGCAAACGTCTGTTTTAATTAAAACTTGCTCACTAGAGAAGAAGTCACAGGATCAAACGCTTTCTCTCGGCTACCGTCTCAGACAGACATGAAAAACGTCACGTCAAAGGTCAGAGTTTTGAACTTTAGCTGCCATAGCTGGACGGAGCAGCACTGACAGCTCATTCATAAAGTCAGAGTGTGCGTGAGAGCGCTGCATGGTCACAGTCACTCGCTTGATTTATTAGTGCGGCGCTAGCATCCGCAACACATTCGTTATGCTGCTCTCTACTTAAAAAGCCCATTCATTACGCATTAATTAGTTGTTGATAACAGCCCCTATACACCACAGGACAATGACAAAACACTGCAAAGATGGTCGAGATCGGGTTTGCTGCCAAAGTCTGTGTAAAGCCTGTGAAAGTTGATCACCCGTACAGTTGGCTGCAGTGGCGGCTCCATTGGGGCTTATCCTGTAATGTGCAAGCCATAAACACAGGAAGCAGAGAAATGCATTAGTCAAGTGAGTGCTAATGGCTTGGGAAGCTTTCATTCATGGCAAACATAAAGTGTATTGGAATTAATTTTGGCCAGTTGGGAATTTGTTCTAAATGTACTATCAACATAATATTTTGGCCTGCAATTATACAAACAGCGTTTTTCAGACAGGGTTACAAAATATGACTCGAGACCAAACAGTCTTCCATTAACAAATTAGAAAGATTAACACAGTGAGAAACAGTTGTTCATGCTCAGTATGGGACAAACTGAAGTCTTGACCTGATGTCTCACAAAGACCATGAATGTCTGCACCAGTGGTCACCCAACAACAAATATGAGCCTGCACTGGGATGAGATTCATCCTCTGGGAAACATTAATGACTGGACAAGATTTTGTGGCAAAAGTTGTGGAGGAATTTTACTAAAGAACCAAAATCTCAACCTCATGGTGATGCTAAAGGAAAAGTCCGGATCACCATCGTCAGTGTGCTTTATCCTCTGGGGACCGTGAATGTCTGATCAGGTGATTTTAATGTTGTGTCTGCTGATGGACAATGAAAATAAGAGTCATCAAGTGGACATGTTGCCTGTCACAGCGTGCAAAGCTGAGGATGTAATCAAAGTCACTTTCATTCCAGCTTGTATTTGATTGGTCAGTGCTGTACAGGTTGCAGCATATTGCAGCGTCTTAAATCTTAAACCGGGTTCAGCTCTCTGCAGGGTGACCTGACCCTATTCTTGAGTTGTGGGTCTCTAAAAATACACTTAAATATCTCTGCAGGTCGTTGCACAGAAGAGTGATATCAAAGTGTAACACACATCTGTGCCTCAAGCCTGTTGGGGTCGTGTGTTCTGTACTGTAGAGAAAAAGCATGTAATATTAAACCTAATTTTGTACAAGTAAAAAGAAACATCCATGCAGAGTCTTTAGTACATGCTAATCAATGTGAACAGTACAAAGGAGCTTTTAGTTTTCTGTAATTAAATGGATTGCACACATGAATTAAATCACCTTTGGATTGTCACTCACTGGTGGTTATTAATTTCAATGCATTACTTTCACGTCAGAGGAATAAATCACTGTGGCGAGTGCATGCTCAGATCCCTCTGTCATACACAATATTAATACCCATCACATCAAACCCGGGCCCCTGTGCTGACGTATTTCAACATATCATGTTTTGGTAGGACAAGTCAGGAAACACAGCAAACAGGCGCGTTTCTCATTTCGTTTGCTTTTTGATATCTTTCAGTTCAGAATTAATGCAACCCAACCTGTGAATGTGTCAGGCACAGTGCCGAGAGGAGGACCTGGACTGAAGGCGTAGCTCAGTGAAAAAGCCTCCAGAGGATGCAGACGAAGGATAATTGTTCCCCCGTCTCCCTCATCCCTCAGCGGCTCTCACGCTGTCGGGAACATGGGACAGTCCGGGAGCTGCGATGGAGCCGAGGGAGTCGGGTCATTTAAAGTGCATGGCACATTTCCCCTGGCAAAGATCGAGGGGTTAACTTTTATCGGGGGGGGCACGGAATTTTTCTGGGGACTAATCTGTCACACCCTCAATACCAAAGGCCAAATGAAAATGCCTTCATGTCCCGTTCTTCTCTGCTGGCAAACAGTTGTTGGCTAGTGGGTTAATCAGCTTTCATTTCATGTTGAGGTTTTGGGGGGAAAAATGAGTCCTCAATAATAAAAAGATGACACTCAGTCTTCCAAACACTGAGGAAGGAGGTGTGAACATCAGCTGGCAGGCATCTGCCAGTTGGACAGACCTGGCATGACATAAAGTTCACCGACGAAGGGCTGCCAAAGTCGGTCATCGAGAGGTTTTTGGGTCAATCTCAACTTAGGACTGTCAGATTTAGCTCAGCATATTTTGTCAACAGTAATAATAATAATAAGCTTCTGGAGTTGTTTTTAAGGCCATCTGTATTATTCCACATGTGTAGACAAGAGTCATTATCCCATGTTGGGTGGGTTCATGCAGAGTTCAAACCGAAGTGCACGATGAGATTACGGTACAATTAAAAAAAAAACAATCTGCACGTATTCACTGCGTGTATTGCAAGCCTCAGTGGGCTGGTTTGCCTCCAGTAAATATTGCATTGTCTCTCGCTCCAGTTAAGAGATGGTGAACAGGGAGTCCAGACAAATCGGCACTTTCACCTCGTTACTTCTCACATATCTTTAGTTTGAAGTGAAAACAACAGAATAAAGAAATACCGTAGATTTCTACAGTGATTTATGTGTTTTATCTGTAAAAGTGAGAAACAAAGCCATTCATTTGTACTTATGTTAAAATGAAGTATTACATGATTGTGGATGCTTGATTCTGTCTGCTGTCTTTCCTCACACTCACACAATCTTAATTATGTGTGTAGGCTGACACGTTTTTAATGAAAACTTGTTTAAGTAACTCAGTTATTCTTCAAGTAAAAGTCATGCATTTATATTTTTACTTAAGTGAAACCATAAAAGTATTAGCATGGAAACATGTTTGAAGTACCAAAAGTAAAAATATATTTTTATTTCAGAATGATGTTCATTATTGGATTAGAATTATTGGTGCATTCATGTGTCCATCACTTTAATGTTGAAGCTGGTGAAGGTGGTTTACCTACCGGATATAGTTAATCTGCTGTTTAACCTGTGAGTTTCTCCTTGGGGATCAGTTCAGTTTTGTCTTAGTATAAAATATGACATCATAATTTACTTCATGGTCATGTTTGCACTAAACTAAATCTGCAAAGGGTTAGGGTAAGATGTGAAACAAATGTAGAGGAGTAGAAATATCAAGACTGCCTGTAAACTGGAGTAGAAGCATGTATGTAGTATGCAATAAAAGTTAAAACTGTTACATTGATTGATTTTGCAGAGTAGTGATGCATACTGAAGATTTTTCCTGAATCAGTGTGACATCTGCAGATTTTATTTTTGCGGTTTTGAGTAAAGCCACTGAATCTGTGCATGAAGCTCACTGCACCTCAGGAGGCCAATTCTGGACTCCAGACTTTCCTAACTTCTCGCTGCAGGTGGCTCACAATGGCCCGAATGAAGGCTGTCGGAGGTCAAGACACGTAACATGTTTCAAGGGCTTTGACAAACCGCTGAAACATTTATGACAAAGGGAAAACGGCTCAAGTGTGGCTGTCTGGCCCGGTCCTGTCACTCGCACTGTCCTGCAGTCTGAGCACAAACAGCAAAGCGCAGACAGAGACGGACTGACAGAAAGGCTTTTGAGTGCTCGCTATTCATTATTCAGTGCAGTAATGTGGCAAAGAGGAAATTCAGTTTGTTCCCTGGAACCCGTCTGCGAGTAAACGCTCATGCAGTACTTTTTTCCTTTCAGCTGAATGCTGTTGGGCCGAGACTTCAGTCGTAACATGTTGATCGGGCTCACATGGCAATTGATTAACTAATGATTTGATGTTATCTGCTGAAGAGCATATCAGCACAGGTGAGATGGCTGTCGTGGTGTGATTTTGTCTCTTGTCTCGCTTTTTAACTCGGTGATGGTAATAAATGTTGTGTCATACGTCCCCACAGATGAGTCAGAGCCATGAATCTCAGCTTTACGGCTGCTCGGGATGCCGGTTTCAGGAAGGTGGTAACGACTGGAGGCACTCACATGATGAAGTTATCATTTAACACGTGAAAATGAAAAGATGAATACGTGTATGACATATACGCAGACCCACACACACACGCACACATGCACACACACAGTGCCAGCAGCTATGATTCATCAGGTTGGGTTCAGCACTGGGAACACATTTCTCTCCCATCATTTATCTGGATTCTTTTACGAAGCTCCCTGACTTCACATGCGAGCCGTCAAGCTCATTTCTCCTCCCACTAATCCCTCCATTTTAATGCTTGTCCACATCGGGCTTGGCCACATTAAACCGATGATTAATGATGTATTGATTGGACTGTTTTCTACCGCGGAGCCAAGGTGCTGAGTTGACAGCACACTTGCTTATCTGAGCCACCCAGCTTGCCAGAGCAGAATGTTTCCTGTGGAAAAATAAAAGGCCTGGTACATACTGGAGAGCTGAGACACATTTGTACACTTTTGTTTTCCAGCTGAGCATTCAGACAGACACCAGTGTGGGGAAAAAATAAAATCTGTGATGGATGTTTCCTGTTTCCTTGTCACCAGAAAATCATCCCTTTGTGTAATTACCAACTGTGTTTTTCAAAGGACTGTGGTGGAGTCCAACGCTGAATGCATGAAAATCACGTAAAAAGAAAAACGAGGTGTTGATGAGGCAATGAATGAAGAAGAGTGTCATAACCTACTTGTTTTACAGGCCTAATATATTTAACTTTATGAGTTAATATGGTTATTTGTTTAGCAAAGTTTTAAACTGAAGAGTTGGGTTTCCATAAGGTTCAGGAGTTTAGAATCTTTCATTTGATTTGATGTAGGGGGAGTATTTTTCAGCTTGCTCTTCCCACTCAGTCATTACACTGTGCATACGGCCATCAGCCTCCTCTCTGCTGCCCTTTGCCATTTTGAAGAGCATATTTTAAGCAGGGGAGAGTAAATTACCTGTATGGAGGTGACATTTCCATCTAATGTTCACTTTGTGGCAAAATTGGTATCTTCCCCAAATGCACAAGGTGAAAAAAAGTCTGATGTTCTCTTTCCAGTTACATTTTCTTTTCTCCTCCCCCCTCCCTCTCTCCCCCCCTCTCCACTCACCCACATTTGTCTGAGTCACACTTGCTTTCTCTCCTGCGCACCCTCTTTCTCTTTCATGACCCACGTGTGCTTTTTCAGCAGCCATCTATTACCTACTCCTCATCTTCCTCCCTCACTCGTCTGCAATCTGAACACTCGCTCCTTTCCCTCCCATGTATCTCTCACCATCACCCTCTCCTTCCCCTCCTCACCCTCAGCTCTTGGCAAACAGCCGTACTTCCCTGTGTCTCTTCACCAGCGATCTGCTTTTCCTTATCTCAGATTTCCTCTCTGATTGGGGGAGCTCCACAAGCCGCTGCCTTCTCATTTCCTGGCAGAAATGGCTTTTCTGCCTATTTGCACTGTCAGTGATCACATAGAACGTTCCACGCACACAGCGTCGATCCCTATCTTCTCCACAGATACGGTAAAAGAGCAGAGGAGGTTCTGAGAGTGAGGAAACCTCGTCACCTTGAAAGGAGGATGTTTTCCTGTCTTCAGCCTAAAAATGTGTGTTCTTTAGTTTGGTTTTGGTAGTGAAAGGTCACAGAATTACTCTTGGCTTAGTGCTGTGGTGAAAGACATAATATGAAAACTGACATGTGAGAGTCTCCCTGCATTTGTCCCGGGGCCAAATTGTTTCTGTGCAGGCACGCTGATGTATAGAGTCTGATATCTCATCATTTCAGCTGTGATGTTGCCTCCTGCTGCTTAGCTGATGTCTCCAACATATCGCAGTGCAAGAGTAAGCACTGAAAGCTGCATCAAGTCAAGTTTATTTTTCTTTAGACCAAGAATCACTTTGCCTTAGAGGGATTTACAGTCTCTCCAGCATTCAGTGCAACACCCTGCATTCATTCGCCCTGGATTTGGATACAGAAAAACTCCACTGCTTTCCCTGATTTCTTTGTCAGGAAATAAAAACACCTTTAAGAAAAATATAGGTAGGATTAGGGATGTCACGATACCAGAGATTTACCACTCGAGACCAATACCAGTGAAATTCCATTATTCGTGATGCACAATTTGATACTAGAGGTGTCATGAATCTACAAATCCATGAGCTATAGTTACATGACATTAAATTAAACATGATGGGCTTTAGCCAGATGTTGTGTGGAACATAACCCTGTGTTTCTACCGCTACCCTCAGACATCTGAGCGGGCATAAGCACATAAATTAGTTGAGCTTCTCCTCAACCTTTCAAGTACCCCTTGTTACCTTTAGAAGTACCCAATGGAGTACAAGTACCCTTGCTTGGGAATCACTGCCTTAGCCTTTAGTTGAGGTATGTGCACCACTGCAGCACAATGTGATTATGATTAGTTCTGCAGTTGTGACTTCATCTGTAGTTTGCAGAGGGAGCCAAACTTTTTTTTTACAGTTTATGAAGCTGTTCACTCACTACCTGATGACCAACCTGAGGATGACAATCCTCAGGCTTTTGTTGTGCCGTCTGGTGTTGTGATGTCCACACAGCCAAGGTTTCCAGTCGACGTGGTACCAGAAGTGTTTGCAAAAAGATTTGTGATTTATCTGAGAATCAGGTTTACGAGCATGTTGAAGTCTGTTATCGTATTATTACAGTTCTGAAACATACATATCAGACGAGTCACCATTAAAACACAGAAAATGACAGAATCACAATACATCTGCCCCCCCACCAACTCATTGGCAATGCAGACCATATTGTGTTGTCTCGTCTGAGATTTCTGGAAGGTATGTCGTCATCCCTCGCCTTCCCTGCCCTCAATTCAAGGTTCTCCGTGGCCTCGCGGTGATTTGCCCCTGCTGAACTAAAGCTGTGAATGCTGTCAGCTTTCCAAATTGTACCGTTAAGCGCCCGCTCGGCATTGTCATCGTGACACTAATGCCGGCTTCAGACTGCCCCACCCTGGGTGTGTTAGAGAGAGAGAGGGAGTCATCGTCCATTCTCTGCATCCACCGAGCTGTCAGCCCAGCCGAGATGACAGGATGTGACGGACAGAAACAGAGATGCATTCAGGGAGACGGGGGATATGAAAGTGAGACGAAAGAGAAGAGGGGAAGGTAAGATAAAAGCGGACTGGAAGACAGATAGTGCAGTAGAAGGGGAGTTTAAAAAAAGAGATGAGAGACCACGGGGGAGAAAGACAGGGAAGAGAGAGCTTGTTGAAAGGGAGAAGAGAGACAAAAAGATCAAGAAAGAGAAAGGGAAAGAGGAGGACAAAGACAGTGAAACAGAGGGATTCTCAGACAGGAAAGGGGGGCCTATCTGTCATTTAGCCCCAGACGAGGTCTGATGGTTGCTCTCTGTGCTTCTGTCAAGCGCAGCATCAATATAATGGCTCATTGGATGCTTGGTCTCTGCAGCTCTGCGGACTGCTGCTCTTATAATGGCAGACAGGAAGTCCATGCCAGGTCTGCTGTCCCCTGTCACCCAAAAACATGCCGTGTGGACCCAAAAAAGCATCCACCAGCCTCATGAGTCTGTGTTCCCCTCTGTGTGCATGTATGAGCTTGACTATTGATCATTTTATTTTCCTTTATGTTTCTAAATGTGGTTTCGATGCATGTCTTCACCTTGTGCAAAGCACTTTGAGTTGCTGCTGTGTTTGAAATGATGTACCTTTCACCTGAACATCTGACTGTCTTGGAGGTTTGGACATTTCTACAGATGAGCCAGGTATCAGATAGCAGGTGCTCAAAGGGTCAAAGGGCCTATATGCCAGACTTCATTAAGAATTCTGCATGTTTTTTAAACTGATTTCAATGCGAGAGCAGCAGTGACAAAGAAAAGAATTCTAACGATTTTTCAGCAAGGACTGACCTTTCTTTGTGACAGATCAACATTCTTTGTCGTCAGTCCATTCAGCAGTTGTTTGGCCCAACACTCGCAGTGTGGGGTATTCCAGTACACTGCAGCATGTTGGTACTCTGACATCGAGTTTCAGTCTGGATGACATGGAAGTACGGTAAAAATTCAGATTTCTATCTCACCTGACGGTCTAACATCGCTGGCCTGAGTCATGTTGTCACGGATTTGGCACGGCAGCAGCTGAACTAGCATGAGCTTCAAAGACATGACACAACACAGCAGTCTTTCTCTTATTTGGAGCGACATTCAGTCAGAAGTCAAAGGTGCACTCCATATCCAAACACAAGCTAAAAACAGAAATGGATTTGACATCCTCTATACACTGACATGTCATTTGACAGTCCTGTCAGTCTGTGCGTTTTGTTTTTAATCCTAGAAGTGATAAGAAGTTGGTAGGAATGAAGCCTTTACATGTTGATTATGGATAATCACATTTCTACACGTGAACATAAACGTAGGTGTTTATTTGTCTAATTACAGGTCTAAACTGTGGAGCACAGGTGGCCCTTAAATCATTAAATGACATCACATTACGTGACATGACCAATATGTGTTGGACTCTATGCAGAGGTAACACTTTTTGAAGATTTTAGGGTCTGTTTCAAACATCTTGAGTCTATAATCGAACAAAACCAACTCGTGCTGTACATTAGAGTCATGCACCTTCTATACGCACTCTTTCCATCCAGATCAGTCTGGAGGTTACATGTGCATAAGCTGAGATTAAGCCAATTCGTCGGGAAAGTATTTATTTGCTTGAGAGAACAAGTGAATGGCCAGACCACCATTACAGTCAAACCCCTCCCCCAGAAAAACTCCAGCAATGGCTCATGTATGTTCCCTTGTGTTTTGCTCTTTTCTTCATATAAATAAATGAATCAGCCATAGAGCCAGGCTGGATGAGAAGAGGTAAGCAAACTGAACACATTTACCCTGTTGTGTTTCATTCAGCATTGGATGAGGTGTTCAAGTGAGTTACCTGAAAATGCTTTCATTGGCAGGTATGTGGGCCTGTCCACATGTGTTGAACTGCACCTGCTTTGTGTTGTTGTGCTTCCTTTCTGAGGAAGAGTCTGAATGCACCACTAAAAGTCTCCCTCCATCTGTTCATTGTTTTTCACGTACGCCGTGTGGTCAGACATGTGTATACAGTACCAGCTGCCATGTGACAAGCGCATTTCGGCGCTGGGACAAAGCACCTTAAATGGGTTTCTTATGTCAGGTTCTGGTCCACAAAGTTAGAAAATCGATTCTTTTTTTTCCTCATTTATTAGTAAGTTGAGAATCACTCAGTTGAGTCAAGTCAGAAACAGAAAGAAAGCTTTCATCTTTTAATTGAAACTTTTCAGTTTCTGTCACTTCTACTGACCAAAGCTTTTAAATGATTTATTATTATTTATTTATTTATATATTTTGGAACTGACACTGAAGGAGGCTGCACTGGTACCAAATAAGTCGGATGAATCATCAATAACTGTCGAATGCAATCATTTGCCCGTATTTCGGCTGTAAAAATCCACAGCCTCGCGCAAAACTGATGCATGTCAAACTACAACGGCTCCCATGCTCGAACATCACCGAGCGTCGCTGAGAGAAGCTGGAGGCCATTAATGCGTAGCTGTTGGTGTGTTGCTCTGTGACTGTGTGTCCTCCCTCTCAGTCTGTCGTGGATAAAATTAGGGCTGAAATGTACTTGAAGACATTTGTTCCAATAGGTTTGTTATTGCTCAGGAGTGTCAAAGAGAGAGGTCTTCCTCCCTCTCATCTTTGTCTCTTAATTAAATCAAGCTACAAACACTTTGACACTGTTGAATGTTAAAATATATTTCATTGTTTTATGCCGGGGTATTTATTCATTCTGAGTACGCAGCGTTTTTAATAACTGAGCAGCTAAAGCCCTTCAGTCCCCTGAGGACTGGTTCTGTACATACAGAACACTTACATCAAAGGGCCGTTCAATTAGTATAAAATCTAGTAGTCTAAAGTTGTGACTAAAAAGAGATGGACTGTTTTATTTAATTTTATTTACCACTTAAACATCAAAAGAATTCCCTTGTGGCGCGTGAACATGCTGTTACAGCCCTCAGAACATGTCGAATAGCGTGACAGATCCTTGTGTTAACACCATTATAATGATGGAGAGGATGTCACTTGGAACTCAAGGTTGTATTCACTGTGGAAAGAAAGTCCCTCCATTATAGAGGATGGCAGCTTAGTTTCTGATTTTATCCGAACCACCACATGTGCTTGTTTCAGTAAGAGCAGGCTGTGGCTTTCGAAAGCCCACCATTTAATATCTGATATTATATTTATCTTACAGAGGGAAGTCAGGGAGGTTCTCTCCCACACAGTGAGTGTGATATCATGTGTGTGAGTGTGATTATTTACTTCATACACCGGTTGGCCCAATTTCATCAAAAATGTCACATGATTTCACGTGACTTTCCATGAACAGATGTAACCAATACAAATAAAAGGTTCTCTGTATGATCTCTTTATAATCAACAGGCACCGATGCTACTGTTTCCTCGTGTATCTCCTCCTTCCCTGTCAGTCTGTATGTGTGTGGGTGTGGCTTTCTGATTGCCAGCACCTGGCGTTTTTCCACACCTGCTCCCACTCTGCTCATCAGACTCTTGTACATGTACTCAGTCGCCACACATCACCAAATTTTTCTGTGGCTTTCAGTTGGTCCCTCTTTGCACTTTGCAGTTTGTCTTAATGCAGAGAAAGCAGCAGAGCCTGAATCCACTGACCTTCCTCTACTACTCACCTTCACCTGCCTGCCCTTCTCCTGCTTCCTCTAAGCAGCACTGAACCTTTTGCTCCATCTTATCCGAGTGCTTCTGGGTCTGGTTGACAGTCCTAACAAAATGTTTCTAAATAAACTGCAAACGGAGGCTGCTGATGACTTCCCCTGCGCCAAAGTTTTGTGATGTGATGCACAAAACGCGTAAAGTGCTTTGACTGACGTGAACAACACAAAATGTTTCTCAAATGCATGTGTTGTGATTGACATCAACTTTAGCTTTAGCACAGCCAAAGACCCATAAGCCCTGTTAGCACTTGCATGCTAATGTAAAATAAGAGGAACAATTCTAAAGCTGTTACAGAAATCCAATTTATTTTGAAATTAATGAAAAAAAAAAACTCAGACTAAAACTGTCCAGTGTTTTCAAAGCCACGCTGGGTTCACAACAAGTCAAATCCCAAATCAATACTTCATACTAAACATAAGCAGATATTGAGTCTGCAAAATTAACTGCACTCAAAACACTTAAAACAAACCCGCTGACTTTAAAGTGTGCTGTCGGTGGACATGATTCTCTAACGGAAATGGAGGAGCTGCTCGTGGTAAACACCCAGAAAACCTCTCAGTTTTGGTTCAGCTTCATTTGCATTAGTTTAATTTCACTGACACCATTAAGTCAAGCATTTTCTAATTTCCTCTTAGCATGAAACATTTTGGGTAGAGGTCTTCATGGGTCCTGAATAGTGTACCAGAACCCAAAAAAGCCCAGAAAAAAATTACCAGAGCCGATTATTATTTGAAAACTGGGACCTGGATCCATTCACAAACAAGGAACAGACCTGGACCTGATTGATCATATAACACTGGGATCTGAACACACACATGTCCTGGATCAGGTCTCAGGTCCTTATGGACCCACAAGGACTTTTATTTACGCCGAGAACAACATCTCATTGCTGCTGAGATATTTCAGATTGAAGCAAAGCAGTGGACCAACACATCATGGCTGACCTTCATGTGCAGTCCCTGCAAGTTTGCATTTGTCTGATTTAATTGTAGTGTTCACAAGAATATGTTCACGCACAGACAGAAAGGGACAGATGTCATCCGGACAGCATAATGTCCTGCGTATGGTGTACGAGATGCGGCGAGACATGAAAACTAAAGTGAAGTGAGTAAGAAAGAGGAATGGCAGAAAGAAAAGAGGGGAGGAAGCGGAGGTCAGTGTGCAGTCTGTTACTTGGGCCTAATTAGCTGCCTCACAAAGCTTTCAGAGACGGAGGGAGCGAATGGAGGGAGAGTTGGGAGACGACTGCAGAATTCTTGGGCAAATTTATTAAGGCGCTTCTGACACAACTAATAAAACAAGTTTAACTGCTGCTATCCATGCTAAGCATTTGGAAACGTGTGATTGTAGCAGTTTGGTGGGCAGCGTTCGAGGGCAGTTAGGGAAGACGTGTGCAGAGCCGACACTAGTAGCCTGGAGAAAAACTGCCAAACATTTGGTTCACATCTTAATCAGTGTTGCGTTAAATGTAAGGTTGTAAAATCCTGAAGAAGAGGCAGACATGAAAGTGGAGAGAAAGCTGGCGTAAGGGAGCAGAGAGGGAGAAATAGAGGGGAAAAACGGAGAGAAAATAAATGAGGTCTGCTTGGTCATGTATGGTGTAATGGGAAAGGAGCTAAATCAGCAGCATTAGTCCCCCATGGCAAAGATGGAGGTGCTGTAAAGAACACTGTAGCCTACTTCTGAAATGAATTCTGCCTTGTGCTGGGAACAAGACATGATGCCTACAGGTCTACATTCAACACATCTACGGTCACCTGAGTATCCAGCCACAGATATACACACAAATGCATGCATGGATGCACATGTGTGTTAAAAAGTAAGACACATGCTAAAGCATGAAGCAGACTGAGAGTGCTGACTACGGTGCAAAGCTGCTGTCTCAAAGTTCATTCAGTCTTCAATGTATTTTGGCTGCGCTGTCATCGGGAAGTGGCATCAATCACACTATTACGACCTGAATTACCTGTTTGATGGCCGATGATGAATATAAAAATGCTCTCTTTTTTATTTCAAAGTGAATTTGGGAATAAAAGTTTGAAGGTGATGAGCAGGGGACGGACTGATTGATTAAAAAGAGTGCAAAAGTACAGAGTGTCATCGGGGTGGCATTAAAGTGCTGTCAAACATCACGGCTGTTAGCTTTGGAAAATTGTTTTACCGCTTTATAGCAACGTTATCCTGTCGCTCTAAATCAGAATGAAGACTGGCGAGGGGTTTTTGGCTGCGTTAGTTTCAAGCGTAACATCGAGTGCTCAGTTTGCTGTCGGGACAAACTCACGTTGGACTCACGGCCTGGGGACACAAAGTAAAAAGACGTCAAGCCAACTAAACACCGAGAGGATATTAGGGATCGGCTTGCTGAGTTTCCAACATCATTTTATGGCAGTTTTTCAAAGAATCAAAATCACACAGACTGAAGTGACATCAAACTTGCACGGCAGAAGTACCTCTGAATGCATGCTGCACACATGCTGCTTTCTTCCACTGGGAGGTCGGAGGTCAATCAGCTGCAGATCAGCATGTTAAAAGTCAGCAGCAATTCGTCGTAGGGCTTGTGGACTCTTGAGCAAGCTGGATGGCTGCTCGGCTCCAAGAAAGTGCATCTGATATAAATAGCAGCATTAGCCATCTCTACATGTCCCCTTCAAGAGCAGATGCCTCACATAAAGTGGCATATTTTCCATTCCAATAGTATTCTACCACCACGTGAAATGAATAAGTCATAAGCAGAGAAAGTCTATGCTGATGTCAACAAGCAGAGAAAATTCCCGGGTGTCGTACAGTCCGATTGCTAATGGATTCGGCTGTCACATGTTTCTTCAGTATCACTTACAGTACTGTAAGCTTCACCCTTTCAGTCGGTTACATAAGAAACTTCCTTTAAGGCAACACTTTGCTTCACAGAATCTGTTGCCAGCAGTCAGGTGACAAAATATTCAAAATATGGCCCCCCGCTGAGAGTACATATTCCCCTGTTGTAAAGTCTGGCACAGAAAGTCAAACAGAAGATATGCAAATGGCAAAGCTGCCAATCGTCATCTGCTGATACCAGTTTCCTCTCTGCGCCTGTCACGAGCCGCAGGGGGAATCGTTTCACTTGATTACTATACTGTGTCAGATGTCGTCATTAAGCCAAATCAAGAGATGCAGACAAGAGAAACCGATAGGGAGCGAAGAGGAGGGCAAAAAAGAATCAGGAAATAGGCGACGAATGTGACAAAGCAAGGCAGATAGAAAGAACAAGAAGTGTGTGTGTGTGTGTGTGTGTGTGAGAGAGAGAGAGAGAGAGAGTGTGGGGGGGGGCACTTTTGAAAAGTTCATTGAGGCAGGTTTTTATGATGAGCTGCGTTGGTCTTGACGGCGGGGGATCACAGGTGTGTCACCGGGGCAGACAGCACCTTTTCAAGGCCTGTCAGCCTGGTAACATTTGAAGTCATAGTTATTTGGTCTGCTTGGACGGACACGGCACTGAAAGAGAGGGGAGGCAGAGGCGGCATGAGAACAACTGGCATGTGGACTGAATGGCAGTGAATTACAGCGGGCAGTGAGGATTTACGCTGCCATTTTTGGGCTGTCAAAGGCTCACAGGAGCCAGCTGTCAATCAATCGCAGAATATTTTTGTGGGATATTTGCAGTTGTCTGTTGCTGCATTTTAGCCCAAGTGTATAAGATCAGACATACAGTGGACAGTCTTTAAAGATCCCCTCCACATGAGATTTAAGCTATGCACAAAAATTATCTGTATGTCTCACACAGTTTTGACAGTTACCACATTAAACTCCTTTAAGATGGCACCTACTCTTCCCGCACTAAAAATGTGTTAAGTACACTATGTAGGGTTTGGGCTCGGCCCCTGACTTCCAGTGAAGGGAAATCTTAATGCTTCAGCACACCAAGACATTTTGGACAATGCTATGCTTCCAACTTTGTGGCAACAGTTTGTTGAAGGCCCTTTTCTATTCCAGCATGACTGTGCCCCAGTGCACAAAGCAAAGCTCCATAAAGACATGGTTGGATGAGTTTGGTGTGGAAGAACTTGACTGGCCCACACAGAGTCCTGACCTCAACCCCATCCAACACCTTTGGGATGAACTGGAATGGAGATTGTGAGCCAGGCCTTTTGGTCCAACATCAGTGTGTGACCTCACAAATGCTCTACTGCATGAATGGGCACAAATTCCCACAGAAACACTCCAACATGTTGTGGAAAGCCTTCACAGAAGAGTGGAAGCTGTTAGAGCTGCAAAGCTGTCTGTGTGTTTAGGATGAGACATCATTAAAGTCCCTGTTCATGTGATGGTCAGATGTCCTCCTTCACTGTAAAGTCCATTCTCGGTGTTTGTGCACATAAGGCTACTGGTTTGCACTCCTCACTTGTGTTTGCTGTATGTTCTACACTCACAGACGTGCCTCTCAAAATCAGATTTTCAATTAGCACAGACAAATTGAGAATTTTGAAGCAATGAATGTGAGCCTGGCTGTCAGACTCTGCACATTCATCATTCTACATGGTGAAGCTCAAACATTCAGCTGTAGGAACAAGATTAAACACATTTTTGACTGCAGGGGGACTTTAATTGTGGCAGCATATGTGTGGTCACATCTGTGTGTAATATTAATGTCACTTTCAGGGTTACTAACCAACACAGCGAAAAATCACTTCAGCAAATGTAGGTGGAATATGGCTCATACCCAGTTTTTGTTATTCACAGATGTGTTTTGTTGCCATGCCAGCAGCGTAGCTCTAAAGATGGCAATGCAGTTGATCCATGCAGAAACATCAGAGCAACAACTGGACGGACTGCTGTGAAATTCTGTAGAAATGAAATTCATGGTGCCCTGCAGACCTTTTTCTGGGAGTTTGAGTGAAATATCTCCTACTGTTGAGTGGATCTCAGTGAAATCTGAAGCACACATTCACGTCCCTCTCGTGATGAGCTGTTACCACTCTGGTGATCCCTCATACCAACCTCTTATTTCACTTTCTCACTCTCTCTGTCACACACACGTCCACACAGAGTACCGCTGCTGTTTTGGAAAAAAATGACGTTTTCTTAAAAGCTTTTGGTTGCTACTGCTTTCAGATCGTTCAGCCTATAAGATGGAGCCTGCTGGCGTGGGGTCTGCGCAGCACAGCAGGGGGAGGCTGTTATGGGAGGAAATGAACGAAAGTGCTGGGCAGTCACACAATGCATATCATCTCGCTCAATGTGAACAGCGCCTCACATGGCGCCGGCTGAAAGTGTGGCAGCAGGCCGCCGGCCCCGCAGAGATGATGACACACACTGTGTCCTGAATGTTCAGAGTTTCTGGTATTCAAAAAGTGCTGTTATAGAGAAAAGTGTTGGCCAGTGGCAGCAGAACAAGTAGTTTCCAGTCTTTGAACCTCTCATGAGGTGTGTCTCTGTCAGCTTCGGCACTGAGCTTTAGAGCAGGACAGTCTTTATTGCCATTGTACATGGTACGACGAAATTGAGGATTTGCAATCAGGTTTTTGAATGAATGCTCAATGCAGCCTTCCCTGGAGGAGATAAAACCAGATGTTCGTGGGGTTTTCTGTCCAGTCTGGAAGTTGACATAAGAAACACAGCAATGGGTCAGCAAATGCAGGGAACAAGAAACCATCAGAGGTCAAACATCACTTCAGTCATCTTAGTCCAAATTTGTTCTTTTCCCACCTGAAGCCTTTTTGGACCAACAACCAGCTACTTCAGACACTTTAGAAACACACTGCTTATGTTATGAGCAGTCTGAACCCTGAATGCTCCCGGCAAACGACAACTGGATCCTCACTGCCACCATTAGGAAACGAACTCAAGTCAGGTCTAAACATTTAGCATAGCAACATTTAGTTGTATCAGTGAGGCTTTCTTATGAGCACCAGCTGCAGGGGACAGGTCACAGCTAGCTTTTCTTTTTTAATTTTTTCAATGTTTGATTTTTCTTTTGTTGCAAATTAAAGTGTTCTTGGTTAGTTTTACTTGAGAATTGAAATTCTATGATAAATTATTTTCATATCACCAGAGACTATGAGGCTGGACTGCATGAAAGAATCTGAATCAGCACAGTTATTATGAACACCACAGAGCAGTTGAACTTGAACATGCTCCAGTGTAATCCTGGAGATACATGCAACCTTCACAGCTTTTATTACCTGCACTGACAAGTTTCAGTTGTAAAAGGTGACTGACAAAACATGGTATCATGTTTATTAAGCTGCTCCTCGGCAAGCTGGTGTCAGCGTGGAGCCAATGTTGTGTTTTAAATTTAAAACACTCTTGGTGACAATAGTGACTGAAAGTGAATTCTCCGAGTTTACATAGTCAAGGTTTCAGCAGATGCTTTGAGTGAAAGTCAAACCTTAAGGCAGCGTTATATTGTGCAATAAACATCACACAGAGGGGCATGAGCAGGCCGGTGGTTTGAGGCAGGAGGCGGCAGGAGAGAGTGGCCTTCGAGCCGCAGTATCGATGGGGTAATGGAGAATGAAATGATGTCTGTCCGAGGTCATCACAGATAGAATGAGCGCAGATAAAAGAACCAATTCTGAGAGCAGCCATGTGAAGAAACGAGGCTGAGTCGCTCAAATTCACGTGTGCCACACTGCAAAACAACCTGTATAATAAAACCAGCGAAAACAATCTGCCAGCATTGTGTTGCACTATTCTGAAGACACAAGGATGTTCTTGTTGGGTTTTGTGACTTTGCATTGGAGACGAGCACTGATTCCTTGATTCTATGAAAATATAATTCGTAATCTGTCTCTGTGAGAAAATGAAGGTGATGCAAATGTAATACAAGACAGCGCAGGAAAGTAAGCATAGATTATAAACGGTTTTACTTTCGGTTTTCTTTTCTGTTCCAAACAGGTTTTGTAACATCAGCACTTGTTTAAAGCTGCATTAATCAACAGTTTTACTTAACAATGATGTGTAAAAGAGGAGGGATTTAGCTTGTTTAGCTTCTGAACCCACAGATTTATCAGGCAGCTCTGCAACTCCCTTCAGCCCTGTGGCTTTAGCTTCTTTCAGCTCACTGTTTGGGTTTCATGGTGCCCAACTTTGGTTCAGGATCTCCAATCTAATAGACCATCCATGCATACACTTCTAAATACTTCAGTGAGTGAAAGTTATTTTAATGTGTTAATTATTCAATGTACAGTACAGGTCACCTTTGAAATTATTGTGGCCTACAGCTTGTTTATGAATTTTAAGATCTATTTGACCAATTCAGTCTTTAATGAAATAAAGTTATTAATAAACCCCATAAAAATGAACTAATTAACTGCCTCGAGAAATGAGATCTTGCTGCTGGTGTGTCGGGGGTGAAAACGATGATGATGATGATGATGATGATGATGCTGTAATAGTACACAATGTGTGTCTCACTTGCACTGCATCGTTAAGAAAGAAAATAACCAGTGGCTGAATTGTTTGGCACCAAAAGTAAATGCAAATATGTGCATTTCTGAGGGAGGGAAAACATCACCTTCTGCTAATCTGCTAACATAATTCACCAACAGTGAAAGTACTGGATGTCTGCAGACTGTTGATTTCCTTGTTTGCTGTCTTCTATTCTCACTGAAGGATAAAAATGAAATGACATTTTCCTGACTCGTGTATAAGGAGGAGAGAATATGAGGCTGGAAAAAGGCCGTAGCCCTCGTGGGCAGAAATTATCAAGTCCTCTGCTCTCAGGAAAAGAAGAAGATGTGAGCTTAAACAGCAATAATCATTTCCACACCTACAAATGTTGCTGGTTAGAATGCGTTTGAGTCGCCCACTGCCTGTGAACTTCAGTCAGCGTTCTGCTCATGGACTCTCAGTGCACTGATGTCCCACACTTCCCACCCGTGTGCTGCAAAAAGAAAAGGCAGCACAGAAACCATTCATCTTATACTCTCTTCTACCACTTCTTGTTTTTGTATTAATTTGGTTGCCAGACATTTTGCGCATGTCTCCAGTCCTCTCTCTCAAAGTCAATGCATTCTCTGCTTTCTGTACTTTTCATGTTAGTCCTCACTGCTAGCCTTAGCAATAAATTAGACTTGCTTTTAGAGAAAAGTCGACGGCTGGTAAATACTCTTCTCTGCCCCTTGTGAGAGACAAAGTGTATCTACAGAAGGAATATATGAGCATCGATCGGCCCTCGTGGCCACGTCTGGTCTCCACAATAGCAGGCTATTGATGTGCTGGAATTGCTTTTGAAGGCAGACAGATTGATATAATGGTGTGGTGCGGGTCCTTCAGGGCTGGGCTGCCAGTGCTGAAGCCTGATTCGCTGACCTTGGGTCAATCTACCGATTTGCATCGTCTCTCTTTGGTGCTTGTGCTGAGGCCACTGAGCTTGCAGACGTGCACAGTCCTCTGAGACGGACCGGAGTCCTTCCCTGGAGCAGCCACAAACAGGAAATGGAGCCTTATTTCTCTCTGGTTGATTTTTACTGCAAACAGGTTAATGCCATTGATTTTATGTCCTCTTTAACCTGTAAAAAACTGATCTGATGGGGCACTCTGAGTTTCTGTTTGCCAGCAGCGAGTCTCCTGCCGGGACATAAGAACCGTATCAACCTGCCTCACCGAGTGTCCGTCTGTACGTGAACGTTTACAAACCTGAAAACATCTGTACATTAAAATGCTGAAATCTCACAACATCGACTTTGCTTGATCATTTTTTTCAGGATAAACCTGTTGAGGTGACTCAAACTGACAAGCATTGCACTCCAATCCAATAATACACACACACAAACACACAGTGTTGTGTTTCCATCACTTCTGGGGACATTACTGTAAAGCAACTCTTCATCCTAGCATGTAACGATTTAACTTGTGGCGACTTGCATTTTGTACCCATATGTAAGGCATATGTTTGCCCACAACTACAGGAATACGCATCCACATCCTCAGGCTTGTCATACGTCCCCACAGATGAGCCAGAGCCATGAATCTCAGCTTTACGGCTGCTCGGGATGCTGGTTGCTCAAAGGTGGTAACGACTGGAGGCACTCACATGATGAAGTTATCATTTAACGTAATGTGAAAATAAAAAGATCAATACGTGTATGAAATATAAACAGACACACACACACACACACAGTGTGTGTACAGATTGTACACATTATCATAAAGCTGCCTTTATTGATTATTTGGCAGCAGGACAAGCTGACAACACCTGTCAATCTGACTGGCCGACACCTTTCTGGTGAACAGTTCAGTTGTCTGTTTACACCGAGCAACATTAGCATTCGTTTGGATTGGTATGTTGTGTTTGAGGTTTTGTGTGCTGGACGATTTCAGGATCTCCTACATCCTGATCTTTTGTTCCCTCCTGCTTTGCTTCACGCTGTCATTAGCTTCTGTCCAGCCCTTAAACCAAAGTTATTACTCTCAAAATGTAGCCTTATTTCTTTGTTTTTTGATACTGATGACTCATTCCTTCATTCAGTACTGATGCTCAGACTCCAGAGTGATACCAGTGATCCAGTGTTATGACTTCACCTGCCATGACAATCTGACAGCCTCCAAGGAGACAAAGCCTCATGCACCTCCAGGTTGTGAACCACTGATCTACTGGGCAAAAAATATGGTTTCTCTTCAAACCTGCTTTAAAGTAGTTTGCATTAAGTCTGATGGGCTCTGTAGCGTCGACTATGTTGGAAGATGAAAACCGTCAAAGTAGCAAAGGCTTGAGGCTGGCAAAAGGGACGCAGCTCGGCAGCTCGTGTCAAGCGCATTTGTTTATGCCTCTTGAGTGACTGCTGCTGTGTTTGTTGCTCTCAGCAACTTTTGCCGTTTGTTGTTTCACTTTTCCATGTCTTAGTTTTCAGCTAAGATGTGTCTGTCACTGGAAAAAAAGGGGAAAAACTCACACCAGGCAAGAACTAATATCTCAAACAGCAAACAGTCATCGTAGGTGGCCCATTTTTTTCCTTCCATGATGAAAGGACAGAATGAAAGCTCTGACCTTATATGTGGTCCTCGGCAGAACTGAGCTCATGAGATTGTTTTCAGCTTCCGGCGTTTCACTTTGTCTCTGTGTATTTCTCCACTTTTACTTTACTTTATTTACCCCTCTTTTGATCTCTCCACTTCCACCTCTCTTTGTCTACACAGGGCAGCACCGCGACGCCAGTGAAGAGCAGCCTGTGGCTTGATCCACTTCTGGATTACGGTCGGTTCCTCGGGGCTCGTTTCACGTCTCTGATCTTTGTATCTCTTTTCTTTTTGTCATGTTATACATCTACAGGAAAAAGAGTTTTCTTTTTGCCAAGGTATTCTTGGTAAAGATGCTTAATTTCTTGACATCTATTTCTCGTTACATCATAGAATATATTTTACATTACTTTATTAGATGTCTTTGCAAGCTGGAGGCACTGCTGTGCTGTGTATGAGGAAATACCTGAGCAATATTCACCAGTTCGGGAGTGAAAGCAAATTATAATATCAAGCACAGAGTCTCCTTGAAGGAAAGACGTCTTCCTGCAGAGCTTTACCACCTTATGCACATGTCATGTGAATGATGGCTTTTATTTTATGCTTGGAAATATAAATCCGAATGTGAGTGCATTGTTAGACAGGAGGCATAAATAACATCTGCTCCAGGAGGGACGCCGAGACGCGTCTGTGTCAGGCTGCTGGCAAAGTTCTTATTCACAACAGGTTTCCTCAGTAACGTGTCATTGTCTTACATCTGTGATGAAAGTGTTTGCCAGTAAGTTCTCCATCCATCACACGTGTACACAGGAGTGTTGAGGAGAAGCAGGAAGTCAACATTATTCGCTTTCCACACAATGAGTTTAAACAGAAATCATACATTCACCATTTATTTCATCAGCCAGAATCCACGCTTTCATGTCACCATGTCCTCACCCAGTCGGGGTTTTCATAAATCATGCTAATAAAAGAAAAACAACGTTTAGAGGTGATAAACATTGCCTCCTTTGACATCTTTCTTCAATCAAGTTTTTGCAAACTGGGTCCAAACTACATATGGAAATGGTAATAGTCTATCCTGAAAACCAGAAGACAGCTTTTAAAACAGAAAAGTCAGATATACACACACATATACAGTACATATATGTATGTGTGTGAATGTGTGTTGTTCAATTTGTTTTTTTTAAAGAGTGGGAAGAAACCGAAGCACTCGGAGTAAACCCCACAGAGGAACACAGTGAGCACATGTGTGCTCATCACAGCAAGAAGGTGAAGGCCTGGAATTGAACCGTCACCTCCATGCTGCGAGGCCACAGCGTTTAACACTGAGGTCTAACTACAGAGGGATCACACTCCTCAGCCTCCCTGGGAAAGTCTATTCCAGGGTGCTGGAGAGGAGAATTCGGCTGATAGTCAAACCTTGTATCCAGGAGGAACAATGCAGCTTTCGCCCTGGATGTTGAACACTGGACCAGCTCTGCTCCTTCACGGGGTGCTTGAGGGTTCATGGGAGTTTGCCCAACCGGTCCACATGTGCTCTGAGGACTTGGAGAAGGCATTCCACCATGTTCCTCGCAGCATCCTGAGGGGGGGTTTCTGGGAGTATGGGGTCCGGGGCTCTTTGCTGAGTACTGTCTGAAAACTGCGTGAAGTTAACCCCGTGAACAAGCTACTTTTAAAATACCTGCATGTGTTCGTTTCTCATTCAGTCACACATATGGCAGTGAGACAGTTGGAGACATCACTGACTGAGGCAACAAACCATAATTTCACCATCTGCCTCCCAATTGAATATTGGATCTGCTTCAGCTTTCCTATTATATTATACTACATTATTTTCTAAGGAGAGGTTGTTGGGATGAAGAGTGGAGGACAGTGCAGCACGTGGCTGCCATGGCAACGCAGTGCCACTGGCCATTCGTACTCCAGATGTCTTTGAAATGGTCTGTGTGCATCCGCTTCAAACAGCACATCACACAGTGAGCCCTCTGAAGTAGCCCTGGTCTTACCTCATCCTTTCATCTCTGGCTAAATAAGTCTTTCCTTTCACGCATCTGGAGGAGGGAAGGAGAAAAAGGAAACTGCTGGACATTTGGTTCATTACAATCGCAATAGAAACTATCTGCAACGGGGGCCAGGTGGAAAAATAAATATAATGATCTCTTTTTTCTTTGGTGCCCCACAAATTCCCTGCTGATAATCTGAGACATCGCTCAAGGCTGAAAGTAAGTAAGTCCACATCTGAATAAATCACAGGTGTTAATTGCTAAATACTCAGAGATGTGTTCTTCATTTCACAGTCACAGAGGCCAGCAGGACTGAGATGGCAGAATGAGCGTATAAATTGCAGAGTGCATTACAAACCGGTCTGCCTCGTTTGACTTGCAGCCTTGTCCATGGCTCACAGGTTATGGTAATAGTAATGGACGCCTGGGCTCCTGAGCTTTGCATCCATAATGGCAGCCAAATGCAGTCAGCATTCAGGGCACTTGAGCAAAGCAGCTTGTTATTTCCCCTTCCTGTTAACACCGTCAACGTGTTGCTTCACAGGCTCGGTGTCAACGCGGCTTTCTGTCGGATGAATGTCACTCCTTGTTATTTTTGGGCCTTTACTGAAGCTCTCAGGCTTCTTCCCCACCTGTGCCCGATGCAAAGGCTGTTCAGCTGAGAAGCACAGCTCGAAGAGTTCAGGCTGCCTTATTATCAGACGCCAGCTGGCTCCATGGAGTGGCCACTTCACCTCGTAACACAGGCCTCATTCAGGTACAAATGTCCTGTAATGTGCCCTCCCTTCGCACACACTCATACTTCCACACCATCTGCTCTCAATTATGCTGATTTGTATCTTTTTAACAAGGAAGCTTAACTGGCAGTTTGACTCACATGCATGGATAACAAGTGCAGAGGAAGTGAAGTGTGTGTGTGTGTGTGTGTGTGTGTGTGTGTGTGTGTGTGCAGCCTAAGAGTGTGGTTGTGTGGAAAAAACCGTGCAGACAGGAGGAAGAACTTGATTTGTCCCTCAACAAAGATGTCAGGGAGGTATGGATTTGACTCAGTGAGTGATGAATCTGAAAAATGGCAGAAGCTGACTCAGTGTCTGACTTTTCTATACATAAATCAGTGCACAGATGGCCTTGCGTTGTGAGAACTTCCTCTGGTGCCATGAAGCCATCGCTTACACTGCGATTAGTGGGCAGAGCAGTTCGTCATTTTCACCAAAACTTTAATGCTACTTGTTGTATTCTTGGATTTCCACGTTGTGATGGTGAGAAAGCCCTTTTGATTTAAAATTTGCGCTCATATCCTTCCAAACTGAAAGGTGTTTATGTTCACAAATCACCCTGCTCGTTTGACAGGTTATGATGACAGGTGCTCATAGGTAACATGATTGTTCCTCTCAAAGTGAAGGACAACAAGAAACATCTGCCCACTGAAAGGTTTACTGATTGAATTTCCTTTCCATACGCAAATCGGTGCTCTTTCCTCACTCTACGGAAAGAGATACGGGCCAAAATGCATTCCTTTTGCCAGCCAAAGCCTGTTAAAAGTTTCAGCTGTCTGAGTTAAGTTAGGGTTCGATTTTTGTCGTCTTTGAGTTGTCCCCTGACACCTTGCTGCTCCACACTGTGAATTTGTATTACAAATCATACAAATAATTTAAAACTTTTTTTTGGCCAATTTCACCAATTTATGAGACTGCATTGAAGTCACGACACTCCTCATTACCACAATCTGGGCTTCCAGGTTTAAAAAAGACACACAGAAATGACCAAAATGCTTAAACCTTTTTGGCAACTCATGTTCAGTACACAAACATGAACACTGAGAACACCAGCATTAAGACCAGTCACAGTTTTCCAGCGTAAAGGGAAAAAAGAGATCAACTGTTTTTAACAATGTTTTCCTGATCTCTTATATCCCAAATGAACGTGTGCGTAATTCCCTTTAAGTTCTCATGTAATTAAAAGAAACGTATGAGTGAGACAACCAGCAAACATACAAGAGAAAAGCTCAAACAGTCTTTATTGGCACAGCTTTTTTAAATTGCAGATTTCCCGTGATTTCATCATCTGCTTTTCCAGCACGTCTGGATGCTTTATGGAAGTCGACATCTCAAGGTCAGCGGCTCAGTCGAGAGGAGGGACGCACGGGCGTGTGCAGAGAGTGAGAATTATCAGTAAATTATAATTATGTTAAGACACAAAAATGCATGTTGTAGCGATCGTTTCTTGTGATCACAATCAGTGCCTTGTTGATGATGGCTGTGTGTGATTATAACAACATTCTCACACCAAACACTTTCCTAATGCAAATCCTGTAAGAGCCCCATACTGTAATAGCCTTTATCAAAATTCATTAGTATACCTGGCTATTTCAAAGCTCAAAATTCACTCTGTCCATTAGTGTGTGCTCTTAATGTGCTCTTGCTCACATATTTACTTAATAATATTGCAGCAGCATTCTAATGGCTGAGATATATAGACACACTTGTTGTAAAGTAAATTAAATTAAATTAGACCAGAGTAAGCACCAAAGGCGAGCCCTTAGCATGTAAGAAAATCATAAAACTTAATGTGCTTTATAAAGACAGTAGAGTCGGAAAGTCCTCTTAATAACCCTTACTGCTGCTTTTCTGCGATTGTCAAGGATGAACATCAACCACACGTCCAGCTGCCTGAATGCACACGGAGCATATGAACAATTAGGACACACAGCAGACAGCCTCCTCTAATAACTCTACATTTATTCACCGTCTGTTGGCTTTGTGCTGTCAGTAAGTAAGAAAGCCAACCGAGGTCTGGGAGAGTTCTGGAGACTAAAAGTATTTCTTTTAATGTCAGGACAAAGCGGTCACCCAGCTGTTGCTGCCTACCTGCTCAGGATTACACCATCACTGTCAGCGTTACTTACAACCGCTTCTGAAGGTTTACTCCGACCAGAACAGACTGCTGTGTGCATGTGACTTCACCTTCTCCAGGTGAATTTCAGCTTCTCTTATTGTTTGATTTGTGAGCGCCATCTTCTCTTCCTGGACATGTCTCTGGTGTTTCTGCCAAGTATTGATGTTTTTAATCTCTCTGCATCCGTACGTTTGTTGTTGTTTCTCTGATCTTGTAAAATCTAAATGATGTGAGAGCGTTAGTGGTCAGTTGTTGCAGACAGTCTGACAGAGGAGTATTTTTGGTCAAATCGATGCTGAAACAGAAACAGAGCTGCTGAAATCAAGCTGGAGGTGACGTGGTTTCTCTGTGTGTGTTTCTCTGAACCTCCTTGTTGTGCAGAAAGATTGGACACAACACCTACAGAAGACACAAATGAACTTTACAGGTGTACAGGTGTGAGGAAGCACTGAGGACACATTTCAGATCTGCTAACTCAGGACCACACTGGGACACGGTCTGGGCTGCACATGAACCCCGTCACAATAGATCATCTGTGTTTTCTCTGTATAGAAAGCGTTTCATTCCAGAACAGGTTATGTGGCATGGAAAGCTAACAAGCAAACGTATTAGCTTAGCTCAGGTTTAAGGAGTTCACATACTGTAGGATGCATTGGTGCTATTGACTCACAGTTTTTTTACTCAGATGGTGGAAGTTATTCAGTCATGCAGTACAGCCAATAATCTACAGCAGCGTCCTTTATTTTGAACTCTTCTGCTCCGCGTTTTCTCAGAGGTCAAGGTGGCTTGTTATTGGTCAATGACACACATTTGGCTTTGAGACACAAAGCAGATTAATTTTGACCCCACAAGCAAATCCACTAATTCTGGTGATTTCATTGGACTGAATAATTTAATTAGCCATAAAATGTCACCGTTTGAAATGATGGGGTGGCCAGGCCTTTTCTCTAGGGGCCCTACAAGGCACAAGGGCAAATCATGCTGGTGTCTTCAAGTGCACCTGATGTTTTTGTTCATCCGTGTTAAAATAAATCCCACCTTAGTCCTCGATCTCTTCTTCAGGTGATGGTAGTGGCTGATATGACCCGTGCAAGCACTGACTCAAAGCCAAGGGTACACTGTCCATGACTGATTTATGTTTTCTGTGACATCCCACTTTACCAAAATGTAAAAAATGTCGTAGTCAAAACTCCTCAGATCAGGTCATGTTTTTCAGTGTCTAAGAGACCTGCAAAGGCAAAGCCTACTCTGATGTGCCTGACTGATCCCCATGGAGCCGCAGGCTAACATGTCCCTTACTGCGTATGCTAATATGGTTTGCAGTGGACACTGGATTTCAGACTCCTCTCCACTCACCATAGCTTATCAGCCGAAGGTAATTTTGTGCTTGTGGGCTGACTGATTGGAACATTTGTGCCTTTCAGTCCAGCTTTTTTTTAGCCCTTTTTCATTTGCACCATCAACTCTCTTTACACATGATGATAGCCTGCTGGGACTGTTTTACCCCCCAACAACCACACACTCACACACACACATACACACACACACACACACACACACACACAGAGACTGCAAACACACAAAGAAATAGCAATTATAATTTGGTTTTCTACCCAGCCCCCTCCCTTTGCTTCCTCTGGCGAGCGGCAGGATTGTTATCTATCCATCATCCATCTATCTAATCGCGCTTGAGTGTTTCTGAGAAAGCTGTCACAATCTTGGTCTCTGTGGGATGTCATTTGTGCATCAATAAAACACACATCAATGGCACTGTTGACGTGCAATCAGCCATAAAGCAAGCACACCAGACAAGAGTTGGTCTGGTTGATTCTAAGTCAGTATTTCAACCGGATGTCTTTAAATACTTTTGAAAAGAATGTTTAGTGTTTGATTTGGTTGTTAGAGTTTGTGTTATGGTATGCTGATAGTTACAAGTTCTGTTCAGAATCAGATGCAGATGCTGATTGAGACATTTTATTAACAGTGCAGCAGGTATTTGCTTTAGAATTGCAACACTTGACCCACTGATGTGCATACTGAACATATTGACCCAACAGTCGGACAACAATGAACTTGCACACTCTGAACTGCACATCACAGCTGGTATGAACTGGGCCACTTTTCACAGAAGCTGCAGGGATGATTTCATGTAAATCGGCAGCCGTCACATGTCACTGACAAAGATGGTGTGTGAGGAAAATGTTACTGCCTGCTGTAACATGAAGACTGCTGGACTGTTTTACACCTGAGGGGGCTGGAAGCACAACATAATCATAGAACAAATGGGCTTCTTATAGTGTGTGTGAGTGGTAATTTTCTCAGCAATGATGAAACTTAAAACCGAGGCATGGAAACATGCTCACCTTGTTATGTACAGTTCACACAGGGTTGATGGAAAGTGTGGATGTGGATATGCATGGATGATTAAGTGATGAAACACCACATGGGCTCTTTAAGTTTGATGGAGACGATATGGAAACACGACCACAGGAACACACACACAGCAATTATAAAGTAATTTTCTCAGTTTGTCCTCTTAAATGCACCTGTTTCAATTTAAAAATGTATCTTCTCTCCAATGTACAGTTATACAGCACCAAATGTATGTGTATGCTTTGTCTACTCACTCCAAGTCACACGCTAACCTGACCATATACCGGATATTCAGACATAACACGGCATTTCCCTTTAACTCACAGAGGTGTGTTTAAGTGCTTTTGTTAATGTCCGTTTCTCTGATTGGGCACATGGCTTGCTGCTTCGGATCCTGCGTCATGGGTTACGAAGGTGAGCTGTTCTGGCTTGATCGGGTCAGGTTTGTGATGATGAGTTAAGCCCAAAGACAGCTGATTAATCTCGCTTCATGATTCAGGCCAAAGACGATACAAGAAAGGTTCTGTGCAGACAGAGCGGTAAAAGGCTACTTTATGCTTTCATTTGAAGAGTTGTGTCCAGATCCCCCGAGGCCGGTGCGTAATGGCTGGAATTTAAATGAATGGCCTGAACACCACTCGGCTGCTCAGTACGCTGCTATATTAATGACCTTTCAGAGGACCGACTGTAATGTACAAGTGAAATTATCAGAAGAAGTTGGGCTCTATGGAGCCACATCACACTGTGGGTTATTAATGAAACATATTCAGCAGCTGCACCCGACAGAAGTTAAATGTCTATAGAAGAGCCAACACACACATTCAACTGCACATACAGGTATGTAATATCAAGAAGCACTCATTTCATACATCAGGAAAGAAAAGATTGCCTTTCTGGCCACCCCTGCTGAGAACAGAAGCGATACTGCAGACAGAAGCTGTGTACAAAGCGTAGTAGTAGTCACAGTGCAACAGGCACAGGAGTCCACACATACCATTCACAACAGAGATACACTAATACATAACACTACTGGATTAAATGAATAGACCTTCATTTTACACTTATGCTCATAGCTGAAAGAAGTGTTTTGTGTTTTTTGTTGGATCAAAGTTAAATAAGGAAAGAATATCATCTGGTACTTAAGTGCTCAAACAGGCCAATCATGAGGCCTTGTTCAACAAGTGTGTGTGTATGTGTGTGTGTTGGATGACTGAGTCTCCTCCACAAAAATGTGTCAAAGACGCCCATGTGCATCCTCGGTGAGCAAGAGGAAGACAAAATCCTCTGTGCATGCAGTCAGTTGGAGTCTTATCGCCAGCTGTGGTCTGTGCAGACGATGCTTTGCTGGTCTTTCTAAAAATGGCAGACGAAAGCAAGCGGATTGCGCAGTATGCATTAAAGTAAGGATGGAACCTTTTCAGAGTGTGTGTTTGCTGCTCCTCTGAACGGCCCGACTACGCATGGGCCACCTCAAGTCGAGTGTCATTCAGCTTTTTGTAGACTTCCGTGCAGAACATAACCTGCTGCTCTGAGCTTTCCTGGAGTGAGTGACTCACCTTGAGAAAGATGAAAAAACATGTCAGAGGTGCTGCTGTACAACCTAATTCTCTGTGCCGATAAACACCCGAAAGGGATGTTCACTCTCAAGACTGATAGTAACCAGTTTGAAGCTCTGCGTCTCTCTTTCTCCTTTTGTCTTCTCTCCGTCAGACTGCTTGTCTGCCTTTCATCCTCTCAGCCTCTCTCTTTGACAGTGATATCATTGTTTCAATCCCCTGACAGTGACTGATATCGGAGAAGGTGTAAATGTTAAACAGATGTACCTTTTGACCTTTTCTTCTTTTGTACGTGGTGTAAGTGGTGTCTATTTGTTTTTCTGGGACTGATATTTGTGTTCTGGCACTTTGAGGTTGCCAAAGATTCATTGCTGGCTTCTATTAGCAAACGGAAATGTGGCGAGGACGGATTGTCACAGGGTCTCTTAAACCCCTGATTACCTTCAGAAGAAATGGTTGCAGTTTACAGGCAGATAAAATGCAAGTAGGTGCCTGTACAGCAAAGAAATCTTTTATCTGTGGAGTCATAGAGTGTATTTATGAAGGCCTTTCTTGTGTGTCAGGGAAAAAGATGCTGCTCTGCTGACACACAGAATGAAATTATTAAATGCAACCTGAGCTCAGGAGGCCTCTGGGCGAACAGCGAGACATTTATCACAAACAGTAATCGCTGGACACGTATCATTTACAGTAAAATAAATTGGGCCTTCACTCCACTTTTGGCAGGCCTAAGTTTAGATGTGGTTTAGCGGTTATGGAACCAAAATCGCTTATGACAGCAGAAGTGCTGCTGTTGGTGTGTTCCTCTGCATTCAGAGGATGGCACACACACACACACATCATGCTCTGTGTGTGTGTGAGCATATATGTGCTCACGCTTTAGTGTGTGCATATGCATGAGTCGGCATGTCTGTGTCTCTATTAAAAGTCCATTTTCTTTGCGGAGGCTGTAACTCACTGTAGCGTCACAGCAGCACAGACCCAGACGGTGCTTTATTCTCTTCCGTTCTTTTCATCAGTCGTGGCCTGTCGCTGCGGATCTGAAGGTCCTCTGCGCTGAGACGCCCACTCTGTTAGCCTGATCGTTTGAAAAGCCTGCTGTGAGAGCCCGCTGTGGCTCCCTGGGATGATGAATATGAACTTTTTGAACTCAACTTGACTTAGCTAATCTCTGTGCACTCTGTCTGCCACACGCACACACAATTTAAAGGCCCTGAAAACTTGCAGACTTGGTTTAAAAGTTCTTAAACCAAGTCTGCATTGATTGATGGGCAGGTTGAAATCAATGAGCAGGATCAGCAATATCACCCTTTCATTCCACAAACTCTTCATTTTCCTTGTCTAATCCTGGTTCCTACATTACCCACAATGCAACTTGACCACCAGCTATCTGGCAGTGGCTAAGCTAGCCTCGAGCAGAGTTGAGGAGCGACTGAAGAGGTTTTTATAAGCTCTTTCTCCACACACCACATTTTTATTTTACTCTCAAACTTGTAGTCTTTAACAACTGATGCTGACTCAACTGAAATTACTTGAGGACATTTATTACACTTGTCACAGAAGGTTTTATACTTTACTTTAACATGCTCTCACTCCCAGTTCATCAAGCGCAGCATCAGACTAAGACGTCTCTCTGGCCTTTCCAGTGCCAGATTTGACGCGCAGAGCCCTGCGGTCATATTAGCTGTAATAAATATGCAGCAACAGGTTTGACTGACTGTGGTGTGAGTCCCACACACTTTTAGGTAGTCAACCCCTCTGTAGCACCTGACCTCAGGTGCCTTCAAACTGCATCTGGATCCTGCAAAGACTACATGCTCTGCAGCTTGTCTGGACTTCACATCCACCCTCTGTCTGCTAGGCCTTCGATGGTTTTCTCCACTGGCAGTTTCATCTGAACGTCACGGCCTGTTCAGTCGTCCAGCCGCCATCCCTGTTTATCCAGCCTCACTCATCTTACAAATAGTCACTTTGCAGTTATTTTTTTTCCTTTCCTTTCCTTTTATGACACACTGTGGCAAATCAGGCTTTACTTTTGGTTTCACCAGTTAAGAGTTATTAGACAGAACCATTCATGCTCACAGATTTATGGACAAAAAGAGCTTGCATGTGTGTTTCTGCTCTGAGTTTGAGTCATGAGTCTACACACAGTTTGGTGCCCAGGTCTCACTGAAAGAAGAAATCAGTCATGACAGGCCCACACCAACCACAGTGGACACGCACATAATGTCTTACAGAGTGGACTCCACAGAAACAAAGAGAGACCAAAAAGAGAGATGTGGAGAGAGAAAGTGAATGGGCGAAAGAGGCAGAGAAGGAAACGCTCATAGATTGTAATGTATGTTTTTATTAGTTCTGGCCTGAAATAATCATGTCTCCACTGAATGAGTGAATCTGAAAACAATGTGGGGATTAGTAGTTGATGAAGTGCACAGACTCTCTTCCTTACACACATTTTACACTAATTCCCACTCTTCTTCTGCATAAACACGGAAATTTAGCATTAAACTAAATACTTGTACATTTTGTGTAGGAAAAGACATTTCAGTAAGTTCATTTGAGTCACCTGACTTCGCCCTTTCCTTTCCTCATGTGTTCAGAACTTCCCAAGTGGCTAAAAAATTATTGCAGGTTTAATTTTTGCTCCAAATGTTAGCTGTGGTCACAAATGGAGTGTTGTCCGATTTATCAGCCAGGGTGACATATCAGAGATCACATCTGAGATAGTGACTGAACTACAACACTGTACATACAAGCAGCTCGTGGGGTCTCGGGGCTCACATTCAGACAACACAAGGAGCTCTGAGGAGAACCCCCTCGCTCCTTTGCACTGAAAGGAACCAGCTGAGGTGCCTTGGGCATCTGATCAGGTATGTATTCCAGGTATACCCACCTGAGAGGGGACCTCAGAGCAGACCCAGAACATACTGAAGGGTTTAAATATCCCATCCGAACCTCGAATGCCCCAGAATCTCCCTGGAGGAGCAGGAGGAAGGAGCTGGACAGAATGGGAGTCTGAGCTACTTTGCTTAGTCTGTTACAATTACGAGGGATAAAATCCAAAGAAAATGGATGGATGGATTACTATTATTAAAACATAAATAAACAGACAAATCCATCTTCTGCCTTGAATGTAACCCTTCTTCTTCTGCTCTTTTTATTTACACCGCCGACCTTCAAACAGCACACCCCCGGGGTGTAAATGGAATACCTTGGCCTCATACCCCAGCACAAAAGCTTTCAAAGCGTCTGACTTGATGGATTGTCGAGATTGAGGGAATCTTGTGTGACATGCTACACACACACACATGCAGTCTATCTGGCCTGAAAATCTGAGCCGTCTGCATGAGTGCTGCTCTCTGGTCTCAAGGTCACGGCGTGTTGTATCAGTGACAGAATCAGGAATTCTTGGCCTTTCCTGACTGGTTTGGGCTTTGGGGATTTTTCTTCCACCACCGGCTTCAAGGGTTGGTGTGTGTGTGTGTGTGTGTGTGTGTCAACAAGCTGGAGTTTGTGCTGACATGTACAAGGACGCCCTCGAGCACATGCACTCATGTACGACTCCGTATAGAGATTAGACGACATTCATTCACACACTGGGGAGTTGGGTTTGAACCTGGTGCACGTTTGCAGGCGAGGAACGCACTCGTTCGCAGCCACATGTAACGCCCAATCCACAGAGCACAGAGCACAGAGCGTGCTCCGTAGACCACGATGTGCTCCATACAACAGGACACTTCAGCACCAGCACAGCCTGGTCGTGAATCAAAGGCTGAGGCAAGAATCTGTCTCCAGGTCTCTTGATTTTCTTTCCTCCTCACTCACCGTTGTTTCCCTTGTTGTCTTTGTCTCTCCTTTCACCTTCTCTCTCTCTCTCTCTCTCTCTCTCTCTCTCTCTCTCTCTCTCTCTCTCTCTCCCTCCCTCACGTCTCCTCCCACGGTATCAGCTTGGAATTATTTTGACCAGGACGTCATCGCTGACAAATATCCCTCCGTTCCACAGGGGCCGAATCTACCCATCCCTCTTCCCACAGAGGTGCCCTTCATTTAAGTGGGAGAATTTAGCATCTCCTGCTCTCTCTCTCTCTCTCTCTCTCTCTCTCTCCCTCCACAAACACACACACACACACTGATGTAAAATTCAGCATTCAAACGGCAGTGACAGATTCACAGTAAGAGTTGAGATATTACATGTTTCAGACCTTTGTCTCCTTGTCAGAGGGAATGATTCATGTCTCTGGGGGCTCCTGTTCACTGGTTGGGCTTTTTATTCTTCCCTCCGTTTGCCTCTTTCTCACTCTTAAATGCTTATTCATGAATGTACACACAAATATACACTCTGGACCGCCATATCTCCACCTCTGAAAATAAGAAGGCACTTTAAATCACAGCCTTCACAGTGAACTGAAAGACTAGTGAATAAATAGGTCAGAGTTCAGCAGTTGGGATGCATTAAAAGCTTGGAGTTAAACACAAGACTAAAAAAAGCTAAATCATAAATTGTCGGGTTGGCTGAAGTTCATACGGTTAACTGCATTTTATTATTAATATTAGCTTTTTTGATTAGCATGTTCCTTTTTCTTCTGTACAGAGAAAAACAAGCAGGGATCCTCATCCATGGCAGCAGCTCTGCGAGGCTGAAATACTCAGTGGAAAAAAGTAATTATAAGACAGATAAACCGCCAGGGTCCTTATTTATTTAACTGAAGTGAAAACAGAGATGTAAAAAGTACCAGAGACCCACACTTGAGTAAAAGTACAGATACTCTACCAAAAAAAATGACTTGAGCAGAAGTAAAAGTCTTCTTTAAGCACCGTACTTAATAAAGTATTCAATATTTTTTGTACTTAAGTATTAAAAGTAGTCTGTAGTCTTTAAAATGTACTCAAGTATTGAAAGTAAAAGTACAAGTATGAAGTTTTAATATGTTCTGTAGGTAATAAAGAAAGCAGTCGAAAATTTGAATACGCATTGTTTATGAATATCTTCATAACAAGTCTGAAGAACATCCAACAAAGGAAGTGATCAGAGCGCCTTAAACACTGAGCTTAACTCTTTGTAAACAAAACAGAAGAAATATCTCGTGCTTCTTCCTCCACAGCTTATTTCCTTCTGAAACTTTATGCATAAAGCACAGTCATTTTTCAGAACGTAGAAATTTTCTGTTTATTCTCAAAAGTAGCTGATTTTCAGTCTCGCCCTCCTGGGGCTGAAGACAAATCCTGCAATGCTGAATGGCCTTTTGCAGGCTGCTGAAGCAGGTAGAGGTGTGTTCAGCTTAACAGACGACTGACGCTCACAGAAAATGTATCAGAGTAAATCTAAAAGATTGAAAGATATGCAGATGGGACTTTCTGGTATCACTTGATCCCACCAGTTATGTTTTGATTCACTTTGTGTTTATTGATGTTTTCACACTCGGTCTGTGTGCATGTTTTTGCTCGTTTCATATTACTGATTGGTTGTATTTATTTTCTGTGTTGTTGCATGCTTTTTGTTGGGATTTGCTCCTCTGTTGCCTGCTCTGGACCCGAGGATCAAAGTGATGAGAAACAGCTGAGTAACTGGACCACACACCCCAGAGGACGAGACTGACTGACTCTGCTCTGAAGTCCTAATGTGACACAGGTGAGCCGGAGGACGAACAGGCGCCGTGTGACCTGAGGGACGACGGAACACCACACTGTGCCCTCTTGGATTCACTTCTGGCAGACAAAATGTGACAAAATGCCCTTTGAGGTGTCCTTAAATTGGAGGAAATGTGACGCAGTGCTGAACACAGGAAAATGAGTCGACCTCCATGTGCTTCCACTTATTTTCACACCATGGAAAACTACTATCATCCTCGACTGACAGAGAAACTAATTGGATAATTGTAATTTAAATAATTTTGACATGCTAAAAAAACAACAACGTTTGCTCTTTCATGGAGTGAATAACTACAAATATCTTCCTTCAATGTAATTTAAGCTGATAACTCGCCACTGCTGGGTGAAAACGGCTGATGTGTCTATATGCACTGAGCTAATCAAGATGAATACATTTGATTATATACAACACAAGCACTGTTTCGTTTTTCTGCTCTGCCTTTATCTGCCTCTGTCTCACTTTCTCCCTCCACAGTGGACATCTTCCCACCGTCCTGTCAATCACAACCCTGCTTCATCTCTTCTCCGCATTGCTTCAACACATCCCCCACATTTCCATATCTGATCGGCTCAGTATCCCCCCAACCCTCACCCCCACCCTTATCTCTGTCCATTCGGCTGCGTACAGATGTGTAGGCGGTGTCGAACCTGTGTTAAATAAGCCCCTGGGCTCAGCGGGACGCTTCTCTGGCGCTGGAAGAACAGATGTAATCCCCTCTCTGTTTGAATATGGCTTACAAAGTCAAAGCTTCCCCACACACCTGCCTCACAGATAGCCACGTGCAAACAGCTCGAGCTGTTTGTTAAAAGCGAGGCCTGCGCTTATCTCCTGGCGCACAAAGCGGACGTGGGGCAATTGAACGCTGCAGCTCACGGGGAAGGCGTCAAGGTTGGTTGTAACTGTGAATCAGAAGCTCACATGAAGGTAGGAGTAATTTGGATCTTATTTGTTCTTCATGGTTCTTTAAAGACTTTCCCACTAAATTATTTGTTTGTTAGATATTGCATGTATGAGCAGCACTGAGGAGGATAGCACCTGTGTCTTCATGTCTTCATGTGTGACCACTGCCATCCATCACTCCGGGATGTTTTCGACTGCTTCACTGACCCTCTGTTTGTTTACGTCCTCTCCCTCATTTCCCACAGTTTAGACCCCAAGTTGTTGGGTTTTATTCCCACACAGTGAAGGGCCACTCATTTCTGTTCCGTCACAAACTCAAAATGGGACACTCAAACTTTTATAAACTTGACTTTCTGTCCTAATGTTTAGTTGTGACCACTCGGGAACTTGGTCATCCCATTTAAGAGGATGAAATAGTAATGACAGCAAGAAACCAATAAAGGCAGACAAGAAGAAGCAGGAGAAGAAAAAAGTTCAGCTCGAGTGCTGATCCTTGACTCACAAGCACCTCTCAAACAGGAGACGCCGGCTTTATTTCCTGCTGTGCATTTTCCACGATGTGAGGGAGGTGTTTTTGTAGTTTGGGCGAGTGGGGCTTTCATGAAAACGCCCAAAATGAAATTCTCATTTTCTGCGAGATATTTGCGCTGACCTGAAGGTCTTTCGATTAGTGTGTGCATTTCTCTGAGCTCTCCTCTCAAGCACATTCCCTCAGTGCCGCTGCCCTTTCTTTTTATAATCCACATTTACTCTGCACTCACAGAAATATTAATATTTGATAGGGACCAGTTGGAGAAATGCAAGGATGGAGCCACGCGTGCAATAGTAGAAATGCTCTCCTCCTGATCACGCTGCAGAATAAACTGGCGATGCTGGGAGTATGGTTTGAGTGCAGAGCCATGTGGCTGTGGGGCTGAAGATGGACGGTTACAAAAGAAGGACAGGTGTTGTTCTCCAGCATCACGTTTCCAGTTAGCGATGTGCTGAATCAAAGCTGTGTACCTCCCTTATACATGTGCGTCAAAAAGCACTGGTGCTGGTCACTAGCAGTGATTTAAAAGTCGATTTAACTATGGGAGACATCATTTCTGAAGCCGTAAATGACAAACTCAGTCAAGCCGAGGCAGACTGTCGAATTAAACGTCAAACAGCACTTTGGATCATGCACTGTGCACAACATGCAACAGATCGAAGGGACAGAGCGTCCACAGCGGGGGGAGATTTCACAGACAATGTGTTTCATCCTGAAGGCCCAGTTTTTAGTTCGATGGCAAAGTTCAACTGTCCTGACAGCTACATGCAGAAAGGAAGCTTAAAAACCCACTGACGCTATGCTGCAACTTGGTGGGGTGTTTATTAATCCAAAGGCCAATTCCTGTCAGGGCACTGTGAACTGATTTAAATCCTAATAGACCATCTTAATATGTGTTTGTCTGCTTTGATCACATTAGCTTCTATGAGCCATTAACTGTAAGCAAAGATATAATGTGGAGCTGGAGGACAGTGAGAAAAACAGAAACGTTGCTGTGGTGCTGAACGGACAGTTCCTTCAAAGTGACTTCAATTTGTTCTTATCACTGAGTTTTCTCACTGTCTGTACTCTTAGTGAAGACAGGCCAAAGTTTCCTCAACTCTCATAAATCTGTGTGTGTGTGTGTGTGTGTGTGTGTGTGTGTGTGTCCAGGCATCATTTCCAGCAGCAGCAGGCCACTGTTTGCAGCGTGAAAGCTTTTGAATCTGCTGTACACAACCTGGCCTGCAGCAAACAGCAGAGAGGAACATGCTGAGGAGGTGGAGCTTCTAGCAGCTAAACAGCCACATATTTTTCTCATCAGCTGATGGAGCCCCAATGCTGAACTAAAAGGAGAAAAATGAATGTTTGTCTATGTCTGCTGGATGTAAACACACCAACCTCAAATGTTAAAACGTGTCAGTGATGTGTTTGTAGCTCTTTTCTGCTGCAGAATTAATATTGCAGGAATACTATGACAACTACTTCTAATGATCACATGTGCACACATTGCATTTTGGAGTAAATTCATTCCTGCTTGGATTAGTTTTGCTGGTTGTCTGTCAGTCTAATCTGAGTATTGACTGTGTTTGCTAATTCTAAATGATTTGATATGAACATAATATGTTGAGACAAAGTGCCCCAGAGTTTGTTGATACAATCTGAAAAGCAGCCCAGCGCAGATGTAGAGATTATACCAGTTATACCTGAATTTAATCTCTGGGATATGCCGATATCAGCAGAATGCTGGAGAGTTAAGTCATCATATTATATTTACCATGTTGACGTTTGTGCGCTATTTAATGTCTGTTTCTAGGGTAATCTTCAGAAAATTCTGTTAATTCATGTAAAAATGGATATTTATCACAATCTGATTATGCATTAAAACAGATTATCCTCAGTAAGACTTGACCAGGGTGTGTAAACATATTACTGAAACAGCAGCACCACAGTGTTGGCAGCGTTGATTGGCTGTGTATTTCTGTCCAGTCACAAAATCAATAGAATGCTGGAATTCAGCAGAGTTTCCCTTTAAGTTGCACTGGTGATGTCACGTTGAAGTGGACACTAATATAATCGGGGAAACCTGCCAAGTCATTTTAGAAAGCCACAGCTTTGAAAAGATTAAGAGGATTAAAAATGGAACACAGTTTTGTCCAAACAGCAAAGCTTCAAACGGACAACCCGGTTCTAACAGTGTTTGGACAAGGACGCCCCCCCCCAACACACCCCCCACCCCACCCCACCCCCCCGGGGCCAAAACCAGCACTGCTGTCTCTCCTCCTGCACACAAGCATCGCAGGGCTTTGAGTTTCTCTCAGGGCTTTGTTGTCAATCTGATTCAGAATGCAGCACCTTGAGGCTGTGTTTGTGGTCCTGTACTTAAATAAAAAACACAGCACTCAGATTTTCCAGGACTTCAAGCTGAACAGGCTTAATCGGAGCATCAGGGTGTAGTAAACCCACCAAGTTGCTCCACCGCTTCATGAATGCGAAGGTGCAAACCAGAAAGGTAAAAACTGTTTCCTAACGTTCCACAAATATATTTTTGTGTTCAAGCTTCATACAGTATTCATTTCACACAGATGTGTCTTCATGAAATCCATCACCATAGTGACATGGCAGACGTTCTTCCTCATGTTGTTGCCATGACAACCTTTCAGACACAGAATATTTATTTATGTTCCAAAAGAGAGAAAAGCCTCCCCAAGACTACTGACTCTATTAGGGAGCTTTACTGTAAATGTCTGTACACACACGAACACGCGCACACACACACACACACACACACTCACACGCACATGCTTAAACGCTCTGATGGATGTACACTTAACACCCACACACTGTACTTGCAAGGAGTTGACAAAGATTTTCTCCTTCTTCACTTCTTCTTGCTGCACCTAACAACTCCAATCTGCTGCCGTCCGCTGCGGCTAATTGAAGCGTTTGCGTTAAAAGACCTGGGGAAGGCTGTGAGGGGCCCTCCTTAATGAAGTCTGATCTCATTAAAAGATACAGCTGCCAATGCGAGCGCAGAGGAAAAACACGCCGAGACAAAGGAGGAGAGGCCAGCGAGAGCAACGGCAGCTTGTTCTCCACATAATGAATCGATGCACAGAACGGGCATGAACACTCAAATCTGCATTCTTGAGGGGGCGTTTTACTGATGTGCACAAGATGGCTGCTGTTGAAGGTTTGATGTAAACACAGGAGGTATGATGCGTGGATAAGAAGCCTGCAGCATCCACGGGAGCTGTTGTGTTGGCGTAATGTCTGCTTCACCCATCATAACAGCATCAGCTGAATGAACGTGCTGTAAAAATGCTGGTCATGTCCGTAACTAAAGTTGGTATGAGAAATGGCAAAGTAATACTGTTCTGATGGGAGCCACCCTGGTCCAAAACGTCTGGCCACACCCCTGTGGACATGGTCCAACAGGAGATCTGTAGACACCATCCAGGGCCGAAAAGGCAGCTTGTTTGTTTGTTTGTTTGTTTTCTTTATCGTGCCTCCCTCACTTCTCAAAGTCTCACTCACTGGTCAAATAATGATCATAGCAAGATAGATAGATGGATAAATAGATAGATGGATGGATACTTTATTGATCCCAAGGGAAATTCAAGCATCCAGTGTGTGTCGGCCCAGCGACTGACTGGCGGCCAGTCCAGGACGAACCCCGCCTCTCGCCCGTAGTCAGCTGAGATAGGCTCCAGCCCCCTGCGACCCTGATGGATAAGCGGTATAGAAAACTGATGGATGGATGAATGTTAAAGCCTTGCACAAACAAAGATAAACCCACACAGATGAATTTAATTATTTCTCCTGATTAGAGGAAAAATCTGTAATCTTTCAAGAAATGTCTTATCAAGCTGTAATCATGCTGTGCTGTCGCTCTTAGACGCTCGGCTCTGATTGCTTTTCTCATTTCTCTGTGCTGTATGGATATGCATCAGCCACACTCACCTTTCACAGGATGTGCAGTGCAGGTAGCGTACAGAGTTTGACGGGTGGAAACTTGTTCAGCTTTATTTGCTCGAAGGTCAGGCTAATTACTTGTGTTAAGGACAACCTGGGACACTGTCCAAAATAGCATCCCAACATGCAGGACTCAAACTCAGTCAACAAATCAGCCTGGAAGGATGGAAGGAAAAGAGAAGGAACGAACAAATAAGGCAATGAAGGCCTGACATATGTACATTATCCAATCAGCCTGGACTGAAGTGAAGGTTTCCGTCTGGAGGCAAAGTGGCCATGTGGTTTAAATCCCTCCACCTCGTCTGTGACAAAGCCTGTCACCACTAACACTAACTCCCTATCCTTGTTTTACCAACCAGTCGCACATTCCGTCCTTCACATGTCAACGGGCTGACACTTGATCCTAATTGGTCACCACTGCAGCGAGGGTGTCTCGTCTCCCAGGCAGGAGTGTTTAAATTGTGGCTGTGAAACCTGAGCTCGCCCACGGGGTCATTTCTCCTTGGGTGGGGAATCAAGAAACTTACAAACACAAACAACAAGAGCTCCAGTTTTGGCCCTGGCCGGCAGACACATCAAACAGGACTTCCCGTCTGTCTTGCTCCAGTTGGACTGGACCTCCATTCCAGACAGGTCATGGGAGAAGCTTACTCCAACTCCTTCAAACGTGCCCCCATTCCAGTCTGTCAACAAATTGGGTGACTGGGGACCAGTTTGTGTTCCCACATAAATGCTCACGCTCACAAGGCAAAGCTGTGTAAATACGAGCAGGCTTACCTTATTCTTGATAATCTGTTGATAGTGATTATGACTGGCCTGGGAAATCCAAGTAAGCCTGTGAGCCTTTGACTGGAAGGTGTTAAAAGAGAACACTGTGCAACTGGTTTTCATCCAGTTTCCAGTTTCCTCTTTGTGGTTATAGCATAGCAGCTACAGTGAAGATTTCAGCTTGAAAATGGGTGTAAGTGACATCTTTTTAAATCAGTTTGGCTTCTTGGGGTTTCGTGAGCTGTGGATTGGTGCTCTCTAACAGCACAGAACAGTCCGTGGGCTTTTGGTCAGCTTGTATTTGGATTATAACCTTTACTTTAATGCCATTTCAGAACAATTTCAGCATGTGAACAGCAGTCTCATCGCACCAGTTCACGTGAGATACCAACCCGGTAACGATGGCTTGTTTGCTTCTGCCTGCAACCTGAAGGAGTTTTCATTCTGAACTTCTGTGATTTAAAGAAAAAAAGTTGTTGTTACATGTTAATGGTTTTTAACTTATTATTGTTTGTCCTAATGATGTATGTGGTGGATAATCGTGCTCTGTTCTTGATCTCTACAGTTTTCATAATTTGGGAGATGTAAACAGGAAGTGTAACTTTGTCATGACTTAACTGTGAACAATAGCTTTTGTTTATTTTATTTTGTGACATACGTTTGCATTATTGGTATGCCGAATTAACTACTGGCAGCATTTATGGCCCTTTGTTTGCAATGGACACCAAGGTAACGATATCCTCAGGAAGTGTAAATCATCCTGAATGCTAAATTAGAGTTTTGACTGCGAGTGCAGTATGATTTTTGACTCACATGTTATTTTCCCCTCATGAAACCATCTGATCTTGAGGATGTGGACATTCAGAGTGAAGGTATACAAACTGCTTCTTCTCCAGTTTGTCACAGTGTCTTTTCATGGCGTCTATGACTTTTCCTCTCTTTCATTACAGGAGCCACAGCGGAGCTACGAGTCACCCCACCCTGAATGCAACACACATCAGCTGTCTCGCGTAGCTCCACATCATTCGATGACTGTAGCACACGTCAAATGTGCCACACAGACCGAAAAAAAGGTGTTTTCACAGTTACAGTTCCATAATGTAGTACTCAGAGTACAGAAGCCTCTTTTCTGGGGTGCTGACGAATATCAATGCTGGGAAACTGGACGGGGAGAAAGCTCGGTCCAACGATAAGATTGTGGCTCTGGCATCATCCATCACCTGTGCGTATTGTCATTGAGTCTATCACCCTGGGCTTGTCGTTGACACCTTTCAATATGTATGGTTCACTGGAAGTGAAATCTCAGGTCTGCCTCAAATTCAGTTAACTACATATAACACATTTAAAAGGTTCAGCAGCATACATTACAGTTCACGTGTCTTTAAAGCAGAATGACAGCATCAGGCACAAGTATGTGAAGTAGTCGGGGCATCGTTCACAGTCGATAAGGCCTCTTTGTTTAACACCAGAGCAGAATAGTAAGCAAGTGGTACCAGAGGAAGTGCTGCTGACCTTGTGGCGGCCTACAGTAATGTGGGAACAAATTGCCATATATTACAGGTGGCAGCTGGTAATTTACAACTCGCAGAAAAGCAGGTTGGATCTGGACATAAACAGACGCTGTGGGGGGTTGCCTTAGAGGACAAGACACCGAACAGCATCCGTGGAGCCTCTCAGTCTGTACCCAGGAGCAAATACACTGTTATTATCAGCCGAATTGTCCACATAATTGTACTTCTTGTCTGTCAGCTCAGAGGAAGTCTATCCAAAGGATTGCAGAATGGGGTTACAGCACAGTCTTCATCTGTTTGTATTTTAATCAATAGATCTTTACACACCCATCCTTTGTATTCAAGCAGTAACAGATCACATAGAGAGAGGCAGTTGATGGCGAGCATCATTCTGCCTTGTCTGTCCGTTCCTTCACAGTGTAGTTTGCACTGGGCTAATACATCAGAATGTCACAAGGATAAAATATGGATGAGCTCCCAGTCATATGACACATGTATGTGCTCACCAGTACCTTGCAGCAGTGCTTGAAAAGCATCCTGACTTCAGGCAATTTCACCAGCCGAGGGAACACACTTTGAAAATGCCCCCAAAACCAGGACGCATTATTTAATAATTCATCCCATTACATTATTCATCAGAGGTGGATTTTCCTGAATGAGTCCTGTTGTCTTGTACTGTAACTACTGCTGTTCTCAGGTGATTTTATGCTGCACGCTAAGCTTTTTGGAAGAGAGCTAATGACATTGGTGGGTGGATGAAACTTTTTTCCTTTTCTGAAATCTTTAAGCAAAGATCCCGGCTGTCTCTCCCTCATCATCTCATTATCATCGCTTTATGGTTGCTTTCTTTCAGGACTGTCTAACACCTACTTGGATGTGTCTTACATTACAGTCGCCCATCATCCAGCTTTTATTCCTTCTCCATTAGGCGAAATGCTTAATTCGTCCTTGTCACTGTGAGTACATCTAAGGGACTGTCACTGTGGGCACTCTCAACTCACAACGGGCTTTTTTTAAAGGGAAAGAGCCAGTGTGCTGACTTGAACTGTCACTCACAGGCATCAGAAGGTCGTCTGAAGTGCACAGGATGACTTTTTGGGGGGAGTGTTTTCATCAGTCTTTGATCTTCCTCTTTTCTGCAGGTGATTGGCAGGTGATTGGCTGTTACTGTGGTGACAACTCTGCCTTGGGAAAGATAACATCCGGTGACTTCAACCAAAGTGTTAAGGTCACCAAATTCTGGCATGCTTTCATAATGTAAAGTTATTATAATAGCTATTCACTGTGTAAATGAGGACTGTTGATTCTCTTAAAAAGAAATCTCAGTCTTTGTCACCATCATCATCTCTTCATCATAAAGCAGCCGTGAGGTTGGAGAAGCGGCTTGTGATCGGAGGGTTGCTGGTTCGATTCCCCCACTGGGTGTGGGGGAGTGATTAATGCGAAAAAATTTGTGTAATTTGTGTTGCAGTCTCATTCATGTGTGTTCAACTAAGGATGGGTCAAATGCAGAAAACAAATGCATGGTGTGTATGTAAAAATATATATAAAGTAATTCTTAATTCTAATAAACAAGCACATCAGGCCAAACAAACAAAAGTCAGTATCGGTGATGAACAATAACAACAAACTACAAAACCGTGAGAGGATTAGTGGACTGGACTGCTCTGCTGTCTTGTCAACTTTTCAGACGCAAAGTGGCTGCACACAAAACTTGTAACCTGAACCTGAACAGGAGCACTTGGAGAATTAAGCTGCCTGTTCGTTTTCACAGACGAGTTCGGTTTATTTCAGTCGAGTTACATCGTGTGCATCCTGCTGCGAGAAGGTCAGCTGTTCCCTGCTGCTTCAGAGTGACGCAACCACGACTGGAGCGAGTCCCTTTCGTGTCAAACACGTCTGACATTTGTGAAGCATTTTGAATCCAGTACATCAGGTCTACATCTGGTTCAGTTTTTGCTGTACTTTTTGTACTCACCACAATGTAAAAGGAACATCTGAACGAGCTGAACAGCTGAACAGTTAGCATTGTTGGCTACAGACACATGGGCACTAATAGCATCTGCTTTAAAATCTATTCTGGATCTTATGTCTGTAAAGTTAAATGTGTCATACTATAACAAGTTACCGGTCTTTGATGAAGGTGATGATGGGTGAGAACGTGTTGGACAAAGCCAGGCTGAGTTTTGCCCCTGTTTCCAGTCTTTATGCTTAGCTAAGCTCATAGTCTGTTAACTTCTTAATCGCAATAATGATAATGTCATAAAAACTGTTGAAATTAATTAATATACATATAATTATTAATCAAAATGCCAATGTGTCCAGCTCATACATTCAAAAGAAAAACTTTATCAGTGTTTTTTTATTCAATATCACAGTGACTGAATAATAAATTTTCCATAAATCTATAAACACCTAGTCTAACTACTACTGCGTATGTGTTCCATTAAGATTGAGGTTCACCATCTTCAATTTTTTATGGCGAGCCTCTATGAGTTATTCATGCTGACACAAGTGCCACCAATGCTACATTAATATTCTGAGATATTGTAGCTTTAGTTTGTAGTTTTTCTCTAATTTGCAGGGAAAAAATTCAAATCCATTGTATAGGGGAGAAAGCGTCCTTTTTAAATGGTTCAGACCCACCAATCATTTCCATCCAGCTGTCTTCATGCACCAACCGAACAGCAGCTGCATGGGAAGGCAGACTCTGAGTCAGAAGAGACCGAAGGCCACAGAACTGGAACAGTGAAATGGGTCACCTTCTCCTCGCTCGTCCACCTCATGAGTAATTCAGACGAGCTGTGCTCCACACTGAGACTGACAAGCAAACAGTAGAAATGTTCTCCTCCGAGCCAGACTTGGATACAAACAGTAAGATAAAACATGTATTCAAACACTTTCCAAAGCTCCATTATTTTGTTGCCTTCACCCCTGGATGACAAATTAGTATTCGGGCTGAGCTACGTTTGGTCTACATTGGTTGTTAGGGTGAAGCGGCGCTTCCATACTAATTCAGCTGGAGAATGTTCAAGTTTCCCAAGTGAGGCTAAAAATAAAATAAAATGTGGTGAAAATTTGTACCGCTGTCATTAAACCCATTATGGGGTGTCTGAGACAGTTTGTGTTTGGACGCCGTTGCCGAACATGTTTTAAGGCGAACATCAAAGTCTTCTCTATGGCAACACGGGCAACTGTCAGCAGTCTAATTAAAAAGCTGTTTGCTTTGGAGGGAGTGACACATATATCAACGGAAATCATTAGGAGCAAGAAAAATACCGAGGTGCCAAGCTGCTTTGTAACAGGTCTTATATTTGTTCGGTGCCGCCGTTTGAATGAGCTCAGTCCAAACAAACAGTCCAGGGCCAACTCCTTTCTCCTTACATCTCTTCAGCTGTTAGCTGCTGCAGCTGCGTAACGACGTCAGATTTACTCCACGAGAAGAAAGAAATTTTGTTCTGATGGGCTGTACATTAGAGCTGTCTGAAATCTGTGATCCATAAGAGGCAATAAAATTATTTTCAGGACATCGACCGAAAGTTGTCCACTTTATGTCAGTAATAAGTGTTAGTGTCTCTTTGATAGTCGTTAAATCTCAATGATATCAACTCAGAAGTCATACTCTGGACCTGCGGCTAGAACCAAACACTCACTTTCTTGTGAATGTCATTAGTCTGCCTTGCTTCCTCGTGTCCCCATTTTATCTTAATGGTGCTTGGCACACTGATACCAATTGGATTATTAGCCACAATTAAGGAGAGGGTAGCAAATGGCTTTCAATGAGGCATTAACTATCAGAGGAGAGTAGACGGCCTGCGTGAGAGGACGATGTCGTCTTGCGGCAGGTGACGACAGATGTGCCTGTCTGGAAAATGTCAACTTTGAGCTCTTGGATATTCTGCACATGCTTCGAACACACACACATTGAACATACACACTGACAGCACATGCATATGCTGACGGATGTGAACACACACGCTCAAGCTGTCATAGATCCAAGTGAGAGCTCCAAGATGGATGCTTAGGGCTCATGATTAATGTAGACTGCAGATGTTGCCAACTTTTAGATATTTTTAGGGCTTGGGGAAAAAAACTATACATACATACATATATATATATATAGAGAGAGAGAGACAGACAGACAGAGTAAGAGATCTATATATATATTCTTCCTGTTTTTATTCCTTTCTTGCATTAGAACTTTTTATCCATCTGCAGAAGAACAACATTCATGGTGTAGCCATTTATCCACACAGCTTACATTTGATATACAGCACACGTTCAAGAGACTTGCACGAGGAAATAAAATGTTCCAGACTGTTACCAAGCCAGCGGGCAGCCAGAGTAACTTGATCATTAGGTTACACCCTATATGGGCTGCTGCAAACTGCTTTTATGGAGCATTAGGGATGATGCATTCATGTTCTTAGGAAGCATAGGAAGACACTACCGGTTGGACATTTCATTTAAAATGAGAAAACACATTTAAAGAGCAGAATGGCCAATAGCCGATCAGAGATATGACATGTACACTGTAAAGATGATCACACAATCACTGACTTTAAGATAATATCTTATTATCTTATCTTATCTTTACAGACAGCCATACAGACACAAACATGGAGCATGTGTCCTTTTCACTGTCGGCCTGTGTTGTGCTGTTTAACTGCATTACTGTGTGTCTGACAGATGCTCTAAACATCTCATAAAAGTCAAATTTCCTACAAATTCTGGTTCCTAAAAGATCTATATGTCTCTCCTAAACTGCCCTTTGATGCATCAGGTTACAGCATTCATTAATTCAGTGAGTCTTCTTTATCAGTTGTGATAAAATTGCGCTTACCAAAGCAGTTGTTGACATCTGGGAGAAACATGGACAGAAAATGCTGCTCATTGATCTGTCTCTCTTTCTGATGTGAAACACAAATTGCTGTCTCGTCTCAAAAAGGGAGAAGGAGTGAAGTGAGCATAAGAGTGACACTAAACTGAATGTTATTTGGTCTTATTATGTCATCATTTCATTCCTGTTAGCTTTTGGGTTACTGATGTGCTAATTATTACATCTTGGTAAAGTAGGAAAACATCCAAAAGACAAATTAATAAAGAACAGTCATAATAAAAGCTGCAAGTATCTTACCTACCAGGAAGTTGTGCTTCAAAAATGCTGAATCTCACAGTTTCCATAACTCGATGTTGCTTTCATTGGGCTTCATCTTTGGAACTCACTGACCCCAGTTTATAACCACAAGCAGTACAACAAGTGGACAGAACAGACAGGTTGAACCGTGAAGCCAGTGAAGGGCCTTAAACCTGAATGACCATCAGGGGGCGACGCAACTGGTTTCAAGTCAGGCTGCATGTAAGCTTATGAGAAAATTACTATGGCAGTAGTAGGAGAAGAAGCAGTAACATATATATATACTTTATACTACTGCATCACTGCATGAAATATCACATTACCACTCTGTTCCTGTTATATTGCCATCCAGGTGAATGTATTCTGTTTCATCTGAAAGGATAAAAAGGGCTGCATTTATGTGCCGCTCTTATCCAAAGCACTTTACAATTTGCCTCTCATTCAGCCATTACACACAAACACACACACACACACACACACACACACTGATAGCAGAGAGCTGGCCTGACCATCAGGAGCAATTTGACCTCAACCTCCAGAGTCACAGCCACCCTCATTTCTACCACTTCATAGTATGTTATTACTGTGTAGTATGTGTATGCTACATATGCTGCACATTCATCATATTTAACATTTTGCACTTTATCATATTATTATGTATGTTGCTGTAGCTATGAGGAGGCTATATGCAAGATAAAAATCGAATGGAAATCAAATAATAGAATGGATGGCAAACATGCGTTTTGGTTGGATTATATTTTAAAGTGTTTGCATAGCTCTGCATGTGCGGTTAGTTCTTGGTGAAGTTTAAATATTTGGGATTTGATCTTTTCCTCAGCGTCGTGGCAGAGTGAGGCAGCATCTCGAGCAGCCGCTCAAAATTTAAACACCTTATTGTGAGACTCGCACAATGTGGTCTTTGTGCTGCAGGCGATGTTGAGAGGCAGATAGTGACAGTGACACACAGCGCCCAGCAAAGGTGAGGGAAGTGAGTGACACCAGAGCGTCGCGTCCTCTGGGAGAAGCAGGTATGGGTGTGCAGAGTCTGGAGCAGCGCCTGAAAGCAACTGACTGACAGAAGAAAAGGAGAATCAAAACACAGACAGCAGTAAGGGTCTAAATACCTTTTGCGGCTTGCATTTGCATTTGACATTTCAGGCCCTCAGCCGACATGCCAAGGAGCTGAAAATTATTGCAGGAGTTGAAAAATCTACTGTGCAAAGCAGGTGTGATATTTTTTAAAGAAATCAACAGCCTAAACTACAAACGTCTCATCACTTCTGGCTGAGGTGTCACAGATGCATCGTCTTTGCCAAAACTAATTTCAGAAGTCAGGAATCATTGAAGGAAATTTCTCTGCTCACAGAAAGTGACACATGAAAGCTGAAGAGCAAAACACAAAACAGTCTCCCTAAGAGCAGCAAATGAATGCACCGACCACCCAGAGAAAGATGGATGCACCAGCAATAAGACTACCTGCTGAGAAGCTCCTTTTTATTTATTTATTTATTTATCTTACCGTGCCTTTATTCTGCAACCACTAACAAGAAAAGATTTAAGTCCAGGAAGCGTGCAGTTTGTGTCACAGTACATGAGTGCAGTAATTAAATCCTTTAAACTCCCAAAAATGAAGTTATCTCGAGCTGCCAGTCGGTGCAGTGCAGCCCAGCACAGACCGCCACAGCACACGCAAGAGCGAGGAGGATGCTGCAAATTCACCGCGTTAACGTGATCCGCTTGGAGTGCGACATGAAGTGGCTGAAAGGGATGCAGTGATAACCGGGAGAGCTGCAGCAGGTTTTATCATTCTGGATCAATTCCTGTTTTATTAGCCAGAGCTTCATATTTACAAATCAAATGCAGACTTTATTTCAGTCTGACTATGATTGATTTTTACAATTTTCACAATTTCTTACTCTCAAAAGTTAGAGTTTCGATACATAAGAACCAATTTTTATGATATTTACTATGGATTTCTTTCTTTCAGCATTCGTGTTGTCAGTGGTTCTGTTTATTATCGGTGACAACAGGATGTGAAAGACGAGTCATTTCATGTCATTTGGAGGATTTGATCATCCAAGTGGTCTCATTGTATGATGTATCAACACAGACATAAAAAGCAACAGCAGCAGTGATTTAACTTTGTCCACCTTTTATGAGTTTAAATGTGAAGGAAAAGCTTTTGATGTCACAGTCATGTGACACAGTTTGCAGTTTGGTTATTTTTAGGCATGAAAACGATGCTGGTATGAGCGAAAATGAGTTTAAACGTGATATAATTTACATTATGAACGTGACTTAAGTTGAATATGAAAATGGGATCTGTGTCATTTAATCACGCTGGTCGTACAGAAACACTCGGTCACAGTAAGGTTGAAGTGCTCTTGAACAGTAGTCTCTTCTTATAAGGAATCAACATGATTCAATTGCCAGTGAACTCTGTGGTTTATTGAGTAGCTTTGCTGCTGCAGTGTCTTCACCACCAAGCTGCTAATACGTTTGAAGGTGATCTGTGCTAATGAAGTTTACCACATCTGGCTATAATAAACTTTTGAATCGCTCCTTTCTATTCGTATCTGCATGTAAAAACTAATTCCCTGGAGAGGGAAGAGCAGTCGTTTTATTGTTTCTTTTCTTCAAGCCGTGAAGTGACTTTTGTTGTGAGAGAGAGTACGAGACAGATCGAACGTCTGTTGAGTTTTCCTTTCTCCTCCTGGCTCTTGGTTTCCCTCCAGCCGTGTGTTGGCAGGAGGATGTGGCAGGGACCATTAGGATGAGAAATGACAGTGAAGTCTGGGCCAACCTTCAGGGCTTGCACAGAGGAGAGTCTTAACAACCACATGCACTCAAACACCACACACACACACACAAACCGAGTGCAGATTACATGCATATGTACGCATACGACACCAAACGTCATGTCCTTCCTCGCTTCACCGACTCTCTCACCGAGCCGAGGCTCTTTGGAAGTAACCTTCACCACACCAGTGGAGAGCGTATCTGAACTCCAACAATTAAGAGAAGAAGCTGACCTTTATGTGTCCGTGTGATCCGAGCAGAGCCAAGCGGTGCAGACAAAAGGAGGGAGGCACTTAGGGATAACAACCACAGCAGACTTCTCACTTCACAGCTGTTTCACCACTGTGATGAATTATTTCCAGGTTGCGGTGATTCACCGTAGAGCAGACAATGAATTCACTCTGACAGTCCTCTTGCAGTGTGTGTGTGTGTGTGTACTGTAAGTCTTTACAGTGGCAACTAGATTTCTTGCACACATTATGGAAATTGAAGGCATCACTGCAGATCAGTGTTCAAGCTGCACATGAAAAGAATCATTTGGAATCTGTGACTCAGGGTTAACTCAACATTACATCTTGTATGTTGGAGTCAATTTAAAAAAGAAAAAAATAATAATATGCATGCAGCCAAAAATATCACACCAGGGTTCTGTATTTACTGGAAAACGCATGTGTGGATGTCACAGATGAGCTGACTTCATGTTATATTCTCAGAAACCCTCATTTTGTTCCAGACCAGTTGGCATAACGTCATCAAATGGATGAGGGATTTTTAAGAGTAGCTCACACAGATAGACAACTCAAATAATATCTGCAGCCTTTTGCTATGCTGCTGCTGCCAAACAGGATGATGTGGCTCATAATGTATCCATCAAAACGTGCAAGCACCCGGCCATCATTTTCTCTTCGTTTTGAGTCTCACTGCAGATACCACAGTGGCGGTATCAGGCTGAATGTGGTACAACTGGCCGCCCGACAGCGTGGCGTGCAGGACTTTTGGCTTTCACACTGAACTATAAAGCTCACTCACCCTCACATCATGAAAGCCCAGAGGCAGAGCTGAGCCCTGCCCTGTCAGCCGTGATCATGTAATGGCCTCTCCGAGGAATCTCCGAAGGCCACAGGTGCAGGTAGAGGCGAGGGTCTCCGGTAGTTCGCCGCCCACACGCGGTGCCGTGGTCTCTGGGACTCGGGGAGGCAGGATCAGAAGGTCTTGGCAGCTGTGGTTGGGGGACAGTATGAGGGTGTGATGGAGTTAGTTATGATCCGGTGGCCTGGTGGAGTCACGCACCAGTTCACAAGCAGACACAGACAAATGCAGCGTAGTGGTTCATCAGAGTTTCGTCGTCTCAGTTTCCCCTTCACATCAGCACATTTACATTGCAGATGGAAGCGCAGATTTGTGGTTTGGGCAGAGTAACTGGGTAAACTGGGACACAGTGCAGCAAGTTGTAATGTTGTAAAATATTCAGCACCAGACAAATCAAACAGCTTGTGTCCTGTTTCAAGTTGATTCATCAAATGATTAGCTGATGTTTCTGCTCAGACTGATTCCCAGCTTGCTAGCTTGTGAATGTTTCCTAAAAACCAAATCAGTGTGAAACTTCTTCTCTGGAGGTCGGTGATAAAAAGCTTCACTGTGTCGAAGACAGCGTGGAGAACGTGAAAGTGCACAGTTAAAAGCATGAAACTTATCTCGCTGACGAGGCACCGACTGGTTACTCAGGGTCTTTACCAGATCACAGTTTTAAGGGACACTCGCTAAATAAGCCAGTAAAGGATTAGTTGAACTGTCCTGATCCCATCTTTTATTTGCTCAGGCTTTTAGAAATAAGATTTTTTGTTTGTAGGGAAAGTCAAAGACACACAAACACACATACGTGATCCTGGAATGATTAACGGACAAGAGCCAACCTTCCATCCATCTTTCTCTTCCTGTCTCCCTCCATGGCTCATCTGTGTCCTGTTGCCAACCTCTCCTCCCCTTGACCCCGTCTTGAGACCCTGTCCTCATGCCTTTTCACAGTCCATAGACAGGAAGTCACAGTGATTTATGCCTCCTCTGTTTGTGTATGTGTGTGTGCGCTCGTGTCCTGTGTTGTGTCTGACTTATGGAGTTTCACCATGAAGAGTCGTGTCCACTTTCAAAACGCCAACATGGCGCTAACTGGAGAACAGATACGTGAAATCGAGTTTTCAGCAGCGCCTGTGCTCCTTGGAAAAGTGACGGATTGAGTCATCAAGTAAGAGTCACTTTGTCCCTCGTGGTGTCCCTGCTGTTGTTTTAGTTCTTTTAGGAGAGACACATCAGTATGTTTATTGCACCAAACAAGGGCCATTGTGGAATATTTCACAATAAAGAGGACTGGGATGAGAGAAAGTTTCATTTTTATTTGACGAAATTATTTTAAACTAACTACAGTCTGGCGATAAAATACATACATAACTCACTCATGGTCTGTTCAGCCGAATGAGACACACTCAGGGTCTAAAATGAAATTATTTCACTACAAGAATGAGATGATAAAATAATAACATATGCCATTCATTTGTGCAGGCAGATTTTACATCAGCTTCCTGTGTACGTATCTCTGGGATGTTTTTCAGCCACAGTATGCATACACTTTGGCTGCTTGGCCCGTGGATTTTCTTCATCTGCCAGTCAACTTGCCTGGTGAGTCAGAAAGTTAATTCTGCACGCTGGATACAATCCAAGCCACCGTACAAGAAGAAGAAGAAGAAGACAGCAAGTGTCTCAGCGCCGTCTCACACAAACACTGTACAGTCACTGGGACATGAAGACATAAATGTAGAGAAAAGAGAACTCTTGTCATAATTTTTTTTTCCAAAATAAAGAAATTTCTTCTTTTCTGTAGCAGAAAAGCAAACATGCCAAAGTGTGAATCCTTTTTGTATGCCTCAAACATCAGTTCACATGTAAAAGACATAAAACCTAAATGAAAACAGCTGTGTCTCCATATATCTGCAACCTCTTAGAGCCTGGGGAGCAACAAGTCTCCAGTTACTTCATTTGTGACAGAAATTTCATTATTGTCAAAGCCTATTAGACTTGATTTCCAGTGATGCTAAGCATCCATTTGTACTTCAGGATAATGTCATTTTTTTAATATCCTTGCCGGGAAGCATAAGAAGAAAAAGTACAACGGTAAGTTAATTAAATTTGGAACATTCCAGATTTTAATCATTGACTTGAGGACAGAACGGCAAGAAAAGCTAAACAGTGATTTTCTGCCCACATTCACTTAAAGAGTGGGAGAGAAATGCATGGGTTTCGTTTGCTGGGAGGTCCGTCTTCCAGAGGTTCAAAAGAAAAGCTGAGGCATCTTAAATTAGACACGGGACCCAGTACTTCTGGACTGGTTTTATCAGTAATTACATTACTCATCTCCAAATCACACTCTCATCATGCTTAATCGAGCAAAAATTGGGCACATAAGAAAAAAATAATTAAGGTGCCCTTTTCCATCAAAGAAATTCATTTATAAATACAGGAGACATGTTCTGGGATTTTCTTCTCCCTTCACACTGCGAACACTAAGCACCACTCATTTCGAGCAATTTCAGACATTTTTCTTCCAAGGACACTCACTCATTATACTCAAGATCTTAATTGTGTTAAAGTGTAAGGGACGTTTTGGTGACCATCTGCCAAGACTGTCAAATTGTTAAATAACAGCAATTAAATATTAAATGTGAAAATTATTTTGTAATGAAGTTCTTCGATGTACAAGCTTTATTTGGACATTTCAACCTGTGTGCACTTTATTTCAATTAATAATCTTTTAATAGCTCCAGAGGAAATATTCAAATTCGCACTCGAGTCTGATTCAGGCAGGCCAGAGCCCATTAAACAGTACTCTTAATAAAGCAATTATTAAATATCCTGTAGCAGACGCAAGTCGGAGGGGTAAGAGGCAGCGAGCGTCACTTTGCTACGCACCAGAAGACGCTTAGTTTGACAGATAATTAGAGTGTGAAACTGTTGATGTAACAGTAAAAGTGAGCTACCGATTGTCATAAAAGCACCTTGCAGCAAAAAGGAGGGCCAACAAAAGGAAAAGGTGCATAATAGCTTCACAGTTTAAGACCTTTCACAAGAACAGAGAGGAGAGGAAATAAATGACGGTTTATCCGCCAGCCACGAGGAGAAGGAGGAAGCACCAAAAGCAGGAGCCGAGGAGAACAGGGAGGGAAAGAGGGAGAAAGGAAATATTTAAATGATGTTATCCAGTTTCTGAACATTAAACTCCAAAAGAAAAGTAGTCAAGCAGAGCAGAGTGTGCCAGAGTCTGTTTTTGGCTGGATGTACTGGGCAGCCATGAATGGCTGGATGAAGTGCTGATCCCTGGAGCTGACTCGACTGAATATTTTTATCCTCTCCTTCACTGCTCGGCTCTCACATTGAGCAAATTCCCTTTGATCTCCAACGCCAAACCCTTCTGTTCGTTTTAACGTCATTACACACACGTCCACACACGACCTACACAACGAGCTCTACTCATCATCTGAAGGCACTGATTAATCTGAACTGTGGTTAATGGACGCTGATTATCTGTAAAGAGCTCAGATTGGCCTTCCCTTTGACACACTGAGCCTTGACTTATTGAAAAACAACAGAAGTATTTTTAGATTTTTTGTAATCCATAATTGACTTGACTGGATTTCATGTATTTACATTTTTTTGCTTGACTGTTCTGTTCATTTAAAATTCCACTGCTGATGTTTTATTGCCATCAGATGCATGATTTGTGGCAAAGTTTCTCAGAGTGATTACGATTAGCCTCCAGTGCAGCACTCAGCATCCATGGAGAATATCTACACTCGGAAACGCTGTTAATGCAACAGCTGAAGTGTAATATGAGCTACTGCACTGATACTGGTGCAGCACACCTCAAGAAGGAAGTTCACGAAAACCTGAAGGCCCTGAAGCTGTGACACACCACTCCTGTTGAGAAACACTGAGGGAGTTAAAGGAACGAATCAAAATGCAGCGTTCGTGTGTCTGCGTGTGCTGTGTGCAGTGCATTTCTCACTAAATGATTGTCTAACACTGCAGGAGTGCTGACAGGGAGGCTGTAACACTGGTGTCATCTGTTGAATGAAGAAGTGTTTAAGCACAAATTTATCTTCAAAACTGCAGGTGTCCTTTAAACGTTCCGCCCCCTGGTGGCTGCTCATCAAAATGAATCCAACACCGACATATAATCACCTTTATTATTCGACATGGTGGATGTGGAAAGCACAGAGTTGACTATTCACCCGTCCAGCAGATATGGAGCGATATTAGCTTTCATTTAGCTAACGTCATTTTTAACATAGCGTTAAGTTAGCTACCACACCGATGTACAGCTTTAAACGCTCCACATCACCCCACAGATCAGTGTATGTATTTGACTGTTTTCCAGAGGTCACCAGCCTGTGTCTGTGACACCAGACTGGGCTTCAGCAGGCCAGTGTGCTTTGGATTGCCTGTCTGTAAATAAACAATAGGACAGGAGTGCAGTGTTGTTTCCATGGCGATGGGTAGCAAACCAAAGTCAATCTGGAAACTGTTGGAGCACATTTCCCAGGCAAAGCGACAATTACAGTGGCTGTTAGAGCATCAAAGGCCATTACAGAACTGTCTCAGAGGAGGGAGTTATGGCAACTTTGGCTGCTCTTTAGGAAAAGGTGGCGAAGGTGGAAGGAAAAAAGAAAACAGTTTGAATTTAACAGCTCGTCTAATTGCCTGTCTTTTCACAAGCAGCATTAGCGTCTTTCATCTCACCAACACGGACTCAATACGAGCTTTTTTATCATCTTTTCTTTGTTTTGCTTTTAATTAGCAGACCTTCATCCTTGCACGCTGAGGTTGGAAGAGCACAGTAGTCCATTAATTCAACCCTGACATTAATTCTTCCCTTCGCCTCTGCCCTCAAAGCCACCGAATCCACTACATTATTCACTTCTCACTTTGAGCAGCAGTGGGCACAGCGTCACTCCAACAACAGCCACAAATGGTACAATATCAAAAAAACGTGACCATCCTCAAAACGATTCTCAATCTGTGGTTTTGGTAACTTGGCTATGAAACCGATTTCAACTTCCTTCGTTATAATTTGGTTACAGCGATCTTCTGTGACTATGAATTTTTTATGAACTGTGACTCAGATGTAGCCTCACATTTTATCATCCCTGATTGTCTGGAGGCGCCACACAGATTCCAATAACTGATGTAAAAGAGACCCCGGCGAGAGCAGGACGCAACAAAAGAACAATTAGAGTAGTCAGGCCCCAGGACAACAGGTAATATCTCAGATAAACCTGTTCTTTTACTGCGGCACATTATCAACAGACGCCCCCAGTGCTGCAGTCTGCTCTTCCTCTGGAAACTTTCCTGTCGTTCTGCATCCTGAGTTCATCTGAGTGTGGGGCTCTTTGGGCTGCGTCTAATTCCTGACCAAAGGCAATCAACTTTGTTAACTTTGTCTGTATGTTAAAGCCTGACTGAAATCACAGTCACTCATCCCTGTTTGTAACCAAAAATAACAAGAAAGCACTTTTTAAATGCATCAATTATTTGATAAAAATATTCAAAATATAAATTTTTCCCTTTTGGTTTACAGAGCAGGAATGTACGCTGCCCTTTAAACTTTGTAAGCAGTATATAAAGTTCACAGCCAATCTTTTTTGTTTTGTACTGTTAATATGAATATCAACCAGTGATTTGTTGTGGTTGTTTGTCGTGAGAAACTGTTGTTGTGCACTCACAAACTCGAACAACCGTGACACGTCTCTTCAGTGTCGTGTTCGTACGCCTCATGAGCACACGGATGTTCATGTGGTGCGCTCAAACTCACTGCAGCCTTTCATTGATACAAGCCTTGTTAAAGCATGCAGCCTGCCAGACGTTCTCTGTCAACTGTCCTGTTCCCATTTGTCGAAGCCTGCAGCCTCCTCTCAACATCACCATTACAAGGCATCTCAGTTTGGTGCTGGGGAAACGAGTGATGAGTGACACAGCTGGAGGAGATGACGACAAAGTCTCAAGCCGCATTCTTCCCTCCTCTGGGAACTGACTTCTTGGAGGCTCAGCTCCGCACATGCAGGGGCCACAGACCCCGGCGCTGACGGATCTCCAGGTGGTTGACCATGAGGGAGGAAGGGCCCATTAGCAGATGGACGACGGACCCTGAAGCCGACAGGATTGGTGTGAGACGCGGCACAGCTGAAGGGGGCCAACGGGGCCTGTCATCGTTACCGTGACGCCTCAAAATGGACCCCGATCCCAATGCTAATTACGATGAAACCACAGGCAGAATTGCAACGAAAATATGTTGATGACAGTGGCGTTCCAATTGGGTCTGGCCATTTGTCTGTGTCGAGTTACGTTTCACCATGTCGCCTAATAAAGATTATTCACCTACACAAAAAAGGAGACATGCACTCTTTCTTAAGATGCTCTTTAAGTCTTTGCTTTAAAGCAAGTGTTTAATATATCTGAAAGTAAAGCTGAAAGCTTAAGGTTTTTTTGAAAGCATATTTATAGTACAGTTTGCTCTTCCAGTCTAGTCCAGTCCACAGGATCTCAGCAGTGCAAACTTCTTTTCTAATTAGCCAAATGAAAATTTTTGTCCCATCTGCAGATAAGAAACAAAACTCGAATAAACATGGATGTCAGCAATTCAGGTCTCAAAGTATTAAAAAGCAGACTTTACAAATGTTTTCTGAGCAAAGTTAAAAATATATTTGAGCAACAATTTGGGAAAACATCAGAAGAAAAGAAAATATGGCAATAGATGTTCTTGTATAGCTTTTAAAATAACAGGGTATACGACACTTTTACAGAGATTTAAATCATTCATAATGCATTGCAACAGTACAAACACTACAACACAAGCACATGCAACTATTGCCATGCAAATGTGTGTCAATAGAAGTACATACAAACTTCTTCAGTATCTTCAGTACATTTTTAATGTGTCGGGTGAATTTGCTCCACATGTCTTTTTCAGTTTACGGCTTGAAATTTTTTAAATCATTTCTTTGTCAGGTAGACCCACTCACAGCTGGAAAACGGCAGCATGAGGGCTGTTTAGCAGTCACAGGTCACAGAGTCTTGACTGAATGTAAACAGGTTTGACAGCAGCACCTCCCATCAGTAACACGATACCAGCAACAAGGGACATCCCCAAAGCCCCTGAATCCCTCTATGGAGAACGTCTTTTCACACCTGCAGGCCATGAGCACCAACACCGCAATCCATCCGCTCCTCTCCCAGGCCAAGGTCGGCCATCTTAAGGGGAAGGGGGGTCACTCGCACCAGGTCAGGTCTACTGGGATGGAGTAACTTGGGGTACTTGGTTTTCACCCTCAAGGATGTTGGGCTCCTCCAGTCTGGCTAATGCTTTGAGCACCTGCGTCTACACTGTGGAGAGTGATGAGCTAGTTTTAGACAGAGAATCTAAAGGTTGCTATGATACAGACCTGTGTCAGACAGTAACAACTCACTGCCTCCAGCCCGGTGATTTACCGTCTGTCGTTATGTTCACACTGCAGGTGCAAGTGACCAAGTCACCATCTTGCTGCTCACATTCATCTTCGTATATGACCTGTACCTGACATTATAGGATCTTATAGAATAGCATATTTTATCCAGTGATAAAAGCTATAGATGGTTTTTGAAATATTTTTGCCTTCCATTTAAACAGCCCAGGTTGATGCACATCTTGGGGAGCTACTGCAAATACTGCAGTAACAGCAGAAAGTTCTATGGGTACCTTTAAAACATCTGAAAAGGTTTTAAATATTGATTGCCAGTTCTGGACAAGACCACAAAGCCATAAAATAAACTCGGTATGTCAGTGTGTGGGTTTTCTGGATTCCATTAAAGACTCTCCAGTCTGCAGATAATATTGTTGTTGTGAATTGTTTTTGCCACAATAGTCGTATTGTGAAAACCTACCGTAACAGATGTGCTGTGCCTTTCTAAACCAAATGATTACATAATTCAGTTGCCATAGCCGGTGGGTGACAACAATGTTGCCCAGCCACAAAGCAGAAAACCTGTTGCTGCGCTTACTAAGTCTCGAAAACAATAGATTGAATATATTGACTCTGATATGAATCTGTTGTTTTAGGTTAGATGCTTTTAGTAAAATGCACACATTTATATCCATGCTAAACTTAATTTTAACCTCAAAGTGGTGAAAGGTTCCGTGTGAAATAGCCAGCCACAGATTTTAATTTTACTGCTGTAGAAAAAAAATGTGCTGTCAAGGCACAGGACATTTTTAACATGTAATCTTCCCTCACAAATTATCCCGGGGGCTGGTTGCCATGGGAATAAGATCAACTTATTTTCTTCTAGCATCACCACAAAAGGAAAACAAACAGTAAAGAGCCCTCATCAGATATGGCGCCTCAGCTTCGGGTTTGTTTCATTATCACCCAAGTGCTCAACAAAAGCTAGAAGAATCCAGAGGTCCCTCTATCGCACAAAGAAGACAGACAGAAAACATGCCAAACAACTTATTACAGATACAGAACAAAACTGCACTTCATTTTGCCTCTAATTACACTAATGGAAGTCCCTTTGTAGGCCATAGCGCTTCCAAACGGTGGAGCTAAAAGAGGATAGGCACTCTCCTAAAGGCCCCATTGTGCTGGGTAAGCTCCTGGCTTAGACAGAGAGGCAGACAGGACCAGCTGTAATTAGTTTAGCTCCCTCCCTGCTTCACATCTTGCCAGGAGAGGGCTTTGCCCAGTGAAAGGTGTCTCCACAGGGCTCTCCGGCTAAAATGAGGGTGGATCATCTACTAAAGGTCCTATGGAATGGGTAGGAGATTCCTAACCTCCAATCTGACATGCTGTGACTAAATTGGACAAGAGGGAGTGACACAATATGGGTGGTTGGAACAGTGAAGGGGCCTAATTACGAAGGGAGGACAGTGAGGTATTCATTCAGCCACTGAGACCGGCAACCTACTTGTATAACTCTTGAAATAAAGGTCAAGAATCCATTAAACAGAAACATGGCTGGCTCTGGACTCATGCATGTGGTATTTGAGAATAATTCTTAGCATAATGAGCACAGAGGAACAGATGAATGGGATTACACACATCAGGACAATTCAGTGTCACTTTTAATCAAGAGTGGTGCGCAAACTCGCCTTTAAATACTTCAGTGTGATTTTCAGAAGCCTTGTTACAAACATCGTATTATTCCATGTGGGAAATCACTCTCAGCTGGTGTTTAATACAAATCTTAAGCATATTTGTAACTATGGTTACAGTTTGCAATGCTGTCTGCAGTCCATGCAGAATAGACAAAGCAAAGGTGTCTATGGAAAACATAAAAAAACATACACATAATGGGAATCGTATAAAATCGGGACCCGGTTTTCCTGGATAGGCTGCTATTTCCCAATGTTTGTCTTAAGCGAGCTGTTTTCCATTTTCATTTATTTCTTTTTCCCACTGCGGATGTTGTCTTTGGGAGGTGGGCTCTTCACACCTCAGTGAGCAGCCTCAATGGTCCCCGACCCAAAGTCGGCCATTTTTCCCAGCCCTTTGCCCTGTTTGAATGGATACCCTCTCCCCTCATTTACTCTAACCGTGAAAGAAAAGGGCCTAAATAATCTCCCCTTGCTTTAATCAGGGGAGCTCAGGAGGGTTGTACAGAACCAGAGAGTTTGTGCCTTTGTGCTGGCCTTGACCGTCTTGATTTTGTTGGCATTTTCTGGCAAGGTCCACCACCCGGGGCCTTTTTAATTTGCTCTCTATTGACTCTGTGTTAATTGGGTTGGGGAGAGATGCATCCAGATTCCAACCCCAAGTTCAGTCATCTTAAACCCTTCATTGTGTTTTTCACACATTTCACAAAAGATGCACAGCCTGCTGCGATGTAAGCAGCATGAGGGAAGGGGAGGAGTGGGAGAACGCAGGACGGGAGATGCTGGAAGAAAAGAAGGAGTTTTGATTCAGGGTTTGAACTGATGGAGATAACAGGCTGTTGGATTTCTAAGCTGTTAATCAAACACTGTCTTGCTTTTGGCAGAATTGTGATTGGGTGATCTCATAGGTTAACAGGGCCACAAGTAATCTATCTATCTGACTCCATTTCCTCCTGGTATTAACATGCAATCTACATCTGCATATCTTATCTAGACAAGCAGTCTATGTTAATAAAAGATGTAGTGTAAACATGCACAGATGAACTGCAACTTCCGATTGGCCAGACCACATCTGGAGGTTGTCTTGCCTGTCGAAAAACTACAGACAAGCTCTTCCTCCTCAGCAAAGGAAAAATAATTCGCACCCATGCAGCTTCATTAATTCGGGAGACCATCCGGGACTGTTAGGAAGTGCAAAATGAGGGTTATGTGACTGACAGGGATGGACAAGCTCCCCAACTGGCTGTGATTGACCAAGTTTCTTACAGCGTTGCCATAGTGACCAGAATATCAGATGACCATGGTGAAAAGACAGCAAACCCTTTTTCTACACCTATTTTTGTGGAAAAAATCCCCTCTAGAACACTCTATGTCGGGAAGGTTTCTCTGAGGCAGCTGTAGTCAAAGAATCATTTCATCCTCACCCTCAAAGCCTCTTCTCTTGTAGAAGTAAAACATAAAATACTACTTAAGATACTTCATTTCTGTAGTTCTTTGATGTTGGTTGGTCGCCGCCAACTCTTCATATACAGCAGCTTGGTCAGTGGTCCTGACCAAACTACAAGCTATCTGTTTGTAATCTCTAACTTGTACTTATTTTGTACTGTAATCTCTCGCATTTGTGTAAATAGACACAACACGAGGTAGTTGGGATGGATTCAGGCAACAGAGGCACTTTGGGGAAGGTTAGGAAATTGTCATTCAGTTTGTTAAACAGTCACAACATTTGACGGACACGAAGTTTCCAGCTTTAATTTGTGCTGACTGTTACAAAAAATCTGTATCTGTAGCTAAGAGTAATGCTGGTCATAGCTTCCTGTTACTCTCTCCGTATGTGGTTGTGTAAGGTTCGGGGGGCTGTGGTTTGCGGCCTGACTGATACAAATGAAGTGTCCTGGTAAGAGCGCCAGGGTGTTTAAGTGTGTAATCATTTGTTGCCTCTCTGTGGACTCACTAGCCAGATGGAAAGAAGTCAACGCTGAAAGAATCATGAAATCCCAGCAATTCGAGAATGCACCCCAAGGAATCTCATTAAGGAGCTCCACACGTCGATGGCGCAGCTTCACACTGCTGTTTTTCTTACAGAGCGGGAGCAGTCCATGGAGGATTTAACTGGATAATGGTATTGGTTTCACATCAGCGCGGGAGCAGGAAGACCACAGTGGATAAGCTGTGAGGACAGCCTCTGTTTCTCTCTCTCTCTCTGTCTCTCTCTCTCCTACTCCTTGACTGAGTAATTATTCCTTAAGCCCACCTACCCAGGCAACAAAAATAGAATTGATTTCCCATTATGTGAAGCATCACTCCTGCTGGGGAGGTCCTGTCAGGGTGACCAGGCAGCGAGCAGACACATCTGACCTGAGAGCCTGGGACCGGCAGCGCGCTGCTGCACAGGGCTATCGATGTGATCCTGTGCTTCATTTCCCAAAACAAAGCAGACACACTGTTGTTACACCTCCCTGCCCCGAGAACAGTCGCTTGACCGCAGTCAGAAGAAAGCCGAGGGGGAGGGGGGGAGGTGCTGGGTTTATTGACTTAAAAGTGTGTGAGTTTTAAAAGGTCTCTGATTCAGTGTCAGAGCTAAGATTGACTATGACGGCGCTAAGTCAGTATCATTCAGTCTTGTGTCACAGGTTAAGGATGAGACCAAGTTGCTATTTCTTGAGATGATATTACTTGGAATTTCTAAGATATGGGAGAGAGTTACATGACCAAACCACATGCTATTGAAACTGTTTGTCAAGCAGAGCCATTTATACACTGATAGATTGCCCTCTGCTGCATACTGTTGTTTATTTATTTATTTATTTTACATCTGGACTTTTTGTGTTTCTTCTCCATTGGCCTGGTATTGCCTGCTTACAGCAAACCATGCTCTTCCAAGTCATATGTATTTCCATGGTGGCCTCAAAACTGCGTTCAGTCGGTGCCAAACCAAGGCTGAATTTGGCGTGAAATTGACTGGCTCAACACGTGTGCTTTGGGTAGCAACTGGAATGAAAGCTTTGTTTTTGACAGGCTCACTGTGCTCAGTTCTCAGGGCTTTAATTTTGGATTTTAGTTTGACTCCTTCGCTCTTGGTTGCACTGTCGGATATCAGCCTTACTTCATGAAGATGTGTGACTAAGGCAAGCAGAACATTTCCTGTTGCCAGTGGCTTTTATTGTGAAGCAGGTTTAGGAAATCCTGGAAGATGTTGATAAGGCCTTCAAAGAAAACCTAACATTATCTCATACACCATGAAAAACAGTAGAAACATTTCTTCAAAGAAAGAGTAAGAAAAGTCCATTACTTACTACCTTTAGGTTTACTTCCAAAAAGCTGGAAAAGAATAAATTGAAATGATAATAATGAAAACATACTTGGAGCTAATGCTGGTGCCTGTGCAGGTACCACGCGAGGTGGGTGGGGCCTCTTCTCCTGTCCGGTCACTACCCAGAACCAGGTCAAGTAGAAGCTGAGAGCTCCTGTCAGGGACGGATGGTGGGAGGCGAAGGGAGGTGAAGCAGCAGCTGCTAGTAAAAGTGACCTGCTGGCTAGTTAGACAAGGAAGCAGTCGGGCAAACGGGTGGTGTTTACTGAATTGTGACAGACCTGCTGTGTATAAGGTGCAAAGTCTTACAGCGACACACACAAGTGTGCGTACGTATGTCGTGTGTGTGCACATGTGTCAGGTTAGAGAGAGTGTGCTGAGTGGAGTCTGGGGGATCTCATAGTTGTTGCGTGGTGTAGTGGTGTGAGTGGCCTTACTGTTAACAGTATTAACCTTGGCAATGTGTGTGTGTGTGCAAAGTGTGTATAGCCTAGTTAATTGTCTTGGCTTGGATCCATGAAATCTTGTATATTGCATACTGAGTCTGTGTAAGACTTCAGCGTTACACTGGAGCTCTAAGCAGGGGGGGCCCTCCAGTTGGCAGCTGGCATTCTGCACACAGCTGAATGTGCAAGGATAATTTCGGGAAAAACTGGAAAAATGAGTAACATAATGAAGCACCTCATCATGCATGGAGAGAAAAGGTATCAAATAAAGTACTCTAATGGTACTGGTAGAGTAGAGTTCTGGAACAATACACAGTTGTTCAAAGAAACACCCATGTTTGGGACTGGGATAGCATTACAGAAACGGGTCTGCGTCTCAGAGTCCCCACCAGTCCGGCACAACTGAGGAGGCCTTTAGGAGAAGCGAACGTCTCAGCTCCTCCAGATGCACCAGGACTCGGATGACTTCTGATTATTAGCAGTGATGGGAAGTAACTAACTACGTTTACTCAAGTACTGTACTTATGTACAGTTTTGACATACTTGTAACTGACACGAATATTTTTATTTTATTCCACTTCATACTTCTATTACACTTCAGAGGTAAATGTTGTACTTTTTGCTGTATTATGTTAATTGTACACTTAATTTACCCAGTAGTGCTCAAAACATCAAGAATACCCTCAACGTTGATTAAGTGTTAACAATGCTTTTACATGTGATCTTCAAGGATTGAAAACAGAATAATATAATATTCTACAATAACACAACACATAAAGGGGCCATTCTGCACTCTTGATACTTCAACATGTTGCTGATAGTATTTCAGCGCTTTTACTGAGGGAACAATTTGGATTCAGGGTTTTTACTGGTAACAGAACATTTTCAGTATTTCTAGATAGAAATAAAGTACCTGTGAGTACTTGTGAGTGCTTTGTAAAAACTAAAATCACTGTGCTACATTACAGAGCAACAAAACAGCAAATGAAGAAAGCTCTTAAAACACAGACCGTGACGTGCGAGCTCGTGTTGTTTCATTTCTTGTTTTGAGTCACGTCAGCTCACACTGTGAGTCACAGGCTCCTGACTGGTTGGAATCAAGCACAGGTGGAGCTGCAGCAGGTGTACTCAGGAGTGAGCTCAAAATTACAGCACAGAACAGCAGAATGCCAAACTCATTTTTCCCTTGTAGTTACTGCCAGGGTAAAAGCCTAATGATTCAGCTGGGTGTCACACACAAGTGCTGATGTCTGAAGGTAGCTCAGGCGTTTGATAGCAAAGAACATTTGTCACATCATCAGGAAGTGGAATGAACAGGCCAAAGAGGGTCATAACAAAACCATCTGACTGTCCTGTTGTCGACCTTCAGGGCACTGAGAGTATCTGTGCACAAATATCTGGAGTTTGTAATCAATAACTAAAAAATGTATTTTTTTCTTTTGAAGCACAGAAAAGCTCTGCTACATTTTTTATTGATTTATGATAATGCTGATGGCATTCGCGAGAGTCAGTCCTCTTCAGAGCTTGTTTACCGTGATGCTCTGAGGCTTATTACTGAAAGCACTGCCAGTACTCATCATTGTGCTCCGTGTGCTAATGTTGGCTCGCTCTCACCGGCTACACTTACACTCACCTGGAAAGCTTTTCCTCATATCACCTACGTATTTTGTGCCTTTTTATTATCCCAAATGAGGCTTTTAAAATGATTCCTCATGATGTGGTGGCAGGACGAACTACCTGTCAGTGTTTATGTGATTTTATTTATTTATTTCATGCATTTATTTTTGAGGATGTTGATATACTTAGACCTGTTCCCTTATTCTTATGACAGCTGCATTTATTTTGTTAGTTTTTTCCTTATTTTTTTTGTCGTGTCTGGCTGATTTTAATGTTTTTCAGCCTCATCTTTCTGCCGTCATCTCAGCTAAGACCATTTTGTAAAATATCCAAAATGCATTTTCAGTGTTATGTTAAGTAATATTATGTGTGTCTAAATGTCTTGTGTTACTGTGTGTACAAACGCCATGAAAAAGACCAAAAACAAACAACAGTAAAAATACTAATAATGAAAAACTAATAATACCACAGCCTGGACTTCAGAGCGCCCTGTAGTGTTCTGCTGAGGCAGTGCAACCTGCAAACCAGTGCAACCTAAATGCGCTCAAAAACATGAAAGATAAATGTGTTTTTCCACTGTCCCTCGGACGCAGTGACACAAAATAAAAATGACGACAATCCCTCAGCCTTCACACCACGACTTCACTGCATTATTTCCTCGAGGGGGGAGTCTCACCGGGGCTGAGCAGAACATTACAGCTGACAAGGGCAACGTACATATTTACAGCCCAGTTAACTTTCCTCCATTTTATGTTGTTTTATGTTATGATCATTTTTAGCAATCAGAAGTTGGCCTTAAGTTACAAAAGGTTAAGAACTCCTGATTCACCTGCCCATGTTTGTTTCATTCAATTCCAACTTGTTCCTTCTTACTGAACAGTGACTTCCAACACTGAGCCAACACATGTCAGCAAATTCTGATAAACAGCTGGGCACTGTAGTTTTTTACTGAACATTACTCAGACAGGATTAAAACACATGGATGGTGTATGTGTGTGTGTGTGTGTGTGTGTGTGTGAGATTGAGTGAAACTTGTTCATGTCAGTGAAGGAACACTGATGGGTTTTGGGACGAGGGAGGAGCTCACGGACACAGAGGGAGAAGGTTTTTGTCATTGTTGCTTGATGTGTTTTCATGGGATTTGAAGAAAGTGAGATAAATACAGAACTTCATCAGCCTCTCTGTTATTGTGTGTGGGCAAACTGGTACATATGCATTGCTGGAAACTACAAATGGCTGCCTCCAGTACCACTCCTGTGCTTTGGTACATCAAGCAGCTTTAAATAATGAAACATTTGTAACATCAAGCTTTGCCGTAATCTCAGTCAGTCAAATAAGACCTGGCTCTCTAACTGTTGATTGCTTTAGGATGGACTCAGTGTTCCCTCAGCTAAACTCTGCTTTCATCCCATTTCACCACCACACTGTCCTCCTAAGCAGGTGCCAATCACAGCAGGATAACTCGCCCAGAGCCCCGAGCCGCTGGAACTCATTAGGAAAAGCTGGGCACGTTTTGGTGCCGGCACAGCCCGTATTCATCCAGAACCCAATGTGAGACATTCCTTGGGGCGGGGAAAGGTTAATCAGCAGGGCAAAAACAATGAGCTCAGGTCCTGCAGGTAGGGAGGGGAAGGAGGAGGAGGAGGAGGAGAGGGAGGAAGAGGAGGGTGGATGATAGCTGGTGTCCGAGGTTGTGTGCGAAGGACGGTGTGGTGGGTCGACTGTGAAATGAGGAAATGCATCAGGAAATGCACAAGGACATCCAGAATGCTTCACATTTCTGTGTATGCAGCAGATTTTCTGTCACGCACAGAAAGTGGCAGCACGTCGAGTGAGTTACAGAAACAGAAGCGGTTGAAAGTCAACATCTGTTACGAGTGAAAGGTCTCGTGTTTTAGTAAGACTCGACTGCCGCTATTCATTTTCTCTCCTCTTTCTGTTGCAAAGCTGTCGTCGGGCTACTTAAAGCTTCAGCTGGTAATTGGGTAATAGGGACAGCTCATCAGTGGCCCCATGCAGGTGTGGCGTTTGAGGTCCTTCATTTCACTTAATTTCTGCAACCTTTTGATTTTTTTATGCACACATTTTCTAAAACCTTAGTTAGAATATCAAAACCGCAACTCCCTCCTGTCTCACTTCTAAGAAAACACCCAACAGGATCAAGAAGGAAAACTATGAACTTATATGTTATCAGTTACAGCTGTCAAGCTAGCGTGTTTAGTATTGTTCTCTGAGCGTTTGAGTTATCGGTGGCAGTCTGAGAGGAGGATGAGAGATTTTCCAGAAACATAACAAAACTATTTCCAGAATAAATTACTAACCCTTTTACTTCAGTATTATTGGGTGCTCGGTTTTTGAAAATAAACAGAAATGCAGAAACTAGACAGCCTTTCGCAGGCAGACATCATTATCCCCTGTAAAATCTAATAAACAAAATTGAGTATTTTAGATCGATTTTACTTTACTTTACTTCACTTTTTCCATCCACGTAATGTGGGAGCAGATCTAAAATATACGAGAGAGTGGAGAGCTTGCACAGTCGGGTATCTACACCACGACTCATTTTAACCGCTAATGGTTGCTGGCCAAGTGTCGATTCAAGGCGAGTCCAGCTGTAAGGCTCACTGCGGTTAGCTTTTTATGAGACACTCAGTGGACAAGCCTCTGGCCCCGGCCCGTTCCAGGGTCACCACATTTCCCTTGCACCACCACACATAGCAGACAAAAATACTGACCAGCAAACAGTTATGAAAAAGAACATGCGTCTACACATTCGTTTCTGATGGCCATAAGGAGGATAAAGAGATAACTTTACCCACATTATTTAGAGTTAAATGTCAGAACAATCGTGCTGAAAGCCTGTTGATTCACCTGCTGCAGCTGCTGGACACGCTAATTAGCATGTCGGGTCACTTTCCCTTGTTAACATGCGCCGGTCTCATTCGTTTGGGCCTTATTCGTTATCAGGCTGCACCATATGCTGTGTAGGTGGCAGCAGAGACTCTGGACAGATCCTATGGCAACTCTATCTACTGGCCCCCTGAGACTTTCCTCTCAGTTTGACTGCTTCACCACATGAGTTTATTCATCCCACTCTATGTTTGATAAGCCTCTCCAGGGCCTTTTTGCGTGTGTGTGTGTGTCTGTATCTGAAAACACTGAGGCACACACTCCTCTACAGGCATTAGTCATTCCTTTGCTAAAGTGTGCGTGTGTGATGTCTGAACTACATTCACTTGTGTTCAGGGTTTCTTTCATCTTGTTTCTTGTAAGGCAGAATGAACATGTTAAATCCTGTCTGCTGCTCCACCTGCACAACTCCGTCTTTGTTGCTCTGTGGTTTCAAGTTAATTTGACTTAAGGATTTTTCAGACTCGATCCATCTGACTTTGTGTCTTTATCTGAGTCCACTCCTTTATTCTGCTCATCTACAGAGCGCACAGATGCATATTTCTCCTTTCCACTGTTCCAGCCCCTGCTATGTATTTTTTTCTCCAATTATAACTGACCCTGCGCTGATACTGAAGCTAAAGCCCGTTGAGCTTTCCAGTCTGGTATGCAGTTCACGAAGATATCATTGGTAGATTTATGTTAGAACTTGGTGATAACTTTACTTAAGACACAAAGCAGGCTTCTCGTTTTTAGACAGTGACTGTAAATTTCACTGGCTGAGATGATGGTTGCTAGGAGATTTTAATCAGCTGTGTATAAATAGCTAACATCTCTGTTTTTAATGACTCTGTCTGACTTCCATGAGAATAAAAACCCACAAAAGGTTACTAAATGTGCTTTCACTTGCTACATACATGTGATACATGGCTTAGACTACATGACTTTCATGCATTCATACGTAATGTGAATCAGATGCTTACTATAGATCAGAAATAAATAAAATATTATTTGTACAACCAACAATGCCATGAAATGTTGTTCCATACAGAACAAATCCTACTGACCTCAGTCTGACCTTTCATCTCATGCCATCATGAGGTCTGTTGGAGGGACGGCCACTAAATATGCAACAGAAATTCTTTTTGTCCGTTGAATTGTAATCATTTTGGTCACACCATAATTCTTCATCTAGCTCCACCGTTTGGAACAAAATAAGAATAAAAAAATCACGGTTAATAAAAGTTCATGAAATAAATATCAGTGAGCAATTGAAAAACCAATGATTAAAACTTTTAATTTAATAACTAAAAAAAAAAAACAAAAACTAATTTAATAAAAAGGAAATTGTTAGCTGTAATGTTAGCAAGCTAACATGTTGAGCTAAGGTAGTAGCGTGGTAAACATTAGCCTATACGTATTAAATATCAGTATATTAGTTGACAGTCTTGAATGGGGCTTTATGGTAAGCTAATGATAAGCTATTTCTTGGAAAAACATTTTTTTCATTATTGTTATTTTTGGTTTTGGAAAGGCAATAAAGAGACAGAATCTCCAAACTCTTGAGATGAGAAGAATCAGCACTGCAGGACACGGGCCTCAACGGGCCTGCTGCTCCTGCTGGTTTCAGCTGCTCGGGGAATGAATGGTCAGTTAGCAAATGGTTGGTTATATCCTCGTAGTTTGTCCTGACTGTTTGGCTAGACAGATAATGAATGAGGCCTCAGAGGTCATTTCCCTTTTCTAAAGTCATCCTAAAGTCAGTTGGCTCTCAGTTTCATTGTGACGCCCTCATAAATCATTGAACACAGACATCAATTTACAGCTAATAAATGTGTGTCCAACGAGAACTGGATTCCTCCAACAGTTCTTCCAGCATACGTTATTTTGTTGCCAGATGCGCTGTGGGTTCCCTTTTTGACCTGATTATGTTCTATATTTATCAATTTAATTCCTCCTTTGTGGTTAGTTTTCATATAAACCTCAGCTTAGCTTTCACTAACATGGGAATCGATAGTTAATGACTGAATGACAGAGATATTCTATTGAAAGCATATGTCTTTAAAAACACCAGATGGAACATGTAGGCTTGTGGTCAAATCCATGTTCCCATTAATTTGTCAAAATATTGTCCTACAGCAAGTACAAGACTGATTATTATATGGCACAGAGTTGATGGGATTTTACTTAGTGTAGCAGCATGTCCACTCTTCACACCTGTCTCTCGTCTGTTGGGGGGAGCAGTTGGACCTCACCCACCAACAGCAGAGAAGTTAGCAACGCGACATCGGATCTCACCTGCAGGGGCTCCATGAGCTCAGCTGAAGCCAGATTTCAGATAGAGGGGACGGGTTGCCCAGACAGGCTGCTTGGACGTGAGCCAGCCGCAGAAGCTGTGAAAAGGTCCCGCGGCCTCCCTCACATTTCGCAAGCGTTACATTTGTTCTAGCTTCTCTTCACTTCCCCCGCCATCTGTGGTCTTAATGAAGCTGTCAAGAAGCTGTCATTCACTCATGACTGGCTGTGCCTCACAGCACGATGGCTAACAATTAGCCAACAGGGAGTCAGCAAAGCCTTGAGCTGTGGCATAAAGTTCCAGAATTGCTGTGTAAAGACTTTCAGTTCAGCAGACATCATCGCATGTGAACCTGCGATGATCATACAAGCTGGTTGAGTTAAAGATCAAAGGCAGGCCTTTGTTTGTACTCGTTCTCACTGAATGACTAATGACAAACCACAGCATATAGAGCTATGGACCACTGTGACATGATAGTCGCAAGGAACAAAAGAGAAAGTCTTCCTGTTGGTGGTGGAGGAGTCATGACAACGGCAGACCGCTGGGAAGTTGATGAATGACAGAAGGGATCTTTCCTCTTGTTCACATGGCGTCACACATGGCTACGGTGGAACTGGAGGCTCCATGTGTGTCCACGTCCTCCTGCTTAGTGACTGCCAATGTCCTTTGTTTTAAAGCAATGGGGTCCCTCCCTCAGTCTAAAGGTAAAGGTAAAGATAAAGAGCTCATGAGCGTGGGCATGAACACAACACAACACCATGGTCGTTTTACATGCCCTGTAATATCGTGAGCTCGAATTAAACCATTATTTCACAGAGCAAATGAGACCTACGGTGATATGCCAGCAGAGTTTAAGGACAAGGCTGGGATCTAATGATGACGTCCAGAATTTTGGGTCCAACTCAAAACCGACTCATGAAAAACTTGCCAGAGGTGCATATCTTTTATTTTATTTTATTTTATTTTTTTTTTAAGAGAGAGCCGTTCTGAAAGAGGTGTAACAATGGTCAGACCAAATCCAAACAGATTAGAGGATAATAAGATGTCGTCCAAAATGCTGTAAACCCAAACAGAGTCAGCCTAGATTGGGTCTTGGCTAGTTTTAGCTCTTTGGAAATGCATGGCCCCGAGATGATTAGCAGTCCAAAGTGTGGGAGCACCAGTCAAACGTATCATGAGTCTAAATTCACAGCTTCTGTGTATGTCCTTGGAAGAAAAAACCTTCTCAATTCATTACTGTTCTAATTCAGTTTTATCTCTCATGACCATAATTTCCACACTAATGTCATAATCACCCTCAGGCTGTAGCACTTCTACGGTGGTGAATTGAGGAGGAGAAAACAGAGAAGTAGATTTGGATACATGTTCAGTGTTTTTGAGGGCAGACTTTTAACCATGGGAAAGTGTTGCGGGTGCCGCTTTTTTCCACTGGAGCTTGTTGGGATTGTGAGAGGTGGAGGGCTTGGAGGCTCTTTTGCGCAATGCACGGTGCCAAATGGGGATGAGTAAGCAGTCCCAAGAGCCAAGGGTTGTTCTGGGCTATAAGGAGTGTGGCCACACTGACGTTAGCCAGCACTCTCCCTTTATAGAGGAGAAGGGTAGCAGCAAGCCAAAAGAGGCCGAGCGAGCCAGCCATAGCTAGCGGCACATCTTAGCGGCTGTGGCCCATTCTCATCGGCAGGCTGCTAAGCCTGGACAGACACCCGCAACCACAGAGCTTGGAGCGGACCGCTGCTCAGTCCCTTTCATTTAACCAATCACTCTTTCATTTCTCCAACTACAGCCTCTCTTTTTCACCCTCCACACATCTGTCTCTGTCAGTTTCTCCCTCCACCTTTGGCTCCCTCTCTATCTGTCTTTTTCCTTAGCGCTTTTTTTGGCTTCACCGCTTGTCAATCTGCAAAATCTATTAAGTATTACTATGAGGGCAAAAATGTAGCGTAATGAAATAATAGAGGGAATAACACCCTGTCGTGGGTGAAGATGAAACTGGACTATTTATGAGCCCAGAACAAATAAACTAGCTTTGAGGGTGTGCCTGGACTGTGTCTGCCGTGGAGTAGTGACAGGGCCCAGCACTTTGCTGTTCAATAAAGCTCGAGGGAAAATCCATTTTACTCCCATAACTGAGGTCTTTACGAACAAAGAACATTATGGTTGGCTGTAGCTTAGCAATGTTTCTGCCTACTGTGTCTGAAGCGCAGATGTTTTTTCTAAACTGCATGTAACTAATCACAATGTCTGGTCTTCTTCTTCAGCACTCACGTTTACTATTTAACAGTTGTACACTTTAGTATGTTTGAGCTGCTGAGCGCAAATGCAATCAGCCATTAAAGAAAACATCCACTGTCAAAGTCTTCATTGACTGCAGCATTTCCAGATTTCCCCATTCTGACAGAGTATATTTCGTTTTTACACACATAGCTGACGTACTGTTACAGAGCTGCTCTGGTTTCTGTACTATCGAAATCAAATCCAAAATCCCAAATTTTTGACATCCATATTAGAAGCAGAGATACAGATTTGTCTTTCACATGACAAGAATCCAGTGCAGAAGAAAATGCTGCTGCTGTTCCCTCTCGAGCACCATCACTGCCGCTCTTTCCACATGAAAGCAACGCCTGGCGTGTTCTCTGAAGATTGTTGAAAGGCACAACTTGTAATCTAGCATGAAGCACAAGTACTGTTGCCGTGGTTACCTGTAAACACTGGTTAGAAGCAGTGGCTACAGGATGTCTGATGTATTCAGATGTACCGGACACACCTGGTCAAACTCACTGACCATGCATCAGTAGGTTAGTTGGTTGGTTGGTTGGAGAAAGATAAAGACTTTCACAGAAAAGACACTGAGGTTATTACCTTCTCCTGATTTGTCATGTCATGTCAACAGGACTGAGCCATTTCCTTTGAAATTATTGGAAGGTTTATTTCAGACACAGATAACAAATTCTTTTTCTTTTTCTTTTTTTTTTTTTGTCAGAACATTTGATGTAAAAACAATATTTTATAAAATGCTTTACCAACCCAAGCTTTAAGCCACAGACCTGTGATTAGCATCATCAGGATCACAGCACAATCCTCCATCAGTTTAACTCCTGATCTTCCACCCTTTTTCATCTCACTTTCAGGCTCTTCTCCTCTCTGAGCTGTAGTTCACTGTACCAGCACAGGGCTCACCATATGACACTTATAGCTATACAGGACAGATTTATTCCAACATGGCTGACCGTGGATGCACCACCAAAAGGATCCTCGGCTGCTCCCCGAGCACCGCTGTCCTCTGATAAGATGGAGGACGAAGGGGGGGTGGGCCACAGAGGCTCGGTGGCACGGCAAGAAAAATCAGCCCCTTCTTTCTCATTATACACCTCCCTCACTTTGTCTGAGGATTCTCTCCCTCCACTGTTTAGCTCTCTGTCAGACACACACACACACACACATAGAGGTCAGTCATCCATACAGATTACAACACCCACTGAGGAGGTCGAGGATGGGTTCTCGCCTGACGCTTGGAAGAGCTCTCACTATTACAATGTTATTTTTGGAGCACCTCTGCCTGATCATCACCAGAGTCTCTGTGTGTAATCCTCTGCACTGTAGCCCAGGGAGGAGCTACAGGCTCGACTGCGCACACTAACATGTGCCACGATGACTCGCAGGATGTTTAGGATTAAACCATTAGAATTTAGCAGAGGAGCACATGGTGGTAGCCTGTCATGATACAACCCTGATCTCTGTCATCGACACAGCCTGGAGTCGTTTTCTGGAATGATTTCTGGAATTCAGGGAGAAATAGACAGCGTTTTTCAGCAGTAATTATGACATGTTGAAGCACAGAAGAGATTTTAAAAAATCAATTCGGATGTCAAATGTCAAAATCTTTTCTGTCTCAGCTCTTCCCATTACCTTTAGGTTTATTTAAGGCAAAATAGTGAGTAGTGAGTAGTAGTGTAGTGAGTACGCGACACTAATAAGATGTATTTTTATCAGTATAAATATCAAACAAACCAGCCAAACTGACTCTTGTTTTGGTGACTGATTCATTCAACCTTGTAACAAAGATGAGGCAGAAAATTAACATCCAAGGAAACATAGTAGATCTTTTCTTTTCTTTTGATAGGAACTCATTCTTTAGTGAAAACACTGAGTTGCACTTGGATTTTTATCACTCGGAGGTTAATCATAGGTGAAGCAGCTCTGCTGACAAATCTGAAAAATCCCTCTTGAGGAAATAGGTCAACTTTAATCCCAGATCTTTACAACTGCGTTTGGCAGGCAAGCACAAACTGAGGACAGAGAATTCTTGTGGTATTTGAAATACATTTACAGTGAGGCTGGACCCTGTCCTGTAGTTTGTGTTGCTGTGAGCTCACTGAATAAGTATGCATTTTTTAAAAAATGTTCAAATTTTAAGTCTGAATCCCAAAAACAACTCACTGGCAGGCAAGTTGGTTTTGCTTTTCTTGAGTGCAGCTGTTGATTTGGGTTTTCATTTCCAAATCACGCAAAGCTACCATTATAATCAATTAAGTGTGATGAAGGCTCTGTTTTTTTCAAGTGGACTTAAATTTATCCCATTTTTCTCTTGACCCAAAGGTTGGAAAGGCGTTTCAAACCTCAGCCAGATTCTGCAATTCATGTAATTTAAAAAGCAAGCAGGAAAAACAGGGCTGAGAACTGTGGAGTTCATAATAAAAAATAATAATAATAAAAAATGGGATGAGCCAGAGTAACAAGCATTAGGTCTACCTCCCGTGTCTGGCATCTCCTGGGAACTCTTGCAGAGCAACAGATGGTAAACTCAGAATGACTCAGGCACGGCTCGTTCGTGCATGGTCCTCTACTGCCACCTGCTGGTTTCATGCAAAAAGGATAAACGGTGCATTCAAACAAATTTAAGAGAAGGTTGCTTAAATAGATAATCCGTCGACGTGTGAAATACTCAATGAAAGCCATTTTATGACGCATTCCTGTGGCCCAAAACCGGCTGAGGAATGACCGAATGAACTGATTCAGTTATTGAAACTTGGACATCCATTGTGAGTGACGATGAAGAGATCTCCTCGCTGACTCTAATCATGAACACATGTGAGTCTTCCCACTATCTGGGCCAATTATAGGCAGCAGACACTAAACAATCTATCACAGCCGTATAGAAAAATGGGCCCCCTGATACAAAAAGTAGGATGAAAAATGATATGGAACTTGAAGAGGTGAGAGCAGATGGATTATGAACTATAAATGTATAACAAATGAACCGAGCAGGGGGCTCAGGACTGCCAGGCCAACTCAATCAATCACCGCCCTAACAAGACGGCAGGCAGCACGCTGTCGCTTCGAGGGGAACGACTCACAGGCGGCACATTTCTAACTCAGAGATGGCTGGCACACAAAGGCACATGTCTGCATGGAGAGGGATATAAGGCTGAGAGCAAACACACAGGTTTCCCCTCTGTGGGCTCTGTGTCGGGTTATAACATTTGAGCCGATAGCAAAACTGCTGTCTGGGATTCAGTACTGGTTCCAAACTGTATCTTCTTATTGTATTTACTGACTGATCAGTGATGAGATAACCTAAAAATGATCACAGAGCTGCTTGTGAACCTGCCATAACAGCTGTAGGCCTGTGGACTTCAACAAAGGAAAAGTAGAATAAAGTAGAAGCTTTATGGTTTTAAACAACCTTTAGATTTCTGAGTTTACAAGATTCACCTGAATGCACCCTGAAGTCAAAGACAGAAGCAACATGAGTGAACCACGATGAGAAAAGAGAAAAGCTGTTCCAGGCCTTCCTTGCGTGCTCATTGAATAGGTGGGCTCTAGTTTGAACTGTGTGTCATTTTTGTACCACTGACCATTTGCCTTCATATAACAACGTTTATGAAGTGGACTTTATGTATTTTACCTCCCAGAAACTCTCCTCTTCATATTTTCTTACAGAATATTGACATTGCAGAACCACAAGCTGTAATTGGATTGCGCCATCCAGAATGATTAATTTAGGTGCGCAAGAATAAGGCAAATATTTTACTGTGCCTCCCCCTGGAACCTGAAGACTTTACTCTTGTTCTGTGTTTACCTTCCCTCACCTGTCCATCTCTCTCCTCTTTGCTTCTACAGATTTTTACTTTTAGCCTGCATCCTCCCAATGTGCCACCACTGTTCCACCTCATTGTCCCCATAAAGATGACCTCACCGTCCGGCCTGGGCCTCCGCCTCCTCCTCCTCCTCCTCCTCCTCCTCCTCCTCCTCCTTCTGCCATCAGCAGACTCGAAGCGCCACATGCAGCTGTGTCCAATAAACACATTGTGAGTGCAGGCTGTGCAGTCCAGCGAGTCACAATGAGCCAGCAGCACGTATACCGGCCGCCGTGAAGCCATGGGAGAGGGATGTCCTGTCGTCAGGGCCCTGAGATTTTCTATAGGGCCAGAGGGAACAGAAGGAGTGAGACACAGAGGGAGGAGGAGGAAGGGTGGAGGAGGAGGACACTGCATCCCTCCTCACCCCACCCTGCACCCGACTGTCCTCTCAAAGTCACCGAGGTGTGGAGGAGAGAACAGTGACACAGGCAGGCACAGAAACCTTTCATGTTTATTTTCCCTTCTTTCTTTCCTTCTTTCTTTCTTGAAGCAACATACAAATACTTATACTACTCACAAATAACAAATGCGTCTCTATGGAAAGACACCATGTATCTTTTAGAAGTTCAACTTGACTTTTCCCTCAGTTTGCCCCAACACCTCTAATCATTGTGTTTCGCCCATAAAAGTGTTAAAAGTGCCCAGTTCAGAGTTTCTGGGCTTTAAGTAGTTGTAGCGATAAAGTAATTCAGTCTTCCTGGTGACAAAAACTACAACAACAAGGCACAAGGCTATCAGAACTAAATGAAGGTGATATGAGCAAGTAAATCTCTGTGGCTTATCATCATACTGAAAGGGTAACTGGTTGCTGTAAATGTTTCTCCTCATGATGAAATTCTTCTCTAACATGACGGAGGTGCAGCAGTGAATGGCTGCTGAAGCTAATATGAAACCCCACCGTCTGTTAGTCAAATCAGGTGAGCTTTTTCCAGAAGTTACAGCTGATGTGCGTGCTAACCCTCGCTAACAATGCTAATGCTTGTTCTTCTTCTTTACCAAAGACATTACATCATTAAAATAACAGTGCCAGTAAACCTATCTGACTTTATTCTTTTGTAAAAGGAAATGATGCACCTCAGTTCGGTGTCTCGAGGTCAGCACACGTGCACAAAGACCGGAGCGACACCTGCAATCAGGCGTCTGCAGACTCTCCTGGACGGACACTTGTGCACATGCACTTGCGATTCCCCTCCCTCTCGGCTTCCTGGCTCAGCTTTTATGAGGAGAGCAGTGTGAAATTGACACAGCCATTATCTCTGTTGTAGCAGCTCCACCCCTCCCCTTCTCTCACCTCCCCGCTTCACCTCCCTCCTCTGCCCATCTCTCACACAACAAGGACAAGAATGTCCTCTCAGAATGAAAAGACTGCAACCGCTTTGTTAAAGATCCCGGTTTAAGGTCACTGGTTGGGTTGTGAAGTCATGCAAAATAGCAGCGTGGGTTCATAGCAGGACTGGTCTTGGATCAGTGGTTAGGCATGCTGTTTTAAGATCTCCAGAGTCAACAAATTTTAGTGCCATTTTTTTCCATCTCTGCTGTTATTTTTAGATCCTCTATAATAAAATCCCTTGGATTTTTTTGTCTCCATTTGCCATGATACTCTATCGTCCCTCCATTTGCTTTGGAGCCAGAGCTGGCAGTGACCTCCTATAGGTGGAAGAGCCATTACTTTTGGTTATGTGAAAACGGATCCTCGGGTTTCATTATTTTTATGTTCTGCTACTTTTATTTTTTCTGTCTGGGGTCAACCATGTATCTTCCTTAGACAATTGCAGCCAAGTGGAAACCTTCCCGCCTGCACTCGTGTCACCTCCCAAGGCTCCGGTGTTATAACTCAGAGAGCCTCCGCAGAGGGCCTTGCTGTGCCGCATCACCTTCATTAACCACCGCGCTGGAAGCTTCTCTGTCATCCCTGGTTCGATGACTCGCCTCTCAACTCTGGCTTAGCTTCCCCGAGTTTATTTTTCCACTTATCTGTTGTGAGGACGGAGGGAGGCAGAGACAGAGGGACAGAAAGGGGGAGATACTCGGGGCTCGGGCTGTGGTTTTTAATCTGTTATTCTCCTGTATTGGCACAGGCGTCTCCAGTGTGGGGATTAAGAATCCAGACAGAGTGATGGAGCTCGACGCTGACCCCGAGGGCGGCTGAAGACTGGAGGAGGAGAGGGGAGAAACAAAATAAATCATTTCTGTGGAATGAAAGACAGAATGAGACGGGTGGAGGATTGTGAGTTTCTTTGTGTTTGTGTGTGTGTGTGTGTGTGTGTGTGTCAGTGACAGACAAAGAGAGGTGATAGAGAACAGAGCAAGTGAGGTGTTGGCAGTGGTAATGGTCTTGTTGAGGTAGGGAGCAGTCTAAAGCCTGAAACGTGACCTGAGAGGTCACCTCACACAGCACTGTGCTGATGGGTTGGCGTGTAGGAGCACAGCTGTGCTTTAACACCTCATTTCCACATGGATGAATGCATCAGATGAATAAACAAATTCAAGGTTTTGCAGATTCAGTGTTGTATTCCTCAGCATGAGGTTTTCTATCCTTTTTTTGTTTGTTTTGTTTTTTTTTAACAGCAGCAGAAAGGCTGCAGTGTTTATCCTGAAAGAATGGTGTCCCCGCGGTTTTTAATTGGTCTCGGATGCATTTTCACATGATCCACAAAGAGAAAGGTCAAGTTTGCCCTCGTTGCTTCAAGTGTTATTTATTGTTGCAGCATGTAAAATCAGACTCCAGACTTAAACTAAACTGCATCAGGAATACACATGGGAACAGGTAGGATTTCACCTATAAAAATGCCAATCTGTGTGGGCCATCAACAATCATTGAGGAAACTGATTGATTGTTGATGGCTCACACAGGATTTCAGCATCAAGGATATTTAGCATCAGTTACTGACTTGCTGCTCATTTGGGAAGCAGAGGCACTCATGGAGTTGGATCTCATGTTGCTTAGAAAGATGTTTCGTCTTGTGGCTGGTGTTTCCACCCTGACATAAAGTTATCATTTTAAAGACATCACACCTGCTGTCATCTTTGTGAAATGGAGCTTTGGACCGTTTCTCCCACATCCACGTGAGTTTGACATCTCTGTTTTGCCAAGTCAGAAAAATATGCCGGCATCGATAAAGAGAACAGAGAAGCTTTCAAGCATATGATTATTATGGATCAGACCGTACTGGTTCTCGATTCCCATCCTTAGCCAGAAATCAAAACATCTCTCAAGCTTCAAAGGGAAATTGTATTGATTTTCAACCATGTCTGTATGATTATCGAGTGGCTAGAAGATGCAAATGAAGAGTTTTTAACTTCTCTCTATGTTGTCTGAATCCTACAGTCAACTTTAGGACTGCTGCCCTCCATAGATTGTAAAAGCTGTTGGCTGCTGTGACCACTCATACAGTTCAGCCGTGAAGTGATAGCTGAGAAAACATTTAGGGACTTAATCCAGAGTCTACGTTTCCTGCAAATGATAATTTTAAAGTTTTTAAAGTTGAAGGTGTGTATCTTCATCCTGGCACGCAGGCTCATGGTGATTTGCTTTCTGTAACTTTCTAAAACAGACAATTTGCCATTCGCGTTGACTTCAGGTGAGAAAGTAAGCTGGGTTTGAATTCCTCTCTCTCAGGCTCTCTTTCACAGCAGTGAACGTCTTTCTGGAGAGACGTGTCCACGTTTCAAGTTCCCACTGACTGCTGGAACATGTGGAACATCGGTGGAGATGCTTGTGTGACTCTTTCTTTTATATTTAGCAACATTTTATAAGCTTTTCTTTTTGAAAGATTCAACCCAAAGATGCTGATTTCACCTTCTTTGCACAGATGCACATAAATATTTGCAATACTGTAAGTCCAAGTTGAACAGATAGTTTGGTGTCAGACACACCCCTTTAAGCATCAAATACTCCAAATTCTTAATCTATGCTCTTCTCCTTGTTATCTTTCTGTAGCCCTCACAGCACCACCCCCGAGTCTCTGCACTCTGGCATCTTCAGTGTTTTGTTTCCCTGCATTTCCTTCCCCATGCTTTATTTGTCAACATAGCTTCCTGGCTCAAGGTCATTCCTCCTCATTTGACCTCCTCTCCTCCATATATCGATGCCAGTAGATCCATGGTTCTTGGCTGCTAAAGCAAAATCGATATCCGCGAGTGCTCTGCGCTTGTGCTCTAATATCCTCCAAACCACCTGCCAAAATATTTATGCTGTATTCATGGGAGGTGCTTAGAGAGAGACACAGAAGAAGAACAAGAGACGGCACAGCCCTCGGCTTGGACGGCTCTCAACACTGCAGCTCACATCACAGAGGCTTGTGATTTATATTGTATTGCAGTTCTTATTAAATGTCAGTGTTGCTAACTGAGGCCAGTCTTTCAGTCTTAGCTCAAGTTTGGTGAGCAGTGTGAATATTATTGATGTGCGGGTTACAGCTGGGTGATTCACCTCATGTGGCCTTTTTACTTTTTCCACAAGAGTGAAGGCGGCTGCTCCTCTGATTGTTCTGTTTACTTAACACAGACAGAGAGAGTAATGAGAGTGGAAACGCAGGAGGCAGCAAGTCCGGCCATGATACATGATACAATGATACAGCATTCGCTTTCAGACGTAGAGTTCTCCACTTGAGCAGTGGAACATGGAGGATGGTTGCCACAGGTGTTGGGCCCAACAGCTTTCAGCCCAACCAGATGGGGAGACAGAACAAATATACAGCCCTTGTTAATCTCTAGTTGTCTTTTTGCCCTTGAGGTGAGTGTATGTGACGGCCGTGTGTGTTTGTATGAGGCGTATTGATGGTTTGACCTCTTGACTTGATAAACTCCTCTGCACTCCATCCGCCTGAGCAAACAAAAGCAAGGAACAAGGGGGGCTTTGGTATTCTGGCGGCGCACGTCCCATTGTGCCCCTGTCACATCACGACGGGAGGTATCGGAGGCCGAGCGGGGGGCGGCTGAGGGAGTCCTGGGTGGTTAACATGCAAATGAACTGTTTAATGGGTCTGAAAAGGTCACTTGGGTCAAGCGCTGTGATAATTCAGTGTCAGATTAAAGCATCATCAGTGTGTATGTGCGGGCGTTTGTGGGTGGCCGGTCAGCATTGCAGCTGGACTTGTTCCCCATGCTGCTTTGTCAAAAAGACCACAAAGAGCCTCCAGACAGAAACTTCCCAAGTATGAAATCAGATCTTAGCTCAGTTTAGGATGACATTTTGGTATCACAGAAAAAACGTTTCTTAACTGCAGTAATCACTACAGAATGAGCCTGAGTTAGCGTAGAGCCTAAACTCAAAATAACTGAAAACACAAGTGTTGGAAATGTTAACACTGACGTCAAAGAGATTAAAGAGTTGAGTTTACAACTGCATTCGGGATTTCTCAGGATTCACTTCTGTGAGAGGAAAATCTTTGAACCTCAAGACGGGACGGGATTTATTTTTCTGAATGGGGCACAAAGTCAGTGGTGGCTGCTGCTGCAAGAAACCTGACAAACTTTGCCTGTTGTTCATCAATCAATCACAGTAAAATAACTGCAATAGACAAAGAGGCAAACAACAGAAAAGAAAAACCCAGTGGATTGGAGGGCAACTGACAGAGCAAATAAGAAAACCAAAGAACAAATGATAATGATGGCGAGAGGCTGGTTTGATGGTGTAGGTGGGCAGGTTGTCTGAGGACAATCAATTCTGTATGATATCTTTTTTTTTTTTATTGATATGTGCCCTGGGGAGGTAAATGCCATCATGGCCTGCACTGCAGATGTCTGTTTGGTGGACGATTGATTGGTCTGGCATTTGATCCTCTGGCTCACAGTGAAGGATGGAGGTGATGGAGTCATGGGAGCACCCTTGGCCTGCCTTCCCTCCGTTCCCTACCCCCCGCCTATCCTGCTCATCCCCTCCTCTCTGCTCCTTCCATCATTTATCTGTCCCTTCTGCTGCTATATATCCCTCACTGTCTTGTTTCCCACACAAGAGCCTCTTAGAAGCCCTGGCGCAGTGTGGTTTTGTGAGGTCTTTTTGTGCTAAAAGCCATATAAATGGCCGGCTACTAAAAACATCCACCTATTAAGGACCCCATCAGCTGCCCATGGTGTCCATTCCCTCTGCTCTCATCTCCCTGCGCATTAATGAAATGCTGAAGTAATGCAGCTACCAGCTGTTAATTTGCTAAGTAATCTGAGTGGCACCAAACTGCTCTTTCTTTTATTCATGTTTCAGCTGAAGCCATTTAATTAATTGGTGAACACATGTGTAACACTTATTTAATGATGCACAAGACACACGAACAATGAGGAAACACGAAAGAGAGACAGAGAGACTGAGAGGATAAATCAATCATGTGTTTAATTTTCCATTTTAATAAGGCACTTGATTCACATGAAATCTGTATTCTCTTAAATGTGTGATGAATGAAAAAGGCGCAGGAGTTACCACATGAGGATTAAAGACTCCACTGCAAAAAGGACAGGGAGAATATGAGAGCTGTAATTGGATATCTGTGAATTAATTTGCTCGGCGAACATACGATGAATCACATCAGGTCATAAAACCCAGATGGAACAGAGGGACGATTGGCACGAGTGGGTGAAGGCAGATATTTAACGAGTCAGCCCGGGTGCAAAGTGAGGCTTTCGGTGGTCTGCACTGCCACCATGTGGGGAGAAGAGGCTGAACAAACTGCAGGGAAGGCATGAGTAGATAACACTGATTTATTTTCAAGTGAGATCCCCAGAGTGTGATAAATATTCTACCTTTCAAATTAAAATTGCTTTTCAGACTATTAATCACAGCTGGATAAATGCTACAACTGATTTCTTCTCTCCGGAGGGTGGGATGTGGAGAGCACTCTTTGGGAGAAACTGGGAGAAGGAGGCTAATCAGTTTGTGTGCATGAACCTGTGAAACCTGACCGCCGCTTGAACACCAAACTCCATTTCCTACAGGGAGACTCAGTGTAAAAGAATGCAGAGTGGGAGAGAAGCCTGGAGTCACTCCTATCACTGCCACCTCCTATAACCAAATTTATGAAGACATTTCTTTGGCGTGCTCTTCATAAACTTCAGTATTATAATCCTCAGTAATCCTCACCAAGAGGGTGATGGAGGAAGTATGTGACAGCTAGAACTGTACCTCCTTTCCCTGCAGAGAGGAGACGTTTTTCATCCAAGAGCAGGAACACAAGAATGTTTCTGTATGTTTCAGCAGCCATGCATCAATGTGAAGAATGTAGCCGAATCTAAAAGAGGATTCATGCTCATTAATTATGGTCCCAGTGCCCTATGCAATATTAGAATAGCACAGGGAAACAGAGACGTGATGCAAAGCCCTTGTTTTAGCCTCCTCAGAGTCTCATTTCACTGTCTGCTGGTTGAGTCCCACTTTTTTAAATTAAAACTTATCCTCAGAAACAACAAACGCATAAATGATGATGCAATTTAAGGGACGAACATCCCAAGTGTGCACTGCTTTCCCTCATCATTGCTTTGTTTCTTTATTTGTGTGTTATAAAGCGTAGTCTGAAGGGAGCTTCAATGAATCTCTAGTAGCATTATTAGCTGATATTACTGCAATGACTCTAACAGACTCAGGCTACCATTTAACATTTAACAATGTTTCCAGACAAGTAAAATGAAGAAGTGAAAAATTTTCTAATATACACAATAAGACAAACATACTGCTGCAGCTGCTGCTATTTCTATTACTGTTACTATAACTACTTACTACACTACTAAATAAATAAACAAATAAAGTCGAAGAAAATTAAAGCCTTTAGCCTAAGCTTTTGGGCTATTTATTTTTGGCTGGTATCATTAAGAGTGTAGGTAATTGCAAGGCTTAAAAATAATTTATCCTTCCATATTGATATGTGGCAAAAAAACCCGATTTATTCTGTTACTTTATTTCAGTTTTATCTCATACTCCAGGTTTGTTAAATAAAGCTAACGAGTAAGTTTCCAAATACTTCTAAATGAAATAACTGGAAAATTAATTTGTTATAGCGGAACTCTTTACCAAGTTGTTTCAGTCGGATTCATTTGAGCGCTGCACAAAACATGGAGGATAGTGGTAACTTGCAAAGAAGGCTCTCATGATAACAGTTGCATTTTAGCCAGATGATGATGTATTATTTGTATTGTTCCATCGTTAACTAATAAAAATATTTTAATTCCGGTAAGTCGTTAAATTCGCTAAATGAATGTCGTTAATTTCAAACGTGTTGTTGGTGTAATGCTAATAACTTGCTAGCTTGCTTCAAGTCCTTTTGACCAGAACGTTGTCTGTTTAGGGACAGAATCAGGTTTACAGTCAAATATAACGTATTTCTGTACAAAGTATCGTGTTGACAGTTCATACCGTGTTTATGAATTTGTTATTCCTAAATACGGAACTTTAAATTGGCGTGTTGTTTAAACGTAGCTCTTCAGTGCTCTCTTGTGTCATTTGTCTTGTCCTAATGTTAGTATGAGGCTGTGCTGTGAGTGTGATCACAGTTCCAGGCAGGTCTGAGATCTGCAGGGGAAAATGTCTTGTCTCCGGCTGTGCTTGTGGCTTCAGCCTGGGACTGAAGTTCGTACTGTCTTCCGGCGGAGTGTCCATCAACTTGCTTCTCTTCAGAAAGCCACAGCTCTTCCCCCAAAGAAAGTCCAAAGTTTACTTTACCCCTTCAGTGAGCTGGAGGCGTACCTGGACAGGTACTGTATTTTGTTTCTACATTGTTTATGGGGCACATGTTTTTGTGCTGTCTGGAGATTCGTGGCCTTTGAGTTGGACATTTTAATTGACTGGAATGACATTTTCAGGTCTGTGGACAGGACACAGTTCCAGCTCTTTCATCCCTGTTTGGAGGACATGGTTAAAGCAGAAAAGTTCTTCTGCTCCTCACCTTCTCATAAGATTCATTACCACATCTCTGCAGAGAGGATGGACCACATTCCTGCTCTGAAACAGCCAGAGGTTCGTAGGCCGTCAGACTGTTGACAAGTGGCTCTTGTTCAGTGCTGCCAAAATGTGTGACTTTTTTTTCTATTTTATTTTATTTTGTTCAGTAACCCTTTACAAAACAATGCTCTCAGTCCCTTTATACCATTGAATGAATTGAACTGATTTAATGTTTAAAATCTCAGAATTGCGAGAACTGCAGGACTGCTTTCCGCTGAGGCTACAGGTGGCTCATTATCAGGTAACCAGAGAGAGCACCAGTTGGTGTTAGCTGCAGTTTAAATGATTTATGAATGAACTGAGACGGGTCTTTGTAGGGTGCTGAGTGTTGGGGCAGACAGTAGAGGACTGTAAAGAATGTCCCACCTCTCTAACATTTTCCCATTCGTCTGACACACAAGGTTCCTGTTGATGCTTGAAATCCTTGAATTTGTGGGGGAAAATCAAGGCGCTGTAAGTGTTTGAAAAGAGACAAGGTGCTTGAATTTATGTAGTTTTGTGTAAGAATAGAAATTGAAGTTGTCTTTTAACTTCTGTGTCTCAAACTGCCATGTTGGGTGCTTGAAGATTCATGAGTGCAGGGTTTTTTGGTTTGGATCCTCACAAATCTTGTTTCAATGTCAGATTGAAAAGTCTAGAACTTTTTCTCTCTGCAGTAGTCCAGTCAGGGTAAACCAACTAAATTAAACAAAAATACAGTTTATTCTTTCATGAAGAGGGCTACAGTCTGCTGCCTTAAAGCCACTCATGTTACAGAATAATTTATCCTACCCTTGCTTTCCTCCCCTCTTGACTGATGTACTGGCCAGGATAGCCTTGTTAGATCTGTTAATGCCAAGTGTAACATGTGCTTGACGAGGTAAACAGCAGCTGTAAAAGAAAGAGAAGGTGTGCAGTTAAGGGTGTTAGGCTGTTGAACATGAAGCTGTTCACGTTGTTCTTCCTTGACCCAGAACACTATAGATGAAAAAATGTACCATAATGTCTTTTTACTCCCCTGCAGCCTCACAGATAATTAAGCACGAGTCCTCACTTGATAAAACATGAGCAGGATTCCAACTTTGTAGACGGTAGCCTTCACCAGTGGGTTCAGATTGGAGCACTGTGTTGATTGGACAGCAGGATCTCTTTGGCATGCTGAGCTAGTTACCTCCCTGCCTCTCTGCTCCTTCAGAGGATGATGTATTTGTGGCTCACTGGCAGCATCAGCCTCCATCCATCTGTCTGAGAGATGGATGAGCCTGAGCCGTGTCCTGCGGGACTCGCTGCTTGTTTGTACTGAGGCAGTGAAATGGTAGCAGCCAGTTGGCGTGGCCTGTGACAGTCAGAGCAGGTGTGCTGGAACGACCTCAGTGGGAAAAATATTCCAGTGTATCCAGTGGATTACTGTAAAAGCCTTGACAACACAGTGACACTTGTCACACTGATAAGTAAATTACACTGGTGGAACTTGTGTGTATTCTCAGGTGTGTTTCATCGGCAGAAGCAACGTGGGCAAGTCGTCTCTCATCAAAGCTCTGTTCGCCCTGGCTCCTGAGGTCGAGGTCCGAGTCTCCAAAACTCCAGTGAGTATTCTCAACCACATTAAGTTATCTAGCTCTGCCTCCCAGTCCTCTGTCCCGTACACAACTCCCTTTGGCTGCATGGGAGTAAAGGCACAACATGCGTGTCCATGTGTTTGTGTGTAAAGATGCGCAGATCACAGTCATCTCTACCTTCTTGATTATTCAGCAGTATGTTATTTTAAAAAAATGTTTGTCTTCTTCAGAGTTTAATCTCTCTACATCTCCTCTGAGTCTTTCCCTCTTTGTGTTCATCACTCAGGGTCACACAAAGAAGATGAATTTCTTCAGAGTGGGCAAAGCTTTCACCATCGTTGATATGCCAGGATATGGTCACCGAGCACCTAAAGACTTTGTGGATATGGTGGAGCCGTACATTTACACAAGGACAAAGTGAGAAGTTGTCTTTATTTAGCTGTCGGGGGTGCAAGTATTGAACTAGTGTGTGTTGACAGTATAGTCACATGGTGTTATTTGATGGATGTCTGGAGGGCCAAAATAAGACTCTCATCAACCATCTGTCTTGTAATAAATACAAGAAGTTGAAGAAACCCCACTGTCACCAGACACTTAACCTATGCTGCAGAGGCAAGAGATTTACAGAACTGAAATTCATTCATTAAGTAAAACAATTTCTTTAATGCAAAGAGCTTTCCGTCACAAGGACACTTTTTATTATCATTTGGCTGTGCTATGTTCATAATTTCTTCAGTCGTGTGATAAATGGACAGCTTGTTGACTGTCTTTTCTCAAGCCTGATGTCAAACATCCCAGCGTGTATCAGTAATGTACCACCAGGCCAACAAGTGACAGAACATGAAGTTCATTTCTCATGAGAGAAAAACCTTGTGAATCAAAATTTTTAAAAGGCTGTGCTGACAAGAACATCTCAAAAGCCTTTCAAGGAAAACAAGTTATGTTGTATTAATTCTAATAACATTCTGCATCTCAGAAATGAAGCTTTGTTCATAATGATGACATTCCATTTCTAAGCCGACTTTGGACTGCTGTTTGTAGAATTACATTCTTTTGGTGGCTGCTCGGATTGCTTCTGACTTGTGTCATCCACATATTTCCAATAATCCAGATTCTTAAGTCCAAAAGTCAAAATTTGTTGAAAACCAATGTAATCATTTTCAAAATTTCAAAATGTCTTTATCAAACAAAATAATCTGCCTTTAATCCATATTTGTTGTTTTTTATTAAGTCAAGAACAACATTTTCACTGCAGTAAAAACTATTTGCTTTCCAACTCGGCCCACACAAGACCGGTGGGTCTCCTGTGACGTTAACAGGGCCGCCGAGCAGCACCGTCTCCTGAGACACCAATCAGAGCAGCAGAGAAGCTGTGACTTCCTGTGGGCTGCGACCCGTCCACAAGGTGGTGCTGTGTAGTCACTGCACTGTCATTCACAGTTTCTTTGCGTTGTATAACCAGCCATGACTACCACTTGGCCAACGTCTCCTTGTGATCTTTTCAGTCTGGTGAGGACGTTCCTGCTGGTCGATGGCAGCGTTGGTCTTCAGAATACTGACCTGATTGCCCTGCAGATGTGTGAGGAGATCAGATGTCCATATGTGGTAGGACGCACACACACACTTTCTTCTTGAATGGTAACATTATTTTTTATTTTATTTAGTTGGAAGATTTCAAAGTGAAAGGCTGATTTGTATTTTTGCTCGAGAAGCAGCAGATTGTGAACTGTAAGTGCTGGAGGTGGTGAGCGTTAACCAGCTTCTACCCCTCCTTTTCACATTTTCCTCATTCCTCTTACAAATCCTCATCATTATGTCCACAGTAAATTAATGCTGAACGCTCTCACTCAGCTATTTAAAAACTGCTGTCCCCTCTGAAGCGCCACCGCTGAGACACTGTAATGAAGCACCGCCACTCGCTACGCTCTCTGCAGTCAATTATTCATGCTCTTAGGTTATTAAACACTTTGATCATTATTAAGGCTGTGACACTACAGCTTTTAACAAGGATGAACTCAGCAGGAAGATGAAAGAGTCATTTTCTAACCTGAAACAGCCTTTAAAAAGGTTGCAGCTTTACTGATGTGAAGGATAAGATGCAGTTTAACAGTCGCTCAGCCAGCTGTAAGAACATTTCTTATGTATTCATTCGTTCCTGTACTGTAATTTTATTTTTAACTTAGTGGGATTTGAAGCTGAAAATTGCTGATAGTTAATTACAAGTGCTGTAAATTCCAGTTACAAATGTTCTGATGGTCTAATCTCTTAATGTTTGAGTTTGTGTCTGAATGAAGGTATTGTTCATGAAGACGGAGTTGTGATGTGCCAAACATTTTGTTGTGCAGCTGGTGGTGACAAAGATCGACAAATGCGGACACGGAAAGCTGCTGACAAACTTACTGAATCTTGTGGAGGTGGTTAAAACCGAGACCACAAGCTGCTTCCCCCAGCCGTTCCTGGTCAGGTGAGAGTCCCAACTCTGAATGTACGAGGACTCCTAAAAACTCAGAGCCTGATGTGCATCGTTTCACATTCGATCGTGTTGTCTCTTTTGGATAAAATAAATACACTAACATAATTTATTATTATTTTTTTTTACTTTTAATATGTCTCATGAAAAACCAAATGTCAGTGTATACAAACCAAACCAAATTAGTTTTGTTATCCACACAGCGTCACACGGGACACAAATCTCCTGAAAATAATGTGTTTGATCGATTCACCCGGCACAGATTATCCCGTTTTATATTCACTATTTCACACAACTTCTGAAGGCAGACTTCTCCCACATCCCCCCAAACGGCCGTAAGGGGCGCCACGTTTCTCTCCACGTACATACGTGTGAAACCATGCGTGATGTGTGCACTGCACAACCACGTCCACCGGAGTGAAAAATCAAATATTTATGGATATTTCTGAATCTTAGCGTCAACAAACCAAAAAAAAAGGTTGAAAAATGAATTGACTCTAACATGTGTTATCATGTGTCTGGTATGTGTCATCAGGATCTTTGTCCTCCGTGTGATGAGCTCCATTGTTGTCTAAAAAGTGGATCATATGTTGCTTCATAACCATGAAGTCAATAGAACACCAAATGTGGATTAATTCACAGCTGGAAATAGCCCCCAGCACACACGTGCAGCTAGACAAGGAGACTTCATAGAGTGCTATTTATGAACTGCTTTAATGTCCCAATTTTCTGTTGAGATGTGGTTTCTGTCCTGAGAATAAAATAGACTTTGCTGTTTGACAGATTGCATCCACTCTTTCTTTGTCTTTGTCTCTCTTTCTGGTGGCCAGCAGCTCCCTGCAGTTTGGGGGCGTCTACCTCCTGAGAAGCTTCATCGCCCACGTAACAGGGAGCATCAGGTTCACGGACACCTCACAGAGACCAGAGGCCAGCTTAGCTTAGCAGAGCACATCTGGGACCTGCTAAGTTCCACACACATCTGGGTCCACATACATCCAGACAGCCGCTTCACAGACTTTTATTTTCTAATAAAAAGTAAAACTCTCTGTTGTTGTTGGCTGCTTGTCCTTTACAGAGGGATGCTCCACAACCCCACACCAAAGGTCCACAGAAGTACATGGACAGAGCCAGCAATAGTACTTGAAGCCGTGTAATTAGGTTAGATGATGTATAGAGTATGTAAGACTAAATTCAGCGTGTGGGATTATGGATGTGCAGGCTTTTTTGTACTCTTGCTTGCTAAGCAGACTGGTTGGTTGGCAGCTTAAAGGGTTACTGATGTGTTGTTTGGATGACTAATTGAGGATGGTTGGGTAACTGATTAGCCTGTCCAACTTACACTTTACATAACTTTTAACTTTACGTATAGTTCAGCTTGTGAAAAACATCGTAATGACTGAAATCTGCAGATCACTTTTAGGAAGTTTTTGAGTGTGGTCCATTGATGTTCAAGATGTTCCATGATTTTTTACAAATTGATTTTATTACAAAATTTTAATGAACTGATAAATGACATTCTGCAACCACAGGCTGTTTTCTACCTCTGATAATTAACCTCTGTAGGTTAGTGTGAGACATTAAGCTTCCGTTTTTGTTGATGCATTTTCCCATACAAAACGGAATCTGTCACATTAATCAAAAACATCGAAATCAGCGATTAACAAGTTACGCTCGTTAATCCAATACACTCCAATGCCTCCTCATTACGTAAGAGAGTGATTGTGTTACCGCAGACACTGGGACCAGTCTGTCAGCCCGACAGCCTGTCTCACTGTCCGGGCCCCTGGGCCACATGTGGCCTCGTCTCTTTCGTCACTTACACCTTCATCTGAACTTCAACCAGCACCAACAAGTTCCCATACGACACTGGTGAGTGGATAATTTATGATGCACTTGTATTTTCCCACGAAGAGTACCAGGAAGTTCTTTAGAACAATGATTAAAAGACACTCTTACAGGGATCCATATATGCCTTACCACGAATCCTGCTTCATCTTTATGTCATGGTTTATCTTAATCGCTTTCACTCTTATTGTTTTACGGTGTTATATCATCACTTACTTAACAGTACGAAACTTTTTATAATCCCATGAACCAGATAGTAGAAGTCATTGTGGTGTTATGAAATCCATGACATTATTGAATGCTGCATTACAAACGGCAGATATTATAGATAAGAACATTTTGCTTCCAAAATGATTTAAAAACACACACTTTCCACTCCTGTTACGGCTGCTCGCGGGGTCCTTCAGCTCTAAACATCACTGTGACATCCCTGACACAGAACTGAAAACAACAACTGTGAACTCTCTTTGTTAACTCAGATTTCTTCGTCAGGCCCTCGTTCCCTTAACAATCTGTGTTTGTTGTGTCTGCTGAAAATGGACATGGAATCACATGCCACCTGCTTCGGTCAAGAGGAGCTGGTTGTTATGATAGACGGCATTCATGACGACCTGGGACCAAGTGACACTGAAAATGTCTAAGCTTAGTAAGTTTTTGGCATTTGGAGTTGTTCTGTTGGATTGTATTGGGCAGCATATATTCCTACCACCAAGAGTTCTGTGAGCTTATGTGAAATAATAGAAAATTGTCTAAACTTTGACAGAACAGGTGCCTACTATTTCATGCTACTTGATGCTACAGATGTGCAGAGGGAACTTAAATTTTAAGTTGCTACAGGATCCGCGCTCAGTGATGCCACCACTCTGAGGCCAATGTTGGAATAGTGATCTTCTTCTTCAGTGTTTCCCAGCCTTTTTTGAGCCGTGGCACTGCTTGCTTGTTTTCATCAATGGATTAGTTGTGCTTTTGGAAAAACCACTCGTCTTGTTTTGTTGTGATCAACAGTCCAAAACCAAACTAAAGACACCAAAAAACATTTGTTTTGAAGAAAAGCACTTTTTCCTTCTTTAAAATGACTTAAATAATTCATAGAAATATTTTACTTATGGTGCCATGTGTCACTGTGTGATTATCAAAGCAAGTGGACCAAAATGTTAACTGAGTCAGTGCTGTGCTGTTAGCGAATGAAGGAAATAACAAAAATATGTTGCATTTACTAGATTAATTTGTGAAGAACCTATTCACAAAGTATAATTAATTCTCAGTAAAAACAGGCATAAATATTGCCACATCTTTCTATCTATCTCTTTGCAGTTTTAATGAGTATATGGGGGCAAACTGGAGCACCCGGGTAAACGGGTAAAAGGATGAGTATCAGCCTGTGATAGGAGAAGATGGTGATGAAGAGGGAGAGGAAGAAAATGAGACAGAGTCAGAGAGACCAGGAAAGTCATTGTGCTCTGTGGGCCAGGACTAACTTGTATGTTTTATCTAGTTTCAGCCTGTTGTATACAATCTTACTGTCATTTTTAGAGTTTTGGAATATTTGTACTATGCGTAACTGCTGTTAAATATATGCAAGTTGCCTATATGCTCACGATTTTGGTCAATAGGGAGTCATATCACATCCATGACAATGAAATTGCTGCATTAAGCCAAATTGATGTGTAAAAAATGAACTGTTATTCCTTTTATTAACTTGAATTTATCCATCCATCCATTTTCTATAAAGAAATGCAGAACTGCTTATGTTCTGTGTCTTATTCTATAGTTCACTGTTGAACTAAATACATGTTTTTTTGTCCTTGTAAGCAACAAGCAACAGAAAAGTGATACAGAATTTTATTTATTTATTCTTATCAAATGAAATGTGTTCTTGGGTTAATATCACTCTAAAGACATAATCTGTTCATTTTTTAATATTCTGAATTCAATTCTATTTTGACACGGAAGTCGTCCTGTTGTACTCCACAGTGGACATGGTGTGAAACTAATATTATAAATATGTTCAAAAAATTAAAATTGTATGTTTTTTAAGTCCAAATAGATAGGAAATCACACGGATATGATTTTAGGCAGTGAATGCAATCTTTGACTGACAGCTGCACCAGCCAATTAGCCGTTACAACAGGTTGGTTGATAAGCAGGCCAGGTAGCCAGATGCAAACGCGCTTTTTCTGAACGGACGCTGACACGCCGGGAAGCGGTGGCGGCAGGGGACCTCGAGGGCCGACCAGATGACACCAGCAACGGTGTAGGAGGCCTTCGGATGCGAACTGCGCTTCTGCCCAAAAGCTGTGAGTCCCAGGCCGACAAACTGTTAGCTGCAGGCTGAGACGAACCTTGAAACCGTGTTTGCAGAATAGACTGCTGCCTAATCGGCGTGGCGGAAGGGACGGCGCTGGCGCTGCAGGGGACAAAGATTGGACCATGGTCGTGAGCTTTTGGACTGTTTAATTTTAGCACTGTTTTTAATTCTGCTCTTAAAAAGAGATACCCATTTAAAGGTGGAATTTGGTGGTTTGTGGTAGATATGTGGGAACTGCAAGTAAATAAAAGAGAAAACAACCACCGCCGCCCCTTTTGACACAGACGCAGTCTGGCTGCTCGCCCCGTTCGCAGGCACAGGAGGGTCCGCAGGTCCCTCGGGTCTCGCAGACGTAGGAGACGCTGGCCGACGCAGACGCTAAGCATTAAACATTAAACATGTAGCTCAGGCGTTAAAAATGACTGAAGCAGTTTGGTTGAGCCTTATACACCATTCATATTGTATAATGTCAAAGTAAACTTTGAGACATAAAGGTTCTACCTAGAACCTTATAGGGTTCACCAGCTTGTCTAATAGGAGAACCCTTTTTGGTGCTGTGTCAAAAAACAATTATGTTTTGATTGGCTGTCTGAGAGCTTCCTGTGATTGGTTGTTGTAAAACCGCTTGTGTTTCATTGGACTGCTTGAAAACCACCCAGGCTGTGATTGGCTGTTTTAGTTAGAAGGCGGTGCCACTAAAACTGGTCACGAATCCGAATTGTGACGTCATATATCCTTGCGAGAAAGTTTATAAATAGAACCCCGACACAAAGATTTGTTGTTTTATCGCAATGGACCCTAGGCACCGGGAAGTGTGTAAGTCATTGTTTATTGCTGTTTGTGGATGTTATGTGTTGACTGTTTTTTTTTGTATTGCAGGTTTTATTATTTTTAGGTTTATTTTGAAATTTTTTTTTGTTTAATTATTATATGCAAACCCTTCGCTGGAAGGCGCCCCCCTGCAGGGGACGCCTTCCAGCGATGGGTTTGAATGCTGGTGCGATGGGTTTGCGATGGGTTTGCATGCTGGGAGCCCTTCGATGGAAGCCGCCCCCCTGCAGGGGACGCCTTCCAGCGATGGGTTTGCATGCTGGTGCGATGGGTTTGCGATGGGTTTGCATGCTGGGAACCCTTCGCTGGAAGCCGCCCCCCTGCAGGGGACGCCTTCCAGCGATGGGTTTGCATGCTGGGAGCCCTTCGATGGAAGCCGCCCCCCTGCAGGGGACGCCTTCCAGCGATGGGTTTGAATGCTGGTGTGATGGGTTTGCGATGGGTTTGCATGCTGGGAACCCTTCGCTGGAAGCCGCCCCCCTGCAGGGGACGCCTTCCAGCGATGGGTTTGAATGCTGGTGCGATGGGTTTGCGATGGGTTTGCATGCTGGGAACCCTTCGCTGGAAGCCGCCCCCCTGCAGGGGACGCCTTACCAGCGATGGGTTTGCATGCTGGGAGCCCTTCGCTGGAAGCCGCCCCCCTGCAGGGGACGCCTTCCAGCGATGGGTTTGCAACCCAAAATGAAAGAAACTACAATGAAATAATAAAAATGCTTTTTTTCTCTATCAAGATGACGGCCATACCTGCAGGCACATTTTATAGAAAGGTAAGTAGGTAGGTTTATAGGTAAGTCAAATATTCTTTATCTGTTGCTATTTTTTCCATGATAATTATATATATTCTTGTTTATTACCATGTCAGTAACAATATTTTTACATCTGAAAACAGTTTTATTATTTGTGTTTTGAAATAACAGTCATTTAATGAATGTCAATTGTAGTGGACACCCGGCTCATTTTAATGTATTTAATGATTGCACTTTGTTGTAGGAGAAGTGAAGCAGAGAGGATTCTGTACCGGATAATAGAAGTGTGTGAAGTGTGTAAGTCATTGTTTATTGCTGTTTGTGGATGTTATGTGTTGACTGTTTTTTTTTTTTGCATTGCAGGTTTTATTATTTTTAGGTTTATTTTGAACTTTTTTTTTGTTTAATTATTATATGCAAACCCTTCGCTGGAAGCCTCCCCCCTGCAGGGGACGCCTTCCAGCGATGGGTTTGCATGCTGGTGTGATGGGTTTGCGATGGGTTTGCATGCTGGGAGCCCTTCGATGGAAGCCGCCCCCCTGCAGGGGACGCCTTCCAGCGATGGGTTTGAATGCTGGTGCGATGGGTTTGCGATGGGTTTGCATGCTGGGAACCCTTCGCTGGAAGCCGCCCCCCTGCAGGGGACGCCTTACCAGCGATGGGTTTGCATGCTGGGAACCCTTCGCTGGAAGCCGCCCCCCTGCAGGGGACGCCTTCCAGCGATGGGTTTGCAACCCAAAATGAAAGAAACTACAATGAAATAATAAAAATGCTTTTTTTCTCTATCAAGATGACGGCCATACCTGCAGGCACATTTTATAGAAAGGTAAGTAGGTAGGTTTATAGGTAAGTCAAATATTCTTTATCTGTTGCTATTTTTTCCATGATAATTATATATATTCTTGTTTATTACCATGTCAGTAACAATATTTTTACATCTGAAAACAGTTTTATTATTTGTGTTTTGAAATAACAGTCATTTAATGAATGTCAATTGTAGTGGACACCCGGCTCATTTTAATGTATTTAATGATTGCACTTTGTTGTAGGAGAAGTGAAGCAGAGAGGATTCTGTACCGGATAATAGAGTGAGATTCAGATTTGGAGCTGTCAGAGGAGGAAAAGGATGAGGATGAGTATCAGCCTGTGATAGGAGAAGATGGTGATGAAGAGGGAGAGGAAGAAAATGCAGGAGAATCTGATGAGACAGAGTCAGAGAGACCAGGAAAGTCATTGTGCTCTGTGGGCCAGGACTAACTTTTATGTTTTATCTAGTTTCAGCCTGTTGTATACAATCTTACTGTCATTTTTAGAGTTTTGGAATATTTGTACTATGCGTAACTGCTGTTAAATATATGCAAGTTGCCTATATGCTCACGATTTTGGTCAATAGGGAGTCATATCACATCCATGACAATGAAATTACTGCATTAATCCAAATTGATGTGTAAAAAATGAACTGTTGTTCCTTTTATTAACTTGAATTTATCCATCCATGCATTTTCTAGGGGACCTCGTAGGGGACCTCGAGGGCCGACCAGATGACACCAGCAACGGTGTAGGAGGCCTTTGGATGCGAACTGCGCTTCTGCCCAAAAGCTGTGAGTCCCAGGCCGACAAACTGTTAGCTGCAGGCTGAGACGAACCTTGAAACCGTGTTTGCAGAATAGACTGCTGCCTAATCGGCGTGGCGGAAGGGACGGCGCTGGCGCTGCAGGGGACAAAGATTGGACCATGGTCGTGAGCTTTTGGACTGTTTAATTTTAGCACTGTTTTTAATTCTGCTCTGAAAAAGAGATACCCATTTAAAGGTGGAATTTGGTGGTTTGTGGTAGATATGTGGGAACTGCAAGTAAATAAAAGAGAAAACAACCACCGCCGCCCCTTTCGCAGGCACAGGAGGGTCCGCAGGTCCCTCGCGTCTCGCAGACGTAGGAGACGCTGGCCGACGCAGACGCTAAGCATTAAACATTAAACATGTAGCTCAGGCGTTAAAAATGACTGAAGCAGTTTGGTTGAGCCTTATACAGTGAACCCTCGTTTATCGCGGGGGTTGCGTTCCAAAAATAACCCGCGATAAGTGAAATCCGCGAAGTAGATATCTTTATTTTTACTATTATTTTACAATGCAATATTGTACTATAGAATGAAACAAAACATCAAAACTTGTTTTCAGGCCTAAAATGTGTTTAAGAAATACAAATATTAACGTTTTTTTTTTTAACAAAAACTATGATATAAAACAGGATTTATTCTCGCACACGCGTATTTCACAGTCCGTCCAGCTGTGCCTCTTCGTCCTGACTCCGCTGCGCTGTAGCGTCTTTTTCCACGGAAGGCTGCGCAGGAGTCTTTCCCCGAGAGAAGAACATTGTTATGGGTAGTTGTCAATATCAACAATATCAACTTTTTCACTTCTATACAGTAAAGCCCCGAAGCCAATTAGGATTCAGAGCACAATGCACTGTAAAAAAAAAAAAGCGCGGAAAATATAAGCACTGTAAAAAAAAAAACGCGAAGCCGCGATAAGTGAAGCGCGATATAGCGAGGGTTCACTGTACACCATTCATATTGTATAATGTCAAAGTAAACTTTGAGACATAAAGGTTCTACCTAGAGCCTTATAGGGTTCACCAGCTTGTCTAATAGGAGAACCCTTTTTGGTGCTGTGTCAGAAAACAATTATGTTTTGATTGGCTGTCTGAGAGCTTCCTGTGATTGGTTGTTGTAAAACCGCTTGTGTTTTGTTTCGTCGACTGCTTGAAAACCACCCAGGCTGTGATTGGCTGTTTTAGTTAGAAGGCAGTGCCACTAAAACTGGTCACGAATCTGAATTGTGACGTCATATATCCTTGCGAGAAAGTTTATAAATAGAACCCCGACACAAAGAGTTATTGTTTCATGACGATGCCACGCAGACGCAGTCTGGCTGTTCGACCCGTTCGCAGGCGCAGGGGGGGCCGCAGGTCCCTCCCGTCTCGCAGACGTAGGAGAGTTGTCCGACGCAGACGCTAAGCAGCGGCATAAACCATGTAGCTTAGCCGTTAAAATGATTGAAGCAATTTGGTTAAGCCTTACATACCATTCATATTGTATAATGTCAAAGTAAACGTTGGGACATAAAGGTGCTGTCTAGAACCATGTAGGGTTTGTCAGCTTGTCTCATAGGAGAACCCTTTTTGGTTCTGTGTCATGACAACAGTTATGTTGTGTTTGGCTGTCTGTGAGCTTCCTGTGATTGGTTGTTGGGATTAGATTGTTATGTTGGACTGCTTGAAAACCATCCTCTGTTTGAGAGGAACTTGCGATTGGTTTTTAAGACCCACATAAAACTAATGGCTTGAAACTGCTAGCAGGCCTACCTGCTCACAGTGCATAAGCAGCTGTTCACTTCAGCAATGTGTAACTACTTGCAATAATATAATATATGAGTAGTCTTTGTTTCTCAAATTGCCACATAGAGTATAGAGAATTTTTTGAGCCCAGAGAAATAATGGAGAAGTGTTCGTCCTGGAGCCAAGACAGTGGTGATGTGGTGAAGACTGGTGCTGCTCATGAAGGTGGACTGTGGACGTCCTGGAGACGGTGGCGGAGGGGTGTAGGTGGTTTGTGGACTGATGTAAAGCTGAAATGACAGCTGAGTGACAACAGAGAGAGGACACTGTTAAAGATCATGGGAAAAGACTGTAAAAATGTAGTTTTCCTGACTGAATTTCGGCAAAGCTTAATCAGAGCAGCAATTTGAATACATTTCCTTTGGCTGTGGGAAAATATAAAATATGTGCATTTTTTCTTTTTTATTTTATTGACAGAAAGATCCCTTTATTACACAGTCATTTGTTGCAATCCTGTAATTACACAAGCAATATTGTCATGTATTGTAACCACCTCTGACTGGAGAGCAAACATGACATAAAATGGCTAAAGTTTCTTTTTCTTTTTTGTTTTATCAAAAGTGCTGTAATTTAGTAAAAACTTCTCTGTATTTCATTTGCTGTTGTAGTTTAGTCCCAATAGCTGGTATCAGTAGATTATTATGACTCATTGTGGAGCTAATTTTGAACTATTTTGAGCGGAAGTCAACTCTGGTCTGCACAAAACAGTGAGACTAAAAAGATCAACAGATGCTTGGTTGTAAACTTTTTTTTATAGAGGCCAGTCAGCGAGGGTGTCAAGGTCAGTCAAAACCTCATTGTATCCTCTTTCATTTTTTTTCCTCTCAGTCCTCTTGTTCACCAGTGGGACAGTTTGTCAAAAGTGTCTTATCTTCATTTCTTTATTTTACACTGGAGCATGAGCACAGTGACATAAAACACGGACCTATCAGATCTGATTGTTATCTGCTATCAGATCAAATGAGATAAAGGCTATGACATGACACAAACTCTCACACACTCATTGACACGTCAAGAGCAGAAAGACACTTAAGATTTACTATGGCCTGAATGAAGGACAAGTCAGATAGACAGTTAGAGATAAAAGCTGGTTGGACAGATAAAGAATGATAAGACTCCCTCTGAAGAGCTACTTTAAGTCCTCCACTGTCCCCTTTGTCATACCACAGTACTGTTTTACAAACAGAAAGAATGATACACACCTTTATGGGAACGTGAGTCACCACATGAAGCTTTTCAAAGAGCACCTCGTGTGTCATTTTAAAATTTGGAGACATTACTGTGGTATAATTACTAGAAGCTAATAAGACTTGCTGCCTTTGCAGGGCATAACTGTAAATATCAAGGACATCTTTATTGCCTTGTCCTGATCACATTAAAAATATATGGAGGTGACTTAAAGCTCTGCTTATTGTTTCTTCCTTTGGATATTTGACCTTGTCTGTTTCCTCAATGTTCAATTTAACACGTGTGCAAGATATGATTTTGTGACATCGACCAAATCAACCACCTTATTGTAGCACAATAAAAATTTTAACTGGGTAATTCAACTTTTTTAATAGGAAAAAACACATTAGACAGAGTAGTTTTATATATCTCTTAAAACATATCTGGAGAAGATCTTTAAGAGTACTTAATGCCAGACATTGGGCCATCCATTGAATTAAAAAACGTAAACAAAGATGGTTTCTGTTGTTTTAGGTAGTTCACGCTGATGTTTGTTCATGTGCGCATTTTTCTGATAAGTTTGGTTTTATGTTTGTGTTATGCTATAAAAGGGGCAGAAACATCATGACTGACAGCTTTCAGTTCATTATGAAAAAAAAGGTCATAGCCCAGAAATAATTTTTGAAATGATTGAATATCAGTTTCAGCATCAGTCTAATGTAAATGTGTACACTGAGAAGTGCAGCCACCCCCATCGTAGCCCACCCAATAACAGCCAAGTTACATCCAATGTAACAGCACCACAAACTGCACGGTTTAAAAGTCTTCACTGAAGCCAACTTTTGTGCCACAGTCAGCATATACTTAAGGTTATAAAGACTGCATTAAACTGTACAGAGGACAGTGTGTTCACTCCATTTTATTACATACGATTAAGCCTTAACAAAATGTGAGCGATGGCCGGAGAGCTTCTTAAAGCTCTTCGTTGTTCTCCACACCGTTATTTCATACATGCAGCTACAGAGTGACTCGAGCAGCTCCTGTTTGTTAAAACAAAAAACATAGTTATTATGCATTCTGGATGGTGTCGACTGGTTGTCCTTTAACTTAAGGATTAAGCATTTGCCCCTTCATACAGAGGCAGACTTTTCAATAGGATCCTGGGAAGGTGAGAACAACCAAATTTTGTAGAAATTTAAATGAAATTAAAACAGAAGAATTTTTTCCAGTCCAGCAGACTTGTCTAGGTACATCGAAGCTACTGAGAACATTATGATGCATAAAGACATTTTATCACTCTTTAACTTTTTTATTGTTTCGTTACTCAGCCTTTGCAAGATGTTGACTTAAAGTGCCTATAAAAACAGTCCCTCCAACTTGGACCCTTTTTATTGTTTTACAGCACTGAATTAAGACGCATATGTAAGATTCTTTGACAGGAAACCATGGCAACCTTTCAAGTCAAATTAAAAAAATAAATCTTTACCAGCTAACTAAACTAAGCTACTAACTAAATTAAATCCAGATACAGAACACAAAATAACTGCAATTTCACGTCAGTATTTAACCTTTAGCAGAAATCACAGCTGTGAGGTTTTGTGGATCTGTCCAGCCTCTTCAGGACCTTCTGCACATTTGGGCCTTCTGCCTTCTCCCGTCTCAGCTATTTAAACCTATAACTCACTCAGCGTCCTCTCACACATTTTTGCATATTTACAACTGTTCCCTGTTTGACCTTTCTGTACTCTGAGTAGTACTCCTCTGGCGCCTCTGGACCAGGAAAACCAACTAAAACTTAAGCAGTCATTTATTTTGTGCTTCATATTCAACTTTAAATCAATTGTTGAGACTTTTTCTATTCAGAGAATCCTTATTACATCCACCCTGTGATTTTGTGTTTAAAATAATAATGATAATAATAAAAAGAGTTCATGTGGGGTTATTTTTAATGGCTCTGTGTAAAGAATAGCCAGTGTATATAAGGTGTGCCCGTCTTTGGAAACTGCAAGCAACTTCCCTCCTTACTGGCACTGAAGGGTGATGATGCTGCATAGCGTAGTTGTCCAATAAAGTTTTAAAGAGGCCAAAGGGCAATAAAAGCTGGAGTTATGGTCAAATCACACTTTACATTTCAGAATGATTCTCTTTTATATGCATGTGCTTCTGAACACTGACCCCATAAAACATTAAGTATTGGTTAATTTTTGATTTTTTTTTGCCAAGCTATTTTCCCTCCCTGTTTTTTTTTCGGGGGGGGGACTTCAACACATTAGGCATAAAGAGCAGTGAACTGGGCGGTTCTTTGCACTCTCGCCGTCATCTTCTAGGATATCAGAGAAGGAGGAACTGGACCCTTGTGGAATCTAAAAAGTACAAGCTCTGAGGAATCTCTCCTCTCCTTCTGTCAAATTAGGAGCCTCTGGTTTTTTCTCTTCTTCTCCCATCACACGGTCCACAATGGCAACAACAGCTGACTGCAACTCTCTCGCCACAGTGTGCTCGGGCACAAGCTGCCTTGTTCCTCCCAGTAACTTCAATGCAGTGCTCAGCGTGGTGTTGAGCACAGTGCTCACTGTAATGCTTGCTTTTGTCATGTTCGCCATGGGTTGCACTGTGGATGCCATGAAGCTGTGGGGCCACATCAGGAGGCCCTGGGGCATCTTTATCGGCTTCCTCTGCCAGTTTGGCATCATGCCTTTCACAGCCTTTGCCTTGGCACTGGCCTTCAATGTCATGCCTGTGCAGGCTATTGTCATCGTCATCATGGGCTGCTGTCCTGGAGGCACTGGCTCGAACATTATCTGCTACTGGCTGGACGGAGACATGGACCTGAGGTAAGAAACCGGCTGGGCCAGCTCGGATAATCTGATGTTGACGTGTTGGTTAGATGACTGAAAACTGTCCTGTTTGGGATTATGTTCAAAATATGGAGTTCCTATGGAAAAACCTGGTTCTACATGCTCGTAACAGTGTCCGGGTGTCTGAGCAAAAATTTTGATAAATTGATCCTTATGGAACCCAAACACGTGTGCCCATTTGGGTTGCTAATGTATCTGTCAGGCGATATTGTTATTGTTGCTAATGAAGCTATTATGCAGTGCAAGTGAGGACTCATCCTCGAGGTCCTCACGGGCCCCTTTGTGTGTCGTACTGTGCACAGCAGGGCTCATGGCAGGGTGAAAATGGGCCCCACTGAGCTAATCCCTGAGTGGGGTATCAGCTATCACAGACCATCCACTTACTTTTAGAGCTGCTTGCTAAATGAAATGTCATTAAAGAAGCTTATTTGATCAACTCTGTCCATATTGACCATCCTCAGCATCAGCATGACAGCTTGTTCATCTATTATGGCCTTGGGGATGATGCCTCTTTGTCTGCTCATTTACACCACCCTCTGGACTTCCACTGGCACCATCCAGATCCCATATGACAGCATCGGTAAGCAGAGCACCAGTGGCCTTTTAAACTAGAAGTAAATAAATAAAAAATATAATGTGGATGAATATGAGGATGGTTTATTTTAAAGCACCACACATGTTGTTGTCCCACTGCATGAGATGATATGAAATGTGTGTATCCCCAGGCATCACTCTGGTGTCTCTTCTTATCCCGATTGCTCTGGGAATTTGTGTGAAGCGCAAATGGCCCCTCGTGGCAAAAAAAATCCTCAAGGTAGGAAAACTACAACAATATCGCTCTGCTGATTTTTTGTGAACCTTTCACCTTTTATAAGGGATTTGTTCCAACAACAAGCCTCCTGTGTGTCTGCCCTGTACAGGTCGGATCCATTGGAGGCTTTGCTCTCATTATCATCATAGCTGTGGTTGGAGGGATTCTCTACCAGTCCTCCTGGACCATTGCTCCCTCCCTTTGGATTATTGGAACTATTTACCCCTTTGTGGGTTTCGGCCTGGGGTTCCTCCTGGCCCGCATTGCAGGCCAGCCCTGGTACAGGTAGGGTGAAAGCATTGTGGTGATGTTTGTACAGCATAATTTTGTTGAAAAACAAAAGCCTGTATCTTGATTGCTGTACATTTCCCTAACTTGTTTAAATTTCTTTTGCCAAATTAGAATTTAATTCAGTTTCATAATGCGTAAAACCACTGCTTCATCAGCAAACATCCCTGCTAATAAATGCACTCACTGAGGAGATTGTTTATGATTCCCTGCTTTGTTCAGATGTCGAACCATTGCATTGGAGACGGGTTTCCAGAACTCCCAGCTGTGCAGCACCATTGTCCAGCTGTCCTTCAGCCCTGCTGAGCTGGAGGTCATGTTTGCATTCCCCCTCATCTACAGCATCTTCCAGCTGGTGGTGGCCGTCTCATGTGTGGGAGGTGAGCGTTGATTTTCACAAAGCAATCGATAGTCCATGTGCGCCGTCAGCCGCAGCCTGAAGCGGACAGTGAGCAGAGATTATCTCTTATCTATCGGCAGTACAGGGAGGCAGCTTAGTGTGTTACTGTCGCCATCCTGTGGTGAGGATGAGGCACTGCAGGACAACACTCAGATTGCGTATAATTCAATTCAGATTGTTTTTCATGGCATTTATTTCTAATGTTGAGGTGTATTAATTTAGAACAGGTAAGAGACAGTTTGACTGGAACTCCTGAGTAGGTGTCCACTGTTGGGACTTAATGAACACCCTGCAGCCAATCAAAATCAAGTATTCACCCACAATGGTATAAATATATTTAAATCTATGTATATGTTCTACACTAGAGATTGGTCAGCTATTGTGTTGAACTCCTCTGGGATCCATTATTCAGTATATGTATAAAAAAAATACATATACTATAATAAATGTAGGAGAGTAAAAAGCACAATACCCCCCCAAATTAAGCAGGTTGGAATTATAAAGTAGCAGAAAATGGAAATACTCAGGTACAAATACCTCAAAATTATGCATGAGTACAGGATTTGAGTAAAAGTCACTGATTTTCACCTGCCACCTGTTTATATCTGATTGGATGTGTGTTACGTAACCTGGCTGCAGTGAGTTCAAGGACAATGATCAAAGTTATATGTGATAATATGTGATAAGAAGCTAGCTTGCTGCTAGCTTAGCCTGCCCTTTCCTGTGCCATGTCACACAAGGAAATAAGGCTTGACTTCGATGCAGTAAAAATGAGAGGGTTGCAGTATAAGTTTAATAAAAATACACCCCTTTTTTGCATGGACAAGTGCCTTGATTTGTCACACTGCTCATCATCCCCCTTTCTAGTTTCTCGTTTTCTCTAAAAATAATAGTCAAGTGGCGGGACAAAAATCAAGTCAAATGACAGACAAAAAGGTCCAGATGAGTGAGTTTCTGAATCCATGTTTCTTCCTCTGCAGGCTACCAGCTGTATAAAAAACATTGCGGTGGAGCTCATGCAGACAGTGAGAATGCATCTCTGGAAGCTGGCGATGGTGTACAACAAAAAGTGAAGGGCTACTTTGAAAATAACGCCTTCGAGTCTGAAGAGAACGGGAACAGTGAAGAGAAGGATAAGAACACCCAGCTATGAGATTAGCAGGGTGGGAAAGTATGGAATCAGATTTGAATCATTTCACGGCTCTGCCCCACGTGCCTTCAAACTGCACCACCTCCAGACACCTGCAAGCAGATCAGTTTGAAGAACATGCAACAATATCTCAGAACTGTATTCAGAGCATCATAAATAACCCAATGTTAAGCTCGCGTGAACATTTATGAGTCTTGCGGTGAAGTAGTTAATGGACTATCGTTCCTGCATAAGGAAAAATATTTCAATCTATAAAATATTTAAAACTATTATATTCAGTCAGTCAATATTCAGCTCTTATTTATGAAAGAGGTTGTAAATGGGGAGGGGGGGTAATATTATTAATAATATTAGTAATATTATTTATTCAGTATGTTAAGGGAGAAGAATATGGATGTAGGGAGAAAAGCTCGACATTCCCAGATATAAAACCTGGTTGGCTGAGGAGTCCAAATGGGGAAAGAAAGCTGAATGCAAAACTGTTGAACATCAGAACAAGATGATTTACAGTAACTGCAATCTTCTGGCAGTTATTTGGCAATAGCATACATATTCAGTTAACACATATTCAGTTGGATTTTAAAAACAATTTATTCACTCAGGCTGTTGTAATCACATGTGGTCTCAGCTGACTGCACTTTGGACGTGTGCACCCACACTTTTCCCCCATTTGGCCCGAGGTTAACTTCAGAGGGCAGTGACTTCCATGAAACATGTTAAACTGTTCAGAGGTGAGACATTAGGCCCTCCCGTCCTTAATTTATTCATACGAAGTTATTTAAAACAACGTTAGCCTGTACGTTCTGTCTGAAATGCTTTTCAGTGCATTTACTCACATCCTCTTATGATTCAAACTGCTCTTTGTGTGGACTGACCACATGATCACATTCACACAGTGTATTTACTGCACTTTGCACTAAATGGTGGAACACAGCTACATACTAATATCTGACATTCATAATTGTTTGACAGACTGTAATACTTCACCTTAATAAACAGGCTGCGTGTTCTGTTATTCTCTATTGTGATGTAGCAGATGAAATCAGTGGTTATTGCAGACCAGCTTTGGCTCTCGGACCCCTGATGCAAACGTCTGTTGTGACTTCTCTGCTCTTTCAGTTCTTCTAGACCTCATTTACACTCGTGGTTAAATAGAATTAAGGTTCTTAAAAAGGAGAATGTTTCTTGGCATTTTGAAAGACATGAAGCTGGTTTTGCATATCTGTCCAAACTGAAGAGGCGAGGACATACTGAGGATATAATCGCAGTGGTTTTAGTCCTCTGTATTGTGCAAATGTGACAAAAGAAAAGCAAATTGGTTGTGTCATAATAAATAATAAGTTAAATAATAAATTAAGTTTCAGTCAAACTTTATTTTTCATGGCTTTTCTTGAATGTAAAGAAACATTTTTTTACAGAACCTCTGCACTTTTCTGTTTTAGAAATGTACCTTCTGAAATAATGTATTTTTCTCAAAAAATGTTTGTTTTTGTCTTTTGTTGTATTTTGTCATAATGATCTGTGTTTTGATATGAATATGAGTGGTGTTCAAGTCAATAAACACATGAACATTTGTAAGCTACACCTTCATGTCATATGTGCTTCTTTGATGCAGACGTGATCATGAAGGAGAGCATGACCTTTATGAACAGCTAGCACACACAGAATTTCATGTTCTATAATAATCCAGTAAAATGCAACATTTACAGAACACAAAGTCCCAGTTCAAGGTCAGAAACATGCTGCTCTGCAGTCATAAAGTAAAGTCAGCTAATGCTTGCAGTTGTTCGAAGTCCGAAGCGAAGCAGAAAAAGCTCATCCGCGGTCACAAAACCACGAAGAACACAAGTGCTGTGCTGTGATGATGAAGGACTTCAGCTGTCTGGGACTCAAGTGAAGTGCTGACCCAGGTGCTGGGAGCTCCACCAATAGCCTTCCTTTCACACGCTGGCCCCGCCTCCTGGTGAGACTCTGCTGCTGCCTTCACTTACTTTTTGAAATACCGACTCCCAGCTGTCCAACAGCAGCGAGGGAAGCGAGTCGTCCTCCCAGGCCTCCACACACAGACTTCAGATGATCGTCAAACACGTGCTGAAGATCATGAGACGCTTTAAGGCTAAGGTGACGTGCGGGGGCAAAGAAGAAGAAGAAGAGCGGCGTTAAGATGTTCTTTAACAGATATGCTTTTCCATCTTAGCTGAGTATATTAGCACTGTAAAGTGTACTAATTTGCACCAAGCACAAAGTATACCTGAGGCTGATCAGAGTGTCATTTGTTTTGCATGTATTTTGTTACCAACATGATTATAATTCATTATGTGGGGACCAAGAATGTGTCTACATAATGTCATGGCAGTCTATCTAGGAACACACCTGTGTATATGAAGTTAGTGAAGGGTGTTGCTTCATGAAGGCCTCTTCTGCATGGGTGATGTCAGAGTATGTATGTATGTATGTCTACATTACAGAGATGTCCTTCTCCTTAAAGTATGTTTTGATATATGTTGGTCATAGCTTCAACATGTGTCCTGATATTAGGAGTCAAAATTGGTCAGACCTTTTTCACAGCAGACATTTTTAAATTAGGAGAAAAAACAAACAAACAAAAAAAATCATATATATATATACATACATACATATGTGTGTGTGTGTGTGTGTATCTGACATTTCTGTTTTAAAGTCTGTCTTCTGATTTTCAGCATAGACGTGCATGTAAATCAGATTAAGTTGTGCTGGTAGAAAGATCAGATTATTCTAACTGAAATCATCATGATGAATTGTTCTGAATGAACAAAGCAGATGGTGGTCAGTGCTGTATTGATGTGTCTTTGAAAGGTAACATGAAAAAAGAAGTGACCACACCTTACATGCTCCTGACAGACAGTGAACACAGCATCACTACCTTCGCAGAGGAGGCCTTGGTGACTTCCTCTCCTCTTCGTCAGAGTCGGCACAATTGGAGCAACCTCACACTTCTGTTGGTGGAAAGACAAACAGTCATGGATCAAAAATGCCAAGTCAGAATACTGAACAATACAAATTTTCATGCAGTTCTGACTGACACATCCTTGGTTACATGAGCTCTTTCTGTGAAACGTAGCCCACAACATTTAATCAACCGACCCCCCACCACGGAGTCCTCATGGCTGGCGCTGCTGCACGTCATTTGTACTGAAAAGTGACACACGGTTGGTCATTTTATTGTGAACTTTTCAGAAGCCACTTTTCTTTGTCTTTCTGTCAGCCTCAGAAAAGCTGGCGCTAACAGCAGGCGTGTCTGAGAAGGTCACCCTGTTGGGTAGTCGTGGATCAGCGGACCCGTAACCGGTGGATGGCTGGTTCGATTCCCCGTCCCGGTGTCCATGGCTGAGGTACCCTTGAGCAAGGTACCTAACCCCCACTGCCCCGGTTTGCTGTATGTGTGTGCACGTCACTTGGGTGGGTTAAATGCAGAGCACAAATTTCGTTGGAGTGAGTTCCCTCCAATGACAAAATATGTCACTTTCATCTTCATCTTTCATCTTAAAGAGAAAATTGGTTTTTCAATAGTGGAATAACTCCAGCGGCACGGTGGTGCAGTGGTTAGCACTGTCGCCTCATAGCAAGAGGGTTCCAGGTTCGAATCCCGGTCTGGGCCCTTCTATGTGGAGTTTGCATGTTCTCCCTGTGCCTGCGTGGGTTTTCTCCGGGTTCTCCGGCTTCCTCCCACAATACCAAAAACATGCACATTAGGTTAATTGGCTGCTCTACATTGCCCCCTAGGTGTGACTGTGAGAGTGTGTGGTTGTCTGTCTTTGTGTGTTGGCCCTGCGATTGACTGGCGACCAGTCCAGGGTGAACCCCGCCTCTCGCCCGTAGTCAGCTGGGATAGGCTCCAGCTCCCCGCGACCCTGACGGATAAGCGGTATAGAAAATGGATGGATGGATGGAATAACTCCACACCATTAAAGTTGTATGTGAAGGAGTGTTTTTCTCCCAATACGTTACTGTAAATGAACTGCACGATTTGATCTATAAAATTGTTTTACTGTTAAATATAGACCTACTCGCCTCTGAAGAGACATATCGCATCGTACATCTGAGAGGCTAACCTTTACTAAACGATGTAGTGAAACATGATCTCTTCTGTAACTCGGTGTGAACTCGTCTACTGTTGAGAAGTTGAATCGACACTTGTGATGTATTTTGTCTGTACGGAGTAACCGTATGTAACGGGGTATTAACTTATTATTCCACTTCCCACTGAGATATTATTATGACTGCATGTATCAGCTGTTCAGTTCCCCACGGACAGTGTAAACTGGCCCACCCGTGGAGCCCCTGCGGACTTGTGAAGGGGAACCTCACTGAGTAAGTTGTGTTGTAATAAGCTCTGCTAATATAAGGACGAAACTTTACTGTTTTACACTTTAAATCCAAATATTCATATGTGGTGGCTTGATGTTTTTAAAAGTAATATTGATTAGCCCGTAAAAGTTTCATTTTACTTTGATGTGTTCAAGTGCGCCTCATTGTGGGAAAGCTGCTAGCTTCAATGCTACGATAGCGGCTAATCTTGGTTTGTGTATTTTGGTGTGTGTTCGTCACGGAGCTTATTGCAGTCCTGCCTGTAAGATATTTTACTCCCGTTTTTCCAGGAGATTGACCTTAAATATCGAGTTAAGTCGATATTAAGTCGAAGTAGAAGTCGTCTTTTCATTTAAATTACACAACGCATCCCTCACAACGGTGCAGTAACCGTTACACGTACTTACGCATGACGTAAACACGTAATGTTGTTAGTGCGCCAATATGTCGGCGTGCGATGAGCTCTACCCGGTGTGCACTAAGTTTAACAAATTGTGTCGTTCCTGGGAACCGCCTGAGCGTTAGACTTAGCTACCCGAAACAACGGAAGGAAATACAACAAAAGTGGCGACGAGGAGGTCCGAACATCCGACGGTGTTATTTTTGAGTTTTCTGCGGACCGTGGAGCTCCAGGTGATAGGCGGCGCCCACGCTCGGGAGCTATGCCCAGGTACGCGGGGAACGGAGCGACAAATAAAGGTGAAGGGGATTCATGCCACACAGTGTAAAAGCTAAAGAGTAAAACAGTACAAATAAGTGGAACAAGCTGTGTAACCAGACGCAGGATGGCGGGAGTTATCGGCTCAGTCGGCCCATTTGATGAAACTGGAGCTCGTACACGGAGCGTTTTGGCTAGTTTGTGGAAGCTAATGGAAAAAGTGCCCACATGTTTGAGTGTATTAGGCCCAAAGACATTTAACTTGCTGCAACCAGCTAAACCAGACAGTAAAACGTACCAAGAGATTGTGGATACTCTAACAAACCACTTTTCACCTAAGCCCCTTGTCATAGCAGAGAGATTCAGATTTCAGAATCAGAATTCCTGCATTTATCCCCGAAGGGAAATCCTGTGTCGTACACACATTGCACTTGCAGCTTTTCCGACTAAGAAAGAAAAATGAAAGATATAAAAATAGGATAAACAACAAGAGGAAGGGGAGTCTCACCATGTTTCTAGCAGCTTTAAGGAAATTAGCTGAGCATTGTGAGTTTAAAGATGCGTTAAATGACACCTGAAGAGACAGACTGGTGTGTGGATTAAGAAATGAAGCAGCACAGGAAAACTAAAAACTATTAACTTTACAGTTTTTTTTTGTGTGTCTTGATTTCACAGGTAATATCAAAGACATCGTTTACAGCGCTGAGCACTGGCTGGAGGAACATCTGCTCAACACTGCACTGCACCTCAGTGTCGAGCATTAAACCTGACAGCGTGGGGCCATCTGTGATACGGAGGGGCTCATCCAGAAGCATGCCGATGGCGTCTGTGATTGACACCACCTCATCATTCATCTCCTCCATCACGTCCCCCTCATTGATCATTTCTGGAAATCTGATCTTGGAAAAAGGAAGACATCATCCTCGTCGAGAAGAACAAAAAGCCTGGCAAGTGAATTTATATTTAACGTACCATACAACAATTAAACAGCCCACCACACCATGGGGTCTTCTTAGATTGACAGATAGATTGATAGTTAGATACTTTATTGATCCCAGGGAAAATCCAAGCATCCAGTAACACATTACAGCAGTAGGTTAGCCAAAAAGTAAACTAACAAACAGACAAACAAGGCCTCACTGTTAGTGGAAAATAGACTAAGCATATGCTAAATAAACTAAACATATACTAAATAACTAACATATGCTACATAAGGTATAGTAAAGTGCAAAGAAAGCTGGTCGACCAGATTGACGGTGTGTGTTAAGACAAGAACTACAGTGTGAACAGAACTGTAAACATATTGCTACCCCCCACGAAAGAGTTATAAAGTGCAGGTTAATTGTGCAAAACAGTAAGGTGATAGATCAGGTGCATAGTGGAATAAATGTCCTCAGATTTAACGCCTGCTGTGACTCGGGCTCAGACTGTCGCTGGGATCGTGACCCCTGAACACCCAGAGATGTGTTGTAGAGTCTAATGGCCAGGAGGACAAAGAGCTCCTGAGTCTGTTTGTGGAGCAGGTCAGAGACAGCAGCCCGGTGCTGAACACACTCCTCTGACTGATCAGAGTCCGGTGCAGAGGGTGGGAGTCAGTCGTCTGTTAAGCTGAACACACCTCTACCTGCTTCAGCAGCCTGCAAAAGGCCATTCAAAATGGAAAGGATTTGTCTTCAGCCCCAGGAGGGCGAGACTGAAAATCAGCTACTTTTGAGAATAAACAGAAAATTTCTACGTTCTGAAAAATGGCTGTGCTTTATGCATAAAGTTTCAGAAGGAAACACGCTGTGGAGGAAGAAGCACGAGATATTTCTTCTGTTTTGTTTACAAAGAGATTTGTAATATAATGTAATATACTGTATATGTGTAATATTTTCTTATCTGTAAAGTATAACATATGAATCTGTAAAATGTAATATGGTCCATCTCCATATAAACATCTACCTGATTAAAAAAAGGAAACATTTTAACAATATTATGTTATCATTCTATTTGCTTTACAACTTGTATGTGTTAAGACCACAGTAATTTGTAAATTCTACAGGAGGAAGGATTTAAGAACTTTTATTGTCATACCAGCTCACATTTACATGTTTATGGTATGAAATTAGGACTCAGGTCCCGGAATCAAAAAGTAGAATAAAAAAAAAAAAAAAGATTCTTTTAACAAATCTTTACTGTAAAATCAACAGCTGTATTTGATTCAGTATTTTACAAAATATTAATGTAAATTAGACACTGCTTCATTGTTTTTGTATTTATAGTTTTTATGCAGCAAATATTAAAAACTTGTTCTGCTGTGCTGCAGATCTCCTCGATGACCTCAGGGTCGGGCATCACATCACCCTCACTGTTATCTTCTGCCATGAAGTGCCTGTATAAGTCTAATGGAAATCTGATCCTGGAAAAAGGAAGACATCATCCTCGTCAAGAGAAGAACAGCAAGGCCAGCCAGGTGAGTTTATGTTAAAGAATCCTTTTCATGACAGAACATCACAGCAAGATTAAAACTGAAGCAGCTCAGATGAACCTGGACAATGAATATCAGTGTTTCCCCTATAGTGCAGACACCCCCGCCCTGCCACCAGGACCCCCACCCAGAAATTCAAGTCGTAGATTTAAAAAGAAAAATCCATTGTTTAATTTTTATTTTAATCGAAAGGGCCTATAACCGGCCTTCTTTTTATCAAATAAAAAGCTAACTCTAATTTGCGCCATTTCAGAGTGTAATGCGTGGCTATGGTTTCGTCACATCCTCCTCTCCTCTGCGAGGGGCGGGCCTCCCCCCTCGCTCCTCTCTCACAACATACACACGTGCACTCACACCGGTGCAGACACACCCACCTACACTCGGAGAGCAGGGCAGAGCGTGTTGCCGACGTTGCGGTAAAAAAGTCAACAACAAACCAAGTATTAATGTACGACCGGAGGTTCCCCAAACGTTCGCCGCCCCCCCCCCCCCCCCCCACCAAAAAAAGAAAAAATCTGCATTTTTTAAACGAACTGTACGTGGCGAGGTGGGAAGCACAGTTAGCGCTACGGCAGATGCTAGCATAAATGCTAACCACCTGCCCCGGTTAACGTCGCCACATCTACCGGTAGTACTAAACTGTTGCAGCCCTCCCACCGAGACACGTAGTAAGAAGCTGCAGACGGGTCAGCACCGTCAGTCTGGCTTTGATCCGACGTGGCTGTCAGACTTAAGATACTCTCCATGGCTGTACAAGACCGAGCTTGGTCAGTGAATTGATTAATGAACGAATGAATGAATGCTGGATTCATTGATTTTTTGAATGAGTGATTGATTAACCAGCTGGCCAGGTTTAGCCTTTGGGACCACCTATTCGCAATTAGTGCTAAGTACAGTTAGTGCTCTGTGTGCATACCAAACGATTAGTCCTTTAGTTTGGGATATGCTGAGATGTGTTGACTAAGCCAGACTGAGTAAAAGAAAGCATTTGGTTGTTGTTAATCATATGTTTTTTTAATCTTATCTTGTATTGTCCATCCATGTGAATAGATGATTTATTTTATTGGATGTTTTTTTTTTTTTTTACGAGGTTACAAGGCAAGGTCAGGCCAGAATTTTTATTTAACTACCCTGCCAGTCCTACAGAAAGGACAAACTTGACCAACACATGGCATCTGATCATCACAGAACAGCCTGTAAAGCAGGTAAAGTGTTAAAATCATTTTTTAAAATTAAGATTAACATGCTTCTTGATATTGATGATGTGTTATGTTTCAGTAACTGTCCTGGAGCATGAAGCCCTGATGGGGCATTCAAGTGCTTATACTGGCTCATCAAACATGAAGCAGCACATCACACCAACTATCCAGCCTTGTTGGACCTGACCAATCTGTTGGGCTGCAGCTATTTCGACAAGCTTCATGTACGCTTAAAAAAAATTCATGTTTCATGTGATTGTTATAAATTATATTTAGCATAAATTTAGTTGAAGAAATAACATAATATTAATTTCAATGTATCTTTGTGTAAACCTTTCCAACATTTTATTTTTCAGATTGGCAAGGCTACAAACTGCAGATGACACCGCATTGTTGATGAGATGTTGGATATTCCCGCAGCCCATATTAAGGGACATTCATCAGTCAAAAGTGATCGGTATAGAAATAGATGAAACAGCAGATGTGTCCGTGTGCAGACAGATGGACATTCATGTTAGATAGATATACTTTATTGATCTCAAGCTGGGAAATTACAGTGCAGCAGTACCATTACACACAATAAGCTATACAAAATATGTTAAAAATAGCAACATACAAAGCAATATAAAAAATTGTATATACAACAAATAAGCAGTGTAATGTTGTGCAAAATAAAGTAGAAAGTAAGGTGCAGTGAACCAAGTGTGTAAAACATATAAAGTGCATAGTGACTGTATGTTATGACCAGAGTTTAGCTGTTATTGTACAGTGTGATGGCATCTGTCCCTTTGACAGTGGAGCTGTAGCAGCCTGTGGGAGGTGGTGCTCTGCTGTCTGTCAGCTGTGTGGTGGAGAGGACAGTTTGTTCAGCGTCCTCCTTTCCACCACGGTCTCAAAAGACGGCAGCCTGAGACCGAGTACAGAGCCAGCCTTCTTGATGGTCTTATCAAGTCTGTTGGTGTCGCTGTCTCTGATGCTGCTGCCCCAACACACCACGGCAAAGAATATGGCAACAACAGACTGGTAGAAGATCTCCAACATCTTGCTGCACACGTTGAAGGATCTCAGGTATGCCGAAGTGTCACACTTAAAGCTGTAAAACAATATTGTCATAAAGGTTATTTACAGTTAAAATCTGATACCATGTGAGAATAAGTAGTCTGTGTGTGAATGTACTGATCAGTCAATATAAGAAGTGATCACACCTTACATGCTCCTGACAGACAGTGAACACAGCATCACTACCTTCGCAGAGGAGGCCTTGGTGACTTCCTCTCCTCTTCGTCAGAGTCGGCACAATTGGAGCAACCTCACACTTCTGTTGGTGGAAAGACAAACAGTCATGGATCAAAAAGTCAGATTACTGAACAATACAAATTTTCAGGTGCTCTCATGCAGTTCTGACTGACACATCAGTGGTTACATGAGCTCTTTTTGTGAAACGTACCCCACAACATTTAAACAACTGACACCCCCACCCGAGTTAGTGGAAACCCATAAAATGTATTCAGAGTGGAGTGTCTCACCTTTTCTCAGCCTTTTTGTCTATCCAGTCCAGCCTCAGCAAAGCCAGCTGAGGCATCAAGTCATTCACAGCTTTGACGGGCTCATCCTGCGGCATGTTGGTGGCGTCTGTGATTAACCCCTCAATGTTATCCTCTGTCATGAAGTGTCTGGGAATGTAAAACAAACTGCTTGTAAAAATTGGCTATACAAATAAAGTTGACTTGACTTGACTTAAAACGTGCTCCTGGAGAAACAAAAAAGACATCACAGGAAGATTAAAACTAAAGGAACTCAGATGAATCTGTTTTTTTGTTTGTTTGTTTGTTTGTTTTACTGCAGAACTGGACAATGAATATCGTCATAAAGGTTATTTATGATTAAAAATCTGATGCCATGTGAGAATAAGTAGTCTGTGTGTGAATGTATTGATCAGTCAATATAAGAAGTGATCACACCTTACATGCTCCTGACAGACAGTGAACACAGCATCACTACCTTCGCAGAGGAGTCCTCATGGCTGGCGCAGCACCGCCTGGGGCATCAGCTGTGCTAAAAGGCAAAACACGGTCATTTTATTGTGAACTTTTCAGAAATATCGCAATAATAAATGAGTTAGTGGAAACCCATGAAACGTATTCAGAGTGGAGTGTCTCACCTTTTCTCTGGGGCTGGAAGCTTCTCCTCAGTTGCTCTTTTCTGCAGTCTTAGAAAAACCAAAACAATATGGAAAAACTATATCAAACATTATTTGAGCTCACTAAAAGAAAAATGTTACAGGCAATTTAAACGCTAAAAGTGAGGCTATGACACTTTCTGTCAAACATACCACAACATCACAGAAGAGGCGATTAAGCCACCTTTTCTCTGCCTTTTTGTCTCTATCCAGTCCAGCCTCAGCCTGCTCAGCTGTGTCTGAGGAGGTCACCCTGTTGTAAAGAGAAAATTGGCTGTTCAATAGTGGAATCATTTTTAGTCAGAAAGAAATCAGCAACAAGTTTTGTAACTCACATAATCACAAAACAATTATTCCTACATTTACACACCAAATATCTGTGACTCCAACATTGGTAGGCTACTTCAATCTTCTTGACTCGTATACCCAGTAAGTTATTTTTTCTGCTCCAAGATGTTACAAGACTAAAGGTAGACTATAATCTAACAGTTGAAATGAAAAAACAGTTTAGACGAGTAAAATAACTGTTCTCGGTCATCTTACCGACTCTGAGGGCTGGAGGGCTGTTTCTTCTCTGCTGGCTCGTTTTCTCCAGTTATTGTTTTTTCTGTACAGAACAAAGAGAAATATGACAAAATACTGTCTGAAAAACAACGTGCCTTCATCGCAGATACAGAAAACATCACAGGACGTGTCTACCAAACACATGAACTCAAAGTCTGAAGAGTATCAACTTTTTCAGTTCACATTAGAAGAAGCAACACCCAAAGAAACGCATCGTACATCTGAGAGACTAACCTTTCCAACTAATCGATGTAGAGAAAACATCTCTTCTGCAACTTAACTACAACTACTGTGCACTAACTAATATACTGTTGAGAAGTTGAATCAACGCTTGTTATGTATTTTGTCTATACGGAGTAACCGTATGTAACGGGGTATTAACTTCCCTTAGTATCATTATTATTATTCCACTTGCCATTGAGCAATGGGCACCCCACTAAATAAGTTGTGTTGTAATAAGCTCTGCTAATATAAATATAAAATAAATATAAAACTTTATTGTTTTACACTTTAAATCCAAATATTCACACGTGGTGGCTTGATGTTTTTAAAATTAATATTGATTAGCCTCTAAAAGTTTCATTTTACTTTTATGTGTTCAAGTGCGCCTCATTGTGGGAAAGCTGCTAGCTTCAATGCTACGATAGCGGCTAATCCTGGTTTGTGTATTTTAGTGTGTTCGTCACGGAGCTTAAGAGTAAAACAGTAGTTATTATGTAATGTAATAGTTATTATTATTATTATTTCCACCAACAATGAACTGTGTTGACATTGACAAGCCCACTGATACTGCTGTACCCGAACCCGATGTCATGCACCATTACAAATGTCAGACCCAATCAGCCCTACTGTGGTTGTCTACTTTAAATAAAGCAGTAAAAGGAAGTGTAATATCTGTACCAAAACCCAGTCCAACAAGTGAAATGACGAATGTACCTGTGGAACGTCGCTATCCTATTTGTGAAAGGCGACCACCAAGTCTGAATTTGTAGTTTGAATGGTGACCAATGTATTAGCTCATCAGCAATGTTCTAATTGTGTCACATAAGAGTTTACAAGTATAAACAATGAAATGATTTTGAAGGTAAAAAAAACAAAAAAAAACAAAGGGTGTTGATTTACATGCATGTGTGTGTGTGTGTGTGTGTTTTAATGGCTGAGCCAAATAAAAAGATTAAATCTTCTTCCTGCCTTGTTATCTCTTTCAAGAGGTTTCGCAGTCTGCACACCTATCAAATAGTTCTAGCTCCTCCTCCTCCCCCTCTTCCTGCTGCAGGTAGAGGGGGAATGCCTCAGAGAGAAGGAAAAAGATTGACAGATGGACAGAGAGGTGTTGCCCTTTGTGGACTCTACCCTCTGTTGTGTTTTCAAAAGGAAAGTCGGAGAAAGACAAGACAGAGTACAAACAGCAGAAGGGAAACTAAAAAATGGCGGCGCATATGCATGCAGGGGATCAGGGCTCTCGGCTTATGTTTGTTTTGTTCGTATTTTTGCTACTGCTCCAGTCACTGGAAGTATTAATTCAGTACGGCAGTGGCTGAATTAATGAACATAGGAAGAAACTGCCAACTTTATGCAACCACTGAACCAGATTTCATACCACCAGAGATCCAACAAAATGGACGAGATTCGGCTGAGGATCGTCTCGCAGAGGAGGGACGGCTGTGTGGCCATCATCACTGAAACCTGACTGGATAACAACACACCAAACGCAGCAGCGGAGTCAGTGGGACACTCTTTGTTCCAAGCAGATAGGACTGCAGCCTCTGCTAAATGCAGAGTCGGAGGGCTCGCGCTTTACATCCACAACTCCTGGTGTACAGCCACACACATCATCAGAATGTACTGCACACCTGACCTGGAATACCTGGCTGTGAAGTGCAGACCATTCAAGACAGTGAGAGAGTTCTGCTCCGTACTGATCATAGCTGTTTACATTCCACCATAGGCTAATGCTAAGCTAGCGCTAGAGGAGCTCTACTGTCTGATTAGCAGGGAAATAAACTCCAACCCAGAGGCAGCTGTGATTGTGACTGGAGACTTCAATCACGTGGAGCTCAAAGCAGTGCTTTAATTCATACACTTTCCCACCAGAGACAGTAACATGCTGGATCAAGTTTACTGCAACATCCCTGGAGCATACAAGGCTGCAGCAGCTCCTCACCTGGGCATGTCGGATCACATCTCTGTGGAGCTGATTCCAGCATATAAACCTCTGATCTGCAGGACAAAACCAACCACCAAAACAGTTCAGGTATGGACTGAGGAAGCTTCCTGGACTATGTGCAGTTCTGCACTGATGCTGTTCTACCCACAAAGTCCATCAAGGTGTTTCCAAACCAGAAACCATGGTGTGACAGCACAGTGCGGTCTCTGCTCAAAGCTCAGAGTGCAGCCTACAGGTCAGGTGACAGGCTGGCCTACAGCAGGGCCCGGACAGATCTGAAGAAGGGCATCCATCAGGCCACAGACTGAGGTGCACTGAGGAGCACTTTGCTGACAACAACCCACGGGAAATGTGGAGAGGCATCAGAACCATTACAGACTACCAGAACAGCAACCAGCAGATCAACCACGACCCCACTCTGCCCGACACCTTAAACAGTTTCTTCGCACACTTTGACACACCTGGCAGCAGAGCGACTGTTCATCTTCCACAGCCTGAGGGGCAGCTCCAGCTCCTCGTCCTGCAGCTACACCAGGTGAGCTGCACCCTGAGGAGGATCAACACCAGCAAAGCCGCAGGACCAGACAAGGTGTCAGGTCGGGTCCTGAAGCTGTGTGCGAATCAGCTAGCTGGAGTTTGGACTGGAGTCTGAACATTTTCGATCTGTCCTTGCAGCTCGCTTCAGTCACTGTGTGCCTCGAGTCCTCCATCACTGTGCCAAAAAAAATCAGCTGTCATCTGCCCTGTTGCTCTGACACAGGTAATCATGACGTGCTTTGAGAGGATCGTCTTTAGTCACATCAAGGACGTCATCCCTGCTACTCTGGACACACACCTGTTCGTCTGCAGGGAGAACCGATCCACAGAGGACGCAGTCTCATCAGCACTGCACATGGCGCTGACTCACCTGGAGCATCCTGACACCTACGTCATGAAAATGCCGTGAACACGCCAAATGTGTCGGGTGATGGCGTTGAAAGTGACGTTTGGTCGTCTCACCGCTGCTACCCATGTTAGCTCACAGATCCGAGGTCCTTGGCCTTGTTTCCACGTTGGAAATGAGAAAAATCTCACTCCGTCGTTTTTCTTACCGAAGCGATCATGTGAACGATTGTGGCAGTTAACGACACAACACGTTTGCACCATGTTTTAACTTGTTAAAACGAAGCAACAGAACACAAAAGCTGCGTCACGAATGAACACCTTCCTGTTGCCCGCAAAGCCCCCAGTGCATTGCGGTTTTCCCACTACGCTACGTTACACTTTCGAGCCATGTGCTACGTGTGAAACAGCAAAACACATGCTTTAATTCAAACTTACCAGTCTGAAATGCCGTGAACGCGCCAAATGTGTCGGGTCATTGCGTTCAAAGTGATGTTTGGTCGTCTCACGGCTGCTTCCCGGCCATTCGGCGTCTCCTTGCTAGCTCACAGATCCGAGGTCCTTAGCTTTGTTTTCCCGTTGGAAATGAGAAAAATCTCACCCCATCGTTTTTCTTACCGAAGCGATCATGTGAACGATTGTGGCAGTTAACGACACAGCGCGTTTGCACCATGTTTTAACTTGTTAAAACGAAGCAACAGAACACAAAAGCTGCGTTACGCATGCAGCCGGCGTAAACACACCTTCCTGTTTCCCGCAAAGCCCACAATGCATTGCGGTTTCCCCACTCCGCTACGTCACAATTTCGAGACCTATTGTTACCAATAACAGAAGCTCAGCAGTCCGTGCTGTGACACACATAGGTACATTATGAGCCCTGGTCTTACCACACACAAACTTATACCTGCAGCAAAAACCTCAAATAGCAGATAGCAAATATTTTTTAAAAATGCCCTCTAGAAATGCACCACCTCTGCAGCTAAGGGCCTCCTCCACTGATAACACGGTGGGGGGCGCTAGCGAGCAGCTAATGTGCCCACGTTTTGATTGCGACCGTTCCACAGTAAAGTACATTAGCTTCACGTAGTGCGTGTGTCGCTGATGTACTAAAAGTATCCACGGTAAAAAAAAAAAAAAAACATTTTCCCACGCACTCGAGCTATTTTATTTACTTCTTTATTTATTTTTGTGTATATGAAAAGCAACTTAAATCCAGCATATTTTTAAATGGATTTTGAAACACATGAGAGAATGGGACATACTTTTTTTTCTTCTCCGAGTCAGAAATTATCATCTTCCAAACTTATCAGGCTAATTTCTCTTTTCAGGGAAACAGGCTGAAACTTCACCCTGGACTATCAGGCTGATGTGCCTTTGAGCAAGGCACTTATCCCCCCAACTGCTCCCCGTGCGCCTGACATGGCAGCCCACTGCTCCTGTGTGTTTCACTGCATGTTGCATGTGTGTGTGTTTCAGTCAGTGATGGGTTAAATGCAGAGAGAGGATTTCATTGTATGAAAAAGTAAACTGACAAAATAAAGCTTGAAGTTTAATGACAATAAACCTTGAACCTACTATTAGTTTGCATAGAAGGACTTCTGATCTGATACACAATCCAAACACAAATCACATCTGACATTTAGACTTGACACAGTCGGAAAAGTACAGTTACAAACAATTAATGGTTGACTTTCATTTAACTGCTTTTATTTGCTTTTCTTCCTGGTATTGTGCATATTGGCTCACTGTTACACGTATGGGGCTCTTAAACAGAACAAAGCCATTGTTAATACCAAGGATTTCCTATTAATATACGATATGAAAAGTGATAATTGCCAACACTGAATGTTCAGCGTACAAGTGCCTTAAATCTGTTATTATTTAACACTGCAAACACTTTTTTCAAGTTCATTTTCTATCTTTGCCTGTTTTTGTGGTTGATTTTGTTTTATGTAATAAAAAGTTAATGTTGAAACTGAAACAAAAAAAAACACTTTAGAAAAACACACAACTCCTTAATACCGCATTTCTAGCGCTAATAAAGTTATCTTTATCTGTCAGAGGCAATTACTTTACACTGACTGATTAGGATTTTGAGGTGGTGTTCAGGAAACATATCCTGCCCAAAACAGCCCTGATTATTCAGTCCGTAAACCAGAACACACTCACTTTAATTGACTTTCTTGAACAATTATGCTGACCTTTTCAGGAACTCTCTTCATATTTATCAAGTCAAAAAGTCATAAAAACTTGGGTCCAAGATGCTAGTTACTAATTTATTCAGTTGTAACTACTTACAGTTACAACTTCCTTAGTTCACGTTAGCATAATTTCTGATAATGCAAGCCTACCACTCAGTCACATTTTATTTCAAACTTGGCTTGTTTTAGTTATTCCTACCCTTTGTAGTGTCATCTCATTTAAACGCCATTCTAACTAGTTATTATCAGTATAATAAGCGCCATAAGTATGGTTAGGACACACACGCGCGCACACACACATATTGGCTTGGATATTTTATCAATTTCCCCGTGTGCAATGAACGAGGGGACCCTGAATGCACCAGCAAATGCTCGTTTACAGAGACACAACATTGAGACGAGGTGGAGCAGTGTCGTAAGTAACAAATCATACTATACTGCAGTTTTTTTCATACATGAAACGCCTGTCACATTATTTTCGAGTATCCAAACACTTCTGCACTTAAAGATAAGCTTTTCTTTGTCTTATTTGCACCAAATAACCTTACAAACGGCAAAGAAGCTCAGTAGAAAGTTGCTCTTCTTATTTCCTCTTCTTCTCCAACTTATCCGTTATTACCGTCGTCGAATCCGTTCGCGCTTCAGTTTGTCAAACTGAGATTAACGGCTGTGAGTGTGAAGGTGGAAGCGACTCATAGCTAGTCACACTCCTTTTCTCTTAAGTCACGCAAACAGCTAAATGTCCGCGGCTGATGTTCCCCTGGAAACTGGACCTTAAGTTAACGGGTCGCATTCCTCCTGCCCCACCGGGCTAGCAGCGATGTTAGCGTCGGTTAGCTAGCGTTTAGCTGGTACTTTAGTCAGTCAAAATGAAATTCACGTTAAATTATCAGGAGGAGGAGTAGTAAGTCGGTTTGCTTAAGCAGGACACTGTCACCGTTACAAGACAACGTAAAGGAAGCCTTCGACGTCAGTAGTTGAGCTATGAAGTTAACTGTGGATTTGGAGCAACTGGGTGTGACTTAAGTGATAATAAGTACTCTTTGCTCAAATAGTGTGTCGGTATGCGTGATCTTATTATCACAGCAAACACGAAAATATTTATTATTTACTTAACATTTCAGAACCGAAAACGTTCAGGTGTTATTATCAGAGAATTTAGGAGAGAAGACAGACTCGCCGGTTTCTAACGTTATTTCTTGGAATACTTTTCCTCCACTACCCGTGTGGTGAATTGATATTAATTTGAAATGACTTTTAGATTACATGTGTATTATTGCAACATAATTTTTTCAGTTTCAGCTCACACTGAGATGATGACACATCGTGTTGCATTCGCTGACACTTAAAACCTTCCTCTTCATCATGTACAGCTTTTCAGAAGGTGAACATAAAAGTCAGTGGAGAAACAAGCCGTTTGCTGGAGATTCTACCACAGGAGTCCCATGAAGCGAGAGAAGACTCAGTGAGTACCACAGACAGATGAAAAGCAGCTGGGGGTCTCGGTGCAGGTGGGACACAGGAGTGGATGCTGTGATGGCCAAAAAGCCAAGCCTCTCCTTCAAAGTTTTGCTCCAGGTTTAGCCAGCCTGTGCCAGGTACTCAGTGTGAGTGGAAAGGTTAACCTGTCAGCGACATGTCAGGGCATAAAAAGCTTCTGCCACGTCACATTTACTTAATTCAGCTGATTTCTTCACACAGAAACACAAGCCTTTACTGTAAAGGTCACAAATACACCGAGCGAACAAAAAAGTGACGCATCTTGTCATTTAATAACTTAGTAATAATTTTAGACTTTGATGAATGGTTCAGTTTTTGTTGACAGTTTATCCACCTCATTCAGAGCAGCTAAAACATTAGAAAAGTTTCACAAACTTGTTTTTTTTCCATACTGGAACACAAAGTGGGTTTGTGTTGATTTATTGAATAAAATTAAACATGACTGAATCCACCCACACTGAAGATCAGACTGTTCTCATGGGTTTGAATATGCTTTGTGATAATCCTCGTCCTGCCACTTACTATTTTAAGTGAGACGTTTAAATTAGTTCACAGATTTTTTTTTTCTTTTTGGTTTTGTTTGTTTTAATGACCACATAGTAAAATCAGCTCCTTATTATTAAAGAATTAAGGATTAATCTGTTTCCCACATTCTCATGAACGTAATGTCTCAGGAACGCCTCAATGGAATTTCTTCAGAACGTCCACTAAGACTCAAAGACGAACTGATCAGAACTCACAAAACATGTTTTTAGCCAAAACTCAAGAATTTCTGGACTAATTATGCCAAAATGTCACTCAAATGTCCACGTGTTCAGATATTGAACTGGTCACTCTAATCTTGGGCCTTGAAACTCTGCTGATTTTATTGTGAAGCCTCCACGTTTTAGAGTCTGTAGCTTCTTTGCTGCAGCATCCATATTTGGAGCTTTGTAGTCCAAAATGGTTTGAATGATCCTGAGCTTCAGGTGAATATTGTTGCCCTGTGTGTGGAAGCTCTCTGTCAGTCACCACAGATGTTATAGGAGTCTGGACAGACATGGATGGAAGCTGCGACCTGACTGGTGCACGGAGGCGTACAACCACAAGACGGAGATTCTAGTTTAATCCCCCAGTAGCAAACCAAACAAGACCACCCTTCATACGAGTCACAGTCAGGTGTGTTGACTGAACTGGGTGTGTTGTGTTCCTGCAGTGTCGTGACCTCAGAGCCGTGTGCTCATGTGACCGTGTGATAAGGTGTGAGATACGAGTTTCCACAGTGTTGTCGAGGTGAGGAGAGGGGAGAGCTTAAGCAGTTTATTTTTTCTTAAAGCTTGACCTTTTTTAACCTGGCAACTCATTAACAGGAAGTGGAAATGGCGACCTGGCAGAAAGGCAAAGCGTCTTGAGACGGGGGTTGAACAAGACACTTCTGTTCACAGTGTCACTGTGGAAGAGCTCGTAGTTCCTCCTCAGTCACAGATCAAAGTCGTGGAAGATTACTGTGTTGAAACCCACCTGACATGTACCGTATCCTCACTGTCGTTGTAAAACACTGTTGATGTGACACGTTCATTTTCTCTATAAATGTTTCCACGTCAATCCCTGACAGCTGAGTCAGTCCTCGTAAAGCAGTGATGGCAGTGACGTCATCTATCAAGCAGAAATCTGCCTACTCCAGCTTCTGTGAGGGTTTACTGCCTGTCCTTGTCTTAACAGCACAGCAAACTGAATATCTTTGATGCCTGGACAGAGCAAGAAATCAGATGATCTCTCCAGCATTTTCCACTGCATTCTCACAATTTATAGATCAAATAACTAATTCAGAAAATACTTGTTAGTTTTAGCTCCAGAGTATTTGCCTCCAGAGCGTATGGTGTCCATGTGGAGTTGTGCATTCCTGCCATGTCAGTGCCATAGATCAAATAACCTATCCACACTCTGATTTTTAATATTTTCCCAATAAATAGACTTTTTACCCAAAATGTTATTTTTGTCTGTGTAATCCAGTTTTCTTATAATTGCTTGCATTTTTAGCATTTTCTCTCTCAACATGACCATCAATTAAAGCTACTGTGTGCTCAACGGAGAACCAGAAGGGGACATAATCAGTGCTGCACTATCAGATGATTTTATGCACAGCTAATCGGCTTTTATCTCTTTTTTCATGTGGAGTGTGCACTAGAGTTTTGTAGGAATGATTTTCTCACCTAAGTAGTAGTAATGAATGCTGGTGGTTGCGGTTGGAGGGGTTGCCTCGTTGGCGTTTGTCCCCAGAGCCTTGCCTCCCAGGCTTTTTATGGCAGAGCATTTCCCTCCTGACCCTGGGGCTGTTAGCTGCAGTCAGGTGCTCTGTGAGTCCCAGCTGAACACCCATCTACAACCATAACAACTAACTAACACTGTCCTGCCCACACACATGCTGTGGTAGCAGGTAGCTATCAGATGTAGGAGGATGGCAAATGATCTCATTCCTCCTCCTCGTAACGTCACAAAGCACCTGACTGTCCTGGTCTCAGCATGACTGTGGTTTACAGCAGGTTTTCCCCTGCAGGTGTGGTGGTGGTAAACACGGTGGATGTCGGCCACAGGCTGACAGAGAGGTGGTACTTAAAATAAATGTCTGAGCAGGTGTCCAGGTGGTGATTGTCAAACCAACTTCAGCTGGCCTGCCAGCACTGCTTGTGCTTTTCTGATTTTATTTGTTGTGTTGCAGTGGAATATGGAACTACTTTGCTCAAGTTTTAATTGTAATCTGCACAGATAAGTTAAAACTGTGAAATGTGTCCATTTCATGCAGTATTTGTTGGTTCCTCTCAGCGCTTTGCTGTTGCTTCTTTTCAGAAGTGGTTCAGCGAGAGCAGACGATGCCAGTGATGAGTGAAAATAGTCCCTGCCTGTGGACTCGGCTCCCCCAGAGCAGCCAGTCGCCATGTGACCGTTATAAGCACGCCTGCTGCAACTACGATGGAAGTGTCTATGTCCTGGGAGGAAGAGACAGCAGCTGTCTGAGGGACTTCTGGAGGTACAACGTCGGTAAGGCCAAGACAAGCAGCCGCATGACAACAACAAGCAGTTTTTCTTATCAAACATTTCAGCGTGTGCAATATTACAGTGTGTGACGAGTGGACAAAGTTGAATTGCACCGGTGAAACTGCACCAGAAGAACTAGAGGAACATTCTATGGTGGCTCATGAGGTACAAACTTTACACTATCTTACATTGCTCATGTTTCGCTGCCGGTGTGTCGTTGTGTAAAGAATCTCACAGCTCGCACCTTTTCAGGGCTTCCTGTATGTGTTTGGAGGCATGCTGGATTCTGCATACACCAAGTGGAGGTGTCCGCTCTGGGTGTTTGACATCGGTGAGTTTCACCGTGGAGGTGGATGCATGGCACAGCTCACACTGGATTCTGTTTGTAAGGCTTAACAGATGAAACCTGTTGCTGCATGTCTGTTCCAGTCTGCATGCCTCCAAGCCCCTGTGAAAAATATTCAGTACCATGAGGAAGCTCTGTGTGTGTGTGATAGATAGTCAAGGAGCTAACAGGGCAGGCTTCCTGCTCGAAAAATACTACAACTCGTGCCTTCCCGTGTCTCCACCTGCTACAGCAGTATTTTATCAGTATTTTATCCATTCTTTGGTGCAGATTAGTGCCTCGGGTGGGCCAAAATATACCAAAGTATGTGAGATATAAATCAACAGATACTGATCTGGTCAAGGCCATGAAATCCTCCCAGTCTGCAGTAAAAATAAAGTGTTTCCTTTTGTTATGGCCTTTTTGATGTTTTAATTACAAGATATGAAAACCATTTGATGATTTAAAAGCCCTTTTGTGCTTTAACGAGGGAGTGAAGTCCATATGTCTCATTTAATTTTCATAATCGTCCCCTCCTACGTTCACACTCTTAGTGCAGCAGCTGTGGAGCCAACAGATCCCTTCTTTGGAGAGATCGCTCACTTCCACAAAGTGGATCTCTTTGGGCGATAGCGAATGACTGCACAAAGGCTCATGTTGTCCATTTTCTCAGCCATCACCAGAAACAGAAATACAATAAAAGTTACTGCCTTCAGACTTACTACATAATGGCTCAAAAGGTTGACCTGTGGGTGCGTGGCAGGAGAGCTTCATAACTCGTTTCCTTCAAGGCCGCAGGCTTAGCAGTCACCCCTCACAACATTCTCACTAAACTTGTTCATCTCTACCTTCAGTTTTCCAGTAATTTCAGCTAACCAGTACTTTCTTTTCTTTCTCCTTTGTTGTGTGTGTTTCAGCAAAGCAGAAGTGGGTACACTGGCAGGGGAAGACGGGCTCCCCTCAGGTGAGAGAGTAAGCTGAAGTGAGAAGAGCTAACATGAAACCCCTGTAGCCTCCCCGCGCTTCTGCGTCCGCATTCTTACTGACAGCAGCCATAAAGCTGTTGTTCCCTTTTTTGAGTTGATGATAGACAACATTTTCAAGTGAATAATTGTTATGAAGCTCTTTGGTGAGCAAAAACAACACAGAGAGGTTTGAGTTGGACTTTGTTAGATTAAAGTGCGCTAACTCTTACAGGCGTGAGTGTGTGTGTTTATGTGTATGTGCAGACCCAAAAGCCAACCAACAGGAAGGGACACAGTGCTGTGGTTGTTGGCTCCGCCATGCTGCTGTATGGAGGTTTCATCGACATCAAAGGATCCTCACAGGAGTTTTGGAGTTTGGATTTTGGTGAGTTTAAGTTTTATTCCTCTGTGATGTGTATGTCTCAACTAAATGCTTCTTCTTTTTAAATTTTGGAACACAGCAGGGACTTTTTCCGCGCATTGTATCATACAGATAAAGACTGCAAATTATGAGGAACATCAAATGGAAGACACACCTCCACCAATGTGTTTATTAACTACACACGTGTTTATATGGCAGGCACCACAGCCTGGTCCCTGCTCAGTGCCTCTCAGCAGGCCTCACTGGGCCCAGGACCCAGACACAGTCACTCAGCCGTGGCCTACCAGGGCTGCATGTACCTGTTCGGGGGCCTGAAAGGCCTGAGGGAGCAGAGGGACTTCTGGAAGTGGAATTCCACCAGCCACATGTGGAGCTCTGTCAAAAACAAGTTAGTAGTGAACTCATCTGATGTTTTGTCCCTTTGGGTGTTGGCTTGTGTCCACAACTAAATATAGTCATGATGCTGCAACATGCTCTTTGCTTAATGCTGGCTTGATCATGTTTCCCACAGAACTTCTGTTTTGTCACAGTGTAAACATTGTGATAGGAGACATCTTTCCCACTGTAAGATACGTGCTGGTATTACCATGAATGATGTGGCACGGCCTATAAAGTAAATGTAAGTTGCACTGGGGTCAGAAGCAGCTGTCCACAGCAGGAAACTTCACAAGCAGCTTGTCCAAGCGCTTCATCAGTCTGTGTCCACGAAGGAACTTGATCCATTAGGACACTGCTGAATACTGAATGCGCCAACGCCTGCTGAACAGCCGGGGATCAGTTTTCAGCTGGTTCACAGTAACAGTGGTTGGTTAACAACACATCATTTTTATCTTTAACCTCAACACTGTGTAGGTGTCAGAACGCCAAAGAGTTTCATTGTGTAAGCCGGGTAAAAGTCCACATCTGACTGGTAGAATCCTGGTATTTTTAAACCTGACCCCCAAATGTACACATATTGCTGTGTGAAGGATTCGTTCATCAAACGTTTTGGAATTGGTCCAGTAAACACGGCTGCAATGACTGCAACTACACCCACAGAAGGACATCCAGTGTTTTGTGTTTTCACTTCTCAGTATGTGGTACAAGACGAGTACGACAACATAATGCTGGAAAGAATAATCCTCCAGCAGAGCACAGACGACTCTGGTTGCTCCAGAGACCAGTCAGTGTTCTGCAGTGTTTTATCTTCATCTTTTATTGATGCAAAAAATGTGTAACGAACTTAACTGAGCCGGACTAGAAACGTGGCTTTAATATGTGACCGTTGCTGTTGCTTTGTCACAGAAAATGATAACCTGTTCACACCAGGTGAGGACAAAGTGTAAATCTGAACTGACATAATGATTTGGTCATTTCTAAAGTATGCAGAATTCAGCTTCTCCCATCGTCACTTCTCTCCTGTCAGACTTGCTGCATGTGTTGGGTATAATTTGAGGATTTCCACCCCTTCACTGTCACAGCTGGAGGTTAAGGCACACATTGTTCTGCGTGTTCCTTCCTGCTAACACCACCTGTGTCTTCCTCAGGTCCGGTCCCTCCAGACTGATGGGCCATTCAGCTGTGGTCTACAAGGACAGTATGCTTCTTTTTGGGGGAGGCGAGAGTCAGAACTCTCCAAAGAACTGCCTGTGGAGGTACAACTTCACCACTCAGACATGGGGGCAGGTCGCCACGCTCCTGGGCTCGACCCCCCCAGACAGGATTCACCACTGCTGCACTGGGCTGGGTCCCAGCTACAGGTCCGACACCAGCAGTCCCGACTCCAGCTCAGGACTCCAGCCCAGGCTGCCGGATCTGAGAATGAGGCCCTTTAAGAACAAGTGCTTCCCTGCCCCGCTCACCTTTCTAGGATCAGATGGAGCTATAGAGCTGGAGACGTTCGGCCCTGACAGGCGCTACGGCAGGAAAACACTCCCACAGTCCTCAGAACTGATGGAGACGGATGGACAGCGGATTGAAAACTGTTTGACCTTTGAAAACAAGGCTTTCAGTAAACAGTGCTCAGTTGAGGAGCCGATGGACGAGGAGGATGGAGATGTAGCCCAGCATCTGCCTGATCTCCTGCTGGTGCTGGGGGGACGACCTTGCACCAGACACAATCCAATCTCTGTGTGGCAAATGACTCTGACCGACTCATAACGAGAATGGAAAAAAACATCAATATTTTGCTATCTATATTTACCTTTGTTAAAATGTATTTGTTTAAAGAGTTTCCTGAAATATTTTTATAATACTGATACTTTTGTTTTGAAGTTGTGAAGTTGTGAAGTTATGCATTTATTACGTGTTTACTTTGTGCAGAAATATATTAACAGAAAATGACACAAAGAAAAGGTAAATCGTGAAAAAGGCTCAGCACACACACAGACATTAAAACTCAGTTCAGACCTCAGTTCTCCCACAGGACCTGCTCCTTTACAACACATCCTTCTGCACTGCTGTGACAGTTTGACACGTTTCAGATCAGATCTGGTCAATAATAAGGAGATGCCTGCACTACAGCCTTAATTACACAAGATGGCGCCAGAACACAACGCTCAGTTGTCTTCCTGTTTTCTGTGTAACAGCAGGAGTTACTGGGATAGCTCGACGTTTGGTGCAACGTGAGCTTGCCGAAGGCCAACAAGTCAACTCGTAGAATAACTCGTTTTCAAATGTGTCTCTGAAAAGAAACGCGATTTCTGTGAATGGAGAAAAATTACTGTGATGCTCGGGCGTTTTGATTTTTACTTTCACAGATCCGCGTTTCATGTTGTTTTCTATTTGATGACTCGTCATCTAAGAGTTTGTGTACTTTGATGGTTTACCTGTATGGAAGTAAACTAATCAGCTTCTATCCATGTGCTCTAATGCGTCACTGCTGCGTCGCTCGGCCTGTTTCCCACATTACTGCTCCTAAAGGTGCAGTTCAGCCCAGGTGATGTGTCCTGCTCATAAGATGATTTCACTTCTTTTAATAGGTTGAAGAGATCAGGAACAAAATCAGTATTTCACGAATAAAATGCAGCATGATTTGATGTAATGAAAGTCGTAAACCCGACTCTGTTGTTAATAACAGTGTTTTCACTTTGAAGATGAGTCAGCTTAACCTCTCTTTAATTATGTCTGAATTACATACAAGTATTCTCAAGTGCATCAATTTAAGTTTAAGTCAGTTTTATAAATAAAATCACAAGGCCTCAGTGGGCTTTACACCGGGCAGCGTGTACCACACTGTCTGTCCTCTGGGTCTTGATTCACCTGAGGGAAACCTCCACCCAGGAAACCCTTTGAACAGAGTAAAATGGAGGAACCCTCAGGAGGAGTCACAGAGGAAGGGTCCCAGGATGGATCATCAAATCATGACGACGTGCATTGCAAAGTACATGTGAAGAATGTGAGTCCAGCAGGACGACTGAGCAGCCGCAGGTGGCAGCTGCCCCACACGGCCTCCTCGCCACCGCGGTCACCTGGACACTGCATTATTTCAGCTACAGCCACTGTCTCCTGATGGCTCTGGACCACATGATATGAAGCAATAGACGGCAGAGGATTTTCAGCTCAGTGAAGTCTTGGTCCTGGTCCTCAGTCCTCGTACTGCGAGCACAAAATTTGAATCTCTGCAGTGGCTGCCTGCTTCAGAGGTGATTTTAAGTGAATTAAGTTTTTCTTTTATTGTTTCATGAAGCTCTTAATGGTCTTGGCCCTCCTTTATCACATCTGCTTTTAGATCCCCCGGGTCTTCTGGTAATGGCCTTTTAATCATCCCCGAAGTCAGAACAGAAACCCTTTTATTACCATGGCCTGCAACTCCAGGGCGTCCAGAAGACCTGACAGCAGCACAGAATGTCGGTATTTAAAGTAAACGCAAGACCTTCCGTTTTAATCTGGCTTTTAAGCTTTAACTGACCTTTAATAATTTATTTGTCCATGCATTTATGTGTTATCTGTACAATAGTGCTTTGTGGTGTGGTGGATGGAGACGGCACGACTTTTGGTTTTATTGTGTCAGGCACTTTGTGTTACATGTTGGTGGTACGGAAAGTGTTTACGGGGCCTTTTGCTTTTGAACAAAAAAACAATCCGTTCATTTATCTATATTGTGTGTAATGAGGGGTTCGTGTCGATAGATGGCGCTATTTATTTGTTAATCAGCATTATAACGGGCCACCGTAAAAAGAAGTTCCAACATCTATTTATTCGTTCAACCAGATTTAATTTAATGCTCTCATATTATTCCCGCCTTCACGTCGTACCTTATAATATACTTGAAGTGTTTAAATTTTAGGTTTTTCACAGCCTGAGTGCTGATTTACCTGAAGAGAACGAAAGGGGTCCGTGAAGGTTTTACTGTTAGTCTCGATCTAGTTTGAATAAACGTCACTCAAAGTTTGATTTGTATGGAAGCTGTGGATCACAGTGACACAAGCTGCCGCAGGCTGCGCTTCAGGACTTGTGCTCTTCAGCCTTTTTCTCTATAGGGGAAAGAATTACGCAACCTTTCCGCGGCCGGCGCGTTACCATAATAAAACCCTGTTCCATCGGTGATCCAGCTCTGGGGACGTAGTAGTCTAATAATCTTAATCTTGCGCCCAGTTGGTGGAAATCCCCACGTGGTTTCGACTCCTGTATAAAAACTTTGGGTGTGCGGAGCCCCTGTTGTCGTGATTGCAAAGAGAGAAAAGGGTCTCAGTGTGAGCAGCATCTCGCAGGACGCACGGAGCCGACCGTCCACAGCCGCGCACGGTACCCGAGCGCACGTACAAAAGACGCGGGACTCGGCGAGAGTTGTTGTTCTCATCGGGACTGCAGCTGCAGCAGTGGACTTTCTGCGTGTTGTTTGAATGGGAAAGAGCGGACTGAACGCTTGTGGAGTTTTTGATTGAGACCAAAGGGCGAGGTAACCGACTCGTCCTCGTTTGCGTTGGTAGACTCTGAGAACAGAACGTGGCATGACAGAAGCGCGTCAGCAATCAAAAGTCCAGAGATGAACTTTTATTTTGCGCAGAAAGAAGGCGTATTGCTGGATAACAAGCCCAATGCAGAATGACTGGAGTTAACTAGCCTCGGCTGCACTCTTGTTTGACTGGGAATATAAAGATTTCGCTTCCATGGATACTTTGAGGCGTCTCGCTTTTGGAGCACAAGAGGATGTTCTACCGGAATTTGTCAATTAAATTTAGCTTTAACATCAGTGTGTGTATTTAACATATTCAGCCTTCTCTTCCATAGTATTTGGACTTTAATCTTTAGAAACAATGAGCACATACGGCCTGGTTTTGTCCTGTTTATTTGCGTGCGTTCTCTCCGTGCGCTGCGGCTCGGTGACCGGGGCAGAGACTCAGAGCTCGCCCCAGGAGTCGTGCGCGTCCTGCGGCTTCAGGGCGCCTGATCAGTCGGAGCGGGTGAACATAGACTTCTTGGAGGCGGTGAAGAGACACATACTGAACCGGCTGCAGATGAGAGACAGACCCAACATCACCCATCCCATCCCGAAGGCTGCGATGGTGACGGCGCTGAGGAGGCTGCACGCCGGGAAGGTGCGAGAGGACGGCCGGGTGGAGATCCCCAGCTTTGACGGACAGGCTGCGTTCAACAACGAGGTCCAAGCCGAGACTTCTGAGATCATCAGCTTCGCCGAATCAGGTAATAATCAATAATTCATCACACACATCTAAATCGACCCCTCGCTGAACCCATTCACCTTTTGACTTTTTCTGATAGGCAAGCCCAGGTGGGTTAATAATTTAAAATCACTCATAGATGAAATTTCATTCATTTGCAGAGCTTGTCATGTGGCTGTGACTGAGCACCAACGACAGATTAGATGACAGAAAAGTTGTTTTCACGCGCGGTCATCGTTTTCACCACATCATTGCACCACAGCTCGTGCCTGAAGCCAGTGGCTCGTGATAAAAGCTCCTGTTTTAGCAGGAGGTGAAAATTAAAAAGAAATGAAACTAAAGACCGAGTCCTTAAATTACCCTCGTGTGTTGTCTAGGGGATAAAAAGAACCTCTGAATCCAATTTCATCACCAAAGCTGTGCTCACTCTCAATTCTCCAATGTATAAAGCCCTCTTTTAAATACGGACAAAGTCCCTCAATTGGCCATTTATCCCTTCCTCTAACAATGTGTATCTAACTAATTCTCACAAGTCTAGAGAGAACACCCTTTCCTCTCTTTGCCTGTCTCTCTCACTCACTCACACACCCCCTTCCCAAGTTTACTCACACACACACACACACACCTAAAATCATCTGCGCTTGACAGAATCCAATAATTGTCAGTTAGCACGGTGAGAACCACGTCTTTGACACAAGCTGTTAGTTTAACAAAAAGAAAACATACAATTAAAGACAACCAAAATAGGACGACTTAAACACACACACACACACACACGCACACACACACGCACATTTTCCCATTGGCCCTGCCGGTACAATTAGCCTGAATGGGCTGCTAGGTCCCGCCTTCCAATGGGAATGATCTGAGCAGCCTCATGACAAGGGAACAAAAGCCAGGCAATTATTATAAGAGCACTGTGTGTTCCTGCTGAACCCAACATGTCAACGTTAAGCAGGCAAAAAAAGCAAAGAAAACAAAGGAAATCAGAATAATGCATGAGACATTTGAGTTCATGCAGGGTTGGACTGGGGGAGTGTGGGTGGGGGGGTATGGTGCTGGTGATGGTAGTGATGGTGGTGGTGGTGATGTGTGTGTGTGTGTGTGCGTGGGGGGGTGATATTGTGTGTGCCCATATTGCAGTGTTGTAAAGAATGTTTTTGTCGTTCTAAAGGTTCGCTGGGCTCCTTTGCTTCTTCTTCTTCTTCTACTTCTATTTTTTTTCTGGTTCTATTCTTCCTCACACCTTTGAGCCTTTGTGTGGCATTGTACCATGGAGCTGGCTTGGGTCCCTGATCCCTAGACCCCGTCTGCCTCCTGGCCAGCTGGCTCACGCCCCTCAGATCGGATGCTGCCAGCCAGGGCATGGCTCAGAGGCAAGGTCTCCAGAAAGCTCTGAAGCCAGGGGAGCTTCCCCCTCCCGAGCATGAGGGGGCCTGAATTGTCACAGTTTAGGACAGGGTGGGTTGAGGAGGGGGGGGCGAGGTTGGCATATGTTGGGCCAACTGCGAGCCAGCAAATGGATGTGGGTAGATGTTTATGTGTGGAGGTCAGTCCCCCCCCCAGCACAGGGTTAACTGCATGCTTGTCAGCCAGGGAGCCCGCTTCTTATCTTGGGTTGCGGTAGCTCAGAGGTAAAAGGTCTGCCAAGCCGCCCTGGGCAGGTGAGGGAGGCGATGCCAATCCCCCTTCTCCCCTGACATGGTCCCGTGGGTCCTCGATAAGGGATTCGGTGTCCCGTATCCACGGGAGCGGAGCGGAGCGGGGAACACAAGCAGGGAAGGAGGGGAGGGAGAAGGAGAGAGGGGTCGATGGAGAAGTTTAGATTGGTGCTTCTTGATTGCTCGCTATAGCCGTTCGGACCCAGTGAACTCACGGCAAGTGGTCCAAGACACGGAATTAAGACTTCATTATGGGAGGTCATTAACTCCGGCCCGGTTCTTCTGCAGGATCGGGTTGGCAGGTTTACTTCAGGACACGACTCTTTCATGAGCAGCTGTCAGTCATGGCCACCCTGGACCCGACCCAGACATTTTCCATATTCACTCACAAGTGTGTGTTTCAGCCCTCAATGGGTATGGCTGCCTCTGTATAGCTTTGTGATCCTTTAAATGATTTATGCAACATTATTAAAAATGCCCCTGTGGTAAAGCTTTAACAAGAACGGAGCCAGCCTCTCCTCCTTCCTCCCTCCCTTCCTCCCTCCCTCACCCTATGTGGAATTCCTGGAGTGCTGACTCGGGCCTGAGGGACGGCTGCTGTACGCATGCAGGCCTCTGCTCATGTCTGAGCCACGAATGCTGTGCGCCGCGCCCTCGTCCTTCCGCGGCGTGTGGTCTTGTCGACAGCAGCTTTGAGTAATGAGTTCTGGAGCTGCCTGCCTGATTGCCTGCCTGCCTGCCTGCCTGCTGCCATGGCCTCTTCCCTGACTTGGTGGCGCAGGTGGGGACACGCTGAAGTAGCTCTTTATCCACACAAGCCCACCCAGGTGTCCCGATACTCGCGAGCAGCTTTTCCACTGTGGGGTCAGGAGAGGCGTGTCGGGGCCAGCTCCAAATTGTTTGGATGAAAAGAGCAATTTGTCCTTTAGAAGGACCTGAGTAGAAATAAGTCATGAGGCTGGTATGTTCTCTCAGTACAAAGGAAGCCATATGATCAAACTTGTTTACATGTGATGCTGAACGTAGTGAGTGATCCTTAACGTGCTTCTTATATCCTCACGGTGCAGCTGCCTGCAGTGTTGTTTCACATTTATTTAATCCTTCAAAATGTAGCTTGAACTGAAGGTGAGGTTGGTAGTTTCTGACTGCTGTGTTTTGGAGAAAACTTAGAGAAGTTTGCCCAAACGAGACGTCTCCTGATGAGTCGTGCGATGTGAGCAGCTACTAAAGTGAGCCTGAGGTGAGACTGGTGTGTCACCTGGTGGTTGTGTACTTTGTTGTCAGCACTACACTTATGTTTTTAAAATGTCTAAATCCTAAGTTACTATCATACTTTCACACATCCGTTATGAATTAGAAGCACTGCATTCTGTTATCCTCTACAATCCTGTGTGGTTCATAACAAGCTGTCAAATTGGGCTGTGAATTAAAGCTATAAAAAATAACAATCACAGAAACATTTACTCAGTCCGGCTTCTCAGTTGTAAGTATTTGCTGCTCTTCTCTGATAGCAAATGTCTTCTGGTTTGAAAGTTTTGGAGCATCAGTCAAACAGAACAAGTAATTTGGTCACTCTTTCCACTGTTTAATGATTAATTAATAAAGCTGCAACGATTGGTCTATTATTTGTTCAGTCGATTGAAAGAAAGTTAGAAGCCAACTATTTTGATAAACCACTAATCATTTCAGTCATGTTTCAAGCAGAAATAACAAACATTTTTTGGTTTCAGCCTCTTAAATGTCAGAATGAATTGTACTGCAAAAGCACTGCTGGTTGGACAAAAGAAGCAATTTGAAGACGTCATAATCATGAAGAGAATAAGCAGATTAGTCAACAGTGAAAATAATGTAGTTGCAGCCATAGTAATTATTTGATTAGTGAGAAAAGATAAGCACCACATTAACAGAAAATGAAATGAAAAGTTGCTACAAACGGTGAGCAGCTATAATAACATCAAAACTCAGAAACTGCCACCAGTTAAAATCCCTCAGCTTTGCACAGGAAGGCTTTGAGCTGTGCATGATTATGACACCTTGTCCTGCAGGGTACTGTGGATATCTTGAATGGGAACCAGTCACCTTGAACAAACAGCAGCTGAGCTGTTAGATTGATGATCGGTTTTATTTTCAGGCTTCCCTCCCCGTCTCTTTGTCACACCGTCACTGTGTGCTCGTTGCTGTGCGAGCCCCGATTTCCAAAGCTTGGAGCTGTCGAGGCACGTAAGAACGCACAGTGCTGAATGAGGTGAGGGCAGATACTTATAGGCCCCTGAGGGGCCTTTAGGGCAGTCGCAGGCAAAAGCTGCTCTTCAGCTGATTCCTTCAGGTGGATTTCCCTACCTGCTCACTGGGCACTTGATGCTTTACACCCACGCTTTGGTGAGGAGAAGGCTGATAGTTGATGTATTGCTGACCGTGAGGTTGTGTGTGTATGTGTCTGTGCATGAATGGATGCAAATGTGTGTGTGTGAAGTGCTTGAGCACCCAGCTGACATGTTACAGAGTGGAAAGCTGGTCTGAACAGGTTTCTGTGTGAATGTAAAGCCGTGCTTTACAGGAGGAAGAGGCGTGAGGTGCCTTAAAGAGGGGGCCCGTCTTTGGTGGCCACCTACTGACACTGACACACACTAATCAGTCGGCAAACAAAGTAATTTAGCCGCTTTCAAAGGAGCTGCTCTGCTTGAGCACATTGTACCAAATCTCCTGAAATGGAAACCTTTCAAGTTACCTCAGGGTAATTTGGAAGACATCATTAGGCTTGAAAAAAAAAGAAAAAGAAAAAAAACACTGCCAGGGAGAGCCCATCGCCACCTTTAGACTCCCGGGATCTCTTCATTGTGCTGCTGTAGAAAGTAGCCAATGTCATGTAAATGGCTTTTATTTTTGCCTCATCATGCTTTTTGCTGGAAAGCCACGCGTTTCAATGCCGGACTGCAGCGCGGCTGTCTCCCAGTGCCTCACAGGGGGCTTTGTGCTGTCACTCTCAGGGCGCTCACACTGGAAGGAGGGGGGGAGGGGTGGGGTAGGGTGCGGGTGGGGTTCGGGGGGGCACCAACAGCGAACTCAATGAACCCCCCGGGGGCCTTGGCGTTGTCCGCCACCCTCCCACCTTCTCCACTTGCATCCTTCCTCCTTTCCTTGGTCTTCCTCTTCTCTGTTCTCCCGTCTCTCCCTTTCTCTCTCTCTCTCTCTCTCTCTCTCTCTCTCTCTCTCTCTTCTTGGCCCTGTCACTTACAAAGCTGGACCTGAGAGCAACTGGGCCTGATCCCAGAACTGGCTTGTCACAGCTGGCCTATCAGGAGCAGCCATAGAGGTCACCTGACACAGTGATTGAGCATCAACAGTGAAAACAAGGCCCTTAAAAGACATAGCTGTGGCCTTTTTGGGAGGCTTTCTGCTTTGTATGTGGGCATGTGTGTGTGTGTGTGTGTGTTCGAGAAACGCTCTTTAGCCCTTCTCTTGAAATAACAAATATATCTGACGAAAACATTTTAGAAGAAGGACCACTTACAGAGAGCTTGTAGCCACATCTCTTGGCCACTGACGACTGAGTTGTCTTGGAGATGGTTCATTTAACACATGACCTCGCTTTGGAATTTTGGTCATGTGATGGCAGGTGGTCGTACCGTGAGCGAGGACATGCTCTGGCAACAATGTGTTATCATGTTACCGAAATCCCACACTTTCGTCTCGCGATGACAGCTGAACCATCTCCATGACAACCGAGCGAACTTCATGTGCTGATGAGGACCACAAGACGTGGCTGTGTTAATAATAAACCCTCCGGCTCATTCCTGTTTAAAAACTACATTTTGAAACAGGCTGTCTATTGAAGTGACCCCTGTCATGTTTTTCTACATTTATATTGAGCTGTTAACGTTGCAGAAATGGCAGACAATAAACCTAATCCTGTTTGTCTCCAACAGATGAGCACACATCCACCAAGTCTGGTCTCTACTTCCTCGTCTCCAATGAGGGCAACCAGAACCTGTATGTGTCCCAGGCAAACCTGTGGCTCTACTTCCGAGTGCTGCCTGCCGGTCCTGAGAAGGGCCTCCGGAGGAAGGTGACTGTCAAGATCCACTACCAGGAGGCAGGAGCTGCCAGTGGTGCAGAGGGAGGCCCAGGAGGTGGTGGTGGTGGTGGAGGGGGAACAGGCCGCTGGGCCCTGGTGGAGAAGCGGGTGGATCTGAAGCGCAGTGGCTGGCATACCTTCCCCCTTTCGGAGGCGGTGCGGGCTGTGTTCGGGAAAGGCAGCCGACGGCAGGACCTGGAGGTGCACTGCGAGGGCTGTGAGACAGCCGGCGTGGCTCCGGTGCTGGTGGACCCAGGAGACCCGTCCCACCGGCCCTTCCTGGTGGTGCGTGCGCGACAGGCGGACGGAAAGCACCGCATTCGCAAGCGGGGGCTGGAGTGCGACGGCACGAGCGGCGGCCTTTGCTGCCGGCAGCAATTTTACATAGACTTCCGCCTTATTGGCTGGAACGACTGGATCATTGCACCTGCTGGTTATTACGGCAACTACTGTGAGGGCAGCTGCCCGGCCTACATGGCGGGTGTGCCGGGCTCGGCCTCGTCCTTCCACACTGCAGTCGTTAACCAGTACCGCATGAGAGGTATGAGCCCAGGCTCGGTCAACTCCTGCTGCATCCCCACCAAGCTCAGTACTATGTCCATGCTCTACTTTGACGATGAATACAACATCGTTAAGAGGGACGTGCCCAACATGATCGTGGAGGAGTGTGGCTGTGCTTGAGCCCACGCTGACCCTTCGTTACCTTTGAACTTGGAACAGTCAGAAAGGCCTTTTGTACAAACAGGACGTTGTTGAACGGTACACATATACAATATATCTATAGCTACTGTATGTGCAAGCAACAGTGCACACTGGTACAATCTACCAAGTATCAGTGCTGTGTCCATGTGTGTGTGCGAATGTGTGTATTTATCAGAGTGACATGCTTGCTGTCCGTTCGGCGACGACTGGCCAGCGTTGGGACGAGAAGGGAACGAATCTCACCAAATGATACTTTGCTCTAGTTTGCCATTTCTAGTCAAAAATAATGGCTCATCATCTCCTCTTGAATGAAGATAACAAGCGCTTAAGTAAAGTGACAGGATCAGCCGATGACATTATTGGCTTCAGCCTCCCAACCCCGCTCCTCCAACCCTCTTAAGTACTTTAAGCACATGATAGACTTTTGTTTTTATAAAGCACTGACAATTCATCAGCTTATACAATTCAGAACACCAGCACTTCCCTACAATGCCGACAGACACAGTCTGACTGTCCTCTCTGGTGGAATTAGACCGGCAGCGCTTAATGCCTTGCAGGATTAAACCCTCCGCAGAAAGGCAAAAGAAAGCCCGGGACAGAGCTGCCTCTGCTGTCGTTGTCGTTCTTGCTGTTGACTACGGGCCTCAACGTCCTGCCTAAGAGTGCTGCAGGCCCTGCTGCCATGACAACCAGGTGAAGATTGATCGCGTAAGTGCACTTCACTTGTGCACCGGGAGCAACACAGAGAGAGAGAACTGCTTCCTCCTGCCCCCTAAAGGCCCAGTTGAAGTGGGGCCTGCGGATGTGGAGACTCTAGTTTTGGCCCAGTGGGTCGCCACAGTGCAGTGCAGCACTTGCAGAAACTGAAATGCACATCCTGAATAGCACTTGTATAAAGAAATGCCTTTCAAGGGGTACTGAGTGTCCTGTCATATCGCTTAATAAGTGCCACATGAGCTATGCAATGTATAGTAACCTATACCCATACTCAACCTGCTCTATTAGACTGAATTCTCTTTCCATCTTTGTCTTTCTCTCTCCTTCTTTCTCTCTTCAGTCCTCGACTCTTTATCAATACTTGAAATGTAATCTTTCGCCTCCTTTCCAAAGCGAATGATTGTTGTGACATTTGCACTGAAAAGTTGCGGGATTAGCGAAACAAAAAACTGCCATTGAAAAGTTATTTTTATAGAAGTAAATTGAATTTTGTTTCAAATGTATTTTACCTAATTAATGGAACCAAAGAGGCCGAGATTTTAGCTATTGTACTAAGATGGCAACGCCATTGAGTTACTGTGTACAATACTGTTTTCGATCATTTGCAATAGGCCTACCACTGCATCAGGGTACGATATATGAATTGATTTCTTAGCTCTATTTTCATTCTCTGTTTTGTACAATAAGCAACACTTCATTTTTCATCTTTAATTCTATTTTTGTTTCAGTTTTCTATTTAATAAGAAAGTTATTTTTAGTTCCTGTCTAAGAATCATCTAGTCAAATAAATGTCATCTGTACAGTTTATGTAAAATAAAATGTTTTCTTAAATATTTTGTAACTTTAAATTCTTTTCAGTGTCATCCTGTTGAGACTTCTCCTGGTGAAACAGATGTAGGGTTGGGCCTCCATCTGAGACATTCTCTCGTGATGGAAGGTGCTTTGGGCTGAAACCTCATTAAAAGCAAAAAAAAAGGTGGGGCTGACATAGCTGGGTACCACAAGACCAAACACACGCAGGCTTCAAACGTGGTCCACTCTGGTTGGAATACAGGGTGTCTCTCACGCGCTGGAGCTGTAGAACAGTAATTACATCTATGATTAACAGCTTCACAACCATGATTAATGCTGCCAGCGTTCGCATACCTGCTCTCTGGCATCTGTTGTCGCGTGTTTGCATGTGCATGAAGTAATTGTGTACTAGCATCTGTATTTGGGCAGGTGTGTGAGTGTGTGTGTTAGGAAACCGGCAGCCACGCAGTCTGTTGCTCCAGAGCAGTTTCCCCCTGCAACACTTCTAACTCTCAGTGGTTCTGTTTCTCAAGGTAGGTTTACAGTTGCCATAATAGCAGGAGCTGTGTGTCAACACTGTGTGCAACAGCACAAGGCTTGCCCGCCTGAATGTGTGTGCCAACACCCATCAAAACAAATCACGTGTCCCTGTAAAATATCACTCAGATAATTGCCCTAAATGTATCTATTAGGATCTGCCAAGGAGTGCAATGAGATTTGTTTGCCCTTGGGGCAAATAGCATGTCAGGGTAGGGAGGGGTAAGTAACTCTTTACCTGTGGCTGGATGGGAGAGTCAGCAGCAGAACATATCTAAGAAAAAAAATAAAAAACAAAAAAGACCAAATCAACATTACGGTGCATGTGAGTGACAAGCAGGCAGACGAGAAGATAAATGATCTGTCAGAAATGATCTGAAGCGACTGTTTTTAATCTCCTTGTTGGAGCCTGCAGCTCTCCAGACACATGATGGTCTGTGCAGAGCAGGCACAGCGATGTGTAGCTGTCTTGTCATGCTTCCCGACGCATGCCAAAATCTCCACAGCTGGAATGTTAATGACGCCGAGCAAGAGCTGGAGGCCATACATGCTGCCGATCATGGCTGCACTCAGGGCCACACACTCGCTGCTGCGAGCGCACGTACGTGCACGTGCATCTGCAGTGTTTGTATCAATAATCACTTTTAAAGATGCAAGTCCATCGGCAGGCACGCTGTTGTGCAGACTTGTATGCATAATCCTGCTCTCTCACACGTCCTCTTTCACACATATGCACTACAAACAAGACAGCAAACACAAATGTGCACACACACACAAACTCTACAACCCCGAGTTATCAGCTTAAACAAATATTGTCCCTCTGCCCTCCCTCATCTAATACCACAACAGGTTGAGGTCATGACAGCTGCCAAGTTGATGGGGTCAGCTGGTTTATCACCGCAATAGCATTCATTCCTCCAAATCAGCCTGGTCCACCTTCACTAATGAATTTATGACTATTCATCACCTGGGGGCAGGCATTCCTCCACTTCACCTCGCTCGCGTTTGGTTCCGTGGCACACGTTGATGATGATTTTTCTGATCACTCACCACCAGTTTCATTTTGTTTCTGCCCAACCTGTGATCTCAGCTCTGAGCCAATAACTGAACTCACTGAGCTACAACAACAAGATTTCTATTACTGGTGATTAAAGGCTGACCCTTTGTTTCAGCTTCTAGACCATGTCGAGGGAGTCTTATTTTAAGGATTTATGGCATGGGCCCCTTAAGACAGGAGGCTTATTCCACCCCTGTTTACTTCTCCCTACAACCCAAAGTGACATTTTGACCTTTGGAGTAACACGGACCGAGGTCTCTGCGAGCTCTCTCTCACGGGCGGATTACTGGAGTGAAAAGGCTTTGCAAGTTGAAAGCATATTTGTGAGCACTAATAAAAAAAACGTCTTTAATGCTGTCATTCTTCATGGCTGCGTTCTGTATCGCTGCAGTTTTTCAACATTTCAGTCATTCAGAACGAAAACTAAAAGATGGTTGGTTGGATTTCACCTGCAGGACAACTTTCCTAAGATGAAGTTTCCCTAAGATGACCAGCACCCAAAAGTCCGGGAAGCAGTTTGACGAACGATTAGTGGGAGCTGACGTTCAACACCAGCACCAACACTGACGTTTGGTTTTACATACGTCCGGCACTGAGAAAAGCTTGTTAACACTGTGTCTCCCTGCTGTTAGCAGATCAGTAATTCTGTTTTCTCTCTCCTGAATGTTGTCGGTGGAGGAGGTGACGGGGTCAACACGCCGCTGTGCGCGGTGTGTGCGTGTATTTTTGTGAGTCCACAATGTCATAATGTCACGGTTGTTCCAAACCATTTTAGCAAAACAACTGAAGCCTTGTCACCAAATTCAGCCTCCCCCTCCACCCTCTTTCCACCCAAACTAAGGCTGCCTGTCAGCCCCTAAACCTTCTCACCTCCTCACCCCACCTTCCACCGTCCTGACCTCCTGACTCCCAGAGTACTGAAAGCACACTCAGGGACCACAAAGCTCTCATTTGTGTTGTCTCTGCTCACCTCCAGTCAGTGAGTGGATGTCAATGTAATCCTGGGGTTGGAAGGACACAGTGAAGGTGGCGGCTACTTACATGTGGTTGGAGAGTAAAAGCGCAAGCTCGCGTTCAACAAGCTCGTGTTTTTCCTCTCCAAGCTGGAAAGTAAACATTGCATTCGTGCAATTTTGTATTCAGTTTAAATCAGGGTTTGTACATGAAGTCACACAGACTCAGTGGACAACATGTTGGACGCTGAACAATTAAGATTAAACCATCTGTGCAATTTAGAAATCTGTTATTGTTTCAACACATTTAAAACATGACAAGGAGCCCCAAATGCACACAACTTTTTTATTTGGAGTCACAAGCCTAAAAGGTTGGTTTTTAATTTTTAACAATGCACTGCATTTTATCATCATTTCATCTCGTTTCTTCTTCTGTTATTTAGATTTTCCCCTTTTTTCAAATACCACTGTTAGTGTCTCCAACAGGCTAAGCTAAGTGCTAAGCTTCTCCAACATTTCTGGTAACTTTTCACTCATAATACGTTGCTGCATGAGTCAGCAAAATGTTAAAATGTCTAGCAATTTCAGAGTTTTTAACTGCATTCATGTTACATATCATATCTTTAAATGTACTAAAGTATAAAGTAGCATACAATGGAAATTCTCAACTAAACTAGCCTACTAAGTAAATATACCTACTTTACACAAAAGAACTAATCAAATTGATTTATCATAGGTTCTGTCGGTGTAAGTCCAGAGCACAAACATGTAGAATTTAAAATAAACAGAGCAAAGCACCACATCCTCACATTTTAGAGGCTGAATGTTTCTTATTTTTCCCCAGTTAATGACTTAAATGACTACTGACTGACTGATCGATAAATGACCCTCATAAATGGTATCAGCCTGCTGTATATCTTTACATCGGTTGTCTGGGGTTATTCAAGGAAAGTCTGACTGTGAGGTTCTTTGTTTTATTCTATCAGTCCGGATGAATTTAAGAAAACAGTCCAAGAATCTGCTCCAAACACACAAACGGTGTGAACACAACATGTGGCTCCATAATCAGAAACCCCCCCCCCTCCTCAGTTTGTCAGTTCCCGCCCACATTATTCAAGCCTTTGGACATCTCGCTGTTGTTTTGTCCCTCTGGACCTGTTGACCAGCTAAATTTAGCTCACTGATGGTATTCTCAATTGATGAGGGATTGTTTTTTTGTTTTTTTTTACAGCCTGTAAAAGGGAAAGGAATCCTGGTGACTAATGCCCCATGTGCTCTTGGGAGTTAAATGTAGAAGCAGTATGTAAACAGTCTGGCTTTTGTTTCCGAGGAGCATAGTTTCTGTCCAAATCCAAGTGACGCAGTGATAGTCGGCTAACTGATAGACTGGCAGCGATGCTGAATGAACCTACACACACTGTGAAGGAAAGAAAAACTAATACTCCTTTGTGATAAAAATGGCAAGTGGAAAAAAATAAAAATCCCTTAATATGTATCTCCACCCTTGCTTCCTTGTGGAGGGCGGGTGTGTGCACCTTGTGCGTGTGTGTGTGTGTCAGAGGGGAAATTCCAGCCAGGGGGATATAAGGTGTGGCCGAGGATCATCTCTGACCACTTTAAAGCGGGGCCATCATCAGTGTTCCTGTATGACTCTCGGCCCCAGCTGCATTTCCCTCTGAGGGCTCATTATTCTGGCAGGTGCCCTATTGTCCCGTCTTTGCGGGCCTTTTCATGAGCATACCAAAAACACAACACCAAAATATGCAGGAGGGGGTGGAGGAGGAGGAGGAGGTGGTGGAGGACGAGGAGGAGGGGTGGTGGTGGTGGCCTGAGTCAAAGTGAAGAAGACTCAGAAAAAGTGTGGCATCAAAAGAAGAGAAGAACCTTTGTTCAGAGAGACAGCATATCTGAAGAAAGAGAAGAATAGGAGCCGTTTAGATGTTGTGGTTTGTGCTGTGGGATGTGGTCATCGCGGCCACTATAAAGGAGAAAAACTGCGCAGCAGAAGTGTCCCCCGGTTGCCCTTAACGTTGCTTTTTAGTTCTCTGTCTGGGTCACTGTTGATGAATTTCACCTTGTATTGTCAGAGGGTTGCGGTTGCAGAAATTACTGTGTTGTCAGGGCACTAACATCCCCTGCTGTGCGAGGGACTGTGCGTGTCTTTCTATGACCTCATGGGAAAGTCCTTTTGGTCTGGAATAAATACAACAAAGGAGCTGATGACAGATGTTTCAATAATAGAAGAACAACTGATGCTCTTGTGTTTTAATCTGGCAATGCATGAATGTTTGGGAGTCTTTCTTATGTCTGGCCAGCATCTTAAAGATAAATACACCAAAGTGCATGTGTGGTCCACTTTGGAATACCAGTTGGGCTGATCCTAACATGGTTTTTGATCACTGTGAAAATCTGAGATTTCAGGAAAAAAGTTGTAATATCAACCCTAGTACAAGAATAAATGTTGGCACTTTGTGTTTCTATAAACTAGGGTTTGTATTGAAACTGCTAGCTCCAGCTCCTGATAAGAAAGCCAGCTCATATCCTTGCAGAAGTGTTGATGTGATTTATATTAAACGTACAAAGCCAACACTCCATGGTTTGCAGGAACGCACAATGGCAACACTTTATTCATATTATATATGAATGTTTGGAGAATGGGAATCAAGAAGAACTGTACGAGAAGAAAGTCGTAGTGTCTGAAACCTGCTGAAAGTCGTCATTTTATGCGCTTCCAAACTTGGTTGTGTTTTCTGTTTTGCAGCATGTTTCTCTCCCTGATTTTGTTTTGTGTGAATTTATATTTCAACTTGATTCCCTAAATCTCAGTTTTCCTTGGCTAACAGTAGCCTTGATATTTTGCATTCAGCGTTGAGATAACAAGTTGGATCTAAAGTAACTGAGCCTACCAAAAGTATGCAAAACAAACATTTGCATGTGTGTGTGACCACCACCTGCATACGTAATGTTGAAATTCTTCAGGTTTAAACAGCCTCCCTGACAGTGTGAAGGAAAACAATGCTCCACTCTTCCAAACACACGCCTGGCGCCAGCAGCCAGGGCAGATAAAAACGAGAGGTGAGGAAGAAACAAAACAACAAATCCTTCATATCTCCAGGTGATGAACAGTGAGAGAGAAACTTTTGCTCGCTATCAGATGGGACAAGTTCACGTGGCTTCACAGGCGTAGCGAGAGACACTCCGACATTCCTGTAAATTTAGCTGCCTTGTGAGTGAGCCAATGCAGAGGGCACAAAGTCAAAGACATCAGAGGGGACTTGGGACTTGGGTGGCGTGGGGTGTGGGGTCCTCTCTGGGCGTGGACACATGGCTCAAGCTTGTGGATATCGCTTAGATCAGAATTAATTTTGCAGCGCCTTGGCTCAGGATCACGGCGAGTGAGTGTGCCACACACATTCTTTGATTGTCTCTGATGGCTCAGATGATGCAGAAGAGCAGATAACATCTGAAGTTACCCACCCTGTAAAGTCTCCCCCCCCTACACTTCTTCTTCTTCTTTTTTATCTCAGATTACAGCTGTGGAACAGGATCCCTGCCTGTGCTGTATCTCTGCACTGAGCTGAGAGCACACACAACAAAGGCATCTGTTGTGCTAGGCAGTCATTGTGTGCAATTTAATGTCTCCTAAATACTTTTATTGTTGACTTTTTCAGGTGCATTCTGAACATTCCTTGTGGCCATGCCAGGAAGCAGCACAGGTTACTGTTATAGGAGAAAAAAGATTATTGCTTTTCAGGGTATGACAAGATGAGACAGGGAGTCCAAAAGAAAGCAACTCTGTGTACTTCACATGTATCTCGGCCTGCAGCACTCCCCTAACAAATATGCTGTTTACAGTCTTGATTCCACAAAAGTTGGGACACCATGTAAACACAAACAGAATGCAATCATCAGCAAACAAACTGCGGTTACCGACAATAGTTGTGCACAATGTCCGCCCAAACGCATGCCGTATACAATCGTGTTTGACAGAGTGGTGAACCTCTGCCCATCCCTTCTTGTGAACAGCTGAGCCCGTGGAAGTTGCCCAAACCCGCGAAAAGTTTCCGACAGGTGTTTTTTCGGACCTAACTCTCCCAGTCTTTTGTTGGCCCTGTCCCAACTTGTTTGAAATAAGGGGTGCTGTGTTGTTGGCAAGTTCAGAATAATAATAATAAACAGATTTACAAAAATCAATAAAGTTGATGATGTCCAGAGTCCAGAATCCAAAATCTAATGGATTGGATTCGCTTGCTTAAGGTAACGAGAAGATGGAGATTTCAGTTGTATGTTTATATAAAATCAGTTTGTGCAATACTGACGACATTTAATCATTAGGATTCACGTACATTGACATAAATTTTCCATTTTTAAATTGCACTGACTATCAAGAAGAAAAATGAACAATTTGTACCCATGCATACGAAGCCCGTAGAGTGAATTTCGCCGCTACTTCACGAACTGCCGTGATACTGGGGTAGTTTTACACAGCGTCCCCACATTTTTGATATTGAGGTTGTATTTTACCCACCAAACTATGTGTGAAACTTAACAAATTGACACAGTCTGTGCCGAAACAAGAGCAGGCACAGCCTTTAATTACACGCACACCTAGTCAACTGCATGATGTGACATTATGAGTCATGGGGTTTTCTCCTACCACAGCAGACAAGCACAACAGCAGTGAATCAGGGCCCGATGCCTAAAATAGGTACCACCTCCAGGATGGTTTTTTCTTTTTCCTTTTTTTTGGGTACATTACCACTGCTTGTAGGCCTGCAGACTGAGGTAATGCCCTGTGAGAGATTCCTGATGCCTTACCTCATGCCTGTCTGACTGAGAAACGCCTCAGTTATCTCAGCCACTTCCTTCTCTTGACCACATGCATATCAGCTGAGGTAAGGATGGAGTGGCCTGGTCCTGGAGCAGCAAGCTAGCTGTAGTGACCTGATTAGATTGGGCCTGTAGAGTCAGGTGGCACATGGGGGTAAAGTGGATCACATGTACAGAGTCAGCATTCTATTTTAATAAGAATATGCTCATTTGGTCCTTATCTTGAAGACCTTATATGAGATCGGAAAGGTTAAGACAAGTGTGTAATGTTGTATGTCTCCCTGTCATTTTTTTGTGTTAAAGGAACAGTTCACCCAAAAGTGAAAATTCAGTCATGACCCCTGATGGAAAATCAGGTGACGTCTGGTCAAGCAAACCCCAGCACAAACTTTTCAAATCAATCTGGAATGTTCTGGATTACACTGGACTTTTTTCAGTATATATTTTTGTTTTCTTTGCCATGGGAGTGAGTAGACAATGACTGAATTTTCAGTTTTGGGATGAACTGTTCCTTTAAAATAAAAAGTACACTTTCCCCTTGAGTGCTGACTCATAAATCACACAATCAAAACACATCGAAGGCCAAGTACTTCATCTAATCGAAGCTCACCTCCTTCCCTTCATACTTTTTCTTCCTTCTGTCTTTCATCTCCTCTCATTTTCCCTCACCTCTTGACCTTCTTGGCCTCATCCTTCCATATCCCTTCTTGACATTTTCCAGTGTCCTTTCCTGTGCTATCCCCCCTTTTTTGTCTTGTTTCTTCCCTTCTGTTTTCTGGGTGTGTTTCATCTGAATGTTCCTTATAGGACCAGCAGGATTATGGACCATGAGTAATAGGGCTCTCGCCAGGACAGACCCAGATGCTTTGCATGCTTTCCCAACACCAGCGGGATCAGTGGTAACTGTAGCTCTATCTGGGTTGGCTTTATTGAGAATCCCTTGCAATAACAAGGAAGGGTAGTGTTTAAGTCTAACCAAGCGGTAGTAAAGCCATGGGGATTTAACAGAAAATCCACATAAGGGGTATCATCAACATATTAAGAGGCAGCAGTCAGTTAACACCCTCTGCCTTGCAAATTACACAGTGGACCTGCTTGGTACAGAGGGTTTCCTTTAAGTCCCAGCGTCCCATCCAGTTTACTTGTAAACCCTCCTTTTTTGTTTTTATAGTGATCCAATCAACATGTGAGCATCAGATTTTAATGCCCTAACTGAGCTGGAAAGAATCCACTAAATAGTTGCTTGTGTTATTGTTTGGTTTTGATGCTTTCGTGAACTGCACAGCCTTGTCGACTCTCGGTCCCATGAAGCAAGGAAAACCTGAGTTAAAGTAGAGTCCAAAAGTAAAAGTTCTTCCTTTATTTCTTCTTTTTATTTCTTAGTTAAGAGACTGTTGTACACCCACAGTACATGCAACTTTCACCAAAAACCTAAAAAAGTAAGAACCGAATGTGAGGTACAATCCACAACTAAAACCAAAAACGAGCGAGTGGTGTCGAGTAGAGCCAAGCTGGTCCATTCAGTGGAAACACTAAATTCAGATTGTTTGGTTCAGTTTTGGAAAAAAGCTGTTGACGCTTGGCTTCATGTGGGACACAAACCGTGGTCTTCTGGGTGAAGCTAAGTCCTGGCCTTTTTTTTCCACTGTCTGCTGTGTTGGGTGGAGCAGATGCAGTAGAGTTAATTTAAAGCCTGGTGCATCTCATACCGACACTTAAGTGTACCTTGTGTGTCTGTATGAGATGCTGTGCTTTAATCCATGGATCCAGTATTTGATGCCCAGGGAATGAGGCAGGGCTGAAATATTAGTGTTGGACAGGAGCGTGCAGATGTAACAGGTGGAAACTTAGCGTTTCTGTTAGTTAATTCTTGTTAAACAGGGATTTTGATAAATTAATGTCACGAAACAGAGCGTAGGGAAGCTTGTGATAATTAATTTCACACCAGACCTATATTTGTAATATACTAATCTCAGTCCTGACAAAGATCTGAGCTTTCAGTCATTTGGAATTGGTAATTTGCACCAAAATGCAACCTACCTTCCCTTGAGACCTGAAGCCTAGCTGCTGCCATTGACTGTCTTCGTGGCGCAAACTGCTAAGTGGCTCAAAACTTTCTACAACTCAACAATTTAAAAGCAGAAATCTTACTATTCAGAACCCCACGTCCCCAGATCCCCATCAGTGTTGGTCCTCTGTCCACATGTCAAAAAAATTGTCCACTAATGCTTCTTCCAAGTGTAAACAATATCCAGAATCAAATCAGTTATTTCACAGTCTGACCTGGAAAAATCTTCTCCAGGTTACACTGCTGCAACTCTGTCTGCTGTCCGGCATCTCCCACAAGTCCCTGTCACGCCTCCAACTGGTTCAGAACGCAGCAGCTCGACTTCTCACTGGTTTTAACAGACGACATCACATCGCTCCCTTCCTAGCCTCCCTTCACTGGCTGCCAGTCGCTTTTAGAATTGATTTTAAGATTTTACTGATCCCTTTCAAAGCACATCTGGGTCTGGCTCCCCATATGAGCCAGCCCACAGCCTGAGGTCCTCGGCTGGGGACGTCCTGGTCGTTCAGAAGTCGAGGTTAAAGACTTGAGGTGACCGGGCTTTGCAGTCAGGGCTCCTCGGCTTTGGAACGACCTGCCTGAGGAGATGAGGCTTGCAAGGTCAGTGACTTCTTTCAAATCACTTCTTAAATCCCATTTTTATAGACTGGCTTATCTTTGATGTCTTCCTCTTACCGTCCTTTTATCGGTATTAAATTCCCGATTTCCTACAATTACTGTCATTTAAATATCTATATTTTTGTCCTTTTTCCTATCTGTTTTGAAATTCTAAATTTCCTACATTTTGTCAATCAGTTGCCCATGTTTACTTTCTATATCAACTGATTGTTCAACATTTTGGGAACCTGTTTTATTTTAAAGGCGCTATATAAATAAAGTTATTATTATTATAAGTCTAACTCTGGCCAAGTTAATTCTCAGGTGATCTGCCTCACAAGTCTCAAGTCAAGTCTCAAGCCATTTGTCGCAAGTCCAAGTTAAGTCTTGCCTGTCTGACTACATCTCAAAGCAAATCTGTAGTCTGTAAAGGCAAGGCATTCAGGTTTCAAGTTGTGCAAGTAAAATCTTTAGTTACTTGAGTCACGTTTCACTCTAGTCAAGCCTCAAGTAATTCCGCAAGCCGTTCAAAATGTGTCTTCAGTAATACGAGAGACGTTCCAGTCAAGTCAACGTCATTTGAACTTCAGGCCATCCAGGTCAAGTCTTTGAGGGCAAAGTTAATTCCTGAGTCTTCATAAGCAATTAAAATTACATGACATTTAAACATATTCCTGTCAAGACTGTTTTTACAGTAAATTTAATGCTGCTGAGGCCGATAATTACAGAATCAAAGCCTGCCTGTCGCCGCTTTGTTTTTCTGCAGTGTACTTTAATTCAATTCAATTTATTTATATAGCACGAAATCACGACAACAGTTGTCTCGTGACACTTTCCAATTTGAGCAGGTCTAGACCAAACTCTTTAGGTTGTCTCCAACAGAACCTAAAAGTAATTAAATTATTTGGATTATTAGGAATGTCTCAAACACACGGTGTGACTCAGATGATCGGAGGAAAACAGCCAGTTGTAATCCCGAGGCCAGACAATGCAGAATGTGTCTATAAATGTGTAAGTCCTTGTGTGTGTGTAAGTGAGTAAGTGTGCAGGTGCTCCACCTCGACTCAGGGAGCAGCTGGCTGGGGCAAGGCCCAGATATTTGTCTGGCTGCACACACACACACACACACACACACACACACACAGATGAGGTTGCAGTGTGGAAACTGCTTGCTTACTTGAGCAAAAAGGTAAGCAGAGGGGAAAGGGAGGGGTTTGAAGCAATTAAACCCATGCAGACAGTCATTTCATAACTCATACGCGCGGGAGGTTGGCTGGACCTCAAGGGAAGCAGCCCATATAAGGTCATGCTACGACCCACACACAGCACTGACACACGCCTGACACAAGACACAGGTATGCCCCATTTGAAATGAGCTGGATTTTCTTAACCCAGACAGCTGTGGCTTAATCACACCTGTACTGGTAATAGCTTCATCAATGGATTTTCATTGCAGTGACTGGATGTTGTCTCGGCATGAGAGCTGATTTCACTCGGTATAATAACCCACTGATGTAATTTTCCGTGAGCGGTGGAAACTTTGGCTGGTTAGAATGAGAACATCTCTTGCCGTTGTGGCCAAAGTACTTAAATTTGTATTCCAATAAAACTGAAAATTTTGACCTTACCTTACAGATAAATTATGAAGAACTGGGTGGGGTGAGAGACATCAATCCTCAGTTGGGGGACACCAGAGGAGAGGTGAGGTAGTTGTCTAAATGCTTTTATCTGTGGGGGAAATATCAGGGAAAAAGTTCACTTTGGATCAAATCAGCTGCAAGGCATAACTCCTCATTCACACAACACCTTCAGCAACGTACCTGTGTGATTAGTCACCAAGAGGAGTTAAATTCAGTTAAATTCTTCAGTTAGTAACCAGCAATTTGTATGTGCCATTAGGGTCAAGCTTCTTTCAATGGGACTAAAACCTCTATGATTCAACACATGCCGAAGATTCAGGTGGATGAAACAGGTAGAATTTTAGATAAAAATGTGCTCATTATTAACACTTCTGAAAGACAGAAGAAGTTTACAATGTTGTATGTTGTTGGCAGAAGTTATTTTGGGTATAGTTGGCTGTGGTGTTACCAAACAAGCCTATTTTCTGGCCACCTGACAAATAGTTGTTTTTTTTGTTTGTTTGTTTTAGGTCTGATTTGATTTCTTCAAACTCAAATGAGAAATAATAGGCTTCCTGTGCCTCACTTGACGTTTGTTAATTTTATGTGTCTGCCATTTGTTGCTGATCAGTGTACCAGACCTTCACCAACTTGAAAATGGTCTAAAATAAAAACTTTGACGACCAGCTTTACCTTGCATTTTCAAGCGATATTTAGTTGTGTCTCAGCTTAAAACTTTGCTGCACAAAATGACCATCTGGCCTCTTTCCCCCCAAACCCAGAGGGAGGGAGGCTTCTCTGCCAGAACTTAGCAACAAGGGCTGCACGTCACACCTTGTGAACAGCTCCAGAAAAGGGATAAAAAAGCAGAGCGGTAATGCAAGAAAGTGAAAGTGGTCTGCAGTGAAACAATATGTGATGAAAAAAGCTCAACGCCTGCCTTAACGCACGACTTCTCACGACAGAGTATGCACGCAGTTCACCCGTGACATTCTGTTTTTAGGAACAATTATGCCTGTACGCACATTAGCTTTAGTTCAGAGGACCTCTCAAAGTGAAGCTGGCTCTGAAACAAGGAGAGGGGTTAGCTGGGCAAAGCCTAAGTTCTGTGTTTTTATGCAGTTGGAATGCATGTAAGCAGCAGGGCTTGTTTGTGCCTTCTCAGTGGGGTGCATTAAAAAGCCTGAGAGTTTTTGAAGGGCAGCATTATGTTTCATCGGGTGCTGTGTTTTCCTAGCCTTGTACGCATTAGCAGGAGAGGTCAGCAATCAGCCCTGCATGGGAATAAGCCGGTGTGTGTACCAGCCACCTGAAGATTATCTTGACATTCTTGTTGCTGCAGGGGGAGGACAGGCCTCCCACCTGATTCCTACTACTCAACACAGATGTAGCAGCACAGGAAAGAGGGAGGATGGAGGGAGGGATGGTAGGCGGTATAAAAGGGACGGAGAGGTGGAGAGTGGCGGAGCGCTGGAACTAGCTGGTGCATGTCACAGCACGTCCTTCATGGGCACATTACAGACAACCTCTGCCATTTAGAGGTGGAGGGCCCCTGTGCAGCCTGCTAATCCGCTAGTATGATTGACTTTGTCAGTCAAGGAGGCAAGCATAGGGGGCCAGATTGTACAGCGCATTGTCAGTAAGGGGCTTATACAAACCCGTGGTGGTGGGAATGGGAATGCCGTCGTAAGGCTTACAATGCCCCCCCACCACCACCACCACCACCACCACCACCACATTCTCTGATTCCTCTCCAGCTTGTTTTAAAACTTCCTGTAAGTCACCCTGTAAGGCAGCCACTTAAGGAACCTTTTAGATAAGGTTGTCAAGGTCTGCTCCTCAGAAAAGCACAGTACCACAGCTTGTAAAACGTTAGCAGAGAGAGTAACATGCCCTGACACCCATGGCTTTAAAGAAGCCAGTGGAGAATGTGAATGCCAAGTTTGCGTTGTGCCCTTAAAGAGAATGTGCTTTACGTTTCCTGGCCACAAGCTTCCTCATAGTTTCTGGTCTTAAGATCGCCAAGCATGATGTCTGGGCCCTGATCCAGTTGCCCTTTCACGCTGGCTGTGACATATAAAGTTTCCTCGAAACCTACTTAATGATGTAAAGATGGGGGGTTTTTGTTTTTTAATCAATGAACATCTTTGTTACCTTGTCGTCGGCTTGTCTCCTTTTCAAAACTTGTCAGTGCGAACAAAGGTTTGACAGTATTTCAGATCTCTGTGTTGCTGCTTACACCTGCAATGTTTAAGATATCCAAATAGTGAAGGGAAACAACTGGCAGAAGAAGGACCTCTGAGTTTAGTTAATTGTTTTTTATGTTGAACTGTGGTCCGTCAAGTGAACTTGAAATGATTTGTCCCAGCACTTATCTCTCTCAGCAGGATCATTTATCTCAGCTCCCCTTTTCTGAACTGCAACTTTTGGACTCTGACAATCAGTAAAAATTGATTCTTTTGGCCCTGCTGCAGCAAAGAAAAAGCTGAAAGTGTGGATGTCCTGGAATGAGCTCAGATAGTCAAATCCAACTCCATGTGCCACAGAGGAAGTGGAACAATTAAAAGTGTGTGCTGTAATCTTTGGCGTGGCTGGTCTCATTAGAAGAAGCCAGTGAAAGCCAGTGAACTGGGACTTGTGTTAAGGGCTCCTGCTGACACAAAATCAGCTCCAGCCGCAGGCCATGACGCCAAATAAACAAACACAGAGAGAAGTGATGTCACCTAAGACGCTGAAGGCTCTTTTTTCTAAAATCTACCAGGAAAAACCGGCGTGCACTAGATTCCAGAAATCTGCTAGCTTCTACACGTATTGTTTTCTTTATTAGCAGCTACCAGATGACAAGAAGGACTAAAGTTTATTGTCATTTTTAATTGTATCCACTTTGTTCTCAAACCTGCAGTAAACTGCACACTGTATAGTTTGCCCACATCCTTGAAAGTTAGACAAATGTAGTTTGAGTCTTAAAAATATCACACAAGTTCATCTTTTTGTATAAGCGATGGATCAAATTTCTTTGTGCAAAGTGAAATATGCTGCTCATAGAGGATTGCTCTGCAGTTCCCCTCAGCTCTGCAGGTTGTAAAGCTCTCTGTACCATCGACCTTGAAATTATCGTACAGTAAAAGACAACAAACATGACTTTGTTATGTAATATACTCGTTCCTTGAAATGTGAGTTTAGAGTACGAGTCCGTAGTGTTGCAGGACACTAGAAAGTTTCCTGGCAGTGTGTGCATCTGTGTGTATTTGTGTGTGGTCATCTGGACATAAAGAACAGCTCTATTGTCTCCATTCAAAGGTGAGGGGGGACGGGGACGTGAAAAGCACCTCTCATCCAAACCCTTCCTTCTAATGGCTACACTTGACATGCAGGGGACAATTCCCTAAGCAAAGAGTGAAAAGGTGCTGGCCAGCTGAGCGGGACACTCAGCAGAAAAAAAAGGGAGGAGAGAAAGAGTGAGAGGCCTGAGAGAGGAAGAATGAAAGAGAGAGGGGGATATATGGTGAAGGTGGAGGTGGGGTAGTGATTAAAACACAAATAAGGGAGGACTTCTGTTATTTTGGTTGCTGCATTATTTCTGTGAATAAACTCACCTTCCGTTCTGAGTTGAAAGATCTTCTCTTGAAAGAAATTCAAGAGGTGTGTTTGTCAAAACGTGTGAACTGGGGAGGTGAGTGGGGCCATTAGGAGGGCCTGAGATCTTTAAAAGCATATCCTCTAGCGCCCGGGGCAAGCTATGAGAGGAATACCAAGCTCTGGGAACAATGAGGAGAGGGCCGAGTCACCCCGGCCCACCAGCCTTTCACCGCAGTGGCCACTCAAAGGGCAGCTAGCAGCTCTGCACTGCACTGCGAGCTCTCTGGGACCGAGCTGCCCTTCTCACTCATCAGCCAAAGGTGCGACATTCAGGAGAAAGTGCACTGATGTATATCTTTGACTCTGATGTTAGAGTGCTGCCGCTGGCACCAAGAACACAGACAATTGGCAACTGTGTCAACACTGTGAGGCGTTTCAGCATAATTTAGGTTAATGATGCAGTTTCACGGCACAAACTTAAAGTAGAGTCGATTCAGAGCCGTTTTACAGCAGCGAAAGTCAAATAAACCAACCACATGCTACCCATCAAGCAGTTCAAAAGGAGAAAATCTTAATTAACTATTAAACTTCTATTTTATAAATATTATCACCCTGACATACTTTGACATATCAGTTGTTTAGTATCAGGTACAGGAGCTAATCATCTAGTCACACATGGATGGCCACCTCAAGGAAACCAAAAAAGTTTGAATTCTCTGAAATTATCCAAATCCAAGTTGGGCACCTGGGAGAGCTTAGCCTTCAAGGTTTTCTTCCAGAAGGTTCTTTGTACAAGGATCCGTTTTTAACTTTTTTACCTCAACATGTGGTTTTGTTGCTCAAAACATAACCAAACCACAACTAAAAAGTTCAAATAATTATATATATATATATATATATACAAAAAAAAAACAAAACTGCTGTATCCAGTCTCCTGGGTAGTCAAGTCCCAGTCCTGTGCTGCTTCTCCTGGCTTTGTCACTCACTCCTACAGCAAAGGCTTTCTGACAAACAAAGCTTTCTTGCAGGACTTTTACATGTAATGGTGCATATATGTACTTTTACCCAAGTAAAGTATCTGATTTCTGACTTCTTGAACCACTGACTGCAGAACATCCATCAGGGTCGTGGGGAGCTGGAGCCTATTGACTGACTATGGGCGAGAGGCAGGGTTCACCCTGGACTGGTCGCCAGTCCATCGCAGGGCCGACACACAAAGACAGACAACCACACACTCTCACACCGATTAACCTAATGTGCATGTTTTTGGTATTGTGGGAGGAAGCCGGAGAAGCTGGAGAAAACCCACGCAGGCACAGGGAGAATATACAAACTCCACACAGAAGGGCCCAGACCGGGATTCGAACCTGGAACCCTCTTGCTATGAGGCGACAGTGCTAACCGCTGCACCACTGTGCTGCCCGGCTGCAGATCAACATTCTGAAAGTCTCGAACTGTTTATACACATTTGCAATAGACAGACGTCATTCAGGCTGTTCTAACATGATTGCTATCAAACTCTCATCTCCATGATTTCCTTATCCTCTCCTGTTTATCCTCAGTGGTATTACATTAAATTCTCCCACTGTCACTGTTTATTAAAACTAAAATTCCTCCTTTCCCCTTCATTCTAAACCAAGGACGCCATCTCTTTAAATTTTGTCAGTTCTGTGCCACTTGGAACAATAAGAGACACCGCAGACGAGCTCTTTGCTCTGCTTACCAGTACAAAGGGCTCATATTTACATACAAGCCTCTTTATCTCAGCTATGGGCTTGTTTTTCTGATTTGTGGTTAACTCCTCAAAGTCTCCGTCAAGATCCAAGGCTTGTACAGCTTGTACTTAATGACTGTAATTTCCAACATTAAAAGCTTATGGGCTGCCACTGCAATAATAAAAAGCGTGCTTTGTCAGTCAAGCCTTTTGATCTTGACACTTTTAAATACCAGTCCCCTAGGATGTTGACAATGAAGCCAATTGACAGGCCTGTTTGTAGGCCACGGAGAAAAGAAGATTATTGCTCTTTGTAGACATGACCCCATTCGTCTTTTCGAGAGGTTTGAGCCGTCTTAGAGGAATTTGGGGATGTAAAGGTCTACCCATGTTTCAGATGAAAACGAACACGCTTTTAAGAGGGAGCAAAGCCACACAAAACAACGTGGTTTCTTTAATCTGATGTGATAAAAGGAGGGGCTCTAAACACAAGAATCAAAGTGGAAACACAAATGTCATATACATTTCACAAGCATGACGAAGATCTAAAAACAAGATTCTGAACACATTTGGACTACATTTTCTAGATTTATGAGCTTTGGACATGACTTGGAACTGTTTTTATCATGGAGAGCCGACACATCTCTTCTGACTGTCACGAGGACTCGAGCAGCACGGAATTTCTGCACTGAGCAGCTGTCATGTTGCTCGTTGACATTATGCATGCTCGATATTTGCCATGCTGCTTTTCCCCTCTCCACGGGGGTAATTTGGGGCACAATAAAGCACTCTAGTGGGTAACAGAGCTCCCTTTGTGGCACGGGCCCCTGGGGGCCGCTAATCTCTGCCAAGCAAAACAATGGCTCACTGCTGCACCAGGGCCCGCTCCTGTCAGTAATGCATCAGGTTCAAACACACACGCACACACATGCACAGCTGACGTGGCCGCCGTCCGTCCTTGTCATGACAACCACGAGAGGCGAGCACCTGGCCCACAACCGGACTGCGTGGCAGATAATCAAGACATTGTCAACAAAAGCAATAAATATGACAGCATAGTCGCCTCTGTACAAATAGAGGGTGTTTCTCCTGTCAGAGTAAATTCATTACACTTCCAACTCTGCTAACTAAAAGAGACCGTGCTTGAGCAGGTTGGGACTTCTAAACTTTGGAAGTCTTGAGATCTGGGGACACCTTTAAAAAGCAGCTCCATTTGTTCAGAATTGCCTTTGTGTAATTTCTTTCTGTTTTCTATATACCAGTCTTTCTGCTATTGCCTCTGTGAAGCACTAGTTACCTCTCTATACTCCACAGTTGTTGTACAAACATTGTAAATTTACTTGTTGGTACAGTCTGCATTTAACATTACATCCATAAATCAGTTAGACAATCCTTAAAACCCAGTTCACAGTAGTTCAATTTAACTTATTTCTGTAGCGCCAAATCACAGCAAAAGTTGTCAATCTCTTGAAACTTTCCAGACAGTGCAGGTCTAGACTACACGCTTTAATTTAGCCTTTGATACAGGGAGAACCAACGTTCGCCTATGAGCAAGCACTTCCACAATAACGAATTAGAAAAATCAAAACTTCCTGCAACATGGACCCTGGCACTGTTGGTGATTATTCTGAGCTATTCTAATAAGTCTCGTGTTGTGCTCAACATCGACTGTTCCTTGAAAGCAAACCAAGCAGATCAGAGCTTTGTAAGTGAGGTTTAGACTGGGAATATTCCCTCACCAAAGCCAAAAAGTTCTGCTAGAAGTGAACCACGTGAATAGACACCTACACATCGATACTTTGTTATTGGTTCATAGCCCTCATTGCTGTTGGGGTTAGTAAAAACAAGTTAATAGACTTTTTTCAGAGCAGACATTTTGCCATAGGAGGAAAAGCTTGCATGTATTTGATAATGTTATTTATGGTTGAGAAGGTCCTGGTCCTGGAACAGCTTACTGAGACACTTAACATAATGGAACTGAGCAGTAGTTAATCTATCTGCAAGTAAACATTGACCCCAGCGTTGTCACACGCTCCTTGTTGTCTCTCCCAGATGTTGTAGACTTCAATCCATAAGTCACACAAAGACAGACTATATGCCTATTTTGGTCATGGGTTTCTTACATGTTTTTTTGTAATAAAACATCTAAAATCATAATTCTTTTCAGATGGGCTACCCTTTGACAAATTTTATCAAATGGGCTTCCGTGGTCTAATTTGTGTCAGTTTAGGGGCCCTTGACGTGAAAGAGCTTGAGAAGCGCTGCTGTATTCCATGAGAAACACGCTTAGCTGCTGCTATTGGGAACACGAAGCATGACAGAAAGCCTATTTAAAAACCTCTGAGGTACAATAATGAGAGGTTGAAAAATATAACATGTCCTTTGGAGTCAGTTTACCAGCCAATGACAATGTAGTGAATTGAATTAGAAAGGGAATCAAAGCCTGTAATCTACATGTCCTCTTCCCATCCAAACTAGATCTGCTCTTTATTGGTTAACCACATGTGCTACAATGGCCAAACCACATGTGAGGGATTGTATCAATAAGAACAAGTCATCAATCAAGCATCGTGTTTGCTGAGGATTCCCTGCCTTCAAATGAAAGGCAGGACCACTGCCTGTCACTGCCAGTGATAGCTTGAAAAACATCTGAGCTTTTTTTTTTTTTTTTTTTTCACAAGCCTGAAAGGCTGGATGAGCAGCCAACCGTGACATGCTACACCAACAGTACAAATAATATTTAGGAGAATTTTCTGGACTCATTTCAAGTGTCAGAAATAAATCTTCTATGCTGAAATTACGTTCCCTTGTATTTCAGTGCAAACTTTCCATATCAAAGAAATCTGAGCTGGCAGATGTGAGAAGACGTATGTGATCCCACACTCACAGGGAATCTAAAGAGAGGAGGGAAAGTGACAGACAACAAGCTAAAATAGTCAACTTTTTGTAATTGCTAACTCACAGTTAGTTTGCTTTTTCGTACGTAGTTTTTCAAACAGGATCAGCACAGCAGAAGTCAATGTGGACTAAACTGTGCTTCACTTCGCATCACTTTTACACAAAATTCAAGTTTCATGAATATTATAATATTATAATTGGGAGTGTTGGGCAGGAGCAGCAAGCAACAATTACATTCCTGAGTAACGTGTTGGTAGTGTCACTGTTTTCAGTAGCTTAGCTCTGATCGAGTCCACACAAACTGTTCTTTTCCCAAATATTTCTGCAGCTCAAACGGCAGAGTGGCGGTTTAAGGTGAGTCATAATTTTGAGTTTGTCCTGCAGGTGTTCAGGTCCAAGTGCAACGTGTGAGGTGGCGTTTGATGCTCTGGGAATCATGAATCTCCCTGTGTGGGTCTGCTTGGTGAAGGTACTGGGATTTATTACAGTTCATTTTGTTTCATGTGCCAAAACTTTCAGAAAATGATGACATAGTTGTGCGCTACAGGCAGACTTCTTTGTATCACACGGATTTTCTTATTTGCTGGAACAAGTTTGTCCATTCACAATTTACATTTTCAGTACAGTTAAGAACCTCAGAGGAAGTCGCTGGCCAAAAAGACAGTTTTTGTTTGCAAAATGCTCCGAACACGCACAAAACATTAAAAACATGCAACAAAAGCAAATATTCCCATATATCCCATTCCCAGTATTTCTATCAATCATTACATGAAAGACAAGGAAAAATAAACTTTTTTATGAACTGGTTTAACTTCACTTTCTGCTGTATGCCTGCGTCATGATGAGGCTTTATGTAGTTATTGTATGTGCCAATAAAACCAAGCAAGCACATCACAGCATGAATTGTATTCTCTCTCCAACGATGATTTCACCAGAGATAACAAATCCTGCTGCGCTTTGCCCTGCTGACATGCTGTAAAACAGGTATACCTAAACGTTTTCCATTGGAGAGCCAAGACTGAAAATTAATGACGGGCCAACAGGCCAAAAGCAAACATTTATTCTGTTGTCAAAAAATTGACTCTCATAAAAGCTAACTAATAAAAGCATCATTATAGTGGCAGTAACAACCACGCAGAAATAAAAAATGAGCAGAAATCGTCCTGATTGTGGTCTGGGTGAGTAGGGGGGTTTCCCATGTTGTGTCCATGGACCCACAGTCCCAAATACTGTCCCCTGGCTGCAGGCAGCTTATCTTTGACAAAAAAATAAAAATTTTAGTAGAATATGTTAAGTTGTTAAAACTGTGCCTCCCATTCCAACTATTTCTAAACTTTCCCATCAGACATTTTCAGTGGAAAATGTGCTGCATTTGGTTTTTCACGACTAATCTTTCCAATTTAACAGAAGAATGTGTATGAATGTGTGCAGCCTCAGTGACACCAGTCTTTCACACCCGTATCCTCTCTGTGATCTTGCTATTCAGAACCAAACGGAGGCTCTGAAGTGTGTGGACAAAGTTTGCGTATGAAGAACTAGTCGGGGGCAAAATAATAACCTACCCTCATTACCCACATCTAACACACACTTTAGACCCTTGTATGTGTTGTCAGCGAACATTCAATGGAAGAGATTAAACCCCTCTTTCATCCCCTTCTTGTAGGTTTTGTGTTGGTTCTACAGGCCGTCAGATCCAGCTGGGAGTCTTCACTTTGCCCTGAACGCCTCCCTGTGTTGTGACACAGGCAAAGTGCAGACTGAGGAATCAAACTGTTGGGCTACTTTGAAGATCAGCAGCTATTATTCCTCAAGTACCCACATTGTTCTACGCTTGAATTAGTGCACCTGAGTCCACTAATCGATGGTTGTTAGTTCTGTGTGCACATGAATGGCATGTGAGGGCTGTTAAGTGATATTTGAGTGTTTCTAGAAGAATGGCTGCCCATAGTTCAGAGCCGGTTGGATGTGAGTCCCTCATGAGTTAATTTTGCAAGCCATCGCTTCACATTCTTTTGTCCAACTCTTGACATAGTAATGTCAATATATGTCCAGTGTATGGAGAAACAAAAAATGGCTTCATGTTATATTCAAGGTCTACATGTCATTCTCTTTGCATTAAGGTCTGTTTGTAGCCTTATGGATGCCACTGGGTTCATGTCTTCAGAGCTAGTTAGCCCAGTTTGACCTACATAAGTTTCATTGTTTTGCTGCAAGGAGGAAATTTTTCCAAAGAATCTCCTTTTGACACAAGTGCAGAACCACGCTGCATCACTGGAACTCAAACTCCAACTCAAATAACGACAATCTAAAACCATTCTGACCGCTTCCAAGAGCTTGAGAGGAAAGTCTGTGATTTTGTGACAGATAAACGAGTCTGTCAAACCAGAAAAACAGCAGTATAAGTTACCTGTGCAAGCAATTTAGTATGATATTTATGTTTAGGCAAAGGAGGCGATTTAAGTTATGATCATAAGTTACAACCCAAAGCAGCTTAAGTTCTGGTGCCTAATCCTAACCAAATCGTGACGGTTTCACATGACGACGAAGATCTGCTGCATGTCATTGGTTATAGATGCTGTTTTGGGTCACTGGCAATCAGCCTTTTCAGTTGTTTAAGCACAAGGTTGGATAAATAAGATTTGCTGTTCTTGAGAACATAATGTAATACACATACATACAAAAATACACAAATGTAGGATTGGCATCCTATTTTATTTGAAGTATTTTGTTTGTCACTCTTACAAGAGAGAAACGCTTGAGGGATGTTAGGAGCTATTTCCTGTCCATCAACAGCTAGCTTAGGGACTTGTCGCGGGGAGCTGGAGCCTATCCCAGCTGACTACAGGCGAGAGGCGGGGTTCACCCTGGACTGGTCACCAGTCAATCGCAGGTCCAACACACAAAGACAAACAACCACACACTCTCACACTCACACCTAGGGGCAATTTAGAGTAGCCAATTAATGTGCATGTGTTTGGTATTGTGGGAGGAAGCCGGAGAAGCGGAGAAAACCCACACAGGCACAGGGAGAACATGCAAACTCCACATAGAAGGGCCCAGACCGGGATTCGAACCTTCTTACTATGAGGCGACAGTGCTAACCACTGCACCACCGTGCCGCCCTATGTCTGAAATCATCCCTTTAAATCGTTAAAAACATAATCCACAATGCACACATCTGTACAGGCAATCGGCTCACATATGTTGTAAGTGCATCCCTTTAACTGCAGTAAATCATCCACCTTCCTGCTAATACATGACTGAAATCAAATCAGCATGGGAAGGTGAAATGACACATTTCCCCGAGCTTTTGATGAATGTTGTGACAGCTGTCTCCTTGAAGCAACTCACTGAGGTGTCGGCAGCCCGACGGCGGGCAGCAGCCAGTAGAGGCTTTACAGGGATCAGCGAGCAGGCCCCTGTGGCCTCGCTGAGTAACGGACAGTTACAGATCTGTTCCATGGAGTTGTGATGAGGCAGACTCGCCGGGGGAAGCATGGAGGAATGACGTGGACACCCTGAGACGCAGGAGACGTGGCTGCACACCTGCACCGAAGCTGCACTGAGTTAAGTTAAGTTAAGGGAGCGGGGCCTCATATGTGTGATCTCTCCTGACGGGAATAAGAGACTCGATCTGTCCATGGCTGGTCCCAGCGGGAGGTCAGCAGAGGTGGCATAAGTGATAAACTGTGTCATGCTATTACGCAGTGACACAGAGAGTTATGAGGTGTCAGCTGCACACTGCAAGAAAGGTCAGACAAGCTATCTTAAGTTAGGTAATTCACATTAACTGTGATACTCTGTGGTGCTGTAAAACATTTTATTTATTCGAATGGCATATAAATAACAAGAACACTTCAGCTTGATCTCACAGGTTTTAAGCTTTTTGTGTGACATTTAAAGGCATCGACATTTAGATGCACACAAGAGGAGGAAGTCAGGTGACTTTGCCTACCAACCTACTCGCTGGGTTCAGGAAACGATCACGGCTTGGGTTGGGTTTAAGACCTGCATCCACCTCCCCAACGTCCTCCGTGTGCGGACTTTCTCGGTCTTTACGCTACATCACCTGATTTGTTTTTCTTTGACATTCATGCCTGAAAAAGACTTAATGCAGGTGGTTTTAGATGTCTCCCAAAGGGCCGAAAAGTGCGACGTGATAACACGCCAAATGACTTAAGACAAATGTGTGTTATTCAAAGGCCTTTTTCTGAGAGCAGCCTGCTTTTGTTAATTCACCCGATTTCATATTTTGAAGCACAGCAGCAGATGTTTAAGGGGAGTTTGTTAAACTTAGGAGGTAGTGTGCACATGTTGAATGCTGTCCATGTAATATTGGATGGTTCTTGGATAGTTAGTCACAAAGGAATCAAATTAATGTAGCAGATGATTCACCCCTTTGACAAAAAAACTCCACATTTTTTGGTTGTTAGTACTACTGTTTTCATTTCAAAAAAACCCCCGAAAGGTCAAACCTGCACAGCTACAGCCTGGGAGCATCATGCTTCAATATTTCGTCAAAATCAGAGCAATGTGTTGCCTTATTGTTGTCTGTTATAGTGGACAATAATAGATCAACTGACAAACCCCAGTGCCCCACCCCCATCTGATTTCATTGTGTAGCAGACAATAAAGGGGGCTGGTGGGGCGTAAAGATGATTAGTCAAAGAGTGCCAGTTTAATCAATGAAATGTGAATGTGCCACATTTTTGCAGTGTGTGTGTATGTGTGTGTTGTCTGCTTATGTTTCCTTCAGGCCAGGTGATAACTGGAACAAGCCTTCAATACGTGACTGACTGAAACCCTAAATTAAGAAAGAGCACATAAACTTGCTCCTAAATCAGTCTATTTGTTCATTCAAGACAATGAAATCAAGCATTTCTTTAAGCCTGAAGCAATTTTTCCAGCCTGGCGACGTTGTGATGATGAAACATGAGACAAGCATCTCTTTTCTGAATGCAGCTGTCTTGATTATGTCTGACAAAGCAGCCATTGTGTGCTACCTGCTTGGCCTAAAATAAACAGCCAGTGGAGGTAAACCAAGATGAAAGAACAGATTGTTTATTCGCTTCTTGTGGGATGATGTAGCGCAGCGAGAACTGCATGGCAGGCTCCTCCAAAAGCCGATCCCAAGAAATAACGTTTAGGGATTAGCTTTAATTTGAGGTTGTGCCCAGCGCGCAGCAGCGTCTGTCATCACAGGCTTGTCTCGCACTGGTCTGGGAGCAGCTTCTCATGATCCACACTGTCATTAGATGATGATAGCATGTCTGACTTTAGATACTGCAAAACTGACCATGACGACCTGGAGGAAAGATTTCTCTCTGTCAGTTCGTTTGTTTTCAGAGCGCTTATCATCTGTCTGGGTGCTTTCACAGATTTTCTCAATTTCTGACTGACTGGACATGATGAATTAAAATGATTAATTTAACAAATCCATCTGTTCGGCCACTGCTACACAGAAAGACTGCAGACTGAGACTTTGTTTCATATAAAATATGTACGCTAGTTAATAGCAAGAGTTTTGTTTTGTTCTGTTTTGTGTTTTTGTTTTTTTATGAATTATGTAAGATTTTGTCAGTATGAGAGATAATTTTACAACTGAAGAAATTCCAACATTCACAGGAGAGTTTTTCCCATGTTTGTGTTGTGTATTCGTCAGGTCCACGTGTAAACACTCCTGTACGAGACACCTGTGGTGTTTTGTGCTGGGATGCAAATATCCACAGATGCGGTTCCTTGTGTTGGAATGGGGTCATGGTAAAAACTTGTCCTGGGACTGGCACATATTTCTTTTCTGTCTGTAGTTAGTTGAGGTTAATTTCACGGCACTTTTATCTCCATGTGAAATGTGATGCACGTAACACAAGAAAATCCCTGAAGGAAAGATGATGTAATAAGGCAAAAGTTGCCTTGACTTACACTATCAGCACAAACACTTGAAATGTATGGATGTGTGTGTACACTGCTGCCTCCAGTTAAAGGACAGCACACGACGTGTTCTCAGTGTGTGTGTGTGCCAACCCTAAAGCTATGTAAACAGCCATTACAAAATTACAATCTCGAACCCAAACATTAGGGACTGTGATTTAAACAGAGAAGTCAAGTGGAACGCACTCCAACAACACGTTTCTTTCTCTTGTGATGACTTCAGAGAGGAATTTTTTTTCCTCTTCTGAACTGTAAACATCGTTTTTAATAGATGAGCATGTTAATGTCGCGATAGAAATTAATGTTCCATCCAAGGCCCATGTGAAGTGTCAGGCTTTAACATCCGACACCCACATTTACACAAGGCAGTGGGAAATGGAGAACAACAGGATTCACCTCACGTGCTTAGCGTAGAAATTGTTTTTCATTGAGTTTCTCCCACACAACATTTCCATCACTTTCTGTGTGCATCATGAAGCTGACACAAAGTCAGTCAGGGGTCGAGCCCGACCCCTGGAAAACAGCCCCACGACACACCTGAGCTCAATAATAAAGTGGTGTGTCCCAATAATTTTATCCATATAGTGTAAGTATATAAGTATGTTAAATAAGATATGTTAAATAATAACGCATTTTTATTTTTTAGGGTGAACTGCCCTTTAAACATCTTTACAGTCTGGGATCAAACAAGACATGGTGCTAAAATGAAAGTTATATAAATGTGTGTCACATTCCTGAACCCAATTAACCCTCCAAAAGCTCTGCACAACCTTAAACTCAGCCCCTCATACTCTCACATTCACACACAACTCAGCTCAACATCTGCAACCGTTATGACATGGAGAGCACTGTAGTGTTCAGTGAGGTGCTGTACTGAGGCACATTAACATGAAGGGCAAGCTCATACATGCATATGACGGCGCAGAGCGGTAGCTTCAAAGCTATTTCTGCAGTATTTTTTTACTTTTTTATATTTTAAAGATTATTTTTATGATAGAATACTTTCTCTGCCAAATATATTGTATTTCACTGTAATTTAATAATAGCTGACAACTTTTGCTGCAAAGATTTTCACTTTTGATGGCCTTACAAAACGCGTTATTAGTCATAACAAAATCTCACTCAAATGTCTGATATGACAAAATGATGAGGCAGAACTCAGGCCCTGAAGACTGCGATGAGAGTTCACATGCGGTCACACACTGAGCTGCTGACTCTAATCTCAGGTGTCCACCTTGAAACTGTGCAGGTTTTTCTCGTCTTCTATGCTGCCGGGTTCAGTCTCCACGTTTTAGAGTCTGCTTACACGACATCCTCATCACAAGCTCATCAGTGTTGTTGATGCTGAGCTTCAGGTGATTGTTATTGCACCGTATGAAGAAGCGCTCTGTCAGTTACTTCAGAAATGTCATGAATCTGGACTGCAACTCGACTGTTGTGTAAAGACTGAGCAAAAGGAAAACAGCGGTGAGAGATTCAGAGCGGACATTCAACTTGAAGGATTCCCTCATTTGGCAGGAGCAGCGCTGTCTGGGGAGGGGGGACGGTCCACAGAACAAAGGTCACGACTCAGAGACCAAGGCCTAAGCCTCCCACCACCACCACACTATTCAGCCTTGGTGATCATCTTGCTCACTCTTTGGCACCCACTGATCTTAAGAAGCTCCCAGCGACGAGGCTGTGAGCTGGAAACTGCTCTGTGAGCCGATGTGCTGTTCCTGCCTGCCTGCGTAACTAAAAACTCCCAACATCAGCTACGCCCTTCACATGTCACCGCCTGGACTCCGAGTGCTGTAACAATGCCAAATGTATGCCAAATGTTCGTCTTTAATGGTGGGTAATTTATAGACACTGGCAGGAGCAAATTTGGACTTGTGGCCAGAGGTGTTGATTACCCTTTTTATCTGGCCGTTTGTTTGGGAGCAGGATCAAAGCCGTCACCATTAGCGATCATATGCTTTTCTTCCCCCTTTGCCCCCTGCTAAAACGTTGGCTCACAGCCATGCATCGGCCTACTTTTCTTTGTTTTATTACTTCAAAAGGTTGCGCCTCACCCCATTCATCACAGAACACTGCTCCCGTCAAAGCTGTAACAGAGTCAAATTGATCAGGCATTTGGGCACCCAACAAAGCGCGGTGAGCATCTCCAAATCTGATGTAATTCAAGGAGGGATAATTCAACACTGTCAGAGTCATCTTTGATCTGTGATCTGTACCATATCTGCACCCACACTCACCCGTGGCTCGTTTTAATCACGCCTTATTACGCTTTTGATATTTCATCTCACCCAGCCCATTTGAACACATCACCACAAATTAGCATCGCGATGGGGAATATCCCCACATAATGCCTTTGTTTTCCATTCTGTCTGAGAGGTAACTTTGAAATGGGCACAGATTTGTTTACTGTTTATCCTGCTCAGCCTTTCACATAAAGGGCAGAGAATGGAAAATATCCAGGACGGCTCAGAACAGCGTGGAGAGTTTGGTTTTTATATGTTTGTTACGCAAAGTGACAGCCAGGTGTGTAAACTTTTGAAGAGATATCCCCGGCCTTCAGACGACTCTGTGTTTTATCATCAAGCAGTGTGTCTTCTGGTTAGTTTTGAGCCTATTTATCTTCCTGCTCAGTCTGCGTTTGTGCAAATGTTGGCCGTGAAGGAAAGGCACATGAGGCAGAGGAAGCCACACTGACTCTTTCTGAGGCGCCCTGAACCTATCTTCAAGCCTAATCCGATGAGCTCACACTCAGCATGTTCCTCTCGTGAGTTCTGCATGACTTGCGCTGCCCCCAGAGATAAAGGATGGATGGGGTGCTGCTGTCCTCATGGAGAGGCGGGTGGAGTGAAGGCAGGGGTGGGGGGGAGCTGTTACAAGAAGTGGGAGGGAGCGGGTGGAGAGTTAGGGTATGGTTGTGGGGAATGGGGAGGAGAACGGACATACTGAAGCCTCTGTGTGCATGTGTGGGGGAGTCTCATCATCCACCACCTCTCCCGCCCTCGGACACTGACCTCTTTGTAGGATTCATATTAAAAACTCAGGCCCTGTGAAGATGACCCCCTGAGACTAATCCCGTGACCTCCAGAGCATTAAAGTGACCGTTAGTGGACATGGCAAGGACAGTCTGTCATTTCGGACTCCCGGTGGAAGGACAGTGTTGTGTGCGTGTGGTCAATATTTGTGCGAGGACAAGGTGGGGCGCGGGGGTCTGTTTGGTATGGAAGTGGGGTATTGCGTGCAGTGCAGCATAGGGCCCACCACAGGACAAATATGGCTGAGGCCTGATGTTATAGTTGTGGGGAATGCTTTGGATATGTTGTGGGCATGATTCAAGTGTCATAGCTGTTTGTTGAATTTGGAATTTGAATTTGTTGTTTGGTGGTCTTGGAAAATAGGTGGTTAGGAGTTCCAATTTGTCCACAGTGTCATTATATGTTGGCTGTCTGATTGCTTTCACAGGTACAAAGGCAGGGAATACTTTGCAAGCTTAAAGGAGAACTATGGGTGTACTTAAAACTCAGGTCATCAAAAGAGCTGAAAGCAGTTCCCTTGGCTTTACCTCGTACAACTAACTGGAACACCACAGTCGTGCATAAGTGTGACTTTATGTTTCAAGGATGCAAGTTCAGCTATGGAAAAACCCTCCATATCTGAAGAAGCGTACATTCTTAGCAGGTTGCTTTTTAAAAAGTGCTCAGACCTGAGGGAATCCTTTAAAGCTTCCGAAGTCTGTAACCAACAGGCCATTTGGTCGGTAATGTTCAATGACAGCTCAAAGCACCGACTTGTTGTCTCTGGGACCTGCGGACATCTTCTGAAGCTCTTGGAGGCCACTTTATGTGGTGATAAAAAAAAGGGCCCAATAAAGCCTTCTCACCAGCGGCAGATCCTCCCAGCGCAGCAGTCCTTGTTAATCACAGCAAACAGTTGGAGATCCTTTCAAAGGGGATTATATCAGGGTCAGGAGCATTTGGACCTTAATTACCCTTGACATAATGTTTGACCATTCTGTTACCACTGGGGAGGGCAACACTTATTAAGGGGACATGGGCCTAGGGGTCACCAGGGTTACCCAGGTCAACAGTGCAAGCACAGCCCACCCCCCAACTCCCCTGATCCACATTTTGTCGTCCAGCTACGGATCTCTGAGCCTACCTCCAACAACAGCGATGGGTCCAGAAAAGGAATGTGATCAGTTTGGGAGCTGAAGGATTTCGGTTTGATGTTGATTGTTGTCATTCTGTTGAAGGGCATCAGCTGGGACAGACTTCGGACAGCAGGGCCGAGCCATGACGTGCAGACGCATGATTTTGGGGCAAATGCAGCCAAAGGGTTACAGGTCACTGGTTCTAATCTTCAGTTGAACAGAATACACTTGACACTTGAGAGTAATGCTGGTTTCATTTTCCTTGAACGTAAGTTTACCGACAATTGGAAAATCATCTTCCCACGTATTTGCTTCACTCTTTTTTTTCTTTTTTTACATACATCAGATTTATGTACCAATAGTATGAAGTGCATCAGTTATTGGTGTTTCCAGGAACCTGTCAAATTTGCAAATTGCAAAGTGAGTCGAAAAATTACTTTTCATGGTTGGAAAGAGGATATTTATTGACCTGAAATTTTATTGTTTTGTTGTTTAAAATACTGGCAGAACTGATGAATCACCGTCATAAAATCCTGAAGAAAAGTTCTGAAACTTAAATCACAAAGCAAGACATTTTTACTCACTAATGCCAAATTTATATTTTCTGGGTCTCTGTGGCGATGAGGCTTTGCTGAATGTATTTTCTGTCCACTGGTGACTGCAGACAGCAGCAAACGTGCCAATTGTTTATGTGTGATTCATGTACGTGTCTCGAGGCACAAATGAAGTTGGCCGAAAGCAATAGTCCCCCAACAGCCAGTTTCCTCTGTGGTCACCCTTCTTCATAGCACACCTTCATTTTGGCAAACATCTTAAAGAGCCTCTGTTCCGAGTGTTCTTATATCTTCCCTCCCAAACCCTCTGAGATCTATAAAATATAACTATGTCTGGGTCTAATCCCCGAACAATGACGCAAAAGACCAGCTCCCAGTCTATTATCTCCTGACGCACAGCAGATAACACAAAAACAGAATTAAGCTAATGCAAATGCTAGCTTGGAGCTTTCTGCATGTGGGTAGATGAAGCCAAAATGTGAAGCAGATAACGAGAACATACATGGTGTGCAGTCAAAACATCCAGCCCCTGAGTGGCTACTAACTGTATACATTCTGTCAGGGTTGTCTACAGAACGGAGCACATTCTCATGTAAACACGCAATGCTTTCACTGTGCATCATGGGAGTTTTTTTAGCTGCTCTGTTGCAGCTTTTGAAAAAACAAAAAAAAGCAAATGTCTGTGGTCCACTGAAATAAAACAAATCTCAGACTCTAGTGGTCCCACTTTCCTGCTACATTCCAGCACAAGTTAGCATTATTCCTCATCAAACCTCCAGACCTGTCTGCACTACGAGCCATCTCCATGTGTAACCCAGAAACAACGTGAAACTGAACCAGAACATATAAAACCATATGCTTTAAGTGTCCTGCTGTTTGCCTCAATGAATGTCTTCAATGTCAAATGTCTTCAATGGGGCCAAACAGCATTTGCACATGCTCAATAATTTACCCAAAGTAAACAGTCTTTTGTTCAGCGTTATGCTTGACTAGGCGAGCACATGATCTCCATCAACACATGCACACAACACAAAATCCCCATCACCACAAAATGTAGCCCTCTTGTCAACGTCATGTACTCATCTGTCAAGCTAAAAGTGTGTGAAACATGCATCTCGGAGTACAAAATTAAAACAACCCTTAGCTGACATGAGTGGGAGCACATAATTGGAGTTACTGTAGCTGTAGGGGAGGATTGAGAGAGGATTATGGAAAGGTAAGGAGGGCTGGGAGGAGAAGGCAGGGAGGGGGTAATCTGTAATTAGTTTGTAATTGCATCTTAGATGGTTCAAATTGCCATTGTGCTATGATCCATGACTGACAGAGGACATGAAGCAACTTTGTGAGATGTGGTTTTCACATAAACATGAAGGGAAAAAAGCCAGATTTAAGACCCATCATTTTACTACCGGTCTCTACGATTTCTATCTTTACTACGTGGCTGCTTTTTCAATTTCTACTGTTAACTTAGAGATTTACCTATTTTCAGCCTCGACAAAATGCACAATGCTTTCTGCATTAATGAAGAAACATGTCGTCCTATGTGGATTCAGTTCCTAGGATACTGATCTGTCAGACCTCCTCTCTGTGAAGTTTTGTGGCTCTATAGAAAAGTCATGTCACTTCCAGGGAGGTAATAATCATAATTCAGAGGGCTGCTCGAAGTCCTTGTCAGTTATGTAGGCTTCGCTGTTGCCTCTTAACCCAAACCCAAACAAGGTGCCCTTATTCCCACCTTCAGAGAGTCGGTCCTTTTCTTAGAAAAGGGAGGTTTTCAAAGTTATTATCATGACCTAATTTATGATAATGATTCCTGTGGTGCAGTAGTGTAACTCTACACTGCATTCACAATAAGCTAATTTATTGATAGTGCCAAATTTGACCTTGAGTGACACAATGTGTGTCCAGTCTTGCTCATTCCAAAGCCTGAGTCAGCCTGGCTGGAACAGCATGCATCTCAGATAAATATGTTTAAGTGAGTGCTGTAACATACTGCGAACAGTTTAAAAGAAGGCAGAATAGCAGCATGAAGCTAGAAAGCCCTTTCAGACATTTGTCGGGGAATCAAACTGAATAAATGCTTGTATTAAGCAGCGACAGAAAAACACTTGTAACTTTTAATGACGGTTCCACAGGGGACATCGACAACATACAAGGCATTCATGTGAGTCTCAGGAGCAGTTGCAGAAAAACACTTTCCCTCATGAAAATGACAAAAGTGCTACATGCGTACAGTGAGGTGCTGTTTTAGAAGCTGCTTTATGGCCTCCCTGGAGTTTCAAATGAGACATGGTGGCTCGGGCGCACAATGAAATAATGAACAGATACCGAGGCTGAATTTAAACTGAAGCCGTTTTGTCCACACTCCAAGACACCAAGACAAGAAGAGTGGAGCTTTGACTCTTGTCCTCATAAATCTATCACTGGATTTGTTAAATGATCCTAAAACACGCACGGGACGTTTGTTTGTTTTTGGGGAACCTTACAGTAGCTGATGATGCTAGTAAGTGGCAATTTGAGAGCGAAATTAGGGACTTTATGGACTGTGGACCTGCATGGTTTTATTGCAGCGGTGGAAATGAGTATGCTAATGTTTCCAGTGCTACATTCCTTTCAGGTTCACACTGGAACAAACCACATTACAAATATTAATCTGTGTATTAATGAATTCCTAATGGGTTTTGGGAGAACCAGAGAGGCAAGGACAAAATCGTGTTTTGCCATCAGGTTTTCCTTGTTACGTCATGGGCCAAGAAAAATTAAGAGTATGAGGGAGAATGAACACATTGTCTGCCCGCTTGGCACCAGCAGCAACTAAATATTTGTTGGGGAAAATCCCTCTTATGGTACAACACTTGTTGTAAGTCGAACACTGAAAAGCCAATTCGAGGCAGATGCACTGGACACCATACAGGCAGCACTTTGAGGGTAACAAAGGCCTGAGCATAATACAACTATGCATTATTATCACATGCTATTGTACTGTACAGAATCAATATACAATACCTGACATACTTTCATTTGGTCTTTATTTATATGAGTGCCAGAGTTAAAGGAACAATAAGGGCTCTTTCATGCATGCACACACAAGCACACACATGTCCAGACCCTTAAGACACACAGTGTATTACAATACATGTGAAGTGGACACCTTACACTTATACTATTATACATCTTAATATACATTTTCTTTACATAATTTGGTCAATATAACAAATTAATTTAATATAAATGAGATTCCATATGCAGTGAATCTACGCAGAACTTTTATCTCTCACAGTGAAGAGAAAAAACAGGAGCCCAAGCAATGTTAACGATACCATTCTTAACGCAGAAAGGTTTCCAAAATTCAGCAAAAGTCTGCCTTCCTGCCAGCAAACTGCCAGCTGCTGTTTACTGCTCTTAGGGTCAGCATTTCCAGGGAGTCGCAAACATCAAAACTCATTCCATGTGTAAAAGCTGGCACACATAAAGCGAACACTCAGGCTCAGACAGTGTGATTTGTCTCTATCACCTGTCTGACAAATATCTATAACATCAGAAAAAGCACAAACATTCAGTAACAAAGGAGTTTCCTTCATGGAAGGTGAAGTGACATGTTGGGTCAAACTGTTTTCGACTCCTGAGGGCAAGTAGAAAATATCTGACAGAGAAACCGGTGCTCAGGAGGGATGTTATGCAGTAGCTTATTACACATGCTGCACAGGTGATGCAGTTCCTTCAAAGTTAAAGTCCTTTTGCATAGTGTGTCCACTGTACATATTTTATATTTATGTCCCACTCACTACTCCAGTGAGTAGTTATAAAGATAGTGGAAAACTCCATTATCTTTATAACTTCCTAATACAGAAAGATCTCAAAGAATCCTCTACGTCAACACACAGTATCATCATCATACACTGTGTCTGTTGTTCAGTCTGCACTGTTACAGACGCTACACCATCCTGCTGTGTCCAACAGACAAGCCCAGGAGAGACCACGAGGTCCTGACATCTGACCTCCTGACGCAGTCCTCAACATGTCACATCGGGCTCAGGCGAGCGAGCGGAAAAGGAGCAGGAAAAAAGGGGGGAACTGAGAGAAAGAACTATTTTCCTCTCTGTGGTTTTCATAAAGGCAAGCTCTCTGATTGCCAGTGTCAAAGTGACAGGGTCTTTTATGAGCACTTGGCGGGTCCCCACCCTGGTTTGTGTAGCCAAGCAGTGATAGCAATGCCCATTGTTGGGCTACGGGGAGAGGAGCGGCCCTGTGCTATTGAGAGGGGAGGGGACCGGCCCTGCTTGCCTGCCCTGTGCAGGGTGTTGGCTGAATAGGCAGCTAAGGTGTCCATGCCCTCCAGTGCCCTTCAGTGTGGGAAAGCTGGTGCAGAAAGCACCTGCAGCATTTTGACAGGGGCTGACACAAGATCGCGTGCTAGCTTTGGACGCTCAGGCCACGGAGAGGTGACACTCCACGCTGACGGGTACGGCGGGAGCGTCACACTCCCATGCTGTGCTAACATCTCCTGTCAGAGATCAAACAGATCAGGTTCACATGCTCCGTAATGTACAGCACATGCTGTATTGTGCATGCTTGTGCAGTGCACACAGAGAGATGGTATACAGCGCACTGACAGTGTAATGTGACACTCTGCACAGCACAGTATACAATTGCCACACATGCACTTACACAATCATATCAGTGCACATGTATACATCTTATACAACAACAAATTACAGCACATAATGCAACATGCCTCTCATGCTTTGGGAAACTAACACACACAAATCAGATAAGGTGCTACCTGTTCCACGAGCTCCTGGGAACAATATAAACTGTAACTACACTGTTACTTTCAGCATATATTATATTTGTTAACAATGTGATCTACGGTGATTTTGTCAGCATGGAAAGCAGCAGATCAACACTCATTAATATTGACTTTGGTGCATCAGTCAGTCTCTCATTTATTGCCTGGCATGTCCCATGTGATGTGTTTGTGTTGCAATGCTGCCATTCCTGGCATTCCTCCCTGAACACACAAATAGGACCCCACAGAATGGGACCAAGACTGCGAAACAAGACAACATTCCTGAGGCAAGTTTTAACAAAAAAATGCCATACCGCCATATATACTGTATGCAACACATGGATGGGAGATGTGCAATATGCAAAGTTGACAGGTAAAAGCGTATTATGTTTTTGAATGTTTTTGAAGGATTACCACCTGCTGGGGACATATTTTAACTTGTATAGATTGAAGAAAGTTTTCTTTCTGTTATTCTTTTCTAAAGCTGCATCTGTCTTGATTTTCTCACATTTCCACAGCTATGAATTTGCTATACTGCACTTATTACACATATGTAGTAGAAAGCATAGAAGGTAACATCCTGTCCAAAAGGTGTTTCTCAGGTACGATTAATGTTATCCGTCCGTCTACATGATGAAAATCACTCCTGAAGAGCTCTGATTGGTTGCTGCTGTTTCCCGGGACAACAACTGAGCGGCAAAGCCACTCGACACATGACAAGCAGCTTGAACTAACTTGTTTTCTGAGGTGGGGGGTGCAAGACTGAGTTCGCCACAGTGTGGCTGTTGTTCCAGCGTCCACGGATTACAGTTAACTAGCCACTCCTGTTGGGGCTTAATGACCGCACACTGCAAAAGCCAGCAGCAGGGACACTTCCTGACCAGCGCAGGGTTAGGCCTAATTGGTTCTGGCACAGCGATCCTCGCTGCCTATCTCATAGCCAGCTGAGAAAAATCACCACTGAAGTGTGAATCAAAACATACTGATTATAGGAAATTCAGACTGGGTAACACACATGTCCTGATTCTGTCCTCATAAGGTCAAAATGCTCAATTACTGGTGTGATTATATATGTGAGATGCAAAATTATATTAACCTAAGTCAGATCCAGTGTTCCTGGATCCAGATCCTTTGTTGCAATGCTACTTCTGTCCTGGCTTCCACAATAATAATAATAATAATAATAACAAAACATTTAGGAGGGAATTGTGGAATCTCCTTTTTCTTTTTCTTTTTTTGAAACAAGACCCTGCCAACACATGTCCAAGCTCAGAGTCAAATGGGGCAGGGAGTGGGGGTGGTGGGTTGGATGGGAGGTCCAGGGGATTTGGGTAAACCATCTGTTGACCAAAGCTTTTGGGAAAGAGCACTAATATGGATTTAGGATATTATTCTCTCTGCAGGTGGGATGGTCAAAACCCCTGTGGATTTCTCTGCGAGGGGGGGGGGGGCTTTGGAATAATAATAAAAAAAGATTTCAAAAGACGGACAGGGCCAATATAGACTCAACAAAGATGCTGCATTATTGAGCTTTTCCCTAATCTCAGAAACTCATTTGTAACTCAGTGGAGTCAGGTGTGAGGGTTCAACAATAGGAACAGAAAGGGAAAAACTCACCAGAGGATCAATACAGTTTGTCACTGCAGATATTCACGTATACCTGAGGTGGCATTTCCCTCCTGCTGCATTCCTAACACAGTCGGAACAGCAACAATAAGAGCTATTGGACCTGGGTGGCTCTCCACATGAACCCTGACACCATACACTGACCCTTGTGTTGGGTAGAGGAAGAGGGACTTGGGAAGTAAGAGCGCCCTTTGGTTCTCCAGCCGCTGGGGGTTTTTCCAACAGCAACCGTCTTTACTGGGCTTAACAGTGATTTGCCCCCTTTTGCTTACTTGTTTGTTTATCGGGATTTTACAGCAGAGCTTTAAGCTGCCAGGTGCTTTCGCTGTATCACTGGGACAAGACGCACAGCTGCTCACATCTGCATCAGGAACAGTGAGAGGACTCTGCTCTCTGTGGTCGCAAATAGGCAGGATGGCTGTGACAAGTTTTTTAATGAAATTGTAATCTGCTTAAACTCCCAGACTAGAGTAAACTGACTTCTCTGTGACTGTCTAAACATCAGTTCAATCTGGTATCCACAGCATGTATGCCAAAACAAACCACTGAAAGTATTTGTGAAAACTGCTTGGCCCGGGACTGGGATTTTACAAGCCCTAATCTAAGCCTTTCGAGAATAATGCGTCTCTTATGAGTTTTTCAGTTTCTCGGGTCACATGATCACCCAGCAGTTGCTCAATCAAAGCAACTGGACTTTGCTTGCGGTCAGGTGAGAAAACTGGAAGGTAGAACATCTTCAGCAAATGACGGTTGCTTTTTAACCTGAGACAGATGTTGAGTAACTGAAATAAACTGAACTTTAAATGAGAAGGAAAATTAAGAAGAGGCGACGTTCCATTGCCTGAGGGGGATGACCTGAGAAAGAGGTGGTGGTGATGATGGGAAGCTCTTTCCCAGCTCCCAGTCAGTAAATTACAGCTTCCGTCTAATCCGGCTCTGACCCCCCCCGGCATCCCACCACTCCATTTCCCAATCTGAGATACTGAGTGAACTGATTCCAGGAAATGTCTATTTTGAGGAACAGATTGTGGCATTGCTGTCGACACAGTGTGTTAGCATGTTAGAGGAAATTGTGAACGTTCACCCACTGTTATCAAAGAGCACCATGTGCCCGTCATGTTGCCTTTCCTGTCCTGAAATGTCTTAATTAAATTTGGAATAATTTCACTTGCATCTAAATGCTTTATTTAGACAATAGTGCTTAAAGCTAAATGCTAAGAATTGGATGCTAACACGCGGATGTGAAACACACAACATTCAAACATGCTCAAAATGATGTCCAACAATCATCAGTAAAAAAAACTAATTTAAGTTTTGATGATGAGGGCACTGAATGAAAAGTCCCATTCAAATCCACCCGTCAGCCTCACGGTGGAGCTAAAGGAGAAGTCAGTGGGTCAACTCAGGATTCAGCATCTGGGAAGCATGAATGTCTGTACCAAATTCGCTTTGGCTCCTTTGGTGTGCCATTGCGTAGATGTTGAGATATCTCACCGCGTGTAGCTGGCACGTTGCCGGATAGGCCAACTGGATTGCTTGATTTATACTGCTAACATGCCGAATTAAAACTGTGATCCAGTGTAGGTTACAGAGAGATTTGAAAATAAACAAACAAATAAACAAACTCGGGTGGGGGGTGCGGGGTCTTTGGATTCATGGGCAATAAAAATGACTTAAAGCCCGATTAGTGGACTTTGCCCTTATTAGCTACAGGATCTGGCTGGGGTGATGCCATGCGTAAGGATATGTGAATCCGGCCACTTAAGGGGGTCTGTGGTTTTGGCTTGATTAGTTTCGCGGATGTCCTTCCTGATGCTGTTGGGACATCCTGCTGCTGCTTTCCTGTAAGCTACGCATCTCTGGTCATATGCTGCAAGAAAAAAAATAAAAACCTTCCCAGCAAGCGATTTAATCAGAACCTTAACAACTTCGACTTTACAAGACTTTGCAGCTTAAAACACACACACACACACAAAAACCTAAATATGATTTCTGTAATCTCTTAGTCTGTCTTCTTTTGGGGGGGGGGGGTTGCACAGTAGGTTTGGATTTCTGGCAAACGAGCAAATGGATGTTAGCCATTAAAGAAGGAAGGACACGTCAAAGTAGATTGTGAGCTTGATTAACGAAGAGAAGCGTGTTGATCCGGGACAGTCCTACCGAGCGTGTAGCTCTCAATGAAACAAGACAAGGAAATACAATCTCTCAAACTGTAATTCAGAATAATAGGCGAGTTTCCTCCAGGAATGGTTCTTTTTGATTACTTAATTGTTTGCAGACATGTGGTTGAACTAACTGGAATCTGGTTAGATTTTTCTCCCCGGAATTAATGAGGAGCACGTTGGGAGGAAACCCAAGAAGAGTTTTAGAATCTGGACAGTGAAACAGTTTGTCACTGCAACAGAAAAGTGACTGACATTTTGTTGAACTGGAGAACTCGGTGACTAATTGACAGACTGATTTTTTCCACTCCTCCACTTAATACTTCCAATCGGTCATTTGCATCATATAACATATTAATAGTTTCTCATTTTTTCTTGGTATTTTAGAATTTTGAACTGCACTAAGCAACCATCATTTGACATATTCTCTCAGTCATTGGAATTTAAGGATATTGTAAAGTTGATAATTGGTGTCACAGGCTAAAGGTCTTGCATTGCTTTCAGACAAGCTGCTGTTCCTGTCTCGTAGACAGAAAGCATCTCTTCCTGGAAGTTTTTCTGACTGTCTTGAAATTAGTACAGTGACAGTAAAAGCTTTGATGGAATGAGAGCAGACTGAACTACGACACATCAGTCAACACGGGACACTGGAATACAGCGAAACAAAATGGCAGTGATTATTGCTTGAAACTGATGTTTGATCGCTAGCCTTGATCTGAGCTCTGGGTCTCTCTACCCTCCGCTTGGATCTCCTCCTGGTCTCACAGCTAATTCAGATCATGGAAAAGCCCTGAAGAGTGACATCATGATGCAGATTCAGCTCAGGGCCCGCGTTTGAACAGCACCTGTGATGAGGCCTCCGAGCCGTAAAGAAAACACCTGGAGTGTCTCTGTCCTGCATAACATCACACTGTAAATGTCTGACCGCATCAGGTCAACACAGACATGGGACATCATGGTTAACATGGAAAAGTTTTTTATGGTTTAGCATTCGCACATAGGTTCATACAGTGAATTATTTACTCGTTGTAATTATTATTTTTGCATTGTCACAGGGACACACATCACATGGATTTGAGTGAGTCATGTGTTTGTCCACGAGGACATCACCTGGGTTCTCACTGTTCTCTGACAGAACGTGTCCGCACACGTCAGCTATCCCCTGAGTTTTGGTTACGCCCATGCAGCTCTATCTGAAAGTGTTTCCTCGCTTTGAGCTCTCTGGGAGTAAACAGCCAAATGTACAGTTTGTGAAAAACAGGAGAGGACACTAAAACACAGTGCTGGGAGCTCATTTAGTCATATGATGAAAATGAGAGAAGTCAGCCCTGAGGCCCCGCATTCTGGTCGGAAAAATATTTCAAAACAGTAAACGCTGCTGCTTGACTACAGGCAACCGCACTCCCAAATAGAACACGCTTCCACCTAGCAACACAGAAAGATAAGCGTTTTGCTATGCACAAGGTATTTTGTCTATGTGTCATGTACATACTGCTGGACTTAACCCGCCCTAAATAGCAAGGCCTTAGGCAGCTAATGTTGGACATCTTGACATGTTGCCTTCAGCTGCAGTCGTCTGTTTCATTACTTTCTCATCGCGTGCCATCACGACTTCACACTCAATCAAATAACTCGTGACATGCTGCACAAGTAGAAACACTAAATATCAGTTAAACATCTCTGAGTGTTTCTGACTTGCAGCTACTGTATGTCAGAGCAGCCGTCCGTGGACGAGTTGTGGTGTGACGCTGGATATCGAGAGGAATGTGAATTGTGAGGATTCGTGTGAGCTGCACCTTCCATTTGAACAATAGAATAATAGCAGCAGGGCAGGGAAGCTGGACAGAGAAAACTGAAAGACGGACGGACACGTTCAGTTTTGGTCTTTTTGTGCCATTTGTTGACATCAAGAAAACATCACGTCCTCACCAGAAAAACAGACGTATCGGTCATCTGCTCAAGCAGCTCGTTACGGCTGTTAATTCTGTGTAAACACTAACGACATTAGCCCTATCTACAAGTAATGGCAAAACATCCTGATCAGTTATACGATGCTATAAAAAGGGGCCAAAACATTATGATTGACTGCTGCTCCTGACTGGCAGGTGTATGTGCAGGAACTCCATCTGCTCCTCCATCACCACTGCACAGACTCTGGCTCCAAATGATGTCACCAGAACAAGATGGCAGCCCTTATTTCCGGGATGAAAACTCACAAGAGCTTCACTGTCATACAGTAGAGGGAAGTGGAGATGCGTCGTCGTTGATTTATCGTTGATAAATATGGAGTCAGATCCTGATTAAAGGCTACTTAAACACTTAAAGTCTTTTTTTTCTAGTAAACGTTAGCCAAACAGGAGGAAACCCTGCAGTTTGGGGGGTCTGTTTGGAGCCTATTTAGTGGAACCACATCAAAACCAACAATAGTGTGCATGTTTGTGGTGATGAAGGATTTTGTCACCAGTGCAACACTGCGGTTCACTGGATCCATTTGTTGGTGGTTTTGGTCTCTTTGTGGGACGTGTCAGCAGCGAGAGTTTGGCCCGTCGACAGGTTGCGCTGCTTTCTTGGTGGCAGCAGGATGAAACTGGCATCACTTTCAACTCGAGGCATTTTTGTTTGGCTCACGCTCACGTGCACACAAACGAAACAAGAGCGTCTTGTTGCCACCTGAGCGGATTATCTCACATCATCCTCCCTGACCCTGTGCTACACCTGCAGCTCGCACCTGGAGACTGTTCCATTATCAACAGTCCAGAGCACACAAGTAAGCACAACACATTTTTCTGTTAAAAAACAACAGATTGCATCACGGTTTCCTTTTATTATGTCACACTGCAGTAGAGCAAAGGAGAGTGGAACCCTAGGAACAAGGACTCATTCTGATCAAATCTACACCCTTTTCCCGATAAATATACGCGTGGGATCGCAGGATTTTAAACATGTTTGTGCTTGTGTATGCAGATCAGCTTTTCACCTGCAGCTGATTTCTGCAATTCATTTTCATGTTAAGATGAGGAAATACTGGAGTAGAAACAGAACAAGTGAACAAAGCGCGTCGTGAATACAACAAGTGGCTTAGCAAAACACGCATTCCACCGTCCAAACGAAAGCCAGTCGCGTTCCAAATCAGAGTGTAAAGCAGCATCCAGCAGCCCTCGTGTTTCATAACGCCGTCGTGTCTCCAATCACCCAAACAACACACACATAGTCTAACGCATACGCAAGGAAAAGACACGAATAGACACCAGTTCATGATGAATTGTCTTTAGTTCCGTGTTTATAATTACACTTCATATATGGTGAGAAATAATCATTCAGAAATCCTCGTACGAGCTGACTGTGACACGGCGGAGAGAAGACTGCTGCAACCGTGCCAGGTTCAATGCACCACTGAAAGGTTGAAGTAAAAAGAGACAAACACAGCTTTAGCAGGACATCCTCATATTTTTAGCATACTTTATGTGACATGCGATGTATTGAGACGTGGATGAGAGCAGATCCACATGCAGGTTTTGAAGTCTTTGCCAATTTAATGTCGTTAAAAGAACACTGTATCGTTTTGGGGTTTTTTAGTTTTCAGGAGGCCTCAGTCCTATGGCCCGTCAGGCAAACAGTTCTGTTGTTGTTGAAAACAAAAATAAATAGGAAACATGGGCCGTTGAGTGACAAACAACCCAGAGGTGATGTTTCACTTGAAGCTGGGAGAAGGAAAAAACAGCTCAGTTTAGCCCCACTTCCTGTATCTCATTATTAGACGGTGGGTTCCCATTTATCTTAAGAGGGGCACCGATGGAAACTGGGTTAAAATTTGCACTACATTTGGATGGAAGCGTGTGCCACTGGGACAAGGTAAGATTTCCTTATCATTATTGTTGTTTTTAGAATAAACTGGATTTTGTACATCAGCTACATGACTTTGGAAGTGCTTTGTTTTGCTTTGTTTTAACAAGTAAACTCATAAACAGAAGCCAGCTCATAATGCATTGGCATGATTGGCTCTGCTGCTCCTATGCTCACTCAGAGCTTAAGTTTATGACTATGCAATTAATTTCCTCAGGGCAGATTTTCCCTCTGCTTTGAAGTGAGGAAACAATCTAATTTTTTGCACATTCTTAATACCATCACTTCTAGTTTGGTGACTTTACATAAAAGGGGTTTGTGTAAACAGTGCTGTGCTGCAGGAGGCCCTTTTTTACGGTGGAATAAAACAGCTTTGGCCTTCATGTTTTTTTACAGCTGAGGAGGCTGATCCTGAACCCCTGTGTTTCAAAGCTTCTTGAGCCCTGCACAATCCTCTACCCCTGAGCCCCCCTACCCCCGCTTCTCTGCAGAGCTGCTTACAATAGGCCCTCATTCACCCTATCTTCTTTTAAACACCAATAAAATCTTTTACATTTCCTCGGCAGGCAGTTAAAATTCGGCTGACTACTGTGCGTTCCCGCTGTACTCTGCAGAATCTCTCCAGACTCCTGTCAAGTTTGGTTGTTCCCCGCTTTCATGTATCGTTATCCTCGCTTTAACTCCAGCTAACCTTGGGAAGAAAACACAGGAGAAGAAGAAGCTTAGTTTACAACCAGAGCTTTGGGTGCCTTGTTTGTTTTCCCAGGTCACCTTTTGGTGCAACAGGGACGTCTTTTTGGCATGTGAAAAGTGTTGCAGGCCTTAAATATTTAACAACTTAGCAGCCATTTGTAAGAGCTGTTAGGAGCACACTCCCTGACCGCCTGAAAGTGTGCTGATCTCATCCTTCCTCCGTCCCAGCCTCGAATCCTTTCGTCATTCTTTTTTTCCTCCTCTTTTGTCATGCCCATCTCCCCCATCTGCCCGCTCCTCCTCACCCTCGATCCTTCACGCTTCCCACTCTCGCTTGTCTCTTTGTTGTCCCATCTGCCTTGCTTCCTTTCTCCAGTGCCCGGAGGAAGGAAGGAAAATAAGGACAGAAGCATCTTTGCCTTCATCCTTCATTCCCTTCTTCTTAATTTAATATGTCTCTCTGGTCTTTGTGCCCTCCCTGTCTTCCTATCTACACTCCTCACTCCCTGCATTGCCTTCCTATACTTATCCCTTCCCTAAATACATGTATTCAGTCTTAACCTCTTCCCCTCGGTACACTTCTCCCTTATTTTCTACGTCCTCCCTCTTTTCATCTTTCCTATGTTTTCTCCTTCGATTCTGCTCTCCACACCCACATGACCAGCATCATGAGAAAACCCTCATGACAGCACACTCTGCCAGCTCTGCCATGCGGACAGCTACAGCCCAGGAGCAAGGAACTGTTTTTGTACAGAGCACTTCAGGCAGGCACCGTCCCCTAAAATCAGTGAGCTACAGCCCTTTTCAACAGCAGGAACTTTTCCGTGAGCCTATAAAAACCGCTTTCAGGATCCCAGAAACCCTCACTGCTCCAGAACCACCGGGGTCTAAATTTAGTGTCACTTTTGCCACATCCTTTCAAACATCAGAGCTGTGTGACAGCGAACTACAAAGAACAACATGAAAACCTGTTGCTTCGTCTGCAGCCCAGTTATTTTAAGAGTACAATTAGTCAGGGTATTCAGAGTACAAGTGCGGACAATAGTTTCCCCAGTGTTCTGACAGAATTTGATACAGCACTGCTCCGAGGTGTGGGTGTTAACCACTGCACACCGTGAGGCATTTCTAACATGAATGCAGCCTACCATTAGCCTAGCAGTGAAGATAATACAACTTCCTCCTTCCACATGTTAGAACCTGACAGCCAATTGGAGCCATAAAAGTCCAGAAGGTTCCCATAGCCAGCAGTTCACACCAGGCAGACTGTTGTTAATGTTAATGAGGTGTGATGGCAGGCTGCTTGGTTGTCAAGGTCAAGTCTAGCACAGCTTACAACACAGACAAGTGGCTGAGCACCTCAGTGCTGTTGTGTTTTTATTTTTGCCCTTGTGTTTTGCCTGCTTTTTTTTTCTCTTTTTTAACTGAATGTTGTCCTGATTTACTGTCACTGAATTCCTGTCACAATAACAGGGCAGAGCAATGTGTCACCAAACGAACATCCGTGATTGTAGTCAAGACATGAAAATGAGCGTAAAATGACTTCAGATCTCAGCATACCCCCCACATGTGGCATCCGTTTTCCACTTGTCATTTCTGAAACATTCTTCTCTTCATTTACCCTGTGAAAACAAAAGCTAACTCTGCTTAGCTTCATGAGCTGCAATGGCAGAAGTATTCAGATGTACTTTGGTAAAATTACTAGATAGATAGATAGATACTTTATTGATCCCGAGGGAAATTCAAGAATACTAACTAACTAATACTAATATTACAGTGTGAAAATACTCCTGTATCACTCCTGCATTCAAAGCCATACTTAAACACAGCAAAGTGTATAAAGTAAAAGTACCCATAGTGCCATTAAAAAGTTCCCTGTGTTTAAATCACGTTTTCTTATTTGCAGTGCATCATATTCTGTAAGATCATCATGAGTTTGCAGTCCCGTGAGAACCACAATCTCTCAAAAGTTTTCTGAGCTCAGAAAAACAGGCTGTTTTAAGCTTTGTGACGATGACTTTTCAGCTAATCCAAGAGGCTTTTTAAAGACTTTACTGAGCTTAAAAAGAATTTTCTCAACACATAAAGGAACACGTCACCCTTCGGTTTATCACAAACATTCAGAATCAACACATCTGAACATACAACGTTTTCACAGGAAGGGAAAGGAAAACTAAAGTTAAAAGTAACTCAACTCAAGTACAACCACTTTGGCTCTGTGGTTCAGTACAGCAGTTGAGTAAAAGTACTTTGTCACATCCCAACAACCGTCGGTTGTCCAACACGTGTTTGAATTAGTGTGTGCGCTGTTGTCTCCTTCAGTAAGTGTGTTTCTATCAGTAGTTCACATTTTATCACTTTCCATGTTGTGACTGCATTAGTATACAAACGTGAAGCAGGATATCACCGTGATGTCTTCACTGACATGAATATTCCTTTGTTGCTGTTTGCATGTAACTTAACAATTTCATTCATTTCTTCAGCTTTGATCAGTTTTCAGATGTAAAGGGTTTTGTATATTTGTAGCACGTTTGTGTGTTCGGTTGTCCTGTGTGTGTGTGTGTGTTTCCTGAAGCTGTGGTGTGCTGATTCCTCTCCACCGCCGTAAAGATAAACATCAGAAATCACTTATTAGAGTACTAAAATGTAATCAGCTCACAATCTCGCCTTGGAGCACCACATTGAAACACAAACACACAATGGTTTGCTCACAGCCTTTCCTTTTAGAGGGCAAAAGTGGCAAAGTGTCCACATTAAAAGGGAGAATGACGTAATAGTTTTCATCTGCAAATTGTTTTTATGATAGATTGATTAGTCTTCAAGCTATTTACAAGACTTCCAAACTCAAGGTGATGTCTTCAGCTTCATTGTTTACACAATCCATCATTTCTGACCCCATTTAGTTTCCTTCACTTTTCATTTTACTCACATATATGTTAATGTTAAAGAAAAGCTCGATTCTTCACATTTCTGAAGCTGAACCCAGAAAATATTCAGCATTTTTGCTTGAAAAATGGCAGAAAAAAAACCATTCATCAGAATTGATGCAGGCTAATTTTCTGTCACTCATCTAATTGTTTAACTGGCTAATTGATGCAGCTCTGAAAGAGAGTGTGAGTGGGATTTTGTCACATTTTCTCAGGAAAGTCAGCGACTCAAAGCCACAGTACGAACGTTTCCCAAAGAACACATGGAGAGAGAGACAGATGGGGCTGTGAACCATATAGGGGAGGCATTTCAACTGCTGTTTACACAAATTCACACACACTACCTCATCATGCGAGGACACTCACATGCACACACACCACACACATACTATCTATATACACCATGTATACATGAAAAGTACAGGAGTTCATTTATAATAAATACTCACATAACCACGCAGTGCAGGTTCTGTTCATGATGACCGAGTTTACAAAACAAAAGGAAAAAAAAAAGAAAAAAAGGAGAGGGAGCCGTCAGCAGGGCAGAGTCTTATCTTTAGTCACGATGAACCCAGAGCAGATCCTGACAAGGCCAGGTCACATATTTAACCTCTGACCCGAGCAGCACCACTGAGAGGCCTGCCAGGAGAAGCCACAGTGTGGGCTCCAGAGAGGCAGAGGAAGGAGAGGGGATAACATGGAGGCAGAGTGTGTGTTTATGTCAGACTCAGTCCAGTGTAAACAGCTTGGATGCTGTCTGTCACCACAGCCCCGTAACACGGTTGTCCTGTTTTCACTGTCCCATTTACAGCTGTTATGAAACTGCTTTTAGGAGGTTGGGGTTATGGAGGCGTACCATACTCTGAAGCTGCACCCAGTCTTTCTAGAAAGCTCCAAGGAGAGGGGCAGTTTGCTGCATTACCTCTGTTTGTACAAAGGAACAAATGGAGGTCCAAAAATCTCCCGACGGATGGGATATGCTCTCATGTCTCCCCATCTCACCTTTTAGGCCTTTGAGCAAGGCACTTCAAGTGGATCTTCAACTGTGATTATTAAAGATACGACTTGTAGAATCTCCACATTAAATTGTCCAAGAGAAACTCGAACTTTGTTGCAAATTTTGAGTCGTTTCAGAATCTGTAATTTTATTCTTGCTGATGATACAATTTGCTTATCTTTGGTTGCAAGGTTTTCTGCAGTTCAGAATGTAGTAGAGTTAAAGCAAAAGCAATGACAAACACTTTTAACAACCTTATCTGTGTGAATTACAAAGAGCATGAGTGATGAATAATGTAAACAGAAAAATAAGATCAAACCCCTGATACTGAACTTCCACATTGTCGGGGGGGGGGGGTTGCAAAGACACGTTAAGTGAACTGTCAGAATGACAGCAGGAGGGGCTGAGATTAAATCCCTCAGTGTCGGTCAGTGGATCCCATATTTCTCATAATGCAACTTAAAACTAAAATTTTGTTTAACCTGGTAAATGGTCACATATTTCAAATTCTGATTCCCAGTTTGTCTTCAAACAATCGATTAATTCTTGGGGGACAAAAAATCTAATTAAAAATGCACCACTTTGGTTCTGATGCACACGCACATGCACTGATATGGTCCAGTCATTGAGGCTGCGTTGCACATGAACAGACGGACCACAGACAATATCGGTCTCTGTAGGGTGTCAGAGGGCAGCACGATGTCCTGACTTGAGTCTGCAGAGTTGCATCGTCCAGAGTTCACAAGAGGAAACAGCTTCTGTCTGTTGGCTGCATGTCACAAGCAGCCCAACAGCCTGGAGGCCACCGTGATCCAAAGAGAGACTGTATCTCCTCCAATGAGAGAGGAGGTTCTGGACTAAGAAGTCTGACCACTGAGAACAATGGACAACAGCATATCGACCCTGAAGTCAGCCCTAAAAACCTCTTTATATCATTTGGAGGGCTACAGAATATGTGAAGTGGGCTCTCTTGTGGCTAGTGACAAAGTCAGAACATAAACACCAAATATCATCCCTCTACATGATCTGTGGTCACATTTGGGGCATTGAACTGAGATAAAACCCGATGACATCATCAGGATTATATTCCCACACTTGACAAATCTCTTTCAGAGCAACAGAAAACATTTCTCAATGGATTTCATAGACCAAAAACTACCTCCTTTCATGTGTTGACCTTTCATATGCAGAATCAGTGGTGCCTTATGCATAACTTTGACCTGCAGCGCTCACTAGTTGTTTATTGTATTTTGTTCTTTGCCCTTTTTTTTCCATTTCAGGCCTTACTTTAACCCCTGAAGTGCAATTAGGAGGTGGTCCTGACAGAATGAAAGTTACATAGTTACTACTTTGTTGTTGCAAACACAGTCTGCTTCTTATAGCATGACCCTGAACCCCTTGGCTGTGTTTACGTGCACATAATAATCCAATTATAGCTAATAACACGACTCTACTGCAATTAAAATGTTTACATTGGTTTTATGTGGGGCTGATCCATTAATTTTCCAGCATAGTCCCAATTACACTACACCAATGAATGATGTCAGAGGTGCAGCCACAGCGTTGTGGCAATCTAATACTGAACATCAACAAATATTTTTCCAAAGACACATTTAACTCTCTTGATGGCCACTACAGAGATACAGGAAGTGTTGTGTGTGTGTTGGCTGTCAAGGACTAAACAACAAAAAGAGCAACAAGGAGTTTTCGGTGTCATTAAACACGTCCCTGTTAAGCTTTGATGTGGGAAAAAAATATCAGGTAACGTAGTACAAAGAGCGAGAACATCGGAAAGTGGTGGAAAGAGGCTGGATGTTCATGTCCCCACTTTGAACGGTTTTAACTTAACTGTACTCGTGTGTAATGCAAATAAACATAATATGAAACTAGTTTGAAGTTTTACAGCTGCCCAACCATAACTATGAACATAATGTATACCACAGTCCCATGCTCTCTGCGTCTACAAACCTGCCTTTATAGCAGTGCTGTTTCCTCTACTGGCTCTTGAGCTTTGCCCTGGGTTGTCAACAGTTGTGTCAGCACTGTCCTGATTTTTCTCTGTTGCCTTTGTATCAACTGAAAACTTCAAACAGATGTTGTATAAACCACACAATGCCCGATCAAGATTCTAAGTGAAATTAAATGCAGAGAAATGTCTGGCCATTGAAGGCCAGAGCCCATATGTCATTCATCTGAACTCGTGGCATGAGAAAAAAAACAAAAAACAAAACAAGAAGTCCTGCATCTCTCTTCATCATCTCAAATCTCACTCTGGTCACGTTGCCAGAGAATTCTCTCTTGTTTACATGATCCATCATTTCTAAGTGATGAAAACACATTCTCAGGCAACGTGCTCAGTTTCAGAGGTGATATTATAAGAAGAGATATATTCTGATAGTTCTAACGAAAGTCACATGTGGTCCATGACATAAAACAAAGCGCTGCAGAGGTTTACAGTAGATTACTTTTCACTGTGTAAGAAATATACCTGCCATTAAACCCCCGAATACCAGAAACAGTCTGTGTTTGCATGACACATTTTTGTTTAGTAGCAGCTCAGGTTTTATGATGTGCTGCTTGACAAATAAAATCCCTTTGGTATATTCAGGCCTTAAGCCTTTCATTTTCAGTATTATGTAATTTTTATATGGACTGTATAAATATTTAGCAGAGGCTGGATTTGGTGAAACGTGAGACCTGAGAATGCAATTGCAAAAATAAAACCACATTACATTTGAAAATTAGATTATAGTTATTTTTCCATATTTTAAAGATTTAATCAAGTGAAATCCTTGGTACTACAATGATGACAATGGAGTTTAGAATTCCTTCTCTGTTTACTCTGAAGTTGGTGGTTTCACGCACTTTCTCGACTGGACAAAACTTTGGTGGTTCACCGCTGTGACCCTGGTTCAGCCTGAAAATAAAAGTGTTGTTTGTTGGGGTGCAGATTTTTTCTTCTCAGTTTTTGTGCTCAGGTAATGCTAAGACAAACATGTCCTGGACTTTTCAAATGATATGAGTTTTTTCAACCAGCTCTCCTGCCAGAATGACTAAGTAACAAAGCATTGCTTGGATTAGTGACAGGAACTTCAATTTAATTTAAATGCCTTGCAGTGTTGTTTATGGAGAATGTTTGAAAGAAACACACTATAATGTATTTGTGTTTGTAAGTCTGACTGCTGTAAAGCAAGAGTGCTATAGGTTGCAGATGTGGGCATCTTTAGGTCACATGACATTTGTAAAAACCAACCAAATATTCAACCATTTAACCATGCAGCAAAGTCAAACCAAAAGCCCCAGAGGTCCATAGCAGGGTGCCATGCAGACTTTGCAGACCAAGCTTAATGTCAACAGTGTTCTTCCCCACTGCACATTCCAGCTTAAAGTCCAGGCAACAGTCAAAGGAGCCAGGCAATTACAGTGCAGCCGCCTGCGTCACTTTTTTGTTTACTTCCTCAATGTTCATAAGACCCTGGACCTTTTGAAGTCATTCCCTTGTGTTCGGGAGCTCCTCTTTCTCTCTGAGGGTAAGAAGCCCACCACAAGCAGTTCCAGCTGTGTGCCATAATAATCAACTCGGTCCCAACTGGGTTACAGTCTCCGTTTTGTCACCTTGGCAGTAGGATCACACGTGCTGCATGTACAGAATGAGAAGCTATAAAACGTTCAGGTTGACTATATTACAACCAGACGGTACTCCCCACAAATCTAGAAGCACTTGTGTTTTCTAGTGTTGTAGTGCTCAGGACTGTTCTTTTTGAAGGTCTCTGTCTTTTCTCAGCGCAGGGATATCACTAAAATGCCTGTGCATTGTCTGATTTATTTGTTAACACAATTGCTGTGATTGGATTTAAAACTCGCTGCTGCAAATCCAACCAGTCACACATGCACCTGCAGGTTCTCAGTTCACCATCAGGAGACGGTTCGAGCTGTCAGTTCAGTGAGGTCCGCATACATTTAGAAGAGCGATAAAGGTGTAAATGATCCCGTCTTTACAGAGAGGAGGGAGAGGTCAATCAAGCAAAGTCTGTCCCTTCAGATGAACGAGACCCCAACATACTTCCTCAGAAAGTCACTCCAAAACTCCAAAAAAGAGAAATCTGCCATTTTTCCAAGTATCATGGAGTGTCTCAGCAGAACTACATTATCGACAAAAAGTAGCCACCATCCGTCAGCTGTTCATCCACGTTAAGGTGGCAGCTGGAGTAGTAAGGCAGTGAGACGTCCCTCTCCCCAGCCACCTCCACCAGATATTCCTAAGGGATCCTGAGGCATTCCTAGGCCAGATGGGAAATATAATCCCTCCAGTGCGATTTGGTTCTGCCCCAGGGTTTCCTCCCGGTCAGAAGGTACCTATCCAGGAGGAATCCTAAACAGACACCTGGACCTCCTCAACTGTCTGATGCAAATATGTAGGATGAAGACTTGCATTCAGATCATACAGTGTGATGTTATGAAATGTTATATAAAAAGTAACACTGACTCAGTAAGAAGATGCACCATTCAAGCAAACACAAAAAAGCCTTTGTTGGTTTGCAGATCTGTGCTGCAGGATATGTTCTCGGCCGTGATAATTCCCCTTCAGTCTCTGTGGAGCGACTGAAACTGCTTGTGTCATAAAAGCTTTGTTGAGTGTAGGGCCTATAAGAAGCTGTAAGCGAGTGAAACCAGAGAAATGGCAATGCTTATGGGAGCAGGGATAGAGACTCAAAGACACCCATTCAAGCAGCCAAACACTCTTCCCGGGGGTGTAAGCTATACAAGCAGATCTATGCAAGGATCACACCTTCTCTGTTGTTACCTAAATGGTGTTATTGATCCTTATTTTTCACAGATCATTCTGACATGCTGAGTAAATTGTTGACACCATCTCGCACCTTGTCGACTTTTGACAGGCAGCAGTTTGCAAGTGAGAGAGAAAATTTCAACAAATATATGGATCTCTTTGTATGGGGGTCATCAAACATCTCATTAAGTTTGTCTTGCCTTGACTCCATATGTTTTTGAAAATTCCAAGCGCCACGAAGGTCAAATCAGAACACTTTAGACAGGAAAGAAACACTGAAAGCGTGTTGGCAAAGATGCTAATCTCTGTGGCACAAACTCGATGTAGCATCCGAGTGCTTGTGCACACACATGCGTATCCGTGTGCTCACAATGGAGACCCACTCAATGACAAGAAAAGAGAGAAAAATATTCAACAAGGAACCTCCTCCAAATCTGAGCTCATGACAATGATGGAAATTGAGGATTTACTGCTTCCGGGTTGTGGTGAGTTGCTGCTCCAAGTGAAGCAGTTTAGGTATCTGCTGAGGTAAAGAGGAAGATGAGCTATTGTTTTACCAGTTGTTCCAACCCTCATCTATGGTCTTGAGCTCTGCGTAGCGGCCAAAGAATGAGATCACAGATACATGCGGCCAAAATGAGTTTCCTCTGTGGGGTGGCTGGGCTCAGCCTTAGAGATAAGGTGAAGAGCTCAGACACTGAGGCAGCTCAGGTGGTTCAGGCATCTGATCCGCACTCCTCCTGGGCACCTTCCTTTGGTGGCCAGCTGAGAGGAGCGGAAGGAGTGGGTTAGACCCAGAACTTGTCTGGGAAGAACTTCACCCGGGAAGAACTGGAAAACTTTGCTGGGGAGAGGAACATCTGAAACATCCTGCTCGGCCTGCTGCCACCGCAACTCGATCTCAGAAGTGAAAGAAAAGGGATGGATGGATGGATGGATGGATGGATGGATGGATGGATACCTCTGAGATATCAGACCTGGTTTATTTATATAAAGCATCAGACAGGTCCCACACTTCCATTAAAAATCAGATAAGTTTCAGCCACTAGGGCGAGAAACATAACACAGCTGAGTGACCCGAGCACTCAGAGGATTCATAATGTCTTACTGAAGAAAGAAGAATTTCATCTGAACTCATGATCAGATGCTGTCTTCTGCATCATTTTCACTACAAGCATGCATTGATCCTGTGAATCCCTTGTGCTTGGTATACACAATATGAATCCTGTGCAGAAAAGGTCAGAGAGGTAATGAGTGTAAACACATCGAAGGGCTTTTGTTGAAAAAGCTCCCACTCATGAACAGAATCTAAAACAGCCTTTAACACTGAAAAGGGTAAACAGGGTTTTAAGTTGTTCTGTAAAATTTTTAGTATTTCAGCCCTCAGTTTTCCTATCACGATCCAATTTTCTTGCTTCTGTGCAGATAATAACTGAACTGCTGATGGGGTTACTGCCAAACATTGATCTTAATCTTACCATATTACCATAATGTGGATTTTCACAGAAGTCAAGTTGTTTGTGAATGCTCTGTGTGAATACTGCTTTAAATGATTCATGTTTGACTGAAATAACTTCCCCGTCCACTGCCTGTCCCCTGCAGTCCACCCAACACAACATCGCACTCTAATCAATATGAATATAAAGATGCCATAATGTGTGTATGTGTGTGTGTGTGTGCGTGTGTGAACTTTCTCTGGATGAATGGAAAAAAGTCCTGTGGGAGTTTTTGTAAGTCATTTAGCACATTAAGTTCTGAAGAGGGGCAGACCCCGTCTGATGTGCATGCAGGCTTACATGCCAAAAGACAACATCATACATCAAACGTGTAGAGAAGGTAAAGGTAAGGTAGTGATGATGTGATGATGAGGGTGAGGCAGGGTGACGATGGAAGGGGGTTTTGATGAGGGCGGAGCAGCAGAGAGGGTTTAGTGGCAGCAGCTGCCCAGAGAGACACGACTGTATGAGAAGGAGATGGAGAGCTAAAGGGAGGAAAGGAGGACTGAGAGGGAGGGAGGGAGGATGGAGAGAGGGAAATCCAAAGCGTTGGAGGGGAGCAGGAGGTAGGAAGGGGACGAGACTTAGCTGTCAATCAAGAGGAGTGGATGAAGGAGGAGGTAGAGTTACACTCCAAGGTAAAATAGCCATTGAGCTTCAGAAGTCTTAGCACAAATGAAAAACTGGGGTGAGCTGGGTGTGCTGCTGTCATATTCCTTTACTGTTCGCTTTGAGGAACAAATGTGATCTCAACATTATATGAAAAAAATACTAATTAATATGCCTCTTTTTAGGCAGGGTGGATGGCTTCTGAGCTGCTGGTCCCACCAGCTGCCAGGAGTGTCACAGGGTTAGTGGGGCCTTGAGCCACACAGATAATCAGCTTTATTAGTGCTGCCGCTAAAACCAATTTAAGAGCAGACTAGAGGGCTCAGACGGGCCAGCTGTCCACACCAGCGCCTCGGCAGGCACCCTGGCCCCAGCCCACACAAAACACCAAAACAACAACGAGCCAACTGTGTGCGCTGCCAAGTCAACTGTGTGTGCAGGCTTATTACCATATCTCAAACACTGGCTCAGAGGACGTAAATAAAACAATTACAAAAGAAGTTTTCATTGATGATTCATTTGGAGGTTGTGAAAATATTCCAAATGTTTAAACACTAATTTAAACTAAGATTTGTTTTTTTTGTCTGATTCAGGCTGGCATAGCTTTGACCTGTGATTTTTTTTTCTTGCACTGAGTCCAAATCACTTCCAGTGCTTTCTACAGGCCAACTAGCTCATCAGTGCAGTCAAAACATCCTCACTTCATTAACAAATCCCTTACCCTGACACCGAGCCGCCACCACACTCATGACCTCATGGTGTTTCCTGTCCACATACTGTCCATCTCCCAGCCTCCCTCCACTGCTAATTACAGAGCGGTGAAAGGAGGCTAACTCCATATTAGACGGGGCTAGCGCGCAACACTCGTCTCAAGGGACAACTTCAACCTTACGTCACGTTTCAGTCTGGGTTGACAACGAGACGGCGGGAAGGACGGGCAAAGATAATCTGGTCCCAATCTGAGTCCCTGTCCTTTACAGAGGGGCCAGGTCTCGTCCGCTCAGACAGAGGTTTCAAGGCCAGATTAGCTGAGAAAAGGGCAAGTGAAAAATAGGACAGTGTAACGCTTTGGCCTGCAATATGAGGGCACAGGACAATAATAAACAAGTGTACACATGCTTCAACAAGTTTTAACATGTGCACGTTAAAGGGTTGGCCCCAATCCTGAAATACAGAGGTGTGCACAGAAGGATTGTTTGGTTCAAAGGGTTTGACACATATTACCCACGTGTGTGTGTGTGTGTGTGTGTGTGTGTGTGTGTGTATACAGTACAGTACATACAGTATAGATTAGGCTGATAATGTTCAAAATGTTCTGCTGCTGACATGAAGATGAAGTGACCCAATTTGTCTCAAATTATGATCTCATGTAATTAATTTCCCTGAAACTGGGTATAAGTGACCGCAAAATGTTTATTGTCAACATGTCATTTTTTTCCTCTGATATTCCCACGTAATTCATAATTAAAGAACAGATTTGTGTCTGTCATTGTTCCTTTCTGTTGACAAAACTCTGTAAGACAAACTAATGTCGTACTGAGCCTTTTTAGCCCTTCTAGTTTGTTTCAATGGTAAAGCATATTGTAGAAAACATGTGGGAATCAGGCTTCTCATTTTAAGTCAACAATAATAAGGAATATGAAAGGATTCAGATTAGTGAAGCTGATTGGATCATGGGTGAACTCCTTCCACGGTGGTTTCACTTACTTTTCAACGTTATGTTGTGTTTCGTCCAAATCAATCCATGGTAAGGTTGCTAGGAGCAGTAGATGTCTTTAAAGATGATTAAATATGTCCAGAGTTAAATACTTTGTGTATAAATCCTAAGTACGTTCACACCTATTAGATACATTAACAATGCAACAGGGAACCATCAGAGTTTAAAACTTTGGTTACACATGAGCGGCTCAAATTCAGTGGCATCAATGGCCCCCAAGGAAAGTAGGGGTATGTGGCATGAATGATCTAAGTGTGCCTGTGTGTGTGTGTGTGAGTGTGTGTATGTGTTCACACACACACACAGCAGATTGTTGTTCAGATATCCGTGTATGCGTGTGTGATTGCATCTGTATGTGCATGCATGCTGTCATTTTTTTGTGTGTGTATATTTGTCCTCATACACTTGCATGCTTGCCTTTGTGTGTGTGTGTGTGTGTGTGTGTGTGTGTGTGTGTGTGTGTGTGTGTGTGTGCAGGATCTGAAAGGCAGATTCTTCCAAAGCAGGAGCACAGATCTCACTTAATCTGCAGTTAACGGCTGTTTAAACAACCCCCATAAATGTTTAACGTTGCTGCTCATGCCCTATTGAATGGGAGGCATTTTACTTCATGCAAAAACAGGCTGCCAGGGGCCTCAAGGGCCCCCCTGACTTGCATTTAATGTGTGTAAGAAGGCAGCCATTATCAGCCTTACAATGAAACAATTCACTCTGACTGTGTGTCTGCGATCCCATTTGGTTTGTATCAGGGCCCCAGCGCTGCTGATGGAATAATTGGAAGAGTTAATCAAGAGCTAATGTGTGAAGAGTTAATGTGTTCAGGTTAGACTGAACACAAAGTCTTTCCTCCAGCTGTGATTCATAGATTCAACGGAGCTGAGCCGGATGGATGACGTTTTGAGTGGACAGAAACGGGAGGCGAGTCGTGTGGGTCACAATCAGAATGAGATTTTGTCTCCTCTTTTATCTTTGGCAAGACTCGTTTATGCCCCTTAAAACTTGGCTTTTCTTCATCGTAGCTCAGAGCTGGTCGTTTTATTTTACATTTAAAAAGTAAAACAACTACACTGAAACCCAAGCAAACCTTTTACAGGATCAGAATGATCAAAATGCTTTAGTCAAACTGATTTTTAATGTCACACCAGTTGTTTATTTTTTTCTTCAGTTTTAAATGATTTCAAAGAAAACCTTGATGGGATGACGAGGATTTGAAGCACTACACTTTAACAGACCTTTAAGGACTACTCGAGCAGTGTAGCATCATATGACTTTTCACGTTCACAGAGAGGGTGGATCTCAGTCCTCCCCAACTTGAGGGAGCAGCGACGAGGAGCCAATCAGTGAAGAGGGAGCCGAGTTAGCGACAGTAAAGCAATGAATCAGGGGAATCAAACTATTTTCTGATTGTTTCAGGGTGTTTATGTTCTAAAGCACCTCCACACACACACACACACACACACACACATACACACCTGCAGCTCTTCATACATCCATGACACAGGCACATGAAGGGTCTCTGCACTTCTAGTGGCTCATATGTGACTCTGCCACATGCAAACACATTTTCACTCACTTTTGGAAATTTGTCCAGGCACATAGTGGTTGTGTTTGCAGATCTTCTTGTTGGCCTTGGCAGAGGTGTGTGCTCTCTGAGTGCCCTTCCAGCTCAATATATTTTGTGTGTGATTCACTGGAGTGATGACTGATCTCAGACCAGCTGTACTGACAGAGCACTGACGCATGAACAACTCATACGCACGTACAATTTTACTTGCATCAATATATGAATCACATTCATACACGTTTGTTACTCCATGAAGAAACTGGCCCCTGCAATCACCACTGTTCAGCATTCTCACACAAACACACACAGTCAGAATGATGGCCAGTGCATTAAACAGGGCAGGACTGCCTGCACTCAGCGCTCTTAGGGAGCACAGTGATTTACTGTTCCTCTCAGCAGTGTTATAAACGCTGCTTCGTTCCTTAATGAGCCTCTGTCATGCTGCATGTTTCCACCGTGTTTTCCTTTGGCTCAGCGGCGACGACCGCCTGATTGCTGCCCCCATTAAGAGGGCATTCCCACTGACACCAGCATGCGCCTTCAGCCATACGCACTCAGGCATTACAAGTAATCAGCTAAGGCTAGGTAATAAGGGGGGTGTGCAGCACCTGCCAGGCCACTGGTTGAACACAAACACATCATCCCAGAGCCAACAGGATACATCTGAAATTTTTTTGAAAAGCATGCCCTGTCTTATTTTTAGAGCTTTTCAGACCATGCAGAGTTTTTATCCACAAGCTGCATCACAACCTGACTTCCAGTCACAGAAGAAGCCAGAAACATCTCTGTCGAGAAGCAGCAACCAGCTCATATCTCCTGTGATGTGCTTATTTGGCCTGTCACTTCTATAAGTTCACTTCACTCTGTATGCAACACTTTGCTTAGACTGGACATGCTGTTGCCAAATGAATTACACTCACCTCAGGTATGTGTTGGACATGCACGTGCTGGTCCGTCAATGGTTCTGCTAATCCACGGAAGTTAAAGAGTACATCAAAAATCATTCTTGAGAAATCTGGAGTCCCAGTCATGCCCTGATATGCACACACACACACACACACAGTCCACAGACCTGCCGCACAGCCAGTCATAGCAGCCAATCCAACGCAAAGGCAGGTGGTGACTGACTGACAGCTGCCAGCACAACAGCTGATACCCAATATGTGTACGCCACCAGTTGCAGCTGGACCAATGGGACGTGGTGGCGACTGTTGCTGGGTCGGCCCAGGCTCATTCAGTAAAACCCAGACTCCAATCTGAAGACCACAGATCCCAGTGTGCCCCAGTTTCCCACTCCTGCGTGACCAAATCCCCTCTTTAGGTCTGTCTGGACCTGCCGTGCAGAGCCGTCAGTCCCAAGGATGCTGTCCAGACGCCATACGACACTCGCACTCTCTCTCCTCACGAGGCTGGATTATTCTTTAACCACCTGGACCTCAGAATGAAGGCACGAGGAGCAAGTTTTCCAACACTTGGAATTAAATTCTTTCAGGAAGTGTATTTTTCTTTCAATTTGAAAGCTGGACATGTTTTGTGTGTGGTTTTATATTTTATTAGCATGTTGTGTACAGAATGTAATTTTGTTTTCTAATCTGCATGTGCATTGTTATGCACACGTGCAGATTCCAGATTTTCCATGTATTAAGTACATGTTTAATGAAAGCATGTGGCTCTTTTTATCACACCTCAATGAAAAATGGGTTAAGGTCAACAGTCACAAAAATCATACCTGTGCTAATGCATGAACCTGTGTGTGTGCGCACGTGTGTGGGTGTGTGTGTTATGAGGAGGAGCTGACTACAGCCAGAGACTGATTAATAAGCATTAAGGGACGGACAGTAGAGGGTTTTCTGCCTCAGCCTGCACAGCACATGAGTTAATCCCCCCTTCTGCTTGGGTTAATTTGACCTCAGCTTTTTGGAAGGAAACTGGACGCTACATGTGGTGAATAATCCGAATAAAAATGTTTTTGAAGATCTCATAAAAAGCAATAGCACGGATAACATCCTGGGACGTCACTGTGCCTCCTGACACAAACTGTGGACAGGAAGCACACTTATTGTCTTGTGGGACACAAAAAAGAAAATGCAATAAGTCCAAAACACTTATGGTCTGATGACTCAAAATCCCAAATTGAAATAAGGCTTAACCTAGAGCAGGTTACTGATTAGTCACCCACACCGCAACTGTCACTCTGTTTAGCAATGCTCATTTAGGCTAGCTCACCCAAACTGAATGTTTGGACAACATATTTACAGAAATGATTTCAGCATTCACCTGATCACGCTGCAAAAGGTTAGAACGCTGATGGTGATGTTGATGGTTTAAATTGTGTATTTTAAATCGTAAGGTGCTCTGGAGCTTCATACTAAATAAAAACTAACCTACGGCAGCTTCAGAGGATCATAAAGACAAAACACCACAGCAAAACAAAGAAATATTAACTGCAAACATTTAGCTCTCACCCAGACAGACAAACAGACAGACAGACGCGTAGAAAATCTGCTTTTAAACCAATCAACAATCCCAACCTGTGAGACAGAGAAAGAGAGAGAGATGATTCACTCGAAGTTGTAGCTGGTGTGTGAAGTTAGGTGCATATACAGTAAATGTGTGCGCGCGTGAGTGTCTGTGTGGGTAAACTTATACCTGCCTGTCCTCAGGGGGGTAACACACACCACCTTGACGCTTCTCTCTGTGGAGTTGCAGTATATTGAATCTGAAATATGTGCCGCATCATGACCAAAACACGGAACAATGCCTTTATAATTCACGTGTTATTGATACTGCGGGGAGACACAAAGGAACAAGAAGCCAAATAATAACATTATAGAAGGTGTAAGCTGGGCACTGTTTCACAACAGAGACCTTTCTGGCCTCTCACACGATTGGAACAAAGACACAGGCTGTATCGCTACTGGATAAAAACATTTCGCTCTAAAAAGGAATCATACTTTCATATCAGTTGGCATACATTTTGAAATGTGTCACAGCCTGTCTTGCCTCTGAAAAGATGAAAATGTTGCTATACTGGATAACCACTGTCACTTAAAATCTTAAATAACCAAAGTGTAGTGAGTGGGTATTCCATAACACTCATGATACTAGGAGGGCTGCCACGCTAACTTTCAACCAAACTTTTCAGAGTCCAAAGCAGTGAAACTAACCCCAGGCAAAAATGAGTCGTTGTGGAACAATGTAGTGTTGCTCCAGTCTCGCTAGCGCAGAGCTAATAGACAGCAGGTGAAGGATGAGAAAAAGCAATGTCAACACTGCAATCGGAGCTCCGCTTTGGCAGCTCTCCAGACCTGCTTAGCTCTTTAAATCAAGTGGTACTTCAGGGCTCTGCAATGCCAACATGTGCAAGCGGGGTGCGATCCACTGGGAGATGTCCTAGTCCATCATCTAGCCCTCACTAAACCACCTCATGTGGAACACATTATTATGAATGCAGAATATATGCAGGTATTCAGTGTCTCGGTTCTGACGTAGTCACTCCCTGCAAGGATACACCAAAGTCATTCGGCACTGACTAGTGACGATAATTTAGATGCTAATATGTAAACGATACGGTGAAGGTGGGGCTCATAGCAAGCTATACACACTGCAACAGTGGCAGGAAGTGATTTCACACGAGCCGTGCAGCAGTAGGCATAGCAGATCAAAAGACGAAGCAGAGCATAGTCACCATAAATACGAAAACCCTGCTGCAAAGGACGCATCGGGGATTTGTTATAGTGAATGACATGTTTGGTTGTCTAAGATTTGAAAAGTAGGGCTTCAGTTATACTGCAAACATTGACAATAAGGAGTCTAATCTATGAGTAGAGTTTCAAGAATTTCCCTCCAGGGATTAATAATAATAAAGGAATTCTGAGTACATATACCGAATGCTCATATTTATGTACTTTGAACTGCTCAAGTAGTCCGTGAATAAGCCTCATAATGCTAGCACCCAAGCAGAGCAGAGGATGGCTAATGGGCTAACTGTGTGAAGTATTGGACAAACGGCATGTCTGTTAGGACTGAAAGGTAAGCGAATTTAAGATCTGATGCAATTACATATAAAGTGAACGGGAGGACATAAGCAGGCACAAACAGAAATTGCTCTTGGTAGTGAGAATTGAGGTTAAGACGTGTCTGCACAAGCTGAAAATGTTGTAACTTGAGCAAAAATATGCATTTATCCCGAGGCTGAGGAGAAAGATTTGAGGAAAATAACAAACAACAGGCGTCATGGTGAGTTCAGGGACAGGCTGAGCTGTGACACAAACACAGCATACAAGACGAGCAGCTAGCTAGCTGCTGTACACTCAGGACATCAGCTGTTTCTAATGAATAAACAAACAAACAAAAACAAAACACACCGCTTGTATCGGTTATAATAACACTGCACTCAAAGGAAAACACACCAATAATTTAGCTCAGCTTCATTTGGAGTTGTCATTGTGTGGCTGATCACAGTTGAACCAGTAAGTCCGTGTTGATTCTTTTCTGAGTAAGATAGAATAACTTGGTTGTTTGTTCGTCACGGTTTGCCCGTGTTTAATGATGTTGCTATTTTGCCTTTGGAGAAACAGCAGATGGCCTCCAGGACCTGCCCCGAGGTTTCTTCCTGCTGAAAGGCAGTTACACTCAATACTGTAGCCAAGAGTTTGGCCTTGGAGAGTATTTGTGCTCTCTGTGGACAGTGAACACGAATGAGGAATCATCTTCTGGGCCAAAGTGACCAGCAGATGCTCCCACCATCAGTGGTATTACACCCACTTTATAAACTATTACCCGAGGCCTGAAATGGATTGAATGTTTCATCTGATGTCTGAACTTCTCTCTGAGGACATTGCCATTGTTTTCACTTGTCCTACATTTTTCATTGTCAGGATGCTGATGCCCTCCATTTAAGGACAGCAGCACCATCACACCATCAGTGAGAACACAAAAGTACATGAACTCGTGTTCATGGGGACGAAATCCAGAACATTTTCATCTGCCTGTGCTCGAGTTACAATGTGTCCCTCTCTAATCCACGTGTTTGTCTGGAACATGTCCCGCCACACAAAGCAGACTATTAAGCACAATCAATCTACTTTGCTGAGAAACCAGAGGACATACTGATAGGAGATGAAGGGTGGAAGGTGAAAAACAAAATAGAGGTGGTAAATGAACACAAAGCATGTGCATACACTAATGTATAATGGAGCTTAGTGCAAAGGATTCCACTCATTCATCTCTTATGTTGTATTTTTAGAAAGAGTGCAAATCCTCTATCCCCTCTGTCCGATATCATGCAGGGTTATGCTGCCGTTTGATTTAGATGGATTATTGGATGGGGGTTTTGTGTGTGTGTGTGTGTGTGTGTGTGTGTGTGTGTGTTGTGGAGGCAACCTCTCTCAGCTCCTGCTTGTATGGTTGAGAGAAATGTAATGGTATGAAATTCACTGATGTCGTTTATGAGTTCAGAGTTCGGACCAGTGCAGAGATCATGCTGTCTAGACTCCGGTAGTGCTATAATGGGATTCAGCCAGATTACTGTGATTACACTTGTAGTTGTAATACGGGGCAGCTTTCTGGGTAGCCAGAGGGCTTTGGTTTCATTCACTGATGTGCCAGGTTGAATTCCTCAATGGCTCAGAAACACACAGAGAGGATTTTCCCTTTTCTACTCTTTACATAAAAGGGAAATTTCATCCCAAAAATGCAGGCATGTGATTGGAAGACCACCAGATTAAATCATCATTGTTTATTACATGCTTTTCCTCTTAACTGTAGTGATCCATCTTGTGATTTATCTGAACTCACAGCAAGGCTTTCTCATTTTTAAAATGAAACGCCAGAGTGTCCCTCTTTCAAATGCAAAGTTGGATTCACATGCAATAAAATGCATCTTGTATCCGTGCAGTTCATGCAGGGGATTTGCTGCCTTTGTCTGGCATGCCCATCAACCTACAGCCCCTAATGTTGCTCATATTAGCTAACTTTAGAAGGTTACTGCGTGCTGTGTGACTCGACTTGATTACCGATGCAGTTTGCTGATTTAATGACGAGCTGCTTGTGCCACTTGTACCGTTACATTATACCACGTTCTAAATACATTTAAATGCCTCTTCCTTCTCTTTAAATTCAGGAGATGTAAACAACTTTCTTTGTTTTTTCAGTAAAAACTGTGCACGGTCAGGTCTGACTAATGTGTTAAAAAAGCGTGTTACATTTGTTTTGAGATTAACCGGCCCTTTAAGGCAACAGAAAACACTGAGCCAGAGGTGGCAAGGAGCCACTAACACAGGCACACGTGACACTCAGGTGAGCGACTTGAAGCGAGTCCAGCCAAGCAAAGGTCTTAACATACTTAGATGAGGGTTCCTGCATGTTCACCGCTCTGTCTGCCGCTGGTGAGACAAGGTAAATGGGGTTAAGACAGTCGAGACGGTCACTTGGGGAATAACATGAAGTCCCAGACAGTGCCCCAGTCTGGCTGATTCACCATAGAGATGTCTCTGACCTACATGTCATGTTATGGTGTGAGACCTGCTTACTGAGTTTCAAAAGCTGCCTCTGCACTCCATGCTTTGGGGGGAATTATATGTCTTTGCTTTCCAAAACAAGAGTTCCAGGACTATGAAAGATTGTTTTTGTCCCTAAAATACCTGGTTACACACAACATATGTGGGCTTCGGTAATGTGATATGAGGTTTGTGTTTGTGCTCGGTGGACATGTATCACACAACAGGCCCTCAAGATGTTTTCTTCCACCTACATACTTCAAATGTAAAAGCTCCGCGAGCGACACTTGCTAAGCAGCTTGTCTTTACATGCGTAGAGGCTCGATACATAAGCCACTGAGTGACATAAAGCGTGGTCATTTGGGACTTTGACTGAGAGGGTTCTGAGTGCACTCCTGAAGCAAATCCCCTTTGTGACTCGCTAAGGTGTTTTTACAGTAGGCCCGAGTCTGCTGACAACACAATGGCTGTTGTCTTTCATCATCACTCACCCGTCTGAATCCATCACTCGCCTCTCGGAGAACGCCCCCCCCCCCCACACCTCCATACACACCGCTGTCACTTGCAGGCTCGTCTAATGGTACATCAAAGCACCTTAACTTAATCACCAAAGCTGCAGCAAGAGACCACAACAAAAGCAAGAAACAGTGGGGAAACTCCCCAACCTCTGACCCTTTTCCCTTATGAGACTTCCCATGAGGAATCAAAGTGCTCAGATGTGGCACACATGAACCCCTTATTTCAATCCCCAGCCCCCTCCTGCCCCACGAGCTTCAGTTGCACTCAACTGTAGCCGCCCCTGTGATGGGGGCTGCGGCAGGAACCAAGGTGGGGTCAGTTATGGCAACTGGATCATATCTGAGAGAGAGCGAGCAAGTGGATCCTCTGGAGACTGCAGATTTCAGAGAAAAGTGGGAGGCAGAGAGTCTACATCCAATTTCCTCGTCTGTCTCGACGCTTCAGGTTCCCAGACGGTTCGGTCATGTGGAAAAAACAGCCAGGTCTTTCACTTGAGAGGAAGCATCAAGCCGGCCAGTCATCTGGGTTACTGTGTAATATATCACAGGCTGACTATAATAAAAACAGAGGGAGGAAGGCATGTCAAAAAAGAATGGCCTTGATCTCATACATCTGCAGAGCATTTAGGCAACGCCGTCCGGGCAGGTGTCTGAAAGCTCTCAGATGAAGTTCAGATCGTAAAGGTTGACACTAACAGGCAGGCAGAGCTACAAGAATACGCTTCAGTGTCAATGGTTAACAGCGAGGTTTTACTGCTGTATGCAAATCATAAAATAAATTAGAGCTGGAAAGGAACTGGACGTCTGTGCTGAAGTACATGTTTGAAATATTTAGTACTTAACTTGAGTTGTTCCATGCTATTTATTTAATTTCTTTTTTATTTATTTATTTTACATTATGATGTGATGGAATGTACATTTAGTCGAGTGCTGTTCTTGAATGCAGTTTTGAGATACCTGACATGAGTATTTCCATTTGTCTGATACTTCATATTTCCAGTCCGCAACATTCTGGAGGCACATATTGGACTTTTAATTTCACTACATTTATTTTTTAACTTTAGTTGTTTGGCAAATTGCATCATAATCAAAGTAGCACATTTTTAAATTAATGAATTTTATTTTATTAGCAACTGAATCAAAAGACAATGTTTCCAATAATTAGAAAAATGCTGAATATCAGATCTGATAATCCACCAGGCTGATAATCTGTTGACTGTACAGTGTAAGTTTACATGAAATATAAAATATGTATTATTTACTTTTACTTTGCTTACTTTTGATAGTTTTGCACATTTAACAGCAGATTTGACTTACATACTATTTGTATGGTTGGCTTTCAATCTTTCAGTTTACCAAAGTAATATTTTAGCAAGATTACTTTTACTGAAGACTTGAATGACTTTTGGGTCATTTTAGCAACACTGTCTCAGGCAACAGTGAGCTCAAAGACAAGAACTAAAACAAGCAGACAATAAAAAGAAAAAGAATTTGAGAAATTTTTTTTAAGAGTTCAGTCTTAAAGTCTTCAGTGATTCATAGAATTCAACTGAAGTTCACTGAAATATGATGACAAATAAAGTGAATTTAGATTTTTATTTTGTCCCACTCGTCACTGCCGCAAACTTTGCAAGAATTTCCCTGTTGAAAACTAATCTATTGTCCAGTTGGAAATGAAAAGTGTTGCATCAAGACAGGCAGTCGAAGAGGCAGAAAAGTCACAGGGTGAACAGAAAACCGAAAGAGTTACAGAAAGGAAGACTGAACGCAAGCAACGTGGGAGAGAGATTGAGAGATGAGGGAGAGTTTATTCCTTTCCCCTCATCTGCTGTCCTTTCATTCTCCGAGGCTCAGACCAGCGATGTGTATCTCGATCTGGCCTGCATATTTTGGACTGATCCCTCCCTGGGGTTCCTCAAACTGCCCCTCTGTGTTTGGGCAAGCTTGAAAGAGAGCTGATAGTATTCAAAGTACCATGACAAGAGAGTGACGCACACAGTCGCTGAGTTTTTATCTCGACATCGGCAGCTGGGAGAGCGGCTTCAATGCGTGCCCATCATCTCACGTTTCTGCAGCGGCGGCCCCAGAAACAAGACGGGCTGTGAAAGGTGCTTCATAGGTCAATGGCTACTTGATTTATGAAGCACACAATAACAATACACTGCACAGCGTCGCCTGAACAGATGCATTGAAGGTCTTGAAATTTCATCAGCTGTGTCTGTTCACGTCTCCCGCCTCTAAGCCACGGACGGATAAAAAGACTGACTATAAATCGCTAACTCTGGCAGAAAGCCTTGAGGACCAGTCAGCTGATAAGTCAATTATGTTAATGTGCCAAAGCGGTTGGTCTAATTTCAAACAGATTGTCCAAGTCCAGAGAACAACAGGATGCATGTTGTAATTTCCTGCTTTCCTGCATTACTGTCAGCAAAACTGGCAAATGAACCACCGCAAAAATCGGACTCTAAGAAGCGAGCGGATGTCACTGAAATGGCCTCAGGTGAAGATGTGTGTTTATCTCTTCCTCGTTCGTATCAGCCCCACAGATCACTGAAGATTGCTGGGAGGTCTTTCACATACAAGGCAGGTCATTGCTCCACAAACAATGACCGTGATTGTTTGATATGCTCCTCTGTCGTTCGTAGCAATAAGGCAGTTTATCTCTCCAGATGTTTCAGTAATCTCGTTAGAGAAGGTCAGAAATGACAAACTTTAAGAAATTGTGGAGGGATTTGAAGGTCCGCTGCGGTTTGATCCCACAGGATGATTTCACGGGGGGTGCAGTGCGTGTTTGTGTGTTTGTCTGTGTGCACATGCTGGTTGTGTACCCACAGGAAACCAGGCGCACACATGCTCTGTTTGTAAACCTGAGGATGTAATTAACAACGCTTGCTTACCAACGGGGCAAAGTGGGAAATTACCCCAGAGGCATCAGACTCTCAGGGGCCCCAGCTTTTCTGAGTGCCAGTTGGGTTTTGGTGACTAATTAATAGGAAATTTGTTCTGTAATATGCACCACTAAAGTCATGTCTGAATTATGAGACAATGGGGCCCCTCACCACATGTATTTAAAAAGGCCCCCCACACTTTCAACACAAGAGCAAGACTTTTGTTTCACGTCTCTTTGTGGTAGTTTGTGTTTCTTTAAATCCATTTTGTGTCTCAGTAGATGCACATCAGACCTCAGACCCTCAGTCCCAGAGGACTTTGTCTTGAGGAACCTTCTCCATCCATTTTTTTTCTTGTTTTTTCACAGTTTTAAGATAAAAAGTCTACATAGTCAATGAATGATCAAAATTGGATCTTTCTAAGTTAGAATCAAAAACCAACCAACACTGTTTTGTTCATTGTTCTTCCAACTTCCTAAAAATGTGACAAAGGTTAAAATATTCTGTTCATCCTTTTGCTGGAGCCCCTTGGATCGAAATTCTGACTGTAGATCTGTTTTTTTAAATAGTGTTAAACTTTAAATAGCATTGAATGGAGGTAAAGCTGTCCAGTTCTGTGCTACACTGACACATATATCATAGATGAAAATCTTTTGTGGCTGTTTAGGGAAACACCTTTGTCTTTTAAAGACATTTTATCCTTTTCTGTTTGTCCCTGAACTATTCCCTGACTCAGCTGCTGATATTCATTACTTTGTATTTGAGTGGTATCAGCTCTCAACACTTAAACAAGCGTTACTTTACAGAATTATCAGTTTGAAACGTTGATTTAAAGCAACAATAGAACAGCTTTCTGCTCTTGTACCTGAAGCCTTTTTAAATTCAAGGACATTTCAGCATTTGCCTGATGAAAACTGAGTGACCATCTTCATTAATGACTGTCAAGTGAAGAAATTATGTTACAGTCAGTCATTTAGCAGTCAAACATGAGGACTTACATGCTAGTTGAATTTGTGATCCATTTGATTGTTTCAAAGTCAAGTATGTCTTTTTATTTATTTATTATTTCATTTCATTATCCTCAGCTCCACAGGTTTTATCTGAGGGAATCGGTTGAAGGGAATACATCTAATGCTTCACGCTGCCACGCTGAGAGTCTGTGCCCTGTCAGAAACAAGCAAATACTGGCTGCAAAAATCAAAATCAGTGCAATCAGTAGGTAAGAATTTCAATTCATGGTTTAAAAAAAATTGTGCTACACAAACCTGCTAGCAAAAACAGATCGCTGGTTCCTCCTAGTGTTCACTAAAGCTACTGCACCTGACACACATCTCAGAGTGAGAGTCTAAACTCAGCACAAAGTGTAAAAGCACATTTATTACTTCTATAAAAGAAAACACTGGCTCCAGCTGTAAACCGTCCTCTAATGTGAGATTTTGTTGCTCCTCTTTACTGTAATGGCGGGGAGACTTTTTACTGGATCATTTGGAGACTTCACAGAAGTCCCTCGCTGATTCCTCCCCTGAGAGAGACTGTTAATGTGTGATTAGTGGTCAGGGTGTGTGTTGACGTCTGATGCGCTTCCACAGGCTCTGCGCCGCACGCTACCGTGACTCGGAAAGCCAGACTGGGCCGTGAGTCAGAAAAGACGGGGCAGTTGCGGCCTGCTGCACTGCCAGCTCACTCAGCTGCTGCGGTGAGGCTTAGCCTGACAGCTACTGTATCAGCAGCAATCTGTGGCCACGAGTCTGGACCTCAAGTGACCGGAGCTACGTTCTCATGGTCCCTCAGAGGGGAGATGAAGGAAAGTCCCAGACAAAGTCATATCCGAGAGAAGTAATTCTTCCTGTAGAGGAAAGTAAAATTGGGGATGGAGGCAGCTCAGTTGCTATTTGAAGTCTTAGAACTTAGAAATGACTCGTTCCCACCTGTTGAATTCCTAAAACCTCAAACAACCTCTTGATCACATCTCCCAGTTAAGCCAACAAAATGCCTGGACCGGATGTTACAGACCGGCTCCTTTGAGGTTGACCATGAGTCACTGAAAGGGGACAACACCCTCCCTCCCCCCGTCTTTCGGTCTCCTCCCACAGCTTTGAAGTGGTGGCAGATTGTGCACAAACAACATAAACCTCCCTGCGACAAACGCTGTGATTTACCACCCAAGGCAAGGAAATGGCCACTAAGACAGTTCTATTCACTTTATAGGGCTGTTTTGTAGCTTTCGTACCTCCGGACGGACGCTCTTTTGTGATGGCCACTTTGAGAATGCTGGAAATGAGGATTCCCAAAGCGCAGCCAGAACAAATGCCCGGCCAGGCACACTAACTGAGGCTTACAAGTCCAGGACAGTTTTGTCACAAAAAAACTCACACTCACTGGACAAGACATGCAAAGGCCAAATGTCACAGACTTCCGTTTCAGGATTCACACATCCAGCTGGAACACTGAAATCCTACACTGACTGTAAACCTGTGCAGATTGTTGGCTACTGGACGCACTTTGAGTCTTCTGTCACTGAAATCCACAGTATATTACAGTATTATATTTGAGCTTGTAATAAAGACTTGTCACACCAACTTTATTTGTTATTTCAAGAACCAACATTTTGCTGTCCACTGATGCAATGTAACTAAGAAGTAAAAGTACTACAACTAAGCAATTGTTAGGTACTTATTCTACACGTCTTTGTTGTTTTATTTTTTACTGAGCAGCTTTAGTTTCCAATTGTAAATGTTAAACACAAAACATGATAAATTTCAAAATATTACACATCGTTAAAGATTAACTACTGAACAGGATTTAACAAACACCCTTAAACACAGAACAGTGCTGATGCAAATTCACTATGCAGCCAAAAGTATTGGGACACCCGACCATCACACCAAGAGACTTTAATGACGTCTCATTGTAAACACACAGACAGCTTTGCAGCTCTAACAGCTTCCACTCTTCTGTGAAGGCTTTCCACAACATGTTGGAGTGTTTCTGTGGGAATTTGTGCCCATTCATGCAGTAGAGCATTTGTGAGGTCACACACTGATGTTGGACCAAAAGGCCTGGCTCACAATCTCCGTTCCAGTTCATCCCAAAGGTGTTGGATGGGGTTGAGGTCAGGGCTCTGTGTGGGCCAGTCAAGTTCTTCCACACCAAACTCATCCAACCATGTCTTTATGGAGCTTTGCTTTGTGCACTGGGGCACAGTCATGCTGGAATAGAAAAGGGCCTTCAACAAACTGTTGCCACAAAGTTGGAAGCATAGCATTGTCCAAAATGTCTTGGTATGCTGAAGCATTAAGATTTCCCTTCACTGGAAGTCAGGGGCCGAGCCCAAACCCTGAGGAACAGATCCATGAAGAGGTATGTCTGGATACTTTTGTCCACATGGTATACACTCCTTTCGGCAGAATTTAAGTCTGCCAAAACTGTTTTCCGTTATATTTTTTTTGCCCTTTGTTTGGACCTAATTTTTATCTGTTTGTGTCAGTACAAACACTACAGAGGCTGATTGCACAGAGCGTCTGCAGAGGGCAGCCTGCTTAGACTTAAAGGTGACAGTGAAAAGATGGAGTCTACATATTACATAAAGATTTATATGACATGCGTGAACATCCAGGTGATTTGGCGTTACAGGGATACTGTAGAGACATTAGAGGACATCCAAAGGGTCACCTCAGCCCCAAACTTCTAGCGGGATAAAAACCTGCTGTCACTCCTCAAACTGACTATTACATGTCCTGCACACACATGCAGGTGTTTTCTGTTCACCTGACTGATTACACCTCCGCTCAGGGTGAAGGAGTTTCCTGGAATTACATCAACTCACCAAACTTATTGAACCAAAAAGATCGAGGGGGCCAATCCCAGAAGACATTGAGCGAGTGGCGGGCTCCGCCGGTTCAGTGCGTATCAAACCTTAAATGTTCATGTTGTGAGGCGAAGTCACTGCAGCAAGGTGCTGAACTGCCACATCAAATTCAATAAAACTTGGAGAGGACAACAGTCAGAGAGATGTGAATCAAACACCAAGTCCTGACAAAGAGTCTGCTCAGGAAAAACAAGAGAAAGCATCTGTGTGGATGGACTTGGGCCTCTAAACTTAATCTAAGTTCAGACACAGTTATGGCCTGTGAAGGAATCGAACAAGCGACCCACCGGTGACGGGTCCAATACCCCAACCGCTGATCCATGACTGCCCCCAACGTTCCAAACTAACAGGCTTTTTATCTTAATGTATGAATTTATATTTAAATACGGCTCACTTACCCATGAGAATCACTTTGTAACTTTGTTAAGAGAAGTGCAATATAAACAAAGGTTGTTTGTCAAAGAGAAATAAAACACTTCAAACATTTACACCGAGAATAAATTTGTACCATGAATGGAGCTTTCACAAGCAAGCTGCAATATTTCAAAACTTTCACTAGAGGGCAGCATTTTGTAAGAAATTCATCCCTCTGCCTCCTTTAACTCATCAGGACTGACACAAACTGACTGAATGTACCCCCCTTCAGAGTCCACACTACAGCCAAAACCTGCCCTGAGGGGTCACAGGTGGCCAACCAGACTGAGAACAGACAGTGAAACAACACTGCATAACTCCATGACAACAGCAGCAGTTCTCCATGTGGTCTGAATACCCACCAGCAGCTACGAGCAGGTTCAACCTTCTCACTGCTCAGCTGTTAGGAAACCAAGAAGACCCTGCAGGGCCCCTCAGGGCACATGGAGTCTGGTTGGAAGAGACCGTCAGGGGCCCAATGATGGGCTCACCCAGCTCTCCCACCTCATCCACTTCACCCACCTCACCCCCCTCATCCAGCTAACCCAGCTCTTCCACCTCATCCACCACACCCAGCTCACCCACCTCACCCCCCTCATCCAGCTCTCCCACCTCACCCAATTCACCCACCTCACCCCCCTCATCCAGCTCTCCCACCTCATCCACTTCACCCACCTCACCCCCCTCATCCAGCTCTCCCACCTCACCCAATTCACCCACCTCACCCCCCTCATCCAGCTCTCCCACCTCACCCAATTCACCCACCTCACCCAGCTCACCCAGCTCAGCCAGCTCAGCCAGTTGACATGCAGGTGGGTCAAGTCAGCGGATGAAGAGCGTGAAGACTGTGATGTGGAGCTAAATGAATAAATTGTTTAGAATGCAATTGTTTAGTCGACCACAATTCTGTGATAACTTTAGTTACTTTGCAAATATATTTTAAGACAAAACATAATCAACAAATAAATGGTGATGTGATATTATAGATTCAGATAAAACTTCAGATTTATCCTTTTCAAGTGCACATCCATCTTTTAAGAAAACAAAACAATAAAGAAGCAACATTTCACAGGAAGCATTTGGATCATCATCACGGCCCTTGAAATGAGGACCAGACTTTAATTAGAAACATGCTGACGCGTTCAGCGTGTCAAGCTGACTCAGCAATATGTAACATATTGACCACCTGCGTCCCAGCACATCAGTCAAAAACACACGCGTCGTTATAAAGACACCAGCTGATTCTGTATGAGGTCCTGACCGCATCATCACATTTAAATTTGTTTTGGATTATCCAGTCATGAGTTCATTTAAACGACATGAAGCCCATAAACATTTGGGTGAATAATGAGCTGCACCAGACGTTACCTCTGAAGAATGCATGAGCTCACAGCAACGGAAAGAGTGAAATCACACTAATGACACACTGACTGAAGGCCTGCACTCACGTGTACAGGTGAGTGTGTACACAGAACATGTACATCTACTTCACACAAGTATTTATTCCTTTGGGTTGCTGGAATGCTGCAAGTGACGCGAGTCACGAGAGATTTCACCCAGAAAGACCGGAAATGAAAACTGGACACAAGTTTTATTTTAATTTGATAGTCTCGGAAAAACTGGATCTCAGGTCGCTGGGGTCAGAAACGGGACTGGAGCAGGGAGTGGGTCATGTTAGAATTAAGCCATGGGAGGTTTAAATGGAGGCTGGAAAAACATTTCCGATAAATCGCGTTTGAATTTTCTGTGAAATGTTTGGCGAAGCAACGCGTTCATCACGAGCTCATCGCGAGCTCATCACGAGCTCTTCGCTTTTATGTTTTATTCACACATTTCTGTGTTTCACGTCATTATGTGAATTTATGTGCATTTATTATGCATGTGATCACCTTAGTGAATGTGTTGTGTCAGCACAATGTTTCAGTTCAATTTATTCTCACATGTAATGTCTCTGTAATGAATGTAAAGGCGGGAAAAAAGCTCAACCGGTGAGGTCATAACAATAATAATAATAAGTTCATCTGTGCAGCACGTAATCAAATTCACACATACGCACAAAATACACAGTAATGTAGGAATAAAACAGGAATATAAGTTCTGTTCCTCTTCTGTTCTCTCTCAATAAATAAATAAATCAAACACTAAACTTAATATGATCAAGTTTTAATCGTATGGCCTGGCTGACATCTCTCCTCCCCCTCCTCCCCCCTCCTCTCCTCCCTCCCTGAAGCTCCATCCAACAGCTTGACCGTCATCTCCTCATCTGAACAGCCCAACAACAAGCTCATTAAAATTCCTGTTTGTAAGACGAGCGCAGAGGAAGAGGAGGCTGAACGCCAGCGAGCCTGCAGAGGTCGCTGCTGAGCTCGGGCTCGCTTTGAGAGCGGCCACTCGGCCATGGCGCAGGGACCGAGAGAGACAACAGGTGGCAGCACCTCGAGCCCTGACACCAAGCAGGCCTCCCGGTCCTCCTGTGAGCCCCCTCATCCCCTCCAGCCACCCAGCTCTTTCAGTCCCCGCCGCTCGGTAGTTTGGACTGCCGTCTCACGGGGGCCGGGGCCCAATCCGTGTGGAGTTAACACGTGATTCCTGTGATTCTGAGAAGCTTCTCCCACAACTGAAAGACCAAGCAGGCCAGTAACAGATGACAAACCGACTCTCAGACTCCTTCTGTGCGTGTGTGTGTGAGGCACAACCTGAGAGCCCGCGCACAGGATGAATGAATGACGCGGAAGGATGCGGCCTCACGCGGAGGGCTTGGTATCATTTCAGTCATGCGCTCTACACCTGGAGGGGTACTTTTACTTTCTGTTTTTCACTTTGCCCTACTTTAAACTTGACCATATGTCATAAGGAAAAGTACTTTATACTGACCAGACACAAAGATGTGAGTTAACCACATGATGGATTGTTGATGAAGTGAAGTGTGTGAAGTGATTAAGATGAAGCTCATCTTCATCTCAACATCTCTCAAGTTGCTTATCCACGAATGCTTAATGGGCCGTGATTATAATCCAGAAATATACAATTTCATATTATAAAATTTGTCTTTCACCTGAATGTGAACTGCCGGAAGTCTTTGGGATTGTGTTCTATACGTGTTGTGTAATCCCATCGCACAGAACACACTTCCTGTACTCTCTCCTGACTTTCACCTCCAGTGGAGCATTTCCACTCGGGCTGGTTACCATCCCAACAACTGGCCCGAGCCCGAAAGCTTTAGTCTTACTGTGATTGCGTTTTGTGCTAACTGAACAGGTAACCTTCAGCTGCTTCATTCTCTAACCCTGAGCAGGCGGCATCGTGTCCACGTCTGGCTTTAAGAGCTTCCGTGTTTCACTGTGGGGCCCATATGTTGCATATTAATGTTTTAAATATGTTTTAATCAAATCACACTGTTGTGTTCTCGTAATAAAAACTGTAATGGCGCGGGCAGAACATTTTCTTCCTCCTCTTTACTTCTTCACTTTCCCTCAAAATAATTCTTTAAGCCCACTAAATGAGCATTTCAATGCAGTGGCACGGACAGGGTTACTCCGGGTGAAATCACGTAATAAATGCTGTTTGTCCGCAACATATCACTGCCTGCTGCAGCGCTGCCCCCGCTGCACTGCTGAATAAAAGGTTCCAACTAAGATGAAAAAGCCTGGATGGGAATAAACAATAAATTATGAAGATCTGCTTTTTAAACCAACTGACTTTAACTACAGGGTCTGGATGCATTTGTTGGTAAATGAGAGTTGGGTTTGTTTAAGATCTCAGAGCGCCTTAATTATGTGTCCACCCACTCAAGGAATCACTGCTCCTGGAGAGAGAAAAAACACAATTAAAGAGCTTCAGGAGCTCTTTTTTCCAGCTGCATGAAACGCAGCTTGCTTTGAGAAGCGCTCCAACTGCAACTGAGGCAAATCTGTGCGTTTCAAGTGTGATAACTCCTGCGGCTTGTAAACTGGCTCTGATACTCGTCCTCAACTGTAGAGCCCGTGAAAAATCGAACAATAAATGAAACTTTGTCTAACTTCTCCCCCCGTCTACAACTGCTGGATAGAGTTAGCCCGGCCCATCTGGTGCAGCAAATGGCCCAACTCACCAGGGAGCGAGGGGAGTGAGAGAGGAGGAGATGGTAGAGGGGGGAGGAGTGGGGGGGGAGAAGGAGTGTTGGGGGGGTCGGATTGAAAACAGATCAGCAGCCTGAAGATCTCAACACCACCGCATGTCTCTGCGACAGGGTGAAGCCAAAGCGCATTTAGTTCCAAACTTTTACGCGTACTCAAGAAAAACAAGCTTTTACGCATCATGTTAGTTTGCTGAAATGCGCGCAGAGCACGCAAGCACAGCGCACCTCTTGGAGAAGATGGATTGTAAGAAAAAGTTAGAGTCGACTTGTGCTCCGCACTGAATCGCTCTCCGGGACGGAGGGGGTGGTAATGCAAACTTTGAGTGCGTCTAAACTTTTCTTAACTCGGTTCATGGAGTTTCGCGGAGAGTCCGGAGAGGCTTGTTTGCGCGTTGTGCGTTCAATGGTGGCTCCAGCTCAGTCCTAGTTCGGAATCCGACACTGCAGGCGAAGTTTTCCTCGGACAAAAAGAGCGAGTGGGAGAGCCTCGGAGTGAACAGAGACGGCAGGGAAGGTAAGCAAACTTTGTGGTGATGCTGACAGCAGCGCGTCGCTTCATTGTTGTTGTCGTTTGCTTCTGTGATTTTTCTGTTCACACTTGAAGGTCTTTGAAAGTGTTTTACTGCTGGTTTCGACTCTTTTTTTTCCTCCTGCTGCCTTGCGTGTCAACGGCAGATGAGGCTTAGAGCAGCTTCACATCTCATTTGCACTTTGAACTTATCTGACACAGGAATCCAAAAAATTTTTCGCCGTTGCAACTTGATCCATATGGGAAGAGATGCGATCAGAAAAGTCGGCGCCAATCCTTCCACACGGCTTTTAACAGCTCAAAACAAACTGTGGTGGTGTTTTGCACTGAAGTGCCCCAACAGTCAAGTTGTTTATTTATGGTTAACCTTAAAACAAAATCCAATAAAGTGACCTGCAAATGTAACTTTTAAATTTAAGAACATTTTCCATTATCAGGAAGAAAAACTTTTAATTTCTTTTTTCTTTTCTAAAGCTGGAATTAAAAACTTAATTACACTGTAACACAGTGCACTAACGCGGTCACTTTCGGAGCACTTTTTAATCTCTTAATGCCACAAAGCAAAGAAGCAAACAGAAAGTGGGAGCAGTGCAGCAGCAGCGTGGACACGACTGTGGGAGATGTGTACTTATTGTTGAAAGATTCAAAGTTTACTGTTTGCTCTCCAGCCTGAGCAGTCAACAAACACTTGACGCCTTTGTGGGGGCCCTTAAGCAGCTATATTTGCTGTTGGCTTTTACCCCTATCTAACAGGCTGCTAATGATCCCCAAACTCATGTGTGGACTTATGAGTCCCACTTTTTTGTTAGTTGTTTTGGCCTACATAAAAGAAACTGTGCTTGGTTTTCTTAAGGCTTTTAGTTTACATTTGAAAATCAAACAGGCCACCATCCGTGGATGACTTTTATTTTTTTTGCAGGCAGATAAAAAACAGACCTAGAAAAGTTGGAAAAATGTTGACTAAAAAGAGCAATAAAAAATTCTCAAATAATAGCAGTGCTGGCGATCTTAAACCGAGTAAGAGTACGAGCATGTGTGTTTTCCGCTTCACATGATGACAGCCCCAGTCAGGGCTGAGGTGATTTGCATGAGAAAAAAAAGAAAAAGTTTTAGTGCATTTGCCCATTGTGAGGAATGAAGAGTTCCAACAGTTAGGGCCTACGGAGAGTGAAAGGAGCAAAGAATGGATGAGCCTATTCAGCTCATTCAGCCTCAGCTCGGGGGCTCCGCTCTGCGGCGTTCAGGGACCCATAGTGGCCATGTCACTTTCATCTCCTCAGCCCAGCCCCTGTGTGCTGTTGTGTGCACGCTGCTGTAGCCCCCGTTTTCACACATCGCCTCTGCACAGGCCCCATTTTATTGATCTGGTTCCTTTTTTGCCTCTTTTCTGGGAGAAAATTTAATGAACCAAATACTGGAAAAGGAGTGACTGTGTTGTGTGTGTGTGTGTTGGAGGGGTTTAGGCCAGGAAGGAGGAGGTGGGGGACGAGGAGGAGGAGAGGGGCAGCTTTTTTGAAAGCAAATACCGATGAAGTCTAGCGTACAGGGACAGAGAGGAGGGTTGGAGGACAGGGTGAAGTCTGAGTGACTCTGAGGAGGGGGGAGGAGCACCCCACAACCACCACCACCACCACCCTCCTCAGCCGCCACAACCACCCACTCCTGCTGAGTAAACTAAAAAGTTGTAAAAAAAAAAAAAAAAAAGAAAGCAGAGAATGCCTTCATCCCCGTCCCACAGCGACCGTCACTTCACGGAGTGAAGACACTTTACTGTTCCAATGAAGCCATTCAGCCGCTTGTCACCTCACGGCGGCAGCCGTAAGAAAACGCAGCCGGCGTGGGGATGCGGTAGGTGGGGTGTGGGAGGAGGCGCTGCTGAGGCCTCAGTGGTTCAGCTGAAAAATGTTTGCACTGGAATTTAGTGGCTGGGGATGAAGGGCAGCTGAAGCACTGCGTAAACCTCTGACCTGCTGCTAAACATGCTGCAGTTAAAGAGTCAGCAAAAAGTTTTCGACGGATTTTAAGCAACAGAAAATCCTGGCATCGCTGTGTTCTTGAATGTGGTTCTGGAGATCCCATGTGGTGAACTGTTTATTTTGGGTTTATTGGCGATCATTTTCACTGACTTTCTTCTCAATTAATCAACCAGTTGTTTGGTCTAGAAAATGTCAGAAATCCCCAGGATGACGTCCTGAAATGTCCCGTTTTGTCCACAGACCAGAGATATTCAGTTTACTGCCATTGAGGGGTAATGAAACCAGAAATATTCACATTCAAGAAGCTGAAATCAGAAACATTTGACCACATTTTCTTAACAAATGACTCAAATCAATGAAGTACTGCAGCTTTCACTTCGTTTTTCCCTTCATTTCCCATGTGGACTGACCCACAAAGCCCAGAGAATGGATGTTTGTTTGACCAACCATAAAGTGCCGACTGTATTAAGATTAGAAGATTATGAAACTGAGAAAACCAGCAAGAATTGAGAACATTTTGGCAGCAAGTGTTTGATACTTTTACTTGATAATTTACTTGTGACAATTAATGGAAATGGATTAATGTGTGATCAGCCATCTGAGTGGGACTGACTGTCATGGTGTCCTGGAGCCCGCAGAGCAGTCTGGTGTTGTGGATTCAAGCGTACTCATGTTCAGGGATGAATTGATGAGACTTTAATGGCCATTTAGGAGGCTGTAAAAGGCGGCTGACGTGCCATCGCGATCCTTCACGCTCAGCCTGCACTTCTGATGGAGAGAGAGATGGCTGCTTACATTCATGTGTAGAGCCCTTCACTGAATCCTTTGCTTTCGACAGGAGGACAGCACAGGACAACCCCCGCCCCCTCCTCCCCGGGACGGGTTGGAGGCGTCTCGTTCATTCTCCCTCAAGTGTGTGAGGTTAAAGAGGCTCACATCATATCTGGGTTGCGGATCGGGTGTGGGGGGCTGCTTCCCCCTCTTTACACTAGAGCAGCTATGAGTGGGCACTCGAGTCCCAGAACGGAAACGGAGGTCGCACTGGATTGCGCCTCCTAAAGAACAGGCTCACGCCGTAGAGTCTGAAAACACGCATGTCGTTGCGAAACGGCGCAGAGTCCATTTTGGTGGCTGTACGGTAAAACAAACGACAGGCTCATTACAGGCTGATTGAACTCATCAATCACCGGCGGCGCTGCCCTTCGTCTGAAGCATTGGTGCAAAGTTGAAGCGGAAATAGGTGGACTTGGGAAAAATGTACTCCCAAGTCACGCGGGGCCTAACAAGCCTGCTTTGCCTGTGCTTCTGTCAGAGTGCAGAAGATCTCCAAGAGGGAGGAAAACAGATTCGGTTTTGTATACAGAGCACTCTGGGTGATGCATGATGTGTCATCACCAGCACAGTGCAGAGATCTTTCCGTCACGTTCCGGCCAAACTCTTCACACACGCCTTAACTCACTACTGACTCATCGGAAGCCCAGTTTCCCAAAAGTGTTTTAAGCAGTAACATCATCATTGTCTGTGGGCTGACAAAGGAACAATGGTACTCGCAGCTCTGGGGTCTGCGGGGGGAAAACCTGCCCAGGTCACCGGAGGTCAGTTCATTTGCTGCAGGGGAGATGGTGAAGCTAATTTCATTATCTCCACACAAGATAAACTCTCTGGACAATGGAGAGTGACAGGTTGTTTTTGTGTTTTATCAGCACTTTGACTTTTCACAGCAGCTTGTCAGGTGTGTGAATGCAGGATTCTTTTGTATTCTGTGATAGTAAATGAACTGTCTTTGGCTTTTAGTCAGATAAAATTAGGAGAAATTTTCACAGTTTTTAGACCAAATAACTAATCAATTAATCGATAGAGGAAGTAGTTGTTATTTGGAGCCGTGCACAATTTATTATTTTGATTGCCTCACAAAACAAAAAACCCTGCTAGACAACAAACACTACTGTTGTCATTTTGAGACCATTTTACTCCACTGATCTGACGAATATAATCACACAATAAGGCGCATACACCCTTTCAAAGAGCAATGAACCTTTAATTCTTAAACCGAAACATCACAGAAAATGAACTCTCAGCAACAAAAACTACAATAAAATATTGCAGTCATTCATTACTAAAGAAGCAATATAGATTTAATATTTACTGACATTTTTTGCCTCTTTTTGTTTCATAAGTACATTCAGTGCTGCAGTGACAGGCTGAACTATGTGGAGTAGGCGTCCCTCCTCCCCCTCCTCCCCCTCCTCCTCCTCCTCCCCCTCCTCCTCATCCTCCTCCTCCTCCTCCCTCCTCCTCCTCCTCCTCCTCCTCCTGCTCGCAGGCTGTTGTAAGAAGATGATCAACTGTTAGTGCCATCAGTCATAAGAAGACGGATCATGGTGTAGCTTCACTGTATCATTATCACTTCCTCACCAAACACCCCACAAGCTTTACACTGTGACTGTGAGCCACTGAGATAGACTGACACAGGCTCCCAGACAATGGCGTATTGTCTGCCATGTTTGCCACGGGCCCTAATCTGATGCAGAGGCAGAGACTGGGGTCTATGCTGAGGCCACGGACAACAACATGCAGTCGACACACACACACAGGGAGAAAGAGGAGATGGGAGTGTTTGTGTTTCTAACTTTGGGGTTTGTGCTGGGAGGGAAGAGGGTGAGGAGTTTGGAAGTTATGATTTACGCTACAGAACCTCCCATAGCTATAAAGACGACGCGGCCTCAAGGGCAGGGCGGTCGGGCTCCTTTTCTTACGTATTCATGCGATTTGAGATATTAGATTCCAGATCGCGCTGACTCCCTGCCAGGCCACAGTCTCCTCTCAGATAGAAGCTGGAGACAAGAGAGTTGGGCCTGGATATGGAGACATGTGGTTGTCTTTAGCAGCGAGCTCCTCAAAACTTCCCCTCCTCCCTCACAACGTGTCTGTTAGCTGCCATCGTCTCCGCTCTCCTTTCTCTCGCTCTGGCTCCGGGCCAAAATGAGGTTTGCTCATGTTTTGTAATCAGCTCATCAGAGAGAAAGTGGGATGAAAACCGCGCTGGTTACACGCAGAGCCATCTTTGTCGGGCTGTTTCACATGCATGACTTCGTACTGCTCTCAGAGTGAACTCAGGGGTGTCAACAGGTGGTCGCAGCGTAGCCAAGCATTCCAGGGAAAAAAGAAAAAGAAAAAGAAGTTGGTGGTGAAGACAGCAAAAAAAATCAATTTAGAGTACAGTGAAGTACAGTTACTGTTAAACACAAACTGCACTTTGTAAGCTGCATGCTGATGAAGGTAACAGTGTTAAAATAGTTTCATCAACACCCGGTCTTTATGTTGAGTTCATGCAAAACTGATTAAAGGGGCACCACTGAATTTTAGGATTGTCAGGAAATACTATCATAACATCAGGGTGTCTCAAACACGGTTTAACATCCTTTCCTTGGTGCTCTTCCTGCTGATGGGGCAGACGCAGCCTGATTACGCTGCTGTTGAACCTCTGCCGGTTCATCTTTAAAGTTAAGGCTAAGTAAACCGAGATGCAGCTTAATGATGACACTGCTGCTTGAGCGATCGTACAGTTAGAGTTCGTCTCTGTTGAAAGTCATCTTCCTAACGTAGCCTCTCTGAGCAGGCTTATGTCATAGCTTTCCTGAAGTTTAATTTTCACCATCCAGACTAAAATATAGGCCTTGTGTTTTAGAATGTATCCACCATGGAGGCACTAATGCTCTGTTTGGAGCAAGAAAAATGTTGGTTTAGTGAGGACAAAAGACTAAAATGATGAGTGAAAGATGCACTTTCAAATTTAGCCCACTTAGTGTGGATGTAGTTACAGTTACCACAAGATCTCACCTGACAGCTGCTATTGACACGTCACAGGCCAACACACACACACATTCTGCCAGCTGCCCCACCCCTGCCCCCAACTTCAAGGGAAGTCCTCCTCCCGTCACCAAAGGGCTGACGTTCGGATTGGGTGTAGCAGCAGCCGGCTTGCACAGGCCAGCAGCGTACAAGCACACATAAGACTGTCAGCTATCACAAGCACTTCTGCTGGAGAGGACAATTCACCACAACAATGTGGAAGTGAAACCTGAGCGTGGCAAATGCCAACATTGATTTGGCCAGATCTTTACTCACTGGCTTGTAGATGTACCCACTGTGGTCCTGCACGGGAACACACACACTCACACTCACACACACACACACACACACACACAAAGTCAGTCTTACTCAATAGGTGCTGAGGTTATTGACAGCTGAGGCAGTCAAGAGTGAGTGCTAACAGCACATTTAGGATGAATGACTAAGTCCAAATGCTTCAGAGGGGAAGTCTGCTCAGCTCAGCAGTGTGTAATGTGGCACCAGTAACAGCTGTGACTTTTACACACAGACACACACACCTTCGGTACATGCTTACAGGGTCAGCTTGGTGTTAATTCAGCTGTGACGTGTCAACAGTTAAAAACATTAAGACTGTTTTCTTATCAATTTATCTATCAGTTGAATTTTTTGTTATAAAGGTTAAAAATAATGAAAAATGCAGTTTTCCAGCCTAAAATATATCTCTGACAACAACTCGCAATGAAACACGTATAGCATGCTACATTTGGTGTAAAAATGCATTAGTGACTTAAAAGTTTAACTGATAATGAAAGCTGCCATCTATTAATTTTTGTTGCTGTTCTGTGTAATTGATGAACCAAGTAATTGCTCACACATGCTCCTCTAACCACACCTATTTGTAACTCTGTTAAGTTTATTCTGTATGTTTGTGTGTCTGCTCAGTCACTTTAGTGAGTCATTGAAAACAACAAAATAACCAAACAGCATCCGTGTAGATTCCTCCACGCCTCAGGACTGTGTGTAGGCCATGAGCTCCACATCTGTTTTCTGTTGGTTGAGAGAGACGAAGAGATCAACCACAGGATATTGCCTTTACTAGCAGGAAAGGTCAGGTTCAGGGGTGGGGTAAGAACTCATCCACAGGGCTTTTCTCTGCTGTTTCAGATGCCTTTTATATTACATCAGTTGTTAGCTGCTCATTACTCCGTATCTTCTGCAATCCACTGTGGACGGTTGAGTTTTGGTACGGGATTTGAGTCCTCATGTGCAGTCTGCAGATTGGTTTGGAATGGACGGGAGGCGAGTAAACACCGGGAATGTGGCAGAGAAAACATTTGTTAAAATAAAAGTCCAGTAATATATGACTACATGATTAAAAACTAGACTGATATTTGCCCTGAGCCACTGAGTACTTAAAAGACCTGCCGTGAGAAAACCTGAACCCTGGGAAAGCATATTGTGCTAAGACTCTCCTTCCCGCTTCAGTTACCTGAATCTGTACTGTGTGACAGCCTCTAGTGATGTTGTTTCAACCTCTGAATCAGGCTAATTGCTAATGTGTTTCTGTCAGGCCTCTCACAACGTACTTCGTGACCTTTCAGACCTGAGCGTCGAATCCTCACAGGGTGATTCACTCATGGAGAATGTGACCTGTCCTCGTCCAAACTTGTCTTCTCCCCACAGGTTTCTGAAACTTGCCATCAATTGCAGTGTATCATCTGTCAGCGAAAATGTTGTCAGCCTGATAGGAATTGTTTTGTGATGATATCATGCAAATGTTGCTGGATTTTGACGCATTCACATAACACATAGTCATTTGATCCACTGTTATGATTAAAATATATATTTATATATAGCTGCTTAAAAAAGTTTATTACTTTGTCTTTTTTTGTGACACCTAAATCCAAGTATAAACTCTCCATATCGGTGCCATAACATTAAATGCAATGCATGAAGATGAATTTGGCAGGAATACCGTTTCAAATGTGGTAAACCAAAAGTGAAAGTTTCAGAATGTGGTTTAAAAACTAAAGAACGTGAGTTTCAAAGGAACTGTTGTGTTATTGCCAGCCTCTGAGACGCTGATGCTGAGCTGCATTGCTGGTTCGGCATCCGCGAGCTAAACTCTGGTAAACAGCACGGGTCTCAGTGAACAGTGAGGGTCAGCGGAGCAGTCGGATGGTCGTTTATAGGCTCATAGGACAAAATCTTGTATATTCCTGATTGCTTTGATAGTGACATTGCTTGAAAGTATTTCGTGAAAGCATTTATACATTTTGATGCAAGCCATACTGTGGAAGCCAGGACTAAAAATGAGCTGTGCTGTCAAAGGAAGGAAGTATTTGGTTAGTGAAAACATCTCTCATGGAGAGAACATTTGGTAAGTTAAATTAAAGGTTTCTCATGAAACTGTCGTTGAGTACCGGAGAGAGCCTGGCCAAGGTGGTTAGGGCTGGCCACGTGAGGGGAAAAACAGCTGTATATATGTCTGGATTACGTGAGGAGCTCTCTGGATCCAGATATAACGAATGTACAACTAAAGCCCAGTGAAAGAAGGAGCCTCTTAGGACTCCCTCACCACCTCCTCCCCACACCTGTCCACCTGTAAATTAGATCTGACGGCTCCTGCATTCCTCCTCGGTGTATCACCATGTTTAGCCTTTGCCCACTTAGGGTGCAACTGGAGGAAGGGTCAAGAGCTGCAGCAGAGCGTAGACTGCATGGCTTTTCATCCATGTCACGGCTTAAAGCACAGGGTTGGAGTTCTTAAATCATCCTTGTTGTCCTCCTTTGAGTATTGGACTAAGATACACTTGGTGTGCCAGTCCACTATGAGCTGAGGAGAACTAGAGTTGACTGATGAATCAGAGTTGGCCCACTGGAAATCCCTGTTGTGTCACACTAATATCTGATCCATTAGCAATGTAAAAAAACATAGATTAGAGCAACTTTAACCAGACAGGTTTAGTTGCCTTAATGTTATTGTATTATAATGTCAAGGTCAAGCTTTTAACTGCTCGATCTAATGTTGGGAAGTTTTATGTCCAACATCAGTCTGTAATGAAATTCTCAATCTGCAGAGCAGTCAGTAGTGAAAGATGACAGATGAAAAAAGTAGCATAAATACAGCATATTTCCCTCTGAAATCAGGTGGATTACAATTCTAAAAATATTTAAAATTGCATGAGCAGGAGGCGAGTTACTCCCAGTTTCTGTCTCACAGCAAAACAAACATCTCTGGCAGCGCTGAAGCACACTGGAAAACCAGATCACAAGCAGAATGAAAAAAAAATAAACTCAACCAGTTCTCAAAAAATAACACGTCAACATCACATCTGTGATGAAGACACAAAAGTATGTAAAACAAACCGTATTTTGGCTTTTGGTGGATGTTATGTTGACCTGCATGAGTGTCACCACCAGAAACCTGAGCAGAGAGGTCTGCAGGTGGCATAGGGGCAGGAGACCTCACCTATCTATCTCTGTCCTGTCTGCCAAGTGAGCAGAGTGTGGGACAGCAGTTGGTGAGCCCGTGTGTGTGTGTGTGTGTGTGTGTGCTCTGCCAGGAAAGAGAGCCTACCAGCATACAGATCACACCGACTGAAAGATAGGAAGGAAGAAAGTAAGAAGAGCAAAGCCTGGAAATCTTCAAAATGAGAGGGCCTCTTTTGATGTGTGTTTGCATTCCTTTCAGTGTTGGTGAAAGGCGAGCTGTTGAACGGTAGTGGTGGAGAGGAACACTTGAAACTGATCGAGGTGCTAAGAAAAACACACGCTGGGTCTCATAACAAAAGTCTGAGGTGAAGGAGGTGGGGTGGGGGTGAAGGTAAGTGAACAGCGAGTGGAAGAGGAGTTCAAAGAGAAGAGAAGATTAGACGAGAGAGATGTGCAAACGGAGAAAGATAATTACTGACCTAAAACTTAAATTCATTACTCAAGTGATTATGCCGGCTTACTGGTTTTAAGATATCTACGTTTTCTGGGAACAGCAGGGTGATTCTGCGCTGTAAACAAGCAGAACTGTTTGTGATTTGAAGACGGACCTTGACAGAAGAAAGAATAACGGTGACTTTCCCCATTACCTCAGACTTTTTCCTGTGGTTAAAGTGGCATGTCTGGATGGTCCATCAGAGCAGGGGCTGCTGCATGTACAATCTCTGCTATAAACTCTTCTGTTAATATTTGCCACGATGTGCACCAAACCGGCTCAAAGAGCAGAATTTCTGCAATCTGTTTTTAACTATGATTCATTAACGACACGATATTCAGCCAGAACAAATCCAGCCTTCCCTGCTGAATTTATTAAACACCAGACGTATTTGCTGGCATCTGTGTTCACTTTGAAAACCGGAAGTCTTGCACTTGGAAAAAAACAAATGCACAGACAGATTCTTCACCAAACCTCACTTCAAATGTTTGAGAGATAATAGGCAAAGACATTTCTCAATGGAAAAAACATGCAGTTTTGTGGTTGTGTGGCAGGAAGGAACGAGAACAAAGCAGCCTCACTGTAAAACTGGTTTCGGATATGGTTAGTCTAGCGTTCCCCATGTAAAAAAACAGCTTTGCATTCAGCTAAATAAATCATCTAAAGCAGTAATCGGTAGGATTCTTGCTTACAGACATTATTGCTATGGTGTTTTCTGTATTTACCAGAATCATGGGGCTGATCGTGGGGCATCTTTTCCCTCAGGATCAGTTTTGAGGTGACTTGATCATCACTTCCTGTGACAGGTTTTCAAGCCATCAGATGTGTCAGACCAAAAGAAAAATAAAGTAAAATGAAATATTTATTTATGTAACCGAAATGGGAAATCTTGGTGACTGCCTGTGTTGTAAGTGGGGGTAATCCTGCCCTGCCTGCGGTCACATGGCACAAGACGGTGGGGTAAGGAAAGGGAGGGGAGGAGGGGGACTTATCCTGTTCGTGCCGCAACGGGCTGCCCAGCCAACCAGAAGATGAGAAAAGAAGTGCACCCTTGTTGTTTGTTCGCCTTTGGCCCCTGCCATCTGTCCACTTGGTTCCTGACACCTGTACCAGCCTGTCAGAACTGGGCTTCCCTGTCACTGGGGGCAACGCGGGTCTGGCCTGTAGGGAGACACCGGGTGGGGTTGGTGGGGGTAATGTTATGGCTCCACAGAATTAAGGAAAGAGACGTTGTGGGAGGGGGGGTGTCAGGGTGAATTTGGGGCCACTTTCTGATAAATGATCTCAAAGCTAGTAGTTTTACTTTTAGTCCACTGAACCGCACCTGCTTGTATTCTCTTGTTTTATTTTTTAGGTAAGTGACCTTTGCAGGTGCTTGTACCCCAAACCTCTGTTCATCAAAATATTGGCTCGAGGTTCAGAGGCAATTGGAAAGCAAATAGTTGGCATGCTGTAAAAGCATGGAAACAGCTATTAATGTGGTGCCAGATGTTCATCAGACGGTGATGTTAAGGGGAGGATTCTCAGTTATTTTTAAGGGGCAGGCTGCTTGGAAGGCAAACTCTGTTGCCTTGAGCACTGGTGTGTTCATGGGCACATCTTATCTGGGCCAAGAGGGTTCACTACCAAAAAAGAGCCTGCTTTCTGGCCAACGCTGAATAAGATAAAAGCCCATGAAAGAGGCACATTAAATTCTATCACAAAGGTGATGTCAGAGTGACGGAGCTCTCCGAGACGAGACTCGAGGACGTCTTGGCAGCAGAAAAAAAAAGAAACAGATGCAGCCTAAACCTGTTAGTCACCCACCTCTAATCGGCTTACATTGGCTCGGTGACAGACGACTGGCACCTCCGAAGGGTCACAGAGAGACACGGCTGCTAATACACACACCTCGCCGTAAAGGATGACATGTTGGATATCCACATGAAACCAAAAACAGCACTTCACACGTTCCACGGCTAGTGGAAACCAGATCGCTGAACAATTACTCTTTCCGTTCAATGACAGTTTCATTCTCAGCACTCATAATTATGCATTACATATTCTCATACCTTCCACTATTACACAAGAGTGTGTTTTTAATATGCTCCTTTCGTCCTTTAGAATTTTTTTGTGGTCTTTCTTTCAGCCAGAAATCACATTTGTTTCCCGAACTGGAGTGAGAATTAATTTCCGGGATTGATGTTTGAACGTGTTGTTTATGTCCTTTTGGCACAAGTCAAGTCGTAAACACTTTTGTTTTTACGACCTAAGAAATGATTTCTTTGGTATGTTTGTGTAAACTTCTAATCAACTGAAATTCATAGCTGCCAACAGGTGTGCACAAATGCCTCATTCAGATGCCCCACAGCATTCAGATGCTCACTAAACTTATGCCTTTTTCCCTTTTCCAAACACGTCCTGATTACATCCATAATGTCACCTCAGCACTCTGTCAAAGCGCACAGACATTTTCTCACCAGTGTCTGAGAGCAGGTGGAAAAGCGATGACCGCAAGCTTGCTGGAGAGCGTGGAATGACTTCTTCCACCCAGGCTGGAACACGGTCTTGTTTGTTCTCACCAGAGGATGATCTTGTAGGTCCCACCAAGTCAAACAAGTGGCACGTTGCCAAGTCATCGAGCCATTCACACAGACATGAGGAGGTATTGACACAGCGTGCGCAGCTAAAACCTCAGCGCTAAGAGCCACTCACATTTACAAATGGAACAGAAGAGCTGTGAACTCATTACATCAAACCGTGAAACGTGTGTGTGTGTGTGCGCGCCTCACCTGACATTAGTTACACTAATAAATACATACACACATATGGAGAAATCAGTGTAAGTATTGTAATAGGTTTTTGTTACCACAGTGAAAAAAGGTATAATTGGATTCTCTTGCTGAAAGGAGTCCACTTTTTAAAATGTAGCATATGAGTTTAAATGAGGAATTTCAAACGTTAATTCAGCCATCTTGTCACACTGTTATTTCTGCCTAGTTACTCAAAGAAATTTTTAACTGGATTTTTCACTTAAACGTGTTATTACGCACAGCGTAATGCAATAGAATAACGACACCATCTGCGTTTAGGTTGGTTCCATATAAGCCTCACGTTCACTCTGCAGTTCTGTCTGCCACCGGGTACAAAATGTCCTGGGCCGCATCAAATGTAAAGTGCAACACTTAATTTAACTAACTAAACATTACTGTCTGTTTTGCTTCTCCAGGTTGTGACAGAAATCGGTTAGCAACATGGAGACTTCAGCTCCGACGGCCACCGAGAAGGAGGAGTGTAAGAGTTCAGGTCTGGATGGAAGCAGCTTCTCAGAAATCCCAAAGAAGCCCTCACCCACCACTTTGACCAGAGGTACAGCCACTGAGCCTTAATGCCAGATGTTTGATATAGGTTGAACATACAGTAGATATTATACATGAACGCTGCAGAGTTATCATCAATTTGTAATTTGGTGAAAAACCAGCGACACTTCAGTCCTTTTCATTTTAAATGCTAGTGGAATATAGCACTCCTGTATCCTTTTGTTCTTCCGTAGGATCGTGTACTCAGCAGTGCAGTGAACTGAAACATTATGGCTGCTCACATAAGTAGCCGGGTGGCACATGAAGAGAGTTAGACCAAGAGATGGGGGCTGCATGTTTCAGAGATGTCAGAGAATGGGTGATGAAAAAATGTTATAATGAGGTCGAAAGACCTTGTTCTCACCTCCCGAGTGTAAATTTCATGAATTACTAAAAAGGGCTGGCAAAGCAGTGGACAACATGGTGCATCAGAGGGCCTGGATAAAGGCTGGAAGGAGGGAAGCACCTTTGAAATGCTAAGAAGATGTCGTATGACATTGTGGCCTTTGCTGTATTTCTGCTTAATGATGGGCTTGGTGGCCTGCCACGAGAGGAGCCCTGAGCATTAATTGTTTAGGGATATGGGGTGAGAAACTAGGACGTTTCAATGCACCCTCTCTGGCACCTCCACAAAGAGGCCACAAGTTTTTCAAATCGGCAAAGAAGAAAATATTGCACTTGCCATGATATGAATAATTCAGTCATTTACACAGTTCTGACCATTGTGTGTCATGTAGGGCTGTGGGGGTTGAATTTTCGTAACCTTGCACTACTGAAGAGAAGCAGCCTGTACCGATCAGGGGTTATTTGTGCTTGTGAGGTAACACGGAGGGTGCAGAGCATGTAAGATCCCCACTATAAAAGAGGTCATAATTAAAAGATGAGAACTCATTTTCATTAGTCGATGCGTGATGAAAACTCCCCATAACGAGGTTTGAGAACCTTGTTCGGGCCTCTGAGGTATCCAGTGTTATGAATTACTAACGCCTGCTGGTGGACACTGAAACCCCTGAGGAAGACACGCTGGCATCATCCGAGGGGCCACCGCAGGAACGTATCATTCAAGTCGTTTTACTGTTTAATGAAGGGCCTGGTGGCCTGCCATCACAAAGCTCACTTTGTCACACGGGAACAGTAGAAGTAGGACATTAGTATGTCATTAGAAAGTTTTAATGCTCTGCTTTTGTTTTCAGTTTGATTATTCCTTCTTTTCATTTGTTCTCAAATTAGTATGCATGCAGAAACAAAAATATGGGGCAAATGTGAATAAATCAAGCAGCCCTGAAACAGTCTTTGTTCAAAACTGGCTTACTTAAAGGCCCTCTTATTATATTTTTTTATTCCAAATGGAATTAAAAAGTCCTCCAAACCATGCAGACTGCATTATAATTTTTAAGCCTGAAAATGACACCAAACAGTGCAATAGTGTAACTCAAGAAGAGACATCCTGAGAACATCTTGTTCAACCTAATCCTTTGTGTCAGCTGGCCACGACTCTCATAACTTGTTTCAAGAGAGCTCACTTTGCTTGTGTTTCATGGAGACATGCCTTGCCCTGTTGAACTCATCTGTGTCTCGGAGTGTGAAGACTTGATGGAAGTGCACCCGGCCACTAATGCAGCAGTGGAAAGGGGATAAAGGCCGGGAATGCCGGTCGGGTTCAGTCCATATCATAGGAATCAGTCTTCTTTCTCGGGATCTTGTTAATGGTTTTAAATGGGCACCCACATTTTGTGTGACAGCCTGCATCTGTCTCGCATCTGCAGGGCGTGCTTCCACAGGCTCAGCCCTTGCAACCCGACTCCCAGGACCCCTTGGATTTACGAGTCTGTGTCGGCTTGTGCTTTACCATGTCAGAGTAACATGTGTTCAGATTAGGTGCCCACTACCAGGACTGTAAAACATCTCACGGTTTCAAAGGAATACCTGTGATTGATGCACCCCTGTCTTCCTTGCTCCACGCCAAAAGCTTGCATATGGATGCTCAGATGTTGAATGAAGTCTCAAACGCAGACTTTTTTTTTTCCTTACAGCCCTTATTATATATTGAGAAAGTTTGCCAAAGAGAATTTTTCCATCATCCCTCACTTCTTTGTTGACTGTACGAGGCCAGTGGAGCAGTAACACTCTGATTATTTCTGCCGAACCAGTGTGTTCATATTCATCTTTCTTATGGTTTGGTCGTAGCTTGCGAACTCCCAACAGAGATTGATGTTCCTCAGCACTGAAAAAAAAAACCCCCACACTGTCCGCAGATAATTATTCACAAATTTGATATATCTACAGAGTGTGCCAATGGAGGTGCCACAAAAAAAGTCCTCACTTGTACTCAAACAAGAATACCTCATTAAATCATCCAAACTCCAGCTTTTCCAGATGCAAATGGATCAAGTCTAACTCCGAGCGGTCACTGTAGTGTAGATTGATGAAGAGGAGAAGTCTGCTATAATTAGTCTTACAGGGAGTAGAGAGATAAGAAGCTGTGTGTTAATCATGGCCATCACGGGGTAAGATGGAGCTCCAGTCTGAGGGGTCTCCACTGAGGTCTCTGCACCGGCCACAGGGTCTTTCTCTGGAGGGTGCTCTGGAGCAGGTCACGCCCAGAAGAGAAAAAAATGTCCCTGAGAAAAGCAGATCCCCGCCCCTCATAGCTCCCTCCCCGTCCGCAGGCCTACTCCAAAGGGACAGCCACTAATCTTCCTGAGAAAGAGATTTCTGCCTTTCTTTCTATGTTCCTAAATGAGGCTCTTACGCTGCCGTGGTTCCACAGACCGGGTGATCTGTGGAGGAGGGGTGCTGGGGTGAAGGCTCACTGGCCAGGGTTATGTAGGGATGACTGCACTCATGCCAGACCCCTGTGCCCCCTTTAGGTTTTGGTCCTTTAGTTTAGTAGAGGGAATCAGAATTCATTTCCAGATGCCTGATAGAGGTTCGCCCAATGTTGAGAAAGAATCAGCTCTATCAGGTGTCATCTACAGTAACATGTTGCAACAGCACATCAATAATGCCTTCACTGATACTTGAGAAGACCTGCGAGCAACAAGCTTACAGGAAGGCCTATTGACCATGTCCCAGTGTTGTTTATTTTCCTGTCAGGGTCTATAGCCACACACTATCAGGAACCCGCTGCTGTCCTCGTGGTTTCAAGAGAGAGTGATATCTTCTCTGTCCCGGAATGGTGAACAATTTCTGTTCACAACCTCAGAGCTTTACCATCTGCAGAGTCAGTTTACACCTGGTGCTGGATGTGTTCAGTACAACTTGGGATTGGACAAAGCAACATTACATCCATTTTATTTTCATTCACATACTCCCAGCCGGCCAAAAGAACAAAACAAACGTGCTCAGATACTTGAATGGCTGACTGGCTGTCTGGGTTACAGTGCTTGCATGGATTCATGTGGCTTTTATAAACAGTTAGCTTTCCAAGTAACCCTTTGACTCCACTCCCAGCTTCCATCCTTGCATCTCTTTCTCTGTGTTATCTCAAGCTCCGTTTCGTTCACTGGCTGGGTAAGACTGGATTTAAAGATTAGATATGCCGAATGAAAACAGGTGAGGACCATCTTGTTTTTTTCACTGGTTTGCTGCGTAAAAAGCCAAAAACATGGGTTTGAGTACTCGCTGAAGTTGCTTACATTATCATCACTCATTACAGGGTGTCGGCCTACAAGCTAAGAGAAGAGACAGACGCAGTCCAGTGATTGGTAGCAATTGTTTGCAAGAGTTTTGAAGCATCACACACTCTAAATAAATGTGCTATTGCATTTCTTAATATTTAGAACTGAATTACACGTAGGCTCCAATGAATCTGTTTTATGCTTACGTGAAATAAGTGAAGAAATCCCGAGCTGAATTCAACCACCAGAGGGATTCTGAACAAGCTGAAAGCACCACAGAGACAGTCACAAAGGCTAATATTAAGCAGCCTAGTCTTCACATTGTATTTTCTGAACCAGTCTTTCTGCCCTGACTGAATGGAGGTGTGACACCCTTTGGCAGGTCTTTAATGTGGTTATGGAACATAAATCAACCCAAATGAGAGGACATATCTGATATTGGTTGTTTCTTTGGAACGCTCCGCTGATGCTTCAAAGCCTCCAGAGTTAAAAAAGCAATGTGGTGTGCTTTGGGCAATGTCTACAAATATAAATCTCTCTCTGTACCAGAGGCGTCTGCTTACACACAGGGCCCAAAGACAACATGTTGCATTCCTCACCGTTTACAAGCAGTGGGAGAGGAGGTGGAGGCAATATATGAATGCTTTAGGGGATTAAGCAACACCCCGTCAGCCAGCTTTCTCTCCCCATCCCTTGAGTCCCCTGGCTTGTACTTCCCTTTTTCTTTTTGTCCTTCATCCTCTCTAAAACAGAAAGCTCTTTTCCCAGCATGCAGAGTGTAATCCATGCCCCTGCCTCTGAGACACTTCCTGCCTGTTTTGTTTGTTGGACTGATGGGAATGAGCCCAATAAGGTGCCTAGTGCTCTCCTCTTCTTTAAGGTGTCGCCTCAGGCAACCGCTTTTCTTTTGACGCGAAGACGCCCCATGTTATTAAAGAACTCGTTGAAAGTCCGTGCCTGTGCGTTTCTTTGCTGTGAACCCTCTCAATCTCCCTGACCCAGTGTAACCTTCAGTGTCCATCGGACTTGAGCCACTAGTCTGCCAGCCCCAGCTACTTTCATCTGTTAATGTAGCCCTAACACTCACAGTTCAAGTGAAGCAAAATAAACGTCCTTGGAGTTTAGACGTGGTAAAACAAAAATGTGTGCTAGCTGTAAACACGAGCGGGAGGCGCTTATGTAAACAGGCCTGGTTCCTATGGCTGAGTTGGCCTAGAGGCGGACAGTTTGTGGTCAGGCTCTTCCGGTTCGTATCCCCTCGCCCCCTCCACCTCTCCTGCAGACACAGCTGTGGTCTGCCCTCGCAGAAACGCTGCTGGAGGAAAAGAATTAATCACAGCCCTGCACGGGGCGAAAAAGCCCACTCACCCATGTTGAGAAGTGCATGTCTGCAGTCACTCAGGTGTATATATAAAACATATAAAGAAAAAGAATATACACATTTGCATCGAAACTCTTAACTCTTGCACAAATATGTTTTATTCAGTGCTCTAGATGTCCACTACTTACAGACCCCCTCACACTCACAGTTCAGTTGTGTCCCAGCCCGACTATGCCAGTGGACAATTGCTGTCTTTACAATAACAGCCCGGTGTAACTGTGTTGTAGCTTCCCCAGAATGCAAGAGGAAATTGATTTTTGCCATCAGTGAAATTTTTCCTGAGGGAAACACTGCTTCTTGTAATTACAGATCTAATGTTTCACTGATGATGCTTTCAAGCCTCCGCTGGTATTTAGCAATTGGCCTAATCACCGAGAGCTCGGGGGCACAGCCACATAGAGCCAGACTTGTCCCTACGTATCACCTGCTAGTCAGTGGGTGGACAGATTTCACAGCCGAAAAAAATACCAAAGTGTCCTGCCTTGTCAGCAACTGGAGCTGCAGAGATGGAGGAATTCCATAAACATTTATGAAAAAATAAACTTTTACAATATATTTTTGTGGCCACATCTCCAGGAGGGTGAGTCTTTCTCCAGATGGAGTGTGCAGCCTTGACACTGTCCATTCCCTATGGCCGTAATCCAAGAACGGGATGCAGACGAGTCACAGTAAACTCTGCTACCAGCAAAATAAGCACACAAGGTTGCCTAAGTAAATACTGTGGATGCATGTGTAACAAACACCTCTTGGAACATGTCCTAAAATCCAAATTGGAAAGGAAAAACTGAAAGGTTTCCCAAACAAATTTCACATATCAAACTTTGTGTCACTACCTCTTAATGATTTATTCTCTGATTTAACCTAGCTTAGCATAAAGACTGGAAGCAGGGGGAAACAGCCAGCCCAGGTGTGTCCAAAGTTTTAAAAAATACACCCACAGAATTGTTAAAACAATTTGTAGTTTTAGGGGAAGCTTTAAGTATTTTTTTAGTAAACAACAGTCGGGTGCAGTGACTTACTTTGTTGTCACTGAGATTACCAGGCAACCATTGGACGCACTACAGAGAAATGATGTCCTCTTACTAACCCTTAAGGACCGTTCAACCACATCTCATGGTTCTTCGTCATGAAGCAAATCGAGCTGGCTCAGGTGTCATGATCTTGTGGTGCACCACAAGATTCACTTATTACATTTATGGCACCTTATAAAAGACTGAGATGTGGTTTCAAGCTGTGATAAGCTAGGAGGTCAAGTTGAATTTATTTAGCCAGACAGAGTAGAGTAGGAATTTCAATTAAAGGCTGTTTTTTTCTGGTTTTCCTGCCAGTTATAAGCATCCACTTGTCATATTCTTAGCAAGAAAGTGTTCTGGGACTGCGCTACTATTAGTTTACGCTGCTCTGTAATCACAGCAAGTCCTGTAATATGGTTATTGTATGGCAGTCCTGGTTCAATGAAGAAAAAAGAAACAGCAAACAAAATGCTGCCATATGGAAAACTGATGTGAAGCGTTGTTCATCATACAGCTGCAGGAAATATGCTGGCAGAAACAGAGATAAAGACAGTCGTTCTGCAACAGCTGGGCAGCAACAGATGATTGAGTGCCGTCGCTGGCAGGGAAGTTTTTATAGTAAGAAAAAGACACTGTGTTTCTAGATGTTATTATATTAAATTCTCACTTCAGTTACCCAGGCAACAGTTTTGCCCCCTGGCCGATACTTTTACCCAAAGTGCTTTTCGTATGGCCTCAGTACAAGTCAGAAGTTGGTGATAAGGATAGGTAAAAATGAAACAACAGTGTGATAAATGTTGCAGAAAGAAAACTGAGTGGTGAAGAGCGAGAAACCTCCTCAGTGTGTGATGTTTTGGTCCACCTGCAGGTGAACATGGCAGACAAGGTAGACTTTCAAGTCAGTGCTGTTCAAAGTCGTTCAACCATTTTTTCATAGCTACAAACAATGAAAAATACCCTCAAACCCCTTCCTGTCAAATAAACATCCATAACTGCTGAATTAAAGTTTTGTTCTATGAGGATATAATTACACTCCAATGTTCATCGCTTTGCTTCAGCCTACGTAAGTGGAAGGAGACGACTGTCTAATAAACAGTCTACGAATGAAAAGGTTTTGTTGAATGAAAGCCTGTGTGTGTGTGTGTGTGTCTGTGTGTTAGCATAGCGTGTAAGCCTGTTGTGTTTTGTTTGCCAGGTGATTTCCCCAACGGTGTTAGCTAAGCCTGAGAATTTTTGGCTCTGGCTTCAAAGAGCAGCAGGGTCGTCCCCCCTTGCAGCAGCGAATACAGACATGTTCTGGGCAGACGTGGATCAGACGTGCACAGTACTGCAAGCAGACCGTTTGTCAGCTTGACCGCCATCGTGCTACATTTTGGGTTTGTCCAGCCATTTGTTGAAGATGTGACAGAAAGAGACTGTAGAAGTGTCTCAGAACCATAATACTTGAGTTGAAATTCCAAACTTTCTCTGGTTCTGCTTGTAAAATTGAAGAATTTGCTGCTTTCCCTGTTAATTATCACTGGCTTTTTGACAGAAACAAAATAGGCAGTAGGAGGACGCCTTGACTCTGGGAAACTGTGTTAGTAATTTTCAGATTAAATTTTCTGATTGGCATTTTTCAGAACAGATTACACAATAATGAAAACTACAATTAGTTTCAGCCCTATACTTACATTCACTCATGCTCACAATGTACACAGTAATACCCTCTAAGAGTACATCCACACTAAAGCTGTATTTATATTTGACAAAAGGGCTTTACTGTGGCCTCAGATTCCTGCTGCACAGGTTTAATTTCACTTGTTGACGGCACCTCCATAAGAATAAATGAATGTGATGTATGTGAGCCAGCAATATTCTGCTTTAACTATATTCCCTACGGCTGCTGTGCTAACATCGTTTCATTATTCTGCACCATAGCTTCACTACGGCCCCTTAATGCACATCTATAAATCCAGCTGAAGAAGGGAAAGAAATGTTCATTTAGTTCTCTTCCTATTGGTCAGGCCTTTCAGTGTGGATGAAGCGCTTTATGACAACAACCTGAAGATGGCATCTTCAAATTTAGCCAGCTTAGTGAGGATATATAACACCACAGTCACCTCTTGACACTGGAGGCTTAACGCAGTCTGTCTCCAGATTGTTGTCTTATCAGAGACTATAAGGTTGGCATCAACTGTCATGGTAAACGACTGTAAAGTGTCTGCACCTGGCATGTTGTGGCATGGTGCTCCTTCACTAACCACATTCAAGCAATGTAACTCCTAGATTCAAAGCACGTCATAGCAGTCCATGCACGTGTCCTCATTGTACAACTAACATTTTTTGAGTTCCCCGAATAGCTTGGTCAACTGCCTATCATATTTAATGTCACCATCTTGACTTTATAATGAACGCAAAAAAAGTATATTAACACGTTTAGCTCAGCTAAAGCTTGGAAAATGTAACAAATGTGCACTGCAAAAATGTTTGTGTGCCTGCACGTTCTTTTTGCGTGAGTGCAGAGCACATTGTCGTAGTGTTAGCTTTGGCAAAACAGGTTTGAGATGCTCAAGCAATAAAGGTACTGTAAATCCTCTTTATTCAGCAGAGTTGTAGTCTTAGAGAGAATCTGGCCCATCTGGAATTCCCACGGAACAAAGAGGGAGGGTGACGGAGAGGGAGACGGAGAAAGAGAGTGAGGGAGAGGGTACTCAGCTGAAGAGGGGGTATTGTTTACATATCAAGACACTTCCTCCAACTCCCGGGAAAAGCAGTAATTTACCTTGCAAGGTTTTACAGTTTAATTTCTCCATTGTGCAGGGGGATAACCCCTTAATTATAGAAGAGGAAGTAGCCCTAAGCCCCGGACAGAGGGCGAAGGCTCACAGAGAGCCTCCGTGAGTTTTGGACCCCCTCTTCCCCAGCCTCACTCTGGATTTCTCACTCCCTCTTTGCTGTGGCCATTTTGCCTGTTCATTAGCACTTGTGGGGTGTCTGGGTGCTTGCCAATTAGCACTCTGCTCTGAGTAATATTTCCTTCCGTGAGGCCAGACCAGCTCTACTGGTGGAGACTTAAAGGCGTCTTGGCCTGAAGGACGTGGACGGTTGGGGGTTGGCACAAGCTGCCAAGCCCCGTGGACCCTTACCCTTTACAGACTGAAAATCACTTCATAAAAATCATTCCAACTTTTGGAACACTTAATGCAAAAACCATCTCTTAACAACTTTGGTAATTAACATCCAGACTTGGTTCTTGCACAGTAAGCCAGAATGACAGACATGAGCAAATGTTGACCTAAGATGTATGTTTAAATATATGGAAACTGCAAAACTATCCATCAACAAGTTACTATGTTGTGTATTCAGTCTGAATAAATGTGCAGAAGGTTTGGGTTTCTCGCTTCTTTTAACCTGCACTTTAACTTGAAGTGACAAGTGCCAAAAAGCTTAATGGAAGTTCATTTTTTTTTCCTCAAGACGTTTTCACATGATTTAGGAAAAGCTCTGGAACCAGTTGGGTTTTATGTCAGGTGAGATTATCTCAAACCAATAGTGAAATAATCAGCTGATTAATCAATCAAGCAATAGACTGAAAAATTATGAGCAATTTCTTTGATAATCCTTCAGTAATTTTCCTGTTAAAATTATTTTTCAGCCTCTTGTTTCTGAGAATTTGCAGTAGGTGTTAGTCTTATGTGATCATAAACTAAGTCTACCTGATTTTTGGACTGTTGGTTGTACACAACAAGCATTTTGCTCCCAGTGACTTTGTGGTGAGCTTTCCTAGCTATGTGCTGACATTTTGTGGACCAGCCAAGTAATTTGGGAGTAGTCAGATACAAAAAATGGTCTACTACTCTAAAACACATATTGTTCCAGCTTAGAGCAAAGCAGTTCAGATCATTGCTTAATGCTAATCCATTGGAGCTTCTATACAAACAGGACCATCCCAAGAGAGCTGGCGTTTTACTGAGTCACATAATTCAGAACATGAAGCAATTGTGGATGTTTTTGTTTTTGTTTGTATGCCAAAAAAGTGAGAAGAACATTTTTGTGAAAGCTTGATTTCATATCTTGTAAAGGATGCTGTTACTTATTTTGTTAGAATTCACTAACTAAGCCATGAAAGGGAAGCTGCAATAGAGCTGTTTTTGCAGGTGTGCGTTCCGTTAAGTCACCACTAGACAGCTTGTGATTTTGTGAAATGAGCCTTGAGCATACATTTGTGTGTGTGTGTGTGTGTGTGTGTGTGTGTGTGTGTGTGTGTTATCCTGACTGGTTAGGGTTCAGCTTCGGCAGCTCGTCTTAGCTGCAGGGACAGTGTAATTGCCTCAGAACTTGGCTGTGCGGCAGTAACAATAACACAAGGTTTTCATTTTGGGTGACTCACCTTTACTCACAACAGCACAGGCAACCAGAGAAGCATCCCTGGTCATGAATATTTATTAATAACTTCTTGTGGTATTTTTTTATGGTAAAGAGTTTGAGAAAGATAATATTTGTGTTTCAGCCTAACTGTTGCCTTTGTTACACACTGGTAACTCAAGACATTTCACACACTGGCAACTTGTGTCGCCCTTGTCACTCAAGAGTCTGCACTGGGAGAAGGAACGGACTCTATAGGTTCGTGTTCAGGCAAAGATTATCTGAGAAATATTTTTCTTCCTTCAGAAAGTTATTCCTGAAGGCAACATCTCAGGAAGAGGGCTAACTGAACCGTACTATTCAGAGCTACAAGTATTCTGATTTAAGAGGAGGTTTGCTTAAAATGCCTTTAGGTGTAGAATCATGTGTTTCTAATCTTTATGGCAGTTTTAAGGTTTTCCTGGTAGCACTGTATCAAGATATTTTTTTGTGATACTGAATCACTTCTCAAAAACACAATTGTTTTTTAAACCAGTGGTTTTTTTTAAATTAGTTATTTACATGCACAGACTCATGGCTGTATGTAACAATGTCAACCAACAATACGTGGCCCTAATTCTTCATGTACACGTTGCTCCAACACTGTGTAAAAGCCTAACCTCTGTCTTTGGTATTCATTCTTTTACTTTCTCCCTCCCTCTCCAGTCCACTGCCACACAGTTACTAGCACCATTAGGCTGTCATAACACGGCACATATAACCTGAGGTGATCTCAGGACTGAGAACCCCCGAGGCCAAGGCGCTGCTGCAGCCAAACACGATTGCTACCTCATGGTCTGGCGTGATGGGTACCACATGTAAGCAGAGGCAACCACTGGCCTTAATAGGAGCTGACAAGTGGCGGTCTGACAAGGGGAGATCAGATGGCTTGGGCTGACCTATCACTATTGAAACAGAACCCTATGGTGGGGTGGTTTGCTTTAAATAGAGTCTTTGTACAAAAGAAACACTTAATCATGACTCCCCTCCTTCTTGGTCTCTCCATCACTCTAGACCTACACTGGCTTGTTAGACACACTTGCTGGAATTCATATGGCCTCTCGTCTTTAACTTATCCTTTTAATTAAACGGTCCTATGGAGTTTGAGATCTCTAGTAATACTATGGAGCTGTTTTTCTATGAATGGGTGTCTGTTTGATGATGTTTATTTTGACTGTGTTATCACAGTTACCAAATAATTCAGTTAAGTTAAGGCACGTATTCTTTTTGGTTAAGATTAGGGAAAGTTAGCAGTCATGGTTAAAAGGAACCAAATTTCTCTGTTGGTGGAAAATGGAAAATTATACACTTTGTTGACTAATTCATTAAGCCCAACCTCCTTCCTGTGAGGTTTTGTCATGCTTTACTGCTGTCACAAATTCAGCTGAAGATCCAATCATCTTTCTCTTCTTTACAAGGAAATATATTCTTGGGAAAATTCTCTTTATTGCTGCGACTGAGGCACTCAAATGCTTCTTCTCGCCTGCTCTGACACTTGCAACGCCACACAAGAAGACTTGCTATCACCAATTCATGGGGGAACGTGAAAGACTCACAGCTTTTATGGAGTGCCATCTGGGAGCGATGCCAGGATATAGGACAGTGTTGCTTCCTGACGTGGTGCATCTCAAATGCACCTCAGTGCTGGTGTGTGGGCTCACATGGGAAATAATATGCATGGCATGTTACACTGGGCCCATTGGTGACAGGGGGAGTCATGAACTCAAAACTTCGCCTGCTGTTTTATTGCTGTCACCAGTCAATTGCAACATGCAACTGATAAAATGTGGATTGTGGAGAACTAAAGATAAAAATGGGAACAAAACAAACAAAAAAGAAAACTACTACTACTAAACTCCTCTCATTAACACAAACAAAACCAGCCAGCACTAGGCCCCTGACTATAAAACAGCATCTGCTGTCTCTCCAGGCTCAAGCTGAACTCTCGCGAGGAGCTTCTACTCTCTGACTTTATACTGGAAGCCCCTCCTCCCAGACAAACCACAGCTAATTGCAATCAATCAACCAACATATATAATATTTACATATTTAAACATTTCTCTACTCATCAACACATCATTCTAGCTCTCCTGACACAGAATTAGCGTGACTACATGCTTATTTAGGACCTTAAAAGCAGCATTTTTGCAGAACTAATGAAAACATTCCAGGCAATGGCTCACACATGGTACAATCTGAATCCTCCCCTCTACAAAAGTCTTTGGACTCTCCCACTTCTGGTTTGAACAGGATACTCATGAAGGTTATACTAGATGAATGAAAACAGACAAAACTCCTGGTAACTCAAGCATGCTTCAATTTAACAGTGGTTGCCACCAGCCATAAAATAATAAGAAGAATCCTTCAATAAATTGCCATGAAGTTAAACTGTGTGTCTTTGTGAAATTTTAAGCAGCTGATTTTGATTACCAATTATATGCATAGCACGGCAAGCTGCAATGATTTAGCTGCTGGCTAATGCTTACAGTGCCAGCACTTTTGCTTATGTTAATGTTAGTGTTAAGGACTGGCAATGGTAACTGAACACTGGAGAAGTGCACCAGGTGTGCTTCACCTTAAGTACCTGCTTAACTGCACTTTTTGCAACTAGAGCCTTGGGCTGGATGGCAGAAAAGATTTCATGGACTACCTGAGACATGCAGAATGAACGACAGTGTTTTGTTGGGTTCAGAGAGATGGGTGAAAACTGACGACTTCTTGCTGAAAATGTAAGCTGGAGATAGCAGAAGCCACTAAAATCACAATCAGAATCATGATTCATCCCCCACCTCACCAAAACCACAGCACACTGTGCCACTTCACGCGGTGTTTGTTGTGAGCTTTTAATGTGGTGCGTTTAAAGAGAAGATTAAGAATAATACAGTGGCAGCATGTGGCACCCTTTTCCCACAGAAAGAACAAGACTTGGTTGATACAGATCACAACTGTGCCACATGTGGGTCATTATCAAGAACCAGGCAGGGACTGTTAAAAATTCAATGTGCTCTTAGATTGGGGCTTTGAAGCGAGGCAAAGGGAAAATGTTTTCTAATCAAGGCCTTGCAAAAACAAAAGCCACAATGCCTAAACTCAAAGAAGACCATCTTCAACCTAAGGAGCCAGATGGTTTTTGTTTGTTTGGTTCTACTGAAAGAAACACCAAGCTAAATAGTGAAAGAATTACATGATAAGTCAGTCTGTAGTCAGTTGTTTGCTTAGTATGTAAAAGCTGAGCAAAAATCCCCTTTGGGGATTCTTCAAGACATATAAAACAACAGTTTCTAGGCTTAATAAGTGGAATTCAGCACTGGAAAGAGATTGTAAAGAGAATTAACCAACAGTCTTTTTTTTCCTCCTTTTTGAATTGAGTCAAGATAAGTGTACAAGAATTTACCCTGGATTTTCTCTGGAGCCTGGAGTTTGGCATCAGTCCACACTGTAATTGCTTCACCATGTCGCCACTCAATGCGCCGTCACTAAGACTGAGATAGTGAATGGAACGCTCTCCCATTTTCAGCCGTCTTGTTTTAGCCCTCCAAAATGTCAAGGTTTGATGAAATCCCACTGTTATCATCACTGTTGCAGTCTGAAATGCTTAACCGAAAGTGTCTTCAATTTATTCCCCAAATGTTTCATTTTGTACATTGATGGATGCTTCTGGCAGTAATTCAGTCTAGAAGAAATGGGCTCAATGACAGAGTACGCTTATACAGTACAAAGGTCTATGGCCAAAACTCTTAAGTATGGGTCACCAAACATGGGTATGTTATAATAATACAGTACATATATTATAATTAGAATGTAAAAATGTTTTAGTTTTAAAGGGAAACTTTGCAGATTTGTATCATTACAATGTGGTGATTGAATATGAACCAAGATTCTGTGACTGCATTTCCTATACCGCACCTAAAATGTTTCCAGAAATGTATTTTAGTGGACTGTGTAGCTGTAATACGAGAAGTCGTCCTCATTTATGATCCCCTATACACTGGGTACTACATCTCCCACAATTCAGCTCAACATGTTTTTGTTCCCAGCACAAGTCTCACACTCTGTTCCCCCTGTTTTTATTGCAGGCTCTCTGTAGCAAATTCGTCATCTCAAAGCCCAAGTTGAGATTTTTCAGAATTCAGCCAAAGTTTCTCCAGAGCCCCAGAAGGCCATATACTAATGCTAATAAACTGACTCTCGTGTTTAGCACAGAGTGGAGAGTCCCTTCACCAATCACTTTCCATTTTAGTGCTTCTATACAGAAAATAAGCCATGTGACACTGAGATCAATCTTCCAACTTTGCTCGAATTTTCCTCTCACAATTGTGCTTTCAGCTTTTCTACAAATGAGGCCTTCATCTCGTAATCACAGCTCTTTTGCCTGCTTCTCTTTTAGTGTCAGGTTGCATGGGGACTGGGGATATAGGGAGTTCAGGCTTTAATCAAAACCCGCACACTTTAGCTACGTTTCCAACTACTTGATTGTCTCGCTGTCATCACAATTTCCATCCTATTTTTTCATTTTCTTTGACCCTGCTGAAGCAGCCGTTAACTTTCTGATGATTTGCCTCAGTGTGGAAGCGGATTCTTTTGTTTTGACATTTGTATGTTCTGACCATATTGACTGACACACTGTAAAGATACATCTGCGTACCTGAGAGTGAATGAATGCACAATGCAGTCCAAATGCAGAGGGAAAGTGTACTGAGAGTCCAGCGGATTCATGAGTCAGTTCCTTTTTACTTGTTTCAAAGGCGAACAATGGCTTGACTCTCAAATCCCCATTGACTTCTTCAGAGGAGTAATTTCACCTGTCACCTGTAATTGTTTCATCACCAAATTAAAGTCTTTTGTCATCACACCTTTCTTAGCTTTGACTGAACCTACTGAACATGTAGTCCACGACTTGACAGAGGCATCCACAGTGAGTCAGAGCCCCAATCTACTAATTATCATCAATTAAGACTTTTAGTATTATTTCCTCTAATGTGGCACAGAAAGCTGTTGGATTTAATGGTTGAATTGTGGCCTTGTGAGACTGGGCTGTCAGGAAGTAATGTAACTCATTTAATGTCAAAGAATTAACTATTTATAGCAGATGGTTCTACAGCTGCCCTCTTTGAAGGAGGTCTCAAAGAATCCAACCAGTGCTCTCTAAACACTTACATGGGCACACGATCTTTGTGTGATCTAAAAATGGATTATTAAACACTTCTCAACCGCACATTCAACTGCGTGCAATCCTATTAGCAGTGGCAGTTGTCTTCAGATGCTGCTGCCTGTTTTAAACATCAGATATACACCTGATCAAGTTCAACACAGGGCGCATTTATCTGGTTAATGTAGGAAAATGTGGTCTCCAGGAAGGCACTCACTGAAGCCCAGATGCTCCAGTAGGGTTACTCAGTGGTCATCAGTAATGGTCTGTGGTTAAACTGGGAAGATTCCCTGTGTTAACTGTGTGTGTGACTGTGTCAGTGAGGGAAGTGAGGGGAAGTGTGAAAAACAGACAGCTGGGCAGATACTCTGCAGCTCAGAGTAATTTCTTTATATTGATTCTGATCAGAATTTCAGATTCATTAATCTGAGATCAGAGATAATTTGATAATTGGCTTGTTATGTGCACAACATTAAAAGAGTCAACATTTAAGCGTTTGCTAACTGACAATGCGCAAGAATTTATATATTGTTTCATCTGTACTGAAACAGGATAATTATTATCCAACTAGCAAAATTTTCTTGAATAAAAGTTATCTTACGAACCTGCAGAGAAGCTTCCTTACGACTGAGAGCCCTTCCTGACCGTATCCATAATAGAAGATTCCCCCACTGGCTTACCCCCGAGGTGACACAACTCTTTCAGTGTCGCACGAGGGAAGCAGCGCGTTGGCTAATTTTATCACACAATGCATACTGTTTGTCAGCGTGGCTCCAGTGACAAATGATTCCTTATCTTGAGGGCTGTTGTTTGTTGTTGCTGAGTAATGTCCTGGCCACTCGCTCTTGTCTCTGGAGCCTTCAGCTGCCCTGCTGTCAACTGTCAGGAACCACATTCACATTGCAGCCATGTACGCACTGAGCACACACGACTGAAGATGCACACAATTCCAGGTTTGCAGGAAAAACAACTTTCTTTGATTTGTACACAAACTCAGGTGTCGTTCACCCTGTAGGCTAACTGTTCTCTCTGTTTGCCATTTCCTCTCCGACTCCAGCTTTTCCAGCGCTCGGCCTGATGGCCTTTCCATTTGCCTGAATAGAATCTAATGAAGACAGACATGTAGACTAACACAGAGCAAGCCCCTTTTCTCTTTCAATGTCGCAAATCCTTCTCCTTCATAAACGGTTCGACCCCTTTGCTGGCGAGGTACTGATGAAAGCGACATGTGTTACTCATAGGGCCCCTTGTTTATTTGACTTCCATACTTGCATTAAGGCCAAGTAAACATATCAACTGGCCTCTGGGCGCTTTCACAGCACCACCCTTACAGCCAAATGTAGCTGCAGGGAGGATGAATGAACTTTAGTAGTCTTGTGGTGCTGACATACTGTAGTGGATTTTGTGCAGCTTTATACTTTGCATCTGAAGATAACTAGACACTTTACAAAATACGTAATGTTTTATTTTTTGTTTATTTTTATTTTTATTTTTTGTTGTTGTTGTTCAAGAAGCAGTTGCTCTGCCCGAGGAACCTTTAGCAATCCTGGCACCCTGTGGCAGAAAAAGAGGTTGTGGCCTTAATAATTCATGCCATTGTTGACTTGTGCCCTCTTCTTCTTCCTCTGCCCTTTCCTCTTTGCTTATTACTGTATGATTCGACTTGACTTCTTCCTTCAGGCAGCTTCATTGATTGTCTTTCTATTAGAACCCCAAAAGGCAGTTAGGAAAACTGATGCCATTTAAATTCACCATTAACCAATACCAATACATGCCCCGTCCCTCATTCCAATCGCAAGCAGAGCCATTAGATGAGTTAAATTAGAGAAAATTGGAGTAAAATTAAGAAAAGATAATTTAGTCTCTTGGGCTGAATGAGTGAGTTCTGGAGCCACTCTGACTTCTGAAAAATTAGCAGTGGTTTTACATCATTTCTGGTTCTGACACCTTCTCTAAAACTGACACTGTATTCATAGACAGATCGCTCTATGGTGTCACACTTACGCTGTTGAAACAAGGTACTGTGTGTGTGTGTGTGTGTGTGTGTTTAGCTATTCAGAACATCATGCAGTGTAGGAGAGAGCCAACCAAGAGACGATGCTGCTGCTTCGGGACGGTCATTCTATCCAAAAAACCTTTCATAAATATTAAATATCACACTAAACTGCTATCAACTCCATCTTTTCTTTGTAAAACACAGACCCTAAAATAAGGGTCACTTCACCTAAAATGAAAGAGCAGGGCAGCACCACCGGACTGGAGGGGAGGGGGAACCAGTTGGTCAGACCTTCTGACCTGCTTCACAGCTGTTTCTTGTTAGTGCTTTAAAACAAATTCCCAGAGTGAGATGGTTTCCACGCTGAATCCTGCCCTGAAGAAAGAGGCCAGACAAGAAGGGGGTTTATGAGACCCTGCTGCTGTGTGTGTCTACGTATGTGTGTGTATAAACAGCCCGGCCTTAACGTTTTATCTTATCGGGATAGATGACCTGAGAGCGCAGGGGCCTGCACTTAAGATGCTCTGTCCTGTGTTATGAACACCACCAACAGTCAGCTGAGTTCTTCAAAATCTCTCCCCAGCGTTGAAAGTATCAACCCTTAACTGAGCTTCAATAACGCTCACAGGATGTTTACAGTAAATTAGTGACAGTCAACCTCTGATTCAAGTGATGGCGAATATAAACAAATCCATCTAAGCCTTATCTTGGATGGTACGTTACACAGAGTACGGAAAAAGCCTGAATGAAATGCGTCCGAGTCACGTCTTAAAGCAACAATATGGCCGAACAAGTGTTTTTGACAGTTTATTCTCACCTGTCACCAGACTTTTAAAATATTGCAGTCGGTCAGCTTTGTAATGCAAACACGTTTGAAGGGAAAGTAGAGTGTCCTGCAGTTAAGTCTGAAATGGACCACATGTTTTTAGAGCTACAAACTCTGCTGCTATTAATGTCACAATGAAACTAATGGATATCTGTTGTTTATTTAATGAAAACCTCCATGCTGATGGTTATAAACATTTTCAGGGACATTATTTTAAAAGGCCCCTCAAGAGGAATTTACCTCTGTCCATCTGTGTCTTAAATAACACTGGTGTCTTCACTGTTCAAAAACGCTGTGCATTATTCTGTAAGACCACAGACACATCTAACGGATTCAGTGTGGTGGTTTGATGGAGACCAGGCCAGGTCTGTCCAGGAGATACTCCCCAGCCTCCTGCCTGGGCCTGGAGAGCAGTCTCCCCGGGGGAGGCGGGGGGGCTGCCTCACCTCAGGGTGACCCCCAGCTTAGACGGCTTTAGATTGATGTGCACTGCCTCCTCGTTCTCCCACACATTGTGAGCTGTTGTGGGTATTTCCTCTGCCTTTCCCTTCTTTCCTTTAAAGAAAAAAAGCCCTGTTTACAAGTCGGGGAGGGGGAGTGCTGAGCTTGCGCTGAGGATGGCGTCATAGGGCGCTGAGGACGCTCTTTGTGTGAACTGGCAGCTACTCCGTCAGCTGTGTCTGAGAGGTTAAAGGGCTCACGGAAGACAGAGGAAAGCTCTGAGTTCCCGCTGTTTGAAGTGATGTGGCTTGATTGGTGCGCTTACTCTTGCCAGAAACTGGCAACCAGACCAGAGAGGATGAGGAGCAGACTGATGAAGTCACACAGTTGTTTTGGTTAGTGGGAATAGCAGGAAACAGTGGCATATGAAGATTCTGAGTGTCATTCTATACCTTTACAGCAAGATGAACTTTGCATCCTCCTGAATTGACCACCAGTTTATTCTTACAGTCGCTGCAACAATAGCAAATCCAGTGCATTAATTACTTGATCAGGTCTACACCTGTGCTCTAAAGAGGCCAGGCGATAAATCAGAAGTCTGCACAGGAAGCTGATTATCCTGACACCCCATCAGTCTTCAGAGACGCCCACTTCCTGCCATAGGGAGAGGCATGCTAAGCCAAGCTACCTGTATGCTAGCATCACACACATGAAGGATACACCCGCTAAACACCGAACACTGAGGCCGGGTGATACATGGCGGTCATTAGACAGTGATTCCCAGGTGCTGCTGCTGCTGAACACCAGCGATTACATCACTATTTCTAAGATTAAAAACTGATTGGTTATTACAGTCAAGTCTCAGTGGGCTGGGATAAAATTTTGCTGGTGAGCTTATGGAAAACGAACTGCAATTTCAGAAATGCAATATTTTTAAGGGCAAAAAATAGTAAAGGTCTCTTTATGCCTTACTGCTTTCCTTTGTGCCCTTTTTACACTGAATGGACATTAGTACCAGCAGCTAATGGCAACCCAGGTGAGATAAGGTCTTGGTAGCACTCAGTCTTTAGAACAATTAGGAGAGGCTGTGCAGCGCCTTGTAGCGCAGGTGATGGATCATACTTGTGGTGGGTTCGTGGGGTTGACTCTGAGACTAAGGAGTGATTGGCTGAGGCAGGCGTACAGATTTGACAGAGACTGATCACAGAAAAGAGAGGCCAGCTGGGTCTGAGTGGGATCTGTAAACACACCGGGACAGGAACAGAGGCAGCATCAGCCTGGGGAGCTACACAACAGCCACTGTGAGGTGATACAACACATCTGGGCAACGGCAGGGTGGATGAGGGCGCCATGGCAATGAGATATAAACATAGCCATGAGGCCCTCACAGTAACCCACCTGCACCGATTGTAATCTCACACTTCATCATCACACACAGTTCATCAGAAACCACTGCAAAAAACAACTTGTCATTTGACTTTTTTGAAATTTACAGTAATCAAAATCTCTTTCAGCATATTTTAGATTATTGTCCTTTTTTAAAGGATGACTTAACTGTTTTGATTCACTTCCTCCATTCTCAACCTTGTTTCTAGTGTAGGTCAGCTGGTTTATCTACTTTACACCTCCTGTGCAGCACCAAACAGCAGACAACCTTACTTTGAGAAATGCAAACTTACTGTTAATCATTGGAAATCATCCATTTTCTCCTGTGTGTCCAGGGTCGGATTGTGGTGGCAGCAGGTTAGGCAGGGTATTCCAGATGTGAGTCTTATCTGCACTGTTTTACCACCAGTCGTGAACAAGATCCCGAGATACTTAAACTCCTTTGCTTGGAGTAGAAACTCACTCCGAACAAGTTTGACACCCAAGAACCTTGATGTTAGATTTGGAGATGCTGACTCTCATCCCTGTCGCTTCACGCTCGGCTGCAAACCACCACCAGTGCATGCTGAAGGTCACGGATATATAAAGCCAACACAACCACATCATCTGCAAAAAAAGCAGTTCTTCAATACTTCAATACCTTACTTTGAGGAATACCCTGTTAAATTAGATCCTTGGTTAAAAGAATAAATGTAAGATGTTAACATGTTATCTAAACCAAAGCTGCAGTAAAAGGACTTTGCCGGAAACAAAACAGCCCTCAACACAACCACTATGTCTGAACTATAAACTGATTTCATGATGTGCTATAAAGCAGATGCAAGCTTCTAGCACCATGCCCTCCTTACAGTGCTGACTCAAAGCCTCTGGAAAACAACTGTGTTAGTCTTCCCGGCGAGTGTGTGCTTGATCATAACATACACAGACTTTGCACGAGTTCACAGGGACTAATGAATTTCCGCTCAAACCATCTCGTGTCACCGAAGAGACCACTGGGCTAATTCACTTACCTTCTGCCCAAAACCCCCCTATCAATAAAAATGGTATCGTTTTCCCCTCCCTGAAGGCTGTTAAAAGCAAAGAGCCACTCGGTTAAGACTTCCTTTCATAGATGGCAGTGGTTCCGTGCTCTCCTGTAAGCCTCTAAATCCTTCTGTCGCCATCGCGCGCCCATGTACTGCCTTAGGGGAAGCGACGTCTTGCAGACTAAACCTGCAGGCCTCATGTTGTGTGTGTAGTGCAGGATTCCCGGATTAGGCTGAACATACACTTTTTAGTAACCTCGGACGTAACACTTGCTGTAGTGTGTTTTGTGCGTGTTTACGAAAGGCATTTCAGTTCAGCCTCAGAGCAACACGTTTGTCTCAGTCGCTCACTGAGAGTGAACTGCAGAACAAATCAGTGTCTGTGTGTGTTATTGTGAGTGTGTATGAATGCACATGAGCGTTTGTGTATAGCCGTTGGCACAGCGCAGTGTAGTTAGGACGCAGGCCAACTTTTTCTGCTGGAATTTCCTGTCTGAATTGAGCACCCCCACCTCTCCTACTCCTCTGCTCTTCACTTTTCTCTCTCTCTCTCTCACTCACTGCCCCCTTTCTCTCAAAGCACGACAAAAGCTTTTTTTTTCTCCCTGAAATTATTCCTGGCCTGGCCTCTCAGGGCATTATTATTATTATCACTGAGTACTTCCTCGAAGATGTGAGCCCACTCTACTCTCCACTTCAGCATGGTCCTGATCTGGGGCTTCATTTGGACATAATGAGAAAGTGCTTTTCCTTCTTCTTTCTCTGAGTCATGAGACTCGAAGGGGCCTTTGTTAACAGCGAACACCTGGCATTGTCTTGAGCGAGAGATCAAACTGGGGCTTTAAGATGCTAACTAAAAAAAGGAGGGGAAGACGTGGGGCTCTAACCCTGCTGCTTGGCAGGATGTTTGGCACGTCTGGAGCCTTATTATGGGGGCAAAGATATGTTCACTCTTGAAACAAACAGGTTATGAGAGATCAGAGCAGATATGGTTGAAGGTTCCGGTGGGTTGAACTGATTTATGATATAAGCTTACACCAACACAAAGCCACAAAGCACTGTGTTGCACTTAACTGCATTTTAGAAAATTGGAAAGTAACTTCGTATATCTACACACTTTTTCTCACCTTTATCAGCTTCAGCATTAAAGTCATTACCACAGTAATGCATCGATAACTGTAATTCCAATAATATACATTATTCTACTCAATGCTGTGTTGTGTTAAAAGTTGAGACAAGTTGTGCTAATGTTGGTCTGTTTTGGATATACAGTAAGAGTCCCAGGGTGGAGTAGCCTTGCATGCCAGCACACCCAAAGGAGACAGGAGGGCAGTAAATCAAGAAAGTGTGGTGTGTGTGAATCGTCTCAACCACGTACCTGTCCGTAGTTGTCCCTGTAGCCCAGGAAACAATGCAGCTGTCTGGGTGATGGAAGGGCCTGTTCAGCCCTTATCATCCCCACATCCAGCAGCCCCAAGCTGGGAGGGGGTGGGGTGGGTGGATAGGTCTCTGGGGCCTTTGCTGGATACTGTTTACGTATTTGTGTTTTCAATAACTTCATTACCTGATGGAAATTTAAACAGTAATCTGTGGATGCAAAATCATATGACGTTTTTATATGAATAAATAAAGAGTTTTCATTACTAATAGTGAGATCCAATCATGGAATCAACCAGTACATTTATTCACAACCAATACCGACTATTAGTAATCAATTGGACCCATAACCAATATCTGGAAGTCATGCATATTTGCAGTAAAACACGGAAATCTCAGTGTAAGAATTTGGACTATTCAGTGCTGTCCTGACTTCCAGCTCAAGCTGGCTGTCATAGTCCAGTCTCCTTGTCCTGTGCACTTCCCCCCCTCTCCACCAGAGATGTGCCAGGCAGCACAAGCAGGGGGCACCTCTCAGACAAAGCACAAACTTCTGGCTCCACTTGTGAAAACAAAGCTCAAACTCCTTTTCCCAGCTCTCACTCCCTCTCACTCATTTACTGGGTGCCTCTTTTGGCTTTGTAACACACAAGCTGACTCGGAATTGGCCGCCCGTCCCGCTCACAAAAGCAAGGGAGGGCCGCTGGCTGAGATCCAGCGGCACAGATCTTGATAGACGCACAGAGCCCTCGGCCTTCTGAGCCCAGACGAGACGAGACAAAGGGAGAGGAGACGGATTTTAACAACTCTCTTTGACGGTTATCGCTATTCTGTGTGTATCTGAAGTGTGCCGTTTTGACTTTGTTTTACCTGCAGGTATCTTGTGATTTGTAAAAAATTTCAGGGTACTCATTACAGAATTCCTGCAGAAATGATCCCAGCATGTTTTGAAGGTCTTCTGGCAATGTAGTGCAAAAATCCAAGCTAACATACAAGAAATAAACACTGAGTTTGGGCAGAAAGTGATCCAATACTAGTAAAACCATCTGTCCACTCAGCAAAATAATTTAACTTGAATAAAAATCTTACGTTAAATACGTTCAGTCTAAAAATAAGAAGTCTCTAATTAGTGTTAGAGGTTTAAAAATTGTGTGAAATGCTAGTTTTTAGCTCACATTACTTCAGATCAGACAGTTACAGCTGAAATACACAGCATAATATCAATTTTTTGATATTCTTAATTAATAATTTAAAATATTTTTTTGTTAATAATAATAAAAAATGAAGGCTAAGAAAAACAAAAAAATCACTAATTTAAGGGTAAAGTTACTTTCCTTACCTTTACTTATTTAATAATTTGGCAGTATGATTATTATGGTAGTTCCTGAGTGAAAGTGGTGAAACGGTATGTGAGTTCACTCTGTCCAATGTTTTACTAGTAAACTCCTCAATTTTAATGTTTCTGGACTAATTCATAATCATTTTAAGAATATACCAGGCATTTGGTGATAGAATCAAGATAATTAATATCCGTGTTTCCAAATCTAAGATTTAAATCTCGGCAAGCGCTGAAACTGTAATGTCATTGTTGTGAAATGATTTTTACATTTTTTTAAAACTTTAAAACTTGTATTTTTATATATATTTTTTTTTTTACGTTACTACACAGATGCTTGGCAGAAATTAGCAGGAAAGTGTTTACTATATTTGGCACATCAGAATCAGAACTCCTTTATTTGTCCTGAAGAGGAAATTCTTCTTTCTTACAGACAGTGCAATTTTACCAAACCAAGAAAATGAAAATACTTCAAGGATTCAAGGAGCTTTGTTGTCATTCACACATGTAGAAACATGAGGTGGAGGTGGTCCCGGTAAGCCCAGTAACCCACAAATACCTAATGCTATAAATATAAAAACAACCAGAATAAAAAGATATAACCAGTGAACAGGGATGGCAACAATATTTACAGCGGAAAAAATATTAAATAAAATATAGGATATTTACATACATATGTATATATATATATATATGTCTATACACACACATTCCCATGGTGATGTGCAATGTCCGTGTGTCCGTCAGAGTGCAGAGTTCAGTAGTTTGATGGCGAGTGATTTCCTGTGTCGCTCTGTGGTGCACCATGGGAGTCAGTCTCTCACTGTACGAGCTCCTGTAGCTGATCAGCACATTGTGGAGAGGGTGAGAGGGAAAGTCCAGTACAGTAGTAGCGTAACAATAAAAACAATAGAAAACAGTAAAGAAAAGACGGGAGCTTCACATTTTGCTTCACAAAAACAGGAATTAACCAGTGGCACAGAATTCTTTTCTTAATCAACCTTATCTGTGGCGCGACTGTTTTCAAAGGGAAAACAGTGATTGTTGTATAATTCTTGTTCTTAAACAAATTCCACACCAGTCAAATGCTTCCCGGTTCAGAGATGCCTTCAGGGAGACTGTCTTCTCCCAGCCGTGTAATCCAGGCAGAATTAACCAAGAACAAGATGGTACAACGTCACCATGATTACTCCAATCACCATAACAAAAGGCTCAATCAGGGTTAAGTAGCTGTAATGTCCGTCTTTGTATTTGGCATCACCTAAAAACAACATCCAGCACTCTGCCATAGCCCACAGGCACAGAGTCCTGTTACACCTTGTTTTCACAAGGCTGGCGAGAGCGCGTTAGCACCCTGAAGGCACGTCTCAAACAGGAAGGTGTTTTTAAAAAATGCAGACTTTATAAAGAAGATCCAAAGGGAGTTGACTACTAGACTTTCCAAGAACCGGGCCTTTATTATGGAACAGGCTTATATTAGATAATCCTTGATATAAAATTTAAAACTTAAATTTCAACTCAACCCTCATCCATATTTACATGTTCTTTTTAATATAAATTTAATATAATGTTCACTCTGATTCAGGATGGAAGGCCCATTTTGTTAAAAAGGAAGCTGGGACCGAGGAGGCACAGTGAGAGTGGCTTGACTGTTGGACTGATTGTGCTGCAGTCATGTACATTTTTGCTGGATGCACTTGATATGCTGTCCATTGATTCATCCTGTGACATATTGGCATCACATTAATGTGAGAAAACACACCCACTTCCCCTTGTCATCGAGTCCCAGTGGACTCCTCAGATAGAGATAACAATCTGCTCTCACTGAGCTTTGGCCTTTGACCTTGGTGGTCTCTGCTCCCAGGTCAGCCCCGGTTTACTGGACCGTACAGCCAGAGAATCCTAATAGCAACCGGGGTTCAACCCAAGGGATTTGCTTTGCTGTGTGCTCTCTGTCTCTGTCCATCCACACACACTCTCGCACACACACACACACACATAGCGATACAACCGAGTATGCTTTCAAGGCTTCTTACACTCTTTTGCTTTTAGTTGCATGAAATGTGCAAAACATTAACCGATCAAACCACAGAGTATTGTAGTGATCCTGTCTGTGATTAGAGCCCTCCTCCACCTCCTCCTCCTCCAGTCAAGACAGTAATGTCTCATACTCAGAGGCTGTAATGACAGTAATTAATGAAGATCGGCTGTGTTGTCTTAATGAGACTTCCCCTCCAAGCCATCAGACCATTTATGGCAGGAAATGGTGGATTCGTGCATTCTTTGTCTGACACATAAAAACACATTCATTGTTGTGTAAACCCTGCTTTGGTCTCATTGGATAAAGGGGGCATTAATGAACATACAGTTCTCGGGGCAAAAGCCACAGACAGTGTAAAAGGTTTCAATTACTGCTGGATTACGGGAACTGTAAAATGGTACAGTTGCGTCTCATGCTGCTTTGCAGGCACTAGTGAGGAACTGTAATATTAATATGCCCCAGTGTTTTCTGACATTTTCTCTCTTCTTTGTACCCAGGTGCCCACCACCTCTTCCCCACATTTCACACACCCATCCCAATCGACATGAGGCACCACGAGGGGCGATACCATTATGAGCCACACCCACTTCAAGCCATGCATGGGTAAGTTTAGACATCGTTATTCGTTTTGAAATAAACGATTACGTTGACAGTTTATCTTCCCTAACAAACAGTGGCTCAGTGGTGCGCTGGTCATTTCCAGCCCAGCTGTGCAACCAAACATTTTTCAGATCCACTTTATTTTAAATTCCAGCAGAGATCCTAAAGTTTCCAAAGATACCCAATACATCAGACTGATCTTTTGGGGAAATAAGTATAAACATACAGCCTCAGTGAAGAGTTACATTGTGGTCACATTTACATTGCTGTTGCAAATCTCCAGAGTAAAGAGTGAAGTAAAATTTGATCCATAGAGATCATTGGTTTTTGACACCATTGCATGCAGCAGTAGAACATTCTGGATAGCTTTGAGTTCATGTGAAGTTTGAATAAAATTTTATCCGCAGAACCCCCAGACTCTTTAATAGTCTGAGTGCCTGATTTGACCCAAAACACCGCGTTTTGATTTGTGAAAGTCAGTTGTCACTTTTCAATGCTCTCACTCTTTCTCTCTCCGAGAACTTGTGGCAACATCTTCCTATTAGTTGGAGCTGGAAAGAAAGAGCAGCTCCTCTGTTTGAGCTTCAGTGACAAAGACAAGTTTAAATACATCAAAGCCAGACAAGATACACAGAGCAGGAGGGAGACAGAGATGAAGGGAGACAAGCCACATTAGCATAACACAACAGGCTGTTAACATTTCCTCTCCTGTCTCCTTTCCTAACCCAACAATGAGGAGCTCTGCCAAGAAACGTCTCGAGTAAAACTGCCTCGCTGAGAGAGATCCCAGGATAAGACGATGTTGGAAGAAGAACACAGATGCTTCGCTTAAGTAAAATTGGCAGGTTTAACTCTAATAGTAAAATCTATGTGAAACATCGTTAGTATTGGCTACTAAAGTAGATGTCAGAATTTATATCATACTTAATTTCTAAAAAGCTTAAAGCTTTTAAAAACATAAACTCACAGTATATTGGTCAGGACATATAGGTAGGCAGTCCAATTGGTTTTGAAACTTGTATCCTATCTGACCTACAAAGAAACGCTAATTTATTTTCTGACTTTATTACTGTGGCATTACCATAAAGCCTGGCCTTCCTAACATAGCAGGGCCTTCTTATGCTTATCTAAAATATTGGAATCCAAGAAGGGAACCCAGGAGTAAGATCAATAGCGGTTTTGTGAGAACTGTGCTGTTACATTTAAATTCAGCAAGATCAGGTGATACACAGCGCAGGCAGAGCTATTCATCACCTGCAAAGCGAGGGAAAAGAAGGGGGGAGAAGTGTGGCTGTGCACCCGGTTTGTTTTGATTAATGTGATGTGACTCTGACAGAGCGCTCCTACTAATTCATCAAAACCTTGATGTAACCAACTCTTCTCCAGCATGCGACAAATTCACCTAATTACTGTGCGTCGTCCCGGCGAAATGGAACAGGGCTTCGGCGCTGGGCGCTTGGTGGCAGCACTTCGTCCGCGGCTGGTTGCTGTGTGTCAGGGCTGTACTTCCTGTCTGTGGGATGGTGCTAATTTCATATGGAGCGTCTGTCATCAGCATGTAACATAATAAGGGCTGCAGGTCATTCTGTCACAGCTGTCATAAAGCAGATCCTGCAGGCCTCACCGTTTTATTGTGTGCCTGAAGAGGCTGAAAAGGCCAGTGCACAAACCCCATCAGCCCTGTAGCTTGGAGCAACTTTTGTGAGGCATCCTTTCCTGGCTTTCCTTTTATATTTCTTATCAATATATGCAGTTCAATTTAGCCGAAATAAAAGCTTCGAACTGTTTGCCTTTAGCGGTTTATTCAGTTGTCTCCAGTAAAAGGTATGTAATAGTCCTCAACCAGTTTAGCATTTCACCCCTGTGATATTTTCAGGCTAAATGAAAAAAATCAAAATTGAGGCAGCAGATTTTTTTTTCATCCCATGCAATATTCATCTTTGATTTAAAAAAAAAACAAAAATCCTGCTGCCTACATTACCCACAATGCAACTTGGCTTACCTCCCTCATGTAGTAGTGTCTCATTTGGCCTGGAGCCTCTGACCTCATGCAGAAATGAGAAGTTGGCCACAGAGGTCTGGTAAGCTCTTTCTAAACGCCCCAGATTGTTAGTGTTTTGTTTTGCTTTTCTTTTTTTCCATTTTCAGACTTAATTAGATAAACCAACAGACTTTCAGTGTCCTGAAACTGAGGTGTGTGTTTGATTGTCTTCAAACTGCTCCATTCAAAAGCAGTGACAAACACCTTCGGTTGGACAAAATAATATCTGGGGCAATGTGAATTAAACTCACAATATGCATATCACTGGGCTGCAGATGCCATTTGTCAACACATTTCTAAGTTTTTGATCCACAGTTTAAACGTAGTAATCTTTCAGCTGTGGTCTCCCTGCCTTTCATGAACATAACATTCAAGAGAGAAGAAACATGCCATATCTGAACCATCTCTGGAACACATTAGGAAGAGCCTCACGTGGGATGACAGTAGAACTTAAAGACAGCACTTACGTGCTGATTGCTGCATATTGTGGAGTCGGGCATCGTCTTCACGAACCCACAAGCCAGGAAAGCGAGCCACTGTGCCAGCATGTTTGACCGGGTAATTAGCATCCGAAATTCAGCCTTCCGTTCCCAGAACCTCAACGACAACGCAACGGATGAGAAAAACAGATCCCCCGCTCATTCCACAACCCATATTTATGCTTTTTGGGAAGCAGTCGGGGGGCAAATTGCAGCACTGAAAAGTTGAAATATGCCCAAGGTTTTTGTGTGGCAGAGCTGTGGCCTACACCGCCCATGTACACAAACAGATGTGGTCCCGCTCACCAGGCAATCAGCCTGCTCAAGGCCCGCAGCCCCACAGCACGGAATGTGTTGATTAAATACAGTTTTCAGATCAGCCATTTGTGTTGATGTTGTTTTTTCCCTTCATTGTTTTGGTTTGTTTAACATGGAAAGAGGAACAGTGGGGGACAAGAGGGGGTGGATATTTTGACTGTAGTCTGATGATTGGTTGTCGGTGGCTTTGACAGGCATGTTGTTATCTTATGTCGTTGTTTGCTGGCTGCAGCCCCGGCTCATCGTCACGGTCAGTGTTTGAATTTGGATGCTCCCCTGAGTTACAGCCAGGAATGTGCTGCTAAAAAGACAAGAGGCACATCAATCAAAAGACTGCAAAGTTCCAAATCAATAGCCTGAAATTTTCACGGTTTATCGCATGGTCTCAACGTAATTTTCTTGCAATCAAAGAAGACTAAATGGTATGTGACAGCAATGGATAATTACCCTCAGTATAATCCCATCTCATTTAAGTACATTATCCCATCGTTTGACTGGGCCCCTCCTTTGTACACGGTCCTCGATTCTCGGGGAGTACAGTATCAAGTTGTGTCCAAATCCTCAGCATCCTGATCAGGGCCCCAAAAACAACTAAGGCAGGATCTTAGCATGTCCCCTGTGGGGCAGTGTGGTGATTTATCTTGATCGCCTTGGCTGCCCAGAAGTACAGAAGGGAGTGTGTCACATCATAATTCATCCCACCCTGAGCCAGTAGGGAAAATGCCAGAGAGGCAAATTCTAACTTGTTGGTCAGCCAGGAGGGCAGGCGGGCAGGCAGAAAGGGAACTTGAAGTTGCAATGTGGCTTTAACACCTCACCTTGAAAACAGGTTGCATGAGCAGCATCTTGAGGCAGTGAACATGGATAGTTCTGCAGGTCACCTCTTGCAGAAAGATCCATTCAAACTTTTTTGATTTCCCATCACAACGAGATTGGTCGGATTTATTTATGCCAAAATACCTCATATACCATACTGCTTTTTTACACACATTTGAACTAGTTTGAGTGAAGTGTCACAGGTTATTCTTTTTTTCAAACGGCTACAGTCAAATGCTGGGTAAAAAGAGACGAGACATGACTAGTTGTACAAATGGGGATAATGCAGAGTTTTGGACAATTTCTCCACAAAGGTAGTCTGGACTCCTATATCATATTTGGTTCTTCATAAACTTTAATGAATAAACTTCGGTCAGCTACCCATTGAGGATTTTCTTTTAGATGTTGTCACATTCTCCTCAGATGATACTCGTACCTGTACAAACTAAATTACTTGTGCTGGTTACAGATTTGAGCCATGTACTTTTTCAACTCTAATCTGCGGTGTTGGCATTTGGTTGCACACATGATTATGAAAATGTTTGTGGGAGCAATGAAAAAGAGAGTTTGAGAGAGAAGTTTAAACCCTGCATGCTTTCTCTCCTCTGCACACACTCTCAGTTGCTGGCAAAAGTGGGCCTTATTGATGTATTGTTGAGTTCATAAAATTGCAGAAATTGTCCGACGCAGCCAATGTGGCAAAGATGTGAGGACAGGGACTGTTTTATGATCCAACAGACACTTTGTTGGAAGCATTCTGAACCCATTGTTCCCTACAAACCAATACCAAAACTTCACTTTTATCATTTGGCTCTCGTTGTTGGATTGGTGCTACACTGGCTGGAATATAAAAAGGGACTTGCAAAGAAGATAATTTCACATTTCTCCTCACTTCTCTATGAATCTTGCTACAGTCTGCCCCCGCCTGCAATCTAATGTACATGCACTGTGGTATGCACTTACTCATAGGGTTACTCATATGCTCAACAAGCTGTACCATGTCCAAATCACTTTTTCTCACAGCATAGTTTTAACAATGGAACAACAGGGAGTATGTAATCACACAGTAGAGAACACACAGAAAAACAGCAATTACCTCGTTGAAACCATGTCATCTACTGAGTCGCGTTGGCTTCCCACCCCTCCGTCTATCCATATTTCTCCTTGTATCAACCTAACAGGCAGAAACTTCTAGCACTTTTATTGTCAGCAATGAATAATGTAAGTATTGTTGCTGTTTCTTAGTCAGTTTAGTGTTCAGGATGGAAGTTTCTTTCAAAGCAGCCACTGATGAAGAGACAAGGCTCCGGGGCCCTCCAAAAGCTTCTGATTCAGGCTCTGACTGAGGTCTCTGGAAAGACGCACAGACTTCAAGTAACATCTTGTCAGAAAAAGGGTGGATCGACAAGGCTTCAATAATGGTACCTGCCAAATGGGACTGTTATTTGCAGCTTCTTGACAGGCAACAGCAGTAAATTTCACCTTATTATCAGGGCCTCACAGACACGCTTGGTCATTTGAGTGATTTACTACAGCCAGAGTGATGTGAGTGTCGGCACCCTGATTTGTTGATGGATGAAGCTGAAAGTAAAATGTTGCAAAATGGTTTTGGTAGGTGGAGCATGGAAAGAGGCCATGTTGACTAGAATCAGAGTTGAATTTATTTTCAAAGCAGGTTCACACTTGAACTTTTGGTTATGTTTTTGTTCATGGCTCATATTGTCATATCAGCAAACATGATGAGACTACTGTCTCTAAAAGACGAGGCTGGCGATGTTCTACGCTTTTCTTATTGTCAACACGAGACCATGAGACTTCACTGCGGCAACAACAACCGCTCATAGTCGAAGGCGGACCCCTCCGTGCCAAAGAGCTCTATTGGTATACCTTGCTGTTAAAGAACTACATCTTCAGGAGGAACTACAGGGTGCAGCCATTGTACAATACATTAACCATACACTATTTTCATGAAACTTAAATCTAACATACATTGCAATCCATTTTTAAATCCATATAAATCCAGGATGGACGCAAAGATGAAATATGCTGAACAGGAAGCATATTTCTCTCCGTTGAGGAATCATACTAAGCTATATTGTGTTACATCTTTAGGCTTTAGCTAAACACAGGAGATCCCAGTATGCGATTACTTAGAGGAGTCTGATAAGAAAGTCAGCCAGCACCAGTGCCAGTTCACCCAGGTATCCCTCAGTGAAGCACTAATCTGCAAAGGTGCTGCCAAGCTCTCTGTATGCCGCTCAGAGGCGGACCGAGGGAAGCGTGTTTTTGTGTATGGAGCGTCTGTTTCTTCTCACTTCTCCCCTCCCGCCCAGAACAGAGGGCTCTTTATGGTTGTTTGTAGGGGAAGAGTGGGCTTGACGGCAGAAAGTTGGCCCTCGGACAAGGCCAGCAGTCTGCAGGCGCTTACTGGAAATGGAGCGAGGGCCGAGGCTCTCGGTTGGTTGGCTCGGCCTGAGTTGGGCAGGGCTGGGCCGGGAGCAGGTTGGCGTCCGCACAGAGACAGTGAATGAGAGACTGAGCAGGGAAGCTGAAGGGAGGATGGTGGGGCTCTGCCAAGCGGTCTTGCTGGGGCTCAGGCCCACCTTTCATAGCCACAGCCAGTAACTACAACAAGGACCAGTCACACTCATTTTATCTGAGTTAAATGATTTGACACCCCTGACTGATTTCTTTCAGATGGATCAACACACAGACGTATTATCATTTCAGTATTTAAGCTTCTCTTACTATTCACATACCTGGAAACATCAATTATAGGTTTTGGCATGAGTATTTTGTAGTATTTTGGTTTACACTCTGTCCAGAGGTTTGAAATGTTGAGTTTCATTCAGTCAAAGAAACGAGGTGCAGGCCCGAAAGACAGTCGTGCTGAGTCATAAAAAATTTGTTTGTGTCCATGTACGTGAATCCTCTAAATATTTTTTTGTGATGACTGTTTGCTGTGATACCACTTTGCCGTATGTAATTAAGTAACGTTAATGAATCATGTTTCCATGTGATCCTGGCATGCTTTTAAATTTACCATTTTCTTACACATACACACACATGCTGCACACCCAGCATGCATTGGATGCTGCCAAGAATCAAAACCACACATATAAACACTCATATGTGTTCACAGCAGCCATCGAGCTGCTTGAGTGTCAGCCTAAAAGCATTTGCTCTCAGACTCTCATAAAGACAGCTATTCTGTTATTTTTATTGCATTGTTGTGGCGTACGCGAGAGTCACTGTGGTCGTAATTTCTACAAAAGAATCGCTCCCGATTATGAGACAGATTTAAGTGAAGCAAGTAGTTTGTAATCTTTAACAGATTCCAACAGAGCCACCATACAGCCTCTTAATATTTTAGTGGTGTGGAGCAAAATAACTCAAAGAATCAAACATTAAGAACAAAAATGTTGAGTCAATAGCAAAGAGATCACAAACTTAAGTCGTGTTTCAAAAGAAAGCAACGGTGCTGAATATTTTGCTCATGTCTTACTCTGGTTCTCTGTGCAAGTCCTCCTCTTTCCCCGCTGACAGCATTTCAGTGAGTCATTAGTCTGGGCATTTCTGCTGAAGGGAGGACACATCGGCCTCCATTGGTTCCCTGAGGGTTCATTACCCTCAACCCTCTCCTCTGTTTTTCTAAGGAGAGATTGACTGATGACTTATAGTCTCTATACTTCCATGAGAATTAAATATGTGTTTTTTGTGTCATTGCCACATAGCTGTCTCTTTCCATTAAAACAGTGGTTGATAGGGTCCTCGTTTCCTTATGTGCAACCGATTTTGTGAAAATCTGTACTTTGGTTTGTTATATGTAATCTTGAAATACAAACTGTAGCCTGTTAGCTAAAATGTTCAGAGCTCCCTTGAAAAACACATTTTTAAACTTACTTGAACCAATCCTGCATAAATACACAAGTTTTTTGATTGTTGCAAAATGTGTTCCCTGTAAACCTGGCTCTGACTAATTCTGTCACTGTGTACAACATCTCTCAGGAAAATGAAGGCTGACTGGTGGTCCAGACAGTTGTATCTGCTTTCATGTCACTGTTATAAACTAAATGAATTGATAAACTCTTTTCTCCTGTGTTGTTGTTGCTACAGTCAAGGAAACTGAGAGTAATTTGATTTCTTCATGACACTGTTACCAACAACAACACCACTTGGAAACACTAAGGAGGTTAAGGTTAAAAGTAAAAAAAAAAGTAAAAAAATATGTATCCAGTAATATCAAACACATCCATCTCTCCTTCCTTGTGTGTTATGTGTCCTCTTCTGCAAATGCTTTCTATGTCTTGGATCAGTTTAACTTGTAAGTCAGATGCAGCACTTAAATGTGAATCCCTGCAACTGTTGGTTTTGGTGTTGATTATGTTAAAACTGAAATATATCCTCACTCTGTCATCCAGCCTTTTCTCTATTAGTCGTTGTTCGTCGCACTTAAATGTCTTTCTGAGGGCTGAATTTCTCCCATGTGTTCTTACCACACAGTGCAGGAGCAACAGGCCGCTTATCAGAGTTAAAAAGCACACCAGGTCGGCATGAGTACTAGTGCCCCTTCAAAGGGTTGTGTCACTGCCAGCGGCCAGCAGACATTTTTATCTCAAGTTCAGCCCTTCAGGGCTATTGGGAATTACAACACCCACTTGTCTGTGTTTCTGCAAGAAGAGCCGCCAATTACCTGCCAGAGATGACAAATTTAGTGTATGGGCTGATGTGACCGGCAGGCTGTTGGAGAACCTCAGATAAGGCTTCTTTTTTTTTCTTGCCAAACGTGGCTATAGGCAACTACTTGAGGTTCTGAGCATCCGGTTGCACTCTCTTATCACACACCTTGTAATACCTGATGGGAGAGACCTTGTAGTCCTGCCCACCCAAACAGACAGAAAATATGCCTTCTGGTAGCCTCGCAGTCGAAAGCCCTTGGTCTCAACTTGTCTGTAGCTCCAGGGCTTAATGGAAGAAGGTGAACAAAAGGGGATTATTATGTATTAGCTGTGGGACTCGGGAGGGGAAAGGGTGTAAGTGGATTGGGACTGGAGACACTTTTGTGGAATGACAGAAGTTAAGGCTTGTCTATGAACATACCAGCAAAGATCACTCATGATGATAAGTGAGCACAATAGCGTAATCAAATTAACACAGGCTGCCTCCACTCCATCTCCATCTGTTTTTTGTCTTTCTGTGTATCTATGACCTTCATCCCTTCCTCTCCTCACCACTACTCTTGCTCATTCTCTGTTCCTTATCGCTTTACTTTCCTCCCTCTTCACAGACCTCCAGGACTGACAGGAAGTCCAGTCATCTCAGATATTTCCCTGATCCGTCTATCACCCCATGCAGCGCCCGGGACGGGTGAATCACCGTTCAGCCCTCCACATCCCTACGTCAGCCCCCACATGGAGCACTACCTCCGCTCGGTACACGGCAGCCCCACCCTCTCTATGATCTCAGCGGCCCGAGGACTGAGTCCTGCTGAGGGTAAGATTTACCCCGTATTACATTTGCTCTTTATACAGTCACCAACACCCAACCCCTATCCGACTGGGATAAGAAGCAGGTCTACAGGAGTCGTGGCTAATGTGTCTTCCTGTCCTATCCTGTATGTGATCCACAAAGAACAGTATATTCATCCTGTGGTGATGACATTAGGATTTGACTGAATTTCTGATTCAGCCTCTCAAGTAGAGGGCAAATTTTGGTTACGTTAACACCAGGGTGCAAACACATTTTGATAGTAGATTGAACAAAAACGAGCATATGCACGCCCTTTGGCGGGTGCATTTATGGTACTTAGCTATGGCAAGCGCTTGTGCAAAATGTGAGAAACTTTTCACCTGCTGTCATTGACTTGTGCTTGCTCAATGTGTGAATGACTTCAGTTGCCCAGGCACATGTGTTCCTCCATAAACACTTTGATATCTGTCAGGTTACTGTCACCATCGTGCATTTGCAAGATGGAAACACTCAGCCTAAGTCCTCTTGTGATGTATGCAGTGCACGCAATATGAGGAATGATGTGGAAAGTCTTTCAAATGGTGGTCATTCTGCAGCTGCTTCGACCAGTTAGCATTAAGGAGGTGAGATCAAAGTTGAACGGGTTTAGAATTTATGTATCCTGTTCACTATAAACCAACTCTGTCCGCTTGGCTGCAGCTCACTGCACACACAGTTTACACAGTTGGCTATTGAACCAACACTGATAATTAGTCTTGCACCTTAAACATTCCCCTACAGAAGGTACTGAAACACACCTTTCATCAAGCATGTTCGGGTTTTTTCGATGTGTTTGCATGTTTGTGATTTGTGGGCATATCAGGAATACGCATGGCCGTACATGCAACCTTCCTGTTCAGTCCTACGTATGTTTGGCCTGGAGAAACCATGGGAATTAGCACAGAGACAAATGCACCGTGCCTCTAAGCTATTGAGTTCACACGATGACAGACCTGTCCTCGCTACCCCTGTTCAAACAACAGGTTGTAGAAGTAAGGAGCCGCGGCCCAGCACCCGGCACCAATAAATCACCAAGCACATGCTCCTGGCAAGTAATGCACCCCCCTCCATGTTTCAACAGAAGCAATGCGGAAGAGATGCTGTCACTGATAAAGTGGCAGGGAAGTATGGCACCAAATGGAGGGCACGCCGCAGCTCTGCAGAACATAAATAAAGTCTGCAAAACCATAGAGCTCAGTGGAGCATGTGTAAACCTCTGATAGGGATACCTGGGTGTCAGGAATGTGTTGAAGGTCGTTGCTGTTTGGGATTTGCTATATAAATTACTGTGATTCCTAGTGTAAATCCTTACTAATTCAGTTTAATTCAATCAGAACAGCACTGTCTGACCCAAACTAGAAAGGAAAAGAAGTTTCAAACCACCTCACCTTGTGCGGTTGCTCTTATCGTCTCCTACTGACTCACACATGTGTATCTGAAAAAATATCTGCAAAACTAATCACATGATCATCTGCCTCAGCTCTAAAAACCTATAGAGCTTCTAGCATGGCTACAGACCCCCCAAGACTGTGTCTGAAATCACCTCATATTTACTATTAGTGTGCTACATTTTCCCTCTGCTATTTTACATTAGTGTGAAATTTATGCAGTGCTCTCAGAAATGTGAAGAAAGTCGTGTCTGTAGCTCAGACTGCAGTCTGGAAAACCAGGTGTTGTTTTTGGAGTACACTGCTGCTTTTCATCAGCGTAACTTTTTGTCTGGTTTTACTGGGAGCGTTGTTGCCGTCTCTCATCCCTCTGTGCTCATATGTGAGGACACAAAATGCGTGACTGCGGAAGTGTCAACGTGATCTGGCAGCCGGGGAGAAACCAGAGGAATATGCCCTGTTTGCTGCTGCTGGAGCACAAACAAGCTGCCTGTGGACTGTTGCTACAGCCAGGGTCTAATAGGTTCTGATGGATCCAGACCTTTTTGTTTTACGTGTGCATTTATGTGTCTGTGTCTGTGCACGCAGAGGGTGGGGGAGGCTGTGGTTTTGCTCCCTGAATATCCCACTTGGCCCTCGCCCAGTGATCCCAACCCCCACTTCCCCCAGTGTTTCCACCAGCATGCAAATTAATCCACCATCGGCCCACACCCCTGTCTTCTCTTCTCACCCCAGCCCAGTGCAGCATCGAGGGGGGAGAGAGCAGGAAATGGAGGGAAGGGGGACACAGGCACCGTTAGATGTCAGAAAGAGAGAAACCAATCCATCTCTCACTCTTATAGTTCCTGACACTTTTAAATGTGGCTTTACTGGGTGCAGGTGTTAACACATTTTACGTCAATATTACCTTTGCGCATGCAGCACATTATGAGTGTGTATGTGTGTGTGTGTGCACCTGCACACTATAGAAGACTTCATCCTGTCAAACTTAATGCATACACAACACCAGAGTGCAGGAATGTTGTATCCCCCTCCCCATCCTGCTCCTTCTCTCCCTCTGCTTCCTTTACTCCCTTGAGATATTTTCCCATAACCCAGCAAGCCTCAAAGACATCAGACATCTTTTATCAAAAGCCTCATGCCGCGGGGCATGCACGCAAGCACAAATCTTCAAATCTGTAAAGCAGTGCACTCGACTCCTTTGTTGAGTCCTTCTTTAAACTTTTCTGTTCTCGTGTTTGTTTCTGTCATTCTGTCACGGGGCATGTCAGAGACTGTCACCGAATATATCACTTCATTGCCGAAAAATAAAATCAAAATATATTCTACTCAGCCCCTTTGATCTGTGAAAATGTGGTTAGCATCACTTCATGACTTCACGACTACTGAACTGAAGCGCTACCAGGGACTGCAGTGATCTTGACACAACCTAACTGTGCAGTGCCGTATTACAGGACGAGTACACAGCGAGGATGTTTTTTCTTTGATTTTTATTGTGAGTTGAAAAAGATTTGTTCTCCTACATCTCCAGTTTGTTCCTTCCACTTCTGCTGCAGTGACCCATGAACACCTGAAGGACCGTACCCTGTTCAGTCTCCCCCCTCCACCACCAGGGGCCAACCCCACAGAGTACTACCACCTGATGGCCAGCCAGCGAAGCCCCTACGGTGACCTGCTGATGCAAAGCGGTGCAGCGGCGGCTGCAGCGGCCGCAGCAGCGGCGGCCGCAGCTCATCTGCCGGATTACATCAACCCAGTGGATGGTGAGGATAAGACATTTATAATATTAGAGCTACGCTATATGCATCAATAACACATCAGATGAGAGACACTGCAGGGATGGATTTCCGTAGCTTTTTATCAAATCTTAATCCAACATCAGATGTCGCTGCAACAAGCTAAAATTAAACAATCGTTAATGATCACACAAAATATTAGACTGAAATACATAAAGAGATCAAATCAAAAGCCCTCATCACAAGTTCCGCACATTAAATATACAGTTTAACATCCATCTTTCCTAAATCACTAATTACCCTTAATTCAGCAGTTTCCCTGTTGGAGTTCTGCATTGCAGCTGCCACAAAGCTAACGGGAGCGTCGCCACCAGGTCATACCAAGCACTGTGCTCAGGGAGGCTGTTCAGTGACAGTACAAGACTAAAATAAGTCAGTGTCTGTCTGTCAGTGCAGTCGTGCGTCTGGCAACATGTCAACCACACAGAGTAGACAGACAAAGAGGAGGTTGACTTTACAGACAGTTTCGGCTTAACTGCACTGGAAGCTCAAGTTTTACTTTGACCTTCTAGCAAGATATGATTTACCACCACAAACCTACTGATCTACCAAGATGATATAACAGTATGATATTTTCATGAAAAGATGTTATTAGAGCTGGCACCCCAGTAATACTAAAGTGTAAGCATGTCTTTCATCCTCAGTACAAGAGTAACAGCCAGAATTTACAGCCATCTTGCCTTTTGTTCTCAGCACTAGACATGTTGATGCATCCTCTTATTCTTCCTCTTGAGGATTTTTCATGGAAGAGTTCCCCACATCAAAGCCAGTGGAGCTTTGTGGACTTACACAGGAGGCTTCAGCAAGATGTGGGTGCATTAACACTAAATGCCCCAAGGCTGGGAGCTCATAAAGGCACATGTTACCTTGGACCCTCTCATTTTGATGGTGTTTCAGGTGTGTTTGTTCTCTTATTATGAGTAACATCCTACAAAACAAATCCAGGGTAGCCATAAAAGGGCAGCATGGAGCGATTTTGTCCGTGTGAGGCAGAGGAGTGTTACCCTGAGACCTTTGTGTATGCGCAGTTAAAGCAGGGATTAACCTCATGGGCTGCAAGCACTGTCCACTTAAAGGCAGGGTTGAGGCAGCTTTACACTGACACACACACACACACACAGTGGCACACAAAAAATTTAACAAGCAGGGAAAGCTCACAAACTCGTACACATGTTCGCACACAAGCTCACAGAGGCCAGCCTGTTCTCTCATGCCAGTTAGAACCTCGGCCCTCTATCAAGATGACTGTCAGGCACCAGAGCAGACGTTTGATTTCAGCAGCGAAACGCATCCAAGAAACCTTCAGCCCTTATGAATGGGGAACAGAAAGCGCACAGAGTGGAAAGCTGTCCGTGAAAGTTAGCCTGATAATCAAACACTCCCCTTGGCCCGCTCTGCTCCAGGAGTCCTTGCTCTTTCTTTCATCCCATCCAACCACCCACCCAGGAGAAAAACGCTGCTTTCACCGCCACAGTGCTGCACTCTCCCGAGTCACTGCGTGACACTAATGCGGGAATCCTCACGCGCAGGTAGAAAAACACAACAGAAAGAAACAAACTGAATCAGATACATGACTGTCTGGCATTTAGTCTCTTTAAATTACCTCAATCACTTAGCTAAACACAGCAGTGCTGAAAGGGAAGGGTGAGGAAGGTTGGAGGCCTCGCAGAAACTGTAGACCACCTCTTTCTCCTCCCTCCTCCCCCTTTTTCTTCTCTACCTCCAACCACCTCAGTGAAGACCGCTGTCTTGCTTTACCCACACTTGTTTGGCGAGGCTGTTTGCTCAAATAGCCACAACCCCCACCTCCCTCACCCCCACCGCCTGCTTCAACGCAGCATCCGCACTTGCTGCCACCATCCCCAGCAGCTTTTATTTAGTGTTCTACCGTGCTGAGAGTGATGTGGTCAGGCTTGGGCCACTCTGCCAGTCTGGAGGCTCTTCCATTGCGGCCTCCAGACACAGAGCCCATATTGACCAAGGCGGCCAGCTAATGGTCATCGCGGGCAGCCTCAGCCTGAATCAAAGACCTCATTTACTGCCAGAGCGGGCTGAGGGAGGAGGAGTGATGGTGGAGGTGGCAAAGATGTGCTTCATCCTTTACCGTTAGTTTTGGAAGGCAGTGCAGATAAAAACCCATATTAAAAATCAATTTATGCACTAATATTCAGCAGACCCACCGCAAAAACTGCGAGCCCTCAGTGAACCCATGGTGTGGCTTGGTTCCCGCCTCCACCTCCTACCAGCTTTCCCCCCTCGATAAGTGAACTGCAAGGGTTGAATTGTGAAACACTGCTGCTGTGAAGATGTGTGCTGGTGGAAAAGTAGTGGACACATGCGTCAGTAAAGGTCTGGCCTTACCATTGCACTTATGAATTTTAGGATTTACAGCACACCTCAAGTCAGACACTTAGACACATTTTTCTTCTGAATATATGGAAAACAGCATTTAGAAGTTCCCCCGTGACGCTGTATGACTTCGGTTAGAGCACAAACCTGCCCAGCAGAACGGCTGTTGATCTTGTTTTACTGTGTAAAGATCCATAAGTTGCTTGATGGGTTTTCCCCCCGCAGAATTGCCACATGACAGCATGATGGACAGGACTGCTAGACAAACAAGCTGTAAAAGGCCTCTCTGAAACGCTCAGCTGCTCCTCTAAGTCAGTGTCCATGTCTGTGGTGTCTCACACACATTAATCATTGTCCTTATCTGACAAGAAGCTGAGGGAAACAGACTAGGTTAAAACAACAAAAATACATTTTGTTCCAAGGACACACTGTTAAATAAATATTGATTTCAACAAGTCATTAAATTGCCTTGCATTACTTTCTTGCTTTTTTAAACAGGAACGGGAACATTAGGATCATTTCTGCTGGTTCAACTCTTCTTGAATCACACATACACAAAGCTCGCTTTGAATTATGTATGTAAAAACAAACTCAGTTTTCATCTTCATTCACTGAAATATTCTCCATACACAAATGGAGGATTAATGCCAGGATCAGACAACATGATAACTTATTTTGTTGAGATGGTTAATGTAGTCATTCACAACTTACAAGATCTGTAAAGGTGATCTGAAAGAAGGTGGGACCAACTTCACTGTTTAATCTGACAGCACCAACAACATTATTAGCAGTGTGTCTTTTGTTTTTGTCCATGCAGGAGTCATTTGCTCTCTAATGCAAGAAAATCTAATTCCAGCATTAATGAAAAGACATTTAAGCAGTACCGGTAATTAGTCTTAGCATTGCTACACCACCGCTACTTAAACCATAAGTAAAGTTGCATTATTTTACATGGGGAGGCATTCAGAAGACTGTATATGAATGGGCAGGTATGTAAGGGGTGGGTGGGCAGAGAAATATCAGAACGCCTCGCGGGAAAACGCCGAAGCTCCAGCGACAAAAGCAGCAGCCAAAGTAAAGAAGAAAAAGATTTTAGTGTTAATGCAGTGGAGGGAGATAGATTTGTGTACTGATGTGGTGGTGAGGAGTGAGGGGGTTGAGGGGTGGTGTGTTCCCCTCAGACTGCATACACAAACACTTAACTATATGTTGGTTCATGAGCACATGGTTGGAAGTGTGTGCATAAACACACACTGGCAAACACAACGGTGGCTTTGGGCAGGACACTGGGGGCTCATAGAGGATTCAGCGCAAGCCCCCCCCCCACTAATAAAATTCACAGTGTTAGTATTAGTGAGATTTAGCAGGGAAAATAAACATTTCCCACTCTGACTAAGCCCGGGGAGGCGCTAAGCTGGCTGAAGATGTGGAGGCCTGGGGCCTTGCTGGCATGAAGTCAGGCTGTGGTGTGGTGGTGAGGGGGGGTTAACCAGCATAGAGCTGCTCCCGTTCATCATGGAGGGGGACTTTGCTGAGGCCTGCTTCTCTCCAGACAAGGTCAGGGTTGACGAGCCAAAGATCATCCACTGAGGCCAACAGCTCAGGACACAGAGTTCTCTCTGACTTCATTTGTCCCTTCAGTATAATGATTTTAAAAAAATTCACACCAAAGCCACTAAACATGTTCATGCGGCATAAAGCCACTCTGTCCTGGCTCTATACATTAGTACTGGTGGTAACTTGACCTTCAGCAGCTGGTCGGATGTTCCAGCGGTGCAGTGCTGTCCTGGTGAGGGGCAATCCTGTGTTGTGGCTCCCCTTCTTACACTCCCACAAACTACTTGTCTGCAAAACCCACCCCCCAACTCCAGCAGCAACAAAAGGAATTCTGATTCTGAACATGTTTAATCTGAAAGAAAACAATTCACGTTTTACAGGCCAAAAGACACAGGACTGATCAGCTGCTTGTCAAGAGAGCTTGACACAGCGTAACACTGGTCTGAGTGACGCTTGGCCAAAGCTGGGCATACATGGCACACTTTTGTACATGCAAAACTAAACTACTCAAATTTAAACAAGATGGTAAAGGGAGGAGAAACTCGCTGTGAATAAAGCAAGATGTTCCTCATCTTCATGGCTTTACTGTCAGCATTTTGTTTTTCAGTAAACTCAAGCACATTTTTCTGTTAGCAGAGACTGTTTGTTCGAGCATTCAGGGATGTTTTGTCGCTTGCATTTCATCCTGTAAGTTTGAGGATGTACTGGCGCTGAGCTGAGCTCTTGGCACTGTTTCTGTATCCAGCCCAGACTGCTCCTCATTCAGCTTTTGGTATGACTGTACCATCTCTACTCGCTCAGCTGTCTCCATGAACTCAAGAAGAGGCCAGTGGATTATGAGAGAAGTGGAAACTGCTTGCTTTCACTCATATGTAGGCCATTGACCCAAATCTGAAGCTGAAACTTTCAGATTTTACTTTTCTTTCCTCCAAAAATGCTCATTTCTTTTAGGTAAAGACGATTAGTTTCAACAACTGCAGCCACAACTTTTGTTATGGGATGAAAAGGCTACGTACCAATTCTCTGCAGGGCCTCATATCAACCCTCCATGCGTTCGACACTGAGCGCGAGCTGCTTCTGGGGATTAGAACAACCCTCCAATTAAAGTGTTTTCATTTTCCACAAAGCCATTTCAGTTAAAACAGCACAGGCAAATGCTTAAAATAATCACACACACTCACACACATGCACACTCCTCACTCCCATCCTTTTTGATATATTTTTCTCTTTACTGTAGTGATGTGCACTGGAGCGCCTGTAATTATGACTCTCTATATAAATCCAGATCCCACAATTACAACCAGTCAACGACACAGTCCCACAGAGCAATGGCACACACATACACACACTCACACACATACACATTCACACACATGCCATATTACCGCATACTGCCGTGCCGCCACGGCCTGCGCAACATCTGTTTTCTCACTCCCTGCCGGAACCTGCTCGCCCTTTCAATTACAACCGCCACCTATAAAACACTCCGTTACCAAGCGGTGAGAGTCGTGTGTGTGTGTGTGTGAGAGAAATGAAATGTCTTCCAGGTAAAATTAGGTTAGACCAGTGACATCCATAAGACCAAATGTTACAGCAAGCTTTGTTGCTGGAGGCGTCAAAAATTCTTCTGAGCAGAGGCTGAGGGGGTGGTTTGATGATGGAGGTAGTGGGTGGCGTTTTGGGCACAGAGCCCAGAAGGGTGAGGCAGGCGCCAGGCCACCAGGTTGTGAGGCCCGTTTCCTGCTTTATAAAGGGGAATATTAATACACTTATCTTCCATTAAATCTGTTGGCAAGGCAGAAAGCTCCCCTCACAGAAAATATAGTAAATCCTAGCAGCGGTACGGCTTGCACTGAGCGTTGCTCCATCAGAATAAACTCTTCATTCGTAACAGTCCATGTTCCCAGGTAGAGGAATGTCTGCCTCCCCATCTGATTTTTTTCTGTTCGTCCCCTCCCACCTCCCTCCTTTATTGCATCCTCACACCTCCATGTAGTTAACCAAAGAGGACACATTTATTTATTAGCCTCTCTGTCATCTCCACCAGTCTTTATTCCTTCAGGCCTCCAACTACTGTCGTCTGCCGTCTTGAGTTCCTGGGGGCCTTTTAACGAAGTGCATATGCGTCTGTTTTATGGCTCGCCACCTCCAAACATAATAGTTTTGGAAGTAAGATCCTGGTTTATGGCTGTAGGTCTGGCGCGGTGATTATGGCGGTGCCTGAACTCGTTTGGCTCAAGGCTTTGCAACTTATACCAACAAAGTGTCGGGGATTGGTTTCATATTGAAAACAGTGAGGTTGACATGCAGCAAATGTGTGCTTAGGTGAGTTGTGATGGGCCCATTATGAGTTTCCTGCCTCTCACGCCTCTGGTAATGTCTGCTTTAAGACCTAATTACACTTGTGCACAAAGACCCACATGCCAGTGCTGCTCTCTGTCCCCTCACACTGCAAAGCATCACCTGTTGGTCTCCCAGCATGCCTTGGGTCTCTGTGTAGGAGTTGTCGCTACATGCTTTAGAAATTTAAAAGAAATAAACACACATGAATGATGACTATCAGTATGTATGGAAAAGTAAATGGTTTTCTCTTCAACTTCATGGGAAAGTAGTCTCCACCATCATTTTCCTGTGCTTTTTCTGTGAGTGTATGAAAATAGTGCAACAGCCAGGTCTAGCGGGAGGCCATGAACCCTACCTTTGTGAGTCTGCCTTGTTCTTTTTTTAATGGTATTCTGAGATCAATTTGTTTAAATTGCCTCCATTTAACTTGCCCAAGTACAGCGGTCTGAAAGAGATTGCTATCGTGGTAATTACTGAGAATGATTGGGAGCAATTCATTATGCACAAGAGGATGTGAATGTTAAATAGGGGAGCTGTGTGTCTGTGAGAGCAAGATGCCAGAGATAGAGTGTAGCTTAGCATGGCTGTGACCTCCACTAGAATGCTCAGGGCTGAATTTTTCTAACAATATGGTTCAGCATAAATGCTGGTTTCTGTTGAGGCCTGGTGGAGATTTAATGGCTGGGCCACGATGTACTGCACAGCCATACTGAGCTGTCTAAACACATTTGGTAGCAAGCGGTTGGTTTCTTTTGAAATTGTCCACCAAAATAGCAAAGCCAAGATGGCTGACATCGTCTGTATTGTGTCTCTTTTTGTCTATGTCCAGTATCACGTTTCTCCAGCCCACGGCTGACACCCCGGCTGAGCAGGAAGCGGGCTCTGTCCATCTCACCGCTGTCAGACGCCAGCATCGACCTGCAGACCATGATCCGCACCTCGCCCAACTCCCTGGTGGCCTACATCAACAACTCCCGCTCCAGCTCGGCCGCCAGCAGCTCCTACGGCCACCTTTCAGTCGGAGGGATCAGGTAGTCAAACAGTGCAAAAGAACAGGACATTGTTTGTTCAAATTAGTTGGAATGTATCAAAATGCGATTTTAGTCAGGGTTCAGTCTTTGAATATTAGCCACTGGAGAAAAATCTCCACACAGATTTTCCGCAAAAAAACTTCTTTCCCTTTTCCCTCTTGCTCAGCCCCTCGTTCAGCTTCCCTCATCACATCAACCCCGTGGCGTACCAGCAGCTGCTGTCCCAGCAGAGGGGTCTCAACGCCTTCGGCCACACACCCCCTCTGATTCAGCCGTCGCCATCCTCTTTCTCTGCTCGCCAACACCCCCTCACTGCTTCGGCCATGTCCGCCTCTCACAACAGCTCCAACTCTGAGGCAAACCAGGTGGGAACGAGAGCCTTCTCACAGGTTCAAGGGCATAGACGCTTTCTCTTTCAGTCTGTCTAACCTCACATCATATTCATAAGGAAGGGTAATGTGCAGGATAGAAATAATGTCTGCTACCAAAAGGATGGTTTTTCACTTTCATGTGGTTTCTGATCATTGTGAAAAGTTGTAAGGTGCATCAACTTCAATGAGAACAAGAGCCTATAAAAAATATAAAAAATTTGATCCTGAGGTAGGACATCATGAAGAAAAGCTCTTGCAGTTTACATAGTCTGATTATCACATCGTATCATTTAGCTTTCTCATTCAGTCTGACATCATGTCTGTGTTGTCCAGTTTCTGTTTGGGAGGAGGTTTTGTTTCTGTGTGTGTCAGAATTTCTCTTTACAATCAAATAAATGTGCAGCTTAGATTTAGCTCACAGCTTAGCCTTATGTGAGCTGTCACCCCTCCAAAAATATCATGTTTATAAGCACTAACTCAATGTGTCAGTCAACTAATCGATTGGTTGTTTGGGCACATGAGTTCTGCATTGAAAATGAATCCTAAATGTACAAGTTGTCACGAACGAATTATATTTGTGAATTGTTTCAGGTCAGAAATATGCAGGAGGCCCCCCTCCCCCCGCAGTTCCACCCGTCTTATTTCCTGCTGTCTCCTCGGTCTCTCTTTATCAGCTCACTGTATACACCGCAGACACTCGTAATGTAAACTTCCCACTTAGTGAATCATTCCTCACGCTGCCCCCTTTTTGCACACTGTCTGCTGACACACAATGAAAATATCCAAGACTATATACATGTGTTTATATATATATATATTTATATATATGTTTTTTCATACACTCACACACCCACATACAAGAGACTCACCCCCATTCACACACACTAACACACATTCAGTTTCATTTCTGCAGTGATCAGAACCATATTTCCCTCCTGGTTTTCAGCCAGCTGAATGAATCATTGAGGCCCCCAGAAATGCTGCACTGTAGCGTCTGGGTGGGATTAGGAGACCCCCCTCCAATTTTGAACCCCTCCAGTGAACCTCACTATACACACACACACACAATAATTTATCAGCTGCTTTACATTTTGTATCTTTCCTTTCTTTTCGTCCCCATTAGAGCTTTAACAGGCCTTATGTGTCTGTGTCTCTCTGTCGTCTTCAGAATCTGTTGGCAGATCAAAGACCCTAACCCCCCACAATCCCCCGACCCTGCCGCCTTCCCCCTCTGTAGCGAGGGTAATAATTCCTCTTCTTTCATATTTCCTTGCGGCTTTGGCGATCATAAAACAGTCTAAACTGTTTAGTCTCGGCGGCGGGTCTTGGTCTGACTTATGGGCCGCGGTGCCTGGCGCAACCAGGACTCCACACATCTCTTCAGCGGACGATCAAGCCAAAAACAATTGCGTAGTATATCTGTGACTCTGTTATCTGATTCCCCTCCGCCGATCCCTGTGGTGACTGTGGAATCTGGTGGTTTAATAAACTGGATGCACGGGTGGATGAATGGTATGTGTTGGGATAAATGGGATGATTCACTGGTGCATTATGAATGAGTGGGCTGACAGATCAGTTGATGAATTAAAAAAAAATAAAAAAACATCAAAAAATATTCTGCCTCCGTTTCTACTTCAGAAAGTCATATTCAGAATAAACTTCAACTCTGTTCATGTCTGTTCTTCAGAATGCCAGCGGAGACCCAGCAGTGAGCAGCACAGTCAACCCACTGACCACCAAGAGGTCAAAGGTGAAGACGGAAGCAGAAGGTCTGCTGCCCATCTCGCCATCCTCTCAGGTGAGAGAATCAAAAAAATATGGACGAAAAGCAAATGAAACATCCGAAGTTACTTTTTTTTATTTTGGAATCTGAAATTAAATTAAAGTCAACTTTAATTTTTTTCGGTGATTTGGTTACAGCATCATTGCTTCGGCTGCTTACAATTGGAAAATAGTCCCCACTTTACCTGTAGTTGCTAATGTGACTGTAATTGATCGTAGGTGGCGAATAAATAGCAGCTTTAATCAGTGACAAGAGATGTTGTCACGCAATGCGATCGAGCAGCAGCTCATTAGGATTAAGAAACAGATAAGATAAGAGAGATGCAAAACAGCACAGAAGACGTCTTTAACATATTGGCCACAGATTCTGGTAGAGCATGTAGCCTGTTTTTATTCCGATCATCTGCACTCTGTAGCGGACCCACACATCTGTTCTGTTTGTTAACCCCCTTCTGACAAAGTGCTGTCCCCCCTTCCCCAGGACCACGGTGGGGGGATCTTGGACCTGAGTGAGGATCTGGATAAAGATGAGTGCAAGCAGGAACCTGAGGCCATATATGAGACCAACTGCCACTGGGAGGGCTGTACCAAGGAGTACGACACCCAGGACCAGCTTGTTCATGTGAGTACCAGGCCTGGTGTCCTCAGGACCCTGTTATCGAGCGTCTTTATGACGTTGCCCACCCGTTTTCTGAGGAGTTATTGTGAAGCTCGATGTGGTGGCTCCAGCTGTTGACATCTTGGCAGTGCCTCACTCTGACTAATTCCTGGGTAATTAAAAAGGGGCAAAGAGGTGGAGGACAGGCTTCTAGAATCGTCTGTTAGTACAATTAAATAGTACAGCAAGCTGCATTGTCCCATAATCATAATGAAAAATTCTCCAGAAGGCACCAAGAAATTCATCCTCGTACTGTCTCAAGTGGCCACTCAAGGAACTGCAGTTTCTGGCTTTTTTCTTTTTTGGCTTTTTCAGCAGATTGGAATTATTAAATGACAGACTCAGTTGGACATTTTTATAACAGCTCATAGACGGCTATAAAAATGGAAATTCTGCTGTGAAAACATAAACTATATTTGCTGTCCTGGAACGCCGTCATCAACATTATTAGTTTTCCTTGCCGTAGTGACAGTAAAATTCCAACCTGTGCTGTTAGAACTGCTGCATTTTGTTGTGTTAAAAAGTGAAAAGTTCAAACGACTCCTCTGCTACTCATTAAATCCACACTGGTTCAGAAAGCTGTCCAGTCACTGATCCTTTCCTGTTGGGCTGACACACGCAACGTTAATGAGCCTGCCAGCTCTCGCCAAATTCAAGCCCCAACACTGCAGCTGTGACCCCCCCCCAACGCCATGACCCCTGACCCCTAACCTCTCACTCCCAGCAACACCCCCAACCCCCAAAGCCCAGAGGGCTGACCATAAATCCATCCTCATGCCAGGAGCTCTGGAGTTATGGAACCTCATGCTCCCCACTTTTCCAGGCCAACTTCTCCTCTTGCTTTCCGACTGGCTGTCAGTCGTCTCAGAGACGTGGTTAGGAGGAGGGGCATGTGTCAGGTCCACAGACCCAGAGACTGATGGGAGGTGGTGGTTGCTATGGGGCTGCTACATGTCAGGACCAGAGTTACCTTTTAAGAACTTTTGTCCCAACTCCAGCTCCCAAGCCACAGACTCTGTGACAGCTTGCCAGGACTAGTGAGTAGGCTAATGAAGGTTTGATCTCAGGTGTGGATGGACAGCGTGAGACCAACACATTCTTAAATCCTCACAGGATTAAGGGTTTTTTAAGGATCTGTGCTTTCTCACAACTTTATAGAAAAAAGAAGTAAGTAATAGCCGTTTTGTTCTGCTAAAACTCCTGACAGCACATGCAGGGTTTCACTCGAGGTTCTCTTCTAATATCAGCAGAAAAACACACACCTGTGGGTTTTTCTGGCTACTGCTTAACCAAATCCCATTTCAAGAGCCCCAAAATTATGGATTCCCAGTTGTGTGTAACCTGAAAATAGAGGCCTCCACTTGTCTTCATTCCTCCTCCTTAACCTAAAATAGATCTCAGCAGAATCGTCAACCACTGAGCTTTCTTGCTGGTGGAGAAATGGCCACATAAGAGGAGTATTGTGGGCCTGGATGTCCTCAGGAAATGAAGTGGTTCCTCTGGGTGTGTGGATATTTGCATGTGGTGCACAGGATGCAAGTTTTTAAGTGTGACTGCACAGAAACATTGTGTGTGTATGTGTGTGTGTGTGTGTGTGTGTGCACTGTAAGTCATTCGAGCGTGATTAAACCTGTTGTGTCTGTGTCCAGTATTTGAAATTTTAACAGGACATGAAGGCTTTTAACTTAATTTGTCTCAAACTACTAGACTAACTGATACAGGATTGGTGTTCAGGCATCACACAGGAAGCTTTGTGTCTCCCCCGCTGACTTCCTGATCCATCAAAAGCAAGAAGAATGGAAGATAAATACTCTTCCTGATCACTTTTACTGAGATGTGAAGGAAGTTCCCCTTCCTTGACGTGCTAACACACAGACAGCGAGACACAAATAGTCTGAATAAACAGACACTTTTAATAGTTTTTGTCTCCTGCTGACAGATGCGTAATAAATGTCAGCCATAATGGATGGCGCCACAATGTGCACATATGTGTGTGTGTGTGTGTGTGTTTGTATGTGTTTGTGGATGCCTGTGAAAGAGGGAGAATCTTCTGACAGGGAAAAAAAGACAAGAATTTGCTGACTCGTTTTTACTAATACACACACACACAAACATGCTCACACACAAACTGTGATTGTCTCCACAGCACATCAACAATGACCACATCCACGGTGAGAAGAAGGAGTTCGTGTGTCGCTGGGAGGAGTGTTCACGGGAGCAGAAGCCCTTCAAGGCTCAGTATATGCTGGTGGTCCACATGAGGCGTCACACAGGGGAGAAGCCCCACAAATGCACAGTAAGAACCTCGCATCACTAAACTGTTAGTGACTGACTGACCGAGCTCAGGGTCGTCTGACTCAATGGCCTGTTGCCTGACTGACTGTATCTAAAGGTGGACTCACAGTTTTTGCTTTTCCGTGAAGTTGTGGAACTTTTGTCTCTGGCAGTGAGGTTCATTGCCACACACAGTTGATGTGTTTCTGAATCCATCAGCTCCTCCAGCCTCCTGTTAGCTGTATCCCACTCCATCACTGTGGTTGCTACCCTTTTCAGTTCTGGCAGAGTTCAAGCTCCAGTGTACTGTAAAACCCAGATTTATCCAGTAGTGATGTTCTTTACTTGTTTAGCAAGGGTCACAATGTTCTTTATTAAACACGTACACAAAAAAAGCACCCATACATCATTGACTGGTAACCCAACAGCTGGAACTGGAACTTGGATGTTACTCAGACACATTAGCAGCCTTACAGTCTGTACCCTACAACCCTTCCCTTTGCCTCAGAAAGAAGGATTAAAAAAATGTACATGTGATTTTCTTTGTGCTGAGCACCAGTGATATTTTCCATGTTGATAAATCACGGGGGTTTCATTGAAGATCAAATTGAGGGCCTGTTTGCTCGGCTTCAAAGCCTGCTCACAGGCTCTTGTGAATGCATTAAAACAGATGACTAGTGGAAGAGAGAGTTAAGAAAGCTGATTGACAGTGTGGGTGTGTAATTAAAATCTGCAGACAAGCAAGGGGCCATGGGTCCTTATTAAGACCACGCTGTATGTTCTCTGCACAAATCCCACATGCATCTTCTCATAACACTCCCCTTTAGTCTGCTCTTTTGAGGGAGAATCTTCTGACTTCTATATCCAACTCCTGAGCTTGTCTAATTTGATTCTCTTTTAATTTCAAAGCCAATTACGTTCACAATGACTACTCAGAAGGAATACCAAATTATAGCTTGTACAGTACAAGTGAATACAAAGGCTAAACACAGACTTCTCTTTGTCTCAACAAAGCACACCAGACAAAGGGCTCTACCACACCTCACACTTAGTTTAGATATTTCACATAATAGCCCTTTTTTTACCAAAGTGTAGCACTGCTTTGCTTTTGTGGGGCACACCACAGTAGGTGGGCACGAGTCCAAGAGTAGATTACATTTGAAAACTGAAACACGCAGAGCTTTTTTTTTCTTTTGCTGCCCAGCTCTTTTCTCTGCCCAGCTGCCGACAAAACAACAGAGCACTCAAGACACACAGCCTCACTGTCCGTCTGTCTCTCTGCAGTTTGAGGGCTGCTCCAAAGCGTACTCTCGCCTGGAGAACCTCAAGACCCACCTCAGGTCGCACACCGGTGAGAAGCCGTATGTGTGTGAACACGAAGGCTGCAACAAGGCCTTCTCCAACGCCTCAGACCGCGCCAAGCACCAGAACCGCACACACTCTAATGAGGTATGTTCGTGCAAACACTTCAGCTCACTCTGTGCAGTTTCATCTCTTTCAGCCGCCATCAGCTTAACTCTGGCGTGTAATGTTCAACGGGTTTGCACTCATGCAAGTTATTTGAGAGAACTTTGTCACATTCATGAATGTGACTTTTTGAGAAATAAAGTAAACAAACTTGCACTGTCAGACAGGATGTTAGTGTTATTGAAGAGTAAGGGCCACACCAGCATATAACTGGTCTAAAGTTTGATTCCATACTGTTCAATGCTCAGCTGCTAATTTGCTTCTAGCCTGTAAACCAGCATGACCAGCACATGAACAAAGTTTGTTCAGTTGGCTGTTCAACAAGCTGAGGTCACAAAATTAGAAGGCACCCTCATGAAAGCTAAAAAATTAGATTTTTCTCAAAGTAGAACACAAGTGGTTTAGAGAGGATACCTCTATAGTGTGGCAAACCTGAAATAACTTAAAATCCCCCTTTTTGACAGAAACCATATGTGTGTAAGATCCCCGGTTGCACCAAGCGCTACACGGACCCCAGCTCTCTCAGGAAGCATGTTAAGACAGTCCACGGACCCGAGGCTCACGTCACCAAAAAACAACGAAGTGATGCAGCCCCACGACCACAGCCGCCCAAAGGCAACGGGGAGAACGAGGCCAATTCCAAGTTCGGTGCAAGAGGCTTGGAAGGCAAGATCGAAGCCAACAGCACCTCGAGAGGAGTGGAGGACTGCCTGCAAGTCAAATCTATCAAGACTGAGAACTCTATGGTGGGTCCTGATTACATACGTTAGAAACCTTCATTAGACTCATCCTTTTCATACAGCCCATAAAAGATTTGTGGATTTTTGGAAACTTAGTGTTTCTGAATAAACATTTTGGGCTTTGATTGACTGCGTCTTGAATGAAACGTACCTCTTTCAGCAGTCCAGGTTATCAGTGTCGTCTGTCAATGCAAAAGGGTTACGTATTTGCATGGCTTTTGTATCTTAAGGAAACAACAAAGAGGAGGACATACTCATTTCTGACTGTTTTCCACTTCACTAACATTGCTCTGAGGTTAAATGTTTAACTGCTGGTGCTTCCTACATCTCTCCTAACTTACCTGTTTGGTTGTTGCTTGAACTCGCTTCTCTCAAGTTAACCTTCCTTATGGACAGACTTCACTGAGGTGAGCACTCAAACGGTTTCTGTGTCTTCTTGCAACTCAGCATAGGAGATGTGTGAATGTGCCCTCGTGTTTCATGCTACATCTTTGCATTCTTGCATGACGTAAAATGTGCTTTATGCATGGTTATCCATTTTCTTAAATCTTGGGTTTTGTATATAGGATGCACACATACACGCATGGTGACAAGCATAACCATTTAACTGGATTTTTCTGCCCACAAGCTCACTGGCAGTAGCCTCTGCTGTCGGCTGATGATAAAAGTCTTTGTTACATTAATATTCAGAGGCTGGGTTCTGTTTTAGCATGTGAGCTGAACAAATAGTGCCAGCATCAAGCTGTGATCAAGACTTTAGTTCATTTTCGGCCAGTTTAAATTACCATTGCCGCTGTGCTGGATTATTACCCGCAGAACTCATCTATTATCCACTTGTTTTCTTGTTGTAAATAAATTAAACTCATCTAAAATGAATGAGATTATGGAACTATAGGCCTACATTAGTTATTACAAAACACCAGTACAATCAGAATTTTTAACTGTGGTAATTATTTAATATCGAAGAATACATAATGAAGTTCTCTCAACTTGGCATGAGACCATAGTTTTTATTGTTTTATTTTATTCATTACTGTTTTTAAAATTCACTCATTCTTTCCCCATTTTTGCAAGTTTGGACACTGTCACCACATCATTTATAATAAAGCTTTTATATTATGATTCACTACACTTACACAAGTTCCTCCCTGCTGTCCTCCTTTCAGACATATCAGTCAAGTCCTGGTGGCCACTCGTCATGTAGCAGCGAGCCGTCACCTCTCAGCAGCGCCAACAACAACGACAGTGGGGTAGAGATGGCCATGCACAGTGGGGGCAGCTTCGGGGATCTCAGCACACAGGATGAGTGTCCCATGGTTGACTCCACTGTCCCCGCTGGGGGACAGCAGGCTGGGATGGGGCTTCAGTTGAGGAAAGCCGTGGGTCATGGTGGTGCGGTCACCATCAAGCTGGAGAACATCAAAAAGGAAAGGCTGAAGACAGTGAGGGACTCCTGCCCCTGGGTCAACTCTGCACCACAGCCACTGCAGGGCCATCGCAATAACATGAAGCTGCCTCCCATACCTGCAGTCGGTAAGTGTGAAAGGTTTAGGAAATGCTTTAAGGCTGCGTCCTTTGGGTGGAAATGAGAGTGCAAGATGGCTATCCAAAAGCCAAAACAACCAGTGATGCTCGTTCCATTCTTGTAAATAACTGCAAATGTAAATTGTTGAAAACTATTTGGTCTCGTTATGTAATAACGTCCCTTTCATCTGCCAGGTTCCCTGCTGGAGAGCTCCAACGTGATGAGTAACTTGAGCAGTTCATACCCTGCCCAACGCATGGGTGACCTGTCTTCATGTGAAGTAACACTGCTGAACCAGCTGAATGAGCGCCGTGACAGCACCACCAGTACTATCAGCTCAGCTTACACCATGAGTCGCCGTTCCTCTGGTATTTCACCTTGCTATTCCAGCCGCCGTTCCAGTGAGGCATCCCAGTTTGGTGCTAACCGGCACAACAATATCAGTTCTGCTGATTCCTATGACCCGATCTCCACTGATCTGTCTCGCCGCTCCAGCGAGGCCAGCCATTGTGGAGGTGGTGGCGTCAGTGGAGGAGGTGGAGGAGGTCTCCCAAGCCTCCTTAGTCTGACACCAGCTCAGCATTATCGGCTCAAAGCAAAGTACGCTGCTGCCACCGGCGGAGCTCCGCCAACTCCTCTCCCCAATATGGATCGAATGAGCTTGAGGACCCGCATGGCACTCTACAGCGACTCACAGGAAGGCTCATCGCACCCATTCCATCAGCCGCCCTCTGGAACTGTGCCTCGGCGATGCAGCGATATTGGATATGGCACACGTAGCATGATGCCCCATGAGGTGCCCACCAACCTTCCACGCCGCGCTAGTGACCCAGTGCGTCGTCCCTCATTGGACCCTCTCACCTTTCCAAGAGTTCAGCGCTATAACAGCATGAACAGCATGAACCCTATGAATGGTCCATCAGCTGAGCGCCACCAGGCACTGGCTATGCAGGGATACACTCGCTCTGATGGCAGCCTGCAACGCTACCCATTTGCTCCCAGACCACCTAGTATTTCTGAGAATGTTGCCATGGAGAACATGGCAGTAGATGGGATGATGAATGGGGGGGAGCAGAGTGGGGAGGATGATATAGTACTTCCAGACGATGTGGTGCAGTATCTCAGGTCCCAGAATTCTGGCCCCACAGGTCATAACTCGGGGCAAGTGGACTACCATTCCACCAGTCAGACTCAGGGCTACCAGACAGGCATGGCCCCTCCAGCATCATTTTATGCACAGAGGAGAATGGCCATGGTAGATGCCACAATGACTGGTCAGGACATGCAGTCCTGCCCGATGGGTCCCAGTGGCTCCCAGCAGCCATTCTCAGCACCGTCAGAAAACATGAACAAGAACAATATGCCGGTGCAGTGGAATGAAGTGAGCTCGGGGACTGTGGACAATACAACTAAGCTCTCCAAACAACAGCAGCACCCACTCAGGGGGAACCTAGCTGTTGTTCAGCAGAGACACAATTTTGGTTCCTTCCAGGGACAAGGACAGGGCCTGGGCAGCAACCAGCAGGTAGTGCCTATGAGTCAAAATATGTCTATGCAGGGGTATGTGAACCACAACAGCCAGAGGCTGATCACCTACCAGCAACATCAGCATCAGAGGCAGTGCAACAGTCTGAACTTTAATGAGCAAATGAGTCCTCAGCAAGGGTTTGGCCAAGAGGCAATCCCGAATTCTATATCTGGGAGCACCAGCATGAGACCTACCCAGAATAGTATGGCAGATCCAGAACTGCAGAGTTACAGAGCAAGGACACAGGCTGATGGGTATTCTCATGTGGGCCAAGTGGATCCACAGCAAAATTATGGCGTTCTTTCACAACAGCAGCAGCACAATATCCACAATGGAGGCAGAGGAATGTTGCAACCCAGGCCTCCTACAGAACCCAAGTCCATTTCCAGACAACATACAGGGACTAGCGTGATGCAACCAAACCGAATACCCAAGTCATCTGATTTGAGTCCCGGTCGTGGAACTGACACTTCAGAGGCGAGTCCCAAGAGGCCCAGTGGGTCAGTAGAGCACAACAGCAACCCCGAAAATCCAAACTCCGCTGTGTTCTATACAGGTCAGATTCATATGTTTGAGCCATCTTCTGTCACCTTTGATGCTCCCATGTCCCCCTGTGCCAGCCAGGCTCCTGCTAGCAACACCACTGCTGCAGCTAATATGGCCTCACCAGGAGTCAACCTGGTCTCTAGCAGTACAGTCGATTCTTCCACTGGCGGATCAGGTGGCACGGAACATGCCCAGATCGACTTTGACACCATGCTAGATGATGGGGACCACTCCAGCCTGATGTCGGGTACCCTGAGTCCAGGCCTTCTGCAGAGCCTCTCCCAGAATTCCTCACGTCTCACTACACCCCGCAACTCTGTCACCCTTGCGTCCGTACCGGCAGGGATTGGCAACATGGCCATTGGTGACATGAACTCTATGCTCACAGCCTTGGCCGAAGAAAGCAAGTTCCTCAACATGATAAGCTGAGAGCAATCAAACACCTTATCATCCATCCAGTCTTAAGCATTTCTACATCAGGAATATATGGACAACACAAGAAGGCACTGATTGAACAATGCACATCTGGCTATTTCATACATTTTTCTTCATTGTCCATAGGAATTTGCTTATCTTGTAATATTTGCTTCAGATTATGTAACATTAAAATTTAATAGTGAGTATAACTAGGGTCAAGGACAATTTTCTATCATTATTTGTTAAAAAGCCATACAAATATTACCTACAAATATATGATAGCCCAGGGTATATAAATACATCAAGAACCAATTGCCATTCAGTATTTGCTGGTGTAAGAGCCCTTTACAAAGTGGTGCACTGACATCAGTTCACACAGTACCTTGCTGAGGACATCAAGGTTAAGCATCCGAGTATGACATGAAAACAAAAGTTACCAGAAAATGGAAAAGATATGTAGATAACAGATAATATTTTCTCATGAAGACCTTTATGTGTATAGGTTATACTGTATGGTACTTGCTTTAAGTTATGCTATTGACTTTTGATGTTTAAACTAGGGCCATCACAGGTACAGTAACATATGAACATTTCTGTTAAAAACTCACGAAGAACAGGTGGGCAAATTATCCCAGGACTACAGTGAGAGCGTTTCACTTCACGCCTCAACACGCACTGAGGTTAGTGGACACAGACAATTAAACCAACTTAGTACAACAAACCACGCATTGAAAGACATCGCAGTCCCTCCCCTTTCCATTATCCGCCTTACAGCTATGTGAAAGGAGAATTACTCCGTCCTGTGAGCTTGCTAGTATGAGGGACCGACGTTTTGGGTCATATTAAATAAGACAGAATCGCTCACACAATGTGTAATTCACGGCACAAAATTATTTCTCTCGCCATTAACTACCGAACATAATTCATCTGAACTAAGGTCCCATGGTGGTCCACTGAACTGGTGGGACTTTGCCTCTCTACATGCACTTATCTCAACTGTCTTGCAGCACAAGGACTAAACAAACAATTCTAGCAAATTGTCTTGTGCACAACTTGTTTTACACGGCTTTCAGTGACACCTTGATATTGAAATGATGGTTACTTTGTAATCTGAGCAAATTCTGCCCGCGTTAAACACGGTGAAAATGGACTGTTTATTTATAACAGTCATGAAATAGAAAATGTAACTAATACCATTCAACCACGCATTTGTGATTAATTGTAAACGTACAAACTGAAACATTTGACAGCCCTAGTTTAAACATGTGGTTGTACATCATTATGATCCATTGATATTAAGTGCTTTTTGATCACGGTCTGAGCTCTTGGGGATGGCACTGTAAAATCAAATGTCCTTCTTCGCCCTCTGGATCAGAAGCATTAACTCTCCATGGTCTCATCTCACAAGGGTAAATGATTGAAAAGGACAAGGATGTGCCTCTGTGTTAGTCGATCGGGGCATGCAAACCCCTGTGTCTGATGAGGAGCATTCTCTGAAAGAATATACAAGTACCTCTGTGTGTTCTTAGTAGAGATCCAATCCTAATTAACACATTCATACCATCCCCCATCTCTGCTGCAACCCATACTTCCCCTGGGCTCTGGATGAACTGCAAAGAGTCCAGGAAGGGACACAGACTTTGATAATGAAATCTTTTTTCGGACAGGATTGGTGAACTTGTCCTGCAAATTCCTCAGTTTTACTATGTTTGCTGAATTTCTAAGTAGCCTTTAAGATGTTTGTGTGTACGTATCATTCACTTTTACTGTGCTCTGTGCGTGTGTGTGTGTGTGTATGTGTGCGTGTGTGTGTATATAGCTTTTGTACATTTCAAATAAACTATCTCCTTTTTTTCTGTTTAAATACCTGCGTTGTGTCATCGTCTTTGATATAACATGGTCTGTGGTCCCTGAAGGCCACATGAAAGTTGGGTTAGATGCTTTCATGGAGTGAAATCATCTTTGCCAAGTTCTGTATGTGAGGGTGAAGTATGTATGAAGGGTGCACACACACAGAGAGCTTTCTGAGCACCACACATTAATGAGAATAACCTCGAAAAGAAGGTACTTACACTGCATGTGTGGCCTGCGAGAGCTTGCAAAGCATATATTTGTGCAGTACAATTCTCGGCAGTGTTACAGAAGTACAATGTCCATACTGTCCATAAACTGCACATTACCAAACGCATCCTGGTCTTTCCAGTTCAAACCTGACATTTTTTACTTTGCAGTGGTGAGATTTTAACGTCATTGTCACTGAAATTAAGCATCTTTCTATACTTCAGTTGGCAGGTTCTCAGGAATTTATTCACAGAAATCTGAAGCTCCACTTTAGCAGAGCAGCAAGCAAGTTTTTAAAATTATTCCTCAAACTTTCTGTTGCAATGTCTTGGTTTTTCAGTGTAGGTTAAAAAAAAAAAACAACACATTTTATTTAAGATGCTTTGACATAGATATAACAACATAATTAATAAAGTGTAAACCATTTTACACACTCCTTTCACTTGTTTCAGAGTCAGGTCTCTTTAGATAAGTGCAGTGCATATGCTTCAATAATTGAGGTGCACCGTTGGTTTTGCTTTGAAGGCCTGTCTTTCCTCTGCATACATTTGTGCATTCTTCCTGAAGCTGTGCTAATGAAAATATAATGTGCCGCGTTCAGTGGTTGCGCTTTTTATCTGCAATACTTCACTCTGCATACAGAGCAAAACGAGAAGAAACAAACTCCAGTCTGAAAAGAACACTCCATTTACACAAAATGCATACAGAGCAGTTCCTAAAGTTAGATGGCATGTCGTCCAGAATTAACAGTGGCAGGATGGCTCTAAACAAATGGGTCTGAGAGCAGCATAAAGAAGAAAAGGTGTTGCGAGAAAAAGAAAAATCAGGAGAAAAATAGAGAGCTGCTGCAGTTGCTGGACAGAGCAAAGTAGGAGAGGAACTTGAGAAAAGAGAAGGGGTACAAGAAAAGATACGGACTCCTAAAAGAGGGAGAAGAAATCATGTTTAATTTGACAGCAAATTCAGCTGGGGACTGGTGAGAAGTGGAGCCCACTGATTGCTTTTGCCACTGGAATTCCTTATTCTCTTAGAGAGAGGATGGGAGAAAAATAGCCCGAGGGTGAGGAGTCTCACCAGAGAGGAGAACAAGAGGTTAGTGAGGCAGAAATGGATGATTAGACAAAGCACACAGATGAGGAGAGAAAAGCGAAACATGGCACAGGAGTGCAGCCATGTGTGAAAAAGTACAGAAACGTTGCTTGTTTCCTTGTCAATGATCAACTCAAAATTAAGAATTTAAAGTGAAGACGAAGTGGGACTTTAGCTGTTTGAGACACCTGATGTCAAGGCTACATTAAGTTGTTGGTGCAAAACCCTTCAGTCACCCACTCTGATGCTGGAATTATTTGGGGTCGTAATCTGACCCATTCAAACTGCCCCTTTCAGTGTTTTTAAAGCTGCACAATCAGGCAGGTCTCACTGTCATCCAGGATCTAAGACATGCAGAGAAGAGGGGACAGGGTCCAACCTCTGTCTGAGAAATCCCCCTCCTGTCGGCTCAGCTGTCCCTAAGTTGGCCAGCATCTCAGTACGAGCTCCAAAGTGCTGCTGCCCATCAAGACGGAGGCATTCGGAGGAAGTCAGCTGTTGGTTGGTGACATTCACGCCATGCGCCATGGCTGCTTCCCGACAAAACAACACACGTCAGGGGGGCAGAGGGTCACATGGACGAAAGATTGCTGTCCTCAGCTGACCCACAATGGAACGAACGCAAATAGATTCTAGTGAAGTGCTTTAAAGGACAGATATGAAGGAGACAATGTGATGAGTGACAATTACTTTTTCTGACATTTCTGGCTTTATATTTTACAATCGGGCGAGAGAGTGATGTTCTCGTAAAAGCAGAAGCAGAAGTATTCCAGTATCACGAAACAGCGCTTGGATCGAGCTCACTGGTGTCTCTTTAGCCACACTAGCTGCCAGACTTCAGGGATGTCACGTTGATCGGATGCTACCGACTTTTCCTCTAACGCTTTGTTTCTATACATCTTGACAACTTTATTCATGTTCACCAAAGGATAAACTGCAAGATCTCTGAGTGTCATCATCAGGTCAAATTTTCAATCTGTCAAAGTCGATTAAACACAAAGCCACAACATTCCCATCAGACTCAGCTGTCTGTGTGTCATGCAAATTAGCACTAAACACAGCACATCTTTTCACATGCGATCATACTAAGCTGATATGATTCTGATATGATGAGAATCATAAATATTTCCTGTTTAACATTGTTAACGTTGTTATTGTGAGCACAAAAGCCTGTTGATGTTTGTTGATTTCTGCCTGTTGCGTTAGCCTTGACTGCGCTTTACTTTACTTACACGTTTCTTTAGTGACATTTATGTCAGAGTGCTATATAGGCTTCCATATAGACTCTTATTTCTTTAATCATTCAGATCCATTAGGACCTCAAAGTCGTCTTTCACACCTGCGGGAGACTTAAGTTTCTTGGCAGTTCATCAGCTCCCAGTAGTGTGTGAGCAGTCGTTCATTGTTTCATGAGACAAGCTGCTAAAGGCACATTTAAAATCCTTCCTCTTGTGGAAATTAAACATACAGTTCTCACTGATAATACACTGATATCACCATTACAGCCACCAGTTTGAACATTTGATAATTTGATGTTGCTGCTATGAATTAACCTAAATTGCTTTTGTGAAACTGTGACAAAATGGGCCAAACTTCAGTTTGAAATGCTAAGTGAATGAATTTGTAACGGAACTGAAGTACCAGAGTGTGTCACATTTTGCTCTTTGGCCTTTGAGGTCAGGTCATCATAATAAAGCGATTCACTGGCCGGGGCGGTTCTCCCCAGGCTTGGCTCACTTTCTCATCAAAGGCTTCCTGCGTTGAGCTCTGAGATCAGAGGGACGTGACCCGTGTCTGAGTCAGGGTTACCTACTGCTCCAATGGGGCTTTGGCCCATCCTGCTGCTGCTGGCCCAAGGGCAGAACGTGCTCTGCTACGCTCCGGAAGTGCAAGAATTATGATGAACTCGCAGCAGAGCCTGGGGGATGTCTGTGATGAAGGCCAGCATTGTGGCCTTCCTCCTGGGTGTAAGAGTCCAGGGTCAGTCCAAACTCAGATCACGACCTCTTCTAGGTTATCCTCTATTGCCAGCCAGACTGGAGGTCAGATGCTCCAAGAGCTTTGTCATGAGTAGGCCTTTGAGAAATGCCATCGTTTGATTGAAGTGAGGGGGATCTTTAGTGGGTGCAGGGAGTGGATGACCTTATCTTAGCTCTTGGTCAGCAACGTTTTGAACTCCTCTTTCATACTTTTTCAACTTTTGCTGTTGTAACTGGCACAAAGAACGTACACCCACGCATCTCTATCACCCACTGCACTTTGCCTTTGAAATGAATGGTTTTAAACTTGGATTTCTGAAGCATAATTGTGCATTCACTGTTTGATATCCTGCTACTGGAATAAAATATTAAACATTCTTTAACATTCCTGTATGCTGTCTGTTATTGTGGCACAGACCTATCTGCAGGGTAAAGACCACAGGGACTTTGGGCAGTTCTGTTTTCACTAATGTTCCTTTGGTTTGGCTCACATTTTCCTCAGGCCACACTGACCCAAGCACCTCCCCAACACTGTGAGCATTTTTGCTTCTTCTGGAGCAAACATGCTAATAAGCCAAAGGAGGTTTCCCACCCCAAGCCTGAACCCTTGACCTTGTTTAGAGGTTGGGAGACCTGGGCTGTAGCTGATGTTGCTACATAAAGGCTGTCGTGGATGGACTAGTATTTTCACATCCAAAATACTGTACTGAGCTCAGGGGAGAGAAAATGCAATGACTGGGCTTCAAGAAAGGCCTTCAGCAGGAGAATTTACCTGTAAAGCCTTGCAAACAAATATTTTAGTTTCTTCTTAATCACATAAACCTGGAATCCCCTAAAAAGGCTCAGAACTAATAATAATATACACTCCATCATACATCATTGGAACAAAGAGGTCAACCTCAAGATTAAACGTTGTCAGTATTCAAACCTTTCCCTAACTTTAACCAAAGTGAATCTTATATATTAAATAACGTGACTGTTTCATGACCTGAAAGTATTTTTTCCTGATCTCAAAGAGCTTTCGTTTAAAACCCAACCACAGATGGGAACTCCAGATCTGCTGATGGAGTCCTGGACTCGATACACCAGCTGTCCACCATCTTATGAATGCAGTGCTCCACTCAGCCAAAGAAACAGGAGACACGAGCTGAGATTCATGAAAAAATAGAAAATTTGTGTCCATGTATATTTCATGATTATATCACAAAAAGCTTGGATATCGTGTTGAGGGGGATGTTAGCGCCATAACCAAGCACAGTAAGGTTCTGGGCTCAGTTACCTTTAACTGCTGCAAAAGTCCCAGCTGGTGACCAGAGATTAACAGTCCTGACCATCTCACAAGTATCATGTGTTCACCCAGCTTTTCCCCAGGGCTGGAGGCAGGAAAAGGAGTCTGATGCAGCAAGAAAAGTCAGCTCAGACAAAACACAGATTGTTTCCCTCCATACAATGCACAATGGTCCACTTGCCAAATAAAGTTCCTCTTTTTTAGCACACACAGCAGGTCTGTGTAGAATGGTAAACCACTGTGGTGCATTCAGAAGGAAGGAACAAGTGTTGCATGTATCCTGGACACAGTGCCAGCACGTGGGACGCTGGTGTCTATTTTTAAAAGGGACTACTGAGTCCCTCATTCTTGGTCATCTTTTGTCTTTAAAAACTACCAGAATTTGGTTGAACTACATTAAATATCCCAGCGAACATATTTTACACACCACAAACTAAAACTGACAGAACAGTTAGGTGTGTGATCAGACTTTGAGGTAAAGCTCAAAGCGTAACTCAAGGCAGCAATAATCTAACAACAGACACCTGACAATCACCATGACGAATCACACAAGTCAAATAAGCCAATGGATTTTCCCAAAAATAAAGGGAAAATCACAAGTGAGACCAGGTCGTATGTTAGGCAAACCACAGATAAATTCATGCATTTCATAACATTTCTAGAGTGTTGGGTGAATTAAAAATGCATCCCCAAAGCAGAACAGTCTGAGTCAGTGAGTCAAGTTTAGAAGTCTTTACTGAAGTTCACTCAAAAATATTCTCACAGTTCACAAAATACATCAAGGCAAAATAACACAAAGTCTCTAAACTCAGCGAGTCTTCTCAGAGGCTCGGGGGGGAAGGTGAGCGCATGTGGGCTCAAAAAATGAATCTCAGAAAACAGGATGGACTGAACACCGGAGCTGAACGGTGCTGAGCAGGCAGAGGTGGCAGGTGAACCAAAGCACAGAGAAACCAGAGCGAGTGTGCAAAAATCTTCCAGAGTAAGAACACGCACGCACGCACGCACGCACGCACAGAAAGGATTCTGGACTGATGTGATAACACCAAGCAGTAGAGGATCATGTGGCCAAGATGGTGAGGCAGGACTGGTGTTTAAATAAGGCAGGAGCAGGTGATTGGCAGAATCTGCAACAGGTGTGTCGAATAATTGGAAAGCAGGTAGAACAGAATGGACAGCCCTGCTCAGCTCTGGATAGGTTCCAGGTAACACACACACACACACAATGGAAAATTCCAACAATCCTGACAAAGAGTGCATATCACAGAGTGTATTTGCATATGAGGTGACTTACAATTGAACACTTTGACACTGAAGTTCGCCTCCCATTTCAGCTGACAAAACCCAATTTTTTTTAGCAACTGTCGGAACATTTTCAAGCTATCTTTGTGGAAACAAAACCAGGCGTTCTTAGCAAGACATCAGGACATTTTCTAGTTATGTTTGTGGAGAAAAACAGGGTATCTTAAGCCGAAATGTGATCTTATCCTAACCCTGAGCAAGGGATTTTTGCCCCTAAACCTAACCAGACTTAAAGAACAGTGTTGTCACAGATGAAACATACAGGAAAAAAAAGTTGTAACATATCCTGGTATCCTGTTGCTAATACGTTCTGTAGGGAATGGAAATGGAAAATGGAAAACACTGCTGTTTTCCAGTATATGTGACTGTCCTTTGAGGTCACCCATTAAAACAGGAAGACTAATTGTAGGATCTGATCCTACACACGTACTTTATCCTTAGTTGCAGCTTTGCTAAATGACTGAAGGAAAACCACTCACTACTTGGCTTTTAGTGTAACTCAGGTACAGCGTCCTCACCGATATCCCTGCTTTTAGCACTCCAAAGTGTCAAAACGTCCCACTTTAGGTGACAATGCATTATCACACGTCTAATCTCCGGCTACATGGGTGGGGGTGATGAAGAGCATCATTTTGACTGACATCAGGATACTCCTGCTAAATGCACAAAGACCCAACAGACTCCATGCACATGCACAGCTCCTCTGAACCAAGCATCGTCCTTGAAACACACTGGAAAGTGGATCAGAGAGAAGTGATCTAATTATGAATCAGTAATGCAAAAATGTTTAATTGTCTAGTTAGGGTAAATCCAGCAAGGTCCTGTACTTATGCATAATCATTACTCTGCTTATCCAGGAAACCAACCATTATATTCTGTGAGTCATGAAGGTGTCAGTCGTGGACTAAACAAACTCATAAACGTTTGTAATTGCCTTCCCACAAATTTCTCTGATGTACAAACACAACACTGTAGTTCTGAAAGTGTCAGTTGCATGGTGCCGTACTTTACTATTTCATACTGTATAAATGGATCTCAGCAGCCAAGCAACAAGAAATAAGAGCCTGTTATACTCACATCTTTACAGACATGTCTTCAACAACTAAATGGCCCTTTTTATGCATTTCATGCAGTCTGAAGTTATATGAAACAGAAACGGGATCAAACAATCACGATCCCACAGGCATCCAGGATCCTGGCTTTTCCCAGCTTTGTCTCCCCCTCTATTTGACTTAATGGCTGAAAAGAAAGCATGAGTGAAAGATTGATTTTCAAAATACAACATTTTGATGAAAACATTTTCCCACCCTGGTCTCACTACCTTCTTGTTATGTCAACACACATGTGGCTTTTGACATCTCTCCGGCTGAAAAGAAGCTTTTTCTTCTGTTAAAAACATGAGAGTGAGACTTTAAGCATGTTACTTCAGCATGTGGCAGCCAAAAACAAATTTCATCTGAATTTCATCTCATCTTTTCAGCTGAATTCAGTGCCTTTTTTGTTTTATCCACAGAGGAAGTCTGGCTCTGTGTTTGCCAGTTGGGCAGTTCCTCTGATTAAGATGTTTTAACTGTCAGATGAACTGCCATTAAATCCTGGACAGATCTTTATGTCCCGCTGAGGATGAACTGCATCAAGTACATTTTCCACCTTTTACTCGAGTTCAAATCTTATGGGTGATTTTCACTTCCATAAAAGTAACTTACCAAATTTCACTGCTTTTTTTCCCACTTCTACCAAAATAAGATTTTCAACAGCTTTACTTTTATGTAAGTATGACTTTTGGGGTATTTCACATGACGCTGCAGGTGGTAAACACGGTGAAAATGAAACCTGCTAAACATCAGCTTCATAGAGTCGCTAGCATGGCTGCAGATCCTTTATAGACTCAGAATGTGTCCTCATCTTGTCAGAGCAGCCATATGAGTGCATGGCAGAAAGATCTCGGTCTGACCTTTTCCTCTAAGTCCACTGTTTGAACAAAGTCTCAGAGGAGGGAAGGCTTTCTGGTCCCAAGCCAGTTGTCCCGGGGGGAAAATAGGATGAGGGCTTAATGAGGATGATACACACAGCACAAGATATCTTTGTGAGGAAGAAAATCTTTTCAGCTCATGCATCTCGTGACAAACCTAAAAAAGGAAACACTGGGTGGTTGCATTATTTTATTTATTTATTTTTTACATTTTTTGGTCTTTGCCAAAAAGTAAAAACACACTGAACCAGTAATCATAACAACAAGTGCCGTTTCCTCTATCAGACTGGCCTTCTTTATAACTCCGTGCTGCCAGCAGGGCATGAAAGCGCCTGACTGACAGTCTTGATGGAGACGTCATGTGAGCTGGCAGCAGTTCAGGGCCTCTGAGTGTAAAAGCTGTCGCCTGTTCAGAGTGAAAAACCTGCTTTGTGCTAAATCAAAAAGCCCTTGCTGGTTTTCCTATTCTCCTCTGGCTGCATATCTCTGTGACTCTGGGCCAGACTCTCACCGCCACCACACTCACCAGCCACCAGCACCACATACACCCATCCCACCCGCCTCACCCACTTCCCCCTCTCAGTTCCATTAGCAATCCAGTGGGGGAGGATTTGCTGAAAACAAACAACAACAAACAAAAGACCAAAGTGGGACGAGGAGTGCGGACGGGGGGTGCAGAGGGAGAACTTCTGCGTGAAATAATTGCGAGGAACAATTTCAAACAGATGTCTGTTTGGACTTGGCCCTGGGCTCGTGTCCCCGTTAAATATAGTGATTTGATTGGAAAACAAGCAGTGTTGAGATGGGCTGGCAGCCAGCCGGACCATTCGGGGGCTCTCTAATGACCCCCCAGGGTCGAGGGGTCGTCAGAGTAAAAGCAGATCAGAGAGGATGTGGGGCCGGCAGCCAGGACAGGGCCCATAAATCTCGCCCATTCTCAGAGGAAGCCATCTTTTTTCACTTGCCATCAGAATTAAAATACAATCACAATCATCGCATTGTGCTCCCGCCTGTGTGCAAAGGTTATAATTCAAAGCCAGCAGACAGAGCTGGGAGGTTGGGTTTGGTGGTAGCAGACTTTTAGGAGGAAGGTCAACAAGGTTGTGTATTTTAGGCTCAGTGAGAACTTCTGCTCAGAGGGGTTGTGGGAAACAGATCCATGTAAAACAACGTGACATTAGTCGACCTGAGGCACACAACGAATCATATAAATGTTTATTCCAATCCTCTAAGCCAAGTTCACAATCACAGCAATAATCTATCATGAATGGGACGCATTATTGCAGTGGGAACAACATCTGTGAAGGCGAAATCTCTGATGGCCGAGCTGACCAGAAGTTTTTCTTCCAATTTTCAGCCGGCTCAGCTTTTCACAGATGTGTTAATGTAGGGCGGACAGCTGCACTTTATGGCAGAATGGAGCAAGATGATCAGGATCATTTTCATCCCCACTGACCACTGAGGGAACACACGTGCTTTTCGGCTCCTCCAAAATAAAAACTTCAACAGGCTAACAAAGAAAGAGAGAGAGAGAGAGAAGAAGAAGATTCTTTATTTCTTTCCTTCAACAAAGGCCTTAGTCAGAGCTGAGATCAGCGTTACACGGCTCTGATGCGCACTCTGCAGGGGAGGAAGTGATGCATCAAAATCACTCAACACACACACACACACACACACTCAGGCCAAACTTTGTGCAGAGCAGACGTAAAATTTTTAAGAACAACAACTGAAAAAATCTCAACTGAAAGTTCCAACTCAATTCACATTCCAAAAGTAAATTTGCCAGATGAACAAAAGACGTTTGGTCTGGTTTGTTGACTCTTCTAAAGATAGAAAAAATGACCACAAACACACAATCTAGCACGTTTAAATGATAACCTTATCACTTTATTGTTATATAGTTGAAAAATACTGCAATTTTAACCTGGAATACAACGGCTTTCTGCTGTGCGACGTCTGAAAATGAAGAAGCTCAGCAGACCTCGGAGGTCCGTTCATCTCTGCTTTCCCGGTTGGGGTTTGGCGCAGATTTTGGCAAGGAAGACGAAAGCCAAAGAGATGATATCACAGGTTCTGCCGCATTGATTTTGATCTTTTTCTAAACTGACCATTTTGAGTCCAACAAAGTTACTGGAGCGCAGATAATTTGACTGCGATTTGCAAGCTGACTGGTCTTTAAATTTCCATACCTTTTAGTTCCCCAGTGAAACTGTGCCTTCTGAAGAGACACAACAAGATGGCACAGTAACATGCTTGCTTTCACGTTCCAGCCTGCATGTTCTGAAGATGTAGCAGCCCAGCTCTTGGGGATAAGAAGGCGCATCATGTTTCGTTTAGACCTTGTTGACCATCTATGCCAAAGGTGCAGGTTTCACTTTTGTGTGGCTGCAAATCGCAGAGACACACACCTGTCGACATGGCGCGAGTCATCTAAATGCACCTCCTTCGTCATTCTCTAATGCACTGTGCTCACATGCATTTTAGTTGGTGATCCTTCATTCCTGTTTGAGGGAGGGAACACCTGTCTTCTGCTGACACCTACGTTTGGTATCCACAGCTCCCTCTCACTACAGTATGTCATAGGTGGGACACACTCTTCACCAGAATGACCTCTGACCTACAGAAGATGACCTGCTGAAGTTTCCTTTCGGCCATGTGCTGCAGCGCCTCGTACATCGAGTGTTAACATCTGACTCGATCCATCTTAAGTGACAGAGCAGAAGGACTGAAGTTCTGCATACCAATGACAACATTAGCTCGTTATCTGCCATTTTTGAATGGTGGAAACTTACAAGTACAGTTACTGAAGTATTGCAGTCAAGTACAGTTCAGAGGTAAAAACTGTACTTTTGCAATGTATACAATATAATCACAAATACATTATTTTGTATCCATCCATCCATCCATTTTCTATACCGCTTATCCGTCAGGGTCGCGGGATTATTTTGTATCATTACACAAAAGACTTTCCTGACATGTTGTTGAAATTCCATATTAATGCATCAGTAATTGTGATACAATAACGTTATTCAGAAAGGGTATCAGAGTATTTCTACTCTGGTCATTTCAATTTCAACTGCTTGTTTGTCTGACTCTCCTCCACCTTCAGGTCAACTTACAACCATCTGTCCCTTGTTATTATGCACCCTAAATTAAAATTTATTTTCACTCTCTGAATCAGGTTTTGCATACCTTTAGGTTCACAGGACTCTGTTATGGTCATGTTCCATATATCTAAATATGTTCCACAAAAATTCAAATTTTATTTACTTTTAATGTAGTGACTCATTTCACATGATCAGCATGAAATGCAAAGTCAGTTTAGATTTGTTTTAATGTTTGAAACCTAACCAGCTGATATCATCCTGTTTTTGTCTTGGACACTGGAGGACAAAACAGCCAAATATTGTATCTCTTAAATGAAATTATGGGAACTCACAGACTCATATATAAAGTTGTGGCGCCCTCCAGTGCGTGACACAGGTAAAACCCCAAAAATCCTTAAATTGAAAACGTTAACGTAATCAAACTGTACAGTACCTGCAAATAATTAAATGTTTAATGTTTGTATGTTAATAGTACATGAATAATGTACTACAGGTTAGTACAATTAACTCAGTTCAGGGTAGAAATGTGTCTCTTAATTGTTGGACTAGAGAGTTACATGGTGATTGATTTGAAATAAATTCACACATAGACTTGTTATAGCACATCTTTATTCAAAAAGTAGTACAAAACTCATCAATGTTCATCACTGTGTTTCATGGTATGCAAAAAACAAAAGAACAAAAAAAAACTGAACAAAAAAATCACTTAATTATACATACTGGCAAAAGATTAAAAACTGTGTCTCAAACATTCGCCCAGCAAAGACACAGAATTAGACAGATAGATAGATAGATAGATAGATAGATAGATAGATAGATAGACAGACTTTACTGATCCCAGGCCAGGGAGATTATAGATAGGATCAAAATGGACATAAAATCAATGATTTAATATTCAATATGTAAAAATAAATGACTGTAAATATGAGAAACATTTCTGTGTAAGTAAAACATCATTCAAATGTTATTTAAAGCAAATCTGTTGTATCAATAATGGAACATACAAGATCATAGATACTACGTGTAAAACAGTGCAATTTCTCACATAGTTGCTCAAGAACACCAAGTAAACGAACTGTAAGACTTTTTCATTTCACAGAACAATCATTAAATTTGTTCAGCTGATGGAGTGCATGACAAAATGTAACAGATAAATTCCTTTCAATACATTTAAATTTTCATGATTGAAAAATGATCATATTTACTATGACTGAGCTACAGCACACATTTTTAATATGAATAATTTTTTAGAGGTTTGACTGTGAGGTTATACAATATACAAATGTTTTCCTTTCAAAGCAACAGCATCAATAATGTTAGTTACATAGTCAAGGATACAGGCAAAATGTAACATGGTGTCATAATTAATTACAAGCAACTCGGTCCCTGTTCAAAGAGCACAAAGGTATAAGACACAGATGGATCCACAGTGAGTAGACTGGTTTCACAGTTTAATGTCAAGAGCAACAGGGCCTTTCATTGTGAAACCAAGGAAGAATGACACTCTTGATCCCTGAGCAAGCCCACAAAGCTCACTCCGAAACACCGGAGTGACTTCAACCTTCAGACCTGGCATACAAGTATTTGCCTGTATCGAGCCATTCTTCACCTCACCAGTGACCCTGCTAAGGAGTTCCTCCACCCTCTTCTCTTTCCATATTTTGCCATTTTCCCACAGGGAGGAAAACTGTTCCTGCTCGGCCATGAAGTACCTTCTGATTTCCCCCATGTGTAACAGTCGTTCGTAGCCTTGTTTCTTCCCCAGGAAGAAATGGATAATGGGTCTCTTGCCATTGCAAACTTCCTTCATCACTGTGTGGTAGGAGGTCCTCATCTGTGAGATGTACATTCCCAGGTTTCTACAGGTTTCTGGATTGGTCTGGTACTGCTGTGGCCACAACAGCACAACTGCAATGAAGTGCAGTGGCAAGTTATCATTGATTGGGATTGGCCCATGCAGAATTTGGCAGAGGAGATTAATCAGTTGTGGGTATGGCAGAAGGTGTCGTGATCCCAGTCTGATTAGACTCAACACAACACTGACATAGAGGAAGTTGATTCTCACCTTCACAGTCTTATCAGTTTCATAAACAAACTCATACCCTCTAGCAATCTTCTCCATTACTTCAGGTGATGTGCCTTCTGATAGACAATTCAGAATCCCACAATAGGTATCAGCTTTTTGCTTCTCCAGGTATTGTCTTGCTTGGAGTAGCTTCAGCATTGGTGGCATGGGTTTATTCTTGAAGAGAGCTGCAGAATCTATCTTGCAGAAGAGCTTTGCATACTTTTCAAAACATCTCAAAAGCTCATTTTGGGCCACTTGCTCACGGCTGTCTTTTATTCCAAATCTGGAGCCCAAGTTCACATAAAAATTCTCAAGTAAGTCAAAGTTCTGCTTCATCTTATATTTGAGGTTGTACAGGACATCCTCAAACTGTCTGAGAACAGTGTAGTAGGGTCTGTGTTTATTTTTCCATTGATCACATCTCTCTACTTCCTCAAGTTTCATGTTCCCAGAGAGAACCTGACTCATTATGTCATGGCGGACTCTGTCAGAAGAAAACACGGGGGTCCTGGCCAGCACTTCAGTGATGAGTACCCCAACCTGAATTTCTCCAAGGCACCCTGATGTGTTAAAAGGGCAGTTGTCTGTCTTGATTTGCAATCGCTGGATTGACTCCTTTTTTGCAAGGTTCTGTGTCTCCTTGAATGCCTCTATTGCTGACTGAGCCATTTTGAGAAACATCTTCAGTGTTTCAGGAGCAATAGGCTCTTCCTTGTGGTTTGCAATGGAAAGCTTCAGTTCATGCTTGATAACTTGTGCTGATGTGTCTGCAATATATGAGTTGTCTTTGGAAATATCTCGTGCTCTCTTTGCCCACTGGTTTGCCTCTGAGAAATTCTTCTTTCTTAGGTAAAAGTACCTGGCTAATAACTGAGAAACAATGGCATCTTTCTCAAATCTTTTTGATGCATTTTGTAGCACCATCTCTTCCAGTCCCGGGGTTTCCTTTGCAATATCTTGAATGAGTGGAGAGAATTTAGATTCGTCCTCCACTGAATGATATCTCTTCACCAAAATGTGATGAACATCTTGCAGAAGTTTGTCTTTGCCTTGCGTGCTCTCATAAAGCTTGTCTGTGGTCAGCAGAAGGTCGGCAATATCAGCTTTGGTCACATTGTGTTTTGTTGTAAGTTCCGTCAGACAATGCCGTGCAATACTTGAATGGATCATTTTCACAGCTTTGAATATTACTTTACCCTCAACTGAGCAGCTGGCAATCAAAGGTGAAAATTTTCCAAATCCTTCTTCAACTTTGATGGTTCCACAAATTGGTTTTGGTTGAAGACCAAGAAATTCCTCACACAGAGAGACAGAGAGAGAGGCACCCTTGCAGTATACATGCAACAGAACTAAAACAGCCAGGAGTTGTGCCTGTTTCTGACTGATATTGAAGCTCTTCAGCGTCTTGCAGGCCACACCCTGGGCATAATCTGAGCTAAAGTTCTTCTTCATGAACATGAATCCATAAAATGTTTCTTGAGCATCCTTGTGAATTTTCTCTATTTCTACAAGTTTTTCCTCAAACAGTTTCTTCTCGTTCTCAGAAAGGTTATTTCCGAGGAATACCGTGTCTTCAGATTCAATCTGTTCAGCGGACTCTGACATCATGCAGTTCAGGAGAATTACTTGTGGAGACTTGGATTGAATGTCCTTCTTCACACACTCTTTTTCAATCAGATGCTGCAAGTCAAACACTTTTTCCTTATCATCAAAGTTATCGATCATCAGCAAAACAGGGACCCGTGGCACCTGTTCCCCGTGGTCATACATTAGAAGTCTGACCACTTGATCAGCTACTTCAGTGAAGTCAGCGTTACTGTCTCTAAGAACAGCACAACGGAATCTGTGGCGGAGAGCCCATAAAGTATGCATGGCCAAAGTTGTCCCACCACATCCAGGTACATGCATGAGGTTGAACAACACACAGGGTTTTCTCAGGGAGCACACATCTGGTATGACTGTGTTCATGATGAAGTCAAACTTGTCTCGTTTGATGAATGGTGTGGATCCTACCTGCTCTGAGAAGTAGAAATTCCACCATGACACTTTTTCCCCTTTGTAGAAGTTCTCCTCAATGGCAATTTTGTCCTCGTTTTCTCCAATACATTGGTTCACGCACAGGACCTCTAATGTGTTTAAGCTACGCTCAAATTTCTTTTCGAGAAGGACTTTGCTTCCTCCGCCACATGTTAGGAAACGGCTGGATAGTCGGTTTTTTGAGAAAAGACTGAGAATGGTGCCATTGACTTCAGCATAACTAAGCTCAAAAATGCATCTAAAAGAGATGTCAATTCCGCACCGAGCATTGATGAGGTCCTTCCAGGAGGTAAATGCTTTCTCACTGTCACATATACAAAGGATTTGTTCTGTGCCTTTGAGCTCCTGCAGGAATGTACTGAAAGTCTCAACAAGAGGGTCCATCTTCTCACTCACTATTGACAGAAGTAGGAAAATGACAAGGAATTTCTTGTTTGGAAGCACTTCTTTCCGACACAAGAAAGAAATCACATCTCTAACGGAAGCTCCCTTCTCCATTAACCACTGGTCTATGTCAGAAGGTAGCTCATCCTCAATACCTCCATTGCAGAATACCCAGCTGGTGTTTCGAGTTAATTTCAGCTTGCTGGCAATGTCCTCAACTCCTTCCGTGATTTTATACTTTGCTGGTAAATGGACACTCACTGTACTCTGCTCTTCAAAGTGATGGTGTAATCCATGTTTAGCTGATTCTGGATCAAAATCTAAAACAGCTGTTGGGTTAAGCTCCACAAGAAATCCTAGCGATTCAAACTGGATGGAATCTGATTTGTTAGTTACTATCACATACTGTTCAAAGTGCGATTTATCCAAAGAGAGTGTTCCACCAGTTACCATCTGACTCAGTCTAGAGCCTTGAGTACTGCTTTTTATCACACTGAAGTGCTTCTCTTCCGCTTGTTTTCGACATAGTGATAATTGTGCCATACCGTCGACAAACCGCTTGTACTCTTCCATAGGTTTAGCAAATGTGGTCATTGCGAGGAGATCCCTGCTGCTGCCACCATCTCGGACAAAGAAGCGCTTCAGTTGTTTGGTTTCGGTGTTGACTGTTTCTTTACCTTTTGCTTTTTTCTTGGCTTTTTTTGTATCCGTGTTGAAAGTGTGATAGATGTTTTCTTCACAGACTGCAGAGTCAGGAACTATGTCCACTTCTATCACACATTTGTCAGATGAAGTCATATTCTTATTGAGAACCCCAACAAATCGAGGAGGTTTGATGCACTTATGAGCTGTCGTTTTGTCTTTATGCTCAAAATATCCATTAATGGCAGATTTTAATTCATTTGCAAAAGCCTCTTTGTCCTCAGCAACCACTCCCAACACTTCACCGTGGACAAAGTCTGGCTTGTCCCCTATTCCAAAATGTATGGTGCCATTGGTTCGGCTGTTCATGCAGGCAGCTGCAAAGCGAATGACCTCAGTTATGAACTTGCTCATTTTTGTCTCTTCTGTTGTATTGATGAAAGCTTTATACTCATGGCAGGGTTCGATAAAGTCTGAGGGACCAGATTCTGTAACATCAAGAATGCTGCTCTCCATGTATCTGTATGTATCGTGGTACCTACAAAATGGGTAAGGTTTGCATGGTCTTCCAGGCTGATTTGATGAGCTTGCAGGTTCCTCTTCCTTTAATTTCACTAATTCGTCTCTGTAATTAATGAGAAGTTTTGCTGGTCCAAAGGTCACACCCATTGTTTTTAAGTCTGCTGCATCTAAAAGCAAAAGACTATGCCCATTAATGTCCTGCTGATACAGTATTTCTGCAGCGCTGGCATCCACGTTTTTCAAACTGAGAACCCAATTTCTCACTTGATGTTTACTCCAGTCCTTGATGTCAGGTGACAGATCCTCCTCCTGACTCTAAAATAAAAAAGTGCTGTTATTTTTCCTAATTTCTCCTAATTTTTAACTTTGTTGATTGGTTGTGGTTAATGTTGCAGTTTTAGATGAGGTACTGCACAAAGACCTGAACTGGTTTAATACATTAATAATAATTAAATACACAGTAAAAAGGACTTTTATTGTGACTAGTGGTTTAATATACTATGGTATAGGAACATCTTTCATTAAAATGCTGATAATCTGAATTGTTATTTACCTTCATTTCGCCTTGATCTGCCATTACAGCGTTGGTTCCTTCTTCACCAATGTGGGGATCACTCATGCTGCAAAATTATTTTAAAAGAGTGATTAACAAAGACACAGTACTGCTAAAACAAAATCACAAAATGTCACAGACTTCATCTTTACCTTCTTTATTCTCTGATCATCTGTTCACGATAGCTGGTTCACTTGTCACACATCTTGACCACTAATGCTGCAAGAGAAAATGAATGCATTAGTGTATGAACAAATGGCTGAGAAGATTTAGAATTAAATATTGAACCTCAATACTCTGATCAAGCAAGCAGCAACTGGCTTCCGAACTGTTTGTTAAACTATATGGACATAAGTATCGGGACACCTGACCATCACACCAACAGGGACTTTAATGACGTCTCATTGTAAACACACAGACAGCTTTGCAGCTCTAACAGCTTCCACTCTTCTGTGAAGGCTTTCCACAACATGTTGGAGTGTTTCTGTGGGAATTTGTGCCCATTCATGCAGTAGAGCATTTGTGAGGTCACACACTGATGTTGGACCAAAAGGCCTGGCTCACAATCTCCGTTCCAGTTCATCCCAAAGGTGTTGGATGGGGTTGAGGTCAGGGCTCTGTGTGGGCCAGTCAAGTTCTTCCACACCAAACTCATCCAACCATGTCTTTATGGAGCTTTGCTTTGTGCACTGGGGCACAGTCATGCTGGAATAGAAAAGGGCCTTCAACAAACTGTTGCCACAAAGTTGGAAGCATAGCATTGTCCAAAATGTCTTGGTATGCTGAAGCATTAAGATTTCCCTTCACTGGAGGTCAGGGGCCGAGCCCAAACCCTGAAAAAACAGCCCTGTGCTGCTGAAGAGGACCAGAGGAGACACGACTGAGCTTGTCCAACCACACACATGAGCTTGTGTCATGCCGTAGAAGGAGTGGAGCTCACCTGGGTTACAGGTGGGCGGATCACCTGGGCAGATGAGTGGAAGAATACGACAGATTTTACAACTGGGGCTGAGCTGTCATTTATGTTCAGCTTAAATCATTTCAGCTGAGTTAATTTTCTGTTGCATCTTTTAATGTTGTTATATCTTTATAAAGTTGTTTTTTTTTATCCCTGACAGCACATTTAGTGTACATTATGATTATGATAGCTGTTACCTCTTGACCACGACACAACGTTGTTCCTACCTGTGAGGTGACATCAGTGATGGCACCATAAATACTGTGATAGCTAAACTTATAACCTGCTCGTTGTATCTCGCAGAGAAAGACCTGCTGTCTCTGACGGGTAGGAGACAGCGTTTTGTAATTACTAAGAGATGTGGAAAGACCCGTTTGTCTTTTTTTCGTGCCAAACCCAGTTTCAAAATAAGCTGGGATGCTGTGAACAGTAAATACAACATGATTCACTCAGCATCCCAACTTTTTGGAGTCGTGACTGTAGGACGTCTCATTAACGTTCAGTATTTGTATTAGCAGGGTCCATGGTGAAACTGAATCCACTAACTTGAAGTACTGATCAATGCCATGGCTGCAGTACGCTGAAGGCTTCATATTCCACACTCTGGTTAATTTGCCTGATCTAAACTTACCTTAACGAGAGAATAAGGATTTGACCAAAAACGAAACCAGGAAGAAGCTCTGGTTTTCAACTGTTTGCTGAGTGCGCAGTTTCGCAGCACAGCACACAGAACTACCACAATACAGTTTTTATCGGTGCTTATTGCCTCTTTCGGCCGCGGTGTGTGTGATGGACATCAGTGCGACGTCAAAGGGAAAACATTCAGTGTTTACTCAAAATATGTGAAATCTCACGACCGATCGACACCAAGCGAGCAGGAGAATATAAAACTGAGAACATGTCGACTTTCACTAACCAACCATTTAGATCCTTCCTGTCCGACCGCACTGGAATCACACTGCGCAAATAAATGAAAAAACACACTCACCGGTTCCGGACACATCTGAGCTCTTATGTGCGCAGGCCGCCGTGGTTTCAGGCCTTCAAACAAGACATCGTTTTCTAACAAGCGAGACGAGAGACGCGAGACGCGAGACGCGAGTGCCGGCAGGGAGAGCGACCGAACCGCCCAACGCGGAAGGCTGCCCACCCCGATGAGAAGGCAGTTCAGGAGAAACGAAACTCGCTCGGTATTTTGTGCGCGCGTGCGGGGCGGGGGGACCGCGAGAGACCGTTAACTTTCAGGTCAAGATGCCGACGTCTTCTCAGGTGCGTCATTCCGTCGAGAGGAAGCAAACCGTTGTTTTCACTCGGCGTTAAGCCTTCACATGCCCTCAGTGTGTTACAATCACCTGCTCCTTCCTGTTGTCTGATTAAAGAAAACAAACAAACAAACAAACAGCCTGTGGATATTCTCATTCATCCAGGTCATGGTTATCTCAAGGAAATTCAATCGAATGCAACTGGACTTAGTTATTTGTCTCTGAAGACGTTTCACCTCTCATCCAAGAGGCTTCATCAGTTCATGCTGGCTTGACTAGGCTGGGACTCCGATTGAATTTCCTTGAGATAAACAAACAAACAAAAACGTTTTTTATGCGGAGGTGTGCGTGATAGTCGTGACGCGTGCGTGCGTGCGTGCGTGAGCGCTCGCCTAAGTTTGCTGGCCCATTTCCTGAAAACGTGTGTAGTGTTTGATGAGTACAAGTATACTTTGGTGGGCAGCAAGTAACCTTAGTCAGCTGGTATTAAATATGTTGTCGTGCCATACGTGGCTCGGTGTCAGTTTCTGGCCAATCAGAAAGCAGTGAAATCTGAAAGGTTTCGTCATATTACAACCTGGACCAAAGCAGCGGTTGTTTTCCCTCCTCAAACACTCCCTGTCCCGTAAGATTTTTGTGACTTCCTGTTATGGTCCCCTTTGAACATCAAAATAAAGCGCCGGCACATTATCAGACTTTATCGGTGGGTTGACGGAGGGGGAAAATGGATTTACAGGAGGCCATAGCCCTTGCTCCATGAACTTGTGCTCCCTGAACTTGAATTTTAATTATTATTTTATGACACTGGGACGGAGTGTCTGAGATAAACATGTCTGTGGAACAAAAGGCGGCTTTAGGTCAACGGCCTCATTGATCAGGAAATCCTTCTTATACAGTCACTGTCAGAACAGGTATTTTCACATACCTACCTGAAAAAAAGAAAAGTGGACCAATAGAAAACAGTGCAAAATACTTTATTTTGAGTGAAATACACTCGGTCAAAATCATCGTCCATACTGCAACACAGTGTCTCCGTTTGAACATCCCGTGTGCATGAACGTTTGCCTAATTCAGTGTTACACCTCCTGGAGAAAACAGGCCACACGGCATACAGGAACAGGAAGTGCACTGCGAGCATGAAGTCCGCATTGCATCAACACAACGTAACACTGCTTTGTTCATTTGTCTTTTCTATTTGTCTACATGATGATGTGTGACGTTCGCTTTGCTTTATTATCGCAAAAGTCACCGAAAACTTACTCACATGCAGAGGAGTTAATACAGTTCGCTGTTTACCACGAATTACACGACATATCAAACATGAATCAGTAACTTAACAAAAATACAAAGAAAACTGGAAAATTAAAGAAAGCTAAACTACAAAATCAAGACTAAACTGAAAGCTTTCGGCCTTTTACTGTACTGTCAGTCTTATCGTATTGTAGTCTAAAGGAATTTATATACAGTCTGTACATTTCCACTGATGAAACTTGGAGCCTCTCGAGTACCCGCCGGTCATTTCAACACAACGTGGTAGCCATCGGTGTTTTCGTCTGTGTAGCGGAAAACAATCCAGCAAAAGGTCATTCAAAAGTACCAAATAATCAAGGACACATTGTGATGGATGCTGAATGTTCAGCTGTGAAATGAGAAGGTGAAGATAAGTTACCCCTCACAGTGCTGAGGATGAAGCTCGTTTCCTCCTTGAAGTTCTGCACCATCTGAAAAGAAAAGGCCGACCGATCTTAACGTTTCAAACCTGAAGAAATCTCCAGCTGTACTTCATAATCATGAAGCTTTTGCTAAATCCACTGTTGTTTTTTTAATGCAGATTATTTCTTCCCAGTTTACAACAAGACGTGTGTTTGGTCAGCAAGCTGAAGAAAGCGCTCAGTTTTCAGTGCACAGAAGTGAAGTTACGTGGGTGTAACTCCAGTTCTATGAGCACCCTGATGTACGTGTCATCTCGAGTCAAAACCCCCAGCAGATCAGCCCGTGACCCCTTGTGTCTGGCATCGATGTTTTCGTGAGGTTACCTCGTCAGAGACTAAGACATGGATCCCGTTGGGTTTCTGTCTGTAGATGTGTGTGATGTGCTGTGGACCGATGTTGTACAGCATGGCGATCTTCTCAGACAGGTCCAGCAGTGTCAGCTCCTCCAGGTACAGAGCTTGATAGACTGCAGGGAAGACAAAGGAGACACGCCATGAACACATTAGATCACATTATTCAAGTTTTCCTCAATCACTTTTGTTCTGTCTTCAGTGACCAGTTTGTAAAGTTTCATCTTTCACAGAGGAAACACTTGTTGCTAGTATTCCATGATATCCCAGTCCCCAGTTTAAAAGAAAGCTTCAGTCAGTCTTCTCACTCATTCTCACATATTGTAAGAGCACATTTAGACTCAGAGTCCACTTTGTCAGGAACGCCTGTACAACCCAATGCACTCCAACACAAGCTCCATCATGATGCCTGTGAGCTCAGCGATAAAAACTTCATTGATATTCCACATTTCCAGCAGTGTGAGCTTTGTAAAGACATGCTATGGCAGGCTGGTTGGAAAAGATTACTTTAGATCGTCTAATATGCATACAATAAGAATGATTGTGTGCAGTATGTGCACCCACCTTCTCCACCCCCTGGCTTGATGGGAGGTTGATGTCTGGTCTGCTGCTGACACACATAGATGGTAAGACGGGGCTGAATACACCTGGAAAACATGAGCAGAACCTGTAATGAGAGTGATGCGAGGACCACCAGGACACGACTCACAGCGGGTCTTTGTTTGCCCTCTTGTCTATCCCAACGCTGAATTTTAGACCCGCTGCTGCTCGTTAAGTTCATCGATTTGAGCTCACAGTAGGAGACTCGGGTGCGTTCATCAGCTCAGATCTTCTCTCCTCTGGATGTTCAGAACCTGAAACTGTTCACTTTTGAGCAAAGTGAAAGTAAATTTGTGTGGGACTCGAGGGATGACACGTAACATGGACCTGTTGTGAACTGCTTGTGTTTGATGGAACAGAAAAGAAATGGAAATGGGCAGAGTTTCTTAACACTCAGCGGTTGTTTTTTAACGTCTCACCTTCCTTTCACGGTGTTAAAGAGACGAATGCCATCCGCCGGGCCGCAGATCTGGATCAGATCCTCCCTGCTCATCCTCAGCAGATCAGCACCTGCAACAACAGCAGGGAATCGATTCTGCTTCCTTCCCGCTCAGAGATGATCAATGAATTCCTCTCTTTCGTCCCTACGATTGGGTCACTCAGTCGTGTGCCTGCCTTTTTTTTCATTTTGTTTCTTGTGGTTTTTACCCCCGTTACCTGAGAAGCTGGAGAAGAGCCTTGAGAAAGGTGAGAACCTGTGACGGTGCAGCCACTGCTGAGTGTCCTGCGGCGAGGACGATGGCAGAAGGTGCTACATGTCAAAAAGAAGAAGAGCCCTTGAAATGAGTATAGCAGCACAGCATCCACTGTCTCCAAATAATGGCCTAAAAGGAATAAGAGAGCAACATTAACACTTTCACACTGCACTGTTCTCTGTTACTTACATCAGAGCAGCCGGACATGAGCAGATCCCCTTGCTGGTTTGGAGAACAGTTGCTACAGAAACGTGCACATGAGGAAGAAAGAACAGATTGGGGTGATTGTTTGAGTATTTTGTTCACACAGCTCGGAAACACATTTGTCTGTCCATTTAGTGATCTGTTTCAGCTCTGTTTATGGAGCACAGCTTGTGCAAGTTCATGCTGACACACAGTGGTGAGTAATCCTGGTGAGCACCCATAGAGGGAGCTGTTACCACAGTTTGTGTTACACCACTGCTGCTGTGGTCAACCCCAGGCCTAGAAACCTCTTATTACTTATTAAACTTATAGATTTTTGCTGGCTTTTTGACCCCAGTATCAAATTAATCCACAGCTTTCCAGCAGATCACTACTAACCCAAATTAATTCCAACAGCACATACAAAAATGCTGACTCACCCGTCTGTGAAACCACAGGAAGTTGGTGAACTGTGATAAACAGGTGATGGAGTGCTGCTGCCGCTGGTTTGGGCCGTAAGGTTTAGGGCATCAGGCCAAGGGGAACACTTAAGACGGAGAAGGAAGAAGGAAGGTGTTAATTATTATTCAATTATTCGGCCAAAGTCAGTGTATATTAGCACAAACATAGTATTTTTATACCATAAATACTGTAGATGTGCTGCTTGTAATAACAAACCTAACAGCAGAGAGACCAACCAGCGTTCACTGTTTTGCTTTTCATGCCTGAAATCTCTTCTAACTAACTTTGCTTTCAGCTGCAGCAGGCAGCAAACCTGATCAGCACCAAACAACATGCTGGCAAAGTTAGAAACCAGCCGGTGAGCAGATAAAGACAGAAGCACGACTCCACATGAAGGCTAATGTCGCTCAGTGAGTCTGCTTGATGTGCTTGGTGTGAAGGCATCACTTCATTTCAGTGATGCAATGTAACCAAGCAAGCAAATATTACAGTACAATTACAGCCAAGTACTTTCCTCAGCTACAGTTACTGATTGATAGTCGCAGATTAATATTTCATGTGCAAAATGTTTGACCGGTTCATAAAACATGAAGTTTCACCAGTTAACAACATTAAATCGCTGCTTCTATTGTAGTCCATCAGTAACTACAGCAACACATTAACATTTAGTCCTGTAATAATGTAAGAGTCTGAAGGAGGCCATTCTGCATACTTTAAGCACAATTTGTTGATAACACGTCTGCACTTTCACAGAGACCACACATTTTGAAAACAGGACTTTCATTTTCATGCAGTATTTTTACATGGTGACATTATAACTTGTACTTTACTTTCCAGCACAGGTTTTCAGTCTGTGCTCACTTTCCTTCGTGCAGATGAATGAAAAACCAGATTAAGACTAAAGCAGGAACAGCTGAGTCATTTCAAAGACACCAGAGGCCCAATCATTGACAGAGCTCAGCGGCGATGCGAGCACACTTTAATGAACAAATGACGCAAAACGAGCAAAGTAACATGTTGACACTGATATTGTGTGGCGCCGGTTTAAAACGTACGGTGGGCATGATGGAGGAACAAGTTCTGCCCGTCAGGCGAAGCACATAAAATAAAACAATGACTGTGTGGCCTGAGTGCGGATGAGATTAGATAAATATCCAGGTGACGCGAGAATTTACTACTGCGGGATCAACAAAGGGCATTACAACACTCGTGACAAAATGAAAGCAAACACAGGCTCCTCTCAGATGTGCTGTTATGCAGGCCGGCTCACCTCCTTCAGCAGGGTGGTCTCGTGGGACGGCTGATACTTTTCTCTGTCTTGGGGGGACTTTTTATCGATCTTCTCCCTGTCAGTCTTCAGTTTCCGATCAGCTCCTTTAGGCTTAAACAAACGAATAAATAAATACAAATGGATTTATTTAAATTTATAAACACAGATGTAAGCAACACTCCACTTTACTAGAGTACAGCATGACCTCGCACAACAGAGCGGGCAGGTTTACCTTGAAGACTTTGACCTGGCAGCTGGAGGAGTGGATGTGCTCCATGTATTCGCCGTGTTCATTGGTGGTGAACGTGTCCACCTGGATACGAAAGGGCACTCCTTTCTCCCCACCATGCTTCCTGAGGGTGAACTCAGTGCTGATGCAGTTGACCTGAGAAGACCAAAGAAGGTTGAACAACCAACGGTATTAGCGTCCTCCCGAGACGCCCGACCAGATTCTACATGTACCTGGATGAACACAGACGCGTTCTTGACCGGATCCCAGAGGAACTCAATGGTATTGAGGTGCAGAGGGTGTGAACGAGGCTCCAGTATCCCCACTGACAAAGGGATATCTGCAAATTATGAGTCAGTCAGTAAACATAAATATTTTCTCAATTAGCGTCTTGCCATAAGTGACGGTTAGTGTGAATGTCGGGACACTTCGCTTCACTGTCCACTTTCCTGTCTTTTGTCTTTGCTCTTCTGGCTGCTTTGAAGTTGGCAGGTCCAGATTTTAGTAAACTGATATTTTGCTCAAGTCTTCGGGTTTTCGTTAGCCACGCTGGTGGCGTGGCTGTACAGATAGCAGATAGATTTGTGTGTCGGTCAGTCCAGCACTTTGGTCCAGACTGAAAGATCTCAACAACTGTTGGACGAATTGCCATTAAATTTAGCTCAAGATACAGTCTGATAGAGCCGCTAACATGGCAGTAAGTTTGTGTAATTTTATACGAAGGAGGTCAAATTCTTTTGACTTCATGTCACCAAACTTATTAGTTAAGATATTTTACTATTAATTGATGCAGAAAAGGTACAAACTGGTGCATAAATTGACGAATGCCTGAAATGAGGTGTTTGTCCCTCATGTTGAAACAAAACCTAATCTTTGGCTCATAAAAAACATCCATTGATTTTTAGCTTATTACTTTTTTGGTCATCAATATTCAAAATGTTATTAAGGTCACGTGTGTGGAGGCCAATAATGAACTCAGCCACTGTTCAGAACAGATTAATGCTGTACTCGGTAAGTAAACTCTACAGAGTAGACAAGGTCATCACCAAAACCAACGATCTTTAGTCTTCACATCAGTGAGCTCAGGTCATACGTTCAGTTAACTCACCTATATCCAGGATTCGGTCTCCAGGTCTGTTCCACCTCCACCCCTCCAGCTGCTGGTGCTCCATATACTGCAGCCGACGTTCATGAAACACCACGCGGACAATGCTCTGTGAACAGGCAGGATCAGGCGTTCAGGCCGGAGTACAGCTACAGCCTGAGCGGGGCAGCTCGCACATCGCCGAACAGCCGGACTGTTGGGCAAAGTGCGAAAACGCTCCCCTGACTTATTCATGAAGACATACTGAGGCAGTTCCACTGGGCGAAGGCAAGGAGGTGGAAATTCACAGTGAATTTCATCTCCATTGCTGCCCGTCATACATCAGTCATACTCAACAAGAGCATCTGCATTCACCCATGAGGAAAGTCCTGCCGATGAGCTACGTGTGATCTGTGAGGTGCAGCACAGTGACTTTCTGCCTAAAAATCAGGGCTCCCACATTCACATGGACGGCAACTTTGAAGATCCCATGAAAGGAACGTCTGAGCTGCCACAGTTCTGTTACTGTCTGTTTGTCGCCTCAAATGTTTGGAAATATCCAGCGAAACAGACCAGATGAATACGCATTTGAGAGTTACTGTTGTGATGCCACGCTAGGCTTTCTTTATCAGATTAAACCGTCTGACCGGTTTCACAAAGAAAAGCAGCTCATTCACATCATTTTATGGGACCTTTAAGGCTTTTTGGTGATATTCAGGTACACAGACTTAGAGGGTGTGGCAAACACCACTGACAACTAATGATCAGCACAGTTCAAACCAAAAGTTCTTGTGGTTTCATCCATTAATTTTCCAAACTTCACAAGAATTATTCTTACATCACCACCAAGCTTTTGTGTCATTTTGGATTCATGTGGGAACCCTGAACAAAGACGTCCTAATTCAGCTGTTGTTATGAGCTTGCCGACTTACTGACTTGGTGTTGGCAGTGATTTGTCTTGTCACCATATCAAACAAAAAAATAGTGTGTTCTAGTGTTCTAGATTAGGAATTCATTCATGTTGGATTTAGTATGAGGACTGTGATTTTTAACAGAAAGCTTCAGTCACAGCCGGGGCGACGTGGGGCTAGCTAAGTGCGCTATCAAATCAGGGGAAACGTGGGATCGTGTATTTTAAGACATGAAATGAACAACCTGCAAAAACACGGACCATTTGGGGTATTTATGGAGGGGGGCTCATGCTTGACCGAGCACCAGAACTCAAAGAGCCCCTGACCCAGCATGTCATGTGTTTGCATGGACGCCACCTGTCCCATACTTGTGTTTCTAGGATGCTACCGCTAGCATTGCAGTCGCAAAGCAGCGGCAGCCCGACAACAGAGACATGTCAAGTGGATGCACTCACGCAGAAATGAAATCGAATGACCTCTCCTTACTCTTTAAGTGAGTGATTTGACAAACGGCTTTGCAATAAATTGAGTCACTTTCAACTTTGTGAAATCTAGTCAGTCGGCCCGTGCGCTGAAAACAAAAGTGGCTAACGAGCTTTATTCAGAAAGCCACGGCATCGGGAATACACCAGCACATTTTTAAAAGTTTCAGTTAAAGAAACAGAGTGTTGTATTGATGTAACGATGCACAAGTCTTCATGAAAAAAAATCACAGTAAAGCAGAAAAAAGCAGATGAATGAGTGTGTGTGTGTTCGTGTGTGTGTGCGTGTGTGTGTATGTGGTAAACAATGTGAAGGTAAGAGGAGTCGTGTGTTTGCTAAGGGTTTAATGTGAGGTTTAGGAAAGAGGAAAAGGTAAACTGGGTGATAGTACCAAGCTCTTCAACGTGGACACCCCACCCCTGAAGTGGAAGGGCGGGTTGAGGGACCTGAGACAAACCAAGAAATGTGCACACATAAAGAGATAAGAGAGGAAGAGGAAGAGGAAGAGGTCACATCAAAGTCACAAACAGACAACAAAAACACACAATACCTTACACCTACCTTTACATATTTGCTGCTTATATCTGTATACTCCACTAGTTTTCTGTTAAGCATACGGATTTCGTAGGACTGACCTACATTTTAAAACATTAAAAAAAAAAAAAAACCTGATTAAAATTGAAAAATGGGAAATCAGTCAATCAGAAAAGAGTGGAGATAGAAATTAAATTAAATTAGAAAACTGTCAAGCCAGATATCAAGGCCAGCCACAAGAAAACTTTAAAGTATCTCCATCCTGATCAAATGTGATACATTAACTTTAATATCACAGAAAATGTTATTAAAATAGCCAGTAAGGGACACTATAAGACTAACTGCTTTTTCATCAGAGCTAAGCTGTGGCCCCTGATGGCAGGTAACCTCTAATCAATACAAGCCATCTTTACAGGGCAGTTTAACCCTTACAGCAAGCTTACTTTCATTGTATTTTCACTCCAAAAGCCAAATTACTGTACAGCAGATAAGCAGGGCAAACTTGTAGATAAATAAAGGTAAACAAAGCACATATAAAAATGTCACTGTTCAACGAGAGAGAGAGAGAAAGAAACGATCAGTGGGAGAGAAGGATGTGAAGAAGAAGAAGAAGGAGAAGAAGAAGAAGAAGGGGAAAGTCCAATTTGGAAAGGAGATAAAATAAAGGAGGGCGAATTAGATTAGAAGATGAAAGTCAGACAGATTTGCATACATGTAGGGGCTCATGTTGTACAGATAAACCAGTAATGCTTAGCTCACAGCTGTATCATAATGTCTTTCAAAGCTTAACACTGTAACTTTGGTAAGTTAGTAATTCAAAAGTCCAGTCTGGACCGTAAGTGTGAATATTAACATCCGTCTACTAAATCCAGACATCTATGGAAGCAAAACAAGACCATTCTTTCATTTTAAGAGCAAAGTGATTACCTACCTGTGAAATTTATCCTTATCCCAAATACAGTCAGATTGTGATCTTAAAATTCAAATCAGGTTAAAAAGAAAACCATCAGGTTGCCTTTAATTGCATTACTCTAACTTAGACACCACAGTTAAAAAGGATAATTGATCGAGCCTGAATGGAACTGATCAAACTTCTGTCCTACGAGGTTACATACTGCTGATCACATGATCCGAGAAGGAAAAGTTCGGATCAGTGACCAGAAACCTCGCATGAATTTGAATGATACACTTTTCAAAGTAAAGCATTTCAAAGCAGTAAATTTAATTTCTATATTAAATATATATCAGTATTCAGTAGTGGTTAAATTCAGATTAATTGATCAGCAGCATGTAAAACTGTTACTTTGATAATCAAATATAATTCAGCCTCTCAACTGTGGCTTTGTGCTGTCACATGGGACAGCAATACGTTCAAGTTAGTCAGACAAAACAAGCAAATTGAACACGTAATTACAGCCTGTGAGAAATTCTAGCACGTCACTAACTTTCAAGAGATGAATCAAGACTATTGTCAGATTCATTGATAATAATGGAGCAAATTGCTTATTTAAAAATGACTTAGTAAACTTCATTATGGCTTTTCTTTGCTTCCATAAACCCAGACAAGATGAAGCTCAGAGCTGTGACAGTGAAGAGCTTCAGCAAAGGGAATCCCCACAGGTAACCCAAATCTTTTGGACAAGTCCAGATTCCTCTGCACTCAAGTCTCAAACTGCAGGGGAGTAAATTTAAATTAATTCAAGAGAACCTGATTTAATTTAGCAAGATGTTTCTGAATCCTGAATAAACCCTGCTGGGTTGTGACAAAATGAGCTCCAGTCCATTTAGTCAATGTGGACATCCAACTAGCAGGACAGATAGCTACCTTGGTTGAGATAAGTGAGACTCTCCTCCTGCTGTTTCACAGCCGGCGAGGTGGCTGCGCACAGAATATACTGGAATGGGGTCCTCCTGGCACCATTTTCAGCCATAAGCCTCGCTTCTTCGTTTTTCAAGAAAGGTGCCAAGGCCTCTCTGAAAGAGCACAGACGGAAAGAAGAGGGGCTGAGTATGGCAACAGTAGACGTGTTTGTCCTGCTTTCTCTTTTATCTAATCATGTACTCATAGGAACAAAGGTGCGAGAGGTTGATGTTACAAAATACAGTGTCACTCATCTAGCTCAGTTCATTTCAAGGGTGTTAGTTTGAGAAAAAAAAGTAGTCTGTGTGACCTCTATTTGTAGTCTAAATGTGGAGTTTCAATGCAATGTCCCTTTAAAATGTGCCACTGAAATGCATTTTAAAATTTCATTTTCACATGGCAGTTTAATGTGAATAATAAGTCACTTAAATGTACTCCGGGAGGCAGAATTACTGCAAATCTGCACATTTTAAAGATAAATTAAAGTTATACAAGCACTTCCACAGTCTCCTCCACACACCCTGCTTTGCACTGACACTTCTTTAACCTGCCGTACACGGAACTTTTCCCAGATGCAAGCGCCTGCAGAGCCTCTCAGCATGGCTTGTGCTTTACCTAATGTAACTAGCAGAGTGCTGGTGGTAGGACTCAGGCTGGGAATGGCAGAACAGCATATTTTCCAGGGCGGTGTCTTCTAGTATCCCAGGAGCACAGGGAAGACGTGGAGACAAGATGGAGCGAGCTTTGCGCCTGCTGGTTTCCTCAGATTTCAGCTCAGAGAGGTTTGCAGCCAAACCTCATTGCCTGCCTCCTTTATAGTCCCGCTGATGTCATCAGGAGCCCCATTAGCATACCTTGGATGACCTTTGATAGGCGGACTGTGTAGGCACCCCTCCCACTACCAGCGTCTAGCTGGGTTGATGCATTAATGAGCAGCCTCGCTTGACTTGTTGACACTGCCAACAGCACGGCCCTAAAGGCAGACTTCACGCTCACCATGGGTTGTGATATTTGGAGGTAAATTTTGGAAAACAAACATGAGAACGGCCACAGGTTTTGCAGGGATAATGAGGGGCAAGCAGCACTGAAACTAATGGAAATAATTATCTTCACAGGTCTGAGAACAGCCATGGAAGAGCATCAGTACGGACAATATTTTTCAAATTCCACAGATCAAAACAGTTCAGACTTTTATGGCAACTCATATCACACCAACAAAATAACAGTATGAACAGAGACGAACAGGGACACCAGTTTGATCCCAACATGTGCCTCCATGCTGCCTCCAGCAGCTGCTGTCCGGTCTCTTCAGAGCATTCTCAACAGGTCATCTGACTGGCTGCTCAGGTTAATGTTTATACAGAGCAGCTAAGCACACCTCAGCGCTTGGATGCATGTGCTCGTAAATGGATGAACAACTGGGCAGTGCTGCTGCCAGTAGGCCTGTGGAAGTCAGGGAACAAGGTCCAACCCGAAGACAACGGGGCAAGACGGACCAGAAAAGACGAAGCGACTTTTTAGCACTTGTGAAATCTGCAATGAGGAACAAAACGACACCAAGATCAGTTCTTACTTGGTTTATTTCTAGAGCAAACAATTTCTTTACATTGTTGCAAATCTATCACAGGTGGAAGTTAACAAAAAACCCTTCTGTACAGTTTATCATGAGAGAAAATAAAATAAAATATATAAATACAGGTATGAATATTACATAACCGACTGAGACAAAAGAAAGACTGTGAACTGCAGAACATGCATAGTGAACAGTTTGCAAGAAAAACCATCTTGTTTGCTTCCAGGACCAGAAACAGCAACCTGCAGTTTGACTGGTGAACTACCTCCATGTGCGGATTTACTTAAACCGGGAGATAAAACCCAAAACCAGGCTGATTAATGGTCTGAAGCCAATCAGGATAAGGAAAAGGTCGAGTGCAGACAGGCTTATTACAGAGTTGAATGTTGCTGAAATCATTTTCAGTACCAATACTTAAAAAGCTAATCTTAACACATGTAAAGTCTATACATTCATTTACTTAAATAACCACTATTGGCCCATTTTCTGTGGGATCCCACTCAAATAAAACAGTCCAAAATGGTGCACCCCAGGTTGTTCCCCGGTGAAATCAGGAATATTTTTATTATTAATAATTTGCTAGGAGTTAGCAAATGTGATAACTAATCCCTTCCTACAGTAGATTAACTGTACCACGATGAATTGGACCATTTCCAATAAGAAAAATCCACTCGTATCTCTGTGGGGTCTCTAGGGTCTAAACCACCAACTAAAAGAGGAGTCCAGCATTTTAAAGCTTCTCGATAATTCAAACTTAACACTGACACGAAAAAGAAATTTCCTGGATACTTCTACCAGAACCAGTAAACCAAACTCGTAGTTTTGGTTGCAGCGGCTGCGTTTTGTACCTTATCCATAAGAGCATGGCAAAAGCGACTAACTCCTCGACCGAAACAGGAAATCAGAGATGATGTCACAAGTGCACTTTTAACAGCCGAAAACCTCGGGCCCCTCGGAGCCGCACAAAGCTGACGTGTGCTGCAGGTTACATGCAAGTTATTTTGCTAACGTGCAAAAAGATAGCAAACCCGCTCACTTTTCTTTCCTTTGTTCCCCCACTGACACTGTGTAAAACTGCAAAGCAGCAGTCAGAAAGTGTATGTACAAAGTATCTGTGGGTTTGCGGTTATTGCAGAAGCTGTGGGTATGTTGGGGGGGTAAGACTAATACTGTATTTGCATCATCGCAGGTTGAGACGCCGCCAGGCTCCGTTTTCCTGCAGATTCACATTTTTTGAGAGCCAAGAGTTACAGTGCTGTACATCCCATTCACTCCCAGTCAGCGGACGCCCGAGTGTGTGTGTGTGTGTGTGTGTGTGTGTGTGTGTGTGTGTGTGAAGTGAATAAGGCCTGGTAATGTCTTTTCGACTGTCTGGCGTCGCTGGAGCTCCCTCCCGACTCCAAAGTGGGGCAGGGAACGTGCAGTATTTACAAAGGACTTCCTCTTCAAACAGAGTCAGTGGACTGAGCAGCAGCCTCAGAGTTTTACAGGTTAAGATGCCACAAAGAGGAGAACAAACTCAAACGTGTGAAAATACAACACAACATTTCACAGGCTCATTTTGATGGTGAATTTTAGGACAAATTCAGACAGCTTTAACTGTGCAGTTTAACAGAGATTTCATCTTCGGTGCCTTCACGGCTGCACAAAATTTGAAGGATTGTCAATTCTGAAGCTGAAAATTACGTTTTGGCGACTTGTTACCTCGGAGAGCGTAACGTTTTCTGTGAAAGGGGTTAAGCCACTCTCAGTAAGAAGAAAAGACTAAAACTGATGCACAGACTTCTGAGTTATGATCGCGTTCAATAAACGTCAAACTAAAATACTCATTCAGTATTTTCTATTTTCTGTCACGTTGCTCCCTTAAACTTTGTTTTCTCACAATATTTGGTTTTTATGCTCCCCGAACCAGAATTCATCCCAAGACCTACGGGCTCATTGCCATCACTGGGCCCGCCGAATGACATGTCATGCCAAAGCTGTAGTCGATTTGACAGGAAGTTCTCTTCAGTTTTTCATCCTGAACTGTTCTATCAGATCTGAGGGCTGAGCGAGAAACAGGCTTCCTTTGACAAAAAGGAGGCTGTGGGAACCGACGTGGAAGAGAAAGTGCATTTCTTATAGCCAAAAGCTCCAAATGTGCTGATTCCCTCCCCAGAGGTCTAAAACCAATCCACAGTTACATTCAAAAGTTTCTGGAGCAACAGCGAGCGAGGAGGAGGAGGAGGAGGAGGAGGAGGAGGAGGAGGAGGAGGAGGAAGAGGAGGAGGAGGAAAGAGACGACGAACAGGCTGCTGAGAGGAGCTCCTCGAAGTGGGAGGAAAGCGCAGTGGAGCTCGAGTTGTGCTGAGAAGGAGGGGAAGCTAAGTGACAGACAAGTCAGAAATCGGAAATCCTCCACCGCCGCCCGTCCACAGGGTTTCCAAAGGACACGTCCCTCTGTTAACTGTGAGACGAGACGTCCGAGGAGCTGCTGCTGTTGCTGTTGGTCGTCTGGGCCCGCTTGATGTACAGGTTCAGTAGCTTCATCTGCAGGCAAGCACAGACCACACACATTAATCCATTTTCGGCACAGTGATTATTATGGATCATTATCATAATTATTAAGATGCGTTCAGCGCCGCTCGCTGATTATTTGCTAGAGCTGCTGCAGCATCAGAGATTTAAGCAGCAAACAAACACAACACTCATTGTGTGTGGGTTTAAAATGAGGGAGGAAGACTGAATTAAACCATCACGAAAGCCTTTTGAATTCTCAAAATACGCCTCCTTATTTCAGTAAGAGCATACTGCTGTGAGGTCTGATGATGAAGCACCGACGGGCGATGTCTTCATCACATGCTTTCAAACACACTTTTTACCAGCGGTGATCCTAAGTGGAGGATGGGCCCCTCAATTCAAGTTAATGTGACCCTCAGACCTCAACCCTTATATAACCCAAGGACACATGTAGCGAAAATAGGGCAAATATGACCCCGACCCCTTATAATTGAAGAACCGGTTAAAACCAGCACAGAAATAACAACATGGGAAGATGATAAGGCTCTACGTCTGTTGAAGAATTGTGTGTGTGTGTGTGTGTGTGTGTGTGTGAGAATGCAAAGACTTGGCGCAGACAGTACCTTGCTGCCCGTGAGCTGTGCCAGGTGGGGTTTGAGATCCTCGCCAATCACAGAGTAGATAGCCACCAGACAGAACACGCTGGCCTTGCGAACGCTGCTCTCTGTGTTGTCATAGCCCTGCGGGGAGACGAGGCAGCATCAGGCACCACGCACACGCGAGCGTACACACACGTACACACACACCAGGGGTCAGCAGGAACGTGGGAGGAGTCGCAAAGAGTGCAGAGTACACGCAAACATTTCCAGGGACAAATAAGGCAAATAATTCCCACTGTCCAAATATGAACATTGTCCAAATATGCCTCTTTGGAGCCGCCGGGGATGTCTCTGCCCTGTCTGTGTCCAAAACCTGTTTTTCTGTTATTTAATGAATTAGGACAAGCATTTAACACTGTTGTCTAGCAGAGTTTATTCACATTTCTTAAAGATGTCTTTTTGTTTGCAAGTTTTAAGACGACAGAAGTAAAAAGAATTTCAGGGATTGTTTTTTAAGCAAATAGCAGAAGTAAACTGAATCTGAACTAACACATAAAAATGTGTAAATGCAACAGTCAAAATCTATAATCTATAATAATATATATATAATAATATACAGTATATAATCTATATAAAATCAATCTATCTATACTGCGTCTTAACAAACAGCATGTAACGTTTGAGCCTCAGACCTGCAGGAGTCCAGGGATGATGTCAGGCAGCAGCTGCAGCAGGGACTCCTTGGCGATGCGTTCAATGACTTTGGTTTGCATCTTGATGGCAGCCAGGTTGATTGGGTAGTCAGCTGTTTGCACAATAGGGCACAGCACCTTGATGCACTGCTCGGGGTGGATGGAGCCGGCGAGCGTGGACGCCGCCTCCTCGGCTGCACGCACCACCTGAGGGGACACGAACGCAACACGCAGGTTTAGATCGATAAAGTAACGTGGGAAAAAAGAAGGAAATCTGTGTATCTTTGGTGGAGAATCAATCAGTGGGAATCTTGAAACATCTGCAGCAGTTTCAGGAATATCACCAGGACTCAAAACATATGATACTTTATGTAACCGTACAAAAGTTGAAACAACAGCTTTGTGAAAAGGATTTATGTAAATCTACATGACTGTCCTGTGCCAAATGTAAATATACATACAAAACAAGCCAAATTCCATTCAAAAATCTGTCGTTTTATGTGTGCTTGTGTTTTATATACGCAGGTCAAGACATAATCACTAAAGTTCTAAGATTAAAACAACCTTTTTTTGAACAACATGAGGAGCCAGAAAGTCTGTTTTGGCTCTGCAGAAGATTCAAAAGTTTGTTTTTCATCTACTGAAGAACAAATTCTGGACTCTGAATCTTGGATTTTCACAGGAGATTATTATTGATCTGGAAATTTCATCAAAAGCAGCTTGTTATCAAGACTTGATTTTTGCTTATCCACTCGGTGTTCCAGCTGAGCGTCCCGGTGGAAGAATTTGAGTTGTGAGAACCCTGAGTGTGAGTTCCTGAGTAAACGGCCAAAGGTTGTGCTCTACTGTGATCACTGCTGTCGTATTGATAAACAGACCGTCTTACTCGAATGCTTATAGTCACCGACGTGTCATACATTATTGTGTTATTTATTATACATGTGGGCAGCGTCACACAGATTCCATAAGACCATTCACAGTAAAACAAAACTTTTTCTTTGTCAATGTCGGTGGTTGTTCTGACATGAGGCTGCGTTCATGTGAATTTTCCCAAGCAGGAAATCATTTTTCTGATTATTCCAACACCACATAAATGCACACGCTGCTCCACATCTGCTAGATGTGCCACTAGGAAACAGTCTGTGAAACACATCAGTTTGTACATCTTTGCTTGTGCACCGCCGTACCTCCTTGTGAGAGTCTTTGTGAGCCTCCAGCGTCTTCATGATGGTCAGCTCAGCATAGTTTTTGAAGCGGGCCGGTTGGTTCCTCAGAATTTCTTTCAGCACACGCAGGGCCAGGGCTCGGATGGTGTGCTGGGGAGAACAGCGTCATGTCAGTTAGAACTCGAATCCATATCAGCAGCGGGATTCCCACTGGTGGGTGTTAAATTCAGTGGAAATCAATATCCTCGACACATTCATGTAATTTCAGGGTCTGATAATCGGCAGATCTCACACCCCCTCAGTGCCACATGACGTCACGTACATCTTTATCACCCAGGGTCTCCAGCAGAAGGAGGAGGATGGTTTTAAAGTGCTCATCCCACACAGCCAGGCTGTCTTCTCGCGTGATCTTCAGCAGCTCCACCAGGGCACCCTTACGCTCCTCAGAACGCTCGTTGTGATTGGACAGCTCCTTAAGCAGGTCGGCTACCAGGTCTGAGTGGTCCTGACCGACTGCTTGCCAAGAGAGGATGAGAAGAGAACGTTACAGCCGAAGACATCTTGCTAACACGTCGACAATCAGTCATCTGACTGGAAATGCATCATCTGCATTTTCAGAAGAAAAAAACTAACCAAAGCTGTCTAAAAGATTTCACTCAATTCCAATGCAAATTTCAACTTTAATTCAGTTTATTTACATGACACTTTTCAACTAGAGCAGGTTGAGACCAAATTATTTTATAGAAATAAATTCAACAGTAAAATGATCTTCCAGATTCTGACTCGTTAAAACGGCTAAAAATCTCTCTCAGTTTAAAAATACGTTGAAACATGACATGCCAGGATGGACACTGTAGTGTAGGAAAACCGGTTAATGGTCTGGTAGTTTAAGAGCTTTATAATAACTAGAAAAGAGTCAGTATGCTACAAATATGCATGCGAATAAGCACTGAATTAATAGTGCGTATGTGTACTTTAATATAAAGTGTTTAATAACCATTTTGTTATTTGTATATTCTTATTACAGGCGTCCATGTCCAGTTGGACGAAATGTACTTCACTGTGCTACAGGTGTTAGTGTCTTTCATATTCATAATCATTATGCCATTCGTTAGATCTCTAAAGATGATTTAGAGATGCTAACACAACCATCCAAACATTATGTTCATTACAGAGAAAGTTGGAAGCATCAACACATCAGCTCATTCTGGTCGGAACAAGTGAACACACAGGAAGTAGTTAAAAGAGCATGAAAAATGGTGATGGGAACTGAGAGAGCTGAGTGAAGGATGCAAACACACACACACACACACACACACACACACACACACACACACACACACACAGGGTGAGTGGAGTGAAGGTGCAGTCAGTAAATCAGTCAGACAGTCGGTCAGTCAGGCGGGGCAGGTATCTTTACCAGGAGCAAAGACCTTGGGGAGCGTCATCTTGTTTTCAGCGCTTTCCTGACGTCGGCCTGGAGAGGAGGGAGGTTTGGGGGGATGGAGGTGAGGGACAGAGGGGACAAGAGAGGGTGCACAGCAAAGGAAGTGATGATGATGACAGAGCACAGAGGAGCTGCAGACTGATGTTGGTGCTAAACACACTGCAGCTAAAGTTGTGTAAACAAACATGTCAACTTGTACAAAACAACGTTTAGCCAACAAACTGACGGTCAAAACTGGCTACAAATAATTACAACCACGTTTGTGGTTCATTTCGTGTTTGAAGTCTCAACATGACTTCACAGCAGCAGCCTCAGAGGCGCCTTTCTTCATGTGACATCACACAGGTGGGGTGTGGGGTGGGGGGTGACAGGTAGGTCGTGCAGTGATAAGGGAAAAGTCAGGAAGAGTCACACAAACCCTCTTCCTGTGACATTATTTTGTTTGTTATTAAAATAAAAAAAATAATCTTTTAGTAAGAATATACTGGAAGGCATTGAAGTAAATGTAATTTGGAAGACGTTCTCAACTGGAGCCCAAAGTGAATGTCATTGAAAACAAAAAACGTGTCCCAGACGTCACGTTTAAAGCCTTTAAAACTCAAATGTGTGTTTGTACAGTAGACTGTGACACATGATTTCTGTCTGTTGCTCCCATACCCACCCCTCCCCTCCCGGTGTTACATCAACCACCACCACCTTTCACTACTTCCTTATCACTCACAATCACGGAACTGCTCCACGTCGTCGTCAAAGACGGCCTCCTTCAGGGCGCTCTTGTCATACGTGCAGATGGTTTCGCCGTAACCATAAGGAGCGAACTCACGGCTCCGCGGACCAGAGAACGAGCGAGGCGATGGCGTGTTGAGTAATGACGTCTTGTTGTCCAAGGCGGTGCGACCTCCTTCCACCATGTCCAAGCCCAGGCGGGCGTCAGAGCCGGGAGACGACGCTACGCCTTCTCTTCCTGCCTGTGAGACAGACGGGAGGAGGGACAGACGCGACCATAAAACAGCAGAAGCCCAGTTCAGCCTCCCCTCTACAGCGGATCAGAAGAGACCCGTCCAGCAGCGGTCGAGTCCCTACAGCCTTCCCCTGTTTGCCGCCTTCCTGTGTCCTGCTGGCCTGACTCCTTACTCCATTTCACTCACATTTCAGCCTCACAACATGCTAATTGTGACACTTCAGTATCATCTATAGTTTCTGTCTTTTATGGATAAAACTTCCTCTTTGTGCTTCCAAAGCATTTCCTTGCTGAGCTAGACAGAAGGAACTTTTCACTAATAAGACTGAAACTTTGGAACATTTGCTTTTCATTCGACAGAAGCCTGGCATCAGATAAACTCTGGAGTGAAATTTTGCACGGTGCTGTGGATTTTGTCTGCATCTCTTAGTGTAAAGCACGAACAAAAGTGCTGAATATGAACATGATCCGAGCGAGCAAACACTTTAACGTACAGATACTTTAGGTTCAGTTCAGACAAATCAAGCGATGCCTCTCTAAAACTTAACAATCAACCTTAATTATCAAATTGCTGCAAGGCAAGTTTGTTTATTCTGGAAATGGCTGCTGGATGAACATGTTATGACTTACTGCGTCGTCCCTCTTGCCCTCCTGTCTGATTGGCTCGTTCAGGTCCTCCTGGCTCCGGTAGCTGAAGCTCTGGATGGCCTCGGTGACCCCACGAAACGAGCTGTAGAACTCCTCCGAGTTCATGTTCTCAGTGTCATACTCCATCATGCTACCAGACGCACAAACACAGAGAGAAACGCACACAAGATGAAATGCAATGTATTTCTACAGAAGAGTCACGAGCATGCATTTGATCTGCCATCATGCAAAGTGCTTCAGCATTGCTGTTCGCAGGCTAATGTTAGTTGTTGGAAAGGGAAAGATCAGGTGTAAGTAAACTTAATTATTTTAATCTATTTTGAATTGGACACGCAGCACAGCCTCAATCACACTTTTGAAGAAATGCAAAATGATTTCTTCATTTGATCAGAGTAATTTGCATTCAGGGAGAAACTGACACACAAGAAAACTGAAAGACTTGCTCAGCTGGGTTTTGAAAAGGAAATGTGGAAAAGGAAAAGGTTCAGGGTCTGGTTCCCTTGATGGAATAATGTCCTTTGTGTCTCAGCCCGCCTCATTACCTGGGTGAATATGCTCTGCGCAGGACCCTTAGGGAGGGGGCAGCAGGGGTGGAGTGGGGCGGAGGAGGAGGAGGAGGGGCAGGGGGGTGCTTTGACAGTCCGTCGACACCCCAACCCCATAACCGACTGTGGCCACAGTGCAGCCGGCAGGGAAGGATGCACAGACAGGAGTGAGAAAGTGGGGCGAGGAGGATGGAAATCAACAACAAGTGGAGACCACAGGACGAGACGAGAGGGGAGGAGAAAGAGAACAAACAACAGGTGTGCAGAAAGAGAAAAGACAAACCAGTCTGAGCTTTGAGTTAAGGGAAAGTGTTCATTTATAGGAGCATAAGAAAGGAGCAGAATCCCACAAAGTCAGCTAAAATTTATCTCTCCTCATCATGAGAGAGCGGCCATTTTCCACGCAGAGTTTCCGTTATCCACCGGAGAGATCTGTTCAAGCCCAACATATTGGAATCTCTCTGGTCATAATGTCCACTGAAAATAATCCCCTTGTGTTGCGCAGCCTGATTACACACAAAATCAATGCAAAGGCCAGTCGAGTTAAAAAGCAGCAGGTGTCGCGGGGTTTGCAGAGTGTGGGGAGGACTGAGCAGGCAGATCTGGATCTTCAACAGGAACAAACCACCAGATTCTGGTCAGATCCAGAGCCTGCTGTCTACCAGCAAGAGGAGGAGGCTCAGAGTTTTTAACTTTTCACATCAAAAAGTCAATTTTTATTCCTCTCTGCAGCAGCAACTCGCTGTGCAGGCTTCTGTAATGAACTGTAAGGTGTAATACTGTATTTGGTCCCCTTCGTCCTTGACTGGCTGCTAACTGGAGGGGAAGCACTTTAACGAGAGAAGAAGGGAAAAGAAGACACTGGCTTCACTTTGGGTTGGTGATGCAGGAATCAGTGGCCTCTTTGTTTTTACACACAGATAATGTTTGATTGCATGTTCTGCCATTTGTCGGCACATTGAAATCTTCCAGAACGTGTGGACTGGCACCAGTTTTTTGTAACGGAAACTCTGTTCCCGCATGTTTTAGCCAGAATGATCTCAGCATACTTCGACTAATTACAACCAGAAAATTCAACAGCCCTGTTATCTGTGTTTATGGGTTTCTGCTTGCAGATAAAAGGACTGTACAGCGCGTCAGGTGAATGAGCTGCTCTGATTTCAGCTGTATTTTATGGAACTGTACCAATCAGTCACGACAACATCAAAGAGCCCGTTTATCAATTGTTTTACAGCATCAACTGCACTGAAAGCAGTAAATGTCTTAGCAGTCGAGTGTGTTTGAGGTGTTCTGTAATTTGTATTTCATCTGCGAGCAGCTCACTCAGTATCGAGCTCCAACCCGCCTGACGGTCTGAGTGTTAGTTCAGTTAGAAATGACCGATCATACCAACAGCAGTATAAATGTGGCTGAACCATAGCCAAGCAGTTGGACAGGAGGACAGGACAGGAAGTGTGTTGTAGAATAAACAGTTTCATGTCAGATTAGTGATAAGCTACCTTGGAGAAAGTCCTCCATGCGAACAGTTTGTCGGAGAGGTGAGCGGGCTGGTTCTGCTGGGGGTGTGGCGTTGTGGCGTCCGACCAATGGTGTTGCTCGGAGAACCCTGGAACACATGGAAATGATGATGAAATCTACATGTGGTCACCCTGCTGAATGATGGTTCTACTAGCATGGTGGTCACCTTTCGGCCCCCAACCGAACAGCTCTGGTTTCATGAGCCGAGTCTGTTCAAGGCTACTGAAACCTGCTATCTAACGTATGCATTTCCAACAGTTTTGAGCTAAGCACTGTAATCAAGGACGCACTGTCAGCGGACAAAATGCAGAACGTGTCGAATAAGACACGCCCACTTCGGTTTGCACAGATCAAGGTGCTGTTTTTTGATTCCAGCTGGGAACCAAATGTTTGGGTAATGAACAAATTCATTTTTGTACGAAATGCTCCAAATGGTTCAAAATTAGGTATGCGAACTGGAACGGAATAGAGCTGCGATGATTAATTAATTAGTTGTCAACTATTAAATCAATCACCAACTATTTTGATAGCTGGTTAATGGATTTGACTATTTCATTTAGTTATTTTCTAGTTTCTTCACTCCTCTATGAGAATAACCTGAGTATCTTTGGGTTGTGGACAAAATGAGGCATTTGAGGACCATTTGCAGATGAAAGATTATTTGGCACTTGAGGACTGGCACACAATCTTTCATCAGAGCTGGATTTCTGTGCGAATGGCTTCATCTTACCACACCGCTGCTGGTGTTGCTGGAGTTCTTCAGGTGGTTGTGCAGCAGTTTTGTGGCTCCGTCCTGGAAGGTTTTGGGCAGAGCTCCCAGCAGCATGGTGAACTCTGGGGTGTTGAGCTCAAACAAAGCAATCAGCACCACCTGGGCAGCCTGGAGGTACAAGGTGCCAGTTAGGATGGTGAACACTGCAGCTCAGAAGGAGCAGATGGCTTCCCTGGTTCCAGAAGTCCCTCAACCATGTGACTCTACCAGTTACTTCATCAGAGTGAGTCAGAGGACCTGTACTGACCGACAGTACAGGTGCTGGCTGAATTCTGAATTACTGTAATATTTGACAATTTTCCTCATGGTCAGCATCTGTAAAACCACAGAAGACTGATCTGATCCAGCGTTAATAAAGGCTGGAACAATTCTGAAACAACGGAAACCAAATTTTCAGCTCCACAGTGTACTCAGACTAAACCATGCGTTAAAGGGACAGTTCACCACCAAATTCCAAAATACACATTTCATCTTAACTGCAGTGCTGGTTATCCATCTAGATTGTTTTTGTGTGAACTGCAGAGGTTTTGAGACTAATACATTTTAGGGAAAAAAATCATGAATCACCTGTGGATTATCTTGAGTAATTGGGTCATTTATTTCAAACGTATTTTTTTGTCAAAACTCACAACTCGCAACTCACACCAAAACAATCTAGATGGATAAACAGCATTACAGTTGGGTTTTTTTTTTTTATTTTGGGGTGAACTGTCCCTTTAAGCCTGTAGAAAGAAACTGTTATAAGGTGAGTGTTCAAAGCTGCATTCAGTGGAAAACTAATGAAGTACACAACTACTCAAGGACATGATTTCAACATTTCAGTGCAACATGCAAGTGAGTACAGATCAAACCTCATTTCATTTGATTTGGTTTCATTTAGGCACAAACACATTTCTCATAAATATTTCCTGCAGATTAACTGACTTTAAGGAGTTATCTCTTGGACCCACGCTAAACTCTGAGCACTTTTAGCATAGTTTGTTTGACAGGAATACACGTCCTGAGTTTAGATGGTATCCAACTCTTGTTCCTCTAAATGTCAAAGCATTAATTGTCCTGCGAAACTCTGGTGTTGTACCACAGTAACGTGTTAACAGCATGCAGGTATGCAGGTTGTTACGGTGAGTCAGACAAACAAAATGTGTTAGGCACACAGTAGTAACAAAACAGCATTCTTATCCACGTCGAGCAGTAAAATTTGCTTCAAAGCAACAAGCATTTCCTCTAATTTGAAAATATATCAAGTTTGAACAAAAGTCTTTTCTGGTTGCACAACAAGCTGAATCTATCTGGTGAGTCATCGATTTGCAAGGCACAGACTGTTTTTTTGTTGTTGTCTTTTTTTTAAGTTGTTACAGCAGAACTGCTAAAGCGTAAATGGCAGAGGTGAGTGAGAGATGTCACAGTCGACTTTTCGCTCTCTTGAAAGTGTTGGTTAGGCGCCGGGCAGGCTGGGCGTTGCGTGCTTATCGTGTCGTGTTGTGATTGGCTGCTGCAGCGGGCTCTACCTGCTTACACCTTTCTTCCTGGTTGCCCTCAGCCGACAGTAAGGCTGCAGTGCTGGACCTGCCAGCTAGCTCCTCGCTCACCCAGTTATGAAGGGTCTGGGGCACAGTGGCAAGGCAGAATGGGCGTTACGACATGACACAGGTCCTCCACCATCACATATGGATGAAACACTGAACCATTCTTCACAACAAACCCACCACAAACCATCCATCCTCCCAGATAATGGGTACTTGTACTCATGAAAACTGCGAGGACTTCTTTCCCTGTGCATTTATTATCAGCTTGCCTGGAGGTCAGACCAGGAACTGAAACTAAGTGTTTATTTCGTTTTGAGGAACAGCAGTGGAAAAACAAACAAAAGGGGACACAGAGGGGAGAACATATGACGCGGATCAGACAAGGGGAAGATAATGGGCCGTTGACCCAAGGCCAGCCATACGCTGAGAGACGATTATCAGAGTTTACAACTGCTGCTACACAAACGCTACAGGCTGAAGAATCCAAATGAAAAAACAATATCATGGAGGTACACAAGATGTGGAGTGTGTCCCCTGACTACCTGTCAACTTATCTTTCAGGGGTGACGAATCTGTTCCCCAAATAAATATTCAGAATATCAATTAATAATTTACACCCCATTTCACATCATTTCGTCAAACTTAAGGCTCTAAGCAGTTAGCATTGCAACAAGCTTGCTCACCCGGTCGTTACTTTATTACAGTAGATTAGTAACTTCCTATGAAGATAAGTCATAATAGTACCTGCCAACAAAATAAAATCATGAAATAAAAACCAGCAGCCATTATGTTGTACGTCACAATCTGTTTGACCTAAAACTAAAGTAACATATTTAGTTAAAGTCAAAACTGTGTACTGAATATACACATCTTATCACCTGCTTCACATAAGAATGAATATCAACATCAAAATCAAAAAAAGTAATAAAGAAAGACCCAAACAAACTCAAAGTTTTGTCTGAGCAAAGAGGTCCATTTCCAGTGCGGACTGACAGCAAGAACCAATCAGGGCTTACCTTCCTGACATCAGAACTTTTGGGTTCAGTGGTCCAGGTGATGATGCGAGACACAGCCAAGCGCGTCTCGCTGGAGTTGACAAAGTCTGTCGGGTCCATTTGCCGAGCCAGGGACTCGATGTACTTCAAAATGGCCACCTTGACCTGAAGAGACAGGAAACGTTGGGCCAGAAGTCGCATCAATCACACTAACCAATCAAAATCATTCTGCCTATGAACAGAATCAGATTGTGCTTTACCTTGAGATTAGGTGTCTGAGTCTGATCGACGATAAACCTCATCAGAATGTTGAACTGCTGGTCAAAGGGGAAGGACTCCCTGACAAACATGAAGAAATAACAAGTTTTAACGTTTTCATTTCTATTAGGCCCAGTATCTGATTACTCCATGGAAAGGACATTAATCGCCAACCATTCTGATGAATAGTAATTAATCGATGAAGCATTTGGGCCCAGCAGAGGATGTTCTTCCTGCGGCAACTGAGGAAACTCAAGGTGCCTGCCAAGATGATGGTTCAGTTCTACACGGCCATCATCGAGTCCATCCTCACCTCCTCCATCACCGTGTGGTATGCTGGGGCCACTGCCAGGGACAAGCACAGACTGCAGCGTGCTGTGCGCTCTGCTGAGAAGGTGATCGGCTGCAGTCTTCCATCTCTCCAAGACCTGTACACCTCCAGGACTCTGAGGCGCGCAGGTCGGATCACAGCTGACCCTTCTCACCCTGGACATGGACTCTTTGTAAAACTCCCTTCAGGCAGGAGGTTACGGTCCATTCGGACCAAAACCTCACGCCACAAGAACAGTTTCTTCCCCTGTGCTGTTAGACTGTTGAACACAACTGACTAACATGCTGCCCTGCACCTCAGCATTTGATTTTGCTCTTTCACGGTTCACCTGCTGTTCATTTGCACTGTCTACCTCACCCACTTGCACTATACTCCACCCTGCACCTTACTTTTGAACTACCTCCAGAAAAATATTTATTTCACTTATTTTATTTTGTGTTGCCTTACTCTATTTTATTTTTATCTTTATTTTTTATTTTTATTCTTCAATTATATGTTACTGTTATGTTCTATGTATGCACCAATCACCAAGACAAATTCCTAGTAATGTGAAACCTCTTCACTTACATGGCAATAAAGTCTTTTCTGATTCTGATTCTGATTCTGATTCAGTCAAGCCAAGTATGGAGAATGTTTGCTGACTGCAACTTCTTAAATGAAAGCATTTGTTGATTATCTTACAACCTTAAGTTAATGAAACTGTAGCAGTGATAAGATTGACTAGCTGAGATTCTCAGGAAGAAATTTGTCTTTCGAAGTGACCTCGGGTGACTTCTGGTGCTCACAACATGGACTGTCAGAGCTTTAATATGTGCAGAAACATTACGCAAGGACTGTTAAGGTGTACAGTGAAGGTGATAGTTTATCACACACTGAGGGACAAAGAAGCACAAAGGTTGCTACGGTTTACACTAAAGTTGACACTAACTAAACAAATGAACAGAAAACTAAACTCCAATACTGTGAAATGTTCCCTTATCCTCAGCAGCCACTAATCCTTGCAGTCCCCTCCCTGTGACCCGTACAGCCATGTCTGGCTTATGTTTCACACCTTGTGATATCCAAGGCCTTCTGGACTTTGGCCTGGACCGAGCCCAGCAGATCTGCGCCCATCTTCTTCAGCAGCTGAGTGAGCAGGACAAAAAGCCAGTCCTGCAGGTCCTCCCTGTGTACCGTGATGAAATCCACGAGAGTCTCCAGGAACATGCTGAACACCTGAGAGCGCAGTCCAGAGTTCATTACACAACTCTGCTTGTTCCGACTTGAATGAGATTCAACTGTCAAGATTTATTAATGCATGATGGATAACGAACACACTTACTCTCTGTTGTTAGACCCACAGCAAGGCAGACCATGCAACAAGAGACACTGCATTAGTATTGAGTAAGTCACGGCTCCATTATTTATTGCTGTATTGTGGACACCATGCCTTTACACTAAAGTCATCAGTAGCTGTGCTGCTTTCGTCAGTATAACTCATCTTCTTTACCTTGCTGTGTGGATCTGCAAACATCCTTGTGAAGATCTCACAAAGCCTCTTCAGTTCCACTCGGCTGCAGTGAAGGAAGGACACGCAGGAAGTTAAGTAAAGCAAGGAAATCTAACAAAAAGGCAGGGTTTGTCATTTCCATTGTTTCACATGCTCACAGAGTTCAGAAAGGTGCTACACAGTCCTGCACTTCTACCTGAGCTCTTTACTCAACTAATAAATGCTAATAACGCAGTGCAAAACTCCCATTTCCCCTCTGGTACAGTTTGTCACACAAGTCCAGTCCCACCTCAGTATTCTTTGACTCTTGAGGAGATTCTGCAGGCCCAGCAGGCCCTCCTTCCTCTCTGACCAGTTGGAGCTGGCGCAGTGGTTCAGGATCTCCGCCACGTCCTCCGTCTGGCGCAGGTAGTGAGGGATGCCTCCGTTCCTCGAGCCATACGAGCGCTCTGAGCAGGCGCTGGACGCGTCGCTGTTGGCGTCGTCGTCAGAGTACATCCCCGGAGATTCGTACCTCCGCCTCAACGGCTTCCTCTGCGGGAGAAAGATGGAGAACGTGAGGGAAGCGTACAACGCACGGCATGATGACGAAATGTTAACCAAGCTGTGCAGGGAAAGTGCTTCAGCAGATACACTCAGCCATACTCAGAGGGAAGAATCTCTGACACACGGTTGTCAGGTGCATCAGGTAGCCATGCAGTTGTTGTGTGCTCAGGTTTTGTTCTGTGGATGTTACTTTTACATTTAAGAATAAATTTCATCCATATTTTAGATAATTAAATTACACAACTTTTTTGTTTGCTTCAAATAAACATCAAAAGCCAACCAAGCAGTTTTGCAAAAGTCTCAACTACAAATGCGACGGAGTGTTGGAAGCTCCAAACAGTCGAGCATATTTAATGTCTTTTGAAAAATAAACATGAGTACAGTAAAGCAGCAAAATGATGAGGTTTAACACATCAATATCACAATGTGAAAAAACCGTAGATGCACACAGGTGGGATGCGATGGACAGAAACATTCAAGGTAAAACTAAACAAATAAAAGAACAAATAAATTAATCAGAAGGGGGTTGGGGTGGCGGGAAGTCGTGAGCCAACAAAATGACACAAGCTGTTGTCAGAATTTGATTAGTGCATGGTGGCATTGAAATATGAACAGCGTGTAAAAGGACCAACTACCTTATTCCTGGAGTCTCCTAATAGCTGAAATGGTAAGAAACAACCAAGAGGGAAAGAGGAGAGAGGGAAGGTTTAAACAGGAGACACGTGGACACCTTGATTTATTCCTTTAGGTTTGATGATGCTGTAATGCATGAACACAGATCACATTTCTTTTCAAAGAGTGTAACCCAACAAAAGCTGACTGTGTTTTGCTCACTCAGTTTCTCTTATGACATTAAAAGTACGTAAAAGTTAGCAGATGATACGCTAGCCTGATCAAAATGTACTAAATCCCACGAATGTAAAAACTTGATTAATTATCCAATAAAATGTCCTGAATGAAGTTGTAATAACATTTAATGGTGATCCACTCTGGTCTAATGGATGAGCTTTGCACAGTGACCAATCAGAACTCCCATCTAAAGGGGTTTTAGTTTAATGCATCTTTGTCCGATAACACCTTTCAACACGTATGTAAACATAAAATCAGTGTCAGATGTTTTCAGTTTGAAAATCAGAAGGAAAAAACAAGGCTTGACCAACGAAACGAAAATATCCACAGCAACTGACCAGAGCATCAGCAACCGCCGCCTCCACCTCCGTGCCCGTGTTAAGGACCCTCATGGCATTGACTGACGCAGAGATTCTTGCCTGGTGAATCAAACCATATCGGTCTAAACAGGAAGTGGGAAAAGAAAAAGACACAAAAAAAAAAAGATGATGAGTGAAGCTTAGTGAAGAATTAAAAAAAAAAACCCACCGCTGTAACTTACCTTAAAGCAAAGGATGCTTTTCTTATTTCTGTTACCACACAGAGTTAACGGTTTATTTTAGACAGTTTTCAACATAAAACAATATGCTGCACACGACTGAGCTGAAAAGATCACCAGAGAGGAATTTACTCAAGTCTCCCACCACCGAAAGCAAAATGAACAAAATGCAAAACTAAAACACAAATGGGGGATGACCAGGCCCTGGGAAGCACAGGCACACAATGCAGAGGCGCCGTTTCCTCTCAAACTGAAGGCTATAAAGCACCTTCGATGCACCAAAGAAGAAAAACCACAAATATGGACTTGTACGTTAAAAATTAAAGCAAGAGAGACACAATTCACAAAGAAAACAACTTAGTATAACTTAAGGAGGTCGAGGCAGCACACGGGAGGCTGTTGATTCCATGAGAACAAAAAAAGAGGATGTATAAGGCACCGTGAAAACACAAAGTGGTGACAAGCGAAGGACGCAATGTTTCCATCTACATGCTACACAAAAACAGCTTGTCCATTCTTACCTTTGTGCTAAAATACTAAATAAAATGCTCAAAAATAGGTAACATAATGGTATGGGATGATGAATGCTCCCTGCAGTCACATCACTTGACACAATCACCGACACATGCTGGTTCAGAGGGCACTACCGCCTCTAAGGTGGGGTTGAGGGGTGGTGGGGGGTGGCAAGAGGGACTGGGGGGGTCTGGACATGCAGGTCACCTGACTGGCTGTGGGGGTCGGCTGTGGAGAGAGCGCTGGTTGAACGGGAGTGACGTCGGGAGGCTGTAGGGGACAGCAGAGGTGGGCAACACCCGGACCAGGGGGTTAGAGACAGGACACGGCAGGTTTCACACCAACCTCCAAGACAAGACTGAGGGAGCCATTTTCACACTGCTGCACTGACCGTCAGGCATCACCGGCCTCATTCTGGTGGCTTGATATTTACATCAACGTTTGATTTGTAGGAATTAGGCTGAGACAGCAGAAAAGACTAATTTAATCTGGGATCAGTTCTAGTCAGTTTGGTAAAACTCGTTTAAAACCCGTTAATATAGATTCAAAGATAATATTTCAAAATCTAAAAGCTCAGCAAACCCAAGTTAAACCAGGATTTAATCGATTTACACCAGCCTTACTGTAGCTTTCTGATCAGTAATAATGTGTCCATTTCACTGTTACTGCTTATTTTTTATATACAGAGAAAGATTTTGATAAATTTCACAGTTCTGATGTGGATTGTGATTTTAGCTCCGCAGCATGAAAAGGGTCACATCTAAATGATTCACACTTATTCAGTACATTAGAGTAAAGGTCCATTATTCATCAACTAAATCTGCATTTACATTCCAACGCTTAGTGAAAAAATAAACAAATAATAAGAATAATAATACTGATAATGATACAGCTAAACTTAAAAATGCGTGATTCAACTATGAGGTTTAATTAAAACAGAATGTACACACAGAACACAGAAATAAACTTCATTTATGTGTATCACTTTTCTTCATGATAAAATAACAAAGAGCAGATAATAAAAAGAAGCTGATGTCTTGCACAAACAGGCACATTTGCGGTAACCTGCTTTGACTGGCAGGACCACTTCTGTGTGTGTGCAGCACGGATGGGGCAGCTGGTGCAGATCAGGCGGTGACGCTCTGGTTGTTCCTTCACTGCTCTTTTCTCCATGTTGCCCCCCAGACTTCAAATCCCAACATTTGTACAAATTCAGAGGCAATTCAAACACATAAATCCGACTTGAAAATAAATCTGAAGACAGAGCTCCAGCCAACAGAAATCAGGTTGTGTCCCCATAACAGAACAGTAACCTTCCCCAAACCCAGAGTCAGTGCATGCACAGAGAAAGACGGGCCGAGCCGGCACAGCCAGAAGACAGTACAACACAACAACAGGAAGGAAGCTCGTGTAAGCGTCTGGTAAAGACTGTCCGGACGGGACACTCACTGGGAGAAGCAGTCTGCGCAGCTTTTAGCTCAGCGGTACTCACCCAGAGGAGCGAAGCCCCGAGCGGGGCTGGTGTCGCGGCTGCTCTCGCGACTCGTGTCGCGACTGCAGCCCTGACTCATGCTGGGACGGGGAATGCGGCTCCGGGCTAGCGTGCGGTAGGGAAGAGCAGCAGGAAGAAGAGCTTTACCACACAGGCTGGCTGTCAGGACAACAAGTTAGGCGGGAATGTCAGTGTGCATTCATGGGGGGACGATGGTCAGAGAAGAGGAAAAGAAGATGAGGGGTAGAGAGAAGAAGACTGGGAGTATAAAGCCCTGCAGGCTGCACTGTCACAGAGGAAAACAAACAACAAACTCCGACTCATCCACACTTGTTTATAGTGCTGATGAAATGAGGCTGGCGTTTAGGGGAAGCACTAAGCTCAGTAAAATCAAAAGGCTTCATTGCCTTGAATTGCTCAGCAAACTTCATGTAAATTTGTTCAGTCTATGATAAGGCACTGCGCGTATCAATCTGATGGCCTCTGGCCTCTGCGGGACACCACAACAGGCAAGTTTCATTTGTGGTACAGAAATTTCCATACTTTGTTCATATGTATGAACAAATGCTCACTGTGGCCCAATAGGATGTGAGATGAAAGTTCAGGTTACAACAAATTCCTCGGTAACCCTGCCAGTACAGTAACTGGTGAGGTCTTGGACAAAGTGAGGGGACATACAGACAATCAACTGCTGCTGACATCCAGCAGTCCTGCCAATACTGTGGCCAAAATATAAAGGGAGACAAAGATTGGCTGAGAGATAAGAAGAAGAACAAGTAAAAGAGATAGAGAGAAGAAGAAGCAGTGGCAGAATAAGCTGGTCAAACATCATCCTGCTAGTAAAGGTTAGATCGTCTGGAGACTCCAGAGAGCAATTTAAGCTTCTGTTAGCGTGTGACAATGATAAGACACATTATAAAAAGTATTCCAGGGATATTTAGATATTAATAAATTAGTACATCAAACTGTATTACAAACAGTAGTTACAAACAAACATTAAGAGTATCTTCCTCTTTTAAAAACAAAAATGTAAACTGAACAAAATGGAAGAAACTGCAATTAATCAGAAACATTCAACATTTTCTCCTTTTGAAACACATGAAAACATACAAAAGGCAGTCGGTCCATTAAAGGAAACTGTCAATGCAATGCTGATTCAGCCTGGTATCCACAGAGTTCCATTATCGTTTAATATTTCTGCAAAGTTGCTCAGCCACGCTATTTAAACCTAATGGTGATGACGGCCAAACAGGAATCAGTTCACTGTAGCTTCAACCTCACCCACAGATGTTTTCATACCAGCTACTACATCACCCAAAAACCAGTCTGCAGTGTTTCAGTGGACAAAACAGAATCAGAAGCTCTTTGTTAGGAGTTAAGGTAGAAAAGTCCAGTTTCACCTGTTTTCACATAAATCTGCGTGGACTTATGTAACGTAACATGTGCTCATGTGCTGTTTGGTGATGGGCACACCTGCACCTGCACATGCAGGCAAGCTCATGCTCATGTAGCCAATGGAATCAACTAATTAAATGACTGATGCATTGCTTACATGATAAATACATTGTACTCTATATATACACACAAACATATCCACACATATATCTATATATATATATATATATATATATAGATATATGTGTGTGTATATGTTGCAGAACCACAGTAGATTGTTACTACAGAAAGAGATGGATTTGTGTGAGCGTTGTAGTGCCTTACCGAGTCCCAGTCGGCTGGGGCTGGTCTCGCGGCTGCAGCCCTGACTGCGAGGGATCCTGCTGCGCTTGTCTGCTGGCGTGGTGGAGGCTGACGCCGTCGCTCGAGGGATCCGGCCGTAGCTGCTGTGGCCGAGCAGCTTGCCTGGGGAGCTGGAGCGACTGCCGGCTGTGGGGCAGAGAGAAGACAAACAAACAAATGTATCACAGTTAGAAAAGACTGAGCGTGGCTGAGACACTGGCTGGGATAAAAAAGGTGAGGGGCACAATTTTTAACAACATGCTTGGAATGAGTCAAATCCCGAAACACAAGCCCTGTGTCAACAGAGCCAATGCTGCGCGGACAGAGTAACAATACACAAGGTAACGTACTATAATGTCATCTTCCATCTCAGTGCTGAGTATAAACCTGTACTGTCTATTTCATGGCTTTATTTGAATTTGAAGGTGAATGATTACTAGCTTAGAGACAAAACAGAAGTAGGAGGCAAACAAAACCTTGCAGGAAATCAAATCAGTCTGAATGAACAACAGTTACAGCCCAGACACAGACAGGGTGGGTGTGGAGGGGTGGGCAGATCCACAGAGGAACATTTACAGTGGCACCAGTCACCAATGGGAACAAACAACACTCTAACAGTGAAAACAAAGACTAAATAAAATGGTGGACAGCAACATTTCCATCTCCAAGCAGCTTCTGAAACTGTGTGGGTGAGGGATGTGAAAGAAAAACAGGAAGGTGATGAGCAGAGCATGCTGCTACTGGACGTGGTGAAACAAACATGAGAGGCTAACAGAAGGGCGTGCAAAGCTCTGTCGGCTACGGGGACGGTGCTGAGGCGTCTGGCTCGTGACTGGATGAAGCTGAGGCCTTACCACTGATGGGATTGGCTGATCTGGATCCTGGTTGATGGAAGCAATAGGCCGGACAGGGTGGAGATCGAGAACGGTCAAAATGAGACAGAAGGGGGTTATGTTTGTTGAATTTAGCCAGCATGCACTCTGGACGGCTGTGAATATGTTAGCTGTGTTAACTCAACATAGATACCAACACACACACACACACACTCATATACCTAAAAACACAAGCACACACACAATGCATGCATGTAGGCGCACTTGCACAAATACACAGGATTTGTGAGAGACTGGAGGTTTAATTCAGGGCGCTGCTGCACATGAGAAACGTCTCACACACACGTAGAAGAAACAGCAAAACATCCTGTATGATCTCGCAGCCGACGCAGACAAAGATCATACTGAAACAGGAGAGAGACTGATGAGTGTGACTGACGAGGTTCTGGCTACGATTTGAATTCAACTCAGAGAGCATATGTGGGGTGTTTATACATACGCTGGGACTGGGAGACAACTTTGGCTCGACTGCGGCCCCTACTGTCCACCACTGAGGTACTGGCCCCGCCCACGCTGCCCGAGCTCTGCCTCCTGGTGCGAACACGACCTGGATGATAAGGAGAAAAGGGGGGCAGAGCGAGTTAACTCACACAAAGAACTGAAACGTGTTCACCCCAACCCTGGACAGAGATGCTGGAGAAGAAAAAGTCTGGGGAGACAGAATGAAGACCTGGATGAGGGGATAGAGGAGCCCCCCCTGTAAACACACAGGAGGGAAACAGTCAAACCTGGGTCTATTCGTGTTTGCAAATAATCCTCATCTTTCACTTTAACCTGTTTTGTAAGCCCACTTGAGCTACAGCTCAGCAAGAAGTACAGAAAAGCTCAGACTTTTAAGTTCTTGAGTTATATCTCGTCTGTGCGGCTTAAAGCGCTGAAAGAAACTATAAGAAATATTGGCAAACTGTCAAACCCAGGTCTGGAGAAAGACAAACAAACATTAAATATCTCTTAGCACATGCCTATGTGCTCTGCTTCAAAAGGAAGCTCAAACATAAAGAACACTGACATTTTAAATTTATTCACATCTTCATATTACTCACAGAAAACCTGAGAGGCAAGTGAGGAATGAAAACAATCTGGTGATCATTTTTCAGTTTTTAGAAGATTTGCTAACCTTCCTAATTCAAATTCTTAGTGCTAGCTACAAGGTTAAATGTTATCTGTTTTTAAGTTAGCACGATGAAATTAACAGAAACCTCCTCTCCAGTTTGAGAGAGATTCATTTCTAGTGTTAGTGTGTACCATCAGGCTTTGGCATGTCAAAGTATTCCTCTGTTAAATATATGGAGGGTCTGAAAAAAAAAAAACAACAAAAACTTTATCAGCATCAATCAAAACAACTCAACCTGAAATACACTGGATAAGACAACCCAAAGAACACTCCTCTAAGAAAAAATAGAATACATTTCAGTTCCAGGCTTGGTCTTCTTCTTTTTAAGTGTCAACAGCTCTTTGTACATACATAAAAGCAATTCATGCTGGTTACTTCACACACGCGTGTTTGAAACTCTTGTTTCCCATACACTGTTATAAAATGTGAGCTGTGATAAAAGCGAGAGCCGCTGAGTTCAGCAAGTTCATTGAAGGAATTTATCGTAAGTTGGGGGCAAAAGGTATCTCACCTAGAACATATAACACAGCCTGTTACATAACACGGCAGAAATAGCACCCGAGTAGCGGCCAGTGTGATAACGTGCTGAAAGTGATAAAGTGCTAAAAATAAAACAAGTCTTCTTGAAGCAGAGGCCAAGTGTCACTCTGGGATCAAACTACATGCAATAATCTCCTCCAGGTCGTCGACATTTACTACACTGTGCCAAAGTACACCTGAACTTTGACTCAGCTTCATTCACAGCATTACAACTGACTCATGGATCATAATAACTGATAAATAGCTAATTTAACTTAAACATGTACAGAACATGATCTCACACACAGAGGGTCTCTGATTCTCTTTATATTTCGTGCTGCTGTACACACAACAGAACAGTCCGAGACTGATGTTGCAGGTGTTGCACTGCACTAAAGAGTGATGCACCAACTTCTATGAAGTAAGGAAGAAAACAGAAAACAACCATCTCTCCTGACAGAAATGTCAGACTCGGTCTCTGTGTCAGTAACAGAGGTGATGGACACAGTTGTTAGGGTTACAGTCAGAGGAGGAAATCCATGCAGACAGTCCATGCAGAGTTTCACATAAGTGACGACCACTTGAGGGGATAAAGAGAGCAAAAGAGGGCACAGATGAAGAAGGAAAGGATGTAAACGTGTAGCCTGTGACAGCTGACAAAAGGACACACTCACACACCTTCACTTCTTCACACACACACACACACACAAGTCTTACCATCGCTTTTACCAGGAGCGCCATCTTTAGGGCATTTAAGAAAGGCGGTGCAGCAGCGAGTGGGAGGAGAGGTATAGAGGAAGACATTAGTAGCAATTGAAGCAGGAGCAGGAGTGAGTGGATAAGCAAGGGGCCTCACTGTCATTAGTAAAGGCCTTCATGGAGCTACGGGGACTTGTTGGAGAAGAACGAGGGAGGGAGAAAAGTTTGTACGTGGCAAGACAGCAAATGTGACAACTACCTGCAAGGGTTTGGCTTAAAATTCCCCATTAGCTTAGGATGCTGGTGAAAACATCCTTAAAAGGTGTCAGGGGTTTTCATCACACTAGGGGACTACTTGATTTGTCAAAAGTGTCAGTGGAGGATTTAAACAGTTCCTGCTGGCAGAACAGTCTAATGGCAACATCAGTAGTCATTAATTACCCCAGTCAGGCCCATAAAAGCCAGTGACTACAGCAGAAGACGTTTTAATACTTCATGATGATTGGCTTCAGTGGGCCTCTGAAAAAGGACTTTCCTAACTAAGCTTTGTTCAAATACTGTAGATACTGCAGACACTGACTCAGAACTGAGTAAATGTCTTCAAATGCAACAGCGGCGTGTTTGCTCTGCGGTGTGTTGTGGCACTTGCTTGATGTTTGGCCGTTAGCAAAGCTGTCGACATTTGAGTAATGTAAACATGACAAAAGCATGTACGGCTGTCCATATTTACAACACTGGCGAGTTACACTGAGAAAGTGTATGGCTGCAAAAAATACCATTTCTAGCATAATGACGCTTTAAGAAAGTCAAGTATTATAACTCAAAGGCAAAGCTGTGGTTTTCTGCTTTTTGGGAGGTTTGAGGGAGACGACTGACGGATTACCTAATGAGGCGTAGGAACCCGGAGGAAGAGCAGCCGCAGAGCTGAACGGCGAGGAGGCAGGAACGGTGGACAGGCGCGACTTGGCATTGGAGGCGGCGTTTACATCGATGTCACTGCGGGAACGCTGCAGAGAACCCGGCGTAGTGTGCCCCCTGGTGCTCACCAGCTTACCTTCAACAGTACACACACGACAATGAGTCACTTCTGCATTACGTCTACTTCATTATAATGTTCAGCATATTACAAATACAGCTTTTTAATGCCATTGTACTTTAGAATTCTTATTACTATACTCAACAGTTAATTATGTCTTTCTTAGCTGTTTAGCAAAGCAAAGCCTTATCTCATCTGCACCACTAAGCTACAGACAGGTGCTGTGGGGCACTTTAAGGTCTTGACTGAGGAGGCATCAGCACGGTGAAGTAACTTACTCCTTGTTATGCTCCCTCCAATGACGCTCTTCACAGACAAAGGCCGGCTGAAAAGAAATAGGAACAGCAAGACACTTTTTAGGCTTTGTGTACATCACATTCCAACCAAATGAGCATATGGACTCACTGTACTGCAGGCCAGCTTAAATGAAAACAAAAGTAGTAAATGAGTATGTAGTGCGGAACACCAGCTCCTGGTTAAGAAATCATTAGAATCAGACTGTAAACCTAAGCTTCCTGTGAGACAAAAAAAAATATAAAATCTTAGAAGAAAAGTGAGCTCACCCCTCTAAAACACACACACACACACACACAGAACAGCAACAGCTGCAGTCCTGATGGATTGAGTATGAGGTCATTAGCCAACACACTCCACAGGGAATCTATGAACTGGATAAATGATGGCAATCGATCCACGCGAGGGTGTGCATGTGGCCGTGTGTGAGGGAGCTCACCCCTCTGCTGCCCATCTGATAATAATTACCAGTGTTTTTACAATCATATCCAACAAGACAGATGCATTAGCAGTTTCCTCCAATCAATTACAGCAAATACATGTGCGTGAGCTTTGAGAATATAGAAAAAGACAGAAGACAGGACTGCAACGAACAGAGAGTGGCGTAACCTCAGGAGTAAAGACGGAACAAAGGGATGGGAACGTAACATGGGCGAGAGGAGATAGAGGGAACTTACTTAAGACTCTCCTGGGAAGACGACGAGGATCGGTCAGACTGCGGTAGAGACACGATGCTGTCAGAGCTCCTCAGATGGGACTGGAGGGCCTTCTGATAGGTGGACTCCAGTGCCTGGAACAGATGCTCTGCCTCCCGGCTGTAGTGACCATGGAAACCCCAATAGCACCTGTAGGTAAAAAGATGAGATAAAGACAAACAGTACAGACATAAAAAAATGTTGGGATTGAAAACCCTTAAATGTCACTTACTTTCTTGCGATGGATCTGGCCTCAGAGTCAGCGTCGTGTATTCCTTTCTTGATGGTCTCGGTCAGAACAGCCACGTGTCTGGGGTAGTAAGGGAACATGGTGAGGAGGACACAAACAGTTAACCAGGAAGTAAAAGCAGATGTCACCGGTAAGCTAAACTATAACACTCCAGCCGTGTATCTTCCTTCTGGATCTTTTTCTGTCTCTTCCAGTTTGATTCCAGAAGGGAATGTGACCACCCACGGGGCTTTTCGCACGCTTTTTAAAGTCTCTGCCGCGGTTGTCATGGTTACAGAGACAGAGAGTCGTCTTATCGCTGGGGCTCCTGATGATGACGGCTCTCCCAGGACTCATCAATTTAACAGGCCTCATCAGCAGTGCATCCAGCTAACTCAAATGTTGGAAAACTGAAATGCCATCATGTGAGAGGAGCAAGAAGGAGCACATGTACGTTAAGACACTCTGTCCAACTTGCACACACTACATGCACGCTTGCCAAGTGCTGCGGTGGTTTCAACAGCAGATATTTTCCTTCTGAAGTGATTCAGCTTACCTTTCCAGTGTATTGGTGTGCCACTCTTGTAACATGAGGTCCAGAAACTCATAACAACGTCTGCAAAAGGGACAAAGTTAATCACTGACTAGGAATTTAACATTTTACAAAAAATGAGTTACAAAGAGCTCCACAAACAAATCTGCACTATAAAATTCATTCATGAACAAAATATGATATATGATGTCAAATTAAGCGAGTGTGACACAAGAAATACAAAAGAAAACTAAAACTTTTGGTGATAATTTAAACGACAACTAATCAAAATTGTCCATTCCGTTCAAAATAAACCCGTGCTTGATATAAACGAAACTCTACTCATTTTTGAAAGTCAGTTAAAAAAAGCTAATTAATACAGCTTTTCACACCTGTAACCACATGATCAGGTGTCGGATGATTTTCACGTCGGTGCAGTTTTGAGCTCCACTTACCGCCTGACTGCTACTGATTTGGAGGTGCAGTTACTGGAGATGATGGGGATGAGACGCGGGTAGTGTGTGTGCTGGAGGAGAAAGACAGAAACACCAGCTTTCATTATTTTGTCCTACAATTTTCCTGTCACTCTCACACGACGATGCCTTTGTAGTCCAGTGGTACATGTGGACTACCTTCAACTCTCCCCTCTAGACGTCTTACTTACCCTGAGGATGAGGCGGATGGCGGCGATGCCGGACGTGGCCATGACTTTGGCACTGTTGGGCACGAGGTTCAGCAGTATGGGCATGACGCTCTCCGCTCCGTGGTCAAACTTGTTTCCCAGCACTGAAGACAAATATCTGTTAAAGACAACAAAGCATCAGGTTATCCACTCATGGTGGTGTGTTACTGTTCTCTCTGACAATATGAAGAGGACAGGTGTGGCAGGTGTGCACAGACGACAGCTACAGCATTTTTTGACATTCAAATCAAGAAAACGGTCTTGTAAACATTCAAAACCTGGTCCACCTCAGTGGGTGAGTGTTTGTACTGGACTGAAAGGCAAACTGTGATGCTACAGGGGATGACGGGATCCACGAAGCTCCCATCTATTCATCAACCTGCTGCTCTTCAGTGCGTCTCTGCTCTGTTCCACCTCATCACGGTTGTATTAAAAGTTGGATGATTGATGCCTGAGGGTGGCCAGCATGCTGCGTGTTTCATACCCGAGTAGGGCTCATGTTCATTAGCTTAAGTATGTGGAAAGAAAATATGGCGTAACCTTATCAGTTAAAGGTTTGTGTTAATGTCACCGCTGCCAATCAGAGCCATTAAGACTATCCTGGCAAGGCGACTGATCCATGAATGAAAACTGAACGACTTTTCAATTAAAACACAAGTAAAAACCATTTTATGAGGCTTTGAGTTTTTCACTGTATGAATGTGTTTATTAGTGCTGTGCTGTTCTTTCTCCTGACAAAATCTCACACTCTCAGCGATTTAACACATTGTTGATGACACAATGTTGATGACAAAAATATTGTCTCTCTAACTGCCCTCTCTACTATGTACTTATCAAATAATACAGGGTACTTTAATGTAATGCTTCTACACTTTAAGTAAGTGCTAAATCCCTACATGGACCAAAATTATGAGTAAAACTCAAAGTCAAGTCTCTGATTCACACAGCACACGATGGTCATGTTGAGCTAACAGGTAGAAGTGCTTTGAGCTGGCAGGAATAATGAGGCGGCTCGACATGTGGTCAAGACAAATACAAGAGGAACCAACAGCCTCGACCATAATGATTTTAAATTTATCATGTTAAAAATCTTTGAAATCAAGTGTGTTGAATCCAGTGTTTCTCAGTCCTGCTCTGCATGTTTTAGATGTTTCCTTGCTTCAACACGTCCGATTCAAATCAAGGGATCCTTGTCAGCTCTTCTGCAGAGTGTGATGACGAGCTGCGTGCGGGACAGGAAGCCCTCCTCGGTATCTTACCCCAGTGTGATGCAGGCCTCACGCACCACCTGTGAGCGCAGGTCTTTAGCCGACAGTTTGAAGGGAGTCTCCAGGAGACGCAGCTGCTGAGGGAAACTCTCATACTCAGTTGCACCGGCCAGCATGAGAGAACGGACCTTCTTCAGCTGGACGGGAAGAAGACAAGACAAGAGACAAGAGACGCGTGTCAGTATTTCATCACTGGATTCTTACATGTCCACCTCGTGTGTGCGAGTCTTACCGCCACCACTCGGTGCTCCCAGTCATGTTTGTCATCGGACAGCACTTCTCTGATCTTGGTCAGCTGGTCCTCGAGCTCTCTGTTAGAGTAGATCTGAACACGAAAGACAGGAGAAGTGATGTTATTATCATCACAATCAGTTATTCAAACTTGTCTCTCTGGCCGCTTCTTGTGCTGCACTTCATTTACTTAGCTCAGCTTACCTGGACTGAGGGCACATCTTCAAAGGCTTTAATGAAATCCTCCTCATCGACGGCACCAGCACCTGCTTCCTTACCTTTGAAAAAAGTGTAAAAGGTGTCATAACTGCGATTCGGCAGCAGGAAAGTCATAGTTCTTTAAATGCTGTGTCAAAACATTGCTAAACACATCAGGCAAAGAGTTATTCACTCTAGTAGCTGTCAAATATACCATGTCTTCTGCTGAAGTTCTGTATAGTATAAATATGTACAGTATAGTACAGTACTGTACAGTATATATATGTATGAACTGTACAGTATAGTACAGTATATGATAGCTGTGTTTCTGTGTGGACTGAGTCCCTCCCTCACCTGTGGTCTTAGCTGTGGTGGCTGAGCTGGGTCTTCTAACAGAGCTCACTACAGTCCTCCTGCCACTGGGGGGTGCTTTGGATGATGACGAGGAGGAGGACCGGCCTCCATCCACAGAGTCTTCATCCTCAAAGTTCTTATCTGCAGCAAAAGAGGCAGGAAAAAAGGGAAAATACGCCATAAACCAGTTCATTTAAACCAGAAATAACAGCAAACGTAAAGGTAAACGGAAGCCTTGACAGCTCGGTGACTGCGTGAGAGATATTTCCTGTAAGGATCAATAAATTATTATTGGCTCATTGTTCAGTGACAAGTCGCTCCCCTCGGGGGTCAGTGTTCTTCCTGGTTAGTGTTAGGACTCCTGATGAAATGCATCATCATTCTGTTCCCATTAATCCGCCTACAGAGTCATCTCAGCACCGTATGACCTCCGGCTGCCTCAGCAGAGAGTAGAACACAGTGGATCTGTCAGGTCGTGTGTATGCATCCATTCAACCTTTATCTATCCATCCATCTGACTTTAATCTGGTTTGGCAGCCGTGCGTGGATACACGGCCCCCTGTCACCTGCCCAACGTGACCATTCACACCAGTGATTAGCCCCGGGCAGATATGACGACGCTGGCTGGTTGTCGTCAGCTGAGGCACCGTGAATGTTTGCAGCTTTGGTCAGTGTCTATTTTTGAGGTCATATAGACAAACAGATTGATTTTAAAACAATTTCTCGATCAATTTATCAGAGGGAACTTATATCTGTTGATTAGCTTACAATAAGCTTAGGAACACACATAGACATCACTTACATCGATGTAAGTGGAACAAATAAAATCACAGAAGAGAGATCAGGCTCACATACAAAAACCAGCTCCCTTAATGTCCCTGCTGCGAAGACAACCATGACACTGCATCTACCAGACAGACAGTCAAGAGAAAAAAAGTGGAAGATGGGGACAAAAGAGCAACAGGTTGACGGAGACAAGAGCCGTTCAGCCAGAGAAAGCAGAGCAAAGACAAAGGCGGGAGGAGAACAGAGAGAGAGGAAAGATAAGATAAAAGACATCGTTCTTACGAGCGCAGATTTTCTTGCACACCAGCTTCCTCAGCATCTCTCTGCTGTTCCCTCTAACACACTCTCTCCCTTCCGTCAGGCATCTCTGGCGGCAGGATGTGTGTGTGTGTGTGTTCTGCGTGTGCCTCTGGCACACTGGACTCTGACAAAGTGCCAGACTAACCACCCTTTAAGCCTCCCTCAGCTCAGTAGTGTGTGTTGATGAGGGAGGGGTCTATTGTTGTGAGATCACCTCTTTAGTGCTGAGTGAGTATACACACACACATTCAAACAACAACAGCAAAACAAGATATTACTACTGTTACGTACTGTTATGTATGTGCACATAATATCACAATATTGCGGTTACAAATCAATATATTGCGATATATTGGTCCTAACCTTGGTTTTGGAGGGCCCTCTTCTGTTTCCTGGCCCTTAAGAACAAAGCTACAAAGCATACGGCTTGAAATCCTTACCCAAGAAACAACACACGACCTGTTCCGCGTCAGAAGCTGACGATGGCACACTATGCCACCACACCAGTTTTTTAAAGCCCTGCAACAAGCTCCTAGAAGCAGCACTCAGCGAAGCCAGTGTTTGAACGACTGAATAACGACCAAGTGACCACAGCTTCCCTTTTGACAGCTCTGAGCTTGACCTAGCAGAGCTGTAAGAAGAAGACAGCAAGAACCAAAACTCAGAAAAACATTAATGCTGGAAACCTCCGTACATCAGCCTGACTCTGGAGACCTCGAGTCAGGCTGACGTTCAGTTCAAGCTTTGCTGGGAATAAAATGATGTCACCAAACTCTGCACTAATAATGATGGGCGCTCTCCAAACCCCAACAGTGCTGCTCGGGCGTGGTTTCCCCTCATTTCAATTCAGCACACAAAAAGTGTCCTGCTGACTAATGCTGGCCTGAATCAAAGGCTCTCATATAGACCACTGTAAACAATATAGACTGCTAGCTGGACAAAAGAAGCAATGACAAAGACATCACTTTGAACTCGACATTTTAATAATGAAAATAATCGTTTGTTGGAGTCTGAATTTTAGCAGAAAACGTCAGATATAAAGGCTGGTTTTGCCAGCTGTCTTCCATTCCATTTAAAGCTAACTATAACACAGAGGAAATGATCCAAACACAAACCTTCCAAAAGAGATATATGAGCTCACACCATCTGAACCACTTTGCTTATGTAGCTAACAGCTTGAGCACCTTAATGAAAGCACAGTGTCCTGCCACACTCAGAGGAGCACTGATCACAGCTATCAGACTGTGCTCCCCATCACTGACACAAATGTCGAGGTGATTTATCTGTGTGTCAGGGGAGCAATTAGAGCATGCAACACGCGACGAGCTGTACGCATACAGACACACAGGAAGCAGTCCACACACACACACACACACACACACACACACAAGCCGGTCACTCGTGCCGTGCGAAGGTGACGGGCCTCCTGACATCACATCACCTCTGATTTTCGTCTAATTGCTGATAGCTGCTCAACACGGAGAGCAGGAGGCAGCAGCTTATTGTGTCAAATCAGCAGCTCAATGAGACATTTTCTTGTTTTTCCAGGAAAATACAACAGCGCATTCAGGACTTGCAATAGTCTGCCTCACTACACGACAGCAGACGAGAAGCAAAAGGACAAAGGACAAAGAATACTGCAGCTGCCAACATCCTCTCAGGGGAAGAGATCCCATGAGCAGCATCGATACTCTACCATACTGACTCAAAACAATAATTTACAGTCTTAACTTGGTGAAAGTTCACTGACTTTCCTTTTAGCAACGTTTCACATACAGTTACACAACAGAGAGAAACACAGAAGGAGCAAAGTCTATTGTTGACCTTCAGACAGCTGGAAATATATTATTTATTTACCTAACCTTAAAAAAGAAGAAGGCTGAAACACATTCTCTCTTCTACAAAGAGAGGAGGCCATAACAGACAAGAACAACTGAACCACAAAAACACCTCAGCACCTCTGAAAAACAGCCTTTCAACACCTTCGCTTTCTTGGCCCATTTTGTCCTTTGATGGTTATTTCTCTCATTCCAGTGGGAGCTGCAGCAGTTCGGATACTCCTCCACTTCTGTATGTTATTTCATCATTCAACATATTGTGACACAGGATATACATTGGTGTTATTTTACCATTAAGACACACACGCAGGTCCATTTCAGGGATTAAGGATGTGCTACCTTATATGAGCACTGGGTGTCAGGATACTCTGCAAACTGCAACACACCACAACACACTGAAGCACTCAGAGCTGCTGAAGCTGCACTGGCATCAGCAGTCACCAGTAATCTGTCTCTGAACCACACATTTATATAATGGGGAGGATTTTCTCTCCCCTCACTGTACTCTTTAGAAAAAAAAGATTAAACAGCCAAAGGCATCGGGGATTTGGACAAAGTTCTGGAAAGTAAAGGCCTTAAAATGGGGTGGACACAGAAGAAGTGGTGGGAGACACAGTCTGGCTTTTACTTCCTTCACTGCTTCCACTTTTAACCTCTTCATTCCCTGCAGCTTCCCCCTCTTTATCCCCTAATCTGTCATTTTACATCTCATTATTGGTTCTCATTTTGCTTCTTGTCAGTCCCAACCCTTCTGTCTCCTCCTGGGTCTCCCTGCTTCTACGTGGTTTAGCCAGCAGCCTGTGGGGTTACATAAGAGACAGATGACTGATGATCTGCGTTATGTCATAACAAAGATGTCTTGTTTTGCCTACACACCAGAGAGGCTGCTGGCGGGGCAGAAACGAGCCTTCGGACTACATGTTATGTTTTTATACGAACGAACATTTACCAGTCACTTAGCACTTTTGCTTTTGTTGCCTGTCAGTTTATTTAGCTGAGTTTTGCTCCCCCAGAAAACTCGGCTCTACCTGCTTAAGGCAGTCAGAATTTAAGCCTGCCACACATCTACCAGGGACCCTGGAACATCTCACTTACAGCCAGAGAGGGGAAGAGCTTGTTCTATATCCAGGCGGAGCTCTGACTGTGCACTGTGGCTGCTGATGACAGCTTCTGTATCATTAGTACGAGATTAGCATTTCACCTCTACGCAGCAGGAAGAACAACAGTCAACTGAAGATCGATTGACCTGTAAAATGTTCAAACTTCAAGAAAAGATCATTTTGGTTGCGCTTATTCCACATGAGAGCAAGCAACGAAGGGAATTTTAATTGCCTTTAAAGCCCCTTAAAGGTTCTTCTTTAACTTTTAATTTTAGTTAGCAGAAGGCTATCTTTAATGAATACAGTGACCTATGTATTCAACAGTGCACCGACTTCTGATTACAGAACAGATTATGTCTGTACGAGCTGTTTCTCTGACCAGTGGGTCCAAAAAAATAAAACCATCAGTAACTAGACGGACCAACATCAGCTCCTTCCAGCTGTGATAAAATGGACGAATGATCCCTAAAAAGCAGCGTTTCAGACATACAAGTGACAACAAAGGCCACTGAGTGTGGAGGTGATGTTTTCACAGCAAACAGACAGAGCAGAAACACTTCATTGTAGTCTGGCTGGTTGTGAGGACAAGGAGCCGGTTGTCCCACTCAAACTTCATCATCAGCTGAAGAACAGAGGCAGAGAAGCAACTTGTTGATTTCCCAGTGGCCTCCTGCATCGGGCTATATTTTTAGCCTGCTGCGGTGTACCAGATTGATTTTATAGCAAATTATTACAGCCAGCCCAGAGCATCTACTGTTCCTGCCAACATTCAGGATCTTCTTCTCAGCTCATCCCAAATGCCTAAATGTTACTGTGTTCATTATGTTGGGTGAGTGGGTGTAGTGTTTTGAAAATGGGGGGAAAACCTTTCCCCCCATGCAGCTGTCACATGTCACATTGCCTGAACTGCATTAAGAAAAATGACTTATTTTATCTTAGATAAGAATTCAGCTACTACAGAATCATCTAAGACTTTAATAGTCATTACTTGATGACATCAACACTGATGTCTTTTCTTGTCCATTAAAGATGTAGCCAGCTGGCATCAGGTGAAGTGAGACAGCCGTTGTCATGGATACAGGCAATACTTTCTAAACAGACACAGTCGTGACGGCAGGACGAGCACTGAGTTTACTGTTCTGGTTAGGATCTTGGACAGCTGAAAAGTTAAGAAGTCTGAGAGAGGTTAGGAGAATTACTTCTGTGAGAGGACTGCAGTATTTTTCCTGTCTTTGAAACTTAAAAACGGTACAGTCAGTTAGGATTTTCTTCTGCAAAAGAGGCCCCAGGGCCACATCAGCATCAGTAACATTACATGTGTTCACTGCAAAACAAGGCAGCATTGTACTTTATTACGAACACCTGCTGATAAACACGACGACCTCAAGGCGTTACAGGGTGTTCTGATGAAGCTAAAAATGCTGCGCGGGTGCTAAAATCCCCAGTCAGCTGCACTGTGAGTCAAATACTGCATTCAAAGATCCTCTTTATGCATCGTCATTGGGCTCTTAGGATAACCCATACGTGGAGAGTCAACAAGCTCGACTGAGACGGGAAAACAGCAGGGGATAAAAATTTATTTTGTGGATAAATACTGCAGCCACTGCAGCTACTGCAGGCTCTTATTTCTCTCTTCGCTGCATAGGAAACATTCAGATGCAGAAAGGAAAGTCTTCAAAATATCAATCCATAAACAGGCTTGCGTTTTGCGAGTTTACAACGCTAAAAAAATGAAATAATCTTTAACAGCACCTGCTGTTGTTGCTTACAAGCTTGTTTATTCACTTCAGCTTCATTCACACCATGTTATTGTGGTAGTTTTAAAGCAATGCAAGAAAAACCAATGAGAAACTGAACTAAAAATAAATAGACAGAGAAATGAGAAACTGAGTTTGTGCCTTCTGAGACCAACTCTCAGTCCTGTGTCCTAACAGAGGGGCCCTCTGCTACAGCCGTCTCTTACGGGGCCCTGAAAGGCTCCCTTTTATGCCCAGAGTCACTTGGACAGAGGGGCTGTTCGCCCATCTCACTTGGCACAGAGCATAAAGAAGACAATCACGTCACTCAGCTGAAGGGACACAGTTTACACTCTTGTCTCTCTTTATTGCATGTTATCTTCTCACCCTTCACACACACTCTGTCTCATGGCCATTAAAATCAAAACAAGGGCTTCCCTCTCACAGGGTTTCAGGGAAACCTCACACTCAACAAGGTATTGAGGTGATCAATAATGAAGTCGTTCATTTGTCAGTAACCCTGACTGTGACCGTGGAGAAATTGTACATAAACTCCACTAACTTGAAAAGATCCAATTAATAAAAGAAATGCATCAACCCATTGCGGACTGCAGATAAAATCAAGGCATCCTTTTCCTCAGAGCTCATTCTTACAAATTAAATCTGAATGCATCACAAACAGATGAAAACACCCAAAATAGAAAAGGTCTTTCTTCAGTGCTTTAAAGCCTGAGCCTCCTCCACACTAAGCAGCAGCCAATAGACACACACACACCCACACACACACAAGAAAACATGTTAATCTCTTTGCAAAGCAGCATATTCTCCCTCTATGTGTGTGTGTGTGTGTGTGCATGTGTGTGAGATGATCAAAGCACTCCTTCAGCACTCAACCCCCCTTTCTACTGCTCGCCCACTGGTGTTAACTACTTCATACACGGTGCAGCATAAAATCGCACACACACACACACACACACACACACACACACACACACAGTGCTACTTGTGTCATCCTAGATGCATGAGACTAGCAGGTCCGGCTGACACACAACTTGGCTTTTGAAAGTTTAACAATCCCAATAACTAATTTTCACCTTCACATTCATCAGAATCCTTATCATTTGTATTAACCTGCACTTGGTAAATTTGTAGAAGAAGTGTGCCGTGCGCTATAAGACAAGTTAGTGCCACAGAGTTCAAATTGCAGTCGAGTAAATGCAACAGGATTTTCACATGACTGTCTGCATGCGATTAGCCGGTGACATGACGGGACTGAAGGTGCTCCCCTAGTCGCAGCACAATGCTGGGGAAAAGACCACAATGTTACAGCAAAGCACCAGAACTGAGGGCACTGAACACAGCACATGCACACACACACACATAAACACCTCAAGGATTAAGTCAACTACAAAGGCGTTCTGTGACTGTGTGGAAGAAGCTGAGAACCCATCGGCCAATGTACCACAATGTACCATATTCACAACAATTCACACGTATTCTCAGTGTTCCCAGTTTCAAGAAGCGACTGCCGGCTGGCAGTTTTCCCTGTGGTTATAAATACTGCCTCTGTTTGAAGTTTGCAGTTTGCATTGTGCAGCTATCTGCTATAAATGGTCCCAGTGCAGAACCAGACAGACGACAGACAACCTGACAACACCAACAGTCCCACGTCACCAGATGTCGGCTAAATTAGGCGGGCGTTTCGGCGCGGCCTGTCAAGCCGTCATGAACATGGAGCCTCAGAAATGTAATTTAATGATCACAATTCAAAGACAAACCTGTGAGACTGTCTTAGCACGACACAAAGATCATAAACAGAGCTGTGACTGCGCATTGGTGGATGATTAAATCTAAAATGTGCTACAGCATCATGGTCAGATGCCACAACACTCTTGATTTCTGTATTTCCTCTTCTTTGGGTTTTAGAGTTCTGGTCAGATCAACTATTTGGAAATGTCATCAAGGCCTTGAACTCATCATAGTCTGTTTCACCGTCTGCTGACACGTCACAGACCAATCAATCAGTAGATTCATACATAATGAAAATACTTGTGACAAAGCAGTTCTGTACCCTACATCATGACCAGCAGATTTCAGCACTGTTTGACAGCAGCTTTACACCTTCTTACTACTCAGATGTACATTCATTTGTCTATTTCAGATTCCATACATGATACAGCAAAAATGTCTGTGATGGATAATTCTTTACAATGAACTGAGATTATAATGTTCTCCCTAATTCACGTTTACTTATTCAGCCCTTTAAATCCAGTCTATGGATGCCGGCATGATTAATCTAACTAGCACTCTGATCAATGATTTGCTTCAGCCAATCAACCTTAATGAAGTACTTGTTGTGCAAAACACATTCCTGGTGCAGGGACGAATGGAGTATATATATTTTTTGTAATTTTCTCCAAAAGGCAACATGGCTGATCTCATTAAACCTGTAGTGCAAGTTCAAAACCACACAGATTATGTTTGTTTACTTTCTCAGAAGTGGAGGTCGACAGAGTAGATTTTCACAGACCAATATAATAACAATAGCTTTTGTCAGGGAAGCGGGTAAGTCAAAGTAATAAGTATTTAAATTAAATACATCTGGAGGTTTCTAGAGTCTCATAAGTGATGACGGAGAAAAATTTCATTTTGCATGAGTCTATATATTGCTTTTTAAGGAAACTGCTGCATATTATGCCTATAAAGTTGACTTATTGACAGTAACTCTCTGCCCTCTTCATCTTGGCTGGACCGAGGTGAGACAAGTTTTAGGACGCTTCAGGCAAGCTGTCGCTCAAGGCGCTCGGAGGACACTGGAGACGGGACATTTTACATGGCAGAGATAAACAAGAGGTGTGATGTGTAACTCACAGCCCAGCATGGAAAAAGTGCTGCTGCAATACAGCAAACAGCAGCACCACACTGAGCCCGCTCAGCTGTGGTTTGCAGCAGAAACAAAGATTACATAAGAGAGTTTAAACTGTTATTTTCTCCTTATCCGACAAACACACAGCCTAGAGATGGATAATCCATTTAATCTGCATTATGAATGTGTGCGATCTGACCTCAGCAAAGACAAAAACCTTTTCCTTTTCCAGTCTTACCTTCTCCTGCTGTCATGGTGCAAAGACGCCCTGAGTCCTGAAGCCGGAGAGGAATGTCGCCTCGCAGCTGACAGCTCGGCTCTCGCCCACCGTTTACCTCTCAGTGGTGCTACAGAAATGGCTGCTTTGTTTTGCTCTGTATCACCCCCTCCCTCTCTTCGGTCTATTCCTCTACTATCTCTCTACGTCTCACTTTCCCCGCCCCTACCCTCCTGTCCTGCTTCGCTGCCTCCATCCCTCTCATCATTAAGTCTCATGCATCACAAGTATGAATACAAGGAAGAATTTGGGAATTTTGTGCCGCGTCGAAACCTTCATGGTTGAAGTTGCGAGCAAAAAAATGCAGTCCATAAAGTTACTGTTCAACATACTTTGTGACTCCTCCTCCTCTTTGGCTCCTGTTTGCTGAGTTTATTTAGGAGCTGTCAACACAAGCTGTCAAACTAAGCTGGAGGCCTGTTTAAGAGCCACAGCTCACCCTCTGTCCACATTAACACCAGACATTCTTCTCAGCTCTGCGGCAAAAGGATTTAAATTAAAATGAGCCGTCATCTACCGTGAAAAGAGGGAAGTCGAGTCTGCAATGAATGTGATGCTCGACTGTCTAATAACTGCCAAATGAGTCACGTTTGCACCTTCCTCCTAACTTTCCAAATTAACTTTCATCAAAAGCAACACGGGGATCGCATGGCAGAAATGTCCATCCTAATTATTAGGACTCACATTCAGCAATGTTATCATTTTTGCTTAAAACTAGTCAAACCCAATTTCAAAGTCAATTTATTAAGTTAAAGAGGAGGTGGTGAGCTAATCCGCTGTCCCAGGACTTCTGCCAAATGGCTGCATGTTGCTATCTATCTGCACCCACACATGTCAAATGCTGGTTCAGTCAGTTCACATAAACCAGTTTAGGCTTAAACACCAGACCAGGAAGGCCAGAATCCTACCCAGCCCCACTGCAGGCTGAGCCCCGTCTAACTGCGCTGTCCCCGGCTCAGATGTTGTTCCTGTGGATGTAGTCAGTGTCAGGGTGATTTTACCTGCACACAGGTCTCAACACAACACAAACACTCACAAGCGGATGAATGCAGGTATAAGAATCTGCCTTTTAAATCTTACAGTGCCTCTACTCTGTTTGGTCCTGTCTGCTTTGATATACAGTTTAGAGGGAAGCCTCAGGAAGTCTGTTTTGGTCTTTGGATCCACAGAGGGACATCTGAAAGCTCCAGAACAAGGCCACCTCCTGTGGAGAAATCTCATCCCTCTAGCCCCAGGCTGCCCGTGTGGCCTGCAAAGCCCCTTCTTCCTCCACACACATAGTGACACACACACACAAAATGTGGAAAATACAGTCTAAAGGAAGCTGACACACCCAGCGGCACAGTGTGACAGGCAAGGAACAGTCAACTGAAGGGCGAGGGCAATGTGATGAAAACCTGAATAAAGAAGACGCTCCTTAAATTTCTCCCTGAAAAACAACAACAAGCTGCTCAAGACCCATCAGCTGTCCTCAGTTCACGGCACACTACAACCACACTGCAAGAGCCCTGACATTCACAGTGCAGCTCATTCCCCACTGTGCTGCATGTCAGTGGGGAGCAAAACAACAAAAACAATGACGTGAGCAGTGAGAGCACAGCTACCCAGCAAAGAATTAAAGGAAAAAACAATGCTCCACATTTTGGCAAACTAAACACTTTAAAATACCACATGAAGACAAAGGCAGAAGCTTGAATAGTTTAAATAACGACACACAGGAGGAAAACTCACCAGAGCCAGAGGATGAGATCATGTTTCCGGATCTTTGGACCTCGTCAAATTTGCTGAAGATTACATTCAACCTGTGAAAGACAGACAGAATGGAAAACGATGTGCAAACAGGAAGTGACACCGATGTAGAAAGGATAGAAAAGGAAAAAAAGGAAAGGACAAAGCAGCACGGACAGTGAAAAGGATGCTGGCGCTGCTGACTGCACTGTCCATCTCTTCCCTCTGCTCTGTGCAGCAGAGAGGGCCAAGACCAAAATAGACGAGGTCCAAAACTGCCACACAGGTGACAAACTGGCATGAGGACCAGAGAGGGAGACAGAGAGGGAGGCACAGAAGGTTTTATAGTTTATATGAGGATTATAAAGTGAGAGGTGTTTCTATTGTTATTCTCACTGATTTACACGGGTAGGAAATAATACATATAAAAACTGAACAATACAATCTTCCTGAATGGTGTATTCAGTGCAGTTCTGCTGTATTGGACAGCTTGAATCTAAGACTCGGGAGTGAAGCTCCCCTCGTCAGTGTTCTGAAGCTGCTGTGTGTTAACTCTGCCACCAGGGGGACCACCAGGGTGCTGAGGTCTGCTACCTGTTTGTGTCTACACATGGAGAAAGTCTTCATCTCACCATTATAACAGCATCTCACCCAGATGTAGTGTGTGTATTTGTGTGTGTGTGTAAGTATAAGTGACAGCAAAATGATGCAAAAACAGAAAAGAACAAACAGCCGAAAAGGGCGGCAGCAGGAGAGACACATAAGAGGACAGACAGCAGCAGCAGCTTCCTGCTGACGTACCGTGACTGAGGAAGGCCCTTTTTGCTGAGATCCATCCTCACCCTCTCACCCACATGTCTGTAGATCTCCACCAAGCAGCTCATAGCCCCATCACGAACCTGCACACAGCGCCGCAAGAATTCATGAACAACTTCAGCAAGTGTTGCTCCTCATTCAAGTCTTTTCTTTCTTTTCTTTTTTCATTTCATTTGCACCAGATTCATTGTATTGGAACTGGGGTGAAAATGAAACCACCTGGACCAAGAGAATTTCTTTGAACAACTGCTTTCATTGTCAACTACAACTGATGTTTGATTAAATAATACAGTATACAGCATCATTTCTGCTGCTCGGAGTCTCTCAGTCAAAACAATGCAAACAAAAGACGGAGTCTACATCCGACGATGCAGTGAAGCAGCGTGGGGTCATGGGAGTTGTTGTCTTCATTTTAAACCACAGCCATTATCAATGAAGTCAGTCTGAAGTGAAACGTCACAGACGAGGTGGCGTTTCAAAGCTTTATTCACGTTACGTTTAGTCACCACCTCCTTCTGTCGCTCTCTGACTCTGCTGAAAGTTACAGCAACAGGAAATGAAACACCTCATTAGCTTGAACAAAATTAGACTACACTGGATTTGAGTATTGTTGAAAACACTTAGGATATCATAAGTGCACAACTCATCAAAACATAGACATTTTTAGACATCTGAATGGGAAAATGTCAGGTCGCACATCTTATTTCTGAAAGGAGCAAATCACCACAATCACCTTTGACAATGAAACACGTTTCACAGCAGTGAGAAAAGAGATGTCGACAAAGATAACTGAGATAACATACCTGACTTGTGGGGTCCCCCAGGAGGTTACATATGTGGGGAACAATCTTACTGAGGGTCAGGCCTTGGGCTCCGTATCTGGAAGACCAGAGTTAAAATGAATCAGTCCGGAGACAGACACACACACAGACACACACACACACACACACTTAGTAAGTAAGTATGAACCGGACAGCGTTTCGAAGCATATTAAATAAAGTCTTGTTTCTTATCAAATGACAGCTAGCTAAGTTAACACGCACTTCTTCACGTGACATTCAAGGACGTTCCAGGCACAGTCCAACCTCGGTCACTCATGCATGCATGTGGCCGTCACGCTTTCTCGAGACAGTCAGATTGTGAAACAAGACGTAACCGCGAGCAGAGAGCCGCAAAGACTTTCAGTTTCTGTTCTGGCACAAAACACATCAAGCGCATTCACTGACCTATGTCTATTTATTTACACTTTGAAGGCCTTGATTTTTTTTCCCCTCAAATTGACAAATTTCCAGGGATTTCAAAGATCTGTGGAAACCTTGGGTCAGAATGTCCTTAACTGAAGAAACCTTAATCCATTCACCTGAACTGACACATGGGAAAAAAAACAACCAACCGGAAAGACAAAACTGCATCAAGGACTTTGAAAATGAAGCCTTCCTACCGTCTCACCAGTACGACCACTTTAAGTAAAATGGGAGGGAAGCTCACGTGTTCAGCGTGGCGATGAGACAAAGGCACACTCCTTCTCTGGTCCTGTTGTTCTTATGTTTGAAGCCTCCCAGCATTCTGTCCCACACATACTGCAACAACACACACCAAACAATATACACATGTGCCTTATTGTGGTAATGAATTAGTGCACTAACGTACAAGAAAAACTGAACTGGTTGTGCCCCTGCCATTAGCATGAGTACAAAATGAATGAATTTTCATTCTGGGCAAACTGACCCTTTAAAAGTGGGGTCGTGTTGGGTCGCAGCATCACAGGTTTAACAATCAGACTGACTGTATCAGTGTTGAGTTTTAAAAAGCTGCTGTTTAATTGAGGCCATTTTACTTTCTGTTACTCAGGTGAGCAGCAATCGGCATCGGAATGAATTGGGGCTGTGTGCTGAAACATTCAATAAAAATAGCTATTTAAAAATAACTCTTACAAAAGCAAGAGTGTGAGTGTGTGTGCGTGTGTGTGTGTTGGTACCTGTGGGGTGGCAGCTTGTTCCATGATCTTTAGCAGCAGAATTTGGTCTTGGTCTCGAACTTGGTCTTTTGCATCTCCCAATCGATCAATAAGGCTGGGCAGAACTGGAGGTAAGAAAACCGAAGGAAATGTTCAATTGTCCATTCAGAAATCAGACAAAGCACAACATGTGGGCAGGAAATAACATTGAGGGGACTTTTAATGCTAAATGTTATGGAAATACAGATCTGTTTTTTTTTAACTTCCAAAAACTAATTTCCAACATTCAAACTTAAAAGAAAAAATCAGTTCTGGATGTGGCCACACAGTCAGAGGAACAATCTGAATTTCAAATGAATTCATTCTCATTTAGACAAAGTACAGAGATCCAATGAAGTGGCCAGCAGTCAAAGCAAAAGTGAGGAGTGAAAGAAACAAAGCCAGGAGGACAAGAGAATCTCATTATTCAAATGAAGAAGAAGACGACCAGCTGTCAGGGAGTGTGCTGAACGATAATCTAATGACCTGACTCAAGCACGGTTTAGTTCAGGTGAGAGGACGGTGAGATTTCACAAGAGAAAGGGGAATGAGTACCTACCAAAGAAACAGACATGGTGTTGTTTAACTTGACAAAAACTGAACTTAAAATTCAAAATGTATGATGATTTCTTTGAGGCCATAAAGAGCCCAAGAGAAACTGATGGCTCAAAAATGTGAAGTAAGTGGCTTTGAAGCTGAATCTTACCTGTTCCCACATGGGGCCTAAATCGCTCCTGTAACCTCGTCACCAAGGCAGAGAGGAGGTCCAAGCCCAACAGCGCCACCTGGTGGGGACACAATGAAACAGCAATTCAACTAAATGCAATTTTACAATAACATTTCATCAAAGTGAATTACATCAGTCTTCTTCAATCCCCCAGACAAACTCAAAATCACAAATGAATGGAAGAATCATTGCCACAACTCTGGACAACAGTTTAATGGCTGTACTCAAAATGCTGCAAAGCATTATGGGTAACCAACCTTTTTTACTCATCTGGGACTCAAGGGCAACACAGAAACATTTTCAGCACCACACCATGAATGCAGACCCTCTGACCAAACAGTGGGACACGAGCAGGTCATTCAGATCACGTCTTGCCTTGTCATGGGATGAGAAAGCTGCTCAGTGAACGTCTCGTGAGAGTAGCTCTGCTGACACCATAACAACACATACGCACCACCTGGACTCCTGTGCAGATTACGGTGCAATTTTTGGAAACTCACACTATGTTAATAAGAAGAACAACATACTGCCACCTGGTGGGTGCTTCCTTGAGCTCAGGACAACTATGTCACAATACAAAACAATGAGTTAAAAGGTTTTCTTATTCATTCATGCAAATTGGATGTGTTTGGCACACTGATTGAAATCGATGGGCTTATTCTCATTCTCTTAGAGACTTCTAAATATTCTTTCATTGTTTGAGCTATCACACGCATGCACCAAATTCTGTCAGACTGACAGACATACATGTTTGTTTCCATAGATATGTATGACACGCTGAAGACAATCAACCAGTCACAACACTTTCTGCTAATTTTCTATTCATTGTCTATGACTTTACGCAAAGGAACAGAGGTGAAATTTCTGTTTACAGCACACATAACACTACACAAATAAATTCGTTGTGTACACACACGCATATCCTTTTTCTGTGTACTACAGGATTTGTACATTGTATCTGGTACAGCACTGCCTTTTCCAGGTTAACTTTCATCTGCTGTTGAAATACATAAAAGCTTTCAGGTCGACCAAACTGACGTCCTTGTGTAGCGCAGGAAGCAGTCGGTGTCAACAAAAAAATAGAACAAAGCAGGGGTTTGTATGTGACAAACATTTAGACAATAAATCTGTTCTGAATCTTGAATGAAATGTTTTGGGTGAGTTATTCCCGTCTGCAGACGTGCTATTGAGTTGTGATGTCCCATGAAACAGCTGTGACGACAACAAATGAGCCAAAGCAAATGAGATAAACTGTCACAGCTTAAGGATTTCTTTTTAATTTTCTACCTCTGCTGACGTACAAATAACATTTCCACCTTGCCAGGTATCATTCGTGTTCCTTTTTAATACCATGCTGGGCTATTCTGTACACACATTATGCTATCACATACTGTTTTTCTTGCTTTTCCAGCTCTTTCCTCCCACTTGCAGAACAGGTTAGTGACCATCCAAGCAGGCTGCAGGGCTGGTGTGCGCAGGCCTAATCCTTCAGAGCAGGCCCCTTTGTTCTCCAGGGAATTACAGTAATTAGACTGATGACAGGGCCCAAATACAGACTCAATGAAAGCTCTGAGGGCAGTTTAACAATACGTTAAACCTCCACAGAAACTTCTCAGTCTGAAAAGGCCATCTCAAATCTATGTTCAGCTTCAGCCTGGGTAAGGGCGATGAAGGAGGTCTTTCTTGGTGTGACAAGTGGAGGTAAACACGCTCTTAACGTCATCCCTTTTCTGGGCTCATGGAAGCTGAGTCACAAAGGAGACCTTGGTAACAACTGCACCGTGTGTTTGACTTCTGTCAAAAACACAGAATAACACTACAGTCCAGTCCGGTGTGGATGAGGACAGACAGGCTCCTCCTCCTGTCAGACAGACGGCAAACTCCCTTTTGCTGTCATCCACTTCCAGACCCCCCAAAACACACACACACACACACACACACACACACAACCCCCTTCAACTCCAGACAGACAAATCCTCCTACCCGACATGCTACGTTCTCATTTCTACTCCTCCTCTTTATCTACAGCATTTTTCTGTATCAGAGGACACTGGATATGAAATCCAATCCTGAAAACCAATCTTTAGCAACCTTTAAATTTTAAATAACAATAATGTGCACAAGGACATCCAGGCTCTTTCACTGTTAGCCGTCTCTCTTTATGGCTCATATTTAAAATACAGACACCTACCAACCCACAGCCTCAGGCTTTCCATAAACTCACCTCTTTAAAAGACCAGGCTTTGGCGATGGATTTTCACTCTTTTCTAGACACCAAGATATTTTTTTTTGGGGGGGGGGGATCACCGAAAAAGCAACAAGACAAACTTATTACATTTTAATACCTTTGCTGAGAAAAACTTCATAGCTTGATAATCCAAATTTTCAATACAACCAATTCTAAAACCCAGACGTCTGGATACAGTTGGGTGATGTGATATCTTTGCTTGGTACAGTATTAGTAAAAATCTGTAAATAAAGGCGCTATTTTTCTTGATTGTACATTTACTTTTCTTGATTGCACATTTTTATATATTTGTCTAGAATGTTAAAGTTAATATATAAGCTTATTTCAGCAAGAACTAAGAAGAGTCTTGGCAAGACAGAAATCCACTGCATCTCAATCTTTTATCCAAAAACAATCCAAATGCTAAAAGAAAAACCCACACAAGTAAACACTCGGTCTTGAAACTTCATCATTTGCTCAGACGAATTCAAACAGGCAGGTTGTCTCTTGCCTTTGACTCAGTGAGTAGCAGTTGGGTTTGTATGCCCTCATTTACATACCCAGCTATGACTGGTTGTTTACTTTTCCTCTGCGTGTACCTGTGTTATGTACAAATGTGTTTCATCTCAGTTGAAAGTAGAACTTTTCTCGTCCCAGACTTCACACCTCTGACATTAGTGTGTCTTTGTGGAGCAGGATTGAATAAGACTGACATCCTGCTTCTTCTTGTGTCTTTGTAGCTGCATGTCTGAACACAACATCAATCATATAAATGAGACGCTGAAAGCAAGCGAGACGCTAATGTGCTTGTCAACCAATCATTACGTCTGTGGATGTTCTGTTTAGGCTTTGGATGGTAAAATAGCTGCAGGAGATTAAACAAGCCCATTTTCAACCTTGCATACAACAAATCAGTGTCTGATTGACAGCTCTGACCAGATTTAAGATGTGAGGCAACTGCAGAGGGACTGTGTGCTCCAGAAGAGGGCTGCTGGATCCCAGGGATCAACCACTGATCAAACCAACCCAGGAACATGAATCCCAGTTCACTTCAAACAAAATGTGCCTGTTCAGCCTGAAAAACTGCTTGCAAAACCACAAGCCGGCTTCTCCATCTCCATTCCTGAGAGGCGAGCAAAGGAGTCTTTAAATCAAATGAAGGATTTCTTCTCTTCACTCACTTCACTCACCAAACTTGTCATCTCATCACAAGACAAAACGGCGCACACACACACACACACACACACACACACACACATGTACAAAGAGAAAAGGCAGACACAAGTGCAGCCACAGAAACATGTTGCCATCTTTGCAGTGATTGCCGCACCGCATGCTGTTCTTTTCCACATAAACAACCACACAAGATCACCTCACAACAAGGCTTAAGTTTCCCAAATTAAGCTAGAAAAAATCTCCTTGGATATTAAAGGGAAAATCTAAAAGCACACAGAGCAATTCAAACTGTAAGACTCTTCCAAACTGAGTTCACGTGATGAAGGCTGCAGTTTATTGCAAAGTGCTTTATGATTATGCAGCATACCTGGCGCTGCCTCACTGCTTCCTGCTACATCGTACTGACTGGATTCTGAGACCTCAGGGCTTTCCATAAAGCCAGGGCTTTGTCTGGACCAGGTCTAGTGTCAAGTCCAACTGAAATCAAACTGTAGCTGTGACTGCAACGCGGAGGGCTGCTTTCTGTTTGCAGTATCACTGCAGAAATGGGACCAAATCCTTCAGCACCTGCACTGACAGTTGTTGACATTAGCAGGCACTGGTTTAAGTTGTTTTAAGTGCTTCTATTAGCTACCAATCCTGCGCACCAACAAAAGAAGTTCACCTTTTCCTGTTTGGTTTTGTAGCGTCTTCACTGAACCACCACACAAGATGAGACGTGTCTACATTTGTAGACAAAGAGACATGAACTGTAAAATAACTACACGCTGCAGATTACAGTCTGTCTCGTCAGTGTTTGTGTCGCAGGCTGCTGTCGGATCTCGTTATTGTCACGACAATGATTAAAAAGTGACAGTAATTGTTGTTTGTTTTGATTGCCTTCTTGCAAATAATTTTTCTTTCTGGGCAAACAAGAGTGAGTGCATGCTGACTGGTTATGGCACAGAGAGGGAGGCAGGGGCCAATGGGTGTATAAAGAGATGGACGACATGAGAGCTCCCTAAAAGCAATGCCAAACAATCTGCATCGCCCCTTGGTGGCTCACCGCCATACAGCTCATAAACCCCTCAGCAGATGAGCCAAACTAAAAACTTATAGCTGCCATTTTGCTCGAGGATAAGCTGAAAATGGTCAAACAGTTGTGTGAGGGAAAACTCATGGCACCATTCAACACAAGACAGCAGTCTCTGCCGCAAATGTTTGAGGATTTAATCACCTCCTATGGAAATGGGGCGGGTGTTTCTGATGTCATGCCGGCATTTGAAGATGGCAGCATTGGTGTTATCATATTCCTGAGGTGTGATTAGCCAGCAGTGAGCACACGGTGACTCAACGCCGCTCAGCAGAGCTCAGGACCCCAGGTGTGGTGGCCAACTACACGGCGGAATGTGGAGTAAAACATTCATTATGGAAGAAAACCAGACAGCGACCTACCTACACAGAAATGAAAAGAGCACACAAATACACACACAAACACATCAGTCTTTTCCAGTTCACTTCCTCCAGAGACGAGGCGTCACGCTTGACTTCCTGCAGTGAAAACACTAAAATGAGAGCATCCTCCCCCAGACATACTGCTACTGATACTAATACATCTCCCTCCCTCCCTCCCTCCCTCCCTCTCACCGTCTCTCTCTCTCTTTATTTATATATTTTAAACAGGATTAACATGAATGTGGTAACAAATTAAAATGAAAAATAAACAAAAACTGCCTTAGTAAAGCATCAGGGTTGGATTAAAACAGTGAAGTTCAGGATACCACTTGTTAACCACATTATTAAGTGTAGTTAAAGCCTATCTAATATCTAACATCTGAGTTGCTAGCCTGAGCATGTTTTCCTGCGGTAGTCATCTGAACAGAGTTATGTTAGACAATCTGATATTCGCCTGTTTAGCTTTTAGCATTAAGACAGCATTACACAGTGCAGAATTAGTATTTTGTCATGTGTGGCAATCAAATATTTAGGACCTTTTTGCAGAAGAGGTTATCAAATAATTTGTGAAGTTTTTTTAATGTATTTTTGACAGTTGAGGGATGACAGGAAATGAGACAAGTAATCACATTTCAATTAATGGTCAGAGCTGTAACCTCATTACCACCAGGGTTCCCTGACAGAGCTGTAACTAACAACCTGCAGATAATAAATCTGTCAGCGACAGTTGACCACTGAAGATGAGAAGCTTGTCTTTGAGGGACAGTCGCATGGTAAAGTTGTGGACATACTACTCTGGATACAAAGCTTGAGACTTTCAACTTGCATATGTCCATTCTGAATATGCCAGCTTAAAAAGGTGGTCTTATAAACAATCAAGTTTATTATTAATGCTCAGAGACAGCAACTTTCATTTAAATAGAATTTATCTCAGGAACACAATAAGATTACCTCAAATTTGCATATAGAGACCGCATGCAACACTTTCCCCTGATATCTGAATACAACACAGCTGTGGGGAATGTCACTCAGCCTGCGTCGTGGTTTGCAGAGACACACACACACACACAAACACGCATCCTAGTGCACACAGTTCGACAGACAGAGTATAACCACAGCTCTATCATTAGTGCCATCTGATAAGAGTAGTAAACAAGTACGGCCACAACACGGGCCATGCAGAGTAGACAGAGTGAGTGCACAACAGGGAAGCAGGGAGGATGGATGGTCTACGAGGAAATTTGAAAAGAGAGGAGAATGACAAAAAATTCCCCTTGAACCTAAAAACACTTCTTTCCTCCAAAAGGGACACGGAGATGAACTTCACAGACCTGCCAAAAATGTTCTACATTTGGCTGGCAATTAGTATAACAATGCCAATCTCTTTGTAGTAACACTTTTCCTGCTAGACCGGAGTCGGTGCTGGGAAACAGAGTGACCAAGAGAAAATGTAGAGGCAGACAGGTGAAAAAAATGACTAACGTGAGACTGAAGCTCTGGGAAGAACACAGGAAGAAAAGCATATGACAACAGTTCAGCTGAAGACACACACAAAATCTGCCTCTTCATGTTGTGTTTTCTCTGGTCAGGTGCAGGACTTGGAGAGAAACTCTTATAATTTCAAACCTGGGACCTATATATACTATAGACAGAAATCTATAGTTGCTCTGACACCTCACCAGAGGTGAGTTGTTGAGGAACTGCCAGCAAGAATTTACTTCCTAAGTGACAGCTGAATATTTAGCTGATTTCAACAATCCAGTTGAGGAAACAACTGCAATCACTCACTTCACCAGAGTGAGACTTCCCCCTGAGAGAGACCTGTGGTTCTGGTTAAGCAAAAAGTCTAACTGAGCCTATTTCACTGATAAACCCTGGTGACTTACCAGCACACACACACACACACACTCTTTCCCACCCACTAACATGGCAATATTTCCTCATACGGCACATGCAGCTTTCTCATTAGCACCAGGTTGAATGTATGTGTCGCTGCAAACATGTGGCATATGACTTAACTTACTGAGCAACCAAATGTTGAGCAGTCCTATTCTATTGTTTCAGACTGTACGGAAAAGAGCGTGGAAACACTTAAAAAGCATGTAGGTCAAAAAGCATATTAAGTAACCTACGAACAGCCACTTGTTATCCTGATGCAGCTGGAGGTCTGATTTAAGTTGCTTGTTTATTTTGAAAGAATTTTATTTTGCAGCGTGTCCTAGAGGAAAAGATGGGGCCTATCAGACGGTAACCACGAGTGCTCATGAGCGCCAGTTCCCTCAGGCAGATGACTAAAAACAGCAGCAGCAAGCCAGGCAGCAACTGACCACACTCACAGAACACAACCGACAGAGACGAGATATTCGACCAGCTACTGCGATGTGACAAATCAGCACTTCGGTTTGTTGATGAATATGCTTTACTGATTCTGCTGAGAGCAGAGAGAGCCCAGACTACCGAGGACACTGGGACCGCTGTTCTCCACATGCACCTCAGCGTCACTTTCCCTCACAGGTCTACTCATAAACAAATACTCAAATGCACTTACGCATAAATGCTTTATCAGTTTATTTTATTTATTATACCACTTTATTTATATTTATTATTCGACTATAATAAACACTTTGCAGGATGTTTCAGCTAACTGAACCGAATTTGGGAAACTGTTTGCAGCTTTATTTGGCGTGACTGTCGATGCTTACGCCTCTGACACAAAGTTAGTGTCTGACGGTGTCGTGCATACACCACCATGGCACCTGCCACACCGGATAGAGGAGGACATCACTCTGTAGGCAGACAACAGCCCTAATGACAGTGGCAGCAAACTAACATGGCTCAGCTCCAAAACAAAAAGAGACATGGAGGCAGAGGGACAGTCGCTGCATCAGCAAACACTTCACAATAACACGACTGTCAGATGGTGCTGGGCTGACTAACTGTCAGAGGAGTGGTTGAAGACAGAAACATAAATCAGTTCGCTGTATCTTAACTTTAAGCACGTAGGCAACCCTTCGTTCCAGAGCTCACAGGGAACCCCTGCCTTAATTTCTAGGAATATGTCCAAACTAATCATGAAGAAGGACAGTCCCTGTTGTAACCTTGAGTTGTGACAGCAGTGTGGTGACTTGCAGGCGTCATGTGCACAGTTTCCAGGGGAAACATCAGGCTGTGCTTGAAGGAAAGATAAAAGAAGATATTCTGTGTTGTCTTCTCACATTTCAGACTTCATGGCAACCCCTGCATTGCACTTATTGTATTGAAAATGAGGGGCGATGTGGCGTTTGTGTTGTGCTGTGGCTGCCAGTGAGATTACCTTTTAATGTGTTGAAGTGAAGTATAATGTTGCCAGCATGCATGTGCGGTCACATTTTTATGGTTAACCAGAGATACAAATAGAATTAGCAGAAAAAAAAAAAAAAAAGGAAAGAAACAATATGACTACAGTATGACTGCCAGCCGACAGTTCACTTAGGGTCAAGTCATAACATCAGCAGTTAGTCAGCAAAAGCTACAAAATAAAACCAGCATTCAGCAGGAGTTTTGTTACTGCGGCTCTGTAGATATTCCAGATTGTGTTGTCTGGGAGTGAAAAGCAGAAGAGCAGAGCAGGAGGTCAAGCAGGAGGTCTAAACATGACCGCGTCAAACAGAGGAGGTCACGACTGTCGCTGTACATTTCCCCCAAAAGCCCCTCTCATCCCTGTGAGCCTTCTTCTCCTTCCGTCTTTAGGGGCATGGGAATCAGGAAAACAACTGCTCTCTTATTATCCACTCAAAGACAAATGGTCGTGTTACACCGATGGAGCCCAAAAGGAGCCCAAAGGAACGAAGAAAATGATCAAATGTGAAGAAGTGCAGCAGGGTCATTCTAAACCATTTACTGTGATATAAAATTACATACTCTGATAGAAGGAAAAAAACAACACACTCTTTTGTCCATGACGCAGCACTCCTCCACACTCTGGACCATGACAGAGCGCATTAGCTGTACACTCGGCGGCTTCCTTCCTGGGCCCTGCTGACTCGGCAGAACAAATGGCCAAGCTGATAACATGACACGGCCGTTAGAGCCCCTGTGGACTGGCGTGGAGAATGACACGGACGAGAGCAGATCAAAGGAAAACTGACTGGAGGGATATACTTCTTTGAATTTCAAGAATATAATCCCAGGATTATAGCAAGTGTTACAGGGTTATTGTCTCATCACGCGCTCCTCCGAGGGTGACATGTCTGTATGCAGTTCCCAAGAGGAGGTGGAGCACAGCAGGAAGCGGCGTCCTGGATCAGCTCGCTGCCACTCGAGCACACTGTACTGACAAACATGTGACTTTCCATTCACTGCTGGGACAAAAGAGATTATCCTAATATAAATTATATACACAACTGGCCCGTCGCCGCTCCTCTCAGAGGCAGGTGGAGCGGCGACACCGGGGAAACGTACACACCGACAATCGTATTACAAGTGCACCCTAATTAATCTCAATATGACCATTGAGTTTGTAGTTTTTGTTTAAATAATGGTATTTTCTTTATAACCATCCCTGCCCACATTCTTTTACTCCATTTGTTTTATTTAGTTGAGCTACATTTTGTCAGTCTATTTTCTGTATAGTTGGAGGACGGTTAACTTATTCCTAATGCCAGAACTCACCCATTTCCTACCAAACCTCATCCTTTTTGAACATTTTTTTAAATATAAACCTTATAAAACAAACACAGAACCAGGATGAGATGAGTTGCTTAGCTTGATGGCTGATGCAGGGAGCAGGTGAGAACATCCTCACCGGGAAAAACTGAGACAATCACACTTGCATCACGAGTCAGGAGTTATTCAGAGTTCAGGAGTGTTTAAGAATTTCCCTTCAGGGATAAATAAAGAAAATAAAGGAATTCTGATTCTGATTTAGGAGAAGACAAGTCCCGTTCAGCAGTAACAATCGACTGTTTCAGTTCAGTCCAGTGGACAATGAGCACATCACAGAGGTGGGCTTGTCACTGTTGTGTTCATTTCGCTGTCAGTGTTGCTCATGATGTAATCCAGCTGCTGAAGGAGAGGCTGTGGTATTATCTGCCATAAAGGACAACGTCACGTGCCCTGTTGCAACAGACAGGAGTTACGGAGCTGCAGTGCACAACAACGGAAGACAAGAGGACGTGATGACAACATCGAAGTCAAGGCTGAGCGACGGGCCGCCAAAGCAAAGCATCGAACGCGGTGTGAGAGGCAGGCGTTCAGGGAGAGCAGCACATGCACTGGAACATGGAGCTACTCAGACTGTTCCTCATTATATAATTTACAACAATAAGTGTTGAGGGAAAATCATTACTGAATATTCTATTGTTCATTTTTTACTTTTTATTTCATCTATGTGCTAGATTCTTTTATGGCTTTTTTTCCAATCGATCTTTATGTTATTTGTCTATTTGCTAGGCTCGTTCTGGAGAAAAGCACCAAAGACTTTCGGTATACATTGCACTGTGTGTGATTATAGATGTGACTTGATTTTAAATCCAATTTCTATCCATGTTTGGCCACAGATTATCTTAAGATTTTAATCAGGTGCAATTTGCATACACGCACAAAAAGCTGTTTAAATCACTACCATGTGGCTAAGCAAGGCCTCTCTTCTGAAACAAAAGAATTTAAAACATAAGCTGTGTGTTGCATGACTCACATTCAAACAGCAATTTAGACAGAATGACGCAGCAGTATTCCGGCGGTGAACGAGCTGAGGGGACAGAGTTCAACACAAAGACAAAGGAGGAGGGTTTGCTTGTGGGTCTGCCTGCACATGAGCACTGATCCCTGAAGAACATACAGTCAGAGGAACTATGAAACTGTGGCTGAACAGAACACACACAACACGAATCCACACACTGACGCTCAGCTGATCAATGCCTGCAGGTTGGGTTTTTTTTAGAGACACGCCCGCACACACACACACCCACACCCACACACACACACACACACACACACACAAAGAAGACAGCGGTGACATAACATGCTGTGACTTCCTCCACAGCTGACTGGGAGTTGGCCCAACTAAGGCGGAACAACTTGGATAATATGTCTCAGTAAGTGAATTAAATGAGCCTGCAGTGATTCAGGTGTGATCAAACCCTCTCTGTGACCTCCCCTGATGTTGTCTGGCACAACTCACAGTGAGAAAGACTTGCATTTCACCCTTGTTTTAATTTGTGCACTGGCAAACCGACTCCTCCCGACTTGTCATTCACACATAATTAGCTCTCAGACTGAACGGTTTCAGCAGTGGATCATCCAAGACATTTGATCAGCTGGGGAGAAAAACTCGACCATCTTTGCCAGTAAGGACCATTACACATGAATATGAGCATCAGTCTAGACTGCGGTTTTCCCTCTGTTCATTATATTTAGCTGGGACAGAGAACATAGTAACTCCTGGCTATCAAATGTCAACATCCATCTCTTTATACACAAAGTTCCTTGCATTTTTTGCTTCTGCCCAAACAAGCTAACCTCACAACACTTTTGTATTTATTTCATTCTCTGTTTCATTCACTCCCTCAAGGACATTTTATCCCTTGAATTTCAGTAAAACAACAGAGACAAAAGAGTAATTAAGTAATTAAACAATCTTTTTATCTTCAAATTAAATGACTGATTAACACTTGGACATTCAGGGCCGATACCAATTATTACTAGCTATATATATATTGACAAACCAATATACATTTGCAGGAAAAATCTGTGATGCATTGTAGAAATGTAACTAGTTACAATTCACACAAGTACAACATGTACTAGTACTTATTATCATACATCCGCCACAACAACTGCATCACAAGGCATCTATTGGTCTACAAACATTTTCATCAGTCACCTCAGGATGTGATGCTGCATAGCCTGCTGCAGTGCTGATAAGATGCACTGGCCCCTCATTCATCGGTCAGCGTGTGCTGTAATGAGAGGCGACTGGCAGAGGCGGACTAACCCAGCCTAAACAGACTCAGTGGTCTATCTCCTCTCTCCATCTGCCAGACAGTTGTGCTCATTAATTGCCAACTGACGGCTGCTGAGTGGAATTTCAGCTTTCATTCACAGCGTTCAGGGAGACCAGCAGTCCCACTTTGCAACAAACACTGTGATTTGTTCGCACATTTTAAAAACACACAGTTTGTGTAAGAAATTGCTGGAAAAGAAAATACATCTGACATGTATCAAGTGGCATGTCGAAATGAAGGATTGCCACACACATGGAGCTGCTAGCTTAACTCAGAAAAAGGAAAAAAATCCTTGGGTTGATCAGATTAAATAAGAGCAGATTATGACTATGGGGTTGGCGCCGGAAAAGGTCTCACCAATGGACAGATTTTTACTGGCAGTGATGGGAAGGGTGGGGGTTTACAGCTGCTGCTGCAGTGGTGGTGGTGGTGACAAAGGGATCTTTTTGTTGGGTTTTTTAATGCAGTTAAACCTCGAAATACAAATCTGATTCCAAAAAATTGGGACACCATGTAAAACATTAATAAATATCAATATGACGATTTGTTAATCCTTTTTGGCATATGCTAAAAACAATCCAAAGACAATACATTTAATTTTTTACCTCATCAACTTCATTTTATTTTTGTAAATATCTGCTTCCTCTGAAGTTGATGCCAGCAGCACACCACAAACCATTTGGGACAAAAAAAACAAACAAAAAAAAAAACAGCACAGTCCACAGGTAAACAGGATCATTGGTAACAGGTGACTGCATCATGACTGGGTGTGAAAGGAGCATCCTCAAGAGGCAAGACCGGGGTGAAGTTCACCTCGCTGTCAAACGCACAACTGAACAAAGGATATGAACACACGGGCTGCGTACCACGTCAGCAGACGATGCACTGAGAGAGGCAACAGGAGTCAGGAGGTTTCACAGGAGTTAAAAATAGGGCTGAATGTGAAGGAGATCTGCAGAGAGAGTGAGAACAATAACGGCAGAGAAGTGTATGTTCCAGTGGAAGAATGGATAAGTTAAAAAAAACAATAAAGGACAGACAATAGGCACAGACAAAAAGAAAAAAGGAGCACAGGCAGAATAAAGGGACAGTTAGTATGGATCCAGGTGCTGGGTGCTTTGACACAAGGCTTTCTGAGCATCAGCAGGAGGTCCATCAATACCTTCATCCTCCTCCTCCCTCTCGACCCACTGCTGCATCACTTACATCGCAGTGCAGCCCTGTTGCCAAGCTGGCTCTGCTGTGGCTGGACACATACACACAAAACAAACATGAGCAGCTACACTCTGCACACGCCCCCCCACCACAGGCGGAGAGTTTCACTACACACCACACAGCCAAGCATCCGTCACATCATTAAGTTCGAAAAGATTCCAACCAGAAGAAGTTCTGATTCTGCCACAAAAGACTAGGACCAAAACGTTGGCCAGCAGACCCCATTTTGGACATCCTTGCGCTAAAAACCAAACATTTACACGAATGCGTGGCCTTTTGGTAATTGAATAACTGAAACGCTGAACAACAGCTCTACCAGAACTGTCGCGTTAAGTAGATTTACTTGAATATTAGATCGATTCAGCAGTGTTTGTCTGCAGTAAACAGAATTAACCAACAGTAAAATCAGTAGAGATACAGAAGATGTGCTGATCTTAAATTCTGCGGCTTAACCCAATTACAGCAATACTACGAGTGCAGTAAATTTCTCCTAAAGGACTGACTCCACCCACTAATGCCAGACCTAAATCATGTGCTTCCTGACACTCTGAACACACAAAATGAGAATGAAACTTTACTTATGACACAAGGTCTGCAATAATGAATATTTTTATTATCAATTAATCTGACAATTATTTTCCCAATTAATGGTTTAGACTATAAATGAAAAAACTGTGCAAAATGCTCTTCAAAGTCTGCCAGAGCCCAAAGAGGACATCTTCAAATGGCTTGTGTCCAACTGAGAAACCCAAAGACTGTTCATTTATCATCATAAATGACAAAGGAAGCAGCTGCGTGCTGCAGCTTTTTCCCCTGAGGTCTGCACACGGTTCACTAAGTTACCACGGTTTAGGATTAACGTTCAACGTGAGGCCGTGCCAAGGCTTCAAAGTCCTCCTTCAGGCTGAAATGACCGGATCACTCAGGAAACGGACCTGGAGGTGTACGTGGGGAACAAGCGTGGTCAGTTCACGCAGGCTCACATTGTAAACACATACAGGCAACATATGACGTACGTCACTTTTTAAGATTTCCACTCACTTGACTGTTTGACCGCTTGAAGAGAATCAACAGGAGGTGTGTTTTAGTGCCTATAAGAGTGTGTGTGTTTGTGTCCAAGCTTGATTAATCCTAAGTATTAGACCAGGCTTTGGTTAAAGGTTGCAGCTGCTCCTTTAAGGGTTTGTCATTCAAACTGACGTCAGACACACACACACACACACACACTATCCCCACCTCCACAGTGTCCTGATGCAGTACATGAAAGAGAAAAGCCATTGATCAATGAGCCCATGAGGCAGAGAGACAGACAGGGTCATCGGTCCCCTGACAAGCCAAACTACAGGTTTACTCAGCCATCTGGATAACGTTGTTGAGCAAAACCCAGAGCCTGCCCGAATACACACACTGCCCGAGTGAACTGCGAGACAGAGAGAGTGAAGTGCAGGAAAAATGACGTGCGTTGATGCTCTTCTTTTATTGTGACTGCTCTTTAACTGGTCTGATAAAACATTATCCCTGTATTTATGGTTACGTTTTTATTAAACTTAGACTGAGACTTAGACTTCATTGATCCTGAGGGAGTCATCCCAAAGGGATCAATAAAGTGAAGTCTAATGTACTATAAGTATTTGCAAACAGGTATGATAGTAAGATAAAATCTTAGCTAAAAAAAGAAATAAATAAATAAATACAGATAACTCTGTATGAACACTTTATTACATAAAGTACGAAACAGAAGACAAGAGAGGAGGCTAATGACAGTATAAGTATTCAGTGCTAAACACTCCAATGTTAACACTGGACTACAGCCACATTACTTTTGCCTCCCATTCAGCAGCAGAGACTAAATGTGAGACTTTGCACTTAAAATGTTGCTAGAGAGGAAGGGGTCTCTTGCGTTACAGGCCACAGTATTCGCTGTACAATATCCTGTTGAGACATCGGACTCTCCTGCAGAACAACAGAAGCAGCCTTTTCTGAGTTCAACTTCAAAATGATGTCATTAAGCTGCGCCCTGGAGCATTTAGCTGCCCGAGTGTTTGAGCATCATGCAGCTAATCATCCGTCCAGTCTCTGAATGAGTCAGCCAGTCGGCCGTCCCTCCAGCTACAGACTACAGACGGACACAAACAAAAGGTCCTGACTTTCCTGTCCATTCTTGTTTCTATTAGAGCCTGAGCAACGCTGGATTTTTGGGGATGATGACAATATACCAGCCAATGTTCTTCATACATGACATCTATTTTAAGTATTATTATTATTATTATTATTATTACCCCAAGCACCTTATTCTGCACTATAAAAAAAGGATGAAGTCATTGTTGACATGGCAAACCTCAAACCATTTGGCCTGATAGAACCGTTGGTAATTATTTCTGTTGAAGGAAGTGAGAAGAAATGATATTACCATCATATACAAAAACCCAGCAGTAAACTGTAATGTAACAGCAGAGATAAAGCCTTTTAAAAGCCACTCAACTGCTCCCTGAAGACCGCACCAGTCCTCTACGCAGAATCTGAGAAACACAAGCTTGGACACATTTCCCAAACACTTTAAAGCGAGCTGACTGAAACCCTTGGAGAGGCCCAACGCGCTGCAGGAGAGGCAGACGTGGTCATGCTATGTTCCTCGGGCATCTGTGTAGCCGACATTATGAGCGAAACTGAACACACGCCTGGTGCTGCTCAGTCATCAAGCAGAATGAACAGAAATAACGACTGGGTGGTCAGGACGAGAGGTAAAAACAAAACACAAACGTCAACTTTTCAGACTGTTGACCAAGCTTGAAAGACACCACATAATACACAATAGCAGCTGATAAATTGTCCCAGAATACTGTAAAAATACTGTCTCCTCATTGACCTCTTGTAGGGAGTGTAACAGAATCTCTAGAATCATATCGGCGGTCTCCAACAACATTACAGGCGGCACCAGGTTGTCTGAAGAATTGCTTCAAGCCTCGTCAACCTGGGAGCCAGTCCTGCCAGCCCTCATTGATTTATTCAGTGACCGAGCTGAGCTCCTGGTCTCAGCTCTGCACAGGGAGATGAAAACGATAGAACAGAGAGCTGACATGATTGTTACTGACAAAGAGCCTAACTGGGCTCCTGGAGGCAGGAAAGGTGTGAGAACAGCAGTCATGTATAAACCACTTCCTTGTTTATTGTTTGTTTTCTCAAGCTTCATGGTGGTTGGGAGCTGAACGTGGTAATGAAGCCGTCACAGGAGGGTGCTTTGAATACAAGTGACCATCAAATGTCAAATGTTTTTTTGTCTTTTTTGGTGTGAGCCTTGTCCAAGTATAAAGCAGCAGAAGATATTCAAGCAACGAAAAGTACCTCAAAACTGTTCTGAAGTACCGTATAGTACTTGAGAAAACTGTGGTTAGCTGCAGTCCATTCCACCACTGGTTATTCTAAACTTCCATACAAAGACTTTTATTTTTACTACAAGTTCCATATGTTGATTATTGGTCTACTTGAGTACCATTACTTTGTGTGTTTTCTGCTACTTTATACTTCTAGTCCAAATACTGCACTTTTCACTCCACTACATTTATTTAGTAATTTTAGTTACCAGTGACTGCAACAGAGCCAAAGTCACTCAGTCACTCAGATTAAATTTCACCTTTTCTACAGACTTTTAGATTGTCTACAAAACCATCACAGTGAATTCAGGGTACTTCTGACGAGCACAACGCCCCTCACTACCTCTGGCTTCCTGAGCAGCGCTGCTGCATTTAGCCAATCATTAGGCGTATGCAGACGTTTTTCCAAGCTGAATTAGCAGCTGAAAACTCAGCTGGGATGTGGCTGCTGACTTGACACACCCCGACATGGACGAGACACACAGAAGGAAGTCGCTTTGGAAAATGACAACTGCCACCCGGACATGTCCATCCACAGCACACGCTTTGATTTGAAATTGCATGCACATGAATCATTAATCGCTCGATTTAGAAACAGTCAGAATAGCCTGGCAACAGCAATCAGGGATGTTCAAGCTCTCTGCTCCCTTAAGAAGACACAAAACGCATTGTTCACCAATATTTTTAAGTACTTTACCAATCTTACAGTAATAGGCTTTTCTGTTTTTAAGTTCCTCACATGCATGGGAGCCCATTGTGTGTGGAAAGGTTACTGTGGGCCAACAAAGTCTGCAACACAGAGAATGAAATCTTATATCTTGCATACTAGATTGCACCAGAACAGCTTAGCTTGAACAGGTACTGTGACAGACAGCTCACCTGAGATTAAGCAAACAAAAGTTGTTTAACATACTGCAAGTTAAGATATGCAAAGATACTGCACTTAAAGAAGTATTTCAGCGCTGGGAACATGGCCGAATAAACCTGGGATGTCTATGCAGAAGAAAAAAGACAGAAAGAAACCTACAACAACCACAATGCACTGCACTGGACCAATAAATGCTCTGGCTGGTGGGTGATGAACTAAGTTTAGTGGATTTTAATCTGGGGTTGTTCATTTTGAAACAAAACAATATGGCTGCAGCACAAAGGCTACAGCAGGAGAGGTTAACATAACAAACTTCCAGCTCTCAACAAGAAGGGACAAATGTTGTGTTTCTGTCTCTCAGCAACCTTTGCAGGCCTGAAATACAATACAAGAGCTGCTGCAGAAATAATTTAATTCGGTTCAAGCAAAAAATAACTGATTTATTTGTAAGCTGCAGACCCAAACTAAACTGTACTGCCAGTTTTAAATGATGTTGACCTCCTTTGAGTCGTGACTCTGAGTTTTCACCTTCACTTGACCTGTCGGCTCACCACTACAGCAGTACAACAAGCTAATGTTTGGAATCTAAACACAAAAGCAAAGAAAACACACAGAATGGCCTAATGGCACACTCCAGTTTAGGTTAGCAGTGTCGAACACTGTAAAGCTCTTTCTTTAAACAGTTGCTCGGTATTAGAAGCATCTGCCCGAAGCTCCATTTATGGCGAATGAATCCATCACCCTCTCTCTCAAACTAAATAGTTTCCGCATTAGTTGCCAAGTGATCAGCTCAGTTTGTGCTGATGTTACTGCCTCTGTTGGGCTAACAGCACCAGCAGTGCCACAGAAAATGTACAGATGTGTTTTTCTATCAGCATTAGCAGACCTTAAGAAGAGGAAATGTCATCACCTGCATCAGACAGGACGACAGAATGAGCCAAACTAACCTTCACCAGGTTTACAGCAGCCAGAACAACAAAGACAGTAATGTGTTTTTTAACCTTGAACAGTGTTTGCAACTGGGTGGATGATTTGATGCATTTTTGAGAGAATATGAAATTCTAAGGAGGATAATATCATACATTATAGAGCCAGAAAGGCCCACTGATGATACAGTGTAGGGAGGACTTTCTGCTTCAAAAAATATTGCTCCCCACCCCCTCCCCCCTTATGAAAACTCTTATCTGTCGGCTCAGGCCTTCCAGTACCTTGAGCAGTAACCAGGCCAGATCCAATTAAGCCTGCAAACATACATTTCAAAGTCTCCCTCTCTCTCTGGCCTCACATCACCATTTCTCTCAGGCATGTGCCAGACTTCTCGGAGCAAAAACAAAGCAGTGCAACACACATGGTAATTTGCAGCACGCAAAAACTTCCATCCCAGAAAACATCTCATCACAACACTGAAGGGGCTGAAGGGACACTGAGAGAAGGCAAGTACCAGCCGAGATACAGCACGTAGGGCATTGTGAGGCAGGCTTGGTTTTGTTCAGGCAGATATCTTGGACATTTTTAGGCCCACACAGAGCAAAAGCAGCATATCCCGACATGAAATCAGAGCTTTAGTAAACAATGTGTTCTCACAGTCATGGCAGAGAAAGCAACCTGTGGTTGGGCACTGAGAGAACTGCTGATGCAGTCACGATTCAGGGTCAGATAAAATTGTGCCCTAGATTAAACTCCAAAATAAAGCACAATCAATCACACAAGAAGAATGTGAGCCAGCTCCATGGTTAAGGGAAACAATAATGTTATGAGCCTCTGTCTGCCTGAGAACACTGCACAGCAAACAGTCGGAAAAACTGGAAATTCCTCCTTAAACAAACTAGAAAAACTCCATTATACGGTTCTACAATGACATGGAAATGCAGTCAGAATTCTGCAGCAAGCTTACAGTGTTTTCCAGTTGTAGCAAATACTATACGTGTAAGGAAAACTGGCAATGAAACCAGACCATATCTAAATGACAGATGGCCTCCTGAATCATTGATAACCATTAAGTGTCTCTGAACCCTTTATCTCAAAGATGAGCATAACTCAGAGATGAATGAGTCCTAGCAGACATTTCCTAATAAAGTGAAGGCCAAATGATACTTCAAGCATGTTGTGAAACAATACACCACCTCTTACACTGACGAGGAGAGTCGGTCGAAATTTGACAGAAAATTTCAGTGGGTAGAAAACGATATGTTAATTGAAATAAAAAGTAAACACAGTCATCTGAGTGCAGTCATGTACTTTTGTCTAAAACAGAATGCAAATGGTGGAGGTCCCGAAGCTATTTGGTTATCGTTAAGCCAGCATGGGTGCAAGTGTGTGGAAACCTGCTCATGTCATTTACTGCTTCGTCAGTGGGGATTACCTTGAAGTTGCTGGAGTTGACCCAGGAGCTGGCGATGCCGTCGACCATCTTGTCCAGTGCCGTCTGATCCTGCTCCAGGTCATGGGACTTCTCCTTGTCCAAAATGTAATCAATGATCTCTTGCCCCACCTGCAGCCGTCGGCCCACATCCTTCTGCAGGACCTGGGCCAGGCAGTTCTCCATGCTGGGCTCCATCATCCTGGCCTCTGATAACCAACCCCTCTGGCTTCCTCAGTCTGCCCAGCTGAATGACTGGCTACTAGCAATCCACCACTGCTCAAAGCAGCGGGAGTGACAGCTAAACAAAAGGAGCCCCGATTAATGAGTGTGTGGCTGAGTGACCCGGAAAAGGGAAGAGGAAAAAAAACAAGGAAAGTGTACACAGTCTGGTTGTATTTTTATCCCAGAGGACAGGCCGTGTCTTTGTTTGAAGTGCTAGCTCGCTAGCAAGCTAGTGGCCGTGCCCTCGGAATGGATGGAGCAGAGCTTGGGGAATGGCAGAAATGCAGCATGTGTGTGTCTGGACAGCAGCTGGGGAGAGTTCACCACTCCCTCCCACTTAGTTTTTTCCCCCCTCTTCTTCTCTTAGAGTAGTCTGAGCCAAACCGCTACAGCGGCAGTAGAAGAGATGGTTTTGGCGAGCAGCGTGCAAGGCAGCGAATGGAAGAGGGCTAGCTTAGAGCTCCATGTCTTGTCCCGGGATCTGCCCTGGAGAACCCTGAAGAGAAGCAGAAAGGACAACAGTTGAGTCGATTCATTATCAAATCTCCTAATTTAATAACATTACTACTGATTCTTCCTGTTACAGATTTCTGAATTTACAATGAAACCAGAGCAGCTTAATAAATAAAAAAAAAAAAAACTTTTTAGAGTGTATGACTAAAAGTACGTGGACATTATTGTGTAAGAAAACAGTGAAACTTATCTGTAAATTTCACCAGTCCTCAAGAACAGGTCTTCAAATTTGTTTTGTTCAACCAATACATCAAAACTCAGCTGAAGCCTGATAAGGTCTGACACTTTTGCTTGGAAATGGCTTGGATAGCATTTATATTGATTAACATCTAATTTATTAATCAAATCTAATCTTTGAGACAACAATTTATGGTATAGATTCAGCTTTTCCCACTTTGGTGTGGAAGAACTGAACTGGCCTGCACTGAGCCCCGACCTCAGGCCCATCCAGCTCCTTTGGGATGAACCGGAACGTCGAGTTTATGCCAGGCCTTATCGCCCTACATCAGTGTTGGACCTCATCAAAGCTCTTGTTGCTGAATGAGAGCAACTATCTGTGAGGATATGAGGCTGTTACAGCAGATGGTCTGCCGCTGCCAATTTCTGATGTCAATACTGTTGCTTTGCAAAATATTAACTGCTGGTGCCATCTGAAAGTTGGCTGCTCCACCAGAACGCATGCCGCAATGATTTGTCGTTGCACACTTTCAGTTCAGATCCTCCGTGAGGAGTGCTGCACGCAGCACCGTCGCCCATCAGAACGTGAAGAAAAAAATTGTGTTAGAAAAGACGTGTGTCATGTGAGTGGAAGCTCTGAGATCTGCAACAATCACATATGGGTGTCCGAATACTTTTGGCCACAGAGTAAAAGTCCCCAGCACTCCTGGGTACTTCCCAACAGTGTGCTGAATAAACCCATGTCATCCAGCCACACAACATTCAAAACCACGATGACAGCTGAATTAGGGCTCTGAATGAACCTCCCCACTCAAACGCACATCCCCCATGTCTGACAGCTTCAAATGCTCCTCTTGACAACCCACTACTGCCGTGGAAACGCGGGGGCTGAGGGGTTGGGCTTCAAACGACCAAGAAACAAGGACGTCACTGCAGAGTTTATTTTCTCCAGTTCCAAACCGTTCCATCGTATGCCGACTGGCCTTCTTCCCTTCATATAACCCCGAGCTTTCGGCGCGACAGGATTATCTACCACAGAGGAATGCTTAGACAACCTCTATCAGACGTGGGCCTTTGTTCTGGGAAGTGAAAATCAAACCTGTAAGCAGTGAGATGTGAGCCAGGTTCACTGGACTATGACCTTGTTGGAGCGTTAGTGTGTGAAGCGTGTGCAATCATGTTGTTGAAACAATAAACTACGTGCGAAGTTTCACTGGCTGTCTATGGTAAAAGCTGCTGAATTTATTGTTGGTTTATTTAACAAGGACAACAGGGATGAACAGCAGTTCTCAAACTTTTATTTATGTCATGGTCATAAACTGACACAAATTAGACCACAGACCATCATTTCATAACATTTTGTCAGGGGGTTTCCCATGTCATAGGAATTTTGCTTTTAGAGGTTTTAGTGTGTATAAAACCCATGACCAAAACAGTCACACACTCTGTTATTCCCCTTTTTGTTGGGGGCCTCAGGAACCCCCTGAAGGACCCCTGTGGGACTTCACACCTCACATTGAGGATCCCTGGATACAAGACCTTTAAATTACGGTTAAAACAACAAACAGGCAGCTAAAACAGATACAGGATAAAAACAACAGGAGTGTGAGCATCGACGTGTCGGTGACATGTCGAGTGGAGTACATTTTAGTAATAATGACTCCAGTCCACTGTTATCAGTATCGTTATTATTATTGCTGTTACGAGGCTGTTAAACCCAAGCTATGAAAATAAAATACATGCCAATAACATGTTGCTGCCGCCTTATGATGTTATTACACCATCCTAAAATTGCTTGCAATTTCACCATCCTCTTTGTTCATTTAATCAGACCTACTTTCACCTTTGGTAAGCTGTTCATCTTTATCACACAGATTCACCTGGTGTCTGTTTTCTCTTTCGATCTCTCTGTCACACACACACACACCTCTTTTTCCTTCATCGTTAGCTGATCTCCAGCTAGCCCGGAGCCTGACCATCACTGCTAGCAAATGCCCAACGGAGGAGCGCCCTGACAGCTTCTCGTCACTGCTAACGTGAAACAAGCCTCCCCCTCCCCGTGAATTTCACCCCCGTGGCCATGAAACCTTCCTTCATTTGCCTCATTTGTCTCTAAAACAGCCGGCTAACCTTTACACAGCACCGGACAGAGTAGGTGTGTGTGGGGGAATAAAAGCTAAAGCTAGCCCCTAGCGAAGCCCTTCCTTTCAATGAAACGTCAGTTCACCAAGCAGGCAGACAGGCAGCGCACAAAGAGAAAAGAAAACATGACAAGGAGGCGAGGAGGTGTCCATACATCATTCAGGTTTCCACTTACCATATCCTGCTCAAACGCCGCACCTGGAGTGGACCTACAGCGCTTATTTCTTGTTGTAAATATCCAGTCCACGGCCTCAAATCTCCTGTCTTTCTCTTTCTCTCACACTCTCCACCCGGAATTCTGCCTGCAGGACAAGAATGGGATCGTCGTGCGCAGGCGCAGTCGGTCCAGGGATGATGTTGGCACTTGGAAAACTGTCGCATGGCAATGTAAAAAAAAAACCCGTCGGTGTGCATCGTGGACCTGAAAACTCTACGTGTAGCGACATCTACTGGAGACGTGTGGTATGTGAAGGGTCGTTTCCACTCAAAGCCTACAGCGTTTACATTTTTACTCAAACTGTTGGCTACAGAAAGATAAAAGTGAGGATTTAAGGGTTATGTGTGTGTGTGGCTCAAGACAATACGGACACCAGGGACACATGGCCAAAAATCTACTGTATGACAAAAATTACAAAATGGCCCACAAACACAGCCTGTTGTGTCAGGTACAGGTGCAGCCAGGTTCTACAGAGGTACATAGATAGATAGATAGATACTTTATTGATCCTGAGGGAAATTCAAGATGTAAATGAATGTTCAATTTACATGAATCGTTCAATTTACAGTCTTTCATTTACATGTTAACACAAAGCTTAAATACACAGAACACAACCTTCATATTTCAGTAGGAGTCAAAGCTACAATACCTTCCAATGGCATGCAAATTTTCATTATTATTCTGGACTTTCATTGGGTCACTGATACTCCTTTCTTCACAGCCGACACTATGATTCAGATGTTACTGATAACATTAATGCTGGCTGTTAGATCCAAGCGTCCCAGTCAGCCACAACAGTGAAGCAGCATGCACCCTACTGGGAAATAAAGCAGCTAAATGGCATTCAGCCAGCGCTTATTCTATTCACAGCCGCGCTCTTCCATCTGTGAAAATATCTTCTGCTAAAAAGAAGCTTGTGCTGAAAAACAACACTCACACACACACTCATTCTCACATCATTTATTTTTATAGATCATAGTTTACATAATACAAATACAACCACGTATTTAGACAAGCGTAGCTATAAAACAAATGTCTCGGTCTGTTTGGGATCAACACTACAGGCCTTACGGCACAGGAAACAGCCTGCTCTGAGACAGACATTTTGCCGTCGGGTCAAAGAAGTTCAAGCACAGCTGTTGCCCATAAATCCAGCTTACTGTGACCATGTCAAAAGCACCGTGCACGGTACTCACAACTGCCCATTATACTTGTTTTTGAAATACAGAAAGACAAATGGCTGACAGAAACACCGTGATTTCTGAACTCAGTTCAAACTTGTCCTGTGGCTCTCAAAGCAAATCAAAGACTAAACGTGATCCCGATGCACACGTCTGTGCTCTGACAGTCAGATCACCAAGTCCACAATAAAACAGCGAGGACCTTTCACTCGGCCTCCTCCTCAGAAGGTTCCTCACTCTCCTCCTCATCCTCTTCATTGTCTCCAGCTTCCTCCTCCTCCTCCGAGGAGCCCTCTTCTTCTTTCTCTACCGTTGGCATCTTAATGACAATTTCATTATCTGCATCATCGTCTATGACCATGGACTTCCTCCTCTCCAGCAGGGACGGGGTGCAGACTGGTGTGGCGTCCTGCAGAGGAAAAGAGGAGCTCATTAGAAACACGTGTTCATTCCGCTTGATACGGCATGTCGGTGCATGGGTTTTATCACGCGGCCACCGAAAGACGCACGCGATAAGCTTTATGCACCACGGTAGTGTCGGCACAGTTATCTGACCCCAGATCACTGACACACCCGGGGCCATTTTCAGTCTGTGCCAAAGCTACAAGTAGCATCACCAGTGCTGGCCTTACTTCGCTACACGTCGACGCATTCATGGGATCAGACGACTTCTTCTTCGGAGGCACCTGGGCAGCCTGGAGAAACAGACAGAGCACTAAAGGTCACCATAACGCTGACATGTGTAGATCAGCTCTGTGGTGTTACAGCTGTACAATACATAGGCTTCCATCTAACATTACTATTCCAATCAATCCAATCACGTACAAATCGAGCTTCTAAGGGAAGCTGAGTGTAAAGCTCTTTGAAAGAAAGTGGCCTCACTAAATAAAATTGACTCGACTCACAAATCCAGGGAAGTCGTAGTCGATGCCCTGAGCTGCGAGTCTCTTGCGGAGCTTCCATTCCTTCCGCACGAGTTTGTCTTTCATCTTGGTGATCTGCTCTGCCGTGCGTTTCTTGTTGTAGCGCGCTACAGCAGGATACGAGGGCTTTTTAAATTCCCTTTGGCAGCCAACAAAAAGCTTCTCGTGCACCTTCTCTGGTGGAATCACGTGACCTGAGAAACGACAAGAGGCAAGTTTGGGCTGATGATCTTAACGCAAGCAAAGCAATGGATAAAAAGTGCTGTCCAACAAAAGCTTGAAAATGCTAGCTTCTGTACACACATCGGTAAAATGCCAGTTAATAACGATTCCGTGAACAAAGATCACATTTTCATATTATGGCACAGACGGGATTTAGTGGCTAATTTTCTAAAAATTTAACCGAACTCAGACAGGTGCAGGACTCACATTTGATGAGTCTCTCTCCCATAAGGTAATTGTTCATCGTCTCTGCAACAATTTTGGCAACTTCATCGCAATCAAACTCGACAAAAGCGTAGCCTTTACTGCCGCCTGTCTGCAGGGAGATGATGACAGAAAGAAAAAAGATGAATATAACATGATAATACACTGTAATACACACAATAAAAATAGTGGTACAAAACATGAAATAATACACATAACTGGACACCATTCAAAAGTTCTAATAAAGTACAATAAATAATAATGACCAACAGCAAAATGTTGATGCAACAATAGCATCAGTACAAATGGTGATAAATAAGAAAAGCATACCAAAAGCAAAAAACAGAGGATTTTGGTTTTGCTCTCGTTGTTGTTGGAACATGGGTTTTATCGCTCTGCCAGCAGGTGAGCAGGTGATAAGCTTTACGCACCACATTACTGTAGGCTCAGTTATCTGACCTCAGACCACTGGTACATCTGAGATCATTTTCAGTCTGAGCCAAACTTCAAATTAAAAATCGCTAAAAATTATCTTGTTGATTCTTACTGTGAGAAACATGGCTCTCTGGTAGAAACCAACACAATCTGCTTGTGTCCAGTTTGACACGTCCATCATGTCTGAGCATTTCGTTATTGTCTCTCCTACCTTTTTACTCCTCGACAGCCGCAGCCTTAGGACTTTCCCAAACTGCTCAAAGTAAGATTTGAGTTGTGGTTCAAACAGCCCGAGTGGCAGGTGACCGACATAAATCACTCCAGGTGCCAAACGGTTCCCCTGCAAACAGAAAATACAATAAACAAGAGGATGAAGTCACACAGATGCTAAATTAAAGCTTAAATTAACTGAGTACTGTAAGTAAAAATGTACAACATGAAGGATGGCTGCATTCCATTTCACTGGATGATGTTGAGCATGTTGCTTACAACAAGTCAAGTCAAGATGACTGCTGTTAAACAGGCTCAATTCATAAAGGCCTTTTCATATTTCATTTTTGTATACAGATTTTGTATAAAAGAGTACATACATAATTGTGTTAAGAACAATTGTTTGGTCCCTGGCATTATTATTATCATTTCTAACAGTGATTTGGTTGGTTTTATTGTTGAATGTCAGTTTATTTTAATATTTCCTCTCTCTGATCATCCCTAAACGCACAACAGAACATCTTCAATCGGAGAGCGAAAACTTTGGAGCCGCCATTTAAACGCGACCGCAGTAAAAAGATTAGCAGTTAGCTAAAACCCCGACGACACGACAAAGTCTAACGTCTGTTAGCTTTGGGTGTAATCAGGTACGTTAAATAAATCAACAGCACTATCGTGAACTCGTGTTCTCTCAGGGCCACCTCATCTCGACCCACCGTTCTGGATTTCTTCTTCTTCGCCTCCTGCACCTTCTTCTTGAACTCGGACTCCTGTTTGGGGTTCAAAGCCAGCAGTTCTTTGGCCGGCGCTGGAGCCACTTCTGCTTTACATTCAGTCATTTCGACTAAAGAATTAAACGAGACATCGAGTGTAAAGCGAAAACAACACCGTCGCGCAGCTCGCCACAAACCACGTTGGTCTCTTCTTCCGGCTGCCCATGTGGTGACAACCAAAGAGGTGCGGTACGAAAGTCAGTTAAGTCTTGTGTACAGTGGCGCGCTGCGCACAGCGCCATCTGCAGGCTTGGAGGAAACACTTTCTCTCCTAATTATGAAACCTTTACGGGATGCTCAGATCATGTATATGGCTTAAAGTGTTATAATTCAAAACACACACACACATATATATATAGCCATTAAATTTAATCTCTTTTTCTATTTATTTTAATGTATTAGTTAAATCATCATAGTCTTATCTTATTTGGCGCTTATTCATAAGTGTTAAGTATGCCATTACTGGTGCTTACATTACAGTGCTTGTTTTTGTGCAATCTGTATGACTTGATAACATAACAATACAACATTATGTGATATTAATTATGCAATGGTTTACTGTTGTGGGAAAAGAAAAAAGAGTTTATTAATTACACAAAATGCTTTCATGTATTCATATCATTCATTAGTAGACTTTGTTTTTCAGTTGACGGCAACAGTTTCCATTCAAAGATGTACTGATTAATTAATTCCTGTTGTAAGAAGGAGGAGGAAGCAGGGGAAAAAAGGAAAGGGGAGGAGCACAGGAGGAGGAGGTGGACGGAATAAACACAAGAGGGAAGGAGTGTCTGCCAGTAAAATAATGAGGTGCAGATCAGCAGTGCACAGAGCAACATCAGGGCCTCTGAATCCATGACATGGCAACAAAAATCATCTACTTCACGGTGAATGGGAGACCCGAGCAGGCCGAGTTTCCAGTGGACTGCCCGGCCCAGGATGTCAAAGGTAGGAGCAGAAAAGTATGTTAGAATTTAAACTTCATTAGAAAAATATTTCATTGCATACGTGACATGTCCACATGTGCAATAATTAATATCTGTAATATGATCTTTTTTTTATTATAATGTACAAATTTCTCCCATGATTACATTTACAGAAAGACATTAAATATAATATACATATCAGATGTGTCATTTCAGACTACAGACTGAGTATGAATTGCTTTAACAGAGAAAAATTCAAAGGCAGAAAACTACTCTAACAGTGTTTTTGGTACGGTGCACAGATGAGTCATTACACATCAGATTAAAGAGTTGTGTAAGTGCTATGGAGGCTGTCCACGCTACAGGCAGCGATACAGCTGCCCCTGACAGCTCCTCACCCGTCACATCAGCTTCACATGCTCTTCATGTATGTTGTCTTTCAAGTGCTGATGAAGGCTGATGAAGGTCTCACACAGAACCTCGATGAGCTGCCATCTTCGAGCAGCACTTGTTTGTTATTCGTGGTCTGCGTGTATCTGTGGCAGTCTTATATGAAAGCCTTTTAAGACGCACTTTATAAAGGGCTCATAAGTAGTAACTAAATGCTTATATTGATACTGATTAACCATTACAAATGCTTATTGATCAGCCGTTATTAAGCTCAATTTTGGGGTTGCCAAGTAATGAAAAATAAAGAAAGTTTTGACTAAAAAATCATCACTCCAGGATTATTCACTAAGGTTTTCCACAGCCTTCACTGCACCCCATGATCTTCCACAACGGTCGAGGTTTGCTCTATAAAACGGGATCTGTTGCCCATTTCTTCCCAGATTTGTTCCGCTCTGCAGCCGAGGCAGGACCCCATGACATCCTGAAGCTGTACAACCCCAAAGGCAACATCATCAACATCTCCCCGCGTCTGGAGCCCAACAGTCCGAACTCCTGCTACAAGCTGGAGGTGGTGGCCGCTGACTGCAACAGTGAGCCGTTAGGTATCTTTAACTTAGCAGCATGGGAAACGCCGTGGCGGGGTTCATGTAAAAATTCCTAACTGTCCTCCTCTCCTCTTGTAATTTCAGGTGCGGAGGTTGCTGGTGCACTAGGATTTGACCTCTCATCCATGGAGAAAAGGTAGGCAAGGTGGGAAATAAGAGAAACAGGACACATTTCATGATATTCATCAAAGTAAACAAAAGGTGTGTGAGGAACGGGAGATCTGGCATTTAGGTTCATTATGCTGACCAGACTGACCATTTGAGGACACGACTTTGTACAACCACATGTAAAGATGAATGTTTAATGATTTAACACTCAGTGGTGGTGTGTGATCTCAGACTGCAGGGCCTGGAAAAGAAAATCTTGATTGAAGCCGGTGAGACTCCTGCAGTCGTGTATGAGATGAAGAAGCAGGTAGATTCATTCCGGGAGAAACTGGAGGTGCGCACAAAGTACTCGAAGTCTTTAAACCTCGAAACACTTTGGGACACTTGATTTACTTACTAATATTTCTGTAGAAACGGTTAGTTAAATGGCTGTGAAATTTATCTATACTAACTAATAGATTTGTGGTCCCTGGCCTCCTTTGAAGGGTCAGTCTGGGGATTTGATGTGCAGAACGATGTGTCCCTCTAACCTCCAGCTTCAGTTAAGTGGATTTACCTTCGTTCTGTGTCAGAGTGTGGAACACCTGAGCTGGCTGGGGCTGTTTAAAGACCTGTCGGAGGGAACACACAAGCCGTCCCCTTTCTACCACAAGAGGACGCTGCACAAAACCAGGAAGGAGTGTGAGCACGTGCGGGAAAAGTTTCTTCAAATGAGGCATGTTCACACGCAAAACTCACTGACAGAAATAAATACTGCCTTTGAATGTCTAGCAGTCATTAATGCTCATGATGGCACTTTGGCAGCTCCCTGGAGGTTTCAGACGAAGTGAGGCAGTACTTAAAGACTCCAACCTTTGATAACTGGTAAGTTGTGACCTGGCCAGTATTAATCTGGAGGTGTTTCCATGTCACCGCGATGTGCGGGGTGTCTTTGCACCTGTGCCATCACGAATAAACACTCAGCGCACCTGTTCTGTCAGTGCTCATGTGAGGTGCACGGTCAGCTAATGGCAGTCGTGCCCAACAAGCACCTCTGATGCGTTTCTGAAGAGGACGGGAGCTGTCACCCGTTTCTTCTGGGAGACGCGCTCATTTCAATATAAATAGGCCTGCAGAGGGCTCACAAATCAAAAGACAGCCTTCATAAAAGGCTTAATCAACACACCATGTTTGAAGTGGGCTTCATGGGGAGGAAGCGCACGTTGCTTTCAGTAAGGCTTGGTCATGATTTCATTTGTTCCCAAGCTTTTAAAGCAAACCCACACTGAAGGCGGTTTGATACAAATGTGGTTATGCACAAGCTCAGAAAGACAAACCGAGGCTTGAGGCGTCGCACAATCCTTCCACAAGATTCCTTTGAAGCCCTGATTCTTTGCTTTCTTTGTATGCGGTTTTTAAAGGTTTTATGACAGATGGATCTGGGATTATTCTACATTATTGTTATGGTCAGCAAATAAAATGAAAATACCAAAAGCAATGACGAATCGCTGACTTCCCTCCTCTGTCTGCGGCGCTCAGCCCAAAGCTCCTCATTCAGACATCTTTGAAAAGTATCTTACAAGTACACAGTTTAATTTTTCCCAAGAAAGCGCAATTATTTCAGCTGGACACTGAAGTTTTCTCCAAACTTTACTCAGACAGGAATAACACGTTAGTTATGGACTATTTTCAGCAGTGGATTAATACACATTGAAGTGCAGTAGGATGTTGTTTGTGAGAGTCAAAGTGTTTTTGGACACCAACAAAACTGCAAGTAGCAAACAAACATCTGTAATGTTTCATGACTGTTTATGTGGTGCAATATTTGTGTGTGTTTATGAGTGGAGGCATAAAGCTTTATGTATGCCTCATAAGACACTATGAAGGCCACTATAGATGTGGGCTTTTTAGAAGGTGTTAGAGGGAAATGATTCCTATATGTTGTGTATTGTGTGTGTGTGTGTGTAGGCAGTGGGAGGATGCAGAGATCATGGTGCTCCTGCAGGTCATGTACACAGATTTAGACTTCATAGCTGCCTTCAACATCGAGCCTGAAGTGCTGCAACAGTTCCTGTTTGAAGTCTACCGAAGATACAACAACATCCCCTTCCACAACTTCAAACACTGCTTCTGTGTTACGCAGATGGTAAGTGTGTGTGTGTGTTTTAGAGAGACGTTTCATCAAGGGAAATCATGAAGGGCCCAATCAGGAAATCATGCGTCTATGCCATCACGTCGATGGCTAATCGGTGAAGGACACGCGGTCCTCGGGGTCGAGAGGTGACTCAAATCAGTGAACAACTCGACTTTGCAGGTTGGCAGCCTTCGTTTGAGGAATATTCTGTGAGAGTGTGTTTCTTCATCTCTGGGCAGATGTATGGTTTGATCTGGCTGACTGACCTGAGGAGTAAAATGGACAGCATCGACCTGCTGATCATGCTGACCTCTGCCGTCTGCCACGACCTCGACCACACAGGATACAACAACGCCTATCAGGTCAGTGAAATTCCCGCTTTGTGCTTCCACACGCTGAGCCACAACACAAATGGGAAGTTGGTGCTGATAAAACTGTAATATTGGGGAATATTTCATTGTTGTCCAGATGCATACAGAACTCCGTTTAAAGCTAATGATGAGCTAATGTCCGACTGCCTTTCAGATAAATGCTCGCACTGAACTTGCTCTGCGCTACAACGACATTTCTCCACTGGAGAACCACCACTGTGCTGTAGCTTTTGAGATACTGGAGAAGGTAAAGACGTCATGCAAGCTGCTGTGAAACATACGTTTTAGTTTAAGGGTCTGAACTAAACCTGGACGAGATCAGAGGCTGGAGCCTGACGACCATGCAGTGAGCAACAATGAACCGACCATTTTCTGTTTTGTAGACGGAGAACAACATCTTCAGAAATCTGTCCGTGGACCAGTACAAACGGATAAGAGAAGGAATCATCAAGTGAGCTCATCCATCTAATTCTCACTCATCATCACGCGTTATTTGGTCGTGATTTACGCCAAGAATCTTTACTCTGTCCTAATCGCAGATGCATTCTGGCCACCGACATGTCGAGGCACAATGAGATCCTCAACAAGTTCAAGTCCATCCTGCCGACTTTCGACTTCACCAACAAGGACCACAGAGACGTGGTGAGAGAAGCACAAATGTAAACCCAACTGAACAGGACGCTGCAGTAATACGGTCAATGGGCAGATACATCAACAAACCAATGTGACGTCATTATTTTTATTCTCTAAGACAGGTGTGCAGATTAGAGACCCAGCTCACCCACACAGGTGCTTCCACGTCCGTCTGATTAGACTTCTGATTTCTACATTAACTCACAGCCACTCAATAAGTCAACACAGGATTCACATGAAAGAGACGCATGCATGTGGCCAATCACAACCGTGGACGAGACAAGCGGACAGAGAGCCAGCTTTAACATTAGACAAATATACAACACAGGGCCCTGACTAAATCCCAGACAGTTGCAGCTAGCAAATACAGGAAGGACAGCGCAGACTGTGTGTACGTGTAAATGAATGGGCTTATAGTATCACTGTGAAGATGATTAAACAGAAGTCCCATCTGAGGAAGAGCTGTGTCCTTAAATGAATTGAATTAAAGCTCTGTGAAAAGGAGCTTTTTTGTGTGCAGATTTCTCTCCTTTTCAGCTCTTTCTATCAGACTCATCATTAGGGCTTGAGATCTGATTCTAATTACGTCTGTGTTTTCCATTAAATCAGTGTGCTGCTGAGATGATGTGACCTCAGAGCAAATGAAAAATAAACAGAGAAACATAATTCAAAGCAGCGAGTAGACTTAGCGTCTTATCTTAGCACAAGGCCTTAGTGCTTCAGTCTCTGTTGTTGCTGTCCCCGATCTGAGACCTGCAGACCGAACTCATCCGGATCAACTATGAACGAACCATGTAGTCCTTTACATCAACACGGAAGCTGACCGTCAGCCGGAGCATTGCAACAGTTTACCCTGCCGACACTTTCCGATTGCATCGTGATTAGTTGTGTTAATGTGTGACTGCTTCCTTCCCGCGGTGTGTGCAGCTGATGATGATTCTGATCAAAGTGAGCGACATATCCAACGAGGCGAGGCCCATGGAGGTGGCCGAGCCCTGGCTGGACTGCCTCCTGCAGGAGTTCTACAACCAGGTGACTGAGTCCTGCTGTTTCCGTGTTACGCCACTTTAAACTTCCACTCCAACACGTTTCAGATGCAAATGTTGATTTGTTAGATTAAACTAATTCTGTAAAAACTTGTTAAATTTGTCTCATTTTCACCAGCTACAAAATAAAATCCATTATAATAATCTAATAATTAGTCACCCTGATTCAGTCTGTCTTCTGCATTTTTTAAGTAATACTTTAAAAAGACAACTTTTTCTTGAAACAGAATAATTTTATTGCTTATTGACACTTGAGTAAAAGTTCTGAATGCTCCTTCCAGAGTGACGTGGAGAAGTTAGAGGGTCTTCCAGTCACCCCCTTCATGGATCGAGACAAAGTGACTAAGCCTTCATCTCAGACGGGCTTCATCAGATTTGTCCTCCTGCCTCTCTTCATCGAGCTGGCCAACCTCTTCCCCTGCTTGGAGGTAATTCGTTTTAAGTTTCAATGCAGGGAAAGACAGCTCGCATGGCGTGGAAGTGACACAAATCTCCATTCCTTGTGCAGCAACACATCATCGATCCAGTGCGAAAGGCTCTGGATTACTACACAGAGATGGAGAAAGCTCTGGAGAGGGAGAAGCAGAACCGGGCTCAGAGCGACGGCACAGCCAAGACTAAAGAGGCGGCCGTGGGCTCACAGAGCACCGCCGACGGCCACGCAGACGCCGCCGGACCTCAGGCCTCGAAAGCAGCCTCACACTGAAACGAGGTGGAAGTGAACAGCGCCGATCTCAGGCATCTTATCGAAAGACTGAACAACTCTGCATTGATTTAAATACACTCAGAAGTCTGTACTTTTACTTGTTCATGTACTTTGCACTAAGCACGAGTACTGTGTGCTGCTCTGAGCAGCTGTTGTTGCATGAAATGCCATTTCATTCAGTATTAAATAAATAAATGAATGCACAAATAAATAAATATACTTTACTTTTATTTATTTATTGGAGTATATTAACTTTTCATATATTGATATTTTTTATTTGATATTGGATTAAATGGCATTCTATTGTTGTAGTTTTGGTGTATGCAGTATGTGTTGTGATGAGATGGAGCTTTCACTTAGAGAGTTCAGTACAAAGTCTCAACAGTAAAATAGTTTAATATTTCCAAAGTGCAGAACGACAAATTAGGATTTGTCTGAATTATTTTTTACAAAAGGAACGTGAAGAATAAAGGATTAATGGATTATAAATACGTACATTCATTAACATTCAGGTACTGCAAAATCACGTTTCTGATGAAAAGTGTTTTGGAAGAATTAAAGTGCATTTACGTTGGGTTGCTTTGGTTCATTTAAGTAATGAACACAGTAATGAATCAATAATTACCATAGAGCCGTTTTTAGCCAGAGTCTATTGGCACATCTGTTTTTTCGGTTTATGTCATTTAGTTAAATTTCTCCGCAGCCTAAAAAATCATTTTAGGATTTTATATGCGATACATTCACGCTTTGCCTTTGAGGCCGGCGGGGTCCTTCACATTTTCACTCAGGCAAAGCAGACTGGTACCATGAAGGGTCCTGAACACCACACACATACACACGTGTGCTGTGCGCCGTTACCATGGCGGACCTACAGATGAAGCTTCTCCGGAAGAAAATCCAGAAAAGAAACGAGAAGAACAAAAAGCGCAAACTGTTAAACAAGCAGAGAGAAGAAGAAGAAGAAGAGGCGGGTATGTGCTGCTGCGCTGTAAACACAAACTCTTCGCTTTTTCTTTGTTTTCCGTCTTTCTGTCGCCCTGCTAAGCTAGCTGTGTTAGCTTCTCACGGGACGATTTTCATTCGGGAGTCCTAAAATGTTAGCTTTGGCATTTTACTAACAGTCATAACTTTGTGTGACATAAAAGTGTAACATAATTTAATACTTTGTGTGTGTCACTATGAATTGTGTGATTTCCAGCTTTGCTCGACAAACTTTTAGCGAGCTAACACTGATACACCTTCAGATGTTCAGGGCTCTGCTTCAGTACGGTAACCTGTCATCAGCGTTAACTTTACACTGAATCAACTTACACAATTGTAGTGAAAAACTGAAATTCTCAGGGTAATCATACCACCGCCATAACCACTGTCAGCTCTTTGCGCGTTAATTTGGCCGATCAGGTAAAAATGTCCTCTTCTTGCAACGTGTTTGACAGTAAAGTCGAACGGGCTGGAAGAAGAATGTTGTGAGGAGCCGACAACTGGAAAACCCGAGGAAAACCCGAAGCAGCAAGCTGAGGAGGAGACCACAGCAGAGGAAACTCCTCTGAAGAAGAAGAAGAAGACAAAGAAGAAAAGAAAACTGGCTGATGCCGCCGAATCACCAGGTAACAGCCGGAAGAGCTTCTACCTGAGACTGACAGCTTAGATAATATGTTGGATGACTAACAAATTGTAATCTTCATTCAGCTGAGAAGAAGACCAAAACAGTGAAAGAAGCAGATGATGATGATGATGAGGAGGAGGAGGAGGAGGCAGCATTAGCAGATGAAGATGGAGAACAGGCTGCTGGTAAACCAGAGGGAGCTTCAGATGAAGAAAAGGAGGGAGACGAAGATGAGGAGGAGGACAAATCCACTGAGGAAGATGATGAACAGGACGACCAGCCTGAACTGCCTACTGGCTTAACAGGTATTGAAGGACTGGATGTGAGCTGATGGGGTCTTCAGCAGCTTTAGTGCTTGTGAGGACCATTAGCATCTGGACAGGCTCCTTAAGGGCTCCTTACCCTTCTGTGTGCACAAACTGCAGGTTGTAAACTTCTTGTTAAAATACAAAATGACATTATTAGTTAACTTAGTAGTTTATTGCCTTCATGTGTTGCCCGTTCAGTGTTTCCATCATGAAACGGGTGTCAGCGGAGGCAGACAGAGACTCTTGTGGTCGTCTTTGGGAGGAGCCACCATTGACTCCCCCTGACGGGAACAACTACAAGGACACGCTGGGTGATGGCGGGTCGCCTCGGTGCACTCGTCACTAACTCTTATCTGATATTACAGGAGCGTTTGAGGACACGTCCTTTGCCTCCCTCGATGGGCTGGTGAGCGAGAACACGCTGAAGGCAGTGAAGGAGATGGGCTTCGAACACATGACCGAGATCCAGCACAAAAGTATTCGCCCCCTGCTGGAGGGGAGGTGAGTCTGAGATCTGGTGTGGCTGGTTTTACTGGTGCACCAGAATGTCAAACTGGGCTTTGTGCCTAATGGATGCAACCCTTCAGTATTTTCACAAATGTTGATCTGGTCGGAGAAAGACTGTTGCTGTCACCAGAATCGTATTGTGACTTTGTGGACACCTGAACTGTTTGCTTTGCTTCTCTGCAGGGATGTTCTGGCTGCAGCCAAGACAGGAAGCGGTAAAACTTTGGCCTTCCTCATCCCGTCTATAGAGCTCATCTACAAACTCAAGTTCATGCCCAGGAATGGTAATCCTGCTGTTCATTTGCTCTTTGTCCTCAGTGTTGTTGAACCTTGTTACTTTAAAGAACTGCATCATCACTGTCATCCGTCAGTGGTTGTGGGGCTGAAGGTGGCCAGTTGGGCCCAGTTTACATATCGGCCAACTTAACGTCACACTGAGACAAAGCCCTGAACTGATCTCCTCCTTCCAGGCACTGGTGTCGTGATCCTTTCACCCACTCGTGAGTTGGCAATGCAGACCTACGGCGTGCTGAAGGAGCTGATGACGCACCACGTGCACACCTACGGTCTGATCATGGGGGGCAGCAACCGCTCGGCTGAGGCCCAAAAACTGGCCAACGGCGTCAACATCCTGGTGGCCACACCTGGCCGTCTGCTCGACCACCTCCAGGTAAACGAGGAAATATGACCCAAAAACTTGACCGAGATGTACTGAGCGCTTTATTAACAAGACTTTTGCGCCCTCAGAATACTCCTGGATTCATGTTCAAGAACCTGCAGTGTCTGATTATTGACGAAGCCGACCGAATCTTAGAGGTGGGCTTCGAGGAGGAGCTGAAGCAGATCATCAAACTGCTGCCGAGTGCGTATCTCCTCTTGTCCAACTGAGTTTGTGTGGTTTGGTTTTGCTCTTCCATAATGTTAGGGGACTGGAGCAAGAATATTTTGTTCTCTTTATGGTCAGTTTAAGTTGCACGCAGTATTTCAACAAAACCTTTCTGACCTGTCCTGCTCTCTCTGATGTCACCATTGGATGTTTTCCCCAGAGAAGAGACAGACCATGCTGTTTTCAGCCACTCAGACCCGTAAGGTGGAGGACCTGGCTCGCATCTCCCTGAAGAGGGAGCCCCTCTACGTGGGTGTGGACGACAACAAAGACAAAGCCACCGTGGATGGCCTGGAGCAGGTACTGGCCGCTGCATTCCTGTTCGGTCTGTGCTGTGATACGTACCGTGTATAAACCGATGTAACCTGGTGTGTGTTGTGTTTCAGGGCTACGTGGTGTGTCCGTCAGAGAAGCGCTTCCTGCTTCTCTTCACCTTCCTGAAGAAGAACCGCAAGAAGAAGCTGATGGTCTTCTTCTCGTCCTGTATGTCTGTGAAATTCCACTACGAGCTACTCAACTACATCGACCTGCCAGTCATGGCCATCCATGTAAGACGAATCACTTAGCCACTAGCGTCATCATCGTCACTCGGGTGCATCATCTGCTAAACCAACTGCTGGAAAAATGTTTTCTCCTCCTCTGATTCGCAGGGCAAGCAGAAGCAGACCAAACGCACCACCACCTTCTTCCAGTTCTGCAACGCTGATTCGGGCATCCTGCTGTGCACGGACGTGGCAGCTCGAGGGCTGGACATCCCTGAGGTGGACTGGATCGTCCAGTACGACCCCCCGGATGACCCCAAGGTATCCAAACTGTAAAGACGCAGCACTAATTCAAAGGAACAACAGCACAATCGATTTCAGGCCTGTCACACGGCTTTTAATCTTTCTGTCCGCAGGAGTACATCCACAGGGTGGGCCGGACAGCCAGAGGCATCAACGGCAGAGGCCACGCGCTCCTCATCCTGCGTCCAGAGGAGCTCGGCTTCCTCCGCTTCCTGAAACAGGCTAAGGTAACATCTCAGACTCTGCCCTTCTTAATCTACATACACGCTCAGCTGCAAATTGATTTAGTTTTCTACATAATTTCTACTTAGCAGTCGGTTATGCAGCCTTAACTGCAAATGTGCTGTTTGTTTGTTTCCAGGTCCCATTGAGTGAGTTTGAATTTTCATGGAGTAAAATCTCTGACATCCAGTCCCAGGTAGGAAATCATCAGGTGTAACCGCACATCGTTAAATGTTGGTTGTTATCGACAGTGTGGCTGGGTGAAATGAAATCTTCTCTTGTGATTTTAACACTTCAGCAAACCTTTTTCCCATTTTGTATTTCAAATAAAAACCAACATTCTAAACAAATCACAAAGTTATTTATTGTAGTGTGTGTATATAGTTATATTATTAAGACATTAACTTTGTTTTTCAAGAAAATCTAAATTTTATTCTTTTCTGTGGCGACAAACTGTTTGCTTGGTTCTAATTCGAAACTTTGTTTTGTTCTTTAGCTGGAGAAGCTGATTGAGAAGAACTACTATCTCCACAAGTCAGCCCAAGAGGCCTACAAGTCCTACGTGAGGGCTTACGACTCCCACTCGCTCAAACAGATCTACAGCGTAAACACCCTGAACCTCCCCATGGTGGCGCTCTCGTTCGGCTTCAAAGTGCCTCCATACGTCGACCTGAGTATCCTTTGCAGCGATTCTGCACGCCGTCACGTTTCACCTCGTTTGTTTGATGTGTTCAAAAGGTCAGATTGTACTTTAGGTGTGTTGCTGTCCTTAACTTGTTCCTCTCCAGACGTCCACAGCAGTAAAGGCGTGAAGTTGCAGAAGCGTGGTGGCGGAGGCGGTTTTGGATATCAGAAGTCCAAAAACGTGCAAAAGTCCAAATTCTTTAAGCACGTCAATAAAGGCAAAAGTGAGAAGAGGCAGTTCTCCCGCTGAGGCCATTTAAACTCTGGACTGATTCGTCTGCGAGCCTGGAGAACCACCCGGTTGACATGAACATGAACTTCCTGCTTCGACTTGGGCATAATGTCGCCTTTGTGACACGCCACCTTCAGACTTTATTTAGGCTCTCATTTCCTCCTGTGAGTTGTGTACAAGTATTTTGTAAATGTACCAGAAATGTGTTCCTTACACCTGACTGGATTATTAAATCTGTTGACTTTGAATACTTAAAGTTCATTCATATTATATCAACTTTTTTTTTAATTACAATGAAGTCATGATGTTTACAACCCAGCTCAGATCTTCATCACATTTATTGCACGGTCTACAGCATTCCTCCAGAGCTAAAGCACTTTCGCTGTACGTCTTTTCAAAACAATTACAAAAAACAAAAACAAAACTCAACAGCATGCTGATATATGGTGTAATAATCCTCAGTACAAACATGAACAAACCTTTTCTGAGTAAATCACAAATCAGTCAACAGAAATTCATAAAACGTACCCTTCTGAATCTGAATTTAAACAACGTTCGGCTTTCTGAAAGTTTGACTTCGTCTTCATTCTGAGATGTTCCTCAGTGGACGCGTTGGACGGCTCGCATGTCAGACGGCTGCGTTTTCATTGGACTTGCATATAAAATTGTGTGAACAGAAATCAAGCTGTTGGTTTTACATTTAGTTGAAGGTTCCTTAATCGTCACGGCTCTGACTACAGTAGTGATGAATCTAAAAAATATAAAAATCACTCCCTAAAAATGGTCAAGTGGTCACTCTTTAAAAAAAGGCCCTGCAGGCCCCACGTCTGGATAAGTTAAAGTGCTGTCGAGAGCCCGCAGAGTCGCTTTGACATCAGTACCGATTAACAGAAAACATTCAAAACATTTCAGTGTTTTTCTTTCCTGCCACGTCAATCCAGAAAGTTGAAGCTCATTTTAATGATTCGACCCGACGTGTCTCACGTTAAACCTTTAAGTCCAAGAACAAAACACGTCTCTCTCTTGTTCCTCCAACTGCTGCTTCAACACGACACAAGCTGAGCGAGAACCGAGTTGCAGTCAGCATGTTTGACTTTGCTCACTTGGGTTTGGATCCCGTACATCCGAACATACATACGTACATACAAAGACGTGCTGAATGAAACCGTCTTGTCTACCGAGTCCAGAGGGAGCTGGAGAATGCAAATTCATAGTTTTCAAGGGATGGTTTAAGAACACCTTCTTCTTCTTCTTCAGAAAAGGAAGTTAATCAGAAACGACGCCGCAGTCGCTTCAGAACGCTCCACAGGTCGATGATAAAGTGTCTCACAGTCGTGTGACGGCCGCGTGTCACTTCCTGCAGCCGTCGAGTCTCTTTAGTCCCTGTGAGCACGTTTTCCCCTGTAGTCACTTTCCCGTGAAGCTCTTGTCCCAGAGTTACTGCTGGTGATCTGCGAGGTGAAAAACGACCATTTTAGATGACAATGACGGCAAAAACACGTCGTCGTTCTGGTTGAATACAAACTTCACATGTAAATCAGTTGAGTACAAAACCAAACACATGGAACCGTCGCTCTGTCACGTGGACACCAGCTCAGCATGTGACCACAAGTGAAACCTGTTCCTGAGCTCTGCTGCTGAACGATGGACAGAAAACACGATGATGTCACAGCGAAGCTGAACTTTGACCTTCGGGACAGGAAATGTCATCACGCTGTGAAGGATTTAGTCTGAACCACACGTGCAGTTTAAGGCTCGGCTTCAGAGGACTGAGACAGTCGGAGATCACGTGATGCAGACTTTACGCCGTCCTTGAACCGCAGCTGTGCTGAAGACAGAGCGACGGCCCCCCGTTGGTGAGCCACAAAACAAGTGAGCAGAAGAAGTAAGAGAGCAACATGCAGACATGTGGACCAACACAGAGTCCACTCAGCTCACAGACGGGACAGACTGTACATTTACTGCTGCTTAGTGTTTTATGTGAACTGGTCCTTTAAATGCATCATCCTTATTATATGCATACTGAGATACGAGCTTAGATTTTGGACATGTTTAAGTCATCTTCTGGTTTTTATCCACTCTGCCATTATATCCACATTACTGATGATCGTTTATTAAAAATTTCCCTGTGTGAATATTTTGTGACAGCACTGACAGTCAGCCCCCCCAGTATTTTCTGAACGTTTATTTCTGCCGCCATCCACACGGCCTGGTGGTTACGGGTGGTCACAGTGTTGAGTAACGGTTTTAGATTTCTGATTTCTACACAGAATCTCGAAGTGTCAGAATCAGGTTTTCCTCACTGCTGGGAAACCGAGTGTCCAGTGGGGGAGACTTTTCAGAGGCTTGTTGGAAATAAAGAAACCCTCTGTGTTGGCCTTCAGCACACTGCGTTAGTGATGACAGGTGACCACGCTGCACTGAGCCCTGCCACAACATACAAAATAAGTGTCACACACACATCATGCAGCGCTCAATGTCGGACCTTAGGGGTCCACTCTGGAGGGGGGAGGGGTGGGAGGGACCCCCCAGGGGGCGCCGTTCATCTTCTTTCCTAAACCTGTTGTCAGTGGAGAAGAAAAGAGAGCATCCGAGGTTCACGAAACGTCATGAAACAGATTCCAAACTAAAACTCGGGTCATAAATGAGACAAACGTGTACCGTTGGTATTGCAAGGCTCTGTGGTCTCCCAGTTCATGGCCCTCTGGACGGCTTTCTTCCATCGAGCGAAGCGGAACTCGCTCTCTGTGAGGAGGACAGACAGACAGGCAGGCAGACAGACAGACAGGTCAGGTGAGGTGACACGCACAGCTGAAAAAGTGCATCACTCATTTCTTCTGTTTTTCCTGACCGTCAGAGTTGATTTGCGGCTCGAATTTCTCTGATGTGATGTGTGGGAGGTGACGGGGACTCAGGTTCCACACATCCACCCCCTCCGCTGCACCCGCCGCCATGGCTGCACCCAGAGCTGTGGTCTCTGACATGGTGGGGCGCACTAAACCGACAGGAGACGTGAACCAAACACAAAGAATCAAAAACTTTCTTCCTCAAAAGTAAAACTTGACAGTTTAATGTTTTTATGTGGCAGATCAGCCTCACGTACGCGCCAACACGCTTGTGCTCATCCACATCAAAGTCAAGGTTTGTGTGCGTTTTTAAATGGGACAAAAGTCATGAAGACAAGAGTATAAAGTCCAGGTTCAGACCCGTGTCAGCAGTTACTCGTTTTGACAGATTTCCAACCTTCAGAGCTGCACTCCTGCTGTGCTGTCCGACTGCTGATGGGCAGTTAAAAGCAATTAAACCATCGCCGTTTTCTGTGAGTGTATTAGCACATAAATGCATGAGTGTCTTCTTACCGACGGACATGCAGAGGATGTCGGCCTGCAGCTGCATCAGCAACCTGTTGGACGTCATGCCTCCGTCCACCTGCAGCTGCGTCAGAGGGACGCCGCTGTCCTGGTTCATCGCATCGAGGATCTGAACAACGCACACAAACCAGACAACAGAAACCTCAACCTCCAGGACCTTCAACAGCCAACAGACCAGTTCTCATATTGTGACTGTGTGAGGGGGACGTCAAGAGTCTTTCTGAGTTTCCTTCGAGCAGCGCTGACTGTGATCGAAGAAAACTACTCTCTGTGTTTACCGACTCAGAGACGTGTGCGAAGGGATTCAAATGAAATGAGTTTTCATTGTTTTAAAGGGGTCCTTGTTAGCCTTTCAGTGGGTGAAAGCACAATCTGCGCATTAATGGTTATAGAAGGATAAAATGAACCACAAATCATTCAGTCAGTTAAGCACTGATATCAGGCCAAATAAGCACAACATGTAATGTATCTGCAGTCAGCTGTCGCACATGACAACAGCCTTCGTTGTGCTCTTTGTGACGCTGCTCACCTCCCTGGTCTGAAAGCAAACGGCCTCGAGTGCTGCGAAAGCCAAGTGGTTCCTGTTGGTGAACTGAGTGAGCCCACAGATGATGCTGGAAAACAAACAGAAGAGTTAAAAACGCTTTCGCTTTGCCGACGTGTCCCTGAAAGCACAAGAGGAAACAAACGGCTGTCGCACTAAAATCTTTGCCCCCCCCCCCCCCCGTTTAGCCGTTAAGACGAGTGTTTTAACAGCTGAGCGTCTCTCACCCTCTCGCGCTGGGCTCCCAGTAGGGAGCGTAGAGTCCGGAGAACGCCGGCACAAAGTAACAGCCGTAAGACGTGCCGGCTGCTGCTGCGAGCACCTCTGAGGTGAGAAAAACAAGAAGAAGAGCTGTTACTCGAACACAAATCTGTGTTTTGCCCGTATTATGTGACAAAAGAGCGACAGAGTTGACTGATGTCGTTGCAGAACCACGACTGCCTGTTGCTTATGAACGAGTCACAGAATTCACACGAGATCAGGTGTGATGCTGAGTACCGATCTCTGAAGAGGACTGCACGATGCCCATGTTGTCCTTCAGCCAGCGCACCACTGCCCCCGCGATGGCCACGGAGCCCTGGGAGCAACAGAGGAGAACGTGAGAGCAGCAGACGGGTACAGGAAGTTACTGCAGCGCGGCGCAGCGAAAGCCTTCCCTCACCTCGAGCGCGTAGCAGGCGGCCTCGTCTCTTCCCATTTTGTAGGCAACCGTGGTGAGCAGGCCGTGGTCCGACATGACAGGCTGAAAGAGTCGGAGGGGAAACGGCGTGTGAGGACATGAACGCAGTGGAAAATGTTCGGCCCATCAAATACTTTCTCGGGTGGAACATCTCACCTTGGTCCCTGTGTTTCTGAGCAGGAAGCAACCGGTCCCATACCTTCACAGGACAGGAACAGGAGACAGATTAAAGACAAACACAAATGACTTATCAGTGACATTCTTCACACCGATGGGTTACCGGGCGTAGACAATGACCGAATCCCTTCCTTTAAGCGGCGTGACCGCGGCTGTAGCGGGCGAACAGACGGGTGACTTACGTGTTTTTGGCCTGGCCTTTCTCGAAGCACATCTGACCAACCAGGGCAGCCGACTGGTCGCCGAGACACTGATGGAGACAAGGTGGCAGTTAGAGGGCCGTGACAGTCCACGCATGCATTTATCTCAAGGCCGTAACCATGGAGACCACAATTTCGAGATTCACTTTCTGCCAACACATGGAATCAACTTTTTTTTTTTGTTCTTTTCTTTTTTACAATAATGTCTAAGAGAGATTAGGAACAATTAAAGTAAAACTATAATAACAGAAATCTCCTGGTCCTCCAGTCGTCTCTTTTCTGCTAACCATTCATGAGACTTTGCAAAAATGATCCCAATCGATGACTTTAGATGGTAACAAAGCAATTAACCAAAGTTAATTTATGATTTTATATCAATATATTACAGAGGACACTGTGAGCATATTTGAATAAATATAACAGCAGAAATAACTTTTTTAAAAATCACAGGACCTTTTAAGAGGATGCCTGAAACTCAACAGGACACCTGAAAAGCAAAACTTGTCAACATTTTTAACTGTAAACATCATCTATAAACAACAAAAATATATGAGAATAAAATTCTGTAGTTGATAAAAGCAAAACAGATGCTGGCTGTAACACGCTTCACTACACTAAAGTGTATAAATGACTCAGGATTCATGTACTCTTTCATGTACTTTTACTTTGACATATGCACTGACATGATATATCTGTGATGAGCTAACTTTGGCCTGTGCTGCACTGTCATGGGGTGTTCGTGGAAAAATCTGTCACTCCAACGTTTGGATGAAAGTCACATGCAACACACACACACACACACACACACACACGTCACTGCTGAGTCTTACCCCTGAGACTGGAACTCCTGCCAGAGGACCGGATTTCTGGTGAGGACACAGAGACACATGTTCACAGTTCAGACTGCAGGTCAGCTAAAACACACCAGGGGAAGTGGACGCCTTTGGATCCAGTGAGAAGAAGAAGAACTTAAGGAAGGCGACTGTTGTGTTCAGAGCTGCTGCCTTTCGTCATTAAATCGTTTTACTCATTTTCAAGCTAACGTGTCAAACATTTCCAGCTTCTTAAATGTGACGATTTGCTGCTTTTCTTTGTCATTTCTGGACAGCAAATGAAGAGTCTTTGGGTTTTGGGCTGTTGGTTGGACACACAAATAAAAAGAAACTTGAAGACGTTGCATTGGGCTCTGAGAAGCTGTGGCGGCCATTTTGACACTTTATACACTGAACGATCAATCTTGAAAATAATCATTAGTGGCAGCCCTCGTCTTTGAGCGTCTTTCTAGCTCTTAACGCAATTATTTCACAAAAACATGCAAAAAGTTACTACTATAGTGTATTTTTACATCAGAGAAATGTTCACTGCTAAAAAATAAACTGTAGTGATCCCAACCAAAAAAAAAAAAAAAAAAAATCAAACAATCAATGATTAATCATTCATGTAAATTTTCAGCTTTATGCAATACACCTCCTTTGGTGCAATAACACTGTACGATCAGAGTTGGGGCTGAGCATTACATCACCCAACTGATCACTGCTGCACTCATCACCTTTACAGTTAAACATCTGTTTACACACACGTCTCTCTGCTTGATGGAATTCAGCGGTTCCAATACAAGATAAGAACTCTTTCCCAATAACATTCAGTTGTTTTAGTCATTTACTTTAGTTGCCAGAAAAGCCGTTTTCACAGCATGTGAGAGATGTGTTTTCCCAAAAGGACACACTGTGCACGCTTTAGATGGAGGCCTTGGGAGGATGTGGGTGGAGGCTTAACAACAGCAGTAAACTGAGATAAAATAAAAAAAATGAGGAAAACAAAGATAGCTGTCATGCTGACCTGCAGGGCAAAGTGCGTGTTGCATAAAACAGGTTTAACATGGAGGACCATGTTGTAGCCTGGAGATAAGATATGAGGCAGACGAACAAACAACACATGACGACAGAACCGAGGATCCACAGCACACACAGCGTTACCACTCTGTGCATGACAGGCCTGATCATAACTGATCATAATGCAACCAGCTGTGGGACTCACACACCACCTCAGCCTGTGTGTGTGTGTGTGTGTGTGTGTGTCTACTGTGTGTAAACAACCCGCCCGTGTGACACAACAACACAGGATCTTATCTGCGTTTATCAATCAGGCCACGATAAACAACTTTATTCAACTAATCCTTGAATCCAGAATCAACAGCCAATTTAAACAAGACTCTAGAGTAAACAATTGTAAAACAGAAGCAGGAAAACAACCCCGTGTCCCACAAGCTGCTCCGCCATACATTTAATATGTCAGGAAGAGACTCAGCATGTGCCAAAAAATACCAGCAAATTCTACTGCCTACAGCCTGCTTTTCTAGCTGTTCCAACCCACAATCACATAAAATGCATCTGTTTGTAGTTTACAGGAGCAGCTGTAGTGCATAGTAAAAGTAAAACAAAAGAGTATGCATGCAGTATTTGGCTTGTGATTGGCTATTTACACAAGCCTCATCCACGTTGATCTCTCCGATACACAACAAGAAATCTTCCATTCTTCAAGGAACATGTTTTCTTTTTAAAACACCATCTACATCAGCCTGTTTTCATTTGAATTCCTGCCTCTGACCTGCAGAAACCCATATATTTTATATTTTTAGCCAGAAGTCCTATCAGTACATTACCTGCTGTTCTGAGGAATCACATGCTGTATCTTATCAAGTCCTGTGGCCATTACAGTCATTAGAGGGCTTCATGAGAACATTGAGCAGAATATTTTATGATTATAATTAGTCTCGATTTACATGGATTTATAGCTCTGAGGGTTTAAGTGACCTATCAGGTCCATCAAACACAAAGAGGATCACAGAACAAAAAGTGAAGGTCAACTGAGCTCACCATCCAGCCGTAAATCTCAGAGGAGCTTCTGACTTTGGGGAGGATTTCCATGGGGACATCAAAGTACCTGGAAGCAGCACGACAGCAAGCAGTCGGTTACGGGGTTGTAAGACGCCAAACGAGACACAAGCAAACACAGCTGTGTTCACGTTCAGTACTTCTGACCTGCAGAGCTCAGGATCCCAGTCCAAGGTGTGAATGTTGAAGAGCATGGTGCGACTGGCGTTGGAGACGTCTGTGCAGTGGACACCTCCTTTCCTGCCCCCCGTCAGGCACTGAGGAAAAACAACTCTGTGTACAACAAGTGTGCATAAAATGCTGGGAGCGTTCAGCTAGACCCAGCGGACTTCACAGATCCATTTTCACAATCGATTTGTTCTCTGTGGCTTCATTTGAAATCAGCTGCCACGTCAAGAAGTCGTCTTTGGCTCACGAGAAACCACATTTTCCAGGCTGTACACAGACTTCATTCAGTGCAGCAAAACAAGCAACAGAGTGTGACCAGCTGCAGGCTTTGAGCGGCTCCTACCCAGATGATCCAGGAGTCCACGGTGCCAAACAGGGCGCGCTCGCTCAGCACTGCCTGTCGCACCTCGTCCACATTGTCCAGCAGCCAGCGGAGCTTCACGGCGCTGAAGTAGGTACTGATGGGAAGGCCTGTCTTGTGCTGGACAGAATCACAGATCAGAGTGATTGTTTGGTACAAAAAGGAGTGAGAAAAACCTCGACCTGAAGGTGCTAAAATGTCAGCAAATGAAAAGGGAAAAACGTCTGGCTGCTCCGATTTTACATCAGAAATCAAGAATCTTTCAGACTTCCAAAGTAATGAGTGTACTATAATCTGTGTATCCTGTTTGTGTCTGTGGATGCTGCACTCTGAATGAAAAAACTGGACCCAACTGAAGGATTTCATGTCCACGTCTCCTACCTTGAGGTGGTTCTTGTTCTGGCCCGGAGCCTTGTTGATGAGCCTCTCCACTGTCGACTGTGTGCGCAGGTCCAGCCAAACTAAGGACAAATCAGAAATCCAAAATATCGACTGAGCAAAGAAGAGAAGACTGACATGAGTTAGAAAAAGAAAAATCAGTCAAAGGGCTTTGTGTGATTTTTAGAGAAAAAAAGATGACAGAAAATTCAGAAAAAAATGTATTTATTTTGTGTAGCTGTCTGTTGTTGTAGCTATAGAACTGTTTTCTTTAATCACGTTAATCATGTTTTTTGTGTATATGCAATTTGCTAACACAGCAGACTAAGTACTGACACTGAAGTTAAAATTCTGCTCATTTAAACTCAATTCTATTTTCGCTATTTTTTCTATTTCTATTCTTTGAGACTCGAGGCAAATGACAATAACCCATCATTAACAGTTACTTTGTTACGCCTCAACATCAAACAGGAACTGAACCTGCTGCGACAAAACTTCTAGAAACCTGCAGAGCCAGTTCACACGAAACTCAAAAAACTGAAAGGCCTTTGGGGTAAGAATGAAAGCTTCTCTGTGCTGCTGATGTCAGCACACGGGCCTCGAGTGGGAGATGACCGTAAGCGTTCGGCTCCTACGCTGAATCACTGCCACGCGCGACGGTAGGAGGTGGGGACGTGGACAGACAGGACGTGAGACACTGCAGGCTGACGCAACCTGAGCATGCAATGTGCCGTTTCCCAGATGACATAATCTTGTTTGCTCAATTAAAGATGTTCCAGCTCAGAAGTATGAAGTGTTGAGCTTGTCGCTAAAGATGCCGTAACAAAGAGAATCTTGGTCGAACTGAAGGAGGAGATGAGTTAACTGATTTCTCTTTACTCCTTCACTAACGTGCAGGACTTTGTTGCAGGGCAATAATTTGTCATTTTAAACATTACTTAAATGTAAGTAAGAATACTTGGCAGCGACATTTGTTCACTCAGATGTTAAATGCACCCACCAATGGCATTGTAGAGCGGCTCTCCGGTCTCTTTGTCCCAAACCAGGGTCGTCTCTCTCTGATTGGTCACACCCACCGCTGAGAGACAAGCAACAACAGAATAAATGTCAATAGAAGCCACGGCCCACACACTGCTCTCTGCTGCGTGTGGTCAACGGGCAGCTTTTGTTCATCCACCTACAGACAGAGGTGTGGTTAACCAGGACCCCCACACACCTTTTATGTTGGAGATGTCAACGTTGAGCTGGCACAGTTTCTCACAAGTCCTCTCGATGCACTCGTAGACAGACTGCATGATCTCTTTGGGGTCCTCCTCCACCCAGCTGATTGAAACACAAATACAAACATGTAAACCCCCAGGTTCTGAAGCCGGTCTGACATGGTGGCCTTTGAGTGAAGCCTGAAACTGCTACTTCTCACATGGACCCACAATTACAGAGCAAAAAAAAGTCTTTCACATACAACAAATAGGTGAAAATGTCTTCCTGAGGGGACAGGGAGTAGCTGATGTAACCTTGCAATATGATCTATGGTAGCTTCAGGATATGTGAGGGAAGATTTAGACTTGTTACATAACACAGACCAAAGATTAGAACTGTAAATTGTAAAGTGATACCCATGACTGGCACGGCCTCTAATGTTTCTGTCACAGCAGGCAGTGCCGAACATCAGTGGACTCTGGTACTCTGAACACGGTACTCATCAACCAGATTTTAAATAACATCTGAATGTGTATCAGCAAAGCCAGCTTTTGTGTGCGCAGGAGAATAAGAGCTGAACCTGAAATGTGTTGCCTGTGTCAAATAAAATAAGTCATTAACCTGAAAGGAAGTTACATTGTAAAGTCAGTAAAGGAGGGCAAAGTCAGCACAATCTGGAACTCATCTGTTCCAGATGTTCTGTTTTAACGTGCAAAGCAGCATAGATTTAAAAACTACATCTTCTAATATTACTTTGTATGTAAAGTTTTCTGCCATCCTGACAGATTTCCTGTCCGGGAGTTTTAGCAAATAGCAGGACTAAACCAGTATGTCAGTAAACTGAGTGTCTTTGGTCTGCTGTTGGACAAAACAAGACATCTGAACACGTCACTTTGGTCTGTGGAAAATTATAACTGGCATTATCGCTCGTCTCAAGCATTTTATACACAAGGATTTCAATGAGAAGACTGATTACTGATGAAAGTACGTTGGTGGTTGTGGTCATGGGGAACATGAAGAACTCACCCCTCCTTGGGGAAACTCTGGTTGATCTCTACTTGGTGGTGACTCAACAGTTCAGCTGTTTTTGCGTTGAACACCTGCAAAGAAATTTAAATTGTGAGTGACCAAGAGTAGAAACAAAACAAAAGATTCAGGGGGCGCTTGTGAAAAAGTTAAACAAACACAATAACACAGGACTGCTCCCCGTCACTGACAGTGGAGGCTTCCCATGTGGCAGCAGGTCAGGCTGTAACCTGCAGACAGAAGTCAGCATTTCTTCTAATGAGGTAAGAGGATAAATGCGTGTACTGAATTCAGCTAGAGACAAGAACTCCAGCCTCCCAGGTCACATGAAGTCATCACAGCAACACACCACACTAGGAAGAACCGGGAAACATTACCCTCGAGGACAACATGAGCCACAAGCAGCTCGAACTCTTGAAACTTTCCACAGCTGCAAAGACTGGGCAGACGCACAGCGACACAAGCAGGATACAAGATGACCCCGTTGACACTACAAGAGGTAACATTCAGCTGAGGTCGCGCACTTGGACAGCGAACAGGAATATCAACACCCCGCCAAAATAAAAAGGACTGACGTCATGACCGGCTCTGTTGGAGTAAAACTTCTGATGTCAAGTTCTATTTACTCCACTCTTTGCACTGGATTTTAGTTGTCAATTTGACCCCAGAAAGACCCAGAATACAAGCCGTGTATCCACATGGCCGGCGTGTTATCAGTCCATCAGGAAAGCTTCGACATGTCTTATTGTGAGTTCAGGCCGACTGTCTGTTTAAAGGATCAAAACCAAAGAGCAGAGATCACATGACTCCCCACAAAGCTTCCAACACTCAAACATCTCCATTTTGCTGTTGGCAACATTAACAGTGTGCAGACATATGTGTGTGTGTGTGTGTGCCGGAGAATACACAGTCATAGATCAGTTATGTTGATGATTCCTTTTAACATTTGATCATCATTATCATAGTCATTTATGACTAGAGACATGTTCACTTCTCTGTCTTGCGGGGGGGAAAAACACATTCAAAAACAACCTTTTATGTTAAAGTTTAACTTTGAGGGTTGAAATGTCATTTCTGTGTCATCAGATCAGCATTCAGCCACAGACCTCACAAAGGGTCAAAGGTCCTTTGCAGGGAATGGCTCACTAATTAAAACATCCAGATCAAAGTTGTGACACCTGTTTTCTGTGGACACCCATCATTTATGACCCTGCAAAGTTCAGATTCCCAAGCCTGTGACCTCAATCAGGTAAATGAAAAAAGATTTGTTATTGCTACAGAGCTGCTGTATTCTGTGTCAAGTCTGGATCTTCCAGCTGACCTACTTGAGGAAGCCCAATTATATTCACAAAATATCACTGAACAGGATTCATTTTGTTCTCCAATCAGTGAAAACAAATGAAAAAAATGGTGGGTTTCCAAGAGGCAGGATAACTTTTGAAATTACACACAGATTAAAGCAAAGCAGTATAAACCTGACAGGATGACTGACTCACTTTGGCTTGAAAAGGGGGTCACGAACTTCAGCAATCCTCAACATTTCATTCAACAAATATCTGACTGTTATCCAAAATATTCAAGGATTCAAATATATTTGTATGAAAACAATTGTCTTGCACGATTATTCGTATAATGTTTAAGGAAGTGACTGGTGGCAGTCTTGTCATTATCGTATTTTGAGTTAACAGTTTTTCATGATCAAACTATTGTTAGGAGCCAAAGCTACAGTTTCTGTGCTGAAACACCAGCAATGCGCTCACTTGCCGGTAGGGGCGCACTGAGGACACGGAGTTCCTAAGTTTAAACTTAAAAATAAAGACGCTGCTAGCTAACATCACAACACATGTACGGAGAGGGTTAGCGTGTAGCCTCGTTCACCCTCCAGTGGTATTTCTTAACAAGACTTATCAGTTCCGCTTGCAACAGCCTAAGCCTTCGACATTTGTCATCGAAGACTTCGATAACGCCTTTGTCGATAACCCCGCTTCGCTGTACTGCCGAGGGACAGTGAGGAGCAGCCGTCTGCGTGAAATGCACCGGACGTTTGACCGGCTTTACCACGCCACTCACCAGAAACCTCGTCGAGCTCGTGCCCTGATCAATGGCAGCGACCAGCGAGTCCATCCTCGTAGTTTTTTCTTTTCCTCCTCCTGTCCGTGGAAAACACTCAGAAGAAAACACGGAACACGACCGGCCGTCGGCTTTAACAGTTAGCTGTGGAAACGAGTTGTGTTTTCCTTAATGGCAAGCACGGCTCCTCGTGAGGTGGTAGGTCGACCACGTCCACGGGGCAGACCCTCTGGATCAGTTGGAGGATGTAACCGGAACCGGTCAGTGCTGAGTCCGTGATTGGCTACGCGTTCGAAGGCGTCGGCCACGCGCTGTCCAATCAGGTTTGGGGGCACGTGGAGAGCCTCTTTAGGACGCGGGGGGCGAGAAAAATCCACCGTGTCGTTTCCACGGATTAACGAGGTGGATTCTCGAACAGATGACTCCCTCTTCAAGTCTGGAAACTCGATACATGGCGGCCTGAACTCATGATGTCACCCGGCCTCATCCACGGGTTGGTCCAGAACTGTACGACCACAGAGATTATGTGTGTGGTTACAGCAGAGGCGGACACAGAGCGCCTGAGGGCACGGACAAAAAGAGGCACCAGGTGCAAGTGCTGTGGCTCCAAAGCACAAAAGTCATGCTGCGTATGTGGTGAAAAATCAAATTGTTTCAGTATGTGACATAAAAGTCTCAAAACACACAGGAAACTATTTAATTATTCTGAAAAAATAGAAATACAAGAGAATTTCTCCAGTAGAAATAAAATACATCAGATCGTAACATAGTGTCATGACCTTTAAGTGGCGATCGACGATCAATTACTTGTTAAGAACTGAGTTAATGAATGATACCAGACCTGTTAAATGAGAGCTAAACACACTAACCCTAAACATAATTTTAAAATAAGCTTCAGTTCCAGCTGTTGAAATTACAGGACATGTTATTTTACTATTATTTATTTCCTTTAGGTATATTTTATTGTATTATTCTACTCAGTACTTCATGTTATTGTGTGTTTTATTGTATTCAAATATACCGGACTGCTATGAGAACCTAATTTCCCCTCAGGGATGAATAAAGTCATCTATCTATCTATGTTATGTGTTTTCATGTCTATCCTGAAATCAAGAGGGAAACTGTAGTCTACACCTGCAAAGTAAGTGTCAGCTTTGTTTTAACCACTGGTGGACAGTAGCTAAATATATTTACTGAGTTTTATTTTATATTTTATTTATTTATTTACTGTATTTAAGTGCAATTTTGAGGTACTTGTGCTTTACTTTTACGTATCTCTGTTTCATGCTGCTTTATAGTTCCATTCCAGTAGATTGTAAAGGTTTTAGACACTGGATAAAATAATGAGCTTTTAAAAGAGAACACATTGTTACAGACGAAACCTTTCTGACTTCTGACATCTTACAAAGGGCAGTTTGCAGTCAAGGTTCACGGGGTCTATTACTTAACAGCTCTACCAAAGAGTGATTAATATGCATGTTTACAGAGGATTACCACATTAAATGCAATATCCTTAAAAAGAATAAGAATTTTGAGTCTGGTCCTAGACGTGAACAGATCTTTTATCTTGCACTGCAGAATATCCACATTTATTGTGTCTCTTCCCTCAGGCATCTTCTATTCTCACTTAAATAATCTTTGGGATTATCTTGTGTGGGGTTAGAATGTGTTTGCACACATGGTATAATGTCAGCTCTATATACATTTACAGTAATGTCAACACACATTCAATACTCAGTCCTTCGAATCCAACTGAGTTTTTCACTTTTTATCACTGCATGAATCATGTTGAGGTACTCAAGTGTTGTTTATAGGTTTTGTACCTTAACCTGCTATTGCTCATCCTTAAAGTGAAATTGTGTAATACAATAAAATAATACAATATAATAACACCAACAACTTGGATGATGCAACACCTTTAAAAACAGAGTTTACAAAGTACTTTGACAGACAAAGCAAAAGCAGGATACTCAGACAATGTGACAACAGAGAGCCAAACAGAGCAGAAACAATGAATGAAAGGTCAAGATAAAGTTAAGACAATAGGATAAAACATGCAAAATGCAAAACACAAAATATTAATATAACAAATGGAAAGAATAAAAGTAGTAATATGGAAAAGAAAATAAATACAAATAAAAAGACTACATCAGCATATCCAGCAACGACAGCAGAAGCTCTGACTGAGTGAACGTGTTCACGGTGCCATCTGCTGGTCAACAGCTGCAACGGTCAGTATTTTCCTTCCCTGTGGAAAATGTTTATGGTTCATAAATACAGCACAGTGCAGGACAGGTTACAGGCAGCATTCTGAGAAGAACATCAGAACATCCGTTCAGCATCCACTGCCTGATGCTTTCAGCCTGAAAGCTTCTCTCATGTTAAATACCACAGTTAAAGACCGAGAGACGGCTGGCCTGGATCGATTCTGGAAGGCTTAGATCCATTAGAAACCAGGCAGCTTGTTTGCAAAACGCAAAAAAGTCTCTCTGCTTTGATTTTTAATGTGAGTTAAGCACATCTGTGTTGCATCATATGCAAAGAGACACTGCTGTTGAGTTATTCAAATGTATATATTCAAGAGAAGGAGGACATCTCTACATCTGATATCTCCAAAACTCTGCAGCTCACACTCAAACTACATAGATGGATAAACAGCAGTACAGGCAGAGGAAGAACATGGATTTTGTGGTGAACCGTCCTTTTAAATGTCCCACGTCTTTCTATCCTACACTTATTGACTGTAATGACTGTGATCAGGAAAATAGTGTCACCTCTGTCCCTTAAATTTCAAGCCGATGGAAGCGTCTCCTCCTCGATCTTAACTATGTGCCGCTCTGTCTCCTCTTTGATCTCAGAGGGCTGAAAAATAACCTGAGAGCTGCTTTCATTCATCTCCTCTGGTGTTTGACCTTGCGGGATGGGCTGCATTAATACCTGACTCCTGGACATTCTCCTCATGTGCTTCACGTCCTCCCACCTTCGTGTCCACTTACTCTTCAAAGACCTCGTCCTCCTGCCGTAGTCTGTCTGTGAAGAGACCTGTGGGAGCCTGGAGCAGCTCCGTGACTGCACGCTCTGCACCAGCCGGGGTGTGGACGGCACTCGAACGCATCGTCTCTTCTGGTCCTCCTCCACTGCTTTGAACACGAGGTCGGTGATGTCTCGGCGGAGTCTCATGAGCACCACAGGGTCTTTAATGTGACGCATATCCGCCAGCATCACCTGTGCAAACTGGTTTAGCAAGTCGCCTTCGGATGTGTTTGTCGTTTGCTCAGGCTGATCAGCGGAGGCCTCGTTACCGTGATGGTGTGGACAGCTCAAAGACACGACGTCTGTAACCCGGGGCTGAGGGTGTGGACGATGCAGGGGAGCAGAGGTGGAGGCGACACACGGGGGTCCATCATCCAGATCTTGGTCAGTCACATCAGCATCCAGCGGGCTACCAAACGAGCTTCCCATCTCCTGCTCAGTACTTCCATCAGTCTCCAACTCCTCTTTGTCCTCAAACTTTCCCCCCTGCGAAATTAGCAGAAACAGAATTTTGCACAATCGGGGGAAGCATCTGCAGGATTTTCTGAATTAGTTTTAAACTTACCACATGTGAATCCCCTCGCCTGCGAACGATGAAAGGCCTGAGGAAAGCCAGTTTCTCCCTGAGCATCTCCTGCTGGGTAGAGCTGACCCTCTCTGGATGCCATAAGACCCTCCCATACTGAGTCCGCAGCGATCTGGACCTTCTCTCAACTTCAGATACTGCAAGGAAAAGGTGAAAATATGCCTGAAGAAGTAAAAGAAGAAGAAAAAAACACCAGCTGTAAAAGAAAAAGCCTGCTTCTGTTCAAAGTGGCAGACCTTGTCTTGCCCAGTGCAAATGTAATTCAGCATGAAGCTGTCGGACAAATCCTGAATACGAACTGGAATAAAGAGTTGTGCATTTCACTGTTCACCTGGCAGGTGTAACAGGGTAATAACTTCCTTTGGTGTTATTGTTTTTCCACTTGCCATTGGGATATTGTTGTGGCTGTGGGTGGCAGTTGTTGGTTCCCCACGGACAATATGGATTGGTACACCTGTCGAGCCCCTGCAAACTTGGCAAGGGACACCCCACTACTGTTGCCAGTTTGCTCCATGTGGTGAGTTGTGTCGTAATAAGCTCTGCTAATAAAAGGACGAACTTTTATTATTCTACACTGTAAATTTATATAGTACTTGTATGGCTTGGCATTTCTCAAATGCGACAGTAACTAGCCTGTAAACATTCCATTTTACTTTTATATATTGTGGATTAATACATATTTACCGTGCCTTATTCTGTTATATGCTTTGGTATAATTCCTAATGTTATAATCATGTAGAACTGGTTGTTTGTCTCAGGACTGCACACTCTGAGGGAGATAGAGGCATCATGCATACTAGAAGGACATCATATCTCAAGTCACTCTGACCGACAGGCGGAGACACTGATACACCACCCCTCCCCTCTGGCTTGAGTGGAAAGGTGCTGAGACTAACAACCGGTGTCATCTTAAAGTACATATAATGATGTACTTCCTTGAGTGCTTTAGATCCCACTTGGCGTTTGGCTGAAACAGACTTGTACTCTGTGGTGAGATCTCCAAAGATCTTTGTTTCTAAATAAATAACTCTGTTTTAAGGCTATTCAACGACTCTGTTTTAACTCTCTCACATCAACCTACTCGGGGAAACAAGTGTGCTTCAACAATATTTAAAGTGCACTCAAATATAGGAAAGTCGCTAGCTTAAATGCTACAATAATGGCTAATCTTAGTTTGTATATTTCAGTGTATGTTCGTCGCGGAGCTTGTTACAGTCCTGCCTGTGAGACATTTTGCTCCTGTTTTCCCAGGACATGGTCTATAAACGGCGAGTTGAACCAAATTCACCGAGTCGGCTTTTCACTAAAAATCACACAACGCAGAGACGAGTTACATCCTTCATAACCGCCACACGGGCTTACCAGACTTTCCGACGGATGAGGCGAACTCGCCCCACAGCCTCGTCTTCAGACTCTTGTCGTAGTAAGAATCCGCCGAGGAGTTAAAAAGGCAGTCGTGTTTGCGCCAGAAGTCGATCAGCATGCTGTCCATCGTAGGGCCCCAGTGCCGCCCCCGCATCTGACCTCGACAGTGCGTCATGGTCAAAACCTCTGACATGTACCAGATTCACGAGCCGAGGACCGTTAGATGCTGAACCTCCATGCTGAACCTGCTCCACCGGCTGATTATTACTCTCTTCTTCTGTAGTTTAGCTGCACCCCGGATGGAGTAGAGCTGCGTACTGGGCGATACTGCCACCAGCCGATTTGGAGTAAGGACTGAGATTTAGCAGCTTATATTCATTTATTCTTACTGTTTTATCTTTATTTATTTATATAGGTGTAATTATTAATTTATTTTGTGTAAAAAAAACCCTAAGATTTGTTTAATTATAATAATACAAATTAAGTATTTATCTGATATTTCTAATCATTATTTGACCATTATTATTTGTTAGCTTTAGACTGCTTGTGTGTAAAAATTATATAACATGTATTATGAAGATATTATCATATAGTATCACATGACGAGTCGTTATTATTCATAGCTGATTGTGAGTCACCATAATTGTTATTAATATTACATTATTATATTACAGTACTGATATAAGTTACAGCAATGTAACTTATATCATTACTTATTCTGTTAATTAATGGCAACAAGACTCGGTATTGTAGTAGCCATTTAAGATTCATTTATTTATCGGACGTTAATGTAGGCTAAATAATAAATCCATTAAAGAGATCTACCCTGAATAAAAATAACATTATCATTATTATTATTCTTATTATCCTTAATATTGAAAAGTAAACAAAAAAAACATCACCTCATCTTCTCAGAACTCATGTTTGAGTCAACGTAAAACGAGTGTGATGATTGACAGCTGCACAGCCCTGCCTGCGTCGCTCAACCACAGCCAGCCCGGCCTCCGCCATCTTGCCTCTCCCTGCCTGCCAGGAGCCGAGTGCGGAAGTGGAAACAGCACTGTGCAGCGGGCTCGGGTTCCGCCTGTGGACGGCTTGCCAGATCCTCTAGCCGACACAGCCAGCTGTCCATCACATTTAACCGTTTCTAAACCGCAGAGACCCAGGGAGAGATGGCAGGACGGTTACCGGCGTGTGTTGTCGACTGCGGCACAGGGTAAGCTGTTTAAACCTGACCTCCGTGCAGACAGGGGACTCGGGTGTCACCGAAAGGCTGAGTACGGTTAGGGACTGTCAGTGTCAGCTGCAGCAGCAGCAGCAGCAGCAACTGGGTGTGTGTGTGTGTGTCTCACTTTGTATATGCAGACAGCTAGCCAGCGAGCTAATATGCTAACGGCCAGCTAACTGTGACATATTAACACTCTGCCCGGTTGCATTCCGAGTCAAACCCTGCCAGGCCATTCGAACGGCTGTGAAGGGCACCGCGGCCGTTTATGTTTCATATTCGTTTTCCCGCTCGTGAGCTAGCCTCACCATTAGCGGAGTTTCATCACCGGACTGTGTTTTCTTCCTGCCGAAGGGATTTCGCTGCAAGCAGCCAGCCAGCCAGTGTGTGCTGTTGCGAGAGCGGCTGAGGAAGGAAGACTTCCCTCACAGCTGGTTTCATTCATTTGGAGCAGGCCGTTATTGCCTTCATAGTCAAACGCTTCGTGTTCATTTATCAGCTTTTCTCACAGTAATATGTGTCCCGTGAAGATAATCGTGACTGCAGCTAGTGAAATTCATATATCTTTTTGCTCGTTTGTCTGGATTTGAGCAGGCGCAATACTACTTCCTATTCAGCCTACACTTCCTCATTCACGCTTTTTAGTCCATATATGGTCGTTTCTCGGCATCCGAGCATGCTTTTTTGATTAACTTCTCTAATTTCTCTTCTTTGCCAGGCTACCGATTGTTTTCCGAACCAGATTGTCTCAGTTGTGCTGCCGCAACAAGAACCTGCTTTAGCAGTATTTTATTTTTAAGGGACAGACAAAACAACACAGGACTGGACATTGTCTTGGCTCCTCCTGCAGCAGTGTTTGTATTGATCTGTGTAAATACCTTCTTTTTCCTGTATTGGTATTCGGTATACGTACACCTCTGATTGTTTCTTTTCCTTTTTAGATGAGGATTTAAACCATGTAAGAGATTTGAAAAATATTTTTGAGTCATTATTTCTTTTTACCTGTTGTTTTCTTTACTGTACCCATATGAACCCACGCAGTCATTGTATGTGGTTTTCTGCATGAATGACTCACACCTAAAGGAAGAAAAATGTGTTTTCACCGATGCAGACATGCAGATTTTTCCAAATAACAGTACAGGACAGGTATGCTTAAGTTTTGGGGGCTAAAAGTGGTTTGCATTGCTTGCATGTAGAGACTTGAACTCGTCACTCCTCACGTTGCATACTCCCCCACTCATCCCCCTCCTCCCTTCAGGCTGTTAAACAGTCCACTGCTTCTGATCTTCTCTCGGACAGCAGAAGAAAGTGCAGCTGACAATTAGGTTAGTCTGCGCTAGTTTCTACTCGTCAGGTAGATGGCTTCCATTTTCCGGCCAAGCCTTACAGTCGTAACACATATGTTCCAACGTTAGTGACTACAGGACTTCTTGCAGAAATAACGCTTGGTCATGAAGTCACAGTTTAGGCTGAGATTTGGCTCCTGATTTTAAGGGGAAAGTTTGACATGTGATTTTGCAGCTTGCCCAGAGAGTGCCAGTTATTGGCAGATTTTCAACAGCTGTCGCTGAGTAATGCTCATGATGTGCAAATAGTGACAACTCCACTTCCTCTTATATGCCGGCCTTCTAAACAGCCTGGCTTCTATTATTAGAGAAGACTACTTGACTGTGCAATGGAAGGACTGCGGTCATATTTGGGTTGGGGTGTAGTTTGGCTTTGGTTGTGGCCTCAAAACTAGTGTTGCACTGTCAAATCATGGCTTCTTTACCCAAAAAAAAAAAACATCTCAGGTGCTGTAGCTTGGTGCAGTCCAAGTAAGGGTGGAGTCATTCTTCATCTATCTTAAGCAAACTGTTGATATTTCATAACGTAAGCCTGCAGTCATCAATGAGCGTCAGTGAGCACAGGGATAAATTTAAAAACAAAGTGTACCTACGTTATGACTACAGGTTTTCTGTTAACATTTGCCAAAAGGTAGATGCTTCATTAAGCTCAAGAAAACAAGTATAAGATCCCTACAAAAATCTACCAACATAGAATAATTTGACCAGTTGCTGGACTGCAGCTGTTCAGTCGGTTGCTGAGTTTGGTGTGCTGTGGTGTTATGTCCACATTCAGACGTGGTGTATGTGAAGCTTGTCGAGACAGGTTCAGGTAGACAAGCTGGGACTGTTCTGTGGTATGAAGGTGTTCAGAGTACTGCTGCTACATTTTGTTGCTGTCAGTGTCACAAGGCGGCTGCTGTTATCACTGAACTAGTGATAGGCTGATTAACAGGGACGATTATCTGGAATTTTGAGGTGATCAGCATCAGCATCGGTCGTTCCTTTTGCTCTTGAGGCTCATAAAAAACGTGCAGACACATCTGTAGGCACCTTTGACAGTGTGGCTGCTGTAGAGAGAAGTCAGTGCTCCACCTTGTGAGTTTTGGGAAGGTGATTAAAAAGTTACATCCTGCTGTAAACCTAAATTTCCTTAGTCACTGTTGTCTTTTCTCAAATCTGATCTGAAATCAGATCAACCGGTAATAACCTAAAATCGTTACTGGGTTGAGTTAAATATGTTATAATGTGTGAGTGATGCATTCAACTATAATCAAATAATAATTTCTGTAATCTTTAAAGCGAAAAGTGAAACATTTGATGGGTTCCATCTTCTTAAATGTCAGGATTTGCTGATTTTCTTTTATGTAAGACAGTAAATTAAAAGTCTTGGGTTTTAGACTGTTGGTTGGACAAAGGAAGTACACTGAAGAAGTCACTTTGTGTTCTGGGAAATTGTGATGAGTTTTTTTTTTTGTTTGTTTTTTTGACCTCTCATAAGTGATTAATGTTGAAAATAATCGGCAGATTAAATGTGCACTGAAGATTTATCACTTTTTCACTGAACATACTGTGGCTGTAAACAGGGTTGATTAAAGTCAGTCAAGTCAGTCGCCCGACAGCCAATTTTAAACAAACCGGTGAACTGAAAATGCTAAAATACTCTATTGACCGTGAGGCTCCTGCAGAGTCGGGTGATAATTCTCTCTCTCCTCTTTTCTTATTAAGTAGAGGAATAGTCGGCCATTTGCAGTTTTAAAGTGACCTTCACTGTTCAGTCTTACATTCAGCCCAAACCTGAAGAGTCTGAAAAAATGTGTCTGACATTAACTTTTGGACATGCGTGCAGGTGCATACGTGGGGATCTGTTGTACCGGTTTGAGTTGATTTTTACAGAAATTTTAAAATCTGACTATGTTTTTAATAATAGTGGTCGTGCCAAATATTTCCTCCAGTTTTCTACCATATTTGGACTCTTGACTCTGCCTCAAATATCCACTATGGCAGCTTTGTTTTTCTGTGTGTTTAACAGATTACCAGATTAGATTATATAGCTTTATTCACACAACCAGACTGTTTTCAGCTCCAGACAAACCAAGAGTCACTCACTTGAAGGATGTGTGCTCAGGCTGTGTCAGTTTCACATGAGACATACATGGTGATGTCCTGAGAAGCAGCCTTTCCTTTCTGCATTTTAGCTCAAGAAACAAACTTGACAGGGATCATATGACTCACCTTTTATCTACATTTATTTTATTGGAAGCCTTAAACTCTTAGAAAAACTATAGAAGGTGAAATTTTCCCATGTAGTGTCGTCACTGATGAAAAGAAGTTGCCGCTTTGGTGTTGTGCACTTAAGTGGTTGCGGTCCACCATAACCGCTAACCCCGCTAACCCTGCACTTGTACAGGGCTGTTTCTTCATCTTATATTTCTGCTTCCGCTCAGCACTTGTTCTACACAAATAGATGCATAGCAATTAAATGCATCGTTTCCTGTGATCCAGGAAAAAGAAACCTTTGATTGAGTGTTCGGGACAGGAAGCGTTCATAAAGTTGTTGCAGGTTGACTCTAAGAAGCCTGACGTAGACAGTTGTCGGCCGTTTTAACTCACATTTTAGCCTTTTTAAGGCCAAAGTTTGCATATAACATTCCCACGTCGTTGCAAGATTGCTCATGTGGCCCCTCCTGCTTCTTTTTTTTCACAAATTGAAATTCAAAGGAGCCACTGTTATGACCAGGATGTGGCCTGCTATGCCCACAGTGCTTTGGCAGTCATCAGCAGTGTCCTCTATCAGTCCCTTGGGCCCTGTGTGCAGGAAGTGTAGGAGTCCTGTGTGGGCCTAACCCGGTCATTACTACATCTGGTTAGCATGTGCAGCCACTGTGCAGAGCAGAGACTTGGAGAGGGCTGTGAGGCCTCAAGACTTTGATGCTAAGGCTGAAGCTGTTTTGGCTGAATATCACAGGAGAACGGAGGTCAAAATATTACTGGCCTTAGTCATAATAATTTGTAGAAACATCTTCTGTCATTTTTTTCCATTCATACAACTTCTCTCTTTGGTTTAGAGAAGTGGGCAGAAGAATGCAGTAGTGTTGAGGTCATGGCTAGTTTATGTTGAGACTGGTCGGTTCATGCAGAAGTGAGCTTTTTCTTTTTCTCCAGACAAATATGAATAGTCTTCAGTCTCCCAGTGCGACATGAATGGCTCCCATTAGCAAACTCGAGGGCTGCAGCTGCTTTTGGCATCTGACCAAGCAGCCAGAGGACAGTGATGGCATTGATCAAAATGATAGCAGCCAAAAAATAATCTTTACTGATGCAAACTTTTATGCATGCGAACACGGTGTAGCAGGTGGCTGGTTTTGTGCTCAGCCTGCAGGATCTGTGAAATGAAACGTGATGCTTTTCTGTTGCAGTTACACCAAACTGGGGTATGCAGGAAACACAGAGCCACAGTTCATCGTTCCATCATGTGAGTATTTCACACCAGCTAGTGACACTAACAAAGACCACGAAGCATTTTTGATAGGGGGAAAACTTTTACAATTTTGACACCTTTGTTCATTTGTCCCAATTTTTTAAAATCAGTTTCTATTACCACTGTCACTGTAACACCATCATGTTTAGTGCTAACTTTAAAGATCCATTTTTGTTTTTTATGCAAAAACAATTGTAAAATTCTGAACAATTCTTGATTGTTTCACCTTTTTTTTGCCCACAAAGTGTAGACAGCTTTGTGTGAGAGTTTATCCTCTCTGTTTTCTTGTCAGGTATCGCTATCAAAGAGTCAGCCAAGGTCGGAGACCAGGCCCAGCGGAGGATGATGAAGGGGGTGGATGACTTGGATTTCTACATCGGAGACGAGGCTGTGGACAAGCCCACGTATTCCACTAAGGTATGAGACCGCGCTGGTTCAACGCACCCACAGCAGCACCCACAGCAGCACCCACAGCAGCACCCAGCAGAGCAGTCACCATGTCTAACCTGGTTCAGCTTCTTTAGAGAGCTGATGTATTGATTGAATGTGTGATTCTTTCTGCAGTTTGTACACAAGAGGCAAGTTAAAGACTTTTCTGACATGTTGCAGAGATGTTGAGCAACTGTTTTGCTTTTGGGGATTATTTAGAAATTAAATAATGTGACAACATTGTGTGAGGTGACTGTAAATTTTGTACACATTCCCTGACTTTACTGACTTGGTCTGTTTTTTGTCAGACGCAGTTATTTGTGTCTATCTGGGTCTCGAGGCATATTTAAAAAAACAAAATAGACTGTGTGTGTGTGTGTGAGCAGATTATGAAGTAGTTGTGAGGAAAGACTATTACTCATTACTGGAACTGTGCTTATTATCGTATTCTTCACACTTTCACTGTTCAGCTATGGGAATCACTGAGCACAGATATTCAGCTTCAGTGGTTTAGAGGTCAACAGTGCAGTGATCTCACAAAAACATCGGTGGCTATAGTAGCCGTACAGACAGGAAGTTGAATGAATGTAGTGGAGGACAGTGTACTGTCACATGCAGATAAACAGATCTCACATGCAATGTTCTGACCAGCTGAAGCCTTGTGCCAACAGTGGCCAATCCGTCACGGGATTGTTGAGGACTGGGACCTAATGGAGCGCTTCATGGAGCAGATCATCTTCAAATACCTGAGAGCTGAGCCTGAGGACCACTACTTCCTCCTGGTAAGAGGATTTAAAGAATGTCGTCAGTCCGGTATGGATTCAGACTCTCGGAGTTCTTCTCTTAGTGTGAAATTAGCGTTTCAGCCCAGCTAAAGCCTAGTAAATCAAAAATCATAAATGCTTTATCCACACTACTTGTTTTAAGTCTGATTTTGTATTTTAATTGTACTGTAACCGTGTACTTGTGTGCTCTTTATTCTCCGCTTTCAGACAGAGCCGCCTCTGAACACTCCAGAAAACCGAGAGTACACAGCGGAGATCATGTTCGAGTCCTTCAACGTCCCGGGGCTCTACATCGCTGTGCAGGTGAGATATGCTGGGTCATCTAGTTTGTGTAGCGTCTGACAGGGAAATCTGGGATGCAGAAAATAGTTTTTTGTTTGTTTGCTTTTGTCAGATGTTGACAACAAATAATCAAAAAAACAAAAATGAACCTGTTAGTTTCTGCTCACCTGAGGATTAGGAAGACTAAGATGTTATGAGGTTCTGGCCGGCTTGGACTTAAACTGGTTCCTTACTGCTGCAGAGGCGATTGTCATTAGTTTTGCGTCTTTGCCTCAGGCAGACAACTTCTCTTGGCCATTTTAATACTGTTGTTGTCACCATTCTGTCAAATGATGGATGGTCTTCGGATTTTTCCAACATTGTTTTAAAAAACAATTGAAGAAAAACATTTGGGTGCCGCAACAGCTGGTCATGAGCATGACAGGAACATGCTTTTTGCTGTTGCTCTTCCTCCTCTTCTCTCTGTTTCAAATTGTAAACCAACTTTAAAGGTTCATACCACCACATACTGCATCAGTCTGTGTGGATGCTGCACTCGTTGAATCCCTGAAAGCCGTTTAGCTTCTTATTATCAGCTATAATTAATGATATTATAAATTTCCCTTCTGTTGGTACAAAGAAATATACTCAATGCCTTCAGATATTTCTCTTCTGGTTTTTCCTTCTGTTATCCTGATATGCACTTAAAAGTCAGTTTTAAACTCATCATCTTATCAAACTCCAGACATGTGTCGTGTACTTGCAGTCAGGTTATTATCACAATGACATTTCTGTGTGTGTGTGTCAGGCTGTGCTTGCTCTAGCCGCCTCCTGGACATCCAGGCAGGTGGGAGAGAGGACGCTGACAGGCACCGTCATCGACAGCGGAGACGGCGTCACCCACGTCATCCCTGTGGTGAGTTTCCAGATCGACAGGCACACACTCGCTCCCTCGCACACACACGTACACACTCCCTAAGCATCAACATTTATGTGTGTACTCTCCAGGTCATTTGGAAGTTTCATGTTTCTTCCCATGTAAAAATTCACAGTAATTTAGGATTTTAAGAACAAAATGGCAGAGGTGCCATATTGAGGTTTTATACACCAACTGGATGAGAATGAAGAATTTCTGCCTTTTAAAATAAATACATTTCCACCTGTTTTACTTGCACTGTAACCGGACCGTGTTGGTGTTTAAAAGTAGGCCACGGTGTTTCAGGGGCTGGAACAAATTACTCACATTTAGGAAATGTGCTTGCAGATTATATTTAGAGGCTGGGAGACTGAATCAGCATGTCTGTAGCTACTGCTGAACACGCACATAAAACGAGCCAAACACAACACAGTGGGGACATGGAGAAGGCCTCGCAGTATGTCCATCTGATGAAAAAACCTCAAGCTGTAACAGCTGCATGTCTTTGTTTGTTCTACGCGGTTCTGTCACGGAGCACGTCATGTGACATAACCTCTGTGTCTTTATTCATCCCTCTGTCTCTCTCAGGCTGAAGGTTATGTTATTGGCAGCTGTATAAAGCACATTCCCATCGCAGGACGAGACATCACCTACTTCACCCAGCAGCTCCTGAGGGAGAGGGAGGTGGGCATCCCACCGGAGCAGTCTCTGGAGACAGCCAAGGCAGTCAAGGTAGGTCCACAGCTACACCTCCCATCAGCCCTTTCTTCCTCTGCTGAGAAGGCGGTGATGTGGTGACCCCCACTGGTACCGACCGGAGTCACAGGAGTCATTCCATGTACCATCAGTGGGATACAACACACAGGCCTGTACGTTCGCAGCAGTGGCTGTTCTGGTGTGGGCATCTTTTGAATATTCTGCCTACCTCACTAATGAATCTCTTCCTAGTGGTCTGGAGAAGCTCTGGACAGAATGCACAGACTGAAGGTCAATATGCCATACTGATGAAATATAATATAAACTATAGAGTAGCTACAAAAACAACAACACACGTGAGGTGCGAAATCACATGAAAGACAGTATAGTAAGTGGACAGAGTTTCTGAAAAGTGAGAAAATGAGCCTACTTCTCAGTTGATTTATGACCTCGGTAAGCTGTTTCCAAATGAGTTTATGGTCTCAGTCGCTCGTTTCAAGTCTTCTTCAATACAGCATGAGGTTCATTTTGTACATTATGCTCAGATTTAGAGTTAAACAGACCTTAATTTCAGGGATGCTTTAGCACATGGTTGATAAGTCCATGCTGTGTCTTCTGGTTCTCAGTCAGATCCTATCAGAACAGAGATGTAGTAATGCGTGTCCCTTCAAACTCCACTGTCTTGCTCAGATGTGGTCACTTTTGGCTCTTAACAGACAAGACGGTGTTGGACATAATGCCAAACTCGAGTCTTCAAAGTGGTAGAACACAAACCACAAACCAGTGGGTGATGTTATGGTGGATGTTCTAAGGATATTCGAATAGTTCTCCACTTTGTCACGTCAATTATTGTGTCATGCCTGTAGCTGCTGTGGTGAACCATGAAAATAACTTTTTAAATGACATTGCAAACACAGACCATTGTTTTCTGTCCCATAAATACAATCTGCCCCGAGGAAGGTTCCCACATCATCCATTCAGAAGACCTCATGTGAAATGAAGGACATCTTTAATGAAAAGTTTAGCCCTTAAATCGCAGTGTAATCAACAGTGTAGCCTTAGAAGGACTTCAGCTTCAGTCTCACCTGAATCACATCACAAAGTCTTTTCAGGGAGGACATTAAGCTGCCTGTTTCCACAGCTGAAATGTAACTGCACACGGAGCTCTTCGACTCGTGACCTTATGTTCATAATTTACATCAAATGACCATCTTTCTTTATTCATGGGGATTTGATTATCTATTATTTTATCTATAGCAGTTTTATGCATAAATAAATTAACCTTGACTTGATGAGAATTAGATGAACGCTTCATTTCTATGCAGTCTTGCTGAATACTGTCACACACCTCCTGCTGTCTCAATGAAATATATTTGGCATAATAATCTTATGTATATTTGTGGAATTGGAATTGATTATATAAGGGTTTAATGAAAATAGCTATTGGAAAGCTTAAGAGACATACAGTCACGTTTCTTTGAGGGTTTGTTTGCTTGGAAGCTGCGGATGGCTAAAAATTCTTTTTAACTGTGATCCGGTTCGCGATGTCTGTGGCTGACATGTTGGTAGGGGGACAACCAACATAGCTCATTATTTTTAATTGGTTTGTTACCTTTTCAGTCTTGTTACCTCCATGCTTTGCACATCAGCCTCCTTTTCCCAACCCATCAGTGCGTAAGGCCGTGAAGTCGTATTTGAAAGTGTTTACAGATAATATCCCCACAGCTGTCCTTTCCTCTAAACCCAGCTCCATTTTCACAGTGACGACGTTGCACTCGGTTTGAGAAACCAGATGGAAATTTGGAATTTCGTTGTTTTTCTGTTTTTCTTCATGCGGACAGCAGATGGCACTCTCGGTCTGCGTGTCACATGCAGCCGGTGTCCTTCAAAAACCCACTGCTTTTATTCTGCGTTGTTTGTTTGTTGTCAGATAATAACCACCGTTTCCCAAACTGAGATCAGGCCAAAGTACAGGACAACAAGGACAGAAGATGAACTGCAAAAGTTACTGTGGAGTTTAAACTTTGATTCTCCAAACTTGCATGTCTGACATACTTTGAAGTGTTTTATTTTTTATATATATATATATTTTAGTTTCAATTTTTCCAGGTCACAAATAGATTTGACTTTGTGTTAACACCATTTACCTTCATTTATCGTCATTCCTTCTGTCAGTGACCGCAGTTTATCGATTTACCTCGGTTCTCCGCAATTCCCTCATGTTTATTAAACAGCTTGTTATCCAAGACTTTGTTCTTGATGTCAAGGACCATTCTTCATTATCCCTCGAGACAGACAAACGAGAAATAGTGTGAATTCAAATAATTAGCATTAACATTGAGGGGATGTTGCCAATCATGTCTGGAAATGTTAATTCGGCTGCTGTCTGCCTCACAGTATGGACCAGATTCCCTGCAAGTCAGACTAATGGCTTGTGTTGTGCTCATTCGTATTCACGGGTACAGAAGCAAAATCAATTACACCATAAAGACGTGTAAGTTTTTTAGTGGAACGTGTCTCTAGAGCTTCACAAATAGCAGTAGAAAACAGCAGCAAGGTAAACACCAAACAGTCCCGGCTCTCATTATCACAACTGCACGATGACAAATGTTGACACGAACACAAGAGGACTTTTGGAGGTTAATTTTGCTGCTTGATTCAAAAACTCTACAAGCACAACAACATGACTCCATGAGCCGACCTTTTTGATATTTAGAGATAAAAAACTGGTGCTGGTATCATACCTGTTTTAACCAGAGTCAGGCTTACATGCTGCACTGAGTACAAAAACTCATATTAGAGACGACTGCACAGTAAATGGGCAAAGCTTCACTAGAGAAGCTAAATAAATAGCAAGGATTCCCTCATCAGATAACAGCTTTCCTCCCATCGTGTTGGTGATTTGTTCTGTGTAAGCTGCAAAAACAACTTTATTTGTTGATCTTCTTATCAGCTCTCAATCATTCAGTTTGTTTCCTTCCCACTGATGACTTTGCTCAGTAACTCGTCTGCACACAGAGATTAAAAGTGGGATTAAAGTGCTGGAGTCACTGCGACCTTGTTAGCGTTTTACAAGCGTTATTAACACGAGGTTCTTCTTCTGTGTGCTACACTCAAGCTGATTAAACAACCCAACTCGTTCTGTGCCCACCAGGAGCGGTTCAGCTACGTGTGCCCAGATCTCGTCAAAGAGTTCAACAAGTATGACACGGATGGCTCCAAGTGGATCAAGCAGTACACCGGCATCAACGCCATCAGCAAGAAGGAGTTCACCATCGATGTGGGCTACGAACGCTTCCTGGGCCCTGAGATCTTCTTCCACCCAGAGGTTTGTCAGTGCGGTGTGCGTCACAGCAGGGAGCACAAGTCAGCATTATGGAAGCCTGCAAACACCAGGCAGCCCACACACACGGAGCACAGTGCTGGAGGTCCGAAAGGCGCATGAGCAAGTGACTCTGCAGGACGGCAGTTTGCTTTGCTCAGTGCTGCATTTGGATTTAGGTCATAGAAATGTTTAAATTAATCTGAGAATGAAAGATGGTGACTGGGTGAAGATACCAGCCAGCAGAATCCTGAGACACTCGGTCCAAACATTTAGTTTGTCAGCTCACCTGTCTGTGTCCTCCTGCTTATGTTATTCCACATCACTCTGACACGTTTTGCTCTGTCATTATTACTGCTGTAGCGTTGCAGCATGACATGTCTTCTCTGTTCACTTCTGATCCCAGTTTGCCAACCCTGACTTCACCCAGCCCATCTCTGAGGTTGTGGACGAAGTTATTCAGAACTGCCCCATTGATGTCAGGCGTCCTCTCTATAAGGTAAGCTGACGAGACGACGGGCTGAGTGTTGGTGATGAACCGGTGTTGAAGGCTTCGCTCTTTTTCTATTCTGACAGGCTGTGCAGCATTCAGCAACACCTTTGTTGACTGTAGCTGAAGTTATGACACACTTTGTTACATCACCTTCAGACCTTTCAGTGAATCCATTCAGACGTCCGTTTTTGACGTGCATTGAAGAACTGCAGGGTTTTATCTCCTAAGCAGCTTAGTGCGGACGCGACCAGCAGTCTGCCTTCATTACTTTCAATGGATTTTCTCTGAATTTTTTTTTTTTGTTGTTATTTTGAGCAGGTAGATTTCTCACTCAGGTAAAATAAAACATTAACGCGGCGGGTCGATACACAAAGTCAGGGTGAAGTCATTGTGTATCTGAGATGTTTCTGTTTAAATGATGCACAACTAAGGACCAACTCCCGTTGATAATCTAAAACTATGTTAAGACACTTTACTTCGAGTTTGATGTTCAGTGATCCAGATTTATTTATTTATGTATTGGAATATTAATGACTTTGACTCATGTGTTCAGCTTCTGGTAAAGTCACGTTGTTGCGGGTTATTGGCCTCCTCCTGCTCCAAACTCTCGTTATTTCATCAGCCACTGAAACCCACCGTCGGTCGCCCTCCGGTTTAACGTGATGAATTGCTCCGTCTTTGGCGATTAATCGGGTCGGGGCTTCGTGTCAGAGCCTTGACTCATTCTGATTAAACTTATTTTTTGCTGTACATTCACCCCGACTGAGCAGAGACTGAAGTGATGCATCGCTGTGTTCATCGAGTGGTGTTTCCCATCACAGACTTCCAACACAAGTGGACTGTTTTTCGCAGACTGACTGGCCACTCGCCAGCTGCAGGTCACAGGTGTTAAGTGCTTCTCGTCCTACAGCTCTGTAATCCCCGTCACCTTTTCCTCCACAGAACATTGTTCTGTCAGGAGGCTCCACCATGTTCAGGGACTTTGGACGTCGTCTGCAGAGGGACCTGAAGAGGACGGTTGATGCCCGACTGAAGATGAGTGAGGAGCTGAGCGGAGGCAAACTCAAGGTGAGGACACACATTATTTTACACACAGGTGAGGTCGATACGGTCCGACACAACATAATCACTGTGTGAGGAGCGAAACGGAGATAAAATGTCTGTAAAGTTTATGTCCTCTCGCACTACAGTTAGTGTTGGCACAGATGTGCATAAACATAACAGGGTGTTAAAGTCTGTAACGGCAAAAGATTCACCTTCAGGGGAGAAGTATGGGGGACAGCATCACAGGGAGGATCCCTACAGAGGAAGACCTTTTTGTTAAAGGGTAAAACCCTTTATGTTTAACCACAAACACAAGTCTCGCTCAGGAGACAAGTGTCCCTCTGAAATCTCGCGAGACGTGAGTTGTTGCAGGAAGTCCACCGTGGAAACGTGAGTCAGAGAGGAGTTTGAAGCCAGCAAATATTTAATTCCAAAGTCACAGCTGCGCATTCAGCTGATATCAACGATCCAGACGAGGAAATAACTGCAGCAACTCACCTCTTGACCTTTAAGTGCACCAATTTTGTGTCTCGTTATATAAAAAAAACAAAGCCAGAATGACCAACAGCAGCATATCGGGACGATGTGTCAGCCATCAAGCACTGAAAAACCCACATCGGTCCCACACTCACATAATGAAGCTCACAAGCTGCAAACTGACCCCCCGTTTGTCTCTCCGTCCTCCCTCCTCAGCCCAAACCGATCGATGTCCAAGTCATCACTCATCACATGCAGAGATATGCCGTGTGGTTCGGTGGATCAATGCTAGCGTCGACTGTAAGTATTTCAAACAGTATTACTGCACTACTTCATCATCCTGTACCGGTTGTACTTTCTGACAGGGGGATGTTATCAACTTTTAGGCTCGCCATCATTACGGCTTTCATCTGCTGTGACGTTGAAGGCCGTGCAGCACTTCTGTTCGGTCCTTATGTGTTGTGTAATTTATGGCAGGGAATGCTGTGGGTGTTTTCATTATTTTCCCCCCTTCTTGATGAGTTATTTGTGTGAGCAGAGATGATAATTTTACCAGCAGGAAATATGACCGCGAGCGAAGGTCTCTGACAGTTGATTCACAAAAGGCTAATTGATGTTAAAATTGAATAGCGTCGTTCCCTGATAATAGTAATTGCTCTTTTTGTGTATGTCTCGGGTTTCCCAGCTAAAGGAGAATTAACTCTCTGTATTAGCAGCACCCAGAACTGTATTCTTCATAGAAATCCAGCTCGCAGTCATCACCATCTGAGAGGTTTAATTTGGCAGCAGTAAAACTAACAGACATTATCGTCCACTTCTGGAACCAGAAACGCACCATTAAAGTTTCTCTGACACTTAAAAGCTTTAACATTTGCTTTCCTAAAATGGGATGCATGAGAAAGGCTGCTTTTCCACTGCGGGAAATAGATCCGCGAAGGCAGCACATGTGGCTTGTATTTATTTGTCAATGTTTCACGTGTTCTCATACGAAGCTCGTGTTCACGCTCACCTTTGTCTTCATTCTGTGCTCCCGCAGCCCGAGTTCTACCAGGTTTGCCACACCAAAAAGGACTACGAAGAGATCGGGCCGAGCATCTGTCGCCACAACCCCGTGTTTGGAGTCATGTCTTAACTCTGGACCTCCGAAGTCTAACAGCAGAGAGTGGGTGGAGTTATGTTGTGTAAAGGAGGGGCTCAGGAGGTGGAGGACGGTGGTGCTTCTGTGCTTTTTGATTACTTGTTCAGCTGTGGGTGTGTGTGATGAGCAGGTGATCCAGAAAATGAAAAGGAGAGAAAAAATAAGAAAAGTTACCGGAGCAAACGCAGACCGGCTGCAAAATTTATCATGAATATTCCTTTTTTTTCTTATGTGTGTGTGTGTGTGCGTGTGTGTGCGCGTGTGCGTGTATGTGTGTGTGTCTTTCTTTTCAAAATGAGGGAAAACGGTTTGTAAGCCAAAAAGAACATTTCTGGATCTGTTGACATGCAGATGATGACGATGATGATGATAATAATAATGATGATTAGGGTGGTGCTGGTGGAGGTTGAACACCAGAGCATCAGTAGTAACTTCCTGACACCAGAACATGTTTTTATGTTGACCAGGAAAGACTCTTGAGATCGAGTTTAGAACATATTATTGTCTCCTTTTATTTCCTGCATTTTTGTTCCCAACTTGAAATGCACATGTCTGTGTATGACGGTAAGAGCTTGTTTATATTTCATACAAAAGTTTTTTATATGTAAAACTTGGGAAATCAGGGGTAAAAAAAAAAAGAAAAAAGAGCTAAAAAATAAATCTGAGCACGAGACTGTTTTGACCCACCATGCAGCTTTGATGCGCGGTGCTGTGCAGAGTCTGAGTGGGTGCTCTCCTGTCTTTCCCCTCCTGTCATGGCTGTCTGCCCTTTAATTCTTCATACAGCACATTTAATTCACGTCTGCTTTCACTTCGGACTGTCGGGATTCCACCTCTGTGATGCAGTGAGAGATGAGAGAGAAGGAGGACTTGCTGAGGTTATAACGATGGAACTGAATGAGAATGACTGTCAGACCAGTATTGTTAGACTAGACGTTTTTTTTATTATTAAATACCAAATTATTAAAAGACTGGGATTTGTGTATTTAATGCCTTGCAACATTCCAATAAAGGCTCAAATTTGTTTCTAAGCACTGGAGTCTTGTTCGCTTCTTTGTTTCTGCTCAGTTGTTTATTATTTATTTTAATATGCAGTGCAAGTGACTGAGCAACAGTCAAAGTCTGAAGGAACTCGACAAATTAAGAAGAAGCTGCCGACAGGAAATATGTTTGGCCCGATAAAATCAAAGGTTACCCGACTGTCAGGTCTGCACGAGGGTCTTAAAGCCCTGCGGTCGGTCCAGGTTCTTCCTCAGTGAAAGGAAACATGCTGTGCCTGAATCTCTCGTCTTGATGATGTGATGAGAACCCCGCTGAAAAGTATTAATCTCATCCCCTCGAGAGGGCCTCACCTGCCTGTCAGCAGCTGAAGCCCAAGCCGGGGACGTGATCTCTGAGCCAGGCTAACAGCCCCGTCCGCACGCCTCTGGTTTTGTGTTGCACGTGAACATAAGATTTGACTTTTTTTCAGAGGCAAAGCAGTGATGGCCGTGAGGCGCACCTTTAAAATGATCTCCTGTCTCCCAGATGGCAAAATGTGCAGGTTGTTTTTAAAATTCACTGCTGTGCTGTCGTTACTCACTCGCATGTTTGTGCCTGTTAGAATCAGGACCATATTTTAATATCTCGCCACACTGAAAAGCATTTGACCTCTGCTTGTGAGTAAAAATGTCCCCTTAGGCCAGGATGAACAAGAAATAATTTTACTGGCTCGACTCGGGTCTCCCAGAGTCCTCCCTCTGGGTGGTCTGGACCTCGTGGTGGCTAAACTCCCCCACATTCCCTCTGCATCCCTGAACCTCCGTCCTCTGGGCAGGATGCTCTCTTGCACTGCAGAGGAGAGCAAGCAGACTGAGTGCTTCCAGAGAAAGAGCTGCCACCACCACAGCTGTCTGCACATGATATAGCCAGGATGATGAAAAGACTTGTTGAAGAGCTCTTACTGCTGAAGTCCTCCGGGGGGATTTTGACCTCAGCTGCCTCCCTTCTGCCAGAGCTGGAGCTCAGAGAGGGACGTGAGACCGACACAAGTGTTTCTCCAGGCCAAGTTTCCTCACCACGTGTGTCGCCACGACGTCTCACTGATTGGAAAGATAACTACCATTAGTTTCAAGCTTGTTGTGCGACTGAAATTGGTCTTTAGGCACCAGCAAAGCCAACAGTCAGCTTCTCCTTGTCGGCAGACGGCGCAGACCGGTTTCTCCCGCCATCGCACTTCCAGTTTTATGTCTGTAAAAAAGCTCAGGAGTATTTTCTAAAGTTGCACTAATCAATAATAAGTCATAGCACGTCACAGTTTGTGCAGAGCTCTGCCCCAAAGTGGCCAAAACGACTGATTAGTCGGCTCTTGCTTTAAATCAGGACTTATTTAAACTGATTGAACGGAGTATTAGACTCTGAGATCAGGAGTGTTTTCCTCTACATGCAGATAAATAGCAAACAGAAATTTATATGGTGTTAAATGAATTAACATAAAAGAGACTTGAAGGTTTTCACTGAGCAGGAAACAAAAACCTTCTCTTATTTTGCTCTCTGGACTTGGAACAATCAGCAGAGCCTGCTAATAATCTGCTCCCCTTGGACAAACTGGAAGACATATTAAAGGTCCATATGACTGCAGTATTTTTTCCTTCTGTCTTCTGTATTTGTATTCCCGTCTGTCGTGCTTTATTGAAAAACAAGTGTTACAAAACATACATCTCACTTATGAGTCGGTAAAAATACTGAGAGCGAGCAAAACTGGCACTGTCCTGGTAGAAACAACAGCATCTCTGGAGTTTCAGGCTTTTATTACTGCAACACAGAGCAAAAACAGAAAGAAGACCTCACATCAAAATTCTCTCTGAGCCTTTGGCCTTTAAAGTAAAACCAGTGCGGCTCATTGTGGAGGTGACAGAAGCAGATGAAGGCAGACAAAGCACAACATTTCAGCGTATGAAACGTGAGCGGCGGTCATCGCTGCAGGGAGGGACACAGCTGTCACATCTGCAGCCCTGCTGGGTCCTCTCTCCGTTTGGTCCTGGCACTCCAGTTCACCAAGGGATTCTGTGGGGAAGGTAAACCGTCTGTACGGGCTGGGACTGATTCCAGCCTCCTGTGGCCCTGCAAAGGACAGACAGGTACACAACAGACAGAACACCTGTGGGTAACCACGCAGTTTATTTACCAGAAATGACATTTTCAGGAAAACTGTATGAGCTGGAGAGAAGAGTTAACGATGCGAGTGTTGGCCTGGCAAACTCTGTTTCCTGTTGGCTTACTGATTTTCATTGAAATGCACCTTTGTTTCGCTGTGTCTGTCCATCCTTTCATTCCAGAACCACATGTTGAAAAGGGAAGTGCTGCTCTGGCTGCTTCCACTGGAAATGGAAAGTAAAGTAGAAAGTAGCTGTAAGTGTTGTGAGGAAACCAAAAGAGTTAGTGGTAAACTCCACTCCAGCATCACATCGAAGTCATCTTCATTTCAGTGCAGCGTCCACCAGACTTTTAGAACTGCTGCTGTCCAGGAGACTCCACGTCCTCGTAGGGCCGCACACCTCGTGAAGACGTCCCTCTGAGACAGACAAACTACACTGCAAACATAACACAATTATGGGAGAGATGGGAGGAAAACATTGCAGTAAGTGTTGCAACACTCAAGAGCAGCAGCTGTCAGACTGATAAAAACTACAACGTGGTCTGAAGCTGCACTACAGGGATGAAAACTCTCTAAGCACAAATATACACGAGCCCAAAGACTCTGAGCAAACCAGCCTGCCCCTGGATTAGAATGAAGCATTCATCATTCACATGCTGGTTAATGTTCAGGCGTCTGGATACTTTTGGTGATGTGGTGTAGCCGCCCTCAGGAAAACGTGAGGAGTTTTTCTTGGCTGTTTGGTCGTTGGAGATCTGTTATTACAGGCTTTCTTTCATTTTGACGCCTGTGCTATGAATGACAAATCAACTTGAAGGTGATAGCCTCATCCACACGGATCTGCAGCTAATTACTTCTTATTGAAAGTCGAACAATACAGCACAACAGCAGGAGGAAATCTGCATATAAATAATGTCATCCTCCTGACAGGAAGTCAGCTTGGAAAAAAGCCCGCGCATGGGCACACGTGTTTTTGTGTCACATTGTTTTGAGCAGGTGAGGAACTGAACTGAGCAGAGTCTTTGTCTGCAACTTGATCTGGCAAGCGGCTGGAAGTGAATGCTGGTGTACAGAAAATATCTGCTTTGGGGTTTGGAGAAACATCTTTGCGGGAGTTAAACTCTGAACGTCATATTATTCCACACACAAACACACAGCGTCGCGTTGTGCCTTTTAACATTTGTGCTGCCGGAAGTTCTCCATTTGTCCAGCAGATGTCGCTCTCTCTGCATGTCCGGGTTTCTCTTCTCCCTCTGAACTGTTGTGACTTCTGTACCTTTGCGTGAACTTGCGGCCGCTGACGTCCACTGAGCGTCTTCGTGCGTCGTTTCCACGAGCTCCTCTCTGCAGCGGTGTTAGGTGAGAGGTCTCAGGTGTGGGAGGAACTCATGTCCACACTTGCACCGCGTGCAAAATGATGTGCAAGCTGCAGGAAGGTTAAACGCTGATGTGTCTCAGCAGGCAGATCGATTCGACGGGGCATTTCCTTTTCAAGCCCGAATCACCAGCGCGCCTTTCACTCCACACAGCCAGTGTCCTGATTCATGTGAGGGCTAATGACACACACGCTGCACTGACTGCTGGGCATTGTGCCTCATAGAGGGAAGTAATATCTTTTCCTCTTTAATAACAGCCCAGAAATCACGTTGGCTCACTGGAGGATGAACGCCGACACGCTTAACTGCGTCTACATTGAGATGGACATCAAGCAGAAGACAGCTGGTTGAAGTGCCACATTTCTTGCAGCTCATGTGTTTTATGTTTACTTTGTAAATGACGTGTACACATTTCACTCATTACAGTCAGCTGAATTAAAAATGTGTCACAATACTTCAGCTGCGCCGCTTCAATAAAAACAGGCTCATCACTGTGTTGTCTGGTGTGAAACAGAAGGTGTGACTGTCAGAGCCACGCTGGAGAGGTCAATTATTTAGAAGAAAATGTGTAACGAAAAGTTCGTGCGAGGCTTCAGTATCCGTCTCAGTTCATCCCAAAGGTGTTGGATGGGGTTGAGGTCAGGACTCTGTGTGGGCCAGTCAAGTTCTTCCACACCAAACTCATCCAACCATGTCTTTATGGAGCTTTGCTTTGTGCACTGGGGCACAGTCATGCTGGAATAGAAAAGGGCCTTCAACAAACTGTTGCCACAAAGTTGGAAGCATAGCATTGTCCAAAATGTCTTGGTGTGCTGAAGCATTAAGATTTCCCTTCACTGGAAGCCCAAACCCTGAGGAACAGCCCCATAGCACACCTGAACTCTATAATAAAGATGCATGTCCTAATACTTTTGTCCAAATAGTGTATTTGTACTGTATAGATGACAGTTTTGTTGTATTGAGTTTATGTTGTTGACTTCCTTGAAAGCGTTGTGTCTGATTTGGATGTTTGCTGTTCACGTCCTCATGCTGCTCACCCACAGCCAGAGGAAACACATGTGGACAACATGTGGTTAACATCAAGTGTCTCAGCAGTCTACCACCAATTCAGCTGTCACTAATGTACGGCGGGTTTACATGTTTGAATGAGCCCAGGCAGGATCTCAAAATGATGCCAAACGAGGGAACAAGACAACAACACAGAAAACCATTTCCCTCTGACTGAGATGATCAAGAACATCAGATCAGTCAATCAAAAAATGTAATCTGCTGATTAACAATTTGCTCCGTTTTCTCTAATCATGCAAGTCTTTGGTCTAATTTGAGTGTTTGAGCCTCCCTTCAGTCACAGCTCGTGGCCATGATGCACACAGGCTGTGGCGAGCTCTGCTTCAGACTGATGTGCCCTAATGGAGTTTAGCATATTAAAATGTATTATTTTTGTGCTGCCTATTGCATACTGTAGGAAAGGAGAAAGCTCAAAGAGCGACTGCAGTCTTCCTGTCCTCGAGAGCCACCACACATAATGTTTCCGAGCAGCCGTTGCCAGTGGTTCCTCCCGTTCTCGGCATCCAGCTCTCAAAATGATTTAAGAAAAAATTCTTGAAATGAACAGACAGACTGCTGCGCTTGTGTGCATCATTACTGTTACATATTTAGTTATGTTATGGACCAAATGACTTTTGGACCGGTGCTGTGGTGTTTAGCTGTCTGCCATAAGTCTCAGCACTTTACATTTCATTTTGGGGAAAACAGTCAGCGAGTGGTGGAGAGTAAGATGAGGAGATCGATGTCACTCTGATATGCATCATGTTTAATGTGGGATGGTCTGACAGCTTGTGTTTCTTTTCCCCCTTCAGTCTGTTTTTTTTCTGAGATCTCTGGAATGAATTCAGTGAGTACAATATTATCGTAACTGATGAAAAGGACGGCCAGACATGCAAACACGAGACCCAACTCCCAACTCGCTCACCACGGCCTCAGATAGGAGACATACTGCTTTTGAATGAACATCTGTGAGTGTGTCCATTAGTGACTAAAGGCTTTGTTTTTGCTGCTCATGGTTTTCTTTCTGAAATGACTTTTCTCCCATTGCTGTCTCTCATCTCGTCTCACCAGGCGGGGAGGGAGGGCAGGTTAATGGGCAGGGGATGCATTTTGGTCATTTTGATAGCAATGGGGATGGCGTCTCCCCCTTCAAATCACACTCATGCTCTATTACTCGAGAACACTAATAAGACGTAACAAGCCACACTTAAACCAAAGCTAGAAATATTATGCGCTTCATTAGACATTAAACACAGTTATGCAGTAAATATAAAACCACCCAACAGGCCTGTTTAAACCAAAACATGAGTATACTTACCCAATTGCAAATAGTAAGACACTATCAGATGTTATTTTACAGCATCACACTGTGAAAAATCAAATAGCTGCCGTATCAGTTCTAACATACAGCAACACTACAGTCAGACTCACTTACTGCTGCTGCAATAAGACATCACATTCACTGCAGTGTTGGCCATGGTTTCATTTAAACAACTGAATAAATCATGTAAAAAGATACTAAATAATACACTTTGTTGTATCTTGATAACTCAAGGGCCTGGAGTCTTGATATAAATGATGAAAAGAATTGCATTTGCACAAAAACTATTTTGTTGTGACTGCAGAAATCGTGATTACACACCAAATTCACACAAACTACCAACAGCAGAGCTTCCTTATTTGGATTTCGAGGGCTTCACGGGAATGGTATCTGCCAAAATTAAAGTTGTCACCCCACAAAGGCCTCGCTTCTGCCTGATCTCACTTTATGTCGATTTTCCTTCAGTAAACTACAAAGCGCACGGTCAAGCTGAAGAGCGAAGAGAGGACATCAAGGTTGTTGAATTTGTTTTTTATCATTTGGGGGCCGAACTCGGAGGAGTCAGGGGAGAAGAGCGGAGATAAAAGAGGCTGAAGTCTGAGGGTTGTGTGGAGGAGGATAAGATAGAGTCCAGGAGGACGTATCAAGGAGACAGGCCGAGATGTGCTGGGTGATAGGAGTTTGAAGGAGCCTCGATGGTTCCTCTCCTCTCGCGGCTGAGAGCAATCAGCAGTCGAGGAGAAGGAAAGAGACGACTCAGAGCGTTGCTGTCATACTCCCTTTATCACTGCCTCTTTCATCTTTCATCTCGAGATTATCTCCTTTAACAAAGTCGCAGATAACGCCGATGTGGACGCTACAGAAAACGAGATAAGCACAGACTCAACATAGCATATGAATCTTAATGCGACCGCCGATGCGACCGCTGCTAACCAGCCCATAACAGCACGGCAAAGAAAGTCAAAAACTATAAATGAAAACTGAAACTGAAACTGGTAAACCTAATTACACTGTAGCTGCTCACATTTCGCACCGTAATTTCTAACAGAATGTTTAGTTATCCTCCTCAAGCTGCGCAAAATTGTTTAGGTGATATCCTTGGCAGAGCGAGTGCATTTGCATAAGGATGTTAATATGTCTGGCTGGAGATGGTGGGAAGGGCGGAGGCAGTTTCTGAGTATCTCCAGGAGGTAGACTTGGCCCAGTTCAGTTGGCAAATGTACACATTTAGGACATAGAGGAGCAGATGGTCGAGCTGACCTTAGTGAGCCATTCCAAAAGCTATGGTTGTGTTTTTCAAGCAATGGGGCATTATGGGATGTCACATATGATGTCACCATTTGCTGCAGAAATAATCATTTACTGACACTAATATAATGCAGCTGGTGTTAGCCAATGTTTATTTTACTGTCAGCAATTTGCATGAAAAAGCAAAACAGGCATCCATTTCTTTTATATTTTCTGCCATCCAAGTCCTGTCTGTGGCATCAGCCCCGAGTTCACTGGTTGTAAATGAAAAAGCTGCATTAGTCAACATTTCCATACTAACAAGGGATCAAACTTCATAAAATGTGGAAGGGGCATGTTGTAGTGTCGAACCTACATCCAGTTATCACTTGACTCGGTTCAGACTCTGAGCTCTTGGGAGTGACTTTAATGTCTTCCAGCTTGTTTTGGTTTGCCAGACGTCTTTCTTGAGTGGGTGGAGACCAAAACCGAGGCAAAAGGAGTGCGAACGCTAGCTCTATCAGATGGACAGAAACACAAAGCAGATAAATGAATGCTTAGGTTGTATCACGTCTGCTGAATATGCAAACTGCCTACGTTCTCCGTTACTTTGTGGAAGTGGTAACATGATATGTCATTGTTACAGCTTGTCCCGCTGCTCAAATGGCCAAAAATAGATAGCAATGAATTCATGGCTTCATGCCACATGAAGACATCTTGCAGGGTTGTACTTTCTTTGAGTCAGACCAACATGGAGGCATCTGTCACAATGAGATCAGGTCAGAGGCAGTAGGATGACTCACTGATGAAACACCTTACAGGCATGTACATGTCAGGTAATAGTGACAGAAATACAAATGCACAAAGCAAAAACACAACCAGGACAAACTGACACATGATAGGAAGGGGCTAGTTAGATGTCTGCAGGGCTGATGAGGTACTGGGATGCAGGTGAGGAGGTGAGCAAGGAGGCCCAGGCCACTACAGAGCAGACGAAGGAAGCAGGAACAGGTGCGTAGATGGGCGGGGCACTCAGGTGGAGTGGATGGAGAGGCTGTGGGCATCTGCTGGATGGATGGAACGTGGCAGTGAAACAGCTGTGGGAACTGAAAACCAGGCTGTAGAGGAGGGGAAAAGAGACACCGTGTGACGCAATGCAACAACATGAAAAAGCTCTGAAACAACTCTGAGGTAAGACCCCCCGCCAAAAGTGTGTCACAACAGGTTCAAAGTTAATTAGCAGCATTTTCCATAAATGATGAGGCCTGGCAATCAGCACTTTGATGTGCAAGCTTTCAAAGTAGCACCAGACAGCTAATACAGCTCCAATTTGGACGAAGTCTTCTGTCCAAACTCCACGTTCATCGGCTGATAAAAGAATAAGAAGAACCATTAAAGTCTCAAGAGTTGTCTCAAAAGCCCCTGGTGACAAAACGCATTGCTAACTGGCATGAGACCTGATGTGAGTCACCTTGGTAGCAATGTTTGAAATTTTTATGGACTGATTTTCCCTATTTTCACAAGGCCTTAACATGATTTTATCTATTCTAATGAAGTGTGAGCCGTGCCAGGCAAAAGCATGTTGCTGCTCCGTTGTTCCATCTGGCAGATCAAAGTTGCTGCGACGACAACAAAAGCCTTTGAGCCAGGTGACAGGTGTGGTAAATAAGCCTGTCTGTGACCCTGGAGCTTCCTTTGAGGATGCTGCTTACAGTTAATAAGGTGTGAGGCGAGCTGTAGTGCTGCTGTCAGGGCAGCAGGAAGAGCGATGTCAGGCTTGGTATTTGGAGGTGGATATTAAATCCTGTGTGTCTCACAGACTGGTGTGGGGCTGTGAGACAAGTGTCAACAGTTCAAATACTCGTATTGTGACCACAGAGACAAGAGCAGGACTGCAGGCCCGATGAGCAATCTTCTGTGAGGAGCCTTCTGGAGGGATTGTGTGTGTTTGGTATGTCCTTGTAAAAATAACAGAGCAGGCAACAAAAGCTGTGCAGCTTAAACCCCAGTGCTGCATCGGGAAAATCTGAGTTGTGTTAACAATTGTGAAATTATTGGTTAACTGTTGATCGCTCGTTGTTCAAGTGCAAGCTTTGACAATAGATGTTTAACACATCTTTTAAGAAAAAAAAGGCCAACTACTGGCTGGATCAGCTTTTCAAATGAAGAATTGCTGCTGTTGACTGCTGTAATTGTAAACCAAATCCCTCTGCGTTTGAGTTTGTCGGCTAGTCAGAAAACACAATGTTTTGCCTTCATGGCCTAAAGCACTGACATATGTATTTTGTATTTTGTATTTTGTATTTTGTATTTTTTATTTTTATATTTTTATATTTTTATATTTTTATATTTTTATATTTTTTCTTAAGTGTGCAATTTTAATTTTTAATTTTCTCTGACTATTTATAAGTGTGTTTTTAAGCTGAGAATCTGCACAAAATTTCGTTATGCTTGCATAATGACAATAAAGACTCTTGAATCTTGAATCTTGAATCTTGATATGCAAACATGACATGAAAGCTCCCCAAACTTGAAGCCACGCCCCCTGCTGGCTTTTCTACTTCAAGGGAACAATTTTTCTCGCTCTAAATGACAAATACTGCCCTGAAACACAGCAATATATGGATTCCTTTAGCAGCTGTCAAGCATTTAAGTTTTCAAGTTTGAGCTGAGAGTGTCTGAGAATCAGCATCAGCTCTCACTTTTAAAATTGAGAGCTGGATGCATTTTTATCTGATGGAAGCTCGTGGAAACGTTGTGAGAATGGATGCAACCATATCGACGTGGGCTGGCACTGTAACATCTGAGTGTGCCGATGTGACGTTAGACAAGCAGTGATGTGGATGGAGGCAAAGTCTGAAATCGCAAATGTGGCTGGAGATGGCAGGCTGTAATATAAAACTCAGCGTCAGCGGTTATTGGCAAGTTAAAATGCGTCTGTCCCGAAGTCACCCAACTCTGAACCTGTTCTCAGCCTGAGACAGGGACCACATGTGAGCTCGCTGATAGAAAGAGCAAACGTGTTTGCAGACACAGTTAGACTTTTACAGCCAGTTTAATCAAGGCCAATGTAGAGGAGCTTGTACAAATCACACATTCATACACAGTGGAGCTGCACCTGCGTCTGCTGGCAACCACGCATACACACAAGCACGACGCTAATGGAACATGAAGGGTGAGATTGATGTAAGTGCTAAACGTGTTACCTGCTGTAACTCATATCTTGAAAGTCATGGGAAATTGAACACAGTTCGCCCACCTTGTTCCATCCAAGCAGGTCAGGCTAGACTGCCCTTTCCCCATTCAGGTCTAATCTCGACTTTCCTCCATGTGCATCACCTTGTGCAGTTTGAGGTAGATGAGAACGTTGAACAAGGTCTGACCAAAAATGAGCTGTGCTCAGATAAAAAGAAACTGCTCACAGTTTGAAGGATTACTTTTAGCTGGAAGTGATGTGATTTCAATGCCAGAATTTTAAGGTACTGACAGATGCTATGGTACATCTGTCACTTTAATTTCTGCTCCCTGCAGCTGTTTCCATTATCTGTGCAGCATTAAGTATCATTAATACACCTGCACATCTCATGCTTACCGCGCCATTAGCATATAGCATTTTTAACACCATTTAACAGGTGACACAATGAACATTTAAAATTGCTAAAATGTAGAAAACCCCACATTAAATCTGCACCGATTAATATTTTCAGATGAAGAGAGGGCCAAAGGGGTCAATGCCAATTCACTCAGAACCTTTAAGAACTGTTCTTTTCATGTGTGCAGTGTTCTGTTTTTAGAGGTTATGATCTCAGTAAAACACCTCACTTTATAAGATGATTAATGTGTTATTTCCCCAAGAGACATCAGAGAACAAAGCACACATTTTAAATAGATGCTTTGACTCACAGATGCAGTGCTTTTCTTGGATTATACCCAAATTATTCAGTAAACTATAAAATATATATTCAATAAATGTATGAAAAGAGCAAATCTGAGTGTGTCTTCCAATAACATTAAGTAGAGAAATTATTTCCCCACAGCTGCACTTTCACAGTAATTGATCCTCAGTGCATTTGATAATCTTGTTAAAGCTGCTGGTCATTTTGTAATTTTAACACACACACACACACACACTCAACAAAAGACAACCAGCTTTCATCTCATTGCCAGTTTTCTTAGTGTCAGATGATCTGTCAGCCAAATGTTTATGAAGTGTTGTGGGCTGAGGGGGTGGACTGAATCCCGTCGTGAGGGGCAGAGCAGGAGGGTGCAGCAGGCTGAGAGAGGAGGGCCAATCAATTGTGGCTTCCTGCCAGAGATATGGGCTGCTTATTCAGAGAGGGGAAATAAGATAGGTCTCCAGATAGGCTGCAGGAGACACAAAAAGACACTCTGAGGTAATCAGATTTTACCCACATTTCCATACGTGGGGCCATTTTTTCAGAGAAAGCTTTAAAGTCAGTGACTTTGACCTGACTGCAATGTGATTTTCTCTTCTTAAATATTAATCAAGGTATTAAAGGTAGTTTCATGTGAATCTATTCACCTGAAAGCGATAACACAAGACCACTCCTTGATTTTTAGAGTCAAGATTCACACAAGTGCCGTCCACCCCCTCAATGAAATCTAATTTACGTGTTTCTCGCTGAGGCAGCCATTAATCTGTTTTTCACAATTATTTACTTGAATAGAGTGGAGTCAAATCAATTTAACAGTTGTTGTTAGCTAGTTCTCATAGTGTCTGTGTTAGCATTATGCTAACTTTTTATTTCAAGCATTATTTTCTGAAGCGGATGTAGTTTTTTCTTATTTTTTCCTTTTCAGTTGTTATGACCAACACCAACAGAGAAAACCATTATAGCCACCATAAGAAAAACATTTTGTGTGTCCTGTGTGAGCTTGTTAGTCAAAAATAGTCATCAAGCGACGTCTTATGAATACAAGTGAGTGCGCGATCGTGACTGCAACCTTAAATCTGACTCCACGCTTCTGAATCTGTCAGTTTACTATCAAAAGTTGACTTGCTCATCAGTGCACTTCCACAGCACATAGTTTAAAGCACTCACTAACTTGGCATCACAGGTGTCCAGTGATCAAACAAATGCAGATTCTTGACAAGAAAACAACAGAAAGTCACTTTGAATTTGCAGCCTGAGAAATGAGCTCCACCCTCTTGAATGTGGAGCAAAAGGTTACCTGGTACAAGTCAGACAGACTATTCACTGACAGCAATGCCTGTGTGGTGCACGAACGTGGCCTCGAGTGATTGTGAGAGTTCTGCTTTCAGCCCCTCTTAGCTTGCCAGCATTGCTTACAAACATCAACGGGAGTTTGGCATTGATTTCACGGAGGCAAACACAAACCAAAATGTCCTGCAGGTCTCTTCGCTAGGGTTTTGGTTCACGTTCAGTTCTGATCACTCTGAGCGTTCCCTCTAAACCCCAGCAGGTCATGGCAGGCTCCTGTGTTTACTCGTCCTCATAGCTTCTTGTTGGCTTTGCAGTTATTTAAGGTCGCAGACATTTACGTGCCTGCATGCCCACACGTCCTCCTGTGAAGACACGAGCAACGCAATCACACAGTAAACATGAAAAAGCATAAAAACATTTGGAATCTAATTTTATTCCATAATACACCTGGGTGAGTCTAGTATGGGTTTTCACTCATCATGTGAACAATACATTAAGATAATGTAGCTCTGACACTGTCTTGGAGCCTTAAGTATCGGGTTTAGAAGGGGACTGTAAATGTTTAATCACATTTTCACAGGAAGGGAAATTGTCTTCAATATGCTCTCAGTAAAACAGACCCACAGGAGGACGGAGAACAACACTAAGAACAATAACAGGCAGGTATGCGAAGCTGCTTAATAGCAAAGAATTGGTTTATGGCTGTGGTAGAGATGAAAAATGCTGCAACCACAGACAGCAGAAGTCAATAAAAGCAGATATGCAAATATGGCAGGCTTGCAGTTAGACTATTATTGGCTCTGTGAAATGGTTATTGCTGTGAAAATGAAGCTTTTCCTCATTTCTCAGCATTATCTTGGCATTTTGGTAACTTGCAGGAAAATCAAATGGGAGGGATAGAAATATCAAGGGAGCAATAAAACCATAATTTACTACAGGGGAGAAAGATGACTCAGTATATTTAATCTATGATCACAATGGACTCATACAAAAATGTTGGCATATTTTTAATTTTGCACTCAACTTATAAACAGCTTAATTGAAATGTCTCATGATTGCACTAATTGGTCAAATATTTGTTTGTTGTTCCATGTGCTGCACTTTCAGATTCAGTCAAATTACGTTTTGGATGTGACAAGTGCAGTGCTGAGGCCTAAAAACTTAATTAAACCAGGGTGTAGTTGGAAAAGTCTGCAACAGGCCACAACAACACGCACACTGAAACTTATAGGCTGGGAATTTTATTTAATCAGTTATGCACAGAGTGAAGTCCTTCCTGAGCGCAGCGTGAGAACACACTTTCATACACGCATTCACACATAAAGTTAGAAACACAAAAAAGCAAGAGACTCCCAGGAGTAACCGGAGCTGGAGGAAGTGCAGCAGAGAGCAGAGAACACAAGGCCGCCTTCGCAACTGTCACAAAGCAAACACACATTTGTGAAAGACAAAACTGAGCTTCTGCCGATCCCGGCTCTCTTCAGTCAGCCGGCATGTAGCCTACAGTTAATGATGAAAACAGTGGCGGATTTACCTCTTAAAATTTATAAAGGTTTCTTTAAACATCCGGTCTTCATTTTCACGTTTGGCGTCGCTTCCAGATTTTATCAGCTGTTAGCAGCTTAACATTAGCCAGTTACCCACAAATTAAAAAAGTGATCAGACTTTTCACCAAAAAGCTTTGAAATTTGCCTCTAATTCACACACACACACACACACACACACACACTGTCGTACATGTGCTGCCCCTACATCTTGTCTTGCTCAAGAATTGTGACTAAACAAAACACCACTTTACCTTCACTTTTTCAGATTACATGCAGACGTTTTTCCTGGTGTCTCGTAGCAACGCGATGCAAAGGAAAATGTCTTGTGTTCATCAGCACAGGCTCAATTCGGTGCTTGAGGATCTCTGTGTGGAACCACATCAAGGCAAAAGCTTGGAGCCTGATATTCCCACTCACCAGTATGCAGTTGTGCAAAACATGTGATGCTGCATTTTGTTAACCTGAAAACAGCTGCTTCTCTTACATGTGCCTCTGCTGTGCTCTCACTGATACCAACATTCAGCCTCCAGACCCCTCGGCTGGAAAGTCTCTTAGATCAGAGTTTGTCATCTGCCGCGTTCCCGCTCTCATCCTGCACTGGAATGATGGTTTAAAGTATCACGGCCAAAGTAACAGTGAACACTACAGAGCTCTGTTCTTCGAGGATGAGCTGAAGCTGCAGCCGAGTCCGTCTGATGTGATTATAGGGCTCTGTTATCTATCACAAAGGATGTTACTTCTTATTTAACAGGACAGGAGCAGAATGATGAAGCCTTTAACTAGAACTGCTATCGCTCAATATCTTTGCAGGTGTTGTTTTTGACAAGAAAACATTTTGATGAAAGGTTTGAAAGGCTCCGTCTGATAGCATGCATCTTGACGCATCACCGTGAGTCCAGTTAGGCAGGTTTGCATGGTGTTCATTTTAATTTTTCCCATTATTTTATTGTGCACCTGCTCCTCAAACATCTCCTTTACCCGACTCCACATAACACTGGGACCATCCACAGTCCTTTACCACTGAGACTATGCTATACTTCTTCTGTATGGTATTACCCTCATCAAAATATGCTCTGATGTGAACTTGATCAGCATCCAGGTAAACAAAGTCAGGAAGCATCACTACACGCCATCAGGCCGACGTTGCATCTGGGACTCGTCACAGCGTCCTGAAAGAAAGACTAGAATGTAACCTTTCCTGCCTTTTATGACATATTCTTAACATTAACCACAATTGGTTTCAGCAAACGTGGTGAAGCAAAGAGGTGGAACTGAGAAAGGTTTCCAGACCTGATAGTGTAGTTCCAGACCTTACAGAGGTGGCAGAGCGGGAAAGCACCAGCAGGAATGCACATGTGTCTGAAAGACTCGATCTGCTGTTTAGGTATGAGGATTTGTTATCACCATATGGCAAATAATTCAACATATTACCGACTAAAAATGCACAAATATTTTCTGCTATTAGATGGCTAAAAAACACAAACGGACTCAGTGACAACAGCTGAATGGAAAAAAGACCTTCTCTGCTTTGATAAAACACACGCAGGCTGAAGAAATACTGTGCAAACACAGAAACACAACAAACTGTACACAAAAATCAGACGTTTTCATCAGGCACTGAATTAATTCACTAATGGATTTTGAGATCAGGAGAAGAAGCTTCTTGTCTGCAGAAGCGGAACAGAAGAGGAGGAAGAAGAAGAAGAAGTGGTTTTGGACAGTCAAATGAATTCTTGATTCAGTCTTGAGCAATGCATTACCCTGAAATCAAGTCAGATTTTTATCAGGCCTTCAGTGGCTGGAGGGAGCGTTTTGAAGTTGAGGGGTGAAAACTTGAACAGACTACATACGCTGGTGTCGACAGAATATGCAGCAGTTCTTCTAATGATCTCTGTGTTGCCCGAGATGAGACCCCGATTTTAAAAAGCCGCTTTTGAGATTCAGAAGCTCATGTGACGAAATAATGTGACGCTGAAGCTCTTTTAAGAATATCTGCAAATCCACGGTCATTTGGCCAAGATATTTCACAAAAAGCAATTAATTATGTATCACCAGGGTCGCAATATTATACTTTAACAAATTTTAAAGCTGTCTGGAAGTCAAAATAATTTCCTCAAACTGTCTTTTATCTTGTTACACAGTCCAGTTTGTAAAAGAAATGGACTGTGGGGGATTTTTGCTTTGCTAGTTTGTGTGCTGGGGACAGCAAAGATAAGCAGAGACGGTGGATTGAATGCGTCAAGGGTCACAAGTTCATTTATGACATTTGTCACATCCCAGAGCAGAGGACAGTGTCACGCAGCTCAATATTTTCATCCAATTAGTTTTCACTCACATACATAAAGATCTCTCTTTCTTAAATTGATTGCAAAGAAGGCTTGTGTTCCGCAATTACTCTGCGTGCCAACAACTTCTAACAGCGGTCAAATGTTGATTATCAGCATCATCCCCAATCAGCTGCAACAAAGCATGTGGAATAGAAATCAATTTTCTGTCTGAATGCAGCCACTTGAATCCCAATAAGTATGAAAAGCAACAGAGCTGTGGCTAAGTGCACTGGAAATACACAGATGGATGCTTGTGTGCGTATTACGGCGTGGACCCAGTGAACTCACCTTGGTTTATTTGATTAAAAAACATTGCTTTAATACGGTGATACAGTCATCACAGCTTTACTGTTTCTGTGTACTGCTGTCTCAGAACAGTGTGTGTGTTTGGCTGAGCTGACATGCCTCAAAGGGCCCCTGAACATGTGTGAAAGGAACACACATGGAGGAGGATGTGGCGGTGAAGGGATTAAACAAACACAGGACTTTTGGAGACACAAGTTCAAATCCTGTGTGAACCCAATAGTAAATGCTGACCTATTTTATCTTGTCTTTATATTATCCTTTTGTTAAAAAGGGCCTGTGACACATACAGTTTCATCCAGTCAGATAATTAATCTGAACATAATCCTGCTTGCAATGACGTTTTCCCTTATAAACTTATTTACTGTATTGTGTATTAGTTGTATATAAGCCTGATTTCAAGGGGACAGGGTTGTGATGATGATGATCTTGTTTTCATCTTACACTTCCCTCATAACAAAAGGGAAGCGTATTTTACAGAATTCAATCCGACGACCATTTTCACCCAAAGAAAATGATTTTGTTCTCCAACCCCACATGAGCTCAAAATACGACAAAGAATGCTGATTACATTATCTAAAACTGTTATTGCCTCAATACTATTACCTCTAACTCCCATGGTGATTTCCTGTTAATGGAAAGGTGTGTAGCTCTCAGTGCACTTTATCCACGTGCGTGTGTGTGTGTGTGTGTGTGTGTGTGGGCGACCGTATACTGCATACCTACCACAGTGTGTCTGTATGCATGCTTGGCATTACGTCTCGACCGCAGGTCGGCCTCTACAAAATAACAGCACACATTTTATGCTGTGTTAATTATAAAGCTAGATTATGTTCTGCTTTCGATAAGCATGAAGTCTAATGGGGTTGTGGTTTGTGTCATAGACACGCTTTGGAGGAATGAGCTCGGGTGTAATGACTTGACAGGTGAAAATGCCAATTTACTGTAGCGTATCAGAATTGACCTTATCAAGGTTCAGAATTTCATAAATCCACAAGAAATAGCTGTTCATTATAAGTTTAATTTGACACTCCAGTGGTGTGTGTCCTGGTGAACTTCTCATTAAAGAATCATAATTAATCATAGTGTGTGTGCATGTGTGTGTGTGTGAGTGTGTGTGTCCCTGTTGTAATATTTCCCAAATAAGTCATCTTTTATTCCGTTTGGCTGTGTAAGTGGTTGGCCAAACAAAGGTGTCTCCTGGGTGCCACCGAGGAGATGGTTTAATGAATTCAGTCCAGTTCATTTCCTTCAGCCGCGGTCATCTGGACACACTGAGCACTGAGGACACTGTGGACACTGTGGACACCGTCAGGGCCTGTAGGGACTTCACATGAATGTTCACAGCTGGGGGACTGGATTCACACCCGCTCACATTTTCCAGGAATTCAAACCAGCTCTGGTGGATCTCAATCATTTTCACTTGTGTCAGGTACTACAGTGTGATACTGCAGTTAGATACTGCAACATAATGAATCCTACAACTGTGAACATTCAACATGAATAGCATTTATTTCATCTCTGTGTTACCTCTTTGTGGAGGAGACCAGTTTTTGCTTTTTAGAGATTTTTCTCCCAGAATTATGATTTATTGTCTTAAATACTCCTGATTTACTGCACTGATAGGATAACATCTCATAATCATAAGTTAGCATCAACTTAATTCAATTTATTTCACAGCGATAAGGTACTCAGTGGTGTCTAAGGGTGAGGTTTCAGTTGCAAATGGACATAACTTGTCTCACCCTCTGGTGACCAATTAAGATGTGAAAACATTGTCTCTCGAGACAGAGTTTGGTTTGTCTGTCCTTGTAGCCCAACAAAAATTAGAAGATAATTCTAAAGGTAACAAAAGCTAAACTGATATATAGAATAAATATAATAAAAAGAAACACATACTGTGTGCAGATATTGCCAAGTTCTTGCATGTGTGGGCAAATGACTGGAATTTCATGGTGAAGTTCATGCATTCTGTGTTGTTTGATTTACATGGTAAATGTATTTTGTTACAAATTTTAAATAAGGTGGAAATGCTGTAAATATATTATGTTTTGTGGACAAAAGAAAAAATACAGAGTTGAAATGTATATTTTACATCATGTTCAGTGTGAGAGCCAATGAGAATAGAGCCAGAGGTCAAGGGTCATTGGTAAATGAGGGGGGAGGGGAACGTGAGTTGAATGGCGGTGAACAAACGGCTAACGTATTCATATGAACCACCATTCTTTCAGTAGGCCAAGTGGGCAGGTCGATCACTAAAAGTGACTATAGTGTTGGGGATGTTTCTACGTACTTAATGCGGAACTTTAGAACGTAGTTAAGGTCAAGTGAGTTAGCTGTTGGATGCTAATTTTGCTCGTGCTTGGACTGAGCTAACCACGAGCTAACGAGTTCTCGGACTACCAACCGCAGTAGGCCGACCAGTGAAAAGAGGGACACTGACGGCTCCAGACAGTGAACTTTGAAACCAGTTGGTGTCATGGATGACAACTGCCTCGAAACTCCTCTTCGCTCTCCTGCGTCCTCCTGCCCGCGCCCTGCCTGCTTCAGACTGCTTATTCTCAAAGGTACCGCGTTGTATTTTAGCCCTTGTGGCGAGGCAGCCATCTTGTTTTAAGGCTACATCGCACCCGAGCAGCATTCAGGCCTGCAACGGTGGTGAACTTGAGTTTGGGGTTTATAAATTTTCATATTTAATGCCGGTTTAAGTTTAGAGTGTTTATCTGGGCTCACATTAGAACATTTTAAGAGTTGGTTTATACCTGTTTTACTGTAATGGTGAACATTTACTTTGAACGTTACATGACATCAGGGCTAAACAAGAAATACAGTACTGTAAATTACATTAAAAGTAATTCATTTAAAGGAGGAGTTGATGGTTTTGCGCTAAATTAATTTTGTTACATTTTTGATAATAACCCCCATCCTAAAAGACAAAGTAAACAAAGGTAAACTTTATTATGTATAAACAATTATAAAAGAACTCAGAGTAACCCCCCCATATAAATGCCATTATAGCAAAAGGGTGCTACATAGTGAATACCCAAAGATGCAAAGCGATTTACTAGTCCTGACTGAGATTGTTGGCATCCCGACATCCTCAGACCTTCATTACAGACTCCACACTTGATCTTTGGTTAAGCCTACTGACTTTCTGAGGACTGTACTGACACGTGCTATCTGTATCCTGATTATGGGTCTGGTCTTGGTGTGGCTCTTGTGATGTTGGCATTGTGACCTGGTTATTTATGCATCCGTCTTATGCAGCGGTGTGAGCAAATAAAACACAGGGTTGCAAAACAAGCAGCAGTTTCAGTAGACTCTTCTCAGCATGGGTGTTTGGTGCTGTGTGAGCAATCTTTCATTTTGCCCCCCATCCACCCAGCTCACCGGGGCCTGAAAATGGTCCTGTCTTGGCCCAGGTTGCTATTCATAAGTATGCAATGTGCAATTTACTGATGCCGTGCTAAATCACTTCTTGGTATTGAAGCCTGTGAAACAGCTTGCTGTTTGCTGTCACATCTATAGCTTCCAGCAGAGTTACTTGGTGCAGCACACAACTGATTTCAGATCTGTGAAAGCTGACAGTGTCCTATGACAGACAGTGGCTGCTATTCATTTTGTATTTTTCAAACGTGCAGTCTGTAAAGTCAGGTTCACCTGTTGAAGGTCACTACAAACAAAGAGGCAGCATATAGCGAGAGTAGCCTGAGTAACCATCAAATACTGCTCAGTACTTTGCTGCAGCTAGCAGCTGCTGTTAGCTAGTTAGCTCTGTTAGCCATGCTGCTAGTGGCCTCATTAGCTATTAGCAGGGGAAAACAGAATGGAGTGGAATATTTTCCAGTCTTATTCACCGAATTGAGGATTTATTTCAATCAAACCAGAGGTGGTGATTGTGGAAAGACATCAAGGTTATTTTGAATGTTGAGTGTTTTGAATGACGTGTGTCTTATCATGAGTTAACAGTTGGTCTGTCAAGTAATCTTGTCCTAGTTTGATAAAAGAAGGACATTTGAATTAGCTTTAGGCTTGAAAGTGGTGTATTCTGCCTTTTCAAAGCTAATTACTAATTCCACCTAAAAATGAAGAGGTAGAAACGGGAGAATTACAGTAGTAACAGTGGATTTTGAAATCATTTCAAACCGTAATAATACAAAGAGCAGATGATGAGCAGATGATTCCCATCAGTGCATTACAGAGATCATCAGACCAGCAGGAGACTTGGACTCCTTGACACAAATGTCCTTGGACCTGACTATTATCCCATTGTCTATTTTACATTTTCCCCTCACACCTCTCGCTCTCCTCCTCCTGTTCCTCTTTCAGGTGGTTTCCTCTCACCCTGCCTAATGATACATGCTAATTGTTTTTAAATGGGTTTTTTGTGTTGTGCACCTTCTCTCCCTTCAATTCTATTATATCCGCTGGACCATGAAAAACCAAAAAATTCACACAGAGGTTGGTCAGACGTATGAATCGATACATCTAAAATACAATTGCAGGGTTACTCTGGGCGCTGAGGGCTTTCTCTTTCCAGCCTCTGCATGAAATAGACAGAACAAAGAAAGTGTTTTAACACTGGTGATGTGATTTGTGAATGTCCATGCCAAATGAAAGCTCACATCCCATTACATGCCAAACAAAACAGAAGGCACGATTATTTGTTTCTTCCTTAGCCACAGCACATCAAATGAAAGACAATGAATGAATCTGAACATGAAACACAGTCACAATTGCTTGCTTTGTTACCAAGTTTATGGTTATAATTTCTTCTATAGTACATCTCAGCTCCACATGGCACCTTTTCACTTTTCCGTATCCCTACATAGTGTGTGACATTATCTTTTATTACTTGCATTGTTGGCACAGAAACAAGACAGGAGGCAGCGCCTAGAAACAATGCTCGCAAAATGGAAGGAGCAAGTGGGAAAAGAGAAAGGAGGCGAAGAAAGATTAAAAAAAGAAAGTGTGTGAGAGATGTTTTTTTTCCTCTGCAGCTGTCCACGGCTTTTTAATTTCATCTGAGATTACAGAGCGTGATGAGCTTAGTCGCGTTACGAATCCCTCCACACGGGCTTCTTGAGCGCACCCCCGCGCTCTGATGGAGCTCCATGAATTCCCCTTATTGCTGTTTAATGGAGATGGGTACCCAAACAAATGAGCAGCCTTTGCCTGGCTCAGCACCGCGGGTTCTCATTAATCCGGATGCTGAGACGCTGATGGCACTAATTTTTCAGACTAAGCGGTGTCTGCGTCTCACCGCTTCACGGTACTCCCACAACAAGAGAGACTTTCAATCAGAGACACAGCCCAAAGGCAAAGAGGTTGTAGTGTTCATGTCACACCTGGTCTGTTGAGCGAGCTCCCTCACTGTTAGAAAATCTCCCCCAACAGTGCCCATCTGTGTCTGAGGGAAAGCACAAAGCCATGCAGGCGTGATGAGAGCCTCTGCCTCACTATTAAAGAGATGCTAAGGCGAGACTTAAGTGCAAATTACATTTCTCTTCAGAATACAGTCTTAGTTTTCAGAGTAACTTTCTCCTTTAATTCTTTTTTGTGATATAAGCTGGGGAGAAGGCAAGAGAATTAGATCACTTGTAAATAGGCTGAACGAGGTTAGAAAACCATACAGTATGATGAACCCTAAACACTTAACACGGGGCTCTCCGGTCTAACAAGCGCACATTTGCACTTATTATGTGCACAAATCACATGGACTCTGATCTTTTCAATTTTGATTTGGGTGGGCACACATAATGATTCAGGTTCAGTGTTTTGGCTTCTAGCAGATTCTTTAGATGCATTCAACCTTTTTCTGAAACTGGACTTTGTTGAGTGTATTGCATTGTTTTTCACGGCGCTTGAAACAACACGGATCTCTCCCAGGAGCTGCCATGCAGGCCTCTTTTCAGTCTGGATGCCCACCTCGTCACCACCTTCTACATACAGCCACCCTTATGATGCATGTGTCTCCCTTTACACTGGACTATGCTGAAAGGATATGGGGACCCTGAAGAAGCTGCTCAGTGTTTGATATGCTAAGTTTCTTCAGTTTCAAGAGTTAGTCAGTTGCACTTCCATCTAATTAAAATTAGAGAATACAGTTTTTTTTGAGGGTTTGTTTTGCAGATGGCATTTCCTGAGAGCTCTGAATAGACGGTTACCAGAGCTACTTTTTCTTTATTTGCCATAGTTATATTCTTGCATCTCCTGCTTTCCTACATAGCATAATTAAGACACAAAATCTACTTGGGAAAGGTTGTTCTGATATGACATGCTCATGAAGTGTGATTTTACAGCATTTAGCAGCACTTTCCTCCCAGAGTTTTCTCCTTTTAGTGTGCTCCCTCTCAGCTTTACATTTTGTCTTTCTCTTCTTCTGCTCTGTGCTGTCTGTTCTTTTTCTCCACACTGCTTTGCCATGTGTGCTCCATGCACTGGCTGAATGTGTATGTGTGACCGTTCATGGCCGGACAGGACTAGATCTGCCCTGTGTTGTTCTGTGTTTGATTTACTCATGTCTTTTAGCATTTTATAACATTGGCCCAACACTGCAGAGCAGTCAGCCTGCCGGGCCATGGAGAATTCTCCCTGTGCACCTAACAGCCAGTCTGGGTTTTCCATGGTGAAAAACAGCTGTAAAGCCAATGTGCCTCACTGGGGCTAAAAAATGACTTCACTTAAGCAGCACTTTCTGATCACTACAACCTCCTTCCTCAGCTCTGGTCACTGTGGTAATTACGTGAGTTCCCCAGTAGCCCTGTGGGAGTTCCTGGACCGCTTCACAGTCTTTGAACACGGGATTCCACAGGGGACTTTCCAACATGGCGAGTGTCAGTGGAACTGATGGCGCATTTTGAGATGTATTATGAATTTGCATAGATTTCAATATGGGATGGGTGCAGGGAGAGGCGGGGGGTTGAGATAGTGCCTCCATTTGCAGCAGCGATATGGCCTACATTAGAAATGCAATATCTCGAGTGTGAGGTTGAGAGCTGGCAATATAGATGTAGGGGGTGTGATGATGAGACCTATGCCTTGGTACTCAGGGGTAATAACCCCCAGGGAACTGTAGAAAACGCAGATGTTCCTCCCTGTGGATGCTCACATGTGCTCATCACTGGTCTGTCCTAACATGTCAGTCGCTGACTAAACCCAGTATGCTGGTCAAACCGACTTGCGTTATTACGTTTTCTACAATGTTCCACATGTGCTCACTTACACAAGATGATCTCTCAGCATGTGCCATCGTGCTGTGTTGCTTCACTGTTTGCATCCCGATTCCCCGAACGCCGCAGAACTTCTCCAAACATTACAGATGATGCAGGATATTCGTGGAACATATTTAGTGGGTTGCAAAGAATTTCACATTTTGTTGTATTATTCATGATTTGTACTGCTGTGATTAAAAGGAAAAAAAGGCAATGAAGAAATGTTAATGCGGTTTTATTCAGTCTCTATATATTATCATATTGCTCATCTGAATGTTAGAGTTGAGCGTGTACTCAGCTGAAACAAGTATTTAGTGCAGGTTATGTACTTTTTACCAGTAAATTTGTTAATATTTGTACTCATTTAGGAAAGGTTTTTGGTTATCATCAGACTGTCTGGCATTCCTTTCTGTCTGATCAAAACCATGGACTTCCATCAGAGCTGGACAGCTATTGTTTTTGCTTTTTATTTTCAGAAATTGTAGGTATGTTAGAGATGACATAATATGGGGAGGTAAACGTGTGGGAGTGCAGCGGATTTCTCAGTAATGAGTGCTTCCAGTGATGATGAAGGCCTGAAGATGAAACTTGGATGAAAACCTTGAGATTCCTGCTGTGCTTGTAGTTTGGAAATGACCGCACAAAGAATGTTGAGAATCTGTGCCTATTTGAAGAGAAGATGAGGCAGAAGTTAGAACAACAAAGGAGCTTACAGGTTGTCATAATTAAACTTATGTGGGTGGCAGCTCTTCACTTTGGATTTACTGAGCCACAAAGCAAAAGGCAGAGAATCTGCAGGAAAGCTGCAGGAAAGTGACAAATATGATCTCTGGAGAACATTCTGTGGCTTTTGACCTCCCATTAACACATCTTAGGTCGCAATATTCAGTCATATTATTGCATTTTGTTTGCTCCTTCACTTTTTCACCATTCAATGTGAAATACGTGAAAGTCTTCGTGCTTTATAGCTATTTCTCTCTCACTTGCACTGATTCAATAAAAAAATATGCTTTTTGCATGATAAATCTGGACATCCAAGTGAGCCATCCATCCTATTGATGAATAATTTGTGAGACTTCAGCTCCCAGACTCAAAGTGAGCTTATGCCATCTTAGTTTTTCTCCAAATCAGCAAGTCAGTTATTATTTCCACATCGACCTCAGACTGTCACAGAAGTTTGCAAAATCATGCAAAACAGAAACGCTGACCTGAGCAAACTGTTTTTATGGACGTGGAAATATTCACCTGCATCAGACATCAGCGGGTCGAGGGAAACCCAGCTTTTCTGTTACGTTAAACCAAAGCTCATTAAAATGCTTTACTGACTTTTAATGACCTACAGGTAGCAACATATTTAGTCTCCTGTTGGTTAAAACACTGGTTATTGTCTCCAGATCAGCTTGTGCACAGGCCTTCCAAAGAACTTCACAGATTATGCTTAAATTACTCTTAAAAACACAAACTAGAGTTAAATGAGACACATCTACAACCTTGCTAGCAGCTCTGTAAAGGTTTTAATTAACCTGAGTTAAGTCATTTGCCTTATTTTTCAAATGACTTAAACACCATTCTTTCCCATCTCTTTGCACCTACATGCAGGTGTTACTGGTAAAAAGTTTAAAGAATTGCATTCGAAGAGAGCGTTGGTGGATTGCGGGTAGTTTAGGCTAACACATGAATCTTGAGTCAACCTTTTGTGAAAATAATTAAGCTTGTGAGTTCATTGAATGAGTTCATTGAACATCACTGAATGTGGCTCATAAACCTCAGAAACATTTCACTTTTTCAGAAAGACTGATAGCAGGAATGTTCAGTGTCGGAGTGGTGGCTGCTGTGGACGTTTGCAGTAGAAGCACTGAAAAGATAGATGAACTCATGCTATTGATCCAGTGGGGGCAGCAGCACAGTGGCTTTACAGGCACGCAGCTCCCGTGAGAAATCTGAGCTCTGCTTTGCATTGGCAGTTTGTTACTGGAGAAGCACTGACACACTGATAAATGTCTCGCCACCTGGGGACATACTTAATAAACATTTTATTAGCTGCCGTAAACGGTGTGCAGAGGATCAAAGACATGCTTGTTTGACATTTGGATGCATTCGGCTGATTGGCAATTCATCATCAAGCTCCACACTCAGCAAGGTTGTCCTTCCATTCATAATTTATCTGCCTATTCACTGAATGCTTTCTGTTTTGATAAACTGTCAGGAAAATTGGTTTAGAAAAATCATAATGACAGTAATAACTTGCTGGGCCTTGAAATCAGAATACATAAATGTTAAGCAAAAGAAATTCAATTAGGAATAATATAATTTGTTTTGGCTCTGTTGTTACAAGTCCGTGACACCGTGAAGTGGATTTCTTGTTCCTTCACAGAAAGTGAAAAATTGCAGAGCCCCTAAAGGCCCATAAAATGCCTTTTTTTATCCTGTGCACAAGACAGAATATCACAGGATTTTACTGTGAAGAGTGAAAGTTAATTTAGATTAAAAATAGAATAAAAACTTAGCATTTTCAGCTGACCACATACTCAGAAGGTTAACCCGGTAACCTTGGTATGACGTAGCTGCAGGATTTGGAGATAAACTGAACATTACAGTTTAAAAGTAGTTTGTGGTGACTCACTGTGATAGCTGAGCTGTATAAACAGAGCTTTCTGATGCACTCAGGATGACTTTTTCAGGCTGTAACGATGGCAGCGTTATGAATTGATCATAATTAGCTCACAGCAGGAGGGTCTTTTGTGGTAAATGCCAAACCTGAGACTGTAAAATGGCAATGGTAACTTGTTTTGTGTTTCTAACTCGGCCACTTCCTGTTTGCTTTTGGACTTGTTTGGACAGGTGTTATGTTGCAGTGGAGAACTTCTGCTGACATCTGTTGGCCTTGTCTTCCAGTGTCATTTTTTCTCTCAGAAATGCTCATGCTGTTTGAGTATGAATGAGGCCCCATATTCATACATCATAAATCCCATAATGAGCTCATTCCGTGCTCAAAGCTGAAACACTGAGACTCGCCCACATCGTCACCTTGAAGGTCGATCATCAGGCAGACTAAAACTGCAGCAGAAGATCCCTTTCATCCTCACAGATAACGTGATTGTTGGTAATGACTAAAAATGAGTTCCACACGCACACGAGGTGTTCACTCTACATCACACTTTTATAGAAGTCATTTACTGCATCATCAAATCTCACATCCTGACGGAAATGATGTCCTATTAAACTTTTGATTTGTTTCTTCCAAACCATATAACACAAATGTGACATCTGAGATATCCTGTTTTACCATCAGAACCTCATGATAGCAAAAAATAAGCTGAACCAAACCATCAGTTTCAGGACGTCACTGAAAACACAAGCTTCTGAATTACAGCTAATGGTGCCAACATTTTGATCTGTGTGATTTGGTGTAATGTGGTGTGAATTCATTTTACATTGTTACATTATTGTAGTCAACTGGTCTGAACACTCTGCAAACAGCTGCAGCTTATCAGACTGATTAGCAGCCTGATGGACACACCAGGTCGTGTGCTTAGGAACACTTCAGTCCATCTAAACCTGCGATGAGCATGAACATGGAATTAAATGACACTTTGAGTGATGCACATCAGAGTTTATGTGCGCTTTTCACTTTTGGTTTTTGCTCACTTTGGTTTAATGACATGCATGCACTGAGTGTCAAAGCTCCATCATGTCCTCATATAAAACCAAAACAGTGAAGGAGCCAAATGGGACAGACCCACAGTTTTAATGGGGCCCAAGCTGAGGCTAAAACACCATTGACATTTGTACATTTATGTGAGGGTGTTGATGTTGGACAGATGAAGCACAAATTAGTCCAAAGTTTGCTTTGGTAAAACAGCTCTTTTAACACTGATGCAGTTGGACTGTATTATGTAATAATGGAGACCATTTTTTGTTTTTTTGTCTTCATAACATCTCGTTTAAATCTAATGGGCCTCACTGTAATTAGACTCCTCGTCTTTGCAGGTAGGGCGGTTTTAATAGTCTGGCAGGAGACTGCAGGTGAAAAATGAGCCAGTTATGGTACGATTACATTTTAATTAATGTTGATTAATATCTACTGTCCCCAGTAAATAAATAAACACAAATACAAATATTTACATTAATCAGAGGGGCCAAAATTTACCTCAGTGGGAGGTTGACAGCTGCCATAATATCTTGATAATCTACCTGATGCAGGTAGCTGAGGCCTTTAGTATGCTGCCTGTAGGCTCTAAAAGCTGAATTTAGGATTCAGCTACTGAAAGGTAGTGAACTGAGGGCCAGTTGCAGTGTAGAAACTCTAACTCTGGCCAATTCTGAGTAACTGTGCTGCAACTCAAAGTTTTTATGTTGCCAGTTAAGAAAATTGCTGTCCTGATGAAAATACAGTTCCCATTATGCCAGTGGTGGAAGAAGTATTCAGATCCTTTAAATAAAAGTACCAATACAGCAATGTAAAAATACTCTTGCATGAAAAATGAAAAAAAGTCAAAGTTCATCAAAGTAAAAGTAGTCCTGGTCCTTTGAACAATTATTAATGAGCAGTAATTAAAAATTAAACCATTCAATCTGTGGTGGAGTCGTTTAACAAGTGATGGACATCCAAATGTGACCTATGACCACACACAGCTTTTTGTAAATCTTCTTATTAAAAGCGGCAGGTTTTTATTTAAAAAGCTAGTTACTAAAGCTGTAAAATTAATGTAGTGGAGCAGAAAGTACAATATTTACCTCTGAAATGTTGTGAAGTGGAAGTCGCATAAATCAGAAATACTCAAGTAAAGTACAAATACCTCAAAATTGTGCTTAAGTTCAGTGCTTGGGTGAATGTACCTGGATTTTGGTTGTTGTTGTTGCTTATAAACTGTGTTTGTTTACGTGTTTGGAAATAAGCCCCATTAAAAGCATGCTGGATGAGCTGTTAGCGGCTCATAACAGCTTCCACTTTTCTGGGAAGGCTTTCCGCAAGGTTTTGGCGTGTTTCTGTTGGAATGCCTGCCCATTCATGCAGAAACGCATTTGTGAGGTCTGACATGATCAGGCCTTCCCCAAACTGTTGCCACAAAGTTGGAATTGTCTAAAATGTCTTTTCTTCACTGGAAGTAAGGGGCCGAGCCCAACCACCGAAACACAGTCCACGTCCAAATGCTTGTGTTTGTATCGTCTATCACAATGTGTCTTTAAGTTTATTCATTCAGATGCCTTTCATGTGATGATCAGTGTCAGTGAATTTTAAAACTTGCATGAAACTCACCCAGGAATAAGAGCTTCAGTATAATTGTGCAAGTCGTATGGATGACTAATAAGGATGAAGTCCTGGAGGCTTGAGAGGAGGAGAGAGGATAGTGCTCTCACCTCCTCCGTCAGCTTCATCAGTTTCATGTGCTGAATATCCACCGGCACCATGGAGAGTCAGAATACCTAGCGTGATCTCATAGGATGGCATATAACTGGCAGGAAACGTTTAAAGGCATTTTGCGTGATATTTTACACTTCTTGTTATGATGTTCAGACGTGCAGGACAGGAGGGAGTCAGGTGACTCTTGGCGTAATGAACCTTGTTCACAGCATAAAGTGATGTAGGAAGTGGGGCTAAAACCAACTTGTTTTCTAAAATATTGTCATCAAAATCGTGTCAGAAAGGTACTGATAGAAAACAAAAATATTACATAGATCTTTGAGCATGACTTCAGACAAGCTGCTCATGACACGACAGCTGCGGAACCACACTGCTGTGTAACTTCATGCAGGAAAGAAATCTGTAATGTCCTCCTCGCTTATTCTGTTAAATTGCACCAGCAGGATATTTTATCAAGTAACATTTGAGTCACCGAAATATTAGTACAGCTTTACTACTGTGTGTGACCTGAGGCTATGAAGAGCAGCAGGAAATCAGTGCTCAAATGGAAGACAGCAAAGCTTTCTACAAGCCTTAAAACTCCAAAAACTTAATACTCCAAAAAGACCACAAGCAAACTTATTGGAGGATCTAAATTTAGCTATAGAGACCTGAATGACTTGAGGAAAAAATATTTTTAGGTGTGCTTCTAGAGAGAAGCTGACACATTTTGAAGCCAGCGTCGTTTTTTTCCCCCTTCCAGCCAGCATCCAGCGGCTGTCGGTGACATTGCTCTTTAAGGTGCTTCCACGCCGGCTTCAGCCTCCAGCCGTGGCGGCTGCAGCTTGGATGGCTGATTCAAATGCCAAGCCAACATACAAATAAATCACCTGAGGCTCACCCACACTCACAGTATAGCTAGATGTCCAGAGACAGACACACTAAGCAAGTGATTTCACTGCATTCATCAGTGCTGTTCTATTTTACGTGATGAGTAGGCTGGTGCAGAATCGCAGAGATTGTCCCCGGAGTGCTGCTTTTACAGTGTAACTCCACGTTCCTAATAATAACAGTTTTCTGTGTGTGTGTGTGTGTGTGTGTGTGTGTGTGTGTGAGAGAGAGAGAGAGAGAGAGAGAGAGGGAGTTAGAAAGGAAAGATAACCAGGAACCGAGTGTATGTGAGGGAGAGCCACACGGGGAGAGATGGGGGCAGATCTGGACCTTCTCTTAACAGAGCTAACGCTTGCCTCAGGGTGGAGGAGGAGAAGATTTCTACCATTTGTCATGCCACCCATTCGCTCCCCTTTAACACAGTTTAAAGCCCTCCCCAACCACACACACACACACACACATGTTCACACTCCATACACATGCATTCGCCATCCATGACACTGTAGCTTGAATGCTTCGAGTTGTTTCATATGAGGAGCTCCTAACGGGCTGAGGGGAACCTGTATCAAGTCTGCATGTGAATTTGTTAACATGGGTGTTGTTCACTGTGGAAACAAGGCTTGGAAAAGGACTGCCGGCACCACTGTTAAAAATGCAGGGGATTGCTGCAGCCTGCTTGTTGCTAATAGCATTTCTTTATTGTATCAGGACTGTAATGTTCATCGTGTAATGTTTGTCTTTTATTTGTAAAAGACTGAAGTGCCAATGAGTTTTTGTACTCTTGCCAACAACAACAAATTCCTACAAATTTGCTGTAGTATAGCAGGCCAGAGAAATAAGTCTGACACTGATGGGAAACATCATTTTCAGTGCTGTCACACTGAAACTGTTTATGGCCTTCAGGGTGTCCTTGTAGAGCTTATTCACCTTTCACACAGTGCAAAAAAGTGCAGTGATTGTGAAATGATATGCGGTGGAGGAAACTTCGCCCTGAGCAAAGACGTCCATGGATTCTGCATGTGAAATACCAAATACTGGCTCTCTTGGACCTTTGATGATACCATAATTTACTCCCTCAGATGTATTTGGACTGTGTGGTTCCTTGATTATTACATGAATTTCACTTGACTTTACCATAATGCTCGACACATGTCACTGAATCACCATTATTGATCCCAGTCATTTTTAGCCTGCCAGGAGTCGATAGCATCACTGACCTACAGTGAGGTCAGCATGTCAAGACTGTCACAACGCCACAGACTTAAAGAAAATCATTAAAATATGCTTTTCGTGCCATACCTCTGACCTCTCTGTGTGTCATCATTCAACTAAATTCCTCCAAATTTAGCGGTAATTCAGTGATAAAAATGGTGGGTATATTGGGTTTAAAGTAGTTCAGTGAGGTCTGTGACGTAGGTGGGACACTGATTCTGAAAAGTGATTTTTTTTCTTACTTTGGGTTCCCCTTGTTGGCCTTTATAAGCAGTATATAAACAGACAGTACAACATGTCTTCTTAGGAAAAGTTACATTTTTTGACAAATTGACTACTATACATTATTAAAGCCCTACAGATGTCCTCTTAAGTGCCTACAACACCGTTACAGTGTGTTGTACACCATTTTAAATGCTTATATACAGTGCATACTTGCTAAAAAGCAGGACTTAAAGTGTTAACAGTTTCCCCCTTGTTATCTTTTAGTATTTGGTGCACCATGCAGTTCACCTCCATTATGTACAGTATAGTATCAGCTAATTAATTAATTTACTTCATTATTAATTTATTCCAGAAGGGAAATTGATGCACAGCAGACAAGTAAATGAGCAATAAAAGATAAAGGCTTTTTTTTTTAAAGATATATGTGTACAACCATGCAAACTCCACATGTACACAGCCAAACAATGAAACTCAACTGTGTGTTTAGCTCTGGCAGACAGACTGTCTGCTTTGAGCTTACGATCGTGATGACCTGCTCTCAGTTATAGATAAGAGCATTTCTGTGTAGTAAAACCTCCAAACCATGACAAAACATGAAACTGCCTCAGTAACAGACCAATGAAGCATTCTGGTCATAGTCTTCTCAATCTAAGGGACCTGAGCTTTGTTAAGGCGGCTGGCATGTTGGTATGTGGTGGCTGAAATCTGAGCTGTAAGACCTAAAGCCAAAGACGGATGTGGGGAAGCCTGGCCGGAGCTGAACCGGAAACTTGCCCACATTTCTGCATGTGGAAACTAACTGAACTAAAGAAGATGAAGCTGATATGGGGTTAACGTACAGCTCCATGAACACCCATCTGTCTCTTTCACCCACTCTGTCACAAAGAAAAAGTGTGAATAACAGCTGAACTGACCTTGTAATCAGTGGATGCTGTCTTTGTATACTCCATCAGCGATCTGTATTGCCAAGGCGACTTATATTTCCTCACCCCAGCTGTGTTTTTATGATCAGGAATTGATCTGAACTGGAGTTTGTCCATTAGCTGCTGAGACTGCGTAGGCCTTAAATTATGACTGCGCCTGTGTACTGCGCTACTGATTGAGCAGAGGAGGAATAACTGGTTGTAATAAGTGCAGCAGAACTGTAGCTTACCACAGACATCTTTCAGGGAGCTTTGGCTCAAGAGGTGGCCTTGAGGAAAATACCAGCAGGTTGTCTGCTGGGTGACTCACTGCTCAAGATGTGGACACTGACTGCAGAACTTGTCTTAACTGATGCATACTAATTTATCACCGGTGGGACCAATGACTGCATAAAATACAGATGGAGCTTGTCAAAAGTGTAGTCTTTGCGGACTAAACTTATAAGGAAAAGATCCTCTGTACCTCAGTGCACAGATTTCAGTTTCAAGTCTTCTTCAACACCGCGTGATGTTCGTTTTATAAATTCTGGTCCCTTTTAGAATCAAATATGTGTTAAAGCAGGGTATGCAGCAGGGCAAGGCTACTTTGTGAATGAGTGGCAACTACAGTCCAATCATTATCCTTCCCAGATCCGCCCTCTTGTCCAAATACTGTGGCTTCTGGCCGCATTGCCAAACTCTTCAAAACGCAGTTTTTACATGTGGCTATGACCCATTTAGTTGGTACTGTGTTATTTTACAGTAATTCAAAAAAATAACACACAGAGGAAGAAAGTGACAAAATGAGACATTGATCTATGTGGGTCTTATGAGTTACTGTAAGCTTTTCTCATCCAAAAATCAATTTAGGGCTGCCCATTCAGGACGAAATCAAAAGCAAGAAACTCTCATGCTGTCAGTCTGGGCTGTTTCACTGGCCTGTGTGTGTGTGTGACACACTCAGCACAGCAGTGTGTTCATGTGTCAGAGCTGCTCGTGGAGAGCAGCATAGCAGTAATGGTGACTGTAAATTGGAGAGCTGATCACAGCAGAGCTTCAGAAATAGCCATCATTACTCTGAAAGCTTGACACTCTATAACTTAAGAATACATGCGCAAATAGACAAGACTCAAGGAAATAAAAAGATATGCACTATGTTTAGGAAAACAAGCTGCAAAGTGAAAGAGGACACTCGGACAGAAAATGTACTGAAAAAACAGAAAACACAAAGGACCATTTTCAGTATTTTTAGTGTTTCTGTTTTGGTTTCTCTCCACTGACACGTTTCATGAGTGCTTACATTAGGTATGACACTGCAGTTAGAGTGGTAACATTACAAACACATTAATTAATAATAGCATCATTGTGGTGGGATGTGAGAAATATGCAGAAGTTAAAGCTGTGGACTTGTCGAATTATATGAGCTAGGGTTTGATCAACGACAGCGAAGATAAATGGCGCACACTCAGGGGGTCTCCCACGGAAAAGTGCAGTGGGACGGGAGAGGGTGGGCGCTCACCTGGTGTCTGATGGAGCGCTGGATAAGGTCTATTTATCAGCCTGCCTCAATGAGAGATAGCCCTGCCAGTGCATCGGCGGCTCACAATGGGCTACCTTGAATAAATAATGGAAGATCTGTGGGAGCGAGGGGGCACCCCCACCATTGACCACAACTGAAATAGGACTCTCTGTCACTGGGCTGCAGGGGAGTGTCAGCTGAGTGATGAATTGTTTTTATTGGGCTGATCAGGCTTTTTTCCCCCCTTGAGAAAACGACAGTCGCAGCATGTCCGCAGAATGTGTACGAGAGAATATTTCACGAAGAGCTTTCAATTTTTTTCCAATTTACAAGTGAGCAGTGTAAATTTGAAATGAGTTGATGTGTCTTACTGTCTGACTCATGCACGACAACAGCAAAATCTGTCCCTAATAATCCTCACGAATGAGATTTCAAATAAAGTTTATTATGTAGAAATGGAGTTACATTTGCTCTTATAGTTTAAAGCAAAAATTCACTTTTTGGGGTTATTTTCGGTAGCCAGTTCTGAGGTGTTTCCAGGGATTTCGACCTGTCAGATGGAAAGACACCTGTGAAAGTTTCCACTCTTCACCACTGAAGTTCAATAGGAATAACACATCAGAGCCGAGCAAACCACCAGCTCAAATCAAATGCTGAAACAAAATGTCCAAAACAAGACAGTTTCATCCCTGAGGACACAGCGTTGGATTTAAAGCTTTTGAAAAAACTTCCTTATCATCAAAATATTCTTTAATGTTGATCGTAACATTTTATGCGTCCGGAGTAAATCCAGTTGTTTGTCCAAAAGGAGGAAAGAAGAAATTATCCACATGCTTACAAATCATCAACACTGCAGTGTGGACCTCACATCTGGACTGTTAGTTAGTTAGAGCCAAATTAAACCTAAAACTCAAAAAAGCAAAGTGGAAAGAAACAAAACAAAGCAAGTGTCAGAAGAAGCCTTGAAGTCATTTCCTCTTGAGTTTCCCTGAAAATATGCAAGTCCTCCAAATTAAAAGTCCTCTTTTTCGTTCATGCCCTCTAGAACGACACAAAGATGTGTTTTCAGATCTGGACCACGCGAGGTCTGTTTCACCAACAAGGCAACGCAGTTTTCAGCAGGCTGGTGCTCCGCCACGTGAAAACAGCCGTCTCCAGTGTTTGTTTTCTTTAACCATACCGACCTCTACCCAAGGTGGACTTTATCGTGCTGTGGTAACGGTTTGGTTCCTGTGGCTTCCAGAGAGCTTTGTTATTTGAACATACAGTAAGTGTTAGTGGTGAGCGAGTTCACATTTTCTGTATTAGAGCCTGACCTGCACTATGCACTGCTGTATGTTGGCTTATTTATGCTGTAGATACAGCATACAGCAGCAGGTCTAACTGGGTCCACTGATTTAACCCTGAAACTGACATGGGTTAATCAGAGGTTCATATATTTATTATCTATTAGAAAACTATTTGCATCTATACGCATCCTGACACATTTTACTGCAATCATGTACTCGTTAAAAGGACATAATCTGTACAAGATACTGAAGGACAAAATACAGGACACTACTTTGACAGAAGGTATTTTGTAAAGAATAAAGAAGTTTTAACTCAACATTCATGTTGAATAAATTATGTATTAATTTAAATTATTAATTCAGTTATTTATTAATACTATGCAGTGCCGTCAAGAATACTCCATTAATAGTTAAAAAACATGCTAAAGGGAAAAATCCCCCACATGCAGCTCCTGTGAATGAGCTGACCAGTTGCAGAGCTGTGCCTTGAGTTACCTTCCACTTTAAATATTATTAGTAAAATTACGAGCATTAACATTTCATAGACTGCTTGGTTAAACAGTAATGAGGGCGGCTGCTGTCTTGGTTCTTCTGCACTGTGAGCAAAACATGCCAAGATGATATGGTTATTTCACGATATTTCATGAGACCAGAGTGTCAAGGAATTCTGTCTGATCTCTATTTTAAATTTAAAAATAAAAAATTCTCAAAATGTCTCGCATCGAGCCCTGAAGAACAAACAAAGTGAGTCCATGTGATGGAAATCGACCAAATCAATCAAATTCACCCTTCGGCTCCCCTTTGAGCGTCCTCTTCGCGAATGCTCTGCACGCAGCCATTTTTAATCCCCACTAGAGCTTTCCACTGTGGTTTGGTGCGACTTTACCTTGATTAATAATGTAGTGATCTGCACATAAAGTGGCAGGGAGATGTGAGACTGCCCCTTTTACTTGAATACTGCTGAAAAATGCATTAAAAGCACAGTGATGGGGAAGGCGTGATCAGGGGGCTACAGGTGCCGGTGCCACAGGTGATCACAAAACACATTACATGTGTGATGTGACGTGATGTGAGAGCTGAGCAGTTGCAGAATGTGTCTTCCATCCCTCAAGGAAGGAATCTGTGCAGAAAACAACCTTCCACCTGTTGAACCTGAGCGAGACTTACCTTTTATTTGCCTGCAGTCATACAAACTTCAATGATGATTTTTTTTGCAGTAAACTCAGCCTGGTTTGGCTTCATAGATATGATGCCTCAAAAGAACAGAAATCCACAAAAATCTTCTCCAAAGATGGATATCTTGTCTAACCTGATACATGTTGAAATTTCTGGATTTCTTTTTTTTATGTTTTAAAATCCCCAGCTGCTTCTGTTGTTTAGCAGAAAGCTGCAGCGCTTGTTTTTACTGTGAAGCCTCAGAAATGTTTTGCGAACTAAGAAACTTTGCCGACTTTCCATCGGCATGGAGGTGAAGAGATAAGGACTGAATTTTCATTTTTGGGTAAAATATTCCTTTAACCTTCTAATGCAATACTAAGCTTAAGGGTTACTTTGTTGTAGTGTCGCACAGGAGTAGCACTGGAGCCTGAGAAGAAGTTTGCCGACGCTTTGGCCGTCTAGTGGGACACTTGGGGTGACGAGAGCAAATTCCCCTGGACCAAGTAAACCAAGTAAACTGTCGGAAGAAATATCCAGTTCTCTCAATTAGCCTTAGGAAAAGTAGGTGTGTAAATACAACCTAATGCCAAATTATTTGTTGATTAAAATTTGTACAGCTTTGTGTAGCTAAAGTTACAAATAAAATGGAGTAGATTATTACAGACGGGATTGTTACAGATTAGTCGTTTTTGTATGAAGTAGCATAAAACTGAAAAACTGCACACTGAACTTGTACCATACCTGAGAAAATGTACTTCTTTGGCTGATTGATCCCTGACTGAAAATGAACTAGCAAAAAATGTTAACTGTGCCACAGTTTGCATCTTCTTATTAAAAACAATTACACATTATATGTGCGCTGTGTAAACTGTGTTTTTAAGATGAGGGCGCCATGTTCCTCCACCTACAACAAAACTGTTTTCTCAACTGTGAATAACGCCCTTGCCTCAAACAAACATGTGCACCCGCCCACGTGTGAGATCCCGGCTCGCTGTTGTCCACTCTTCCTCTAAATAACCCCGGGTTGTGTGCAAATGAAACTGTTCTCCTTCTTCACTCACTGCAAACAATAAAGCTGGCACAATAGAGAAAAGTGCTCAGAACGAAGGTGAGGATTGCTCATGAAAAACCCATTTCAAGTGGCTCAGTGACTCGGCGTGTGCCGCAGACGGAGCGACTTGAAAAGGCAATAAAGTTGTTTACTGCGGGATGCTGACTAACAAGATGAAGAAAAGATCAGCGTGCGGTGCCTCATCTTTCATTCAGAGACAATTGGAAGTTTAAGGCTCTGCAGGCGGTGGCAGCTCCACCCGCTTCATGCCATCAGAGCACGGGCAGGTCAGCGGACGGATGCTGCACACCTTACATGACGGCTGCTCTCTCGCTCAAGCGGGACATGAATAAAAGCTCCCTGGAGGCACAGTCGGACGCCTCTTCCATGTTAAAGTTGGGTGAACCGAGCATCGACCTGCAGATCAATTTCCCAGCATTCACAGAGGCAGAGCCAAAACCCAGAGGCTCAACCAGCTCATCATCCCCATCCATCTTCAGATTAATAATCTGTAACCTAATCCATCCTCTTACCTAGATTAGATCTGGCTCAGATGGAATCCCTGAAGAAATAAACACTGCAGCCCTGAGAGCTGCACATTTGTTACTCTAAAGGGGACTTCAGCTGCAGGATGATGCAGTATTAAGTGAGGTTATGTGTTTTTGCAACAATATTTGGTTTTTTACTTCTATTTCAAAAGAATGTTGGTTAGAAAATGCTGTAAACAAGTCTGCAGGACAGCAACAACAAGATTTAAATAAGAAAGCTGAAGCTTTTTCCATCACAGCTCAGTAATAACATGGTCATAGTAGTGTTATAGTCTGATAATAAATGATCTTATAACCTCTTTATTATCTAACTACTGCATCTCCGTATGAGGAAACCAGCCATAAATGCATGCTGGGTACAAATAATGTTCAGCCATAAGAAGGTGTGCAGCCTCACTTATCTCTTGAAACAAAAGGAACATCTGATACCATCAGGGGTGCTTCACCTCCCAGAAAACACAGTAAAGAAAAAAACAATCTTTTTCTTCAAATGAAATAGATATTTTGTTTGCTCTAAAGATCTGTGTGAAAGATAACATCTGTTCTGCTGTAGATTTTGGATATTAGATTAGAAACTGCTTTACTGTGACTGAGGATTTCTTAACTGCCCCCCAGTGAAAAGTTGAGGTGTGCGGACTGCACCTTCTGAATAAACTGCCAACACTTACCATCCGAAATGAGGAATTTTTTTCCAGAGTCACTGATATTCATGCTTCCCTTCTTCAGGCCATCTCTTCTGATTGCGGCACATTCAGGATCAGAACGACAACACAGCTCCACCACGCCGAGCTCCCTGCGTCAGCCTGATCTGGTGCATGATGCAACGATCTGTTATGTTAACACAGACTATTTGAACAAATGCCCCTGCCGTGGACTGAACGGCTTCTATTCGCATGTTTTTGCTTTTTCCTCCCAGTGACCACTGGCTTCTCACACAGTCCAGCGGATCCTCTGCAGCAGACTGAAGATCCTCTCAATGAGAAAGTCACAAAAAACACTTCAGAAAAGATGATACATTTTTGATGAAGTACCTCTTTAAAGCTTAATTTCTGCCACCCTTAGAGACATCAAGCATTTGATCAAAGGTGCTGAATAATTAAATACCTTTCATGGAGATCATAAAGATTAGCCTAATCTGACTGCACTGAAAAACAGTGTGTAAAAAATTAGTGAATACACCCAAGTGCTGATGAGCCGATCGAGAGATACTGACTGTTTACTTCACTTCACTGATGACTTTCGTGTTTTTAACACTTCACAAGCTCTTTGTGTCATCACAGTACAGATAGGAATCTGTGATGGGAAGCAAAAGGTTAATTATGTTCTTGTCTTTTATCAACATTTATGATTCATTTTTACTCACACATTCCATTTAAAGTCATTGCGCCCTTTATGAAACAGATGAAAACACCAGATAATCTGATTTTGATAATCTTATCTGATAATCATCACTCAACAGATTAATTATTGGTGAATTATTAAACGCTGTCTCTGTGTTTTGAATATCTTAAAGATGTAAATGGATACAAACATTGAAAATATTACCATGAAGGAACATTGTTTAGAATTAAGCTACATGAAAGAGAAAAACGACATCATTATGTACCATCATCGTGGAGAAAACTCCAGTGGTTCTTCCTTATTTATAAAATATGTTAAAGATGTGAGTTGAGTGGGTACAAAGATTTATGTGTAGATTTCGAAGTGCATCGTGTCCTGGGGCCTTTGAGAATACTCAGCTCTAATTGGCCAGAAGCTATGCAGTATTCATACATACAGCAGCTTTATTATTGTCAGTAACAAATACAAGCTTTTACTTGGATTTCTTCTGCTGGCTGTTGAAAGTAGAGTTTACTCTAGTGTTCACCAAGAAAGTACATTTCAATGTAAAGACTGAACATGGTATAAGTGTTGTAACCCATTTCTGTGAAAAAATAATTTAACATTTTTATATAAATGCAAGGTTTGTTGTGATTCAGCCAACAAGCCCTGACTTTAATAACTCATATGAATGATGTGTTCTGCTGCAGTCACTGATTTGGCTCCTTGCAGCTACAATCAATACAAACTAAGCAAAATTACTACAACAACAACAACAACAAAAAAAGGAAATACTTTATTGAAAATACTTTACTTCCAACCCTGGAGTCTTATGAGTAACTTACTAATTTAGTGTGACGGCAGTTTGGCCGTGACTCCATTGAGTGATGGCAGCTTGTTCACATGACAGAGAGATAAGTTTGAAACAACAGGAGCAGGCTGAGGAAAAGTGCAGAACAAGGAAAGAAAGCATCAGAACAAGAAAACAGTCCATCAGCAGTGTTGAGAGCTGCATTGTTAGTGTCCAAATACAAACTGTCTTCTTTGTACAATAATGTTTTGCCTGTGCCAGCAACACCTAGAACTTCAGGACAGGATGAGATTTCAAAAATAAGATTCAACTGAATGTAAAATGCTTAGACCACACACTCCAGATTCTATTAGAATGTTTTTATTATATAGCATATACTGTATGTGCCAACGTTGTGGATTGCAGGTTTTCCTGGTTTTATTTTAGCAAATTTAGCACCTTTTGAATATCAAATCAAACACTGAAGGTTTGCTTTCAGCCATATGCTAAAATGCTGCAGACCTGCAGTGAAGCATCGCTGAGAGGATTAGCACCAAATGCGAACAAAATAATCACAAGCCTCCAATAAACGCAGGTACGTGCTTTTCTCTCAGCAGCTGCAATGCTTTGATCTTCTGCTGTACATTTTAAAGCATTGTATTCTCAGAGAGTGTGCGGCTGTGCTATATGACCGTCTTGATGGCTGTCTTGAATCTTCCAGTAATTATTCCGGCCTCCTCTCAAACATTTCTACACCAATTTATCTGCTGAGAGAGAGAGATAAAAATATAATGAGTTATTTTTCATTAAGCTTTTATTGGTAAGCATCCATCTGTCCGTCACGTCGCCGTTGTTTCTGTTTTGCACTGCAGTATGTTCATCCTGAGCACGCGTTGTTTGGTACGCTTGTGTGTACGCATTGCGTTTCATTCAAGGTTAAAATTATGGTTTAATCCATATATTCTGGCTGTGCCTCTAATCAAAATCATTTCACTACTTTTCGTGGTTTCATATCCACTCGCACTAATTGTGGGTAATGATGTTTCTCTGATTGTGTTAATATCATGAGAGTCCTTTTGGCGCTCGGTCTAATTGCCAAACCTGATTGCTCATCTCTCCCATTGCCCTCACAGGCCCTACACAGCACAGATTCCATCATCGAGTGCAAATATCTTATTTTTTGAGAGAAAGTAAGCATGATGCCACTGGCCTGTCAGACCGTTGCAGCAAATTATAGCTTTGTGAAAAGACAGTGTTGTGGGGTGTTATTGTAATTAGGAGAGCGGATCAGTGAAGCCTGAGCAGAGCCACAGAGAGCACATCTCCACACACTCCTCGAGTGTTTGAGTCACAATGTTGATGACCTGCTGGATGAGCTAAAAGGGCAATTTATCTGTCAGAAATGGTTCCTTGTATTTGCTGTCAACAATTATTGGCATGGCAAGTGAAGAGCTACAAGGGCCCCAGAAATGCAGTCATATCTGAGGTTTGTGCCTGAATTTCTCATAGGACATGTGCATTTTTCAGTGTTTCTCCAGGGAAAATGTCAGCAGCCCCACCAACTGATGATCCATGAAGAAGACATGGAAATAAAGAAACAGCCTTGATCATGCATTGCAGGGTTGAGCAGTTTAGTCTTTCTGTTTCATAAGCGTGATGTTGAGAGTGTATGGCCACATGCTTATTTTGCTCTAACATGAAACTGTCTGGCTACATGCACTAAATAGAAGTAGAAATGATAAAAGTATTGGGACACCTGACCATTATTCACCAATGGGGACTTTAATGACATCTCATTGTAAACACACAGACAGCTTTGCAGCTCTAACAGCTTCCACTCTTCTGTGAAGGCTTTCCACAACATGTTGGAGTGTTTCTGTGGGAATTTGTGCCCATTCATGCAGTAGAGCATTTGTGAGGTCACACACTGATGTTGGACCAAAAGGCCTGGCTCACAATCTCCGTTCCAGTTCATCCCAAAGGTGTTGGATGGGGTTGAGGTCAGGGCTCTGTGTGGGCCAGTCAAGCTCTTCCACACCAAACTCATCCAACCATGTCTTTATGGAGCTTTGCTTTGTGCACTGGGGCACAGTCATGCTGGAATAGAAAAGGGCCTTCAACAAACTGTTGCCACAAAGTTGGAAGCATAGCATTGTCCAAAATGTCTTGGTATGCTGAAGCATTAAGATTTCCCTTCACTGGAAGTCAGGGGCCGAGAACAAACCCTGTAAGGCAGCCCCATAAAGAGGTGTGTCTGGATACTTTTGTTTTTATAGTTCATCTTAAATACTAATTTGTATTCTTACTTTAAATTACAAGAGAAACAACTGTCAGGGTGAGGACCGTTTGATGTGTTTGGAAATGTAACCGAATCTCTGGTAATGACTTAAACCGCCTTTCACTTCTGTTGCTAGCACATGTGTTAGCTGGACATGCTAAGACAGACAAACTTGCTGTTTAATCCAGTTCTGCTGCAGCACCTTTTGTCTCTAAGAGCCTAAAAGAAAGACACCAAATCCAAATTCTTCAAATGTCAGATATCTACAGCCCCATGACGCTTCACTTGCAGAGAAATCAAAAGCTTGACAGGCTGGTTGCGCTTGTGTTCAGCTGCTTTGACTGGCTGATTGCAGTTTTGCTCTGTAAAAACTCAATACTATACTCTCAGTTTAACATTTTATTTCTTATGACACCAAAGTGTTGTGGCAAACAAGCCTTCATTTGAGTATGTTTGGTGAAACCCTTCAGTTTGAGATATAAAATGTTTCATTGTGATCAGTGAGGTGAGTGAACTGCACTCTGCTTCCTGTCAGCAGAGTGCTGATCATACCTGAAATATTTTCATGTTCAAATATGGTTTAGTGTGACAACATAATCATTAAATGGACAGTTCCTTCAATGATGAAGTCATACTGTGGAATGTTCCAGAAAAAAGCCAGTAAGTGGACCTTGACCTGAGGCTGATATGTGTCACATCTACATCTTCTCTGTGCTGTGCTTCTCTTCCTTGTAAGTTTTGGATTGCGTCTAGAATGTAATTGAAATGTTCCATCGGAGCTGAAGGGCTGGAGAATTATGTGTTGCGGGGTCGTGAGTGTTCGGAAAGGCAGGCCGAGGTTCTTCCCGTCCATATCTGTCATTAGTCTGTTACAGAGGAGTCATCACCTGTAGTAACGAAAGCCATCAGGTATGATGGTAATACAGCATGATGATGGTAATTCATTTCACTACATGAGTCTTGTTAATCTTGTCACTTGAAAGCCAGCACTGTGACCAAAACTCCCACATACCACTGTGACTAATTGATAACAGCAAACCCATGCACTCTGGTGCATTAGCATACAGCAGGGCCTTTGCTTATGGATCTGTTAAATAGTAAATAAAAAGAAAAGTGTATGAAATATACATATAGAAATGAATTCATTGTAGACTTATGAAATGTTACCTCATCGTTACCTCATCATAATATTTTATAGGATAGAATTTTTACTTCATCAGATATTTATGTTTCAAACTTTTCAAAAGCCAGGAGCCGGTTTTTCCCCATTGTGCTTTCTTTTGATACAGTCAAAAGGCGCCACACACTCCTGGTGATAGTCTGGACAGCTAATCAGTTTCCCAGAGATGCATTTCATGCAGGTAATGTAACTGAGTGCTGGCGGTGACGGGATGAGTGGACTTAAAATGTCGTTTGGAGTCAATGGGTAACGAGAACATAACCCCCGGAAATGATGACCCATGAAATTAAGATGAGGACAGCTGCCTCCACAAGGTCCCATCCTTCTTACAACATCTCGCACAACAGGGAGGTCAGAGAGGCTTTAGGACTGCATGAGGAGAAATGAAATTCAACTACATACGGGAAATTCACAATCTTGACACGGCCAGGGGGGGTAACGTCAGCGCCAGTAATCACAATGTGAAGCCAGATGAAAAGGTTTCTCGGGCTGTTTTCGTGGATTTTGTCTCTGCATGGATGAAAGAGCCAGGTAATCAGACATTGTTAAGCTTGCTTAAAAAATGCAAATTGCCAGCCTTTGGTTTCATAACAAAGAGTAAACAGGGACAAGTCTTTGTGTCCCGCTGAGCTGTGATGGACTCTGCGAGATGAGGAGGCTATTTCCCCTTCAAAGCAAATTTAACAGAATTGATTTGGTCCTGTCCTCTGCGAGAGTGCAGCTTCAAAGAGAATGTTTCTCCAAGGCCTCGTAAGCAGCGTCGTCCTACTGAAGCAAACCAAGTCTCCCGTGTTGTGTGTGTGATCCAGTCTCCAGTGAACATGCAGTTAATTCACTCCTCTAAAAGACAATTAGTCTGTTCAATCAGATCCTTTGGGTCTTTTTGATTTTGGATTAGTCCATTTTCTCACTAAAGCTAATGATTAGTGGCATCGATGGCCCACAGTGTTCATAAATGGAATTTTTTTTTATAGTCATGCAACGCAAATCCTTGTTTTCCTACAGCCCACACTTTTGGTAATAATAACCATTTAGTTTTTTGTTTTTAACATGAGTCATTATGCACACACAGTGAAATTTGAACATTTTGGCTTCTTTGTTTAAATAAAATAGCACATATCTACACTGCAAGAGTGCTGAAGGCAAGACAATACGCTGTGGACGCATACCCTTGTAAAGAATAAACTCAAAATTCAGTTTATATAAAGATGAATGCAGCCTTGGGCTTTGTATTCAGAGCTTTGCTTTCACATTTTAGGCAACATGTGATGATGGCCATGTTAACGGAAAGTTATCCTTTTCTTTTCTCAAGGCTAAGCTACAAAGTGACGAAAGGAATTGAATAAAAGAAAGTTCCAAGGGGACAGCAGGCAGGTCACTTTTTTAAAAATCGGAAAAATTTATTCCTTTTTTTGCATGATTTTGCAGAGATTAAACTCTTTTTCAGTTTTACTTTTTGTAACAGATCCCAGAAAAGATTTGGCAAACTGCTGAATATTGAACCAGAACCAGAGACTGAAAAGTTCCCAAACATGAATATGATTTCTTCTGGGCTTGAGATGACTTTTATCTTAATGAGTATTGGAATATAAGTTAAACATTGTTTTGTCCAGTACATGTTTTGAGCCACTGCTTTGTGCATGCACAACCTATTGTGACTCTCCAAGGAAGCATGCTGTGAATGGAATCTGAAGCCTTACTTGCGGCTTTCAAACATCAGTAGATTAAAGGATCTGGAAGGCTGGTAGCAGAAGTATCTTGAATGGATACCAATATAGGAAATCTTGCTTTCTAAAAGTTATGCACGTCCATTAGCCAAAGCTTTTTTCATGTTTTCTTCTTTATTTATTGAGAAGCTCTTGGGAATTTCTTTAATGCTCAGCTCTGTCAGTGTGAAGAGGAGGGATGATGCCATTCATTTAGTTTGGCCTGCAGGTACTACAGATCTATTAGCCCCATCCACCACTCGCTGTGCACCCAGCGCTGTGCACACAATGGGGCTTTTTAGTGATGGAACAAAACCTGGAAGTCACTGAAAGGACCTTTTTTAAAAGATGCATGCATGTTCACTCATGCGTTGCACCTGTAGAGCTCCATTTACGGCCTCTCTAAGGAAGAAATATTAGTTATTGACGAGTGATGAGGATCAATCCCACTGCAGCATGTTTTATTTGATGTACTAACAACAATGAGAGCTTTTTTTTTTAGTGATGAGCACATGGACCCAAACTATAAACATTTGGTAATGTGAAAACAAAGTTTTCAAATGCAGATACAGAGGGAGACAGGAAGTCTGATGCTTGCATATAACAGATAAATACAAGACACACCCCCCCACACATACCCTTATGCAGCTGTATACACATCCATACACACACTCTCATCACCAATTCGGGCATGACAGATTAAAGTGAAGTTGAAACTGCTGATTCAGTGTCAGTATACACGCCCCCTTGCATGAAATCAACCCAACACATTTACACTGAGCTCACTGCACAGGCTATTAATTCATCTGCCAATACACATCTACACATGGGAAGTAATTACCAGAAAGTCTGAACATGTACAAACAACCACCTACTGGTAATTTACACTTGCCTTTACACTTTAAGTTCTTTTAGCTGTATATAATCAGCTGACCTCAATTAGCAGAGTGTGGCCTCCTTCTAGCATTAGCATCAAACCTCCGAAGCTTAAAGCCTTAATTACACTTGAACATGCTGCTATGTTGGGCATTAAAACCCGGCCGGATGACACGACACCATGGAAGAAATGAACACAAATGAATGGCGTTATGTGGTGTGATGTTAGGGCTTTTCCCCATACGCAGACATTGATATGCAGCCTGAGACACTTGTAAGGTGAACAGACAGGTTTGGTGTACAACGTCTCTCTAATGAACCCCCCAGATAACGGTGTAAGATGGGAAACAGAGGCGCTACAATTGCTCAATTAACCCCCGGTCGTTTGACACACAGGGTCTCTAAAAATCATAACATGCTCAGCCACAAGTATCTGCAAAGCAGGACCCGGGGAGACGTGCGGACAACAGAACCGGAACAACAGAGAAAAACAAAAAGGATGAAAGACAAAGAAGCAAAGCTGAAACGCCATCACACCCAAAGGCTGCGCGAGTGTAATTTATCAGCTTCCGAAGGCCACTGCAGACACATTTACTCACTGTGTCATGAAGAAACATATTTCTCCTCTGCCCGCAGAATCACCTCATATCAGCGCCTCTCCCCTGTAACTGAGAGTTTCCTTCAGCAGTGTAATAAGACTGTGTCCCTGCATGCCGTGCCGTCCATGATTAGGGTATTTTTCAATGTTCAGTTCCATTATTAATGCTCACAGTGTCAAGAATAGTGAATTAGGTTTGCAGAAATTGGGCAGATTCATATCTGACTATACTGTTCCTAAGGTGTAGAATGAAACCTCCATTCATGCTATTTCTCATTTCACAAATGTGGAGAATGAATTACAGCATGAGATATCGTCATCATCATCATCTTCACTGACTTACAGAAATTGCATATCTAGAGTACGGCAATTTAGCCTTCGACCACTTTAACTGTGGCAGTTTTCCTTTTTGTTGCATTAAGGTGAAGATATTTCAGAAAAACTGATAAAAAGTCAGCAACACAATGACGTGATGCAAAAGTCACAGTGACAAGAAGATTGAAATAAGATGCACATTAGGTTCAAATCAGCTGGGTGTTGAAGCATCATGTTTTAGCCTGGCTCTCCGTCATGTGCCGCATGACTGAACTGGGATCTCTGGCCCTTGTCAGATGTGATGATTTCCCTGTCATGTCCACCATCCGAACAAAGTGGGAGGATCATGAACATGAAATGAGTGCAATGCCAAGATAGTATATGTTTGTCTCCACTATCTGGCAACGCAACATGAACATCTGTGCAAAGTTAAAATTGCAAACAGGACTAAAATTGCACCCAAGACTTGTAATTATTGTCCATCCTGAGGCTTAATATGGCTTTCCAGGCTTCGTAAGTGACTCATTATTCACTGTGTGCGTAGAATCAGTCCAGTTTCACAGCTGTGTGTGGCTTTGCACCTGGAGATACGACACAAATCTGTAATCTGCCCAAATTAATTCTACGCCGAAGAAGCGCAAGTTCAGGTGCATTCAAACTTGTGAGAAGCACTCGGCGCCAGCGACGACCTCAGATTACACGCAGTACCAGCTCACAGTGAAACATGTTCATGAATATAAATCAATGTTAAGCAGACTGTCCATTTGCACAGACAGACTCTCCATCTACACATGAAACTTTTCATCTTCATTTATCAGAAATTTTATTCTAATCTGTAGTCAGTGATTTTGACGGTCTGTTCTGTCCACCTCCTCTGTGACTCATCCTGAGGTTTCTTCCATTTTTTCCCGAGTTAAAAGGGGTTTTTTGGGGTGAGTTTTTCCCCAGTTGAATCGAAGACAGACGGTGTCGAATGCACAGATCGTGAAGCCCACTGAGGCATTGTGATCTGTGATTTTTGGGCTACATAAATAAATTTGACTTGTAGATTCCTCTGTCCTCTGTTGCTTTTCATGAATTCATTGGGTAGAATGTGCTCGACTGTGCTGTTTTTGATAGTTTCTCTGTTTTGAACTCGCTCAACCCCCCGTCTGCCAATCAAATCGCTGAGCGTTGCTCCGAACAACCTGCCGCGTCTGCGACCGGGCCGACCGCGTCAAGCCAGGAGGCCGCGTCTTCCGACAAGTACGCCTCTCTGTGCTGGACATTCGACAGAAGGGCTCTGACATTAGTGTACGATGTGAAGTGTGTTCACCAGCATTGGAAATGCTGTCAGCTTTGAAATGTTCAAACATGAGAAAATGTCTGCAGGTAAGCTAATGTCACCGCAATCAGTCACATGAAATAAAGAACCTCCCACCCTAACGTGTTATTTGTTTTCCTTTCAGTAGGCAACATATTCACATTAGCTCTCCATTCAAGACAATTTAAAATCAATCAGTAATGAAATGTAATAATGTGTGTGTTTGTGTGTGAATTACTTTCATCAGTTTGTGAATGTATTTGATTATATGCATCACTAAAGCTCTGTGAAAGTTAAATGATAAGAGCCTTAAGGCAGCTCCTGCTTTCTTACATAACCCTGTTGCCCTGCGTCAAACCAAGCTTTATTATGCTTATTCTGTCAGTTGATATTATGCTCACATGATTCGTGTACTGGTGTTAATTACCTCTGATTAATTGAAGCACAGTAAACTCAAGCATGTGCTGAGGTATTCCAGCACAGGGGACCTGGCTGGTTTATATGGCTGCAGGCAAAATATAATAAAAGTGCTGTTTGCACTGTGCTTACTTGAAAGGGAAATTAAAGCCATCTAAGGCAGATATGTAATCTTGGGCTGTTTGGATAAAAATGACCTCACCTGTATGGAGTCATCTGAGAGCCATAAAAAAGGCAAATAAAATAAATGTTGAGATAAGTATATTCCTATGACTCCATATACCACTACTCTGTTCAGTCATATCTCCTGTTCCCCGGCCCCTTCACCATTATTCTTGTCCACCTGATCCCCTCACCTGAGCTGCCCTGCCCATCTCCACACCTGGACCTCATCAGTAAGTCATGTAATGCCAGCCCAGATCTTCTGTTCCTTTGTCAGCTTGTTCACATTGCTTGTCTTGTAGTTTTGTGTTTGCGCCTTTGTTACCTTCTCATTTACCTGGACCTGAACCTGGACTTGCCTGCCTACCTACCTGTACCTGTCAGTAATACCTAGCTTTAACACATCCCTGAACTCATCCTGCTGTCCTTCACAGCCAACAGAACTGGAATGACTGGGCTCAGTGGGCTGCTCTGTCTGCTCTCTGCTGCCAGTGGCTTCAGGCTCACTGAGCTCAGATGACTGACTGCTATAACTGCGCCAAATGAATAATTTGTCATTTTAAGATGTTTGGCCACATCATCCTCAGAAGACTTTTCAGCACCATCTTCAGGTTTTTCCTCTTTCTGTTGCTGTGCTATTCTTCCAGATATTTGAAATCTGCCAGCCTAATGGAAATGGGAAAGGGGCGGGCCCAGGTGAGGCAATTCTGGACCTAACCACAGACAGCTCAATCAACTGGTCCAATCAGTCACATGTTAGTTGCTTTTTTTTTTATTCACGAGGGGACTGGGCTTGTTTAAAAATGTCTATTTTGTGATTTATCTCCCCCAGTTGTAAAACGGCCCACCCAGATGGTCAGCCCTTTGTTGCTTAGGCTCTATGTCTCTCCTCTCATTTGTTCCCAGGTAATTTGTCATCACAGCCCAGAACGTCCGGCTGACTGGGATTTCTGCCAATGGCCAGTCCAACCATGTCCAGCAGACATAGAGGTGCAGTTCCAATATTCACTTGTTTCTTTAGGTCTGATTGGTATCAAAACTCCTGAATGAAAAGTCTGACTTTTCAGCTGCTAACTCCTCCTCTGTTATGTTCACCACACGTTAGCTAGTTGCTAAATTTGTCTGAAAAGGAGGCCAGGTAACCCAGTCATGCATCAGCCATTTCAGTGTGTTTTTATTTGTGTGTGTGTGTGATCTGAAAAGTCAAATGTGCGTTCATCCGGAGATTCCATTTAACTCTGTTTTGTACAATACTGCCTGTTAGATCGGGTAGAAGGGGCCACCCCGTTCAGATATTTCTGCGGCCGCCCCTGGACTACTCCTCATCTCCGATCGTTTGTGCACAGACCTACCGCGTTGCGCTGCGCGACGCACATACAGCAGCTATCAGAACACACACTCAAAACCCTGATCATCACTACGGTGTGTAGATGTAAAGGGACTCGCGTTGCTTCTCCCCGCTCTTGTTTCTGTCTCACTTGGATAGGAGGTCCGTTTGTGTCGGCGTCCCAAGATGAACCAAACCGCCACCGTCTCGCATCAAGTTAAATGCCAGTCTACAAAGGCCATCAAGGTAAGGCTCTCTGAATGCTCATCCTTCGCTCTGGTGGACTTCATGTAACTCTGAATCATCAGCATCTGCGTGACAGTTGAACTTCAGTGCTGGTTTGTTATGCGCATTGACGCACAGCACTTTGGAGATGGTTTGGGGATCCGCATGTGAGCATCCCCCGTTATAACCCGCTAAAGTTACGGCTCCTGTTCGGACCCGTTTCTTCCCGACGTTAAAATAAGCAGCTAGTGTGACTCCCGTGGCCGCGTTTGAACGAGGGAGCTCCGGTTCTTGACGTCCGGAGTGAATGTGTTGGATGAGGAGCCACACACTGGCGCAGTGGCGAGATTTCATTCATATCACGTCGGACTCTTTATTATTATATTGTCTGTATGTCCTGACGACAAATCACAGAGGCTCTCCTCAAACCGAGGCTCTGCGTGTCACTTCCACGCAGTTATGGCGAGAACAACCTCTGAAATGTGTGCTTTGGCTTGGTCTTTGATGGCGCATCAGTTGCTTAACTTTATCGCGCGTGGTCTCGGGAGATCGTCCCGATCCTCGACCTGTTGTTAACTAATCGTATAAAAGTGGCTGCAAAGAAGTGTGTGTGTGTGTGTGTTTTAAAGCTGGTGAGAATGGAGCTTCACGCAGTCTTTAACGCCGTCGCTTTCTCCTCCAGTCACGATCGACAAACGTCTCCGCACGGCAGCATCCGCATTGTGTTCACACTGTGCGCTTACAGCCGGGCTGAAGGAGCGTGAATTTTCTTCTGCTGGTGTTTGTGCGGTTGCTTCTCTGTGCGGTGTGTGTGTGTGTGTGTGTGTGTGTCTATGCATGTGTATGTGACTCAACAGTGGTATCGATTTTGCCGCTGGTTCTGCATCACTTTTCAACCTCGAAGTCCCCGCAGAGAAATTTAGCTTGGGGCAAATTTTATCGATCCTCCTCACTATCCCAAAGGCTGCAGTTTTGGAATACAAGGCTGAGTGTTTAGAATTAGTGGAGTTCACCTCGGGTTGAATGATGGGTGAAAATATTAATTTGGAGAATAAGGTCCTCCTGGTATTTCACCATTTTGTGCTGTTAAGAATCAGAACATCCTGTGAGAAGGTGCATGAGGTGCTGTCAGTCGTGGATGCTGGAGCTGTGAGACCTCATCGCTTGCTGCTTATAGAGCCATGTGTGCTCCTGATGCTGGGTCCTTCCCTGTGACCCCTGTGCTCAAGCCAGCTCTTCATCTGTCATCTGTCTCAGCAGAGCCAGCCATTGTGTAAAGCCACCGAACAGGAGGCTGGTAAAAGGCTCTGGCCTGTGCTGTAAACGGCTGTCACATTGCATGTGTGCTGGGTGCAGGGCATTGTGGGATGCACCCAGGTCGGTATTCTGCATTAGACGTGTGGCAAAAATACACATTTTCTTTATCTTGAAGCCATTTTTATTTTCCACGTTTTCCTCTTCATTGCACCAGGTTGGCTAATGCTGTTTGGACGGAATAACAAATTACACCGATGGGCCGCAACAATAAAACCACTGACAGGCAAAGTGAATAACATTAATCATCCGTTAACAATCCAGTGTCCTGCAGGAAAACCTCTGGGTTCTGGCATTCATGTAGATGTTCCTTGACTTACACCACCCACCTATCAACTACCCGCAGACTCCACAGAACCCAACCTGATGGTATCAGGTCAGGACAGTATGATTAGTGACGCAGGACCACTTTGGCCTACTAATCAGGTAAAATACCTGTGCTGATGAGCATGTGTTGCCATGGTGACCAAATGATTTGCACAAATATGAACATGGCTTACACAGATCTGTTAAGCTTCCCGAACAGGTGTCATAATCAGCACATAGGTTTGTTAGGCTGGTCCTTGTGCCGCCCCCTTGAAGCAGCTCGAAAGTAGAAGCTGACTGAAGAAATCGGTTTTAAAAAGAGCAAAGTAAAAACGATGCATCACATACAAGATGTGAATGTCAGCAAGGTTGGTGGTGGGAGGTCACTGAAGGACCATTGATTTTACATGCACATGGTCGCCAAACATGTTGGCTGGACTAGTTGAGTTATATTTTGTTCAGCAGCTCCTTGGATGGCTCCATTTTGTGATTTCAGCTCTATTTAACACTGAGAGAGTGTTAAACAGTCAGTGAACGTCACTGAATCCAAAGTGCATCCAAACACACCTTTACTTGGTCTTCATAGCTGACTGTTTGTTTGTGGAGTTTCTTTGTCAGGCCGTCAGAATGGAGCAACATATCCGATCCGTTTCATTTGAATTATCTACAAACTGTCAGGGTAGTGAGGATGGTCATTTGGGAGTTTGTGTCTTTAAACCAATGAGGATCAATGAAAGTAACTCGAAAAAGCAGCTAATTGGCTTTAGCATCTGAGGAAAAAGAAAACAAACGGGGCAGAAATGACAGGTCTGCACATACGTAACAAAAGACAAAAGACAGTAAGAAATGGTGAAACAGAAGAGTCAGAGGAGTGAAAGAGGTTCGCTTCACTTCAGCCCTGTGCACTGACACATGGACAAGTGAAAGGTGTTCTACACATAACTGTAAACATTCTGAAAAATGCATTTCTGAAACATGAGCGAATACAAAAATATTCTACAGGAACAGACTTCCTGAGCCAAATTGGTTTTAGGCTCTTGGTCTTACAGCGACAATAAACACAGCTTGAATTACATTCCTTGAGAATATTCAGCCTCATATTCAACCCCAGAGGGTTGCTGTGCAAGAAAAGACCTTTTTTGAATCTCTGTGTGCAGCACTTCTCTCTTTCATGGCCTGTGTTTTCACTTTCAGGCAAACACGCTGGAGCTGGGCTGTCTGCTGCATTCGAAATCTGTATTGTGTAAAACTTCCCCAAATCGGCGAGCACCGGTTAGGAGGGGTCTGACACCCCGAGGCATCTGCTGCAGCTCGCCATGATGCACTTTGCCTTCAGCTCATAGCAAACCTGTCTCGGAAATCAGTCAAACAAGCACGGCTCATAGTCAGGATTAAGTACTCTATACCTCCTCTGTGTTGCGCACAAAAAAACGCCGCTAATCTCTCCATGCCTGACCCCCGTCGTCTGGCGCTGAGGTCTTAACGGCTCTCTGTTATCCTCTTAAATGCCCCCTCTTCATATCATAGCTGTGTCCTTATGCCACAAGCCAAGATAAGAAATCCAATTAGGACGAGGAAGCAGATTTTTCGTGGGCCTTAACTCCCGGGGTCTGGATGAGTTTAACGAGGCTGGATGCGGCCTGAAGCTCACGCCATGAGGGGCGCTCCGAAGTGTCAGGTCCACCCACATGCAGATTGCGGCTATTCGCCGGGATTGGCAGAGTAGCTGGGAGCTGTGTCAGAGCTCCTTTCCTCGAGCTCACGTCGGTGGTGGGAGCACAAGGTCGTCTCAGAGAATGTGCTATGTTTCCCAAGCTGTGCTGTTGTGGATTTACACAGTAAGGGATCTCGACAGAAGTTTGGACGAGACTGTCAGTCCATGATTTATCTCGGTGAACAGGACTGAGCCTCTTTTTCTTGAAATACCAATTTTAGGTTCTTGTTTCATGACTACAAGAGAAAGTACATCTGACTGTAGTCCTGCATCCGACACCCACTACCTTCAAGCCCTTTTATAGTCGCATCACTTTTAAGCTTCTTGGGTGACAAAAAACCTGGAGCTGAGAATTAAAGGGACATGAAGTCTTAAAAGACATGATATGTAACATTTCCGCTTTAAAATGTCTAGAAATGACCAGACTTCTGCGATGTATTCTTTTGAGATGTGTACCTGCGTTGTCCCAAATGTTTCCAACATTGTTCAAACACAGAGAAATCCTTAAATTTATTCAAGGTAAAGGTGTGTTTCATTTGGTCACCCTTTCTACTTGTTGTAACTTGTTGTAGTTTTCTTCCTCTGGAGCCACAGAAGGCTTCATGCAACATACACCAGTTATCCTGCTCTTTCCTTTTAAAGCTGTTGGTTTGTACAGCACTTACTGACTCAGGAACATCCAGGAATCCACTCCTCAGATAGCCAGAAATGTATCCAGGGTACGTCTTGCTTCATCAGTCTTTAGACATTTCACTAATTGAACTGGCAAAAAATACTGGCGACGTCAGTTAGGGGTCTTCAATGAGGCCAGACGAGACGTCACATGTCTGCAGTGACGTGAATTCATCACATTTACTAGTCTGTGTGCTGCAGTAGACTTCAAAATAAAATGTGAAATGAGCACACAAACACGGCAGGAATAAAGACAAAGCCTGTACGATATCTTTGATGTTAAATATACAATTAATTTTAAACAGATACAAAGTCCAAAATGTACATTTCGGATGTCAGTAGCAGGCAGAAATGAAACGAAGAGCAAACTGAGCGGGATAACATTTTTCACAGCATCCTGGTTTACCAACATTTATTAGTAACAAAGTTGATCATATAATCATAATAGACGATTTACTCAAACAAATGCAACGGATTGCCTGTCAGGTAGTCTGTGAAAGCTGCCTGTTCTCAAAATAGAGTTGGAGATCTATTCAGAGTTTACACACTGACGGGCTTTGATCCTGCTCAAAGAGAGCCTTATTTCAGATAAAGCACTTTGACAAGTTCTCATGTTGCAGATGAAGTGAAAGCCGCTCAGATTTTAAAGGGAAGTAATGAGGACAACGTGGAGGGAGACTGAGCTGCAGTCTGTCCCGACTCGGGGAACAAAACAAGTCTTAGATTTAAATTTCTGCTGTCACGTCTACTTCTGAAGCGTCAGTGAGGTCGTTAAATGGTTTCATGCGAAAAGTGTCCAGCTTTAAAAGTGTTTGCCTTCAGCCTGAGCCAGCAGATTTGCCACGTTTTTAGCTTTTCAAGTGACGCTGGCTCCATTACTGTAAGTTTGTCTGAATTGTGTGATAATAGACAGAAGAATATCAAGGATGAAAATTGAAGGCTAACGGAGTCAGAATCGCTTCTCCGGACCAACAAAATATTGAATTTCAAAACGCTTTACTTCCGTTTGTATCTCACATTTTGTAAAATCAACGGCTCTAATGTGCTTTCCCTGTGAGGTTTTTCCCTGTCAGCGGCAGGAGTAGCAGCATTGTTTGCAATCTCTCTGCCAGCACGCAGCACCGATAGCTCTCATCTCCGTAACTCAGCATCCAGAATGCTCGACAACCCAGCCAGCAGGTTATTGAACCTGTGAGGCGTTCCCCTGTTCTGAAGATCTATCACATAAACAGTCTTTAAAAACTGCTCGGGACTGGCTGGCTCTGGGAGTGATAGATTGCTGGAATCAGTCTCATAAGAATGATTGCGTTGGCTCTCAAGTCTCTGAGTCTATAAATTATAAAGCTATGCCAGCTGATCTCAATATATCCTGCGCTCTGAGTTCATCTCTCATTCCCGGGCCTCACAGAGGAAAATGTGATAGATGTGTCGCTAATTTGTTTTGTGGTTGAGACATATCTGCCACTCATTTGCATAAGAGCACTTCCTCTCGAGAAGGCTTGTTTGTCCCCCGTAAAGACATAGAAAGCAACACGATGTAACCCTCATTTGCCAAGCCATGCATATGGTTCTTGCACTCATGGGTCCTATCGTGTCCTTAGCTACTGCATAATGACTTCTCACTTTATGATCTAAAATAGTTGCTCCTGAGAACATAATACAAATCAGTGTTATTGAGGGGGGAACAAAAACACAATTAGAGACTCAAACATTCAATTGGACGCTAAAAAGCCAACATTTTCCAAAAGGAGCTCAAGATACTTGAAGATTAATGGTTCCAAAAACTTCTCTTTTGAAAACACAATCATGATGATTGATGAGTTAATTCACATGATAAATTTGTTATTTTATTCTGCTTACGTGTGTGTGTGTGTGTGTGTGCGTGCTGGTGGCGTGTCTGCGGACGAGGGAGCCATGCAGGAGAAGATGCCATTTAGATGTAATTTACTAAGTTCATTAATGCAGAATTATATTGTGCTTTTATGCAGTAGAGTGAAGTAACCCTTAAGACTTTGTATGAAGTTACATTTGAGTGTCTGTCTGAAGTCGGGTGTGTGAAATTTGTGCTAGTGACATTATGATGAAGCCCAAATGGCCTGCAGAGCCTGCTGCGCGCTGAAATTAATAGGGGTGAGTGTATAATGGTGTGCTAGTAGGATGTAATGAATCCTGAGGTGCAGAATGACTGAAATTCTAAAGGAGTTTTGGTAATAAAATGAGCCATAAAGTCCCTACTGTGCTATAAATTCTGAGAAATAGTTTAGTTATAATTAGCATAGGTTAGTAATCGCCTGAAAGATTAAAAAACTAGAGAAAATAAGTTTATGTGAGAGAGGTGTGGTGTCCTTCAACAGTTGAGTGATCAGGGTTCAGTCAGTGTTCATTAAATTTGCAGACCTGGCGTATCTAAACAAGAGATAAGTTCTTGTTTGATGCTTTAGAAATTGTTTATATCCCACAGGTTTTTGATGCCGTTTGCTTGATGCCTTTCATGGTGTTTCCATATGGAAGAGCCATATGTTTTCGTCCCATCCGCTTGTCCTGATCGCAGGAAGAAAATGCTCAGAAATGCTGACTTTGTGCCAGTTTTCAGAAGCCATCTACAGAAAACGAGCTTTCTTTGGGGTCTTGGGTGAATCCCTACCTGAAACACACTTCACACGTCAGTAGTTGTTTGAAGATTTGAGCACAAGGTTGTGGAGAAATCTGACGTGCAAAGTGGGCTTTTGCAGAGCAAAATAAACTTAATTTCATGTCGTAATTTGTTGACTTGTGTACATGTGAGATTTTTCATACATAACAATAAGCAGGCACTTTTGAAGTCTGTGAATAATTGACTTTAGTACAGGGATTTAATTCAGGACCATGTTGTGGTTGCACCATTTGCATCACTCACAGTTGCTAATGGCAATTTATGTCAAGGAGACGGAACCTTTTGGGATTTAGCAATCAGCTGTCATGCATTGTCTTGTATTACTAAAAACAACTAATTCGCAGGCTCATTCAGATATGTTGTATGGCGTATTTGGTGTAGTGTGTAGATGGAGTGCTTTTTTAAATAAATAAATAAAATAAAAAAAAAGGCGACTGGCATAAAATCTGTGTAGGTGGAAATGAGTTTGGCCTTTACAGATCTACACAATGAATCAAGGAATAAAGAAAGAAAAAATCTTTGTTTGGCTCACAGTTCAGGAGTTACAAGTGAAAATTAGTGTAAAGATTCATTCTTGACCTTAGAGTTTTATTCATAACAATCTCATGTTGATTGGACAGCCGATAGCACAGAGGCCGACAGGAAACGACAGAGGGAGAAAAAGTGATGAAGGACGTGACTCAGAGATCTTGAGGTTATGCACCTGTAACGTTGTCAGACCCATGATGGACTGTTTTTTTTTTTTTTAATAAAAGGATAAAACGAGAAATATCATTGTTTTTATTCCAGACATCCTTCTTCCTTGTCAAAACTCCTGACTCCTTCATAACCCACAGTGAAACATGACACCTGGGTCAGAGATTCAGGTGTTATGTCAGGCCTCTATGAGGGCTTTAAAGCCAGTTTGACAAAGTAGCCAAACAGTGTAATTACACACGGGCCGTCAAGACTTTTTCCCATAAATTAACACTGTGAAAGAAGCAGCTGTAAAACTGTGGATAGATTTTTTTGAGAGTCACAACACTGTGTCGTCACTCATTTCAGAGGAAAAAGAATTTGATACACTCAGTCCAGAAACATTTGGAAAACCTAGAAGAGCTGCATGATTAAATCATTTTATCCCCATTCAATTGAGTGGAAAGATAAACCAGATTTTAGCTGCTCGGCTGGTGGAAGATTCATCGGGGACTTTTACAGCTGGAAAGTTGAACTTTCTTGACTTAAAGTACCACTGGGCAGTGAACGAGGCCTCCGTCGTTCATGCATCCACGGTTATGCTAGCAGTTGCTAATGTAGCCTCAACCTGCCAGCCTCGGACAGCCAACGCTGACTCAAGTACTCTCCAAAACCCGTAAACAGTCCTTGATGTGTAAAACTGGTGGAGTTTCCCCTTTAAGTCAAGGTTCCACTTTCTAGCTTTTGCTGGAGCTTTCAGCTACATCTCATGATGTTCATCAACAGGTAGAATCTGTCAGCCCATGAGAACAGTGGAGTGTGGCTCAAAGCTCCAGGAAGAAAAGCTAGTCTCAAGGGTCAAGATTGATTTGTCCAAAAGAATCAGTTATGAGCCATGAGGTGGTGCTGTCTGTCATGTCTTTTCTGCTGAAGACAGTGAGACATGGTCCCACCTGCAGAGGCTGATAGAAGATCTCTTGTCAGCTCCTGGTCGTTTTTGCTCAACATCTCTGATGTTAGAGTTCACAGTGCTGTTGTCTTTTGGAGGGAAGATAACAATGAGTGGAACAGCTGGCATACTGAACCACAGGAGAACTTCCTGAAGCGAGGTCAAGCCCCGGTGAAGCTTTGTGTAGAGAGGAAGGAGCACAAACTGCTGCCCCACTTCTGGATATGTCATGTTGACAGAATGGATTTCAGTGAGATTTGATGTGTTGGACAGATTTGCTGCTTGTACCGCAACTGCCACCACAAACACTACTGATGTCTCCAATTCAGACCTGTAAAACATCTCTTTGTGAATGTCTGGACATGGCTTCCTGAATATTTAAACAACACACCCCACCTTAGAGGTTTTGGCACCCCAGACATTAATGCATATGAAACATGCAAACTTAATGCGTCTGTGCTTTGCAGGAATGCATGATGACACTTCTCCTATTTGATTCTTTGTGATGAAATTACGCTGAAGGGGGAGCATGAAAATAACCTGCGGTATTGTGAGCACATTAGCATGCCTGCCTTGTCTGTGACCCCTGCTGATGAGTGAGAACAAAATCTGAATGTTTTTATTCTGATCCACACCAGCAGCCTAACAGCCAGGTGTGTTTGGGTTGATCCACTGCTGCTGTGAGCTCTTCCCAAATGAAGGTGGCTGTCATATGTATCTCAAACACAGACAATCCAGCAGTGAGGATGAGTTAATTAACACAGGTGTGGGTTTTATTCCAGGTTTGGACAGAGATGGACGGATCACTTGTTGTTCTCGTGCTGAATATAGTCAATAAAATAAAAGCCATTCGTTACTTTCACCGGCTGACTCTGTTGGCAGGGCTCCTTTTTGTTCTGATTGATTTCTGGCAGCAGGGAGCATATTGCTTCAGAGGCATCTTTCCCTCAACATCAGGTTGTGCTAGCTGTCTTTTATTAGCCCTGTGGAATGTTTTAGTGTCTGATTTGCTTCAGTTTCACTGCTCTTGTTAACCTCATTTCAAAGCAAAGCAGGCAGCAGTTTTATTAGCAGAAGTTTACAGGCAAATTTAGCGAGTAGCTTGTGAACACAGTGAAACATTTAGCGGCTGAAGGGGTTGATGTTCCTCACAGGTCGGTGAAGACCAAACTGGAGCTAAAAGCGGACAAAAACATGTCTCCGATTAAATGCTAATGCTAATGTCTGGAGGACATTTTAATAAGCAGTTAACAAGTCTGAACCCAAATGTTACAAGGTGATATTGTATGCAATCGTCCCGTTTCACAGAAGGTAATTTGTTATGCCACAGAAGGGAAAGCACAGGGGTGAATAATCAAATTATTGATGGTTGGATTCCATTTAGCTTCCTCCGTTTCACTGTCTGTGTCAGTACAGCAAATGTTGTACTTGGTTAAATTCAGTCACTGGTTATTATTAAAGACTGACACTAAAATATAAATTTTTAGTTTAAGTGTGTATCATTTCCAAATATCACTTTTCACTCGCCGCGATCCCTGAAACACATGTCAGTCAACCCCTAATGAACACCTTCCTGAGCAGGTGTGACTCTTTCTTATTAAGACTATGAACAGGTGGACAACTGCTCGTTTCTGCCTGCAGCGAAGCAGCATCCATTGCAGTAATAAGTGACTTCCTCTCCCACATCACCTGGATGCTGGAGTGGAGATGGTCCAGCTGAACACAGCGTGACGCTAACCAGTTCCAACAAAACCCTCCATGTTGACTCAGACACTCAAAGTTGTATTCAGCTGGTGCAACAGGCTGCAGGAGCCTGGAGGACGCCTCTCAGTAGTGTCATGTACCATCGTGAGGTTAACGCAGTGCCACAGTGAGCAACAGTAGCTACTCTCTTCTGCTTTCATATATGTGTGTAACAAGTTTTAGTGGCCTGCTTGTAGACGGACCGCAACAGTCAAGCGGGAAACCATCTGCTTCACAGCTTGCCGGCAGTCTGTCCAGTGGTTCCCTGCCTCAGAACTCTGCCAGGTTTAGAAGCCGGAAGATAAGGGGGACGTTTGTGCTGTGAATGCATAAAGCCAAACTTAGCGTGCTCTTCAGCCTCAGTTCAGTATGCTGAGGACATTGTCCATCACCTGATGTTGAAGGGGAGGACTTCCTGTTTTTCAGTGGTCACTACCTCTGGTTCACATGCTTCATGTGGAAGCAGAACTCTGCACAAGATCTTCACAATCTCTGCTCTCACGCTTTCATCATCCAAAAGATGAAAGTTATTATTGTTGTCGGGCCTCTGCTAGACCCAAAATCTTGTGGGTTTTGTTGGTTTTTTTTTTTACTTTTTTTTATTTAAAGAAAGTGAGGCAGAGGTTTGGCAATATCACACATCTAAATCCTCCTCCATCACATTGCCCTTCACTCAGTCGTCATAGAGAATATCCATCACTCCCCCCGTAGCAGTGACTGTTTACCTTGTTCACAGTCATGTTTTCCACAGCCTTTTTCGCTTTCATAGGGACTCCACAGGTCTGTCTAAATGTACATTAATATTCCAGCAGGTTGCAGAGTCTTTAAACATTCAGCTTAAGTGGTGGCGTTATGTAAATGTCACATCTCATTCACAATGGCTGTCGTACGTAAGTATTTTAATGGACACCAACATCCTAATCTCTCTCTCTATTGTATATCCTCTGCAGTACGGTGTGTGCAGGCTCTGTGTTCACGATATTCATGCAGAGGCATTTATCACTAAACAAGCTCATGAGATTAACATGATAGGGACTATTGGCCAGCATACTGTCAGAATGAGTAAGGACTTCATGAGAGGAGGCAGCGGAGGATACAGCTAAAGCAGAGGAGAGTCATTAGCATGTGTTGACATCTCGCTGTTACTGCAGGTAACGTGGCCAGCGAGGGGCCACCAGGCCACCTTGGCTTTCAAATGGCTGTCTCCTGGCGGTAGAAGACATTTCTAAAGGTTTAATTCAGAATGTTAGTGTGGGCCTAAAAGGCACGCTTTGACATTTCAGTTACAGTTTGCCTTTCACTGAGCTGGGGTGGAAAATGTTCTGTCTGTCTGTCTTATCTGTCTGTCTGTTCTGTCTGTCCTGTCTGGTGCCCTCTTCATAAGAACACACTGGGATCTGTTTTCTTGAAACTGAAACAGAGGATCCTCAGATCCAAATACATCATTGCAAAATGCTCAATTACAAGTATAAGAATTATAAGGCAACGGCTTCGGTAAGTTAACAAGTAAATCTGTTAACTTACACTGTTAACTTACAGTATTTATACACTTTGATATTATTTTTACCTAAGTGGAAGATCTGAGTACGTCTTCCACCACTAGGCTCGGAAAACATGTTTACTTCGGTGCCTGTTTATTCTCTTTGTTTGTGGTTCAGGATACGTGAGGCTGACATTTCATCTAACACTTGATAGCTGATTATTTTCATGGTCCTTTTACACAATCACACTGCCAATATTTGTCATTTCATCGCAGTACCGGCATGGATCTGTTTACCACCACCGGCAGCTACCCATCATGCTCCTCTTTCAATGCTTGGTGCAGATTGTGAACATCGACGTGATTCATTGGTAATTGATTTTTTACAAGAGCCCGACTGCAATACCACATAGGATAATGTGCAGTAGGTGGATCAGTGGAAGCATCAGTGAGGCGGTATCTTTGGGTAAATATGAAGACAGGAAAATCTGCCCCCTTCAGATCTGTCTGAAAAGATTTCAGATTTGCACGCAAACTGAGATGTTAATTTTCATTCCTTAAAAAGTGGCTGTTTATTCTTACCTTTAAACAGATTGTTCCAGGCCTCTTTCCATTACGTCTTGAAGTGAACTGAATCTGCAGCATTATTCATGTATTATTTTTGTTTGCGATTAGTGATGGTCTCGGGGAGCTGCTGACCTCCCACAATCAGGACTGAAAGCTGCTGGTCAAAGCAGAGCTGATAACCTGCAGCTGAAGCCCATGTGATCCTGTCCTCCCTGCCTCTCTCTCTTTGGTCGACTGTGTGGGAGACCGTCTTCCTAAGCTCCTCTCTCGTCTTGAAAACAACAGATTTGATCTGTCGGCCACACTCACCATCTACTGAAAGGTTGCTCTTTAAACAGAATGTAAAATGTGTGGCGAGGGGAAGGCAGTGCTGCTTTTGGCCCTGACGAAGGTTAAAAATGCACCTGGTTGGGGAGGCTTTCAGGCAAAGAAATCCTTCAGCACCAAGGACTGTTCCACCTTCGAAGTGCCATCTTTACAGACATTCTTCACATCTTTATTGTGATGTCTCGTTTTTTCCATCTGGCAAAGAGTGTTGATTGCTGCTGCACCTTGAGATAAATGTGTGAAAACCTCCAGATAAGAAAATCGGCACATGTAACCTGAACGCGATGTGAAATGTCGCAGAGATACGTATGAAAACACATTCATGGTTTGTACAAAAAGATTTGGCTGCATGTTCAAATGAAATATTGACTGAAAGAGAATCAGGTCTCACTCAGAGGGCTGTGTGATGGGCTTAACACTTGAAACGCTGTTCCTTTGTCATCATCTGACCAATGCCAAGACTTGAATCAAACCGTATCACCAGCCATTTTAACTTTGTTTCAGGTTTTAAACAGAAGAACTGGACCTTGGGCGCTTCGAGGCACCTGAATGTAGAATACATTTAGAGCATCTTGCAGTCCCTGACTGTATATTCTCTGAACAAAATGGGCTGGACTGTGAAATGAATGTATTCCTCATTGCCTTTGCTGTGGCCCGAGGCTGCCAAAGAACTCTAGGGAGAGAGGAGTTATTGCTTAAGTGTGTTATGTGTATGCTCCGTGCATTTGTATGTATAAAGTGTTGTACCGATGTGCCCGAGGAGGAGGAAAAAGCTCATCCCAGTAGCACAGCAGAGGGGAGGGGACGGGGTGTCAAAACATTAATGAACGGTTGTGTGTTCCTCCATTCACTGCTCCAGTGTGGTGACAGAGCTGCAATAACAGGAGCCGCACATAATGAGTCGCTGCGAGAGGAGAGCACACACACACACGCACACATGCACACACAAACGCACACACTGCTCAGCAGACGGTCTGCAAAGAGAGCCACTGGCCTCTGTTGGTTAGCGGAGGAAGTGGCCGAGAGCCGGACACGTTGCTTCCGAGCCCTCTGCTGTCTCCTGCGACATGTCTTAAGCCGTGCTGTCTGAATGTGAGCGGTGCTGAACGCGTTCTAGGATGTTACTTAACCCCCTGAACATCAAGTGTTTTTGTTCCTGTCACATTTTCACTCGCTGTGGGCTCGTTTTCACGCTCTGCACCTCACAGGAAGCAGCACAGTCGTGGGGCAAACTCACAGATTTCTTTTAACACAGTAATAATACCAAAAATTATAAAAAAGAAAAAGGCAGGTTGAAGTTCTTTAGTGATTTATGTTACAAATTTGAATTAAATGGTAATTTAGATATCCAACTTTTTTTTTTTATTTATCCAGCAACCATTATATGCCCTTTTTATATTCACATGAAGATTAGCATTTGGTCCTACAGACATTTGCATTCAGTCCATAACACGACTCTTCTCCCGCACAGAATGGACCGATCGCATTTAAAGCCATTTTTGATCCCTCACTCTGAACATAACCTGCTCGGCACCTGGTTAGGTGTGCAGGAGAAGTTACCATGGTGATCTACCCAGGTCAGGTTGTGTTGTGTTCAGGTGTGTCTTAGAGAAGACATGAGACGACACAAGGTGTTTGATTGCGCTGCTTTTTGGCGGCTTTAGAACTTCGAGGTCAGCTCTGAGGTGTTTGAATATAGAAGCAATAGAAGCGGTGCCTGTTCTGCCCGGCGCCTCGGCCTTGTCGTCTCGAACAGCGACCTGTACGGAATGCTACCTGAGCTTTCGACCTTTAGGTTAACAGTGACCTGTCTTCTGCATTGGTTTATGTGCTTTTTTGTATGCAGCTCTATGAAACTGTTGAGTCAGTACTTTAGACCGAAGACACTCGACATTAAAGGCTGAAAAACACAGAAACTAACTCGTGTCTGTTCCACACTTGATAATCGCTCCCCTTCCACGTGCTGAAACAAGAAGATTCCACAGAAAGCGAGACAGTTCACGGTGCAACAGGATTTCAAGGCGGTAATAATCTGCAGCAGCAAGACCTGACAGGTGATGTAATTTCCTGGGCCTTTGCTTTTCTTCTAATGGGATGTGGAGCTTCGGCTGTGCCTTAATCTCAGTGAACAGACCACAATCCTTTAGCGTGCTCATCCCCCAACTTGATATGACAGGGTACTCTGCAAATTATTTACTTGGAACGAGATTATTCTGTGTGCTGAAAGCCAAAGGTGATGTAAGCCGAGCTGGGGATTGTTTTTGCCAGCGTGCTGCTGCGGGATGTTTGGGGCGCTGACAGGGACACAAAACCGGCTGTTCATTGGTATTCTGGAGCTGCTCGCCTTGACTTGCTGTACTATAGAATGCATAGACTTTGTGACAAAGTTGATGAAGCATGCGTTTTCGTCACAGTGCCGGGCCAGAGCTTCGACAGCGTGCGACACACACACACACACACAGAAGTGGTGGGTGCGCACACGAGTTATGCAGTGTGTGTGTACAAGATGTAGTGTGCGTGTGTTTGTATATCTCTGTATCTATCTGTGTACTGTGTATTTATGCATGGCAGCTTGCATGTACTGTCAGCTGTTAAAACATGTTTAAATTAGCAGCAGCATGTGTCATTTGCATAGATTTGCACACAGAATCTGGTGGAGTCAAAGTGAGTGGGAGGAGGTGGGCAGTGTGATAACTGTAATCTAGATTTGTAATGCTCGTTTCCTCCTCGTTACTGGTTAATGATGACTCGTCCGTTGCGTTAGCGCATGCAGCTCACACACTGTACTATAAGCTGGTGTTTTTGCTGGTGGTGAGGGGACAGGTGGTGTTATAAGAAGAGTGGGAAGTTACTTATTGTGCTGTAATTTAGCGGCTGCTGATTAGGGTTTCTGGTAAACAGTTGCAGCAGTGGCTGAGACACACACCTCACGGAGGTGATTAAGTAAACCCCATGAAGGATAATGCTTTCTGCTGTGTGTCGGACAGCTCTGAACTGCAAGTCAGCCTTTAATTCATGATAACGGACACCTTGAAGGGCACTATCCTACTTATATCACGGTCACTGAAATTAACACAATTAATTTGTATTTTCATGCATTTTGTAATCGAGTTATTCAGAGGCTATAGCTCAGTTTCCCTGGTAACTCCTGAGGGTCGGACTAAAACCTGGAACCATCCCATAAGGCTTCTGTGCAACGAAGACATTGTTCACGTTGATGACATACACAAACATGATTGTGTTATGTGGGGAAAAAATATCAAAATCTAATAAGCAAATTTGAAATACATAAATAAGTAAATGAAAACGCTTAGCGGCGGATTACCATCATTGGTGCCTGAATTCCTGCTCCTTCCCTCAGTCCTAACTCAGTCGAGTCTAAACACACAGACATGATTAACACATTTTAGATTCAGTGGGAGAATGTCATTAACCCCCGATGCCCTGCAGGAATAAACGGCCATAAATCATCAGAAAATGAAGCCTTTAATAAATGCAGAACTTTCCTCAGAATCATGATGTTTTTAAGTTTATTCCGACATCAAAGTAATCCAGTGATACTTGCCTCAATATGCATTAGTACACAAACGGTAACTGCTAATAGATCATTTAGCATACGTTCAACGGCGCCAATTTGTCAACATGTAAACAAACGCTGGCTAAAAAATAAGGCTCTCAAGTTGTAGAGCACTGCGTAACTCACTGACTCCCAAAGCATCCTGAGGGATGTTGTGGCGGCAGAAAAAACATGACCTAAACTGCACGCCGTGTATGTGACAAACACGTATGGATCAATTAAGAGTCCAAGAATCTGAAAAGGTGCTGAGTCATTCAGTCCTCCAGGCTCTGAGAAGAACTGCCTGGTGACTCGGCATGTGAAGATGTTTTTGACCACAATCTTCATGCTGTTCTGAAGGATGAGATGCAAATCCAGTGCTGCTTTAAGCCTCCTCTGACGCCAAGCTGCTGCACATTTAACTCTGGCAAAGACTCAGTGGGACTCCTCTGGTGGAGAAATGATACTGTAATGATTAAACAGCTCACTGCTGAGTCGGGTTCAGTAGTGATGGCAAGCTGTGCCCTGCCTCCCACAACTCACAATTAAACCATCCGAAGAAAGGCAAAGAATAGTGATTATTCATGCCGAGTTTATGCTGCTTTCAGTGGGTTGCTGCAGTTCTTCCTTCATCTTGTCATGTTTGCTTAAGTCTTCTTGAATAAGCCCCTTTTTGCTACATGAGTGTTAACCCTGCGAGGAATCTGATCTCTTTTCTGAAAGGTCGTGGGTGGTGCTCAGGGCTCCAAAACAGCCATCACGCAGCTGCAAAAATTCTAAGCTTTACTTTTCACTGGTTTTGATACTGGATTTAATTAGGATACGGGAGTTGTGAGGAATTATTTAAATACGCAAGTAAATAAAACCAAATATTTGAGCATAGAGCCTAAAGATGAATTTATTCTTACAGCCCGTGAATGTAAACTGTAGAAAGGAGGGAAGCTGTAATTGGTTGCCTTAGCTTTTTGACCCTTTTTGCACTTGCATAGCCGTTCATGCAACAATCACCTGACATCACATCACATCGGTGTTTTTCCCAGAGTGCAGAAATCTGAACGTTGAATGGCAGTGATGTCAAAGAGTTCAGAAAAAAGGTGTTTTTCGCTCTTTTAGTCAACAAGCAGCGTTGACCTCCAAACAGCTGCAGACTCTCACTGGTTGCTCAGATTTATAGACGAAAGATAAGATGGGTCGCACACCGTTAGTCACAACGCGAAGATTAATTATCCAACATTTTGATCTCAAGGTCTGCTGCAGGACATAATCATGGCTCAGCTTTTAGGTAAATTGAAGGGCCGCTGGAGATTTGTGTTATTTACCTGAATGCAAATTATCTTCAGAGATCAGTCAGGTGCCTCGGCTATCATGTTGGTTACCAAAGACAGTTATCAACATCAAAGGTGCATCCCACTAATTTGACACAGGGGGGCTTTGTTAAGTCTGAGTAAATAACCCTGTTGATGTCATCAGGGTTCAAAGACCATAAATTATAAGACAGAAGCTGTGCAACAAAGATGTGATTTGAAAGTTTACTGTATCAGGTTGGGAACAACGCGGTCTAGAGGCAGGATGTGGTCAAAATGATCCTGGACGTGTTTGTTCCGTTCATACGCATCCGCAGTGAACGGCTGCACTCATGGACGAGCAAGCGAGTGATGATATTAATCGCAGCCTCTTTTGCTCGTTTTCATTTATCTCTGTTTTGATCTGCCGAGCTTACTGCACTGCCGCAACTTTCCTGCACCGTTTCTGTTTCCTGTGTTGTAGCTGCTCCTCAGCTGTGGCGTGAACCCGTTAAACCCGCATCCTCGCGAGTGAAAGGAGAGAAACGTGCATCTGCAGACGGTCCCACTGTAAAGGCCTGCATGCACTCCACAGTGTGAACACGGTCCACGGTAAACCTGCACGTGCATTTGGCTGTAATGCTGTAAATTCAGTAGGGATGCGCTGATTATTAAAGTCTGAGCTGATGCTCAACTTTTTTGTTTGTGTTATTTATTCCCCTTTTTGTGCCAGAGACTCAAAGAAACCTTCATTATGAAAATATGTTTTTAAGTAATTCGACCCTTCATTACACCATCCTTTAAAGAGCAGAAATTAGATCATGCAAATTTATGAAACCTTTAATATAATCCTTCTAACCTTCACATGAAAAATGTTCTTTTCTTTAAAGTAGCTGCTTTAAAGCCTTTTTAGCCTTCAATACAACAATCTGCTCCTTGAGAAGGATGTTCCATACTTGACACATCCTTCCAAACGGATGTCAGGGATGTCATGAGGCGGTACATCATGGATGTGCCAGCACAGAACACATAAACATCCTCCACTGCTGTGGGCGGATGGCATCTTATCTGCTGATGGTCTGGGAAAAGCATGGTCCTGTGTTTTTAGGAGCCTGACCCACACCAATGACTGAAAATCTGAACGTCTCACCCCCCGCTGCTTTGATTTTGACTATTTTTATAGTCTCTCATAAGTAGCCCAGCTAAATATCACTGGGGTGGGGGTTTCCTCTGACGGCCGGGTGTCTGACTGGTTACCTGCGGGTGCAGCCCGCTTCTCCTCTGCTGCATGCTCAGATGGGCTCCAGACCTCCAACACTGTGAACAGGATGTAGAGAACAGAGAGATGGAGGTTTCTGCTGAGCATCATTGTAAGTCTCTGGAGACTTTATGTCTGGCACAGAACCGTAAGAAAAGATAACACTATTTCATTTCTCCCCCAGGGAGATGAAGAGAGCTAAAACAATGGCGGGTAGATTGGAAGTCGTGGCAGGCTACTAAAAGATTTGCAGCAATATAAGTGAAGCCCTCAGAATATTGAAGGTAAAATTCATGAAATCTCTGTCAGAGCCAATATTAAGTTCTAGTCGCTTTGAGTGGAACTGAAGAAAAGTTGAGCCGTCTCTGGTCACTGTGGAGGTTCCCTGTGATTCAGTCTCATAACATAAAAAATATTAACTTTACTCCCACATCTCGCCCACTCGTTCGCGCTCAGTCACTGTGACTAAACCTCACACTTTGCAACTTGAAATAAAACCCAAAGAGAAGCCTTCTGTCACTCCCCACCTGCAACTTTGTGATTTATAGTTGCCAAGACTTATTAATTTATATTCTCTCCAGAAAGCTGATCGTAAAGCAAAGAGGCGAAGCAGCATGACAAATGGCGTGTGGGAAAAATCGGACACCTGATAGGCGATTCCAACCGGCGAGAGAAACTGATGCCGGCCAGAAAATAAAAAACGCCTCCCTCAGCACAGATAACACCTCAATCTGTCTCTTAAAGGAGTGAGGAGAATGGAGCGATAGTCCCATTAAGGGCCACGGCCGATTCTTTTCAATACGTTGGGAGAATAAGTGTTCCTCCGTGTCCGCTTTCCTGAATGTCACCTGTACCTGCTGTTGGGCCCACAGGCGGAGTCAGGCCGGTCTTTCCTTCTGGATTCCTGATTACGAAGCTGAGGAGACTGAATAGGGAGAGGAGACAGAGGTGCTAATATGCGTCTTGAATTGCTCTGAGCCTGTGGTGAGAAACGGCTGGGCCAGCTGTTCTGCGTCCCGCTTCAGTAACAGAAATGAGGAGCTAAATAGGCTTCCTGTCGCTTCATTGAAGCCAGCCTTTCTGTGTCTGAGGATGCTGTTTAGTTGTCCCTCAGTCGGTGCATATTAACGGAGCTACTGCTGACATCAACTCAAATATAAACCTTCTCCTCCTGAATTGTGTGCTTTGACTGTCTTTCCTTCATTCATGTACAGTTTGTGTTTAGAATCATTTTTGTGAGCTGCACCAATAAGCAAAGGTGATGCTGCGAAGCCTCCAGTGACGGGGTAAAACACAGGCTGGGAGACTGTGCTCTGCTGCACACAGTGTGTCACATCTCCACACTTCACTCATCACCGGGTGCTCGAGGATCTCTGTTGCTTTGTTGTGAGGATGTTGTGCGCAGGTGAATCTGCAGCATCTTCACTTGGAGCTGTGATGTTGTGCACTACCGTCTACTTGCCAGCAGGAGTCAGCGTTGTTCCACATAAAACAGCTTTCACAGTGAGCTGACACAGTTGAACAGGTTAGTTTGTTTTAATTAATGTAATACTGATTTTAGGCCGGTGTTGTTACCCATAAATATCACTGTGAGTGTGTCACCGTGCACTGCCTTTGACTCATCCCTGTGGAGGAAGAAGACAATCCTGTACCTGCAAACAAAGTGTGTTCTTTCAGCTCACTAGTTTGTTCATTAAATTCTTCGGATCATTTATAGTTCAGAGATAAAAGTGGTTTGTAATTTCGTTTGATATGTGGCTGTTAGACTGCCATAAATCAAGTAAATTAAGAGGACAGTAATTCAAAATAATCCTTTGTTTTCCATTTGAAGGTATCTCAGTCACACCGATATGTCAGTCAGAAGCTAAAACTGCAGTTATTGCTACTCTGTTAAAGCAATATTACGTAACTGTATGTAAGCAACATCATTGAGTCATGATTGAGTCACTCACACAGAAATATGAAGTCTTGAGTCTGTAACAGGTTGGAATGATGAGGCACATCCATGTGTCTGCTGCTGTCATTGAATGTAATCCGTGGACAGGAAGTGTGAAGTAACTAACGAAATCTGGCGACAGGACGTGAGTGCAGGGAAAACACCTTAGAAAACCAGGCACAGACCTGCAGGATCCGATACGCTGACCCCAGAGTGATGATCACACTCACTGTCCGCCCCACGACGCCATATGATCTGCAACACATGATTAAAGTTAGCACATAAATGTGGCGGATTAAGAAGTCCAATATGTGCTTCCAAAGCGTTGCGGAGTGGAAGAGTAAAGAGGCAGAAAATTGAAATACTCAAGTCAAGTAGAAGTACTGAACGACTGTAAATGCTTTCACCAATTATTCTAAATTAAGATTTTCATTTTTACTGCAAATGCATGTTGGTCCCAAATAATCTGTACTGAATAATTGCTGTCAGCCCTCAAACACACAAACTGGTCGATTCTTAATCACATCTGGCTCAGTTTCACCCCCACATGTCAGCTGGTGTTTGTCTTTTGTCTCTTGCCGTCTTCTCACCGTCTCAGTTTCCTACCTTGTTAATTCTTAATTCCTACAACAAATGTGTGTGTGTGTGTGTGTGTGTACACAGCAGGCTGTTTCACTCATTGGCCTTACAGACAAATCGACCTCTCCGTGTCAGACACCCTCACAGGTCCTCGGCATTCAGTCGACAAAGCTGCACGCTGTAGGTGTGCGAATGTAGGGCAACGTCAGGGTTTTCTGAAACTGACGAGAGCAAAGTGGAGGAGGATGAGGTTTGATACCACAGTCTGAGTTCTGAGAGCTGAGGAGAGGAGGGTTCAGCTGTACGAGACAGCAGGAGAGGATCAAATCCAGAACAAGAAAATATCACGGCGCACAATGAAACCTCTCACGTAGTCATAGGATCGCCCTGCGGGGTCACACCTCGAGTTCGGTTTTGCCCTCGGGCCTTCCTGGTCTGCCTCACACATACGTGTCTGTGCTGGTGTGAGCTCACACTGTCAGCATGGAGGATTTTCTGTTAGCGGGCCGGGCTAACGAGAGGTCACGCAGACCCCCTCCTCCTGGGTTCATCATTACACCCACCAGTCACCCACAGAAATCAGTAGCCGATGCTGCGAGGTTGAGGATTTTTCCCGAATGTTGTCCTCTCGCTTTTACAAAGCCTGGGCCACAGCGAGCGATCCAGCCCTTCAGTGTCATGGAGGATGTTTGGAGTCAAGATGTAGAGGTGTGTGATAAATGGAAATAGTTACACTCCCCTCTGGTGATGAAAGCCTTGGATATTCACACGAACCTTTAGATTGCATCTCAAAGACAAGACGAAGGTGATCTATCTTCATTTACAGCTCTTCATATCTGACTGGGCTGTTGTGTGTATTCGGCTGATCTGCTCATAATGTTATGAATTTATATAAGGCTATCTCCCCGAACGAGCACCTATCTGCATTCCCGATGCTCAGATCCGCCTCTCATCTTTCACATATCAGTATAATCAGCAAGTACAACGCTGACATTCGGAGCCTTGACAGTAAAACAGCGGGGACTCCTCGGCATACTAAATCGCTCACAATGTGAATACAAAACAATGCTCAGAGCCTCTTGTGATGCATGGATGTGCATAATTACACAACGCAGGATTCTTCCCTCGGCTGCACTCCTTTGTCTGGAAATTGTCCTTCCTTTTGACGTCGATGTCTTATCAATATTGTGTGTGTATCCAAAGGGCCATACATCTTCTTCCTCTGTGCCACAGAGCTCCTTTGTTGTCCAGAAGCTATTAAAAACACATCACTGAGCCTCACTGTTGCACTGGGTGACGTGTTCCTTCAGTAGCATAAACACACACACATAAAGACGCTACAGTTTGACTCACACACCATCCTGTCACCGGCATCCCAGATGTGTATTAAACAACCAAGTGACCCGATAGTTTTTTAGAGAATACGTTTCTGTCTCATTTTTAAATATTTATGTCTCCAGCAAGAACAAATGTAAAACATGCAGACCAGATCTCTGTGGTGTCACTGCACCCGAACGTTAGCTAGCTAGCAGTCCTGGTGTGGTGATATTCAAACATAATTGTTTGTATGCACATTCATTTTACTGAATGGATGTAGTCACACAACAACACACTGCCAGTTTTTTGGATTTATATTTTCTCTATTCCTGCGCCCAACTGGATTTTCTTTGCTTGTCTTGGACTTTGTTGTATGCCCATTTTATATTCTCTCTCTCTCTCTCTCTCTCTCTCTCACACACACACACACACACACAAGTGTATTCCTGTAGTTGTGGGGACAAAAATCTGTTTATGCAGGTTGAGGTTAGGATTAGTCAAGTAATGTTTATTGTTATGTGGTGTTTAAGCCTCTAGGAAATTAATGCATGTTTGTGTAATGTCCTCACAGGTGATGGAAACATGACTGTGTGTATGTGTGTGTGTGTGTATACATATACGTACACACACACACACGTGAATGTGGGAGTGTGCTGTGTATCTGTAAAGCAGTTGCTTCGTACATGTGTCCCACAGGAACACACACTGCTGTGTACATGCTACATACATGTGTAGTGTGTACGCTTGCCTGCGTATGTCTGCTTCTCCCCACACTGCAGTTCATCTCTTTGAGGTTCTCAGCCTGTATTACAGTAACTATCAAAGGACGGGTACTGCGTGTCGCTGTGGACGTATTAATCATTGAAGTGCTCACTGGTTCCTGTGCGCAGATCTGAGCGATCCGCTTAGCATCAGATACGGGTGCTGTTATGAGGTCCACTGATAGCCTGGTCAACAGAAACAGATAATTAAATCTCCCTGAGAAGGGAAACATAGAAGACCCTTAGCGATGGGCTCTGATTCGTTTGAAATGTTCCAGTAAACAGGAAGTTTTGAGAGGTGAGAATAATTGCCTTCAACTATCTCCACCAGCTTCCAGTAATGTATTTCTTATCACAGCTGAGGTGACTGCTGGGTGTTGCTATTAGATGCACGTTGCAGCTATTTATTTATTTATTTATTTATGTGATAGGACCGTGGTTCCCAAACAGGTGGATCCCCAGAGGTCTGCTCAGTGATGAAGGGGGTTTGTTTAAAAAAAAGTCAAACAATCTAATTTCATTTTCAATCTGACCAATAAACAGACTTGCAGGCTCAGATAGTCTGAATAGCTTAGTTTAACTTCCAGAATTAAACTCATGTACACCCTCTAGTGTTCGGTCAGAAATTGCTAGTGAAAGGTTAGTCAAGTCCAGACGTGACCCTGGCATTGACTCTCAGCGACAAATAGTTTAAAAAGAGCCTCCACCAGCAGAAAGCCCGCTGTCAGTACGTCTGTCAGTACGTCTGTCTGTACGTCTGTCAGTGATGGCGAACCACTTTGAGTCTGCAGGATGCTGGCAGCAGTACTTGAGAACTGCATTAGTTTGGGACTCACTTGTGTCGGCACTGCTGCATTTACTTAAGGATATGATTAGACTGCATCAGGACAACAAATCAAAGGTCTTGCATGATTTTTATGTGTCGAAATCAACTCGTGTGTGAAAAGCAACACTTTTTCTTGCATCTCAGCCCACTTTGCCCAGACTGAACAGTCAGACAGGTGGATTTGACTGCAAGTTAGCAAAGATTATAATAATTCTGCTTGTTCTGTCAAAGCACTTGTGAAGCACTGTGAAAGGTGCCTTATATACTGTATTTGAAGTTACACTCTAAATACTCAGGGCCTTCTGGGAGCTTTCCTCCCACCTCGTGTTGTATGCACCCATCCTGTTACCTGTACTGTGCTCGTGTGGCTGAAGACATAAGAGCTCATGTGAACTGTGAAGGTAGAACCGCCATCTGTAAAAGTAATTCAGAAGTCTTTAATGTAACGGTGTAATTTAGTGTAAAGGTGATTTACAAATGTCTGTTTTGAACCCTTGATAACATTAACCCTTAGGTCATGATTTGCAAGCGTCATGCTGCCCATTTTGTCAAATGAGAAAGAGATCAGTGCCACAGAAACAGAAAAATAACCAATGAATACTCCAACACACACACTGTAGCTAAATGCACAGGAAAATTTAATTAGAAATAACACTGTTGCCCTCTTAAAGTAGCTGTAATGTGGCGCTAGAGGACAAAATAAAAAACGTAGCCTCCAGTGCACTACAACAGCAGCAGTAAAAGGCCTAACCACGGAGAACCTTCTGAAACCAGCGCTCTCCTCATTTAATCTCCTTGCTCCCTAACCTGATTCCCCTTCATCCTCTTTGCCATCTCTGGCCGGGGGGAATCTAATTCATGAGAGGTCGATGACAGAATGAGGCCTGTGGTCCTGTTAAAAGGCTGCTGTGCTTCTTTCTTTCTTTCTTTCTATTTTTTGCCAGTGTGGAGAGATTAGTGTAGTTAAAGCTGGACATCAAAGGAAGAGTGTAAGCGGTGGAGAGAAGTTTGACGTTACGAGTTATGAGCGAAACGTGACTGCTTCTGTGACGGCTGATTTTAAAAACACACCAGAATCAGTCAGGGTCTCAGGACAGCAACAAAACAGGCTGTCGTATCTGTTGAGTTCAGCAGAGTTCAACAGGGACGTGTGTGTTGAATTTTTTGAAATGCCTTCAATGATCTTTTCTGTCCAAATAACACCAAAACAAGAGACAGCAGCGGAAATGATGTCCTGTGGGCTTAAAACTTGGCGATTGGCGAAGAAGATAATTTGATAGCTACATCCTACATAACTACATCCTGCCAGTAACACTAGAAACTAAACAACCCCATGACATCATCATCAGCGTCATCTCCTCACACTTCAGAAAGCTCCCTGCACAGCCACACATTCATTGTACAAGTGTTTTCACATGGCTGAATAATACCGCAACAATACCACGATGAGTAAACTGACATTTATGTGTATAATTGTTGTCGCTCCTCTTTAATCCAAAATCCCATTCCACGATTGTGTGTATAATCACAGACACACAGAAGATGCCAGCTCGTCCGCGTGATGCTGCCGCTTGCGTGTATCACGAGAGAGCTGGAAAACCTCAGCAGCATCAGCGTGCCGCTGTTCTGGCAGTGGTCCATTTACTTTCGGTCAATTTATGCTTCATATTTTGCTGCTATTGACTGGCCTCCAGAGAGGAGCGGCTGGGTTGCCCACAACAGAGATTTTTTTCCCCCTGGAGCACGAACACCCTTTGCCCAGGCATGAAATTGACCTTGGCCTGCAGGCCCGGTGCTGAGATAAGTCCAAACAGGTGTGATAAAAACCTGATTCCCTGGGCACCCGTAGACTGAGTGGTGAGAGAGCAACCTTGGGGCCATGACGTCAGAGAGGTTTTATTATCCCCTTGCTGCGAGCGAGGAACGACATGCAGAGAGTCTGAACGCAGCTCGCCTGCCCACCTGCTTGCCCACGCTGCCTGTGTGGTGTATTAAAATTCATGAGCTGCGTTGGTTTGAATGCCAAGGTTTATGGCGGCGTTCTCCCTCTGCATAGGTCCTCAGGGATGAACACCGGGAGAGATTAGAGAAGGATGGTGGAGAGAGATATGGGATCAAGAGGGGAAGAGAGTGAGAGGGAGAGATATGGAGGATAGGAGGAGATAAGGGAAGAATGGAGGAAATGGGGGTGCTGAAGATAGCGAAAAGTAGAAATCTCAGGCACAATGTTGATAGCGAACATTTCATTAAAACACCAGGTTTACATTCAAAGTTTGTAAAATGAGCTTTTCTTCATCAGAGTGTAGCACACTGAGTTTGTTTGTGGTTGAGGACAGACTGTGGTGGTGGTTTTAAAGGAGGTGGTGGCAGAAGCCGAATCTGAATACAACATTTGGCAAAGCACGATTGGTGATGATGGATTTTCACAAAGGGTTTGTCCTGCACAAACATGTTGAAGGTGTATTGTTTTCAGGAGGAGAAAGAAAGCAAATAAAGAGCTGCTTCTCCTCATAACTTTGAGCACAGTGTTCATTTGTGCTCCACCTGTTTTTGTCTGACCTGATTGGAGGACGAGAGGAGAGCGGCGTAAATACGTGAGGGACATGTGAACGTGATGTGAGAAGCGTATTTGGTTTGGGAGGAGCAGAGTAGCCCATGTTAGCTGTTGGAAGATGAGGATTTGGAAAATGAAACGGACGAGAAGGTGCGTGCTGCTGCTCCTGCTCGTAGTGCTGCCTTGGCCATAAAGACTTCACACAAGTGCTGTCAGGTAGCTTTTCAGTCAGTACACATCCAGCCGAGATGACCTGTCAGGTGTGCGAAAGGAAATTCAGTGGAGGCAAAGATGTCAAACATCTGTCAACATCAAATGCACGATCACTTCAATTCGAACATCCTAACCCTGGTATCCACCCAAACCGACACAACAGCCCAGCCACGTCCTCCCCCTGCAGGACACTCCTGTGCATCACCTGTCTGAGCTGCTTTTGTTGCACACACACAAAAATAAATACTTTCAGTCAAATTCAAATAATTTTGCTGCATCAACAAACACAAATACAACCAACATGCTCATGTTTAACAGGTATAACGTCATGCCATCATCTTCACTATTTTAATTTAGCTCGTTTATATGCCAGCATTTGGACCAAGCACGATTGTTCAATGGTCGTGATAAGTCCTAGAGACATACTCTGAGCCAGGACAAGGGGACAACATTGAGACAGATAAAGGAAGGGAGGAAGAATGAGTTAGAAGAGCTGCAATCGTGACAAGTGGCAGGAACCAAATGAACTGCTGGAGGCCAAGTAGAATAAAACACTGAAGAGGTTTGAAGTACAGGGAATTCACGTGAGGTTCTATCAAGCACAAAACACGAGGAGCTTTGAGAGAATAAAGCTTCCCTGGTCGAGAGAAAGGCTGACCAAAGTAGGCTGCTGACAGTTTCAAACCTGGCAACTAAGACGTGCAGTGTGATGGATGGGGGGAAAGTGCAGGTGAGTGAGTGAGGGGGAAGTGAGGTGTGCAAATACGGAGAGAGGGATGGAGTGACTGAATGAGCGGGAGACTGACACACTGAGAAGGCAAAGCACTGACTGAATAAGGGAATGGGACACGGCTGACTGACAGATAGAGAGAGAACGTGGACGAGGGAGAGATTGGGTGACAGTGTTACTTAGTGAGACACTGAATGGAATAAGAATCACAGTGAAGTGATGGAACGAGAGCAGTGCCTGGTGCGGACACAGGAGGGCAGTGTTGCACTGAACACACACACACACACACACTCTTGATGTGGTTATGCAGCCGTTTGTGATTAAGGCTGGGGAGTGTTTGCAGCACAGGGGCTTTAGACAGATTATCATTGCAAAGGTTCAAATGAAAGGCAACACTTCATTTCAACCCCCTCTGCTCCCTTTGCACCCATAAGCAGCATATAAACAATTAATATATAGTTTATAATGCACTATGTTTTAGAAAGCTGACATAAAAATTTTCTAGTGTTTAGTAATGTACATGTTTATAACTAATCCATGAACATATATATATATATATATATATATATATATATATATATATATATATATATATGTATAGTGTGTTCTTATAAATGTGTGTGTATATGTTTGATGTATAATAGATGTATAGATGCGGCTGCAAGCAATGGAAAAATACAGTATGAAGACCTTCAGTTAAAGGGACAGTACATATTTTTCATCTTGCCTGTACTGTTATTCGTCCATCTAGATATTTTTTGTGTGAGCTGCAGAGGTTTGGAGATATCAGTGGTAGAGACGTCCGCCTTCTCTTGAATATAAAGGAATCAGATGGCTCTTCATCGGTGGTTCTGAAGGAGACAAAGAAAAAAAATTAAAAATAAAATATCCATGTGACTCTACAGCAATGTCTGCATCGTGACCCGATTACTCCAGATAATCCACAGACCTTGTTGTGAGCAGTTTCGTGTAAGGCCTGTTTTCTTTCCGTGTCACCGCAGGGAACGCACAGCCACTCGATGTCAGGATGTAAGCGTGAACGGCGACCTCCTCAGATGAGCCTGCACTGCTAGCTCCAACTTTCTCCATGTTGATACGCCCACTCTGGCAACTAAACTGAATTAAAACCCAAATAAAATTCAAAACAAATGGAGTCTGGTCCCAAGTTTAACTTCCAAGAAGTGTTAACATGTGAACATGATAAACATGGTCAACATTACATCTACTGTACTATACAATAAAAACATGTCAGCACAGAGGAGCTCCTGGCATGGCTGTAGGCCATCGGTAAAGGATGCTTCATATGGGAAATACTGCAGATAAACACGTATTTCCTTGCAGGTGAATTATGTTATAAACAGTATATTAAATAGTACATGAAGTGATTATATGTTGTTTTTCAATGTTTAATATCTCAGTTTAAGGGAAGTATCATCATACGTTTATTTTTTTTCACTTCATGTGTATTTCTGTACCTGTACAAGAGAGAAATATATGAAGAGATCCAGTCAAGAATCTGTGAGGCTGAAGTGTTTTTTTCTTTCAGCAACCTCTCGGAGGCATCTGAAGAGCTTGCTTATCGTCTTGAGCCTCCTTAAGAACACCTGAAGTAGAGTAACATTCAATTTTAGAGTAAAAGAAACAACCTTGTTTAATAATACTCAGCGCGGTTTACCTATGCAGACTTGCCATGATATTTGAAGCTAGATGACTTTGTGGAGGTTGTAATGTTCATGGAGGCCACACTCCCCCAGCTATACTTTAAAGCAGAGTCTCTGTTGACAGTCCTTTCATTTGAGTCCTTGAAGACGGCGACAAAGAACCGTTAATTAGAGAGTGGAAGGAGAGCTGCTGTGGGGAAACGGGGAAGTGCACTGGCTTCCACAGAGGGAGAGTGAACAACAGAAGACCTCTGCGCCGACATTTGCTTCATCCATGCAGGGTTTTGTTGGAGGAGAGAAAACAGGCAGCAGAAGTTCACAAGGATGCCTGTCACAGCCTTAATTCATGCATTTGTGGGTTTATTGTTTACAATAAATACGTTACACGTATGAGTATTTTTGCCTTTAAAGCCACCGATGAAGTCAGTACTTGTGTCTGTTTTGTCTCCTCAGAAATAAAATGCCTTTTAAGTCTCCCTTAGCGACAGGTAACATCCAGCATGTCCACAGCTTGACTGGGGAGGACAGATGCACTCTGGAATCATCAAGGAGCCCAGTGTTTTAGTTGTGTTTTGACATGCTTGTGTGCTAGAAAAACACAGACGTGCTGTAGTGGTTGGAGTGGGAGGCGAGGCAGAGCGACGGCCGCCTCTTCTTCCCACGGCGGTTTGACAGCTGCTGAGAAACAACCATCAGTTTACCTGGAAACCAAAACACAGACAGACAACGCGACTCTGTGATGGACTGCGCGTTCTGTACTTTGACAGCGACTTTCAGCTGACAGAGTGATTTATGTGCACTGATAACATCTCTGAACTTCTGATCCTTTAGCCTTCAGTGTTTATTTGGTGTTTGTTTTGTCGGAGGATTTTATGATCGTGAAACAGATCAGAAAGTTGAATTGTATCATAAGCTGTAATCTGACATTTTACTCCAGACTGCACTGGAAGAGAACAAATTCCACACTCAAAGAAATAATTTACATATGTTGATTAATAATAAACAGTTTATAAAAACTATCACACCCCGCGGTGATAAAGCTTACATGACACTCTTAGTTTTCAACTTTCAACATACATTAGTAAGTAATAAAATGGAGAGACTTTTACCCTGATTGTACCTGCTCACAGCAGCTGAGTAACAAAATTAGTGGCAATTTATTAACTTTAATTATGATTATGATTGCATTAACTAATGATTACTTCTTCTTTGCCTGTGGTACCACAGCAGTTTTTTTTTTATTTATATTTTTAATCAATACAGAGTGGATGTCCCCCCAGTATTTTCATTCTAATTACTGTCCTGATTTACCACATTCTGCTTTCTGCTAAAATGAATGTGTGTGAGCTGCTGAAAATGTCTGGTCAGATAACTTAAGTTAACATCCACACCCACGTCTGTTCTGTTCCTCGAAAGTGACACACGTTTTATGAGTCGCAGCACACACAAGGCAAAGTTATTTTATTTTTTTTGTCTTTGCCTCAGTCAGCTCTCCTTAAAACATGGTGTCTGGAGGAAGTGACGGAGACAGCCTGGCACAGTCCGTCCTGTCCTGTTCAGTAATGAGCTTCATCTGACTTTTATGACATGACGTCATCTCAGGGAATCAACACAATAAAAATCATGTGGACACACACACACACACACACACCCACACACACACCTGCGTGCGACTGCAGGACATACTGTAGTCCTCTGCCCAGACTCAGCATGATAACAGTGGCTGTGGACACGCAGAGAGGGACGTTTGTACTAAAAAGGCTGGAACTTCGGAAGATATCCATTTGACTGTCCAAAGGCGCATTTACAGTGTGGTTCTCAGTATTTCTGGGCTGATTTCGAGCTTTGGCTACCAAAGATAGACCGCATCGGTATTTTGACTGTCTGTGGGACGGCCATGATTGGCTTCACGATCTCATCCTGTTGTGAGGTTGTAAAATGCAGGGAAGTGCCAGCGCTGTGGCTAAAAGTCCATTTTGAGAGCATTTAAGTGGGACAGATGACTTCATACTGCTAGTGAGACATTCACTGACTCATCACTGATATGTGCAGTATAACACAGACTGCGAGCAGAGTTTTATTAGACCCACCTCACACAGTCTCCAGTCTCGTTAACTCAGACCTCAGGGTTTGTCATCATCAGGTTAAAGCCACTTCTGCTGCTGTACTATTTAAGTAATTAACGTCGGAGCATATATTTTTTTATATCTACTTTTGGGTCACAAGCCATAAAGTGGGAAACTTTATGAGTCGATAGTTCCGGCTCTGCGATTCTCCGCTACAGATTAGATGTCCTGTTTTACAGTTGTGATAATTAGAAAAGGCTTACTTGGCACTTTCCCAGGGGTGTTGTCCCCAGAAAATGGCTCTCAAGGCTGTTAAAGACACAGTTAATTGCTCCGATGACTGGCTGTTCTTTTCACCCTCCATCCCCATTGTGTTTCCTCCCTGCCCTTCTTTTCTCCTTCTCTCCTGTACTTAACACCCTCATGTTTGTACAGCATTACCTCATTGTTGGGCACTATGTGATCCTGTCCTTAAAGAAAGCTCACGTCAGACTCAGACCTCCTCAGTTGTCTGTCTTACTGTTTTTCCTCTGCAGTTTCTTGTGGAGAAAATTGTATGACCCAATCACAAGCTTTGCACAGAGCTGGAAGATGCTCTCCAAGTGACATGGGCACCGAGCATCTCGCACCACTTTTGGCTTTTGTGCCGTTGGGGAACTTTGATGGGAAGTAACCTGGCCGCCGCGCCCAGTGATGTTTCCAATTATCCTTAGTACATAAAAGATGAAGATGTGCAGATGAGTGTTGAGTTAGTTAGTCACTGTTTCAGACATCATCTGAAATGTGATTTCTCTGGATTTACATTCAGCATCATGAGGATTTTTACAGACTGTCCACTTTGTCCCACCAGTATGAAGTCTTTAGCTGCTCCTCAGTGTCTGACAGACTTGAGTTTCCCTCCAGCACTACATGTCTTGTCCAACCAGGTGATGTGAAAAGTTTCATAAATCTTCTCCCCAATTAAAGACATGCATAAAAGAGAAAGGCACCCCAAAGGTGATGTGATTTAAATAACTCCATTTAATAGGCAGTGGCTCAGAGGGGTTCGCTGGCAATTATCATTTGTGACCCACAGCAATTATCACCTGCTCCCAGCAGACAAAAGGCAATTTTCATCTAATTGAGTGCTAAGCCACAGGAATTGTGAGAGCTTGACCTTTCGGTGGTGGTTTGGAGGAGGCACGGGCACATTTTTGAGGCTAAAATGTCATTTTGAAACTGTGACAATCAGCTTTACCTTCCTGACCTCAGCAACGTGCAGAAAGCCCAGGAACGGAAACCAGACCGCAGGGCATCGTAGTCCACATCATTTGTTTTGTCAGTCGGGCCTAGTGGCAGTTGAAATTGCCTATTGTTTTCAACGACATTAGGTCAAGTGTTTAAATGTTGACTCAAATCAATTGATGATGGCCCTCCGTCACCAGAGGCTCATCATCACGATTCCCTCCAGAGTAGAAACACAACAGGCTACGCTGTGTTACTTTCTGCTCGGCAGATGAGAGAAAATGTCCCTGAGATATTTTCAGACACACGTATTATGCATGAGCATTTTCTGCTATTAGTGATGCAGCTGATGTTATTGGAACCATCTGCTAAAACAAAGGCTAATTAGTGTATAACTCTGATCCAGGCTGCAGTGGATTCTGAGTGAATCGACCTCTTTCAGGCATTCAAAGATCATTCATTTCCTCAATGGGAAAATGCTGAAAATACAAATGTCAAGTGGGTGTCACGGGAACCTTTTCACCTGAGGGCGATGTGACAAACTGCTGTTCATATATAGTTAATGGTTTGGAGTCGGTGTGCTGTTGTTACTCTCTTCATCATCACAGTTTTAGCCTTGCACCTAGAGGTCAGGTGATGCACATAATAACGCTCTTCTGTTAGCTGTGAAAAATACTCATTTCTCCTCTTTGTCCCTGAAGCTGCCTAAAGCCCTTTGCTTCATTGGGATTACATGAAAATAAAATATTAATCTTTTAAAATTAGTCCCTTAATATTTTAGATGGTTTAGATGGTGGCACATCCAAACAGCTTCATCAGCGTTTGCGGTTCTGCTCCTTAAAAGCTGAGCACAGTTTGTGGAAATGCTGGATTTAAACAATTCAAACAAATGCTGGATTTAAACATGGGTTTTGCTCCGGGCAAAGATGATCTCATCCCGGGCAGATGGTAAACACCCGCGCGATCACGAAAACGCAGACTGCTGCCAGTGAACAGGTTAAAAAAATATTGTTTGTATTTGCAGCATTTGTAGGTTTGGGATGAGGTCACATACATGGCCTGATGGTCCTGGAGTGACTCCAGTTACTGTAGTGTATAAATAGTATCCCAGGAGGGGTACAACTGTTATCCAATATTTCTGCAGCATGTTAGCAGCAGCTCCTAAAGGTTAACAGAGTGATGCACTGCAAAAACATACACTCATAGGGATGAAAGCTGTTAAACACCAGTTACCAGCTCAGGCACATGCACATGAACAGGAAAGCCAGAAGCACACGGTGCATTAAAGAACCCGAGCCCGTCCGAAACCATTCATACAACGTAACCTAAAAGAGCTCGGTGCTAGCAAAGTCTTTCATTTCACCCCACTGAAGCCAGATGAAGGAGCTATTCTGGGCCTGCTGAGTGCGCTGAAGGTCAGCCGAGCTCATGTGCTTTGATCGTGGAGAGCGATGCGGTCCTCTTTATGGCTGAGCTGGGCGGCTTGCATCAAGGCCCTGGAAGAAAGGAGATTACCTGCAAACATGTCTTCAAGTTATCCTTCCTTAATCATTTTTGTTCTGTGAAGCCTGGTCCATACTACTCAACTGCAGAAATTTTCAGAAGCATTTCTCCTGTTTTTTGGGGTTTTTTTTGCAAGAGTTATTTATTTCTCCCTGTGATTTTCCACTTCCATTATGTGTCCATTATCGCTTTCAGCCAACAGCACAGCAACACTTCACAGAAGGACAGTTTTGTTTCAACAAGTGTTACCACCATTCTGAAAAATAATTCTGCTATTTATTGATCACTCACAACCATGTGAGATTAAAAACATACATGTTGTGGCTCTTGTTTTCTGCCTGTGAAGGCGATCGGGCAAGTTGTTTGTACTAATGTGAGGCAGAGGACTGACTGTGTCTTCTGCGAGTTCTGAGTGAATCCTGCTTCCTGAGGAAGGTCGAGCAGAAAGGGAAACACTGATTTTCATTGTATCTCCACCCATAAGTAACACAGTGACAGAATGGATGACTAATTTGGTAACGGGTTTCTTCAGGACAACAAATAAAAGGAAACTGGAGTTTTATGACAAGCGCATTTCTGAAGCTAGTGAGGAAGCTTTGGTAACCTCTGCTAGAACCTTCAGCTGATGGGAGTAAGTAAAATGTGACAAATATTCAAAATCCAAAAGGTCCAGCAATTAAACATAATGCGAATATACGTAACATAAACCGTGTGTAAGCTCTTACCCCAAAGAGAGAGCTTTTTAGGCAGAATTATTTCATGTTGCTGAATGAGCAACGTTAAGCAAACATCCCCTGATGGAAAGTCCCATCGATGTGCAGACTAATTAGCTCGTTAGCTGCGGCACCCGAAGCACATTGAAAACGTATCTGCAGGTGTAACTTCTTCCGGTTTGAGCCCGGTGTGGTCTCTTCAGCGCCGCGTCTGACCAATCACTGAGTGCTGCTGATGTTTCCATCTTCCTGCTCAGCCTGCCAGCTGCTGTCACTCATACGTGAATACTGTCGTGTCCTTTAGGAGGAAGAACCTCTCAACGTAAAAATATTAACACATTTAAACATCACAGTGACGTTCACTGCACAGAAGTATTTTTGCCTGGATTTGAAGTCGCCCCAGTGACTCCCCACGTTTTAAAAAATCAGGAATCTTGTTCCCTCAGAAACATGAAGCTGGATGAGGTGACTCTTTTTCCTTGTTGCAGGACTTTCGGTTTTTCCCTCAGTGAGCCCTTTATCGGATGCTGTTCGTTCCTCCATGTTTCTCCCCAGGGATTTTATGTAACAGTTGCTTATGTAACCTGCAAACAAGCTGAAAAATTAATCCACATGTTCGAAACAACACCTTCTGCAGCAGAACTGAAAATCCTTGTCCCAGGTAAATAAGCAGGAGGTCCTGCTTCCTTCTTTCTTCCAGTCTGTCAGAAATCATGTTTTGTTTTGTTTTGTTTTTTTATTGTTTTATTGGAACATTGAATTATCTATTCTCTCTGACTAAACATGAATGCTTCGTATTTAGTCAGAGTGAATAGCATAGTTTCTTTTCTTACAGCAGATATCTTAGTTTTTGTCAGCAAACAACCTTTCAAGCACAAGGTGATGGTCACAGACGTAAAGGTTTTTGGTCCATTGCTCAGAGAGAAAGCGAGTCCAGTCATCTGTTCTGCTTCGTCCCCGGGCGGCTCGGCTCGTGTGGTCTGGCCTGACTGATCAGTGATTAGTTTGCCGATCGCTGATGGCCCCCAAAGACGAGTGCGAGAAAATGATGTGCAGTGATGCTCAGAAACATCGCTGTAATGCTGGGGCCACTGTTGTGGATGAAAGCAGTAAAAATCACACAACAACAAAGTGAAGTACGTCAGCTTCCTGCATTGGTGCTCTAACACATTAAATAGCTTTCACTGTCTTATAATTCATATTGTGCATATGATTATTCTGTTATTCTATTTCTGCTTCTGTTTGACCTTTTCCTCCCACTGTGAGATCCTTTAATCTGATATTTGTCGTATAGCAGAAGTGTTCACAGTAACATAACATCTCAGACGTGGACACACTCATGCCTGCAGCATTGAATTGGCTGTACAAAGGAGCTGAATAAAGGTGTATTTTGAGCCGGCGCCTTCACCTGTAATTTGACTGTTCTGCACCGTCTCACTCTGTGTATCTATTAGTCATAAGCTACTAAGCTTCTCAAGGCTATTTGGAATTTCCTGCATGGACGGTTTTCTGTCCTGGGCTTAATATTGGTGGCTTCAAATGAAATATTTAACCTCTCAGGTGCACTTGTTTCAGATTATGTGAGCTACAAGGTTGCTAACCTTGAGTGGAGCAGCGCCTCAGGCATCATAGGCGTCTCACTGTATCTGTCAATCAGGTGCTGGAAGGTGCTGTATTTATTTCATTGATTTAAAAATCACTGACCCCATCTTATTACTGCCAGTCAAACAGGTGGAGGAAGAGCCAGCATTTCTCAGTGTTTTGTGGAAATAAAAAAAAACCAAAAAACACCCCCCCCCAAAAAAAAACCCAAATAATAAAATAATAATAATAAAATAAATAATAAAATAAATAATACACCGTATGTGAAGATGTCGGTAAGATTCACAGCGACTGAATCAGTGGTAGGATGAAGATGGTAGAAATGCTGACCACGAGCATTTAAAGCCCAGTTATATATTTCAAATTCAACAAAAACCTAATAGTTAAACACATTAATATGATAAATAACACAAATAAACTGCCTCCTTAATCTTTCACTCCTGATTCTTTTCATATTGTGTCAGTACTCTTCTGCTTACCGTTTCCAGGGTGCCTTGTGGTGTTTTTTGCACTACCATGTGTTGTCACGATATTTCCTGCTACATAACAAACACCCTGTTTTGTAACTTTTCACAACACAAGCCTCGAGACATTGTTTGAATGTATTGTTGATTTTCTGCCATTTCCTCCGGACTGCAAGCGCACGGCCATTCATTTGAGCTTAGTACAGCAGCAGTGATTTCATTGTGTGCGGTGGAGGGTGGCGGGGGTGGCGGTGAATTACATGTTAGTGTGGATACCACGAAATGGCTTATTGATTACACTGGTGTGGGGGTGATTGAAATTCGTCGAAAGGGGAGAGACACACAGTGGCGGGGTGGACGACAAATTGCTTGCCCAGACCTTTAAGACGGTACATAAACTGTACATTTCAATCAATTGTCGTCCTGTGCTGTTGGTCTGTCAGCCGCCACATGCTGGCTTGTATAAAACCTGATACCTGACAGAAACTGAGATCGCCATTGTGTGTGCTTATGGATTTGTGTACTGTATATTCACTGTGTGGGTGATGCGTGGGTGCATGTTGTGAGAACCCTGCCCTGCTGAGATAAGACCTCTGCCTCCGCTCTGGTGAGCTTGAACTGATACTGATCTATTAATGCAGTTTATCATCAATAACTGGATTCACAGATCCTGCTAGTTTGAATAATAGATTCAAGTGTATTATATGGAAAAAGAATATTGTGAAACACCTTCATCTCTTTGTCCAACTATCTTTTCTTTTGGTGACTCCCTCTTTTCCTTTGTTTCTTCCTCCGTCAGCATCCTCCCTGGTCTCTTTGCCTCTGTGATGACTCCCCAAAAGCATTCCTGTGTGGGCCTGAAAACCTCCACCTCGTAGAGGACTGGAGCTCCTGTGCTGGCCTTCTAAATACAAACACTAAAGACTGTGTTCAGAGCTGCGAGACCGGTCCAATCAGAGCCAGCTAACTGCACGGCAGCTACAGTTAGCTGCTGTTAGCAGTTACTTGAGCACCAAGTAAGGCTCTCTGTCTGTCAGGAAGCTCATTAAATGAATGAGAGTTTAGTTAGAGCAGCTGGCAGACATCAGATAAGAACCCAGAAAACACACCAGTCCTCTGATCAGTGGTAATCAGTAAAGCAGAGCTAATGCGCTGAAAAAGAACAGAAGCAGAGGACGACTGGTAGCTGAAGGAACCCCAACATAAACACACAGTTTACAATACTACTTATAATAATTAATAAGCTCTAATAAGCTCTGCAAATGTTCAGCATGTTTTCTGACAACTTGTGGCAGCACACCAAGCTGTAAACACAATATTCACATATTAGTGCATTGTGAATTTGTGACGGGAAAAGTCTTAGCAAACAGCTACCTCGGAGCAACATTAGCATTACATACGGGTCACATTAAAGCCAGTTGCTGCTTTTGTCTGTCTGCTGTTACAGTTGGATTCTCAGGGCTTTTCCACTGAGAACTGTTGCATTTGGATGTAATGGTGAGAGCTGTGAGGTTTAAGGCTGTAAAACTAACTAACAAGCTAAAAACGTTGTTTAATACGGATTGGAGCTGCAGAGGGTTGCTTGATTGTCCACGCAGAACATTCAGCAAGTCTCACATAATACAGAATTTTCTTTCAAGGCAGTGTTATTTTGTGGCTCTCATAAGAAACCCAAAATACCTGATTTTGATGGACCAGGCGCAAACTCGCCATCTGTGATTTCTTATCCCTCAAAAGACAGACTTGAATGACTCATTTTAAAACAGGTTTCCTGTCATCTTTACATCTACGTCAGCAAATTTAATATGTCTTACACCTGCCTTCTTGCTGAAGTTCCCTCGGGCAAGAGAGGAATCCAGATGTGTCCAGATGTTCTTTGGACAGCCGTCCACATGTCGGTATGCGAATGCATTTACTTCACATTGTGTCTTCTGCAACTCTGTGACAGAAATGTGACTGTTATTAGTCAGTCTGCATTAATATCTAAGATGTAACACACACACACACACACACAGGCAAGTAAGACCCAACCACAAGAGCGCAATAGACGATATGACATCGACAGACATATGAGACATCTGAGCCTTCAAAATGTGTCATTGTGAATGATGCAAAGTTTTCCACAGCAGCAGGCGATGAACAGATTCACCTTTCAGTGTGTCCGTCTTTAACAAACAATGACGCGCTCACATGAAGTGAAACATATTCTGCATCTTCTCTGAGGCTGCAGCTGTTTGCTTAAATTCCTCAGCGAGGAATGTCAAGGTCAAACGCAGCGGCTCAGAGCAGCAGAAATTGATCAGTCTCTGTTCATTGTATTTAGCGTGCTGCTCTTCGACAATTTGATTGTCACAGATCAATCCGTCTGCACCTTGAGCTGAGGTCGCAGAATTTTGGGCATGTGACTGTATTATGTCTAAATGGATCTGAAATTGATATTGATTTCCTGGTTTGTTCAAAAGTAGACTTTATTCATTCAGTGAGAAAGAAGAAAATACAGCAAAGGGTGAGCAGAAGTGAGGTTTGCTAGTTCAGTATTTCACTGCACGAAGGAAAATCTGTCCTTGGAGCTTAATGCTATCTGCCAAAAAAGATAGACACACGGTTGTTTGTGGAGGACGGTGCTTTGGCTTCCATTTCCGGGAGACTGGAGGCAGATTTATACTTGATAAACTGTAATGGTAAACCCGCCCTCTGCCTTATGTTCAGACTGTACGATAATATTGCCTGTTAAAATGGTCGCTGTGTCAGATTTGGCAATTATAGACTCAAATTCTTGCCGTTCTTGGCGAAAGACATGACCGACCGCGACTGTTGTGAAGCCATCAGGAAGCCGGTGCTAAATGGACTGACATCTGGGAATGAGGATGCAAACAAACAGTGGTGGTGTGCATCATACTGGCTGACTCCTGAGTTTTGTTCAGTTTCACATCTCGCAGTATCAAAAACGTCTTTTTGCTTTTCCCAGCAAAAATTCTAACATGCTTGTTTTTTTTGTTGGGATGTTGCAAGTGGCCACTTGCCATCCACCATCATTGATACCAGTTTTACATTATTAAACTCATTTTGCCAAACACAAACACAAACAGCGCGTGAGTACTTAAAGCCGCTGGTCCTCTTGGCTTTCCACCAGTAGTTAATGCAGCAGTTTATGTCGGAGAAGCAGAGCAGAAAAATCAACAATGTAAGTGAATTTCTGTGGTGATCAGTAACTTCTTTAATACAGTAACATTCTCTGTTAGAGAGAAGCTGATGGCTCCCACGTCATTACATTCACCCCTGACAAGTGCAGCTTCTCCTCACACACAGTTTAACACTCACTCCTAAAATACAGGACACACTCACACACAAGCGTAAACTTGACATGAGCTGGAGTTTCACAGAAAAAGCCAAGGGAACCCACACACAAAAACATACACGCAAACAGAGATCGTCCTTTTGGGTGAAAACTGCAGCCGCCTCGCTTCTTCAGCCCAGCAACACAGCAAGGCTGAAGTACTGACGAAATTCAGTGGATAGGATTTATGTACATGGACACCAATTTGAGCCCTTGGTTTCAACATTGAATTCAACATTCATGTCTGTGTAAATTAATTCTATAGATTACATTCTGTGACTGTTGCTACTGTGCTGGCTTTTGCACAGTTTAAAATATGTGAGTTTTGGCTTCTGTTGTGTGTCTTGGATGGAGTGCTTGGTATTTTTTACGTCCAGCGGTTTAGTGTGTGGGGCATTAATGCAGGAAAGAAGCAGTCTCTTAAAACCTGTCTTTATGAACTGGACTCGTCAGACAGAGCTTGTAATTAGGGGATCCAGTTTTAACAGAAGTGCCTCAGCGTGCAGAAAGAGGATGTCATCGTCCCCTCAGCCTCATGCATTAACAACGAAAGCCATCTCACTGATAGCAGAGGAACAGGCAGCATACTGAAGAATGGAGTAGCCAACCCATTTCTGTCGCAGTCAGCTGATGAGTTCCCTCTGTGCTTACAGACCGGCCAAAAATACTCCATGGGATTCAAATACAGCTCCTATGGAGTGTGTTCAAGTGCATTCACACGGCTGATTGGGCACCAAACTCTGATTATGTGCCAAGTGTTTGTAACTTACATGCTCTGTTGTAATGTGGAAACATTATTCTGCTTGTATTTTCCAGCCTGTCAATCCAGTCTGTTCAAATTCATGTTACTCTCTTCGCTGTACTTTTCTCATTTTTGTCAGAATGAATCTTTCTGAAGGAAAATAAAAATGTACATGGTCAAATAAGTCATGGAAGGTAACTAAGTATGTTAAGTACTGTACTTAAGAGTTGCTATTATTTGCTATTTTAATACTTCAGGGATCCGTCCATCTGTCCATCCATCCATCCATCCATCCATCCATCCATCCTCTTGCCGTTACCTGGCGTTGGTTCGGGGGGGCAGCAGGCTAGCAGGGTGTTCCATAGCTGCTCTGTCCTGCAACATTTTCCAGCTTCATAAATTTCCTGAAATAACGTTTCTAAATTGAAATAATCTTGTCTAGATTGGCAAAGTTTATCATTTGTTTTAAGGGGATCAAGAAGAAGGCTTTTTCAGTGCAAGTCCTCATACTGTAGCTAACATTAAGATACATGTTAATGCAGTGGTGATAAAGATTCAATAATGCGTTAAATTCTTTAACACTCTGTGTGGGCTGTTGTGTATAAGGAGTTCATATCTGCTCATAATAATTGAACGCAGCACTTTCACTTGTTAACGGAGTATTTTCACAAGGTGATATTGATCTGAATGCTGCCTCCATCACTGGCTCAAACAAATGTTGTGAGAAAATTGGTTGATATTCTTCACATTTCTAAGTCTGAATGTCATCATCTAATTTTTATCTGCCATCTAACGATTTCATGCTTGGATGCGATCAGAAAAAAACATTAAATCTGAGTGAAACTGTATCTGTTGTGTGTTTAGTTTCCTCAAATACACAAAAAAGTAAATGAACAGTGTGCTAATGTTTCCAAGTCATTACCATACGCCCCAGTTTGCTTGTGTTTCTCCCTTTGGTGGCTCTGAAATTACACCATGATAAATAGTGTCTCCTTGGCACAATATTAAACGTGTCCTTTGCTCTAATGGCGAGATCCCTCGGCTACCCACAGCGATGATGGACCGTCTCGCGTCCAAACCGCTTGCCATCCATCCACCTGAAATGCGGTCTGGCTAAATGTTATGGTGCCGCTCAGACGATAAAGCAGAACGTGCTCAGCAGTCATCGTTGTAATCTTTGAATCCTGTCAGTGTGATGCTGTGAATGTACAGAAAGGAGCCTTGCTGACAGATACAGTGCTGACAGCTCCTAGCATTCTATAGGCAGGAGCGCAAAGACGAGACATTTCTGGACAAATGTACAGAGGACATGGAGTAAACAATCTCATCACGATGTTCATCCAGGCTGCGTACCACTGTGAGAGCTGCAGTGAACCACAGCACCAATATACTGTATGGAATAAAATGTAACCACACAGCGCAGCACATCCACTGACTGGATGCGATGACCAGAACAACCGCCGGACACCCACAGCCCGCAGGGCTAATAATGGCCTCGTCTCTGCACCCCTTGGCTTAAAAATATGATGTCTGAGCACCGGGGTGATGCTGAAGCTTGTGTTGCCAAACACCGGCGTGCCATTATCGCTGCTTCCAGAGTGGCAGCGAGGCAGAGACATTTAGCAGGGTGTCAAACTCGCTGGGGTCCTCCATCAAACAGCAGCGACCAGAATAAAGGCTCTGTCAGGAATACTGACAGCCGTAATATTTCACCTGGCCCTGGAAGCCGTTCCATCAGCCAAAACACAGACGCAGAGAAATATTTCTTCTCTTTAGCCCCCACCCCACTCTTGTATGAATATATATGAATATTATTTTGGGTTATTGCCTACTTAGTTGTAAGTTGGGAAAACAGTTTTCTTTTAGATTTCCATTGAGGACATTCGGGGTGAGGTTGATTTAGCAGCAGAACAGAAATATTCTCTCATTAACTTGAGTGTTTTTTGCCTTCCATTTTTATCCATTATACCGGCTCTGATAAAGTATTTTCAATTTTGGCTAATTGTGTCTGGCAAAAAGATGAAAGGGTCTTCACAGTGTGACTCCACCTTTGGTTGTGGAAGTGCAGTTTTGCACAATTAAGAAAAGTGAAGCGGGAACTTTAACAGAATTTATATCATCCTCACAGAGACACAAGGGCACAACTGCAATTTTTAATCAATGTAACTAAGTCATACATTCCCATTAATGTCATGTTTTTCAGCTGAACAGATTTGTGGCCCAGCTGCAGTTAGTCTTTAAAGGACAGCTGCACCTGAGGCATCACTTGCTCTTGATTTGAATATCACCTTTCAGTACCTTTAATTGCAATGCTGCTGGTCTCCTTTGTGAAGAGCAGACAGAGGCTTTGTGACAATGATGTGGCAACAGGGAGGTGTCACTGATAAGGTCATAGATCATTTTTAATTGATGTCACTCCTCCTATTTTACTGCTGGAGATTGTGGCCAGCCATTTTTCTTCATATATATTGAATTTTCTGCAGTTGCAGTGAGTGTTTTGTGATTATATGATTGCTTGCACACGATGCCTGGCTGACCACCGATACAGCAAGTACACAGTATTGACTCTGTGTACATCAGTATTAATGTATGCACCGTGCATGCTATCAATCTGTCAGTGTTCTGTCAATATTTTAAGCTTCATGGATTGCTCTGCCAATCCATGAATGTATGAACCCTGATCTGTCATCTGACACTGTCGTACTCATGCAGGCTAATGGCTGCTGAACACCTGACACTGACTGAGTGGGCCTGGGGAATACTGAAGCTTATTCATATGCCACTTCCCCTTTGTATGACATTATAGATGAGGTATTGCAAGGCAACAACAAGGCAATTCCAAATGCTTTAAAAATCAAACAAATAAACAATAACAAGAAACCATAAAGGTATCTTGTAGGCTACCTGTAGTGCTATTAAGAAATGTTTTGGTCCTCATTTGTTCCCCTCCCAGATGCACTTTCCTGCCCCTGGTTTCACAATATTCCTGACAGCTTTATGCTTGTTTTGTAAACAACACATGATTTAAAATATTCACTAGCATTGGCTCTGTAAATGCCTAATGAGGAAAGAAATAAGATAAGATAAGATGAACTTTATTGATCCCGCAGTGGGGAAATTCACTTGTTGTGGCAGCTCACAAGAACACAAGAAGAGTGCAAAAAGTGTGCATAAACAGTTACAAAAAAATATAGAGGTGAAATAAATTAACAATTTACAAGGTAAGTAAAAATAGTACACTATAAAGCTATATACAAGTCCTCATAAGGGAAGAAAGAGGACTAGACCATAGAATTATACAGCCTAACAGCAGCGGGAATGAAAGACCTGCGGTAGCGCTCCTTCCTGCATGCACTCGGTATGTACGTATGTTAGACCTCTAACATTCACAAAATGTGAAAAGATCCAGTTAAAACAAGTCCAAAAAGCAGGGAAGATGAGGCAGACTCGTAGAGGGTCTGGGTAGAGTGAGGGAGTCCAGAAAGTAGGTGGGGGGTCATAACAGGCAGACAGAGAAAATGGCTGGGCTGCTGAGGCAGAAGAACGACAGATGATGTGATGGGAAATGAACAGGAGCGGGAAGGCGTTTATGCTGTTGGGCTGATGGAGAAGTGGGAGAGGTCAGGTGATGGGGTTACGACAGGGCCCATGTGAATGGCGGGAGAGTCACAACATAACTGGGGAACAAAGCAGCAGCAGACAATGTGACGCAAAGTGAAGTGAACTGACTTTGTCACAAAATGCATACTGAGCGTCAGTGGATCACTTTGCAGCTCGGTCTTCAAGGGGCCTCATTAGAAAAACTGAAATCCTATCCTAACTGAGTCTCGGGTGACATTTAGGGGTTTTTTTGATATCACAGAAATGTGCTTCCTAAGTTATGTTAAAGGAAAAAAAATGGTAGGAAAGACAGAGAGTTATTATAGCATCTTAATAACTGAAGAGGTTTGGATGGCATGGACTCTGTCTTCAGTTTGAAATGGAAATGACAGCTGAAATATTATAAGTGAAAAGCATATCAACCTGCAGCTGCTGGAGAGGCTAACGTTGTTGCTGTTAGCTTGAACCTTTTTAGCCTGAATCCTCTATTGAAAAGGTTGTGACCTCAGTCGGTTCATGCATCAGATCCCTCTCAGAAAGGCAACTTTTTTCACTCACGTGGCAGTCGGAGTTTGAATTTAAGATATCAAGAATTAGCATTAGCTCGGTGACTCTCCTCTGCCCAGAAATGTCAAGGGAGTTACTACACAGGGATGCAAGGAGGAAGACCGCTGTTGCTGTGGTTTGATTGAAGAAATGGTGTTAATAGAAACAGGATCCAAGTAATCATTCATCAGCACTGATTTTCTTACCCTTATTAGAGGCTTTTTGTCTCCTCACCTCACACACACACACACACACACACACACACACACATATGTGTAGGACTGTTAATCAGCACCTTTCATCCATCAGAGCAGCTGCCTGGCAGACTATTAACGCTCTACCTCTAGCTTCCTTTACTAATTAAAAAGCCTCAGTAATTGAACTTTCTATTTTCACCTGAGCTCTTAATATGTTTGGCACCGGCATGAGTGAAAGGATAAAATATAAAAACACACATCTGTCACGGCTGCTACACCTTTGTATTGAGGAGAGTGTGACACAGTAATGAGGTCAGGGGGAGCGATGCATGAGGAAAGCTGTGCACTTTGTTCACGTTCCTCCAAGGCGAAGTGGAGGTGTTTGTTGCTGTGTTGTGAATGTCCGTGTGCTGCCATGTCTGTACATGTGCAGGCACGGCGCGACACTTCGTCCCCTCTCATTGTTTCCTCCACACAGCTAAATGACGGACAGGCAAGTCGGCGTGTGAAGAGGAGCTGTCAGCCGACCAGATCCCACTCACCTGACTGATTCACGGTGACGCAGTGTGGAGATTTGCAGGCAGTGGATGTTTAGAGACTATTGCTGGCTTGTGAGGAATTGCATTAGAAAAAGATTAATTCAGTTCAGTCCTGAGACAAAGGTCTACAGATAAACAAATCATTGATCTTCCCAAGAGCAAAGAGGAGAAGATCATTCTTCAGGAGTTCTGCCTGAGAAATGTGTATTGTTTGCCAGTAGGAGGCAAACTCATCCACAAATGTATGGTTCATTAAAGGTGTGAAATCCTGCATTGCTTTTGACAAATACACTCTGCAATAATCACACACTCTGTGCATACAGTACGGTGTGTGTGGGGTCATCGTCTAGCTGAGAGAATGTGGCTGACTGAGTTTCTTTTTGCCCTTGTTTTTCTTGTCGTGATATGCGCCCATTGGTTAAAATGTCAAGAGCATCAGTCTCCTGAGAGGGTAAAGCCATGCTGTGTTTTTAGGGCAAGGGCACCTTTATCAGGATTTGTATTCTGCATTCGAAGAGATTGGCTCTAATCAAATGACATCGCTGAGACGTTTTTGTCCTCTCCTGGTGCTCAGTAACTCTCTCAACGTCGTCCCAGACCACGTCTGCAGCACAACGTGAGACAACTGCAGAGGAAATTGAACTGATCGGACGTTATTCAGGGTTTTTATTAAAGTTCCGACTTGAAATTTCAAATGTTAAGCAAAAAATGTAAAAGGGAGAAAATGTACCACAAACAGTATACAACCTTGCAAATTTTGTCGATTGGCTTTTACATTTTATCTCATGTCAAATAGAAACTGGGTAAAAGGAAGTTTGCGTTCAGGAAATTGTTTGTTATGGCTGATCGGTCACATTTATATCGATGCGCCTCAAGTCAGCTGCTTTGTGAACAATTAAAGATTGTTAATAATTCTGTATGCAGTGCTAGAATTTTACATCAGCATTTTTTATTCATTCACAGTTTTATTTACCGACCTGTTAGTTTTATTATGCGCACCACAGCACTGAGGGAACATGACTGACCTCGACCTTTGGATTAGTTCTGAATGTTTAAAGTCTAAAGCTGCGTTTGGTTTCACAGTGTGCATAAACTGCTCGCCGCCTCTTGATCGGTGGAGGCTGGGAAGGGAAACTTCCCCTGGCGAAATGCCTCCATTTGTAACGCCCTGCAACTTTCTGAATAAATTAGCACTGACAGCTAACATCAACTCTTATTGTAATATTGAACTTAGCTATGCCAGCCAAACCACCAGAGTTTAGCTTGCTAGTAGTTACAAGATCAACAACGGCTCCTTCCTGAGAGATATTAGAGTATTTATTTTCTAGAATACTTGTTGTTAACACAACAACAGCCAGATATAAACTCACTGCTGACTGCAGTGACTGATGGCTAATCTTGCTTGTCATTTGTTGGTGAGGTGATGAACTGTTGTTCAGACAATCTGAATGCACCTTAGGAGTGTCTCCAGTCACTACAAACTGTATCACTGACTCCACCTGTCCAGAGCAACATCACTGTGGGTGGTTCAGTCAGCCTGGCAGATTCATTAAGGTCATTTTCTGCCAAGAGACATGCAGATCTTATAATCAACTAAGCAGACTGAACAAAATGATGAATAGAAGGAAATCTGAGGGAGCCCAACAGTTTGGCCTCAACAGACTTATCCTGAATCTGCAGAAGTTCTCTAATCTAATACAATCCAGTAGCTCCAGCTTAGTCTGAGTGGTGCTAACTGAAACCCTCCAAACACCTGTGTGCTTTGCCAGGTGCTCAGTTTATTCAAACAGAAATATTTCAAACTCAGTTAAGATTTGTGTTTTCCTAATCCCAAACTCACCACGATGTTTCCGGACTTCGGTGAAGTCAGTGGACAAGTGCATCCAACCCACACTAGTGCTGTTTGATGTGCACCCAGACAGACTCCTGTTATTATCCTATAGGCCACATTCAGTGCAAGCAAAGCGTGAGGGACAGTTGGACAGGATGTGCCGTTTTCCTATTTTCCAGTGTGCCCTCCAGATGCCCCTGAGAAGGAGCACCGTCCCGCCTTCGCTTTGCAAAAAACCGACTATCGTACCTTCACTTCCTGACAGTCCTGACGGTGCCTCCGGGTCGCCATGTAGCCATAATTATTTTTAAAAAAAAGGAAGCGAAAATGAATGATGAGGGAGAAAATACGTTGACCTTTCCATCCTGCGATCTTGGAAATGACCATTTTAAAAGGACGTTGAATGAGTGCTGGCACAGCACTTTAAAGTCAATTTATACAGCACTTACATGAGCAATACGCCGTGCAGGGAAGGTTTTGTTCCTCTGCTACAGTGTGTTGCTGCACTGCACTATATGTTTGTGTACACTCTTCATATGTCGGTATTGAAGTAGCATTGGCCTCACTAAGCTAGCACTGTCAAAGCCAATATTTATAAACCATCCAATTTTTTGCTGAGCTTTAAGTCTCTGGGTGATTGCACAACCTTCAGGCCATAACAATATGTATGTAATGCAGCCGTGTACTGCTCACTCAACAGCAGCTATCCACTACTACAGCGGCGTCTCTGCTGATCCCTTTAACCTCCGTTTGACGAAGGTTATGCAGCTTGTTGTGCGACAGAGATGGCATACTGGTTGTCTCTCATTAATCCTTCCCCTCCACACACGCATACACACACACACACACACACACACACACACACACAGTAGAGTTTCGAGCACAGAGTGTGATCATGATTGGAAACCCAGATCCTGGATGGAAACTTTGCTCTACAGAGTCCTGTAGGAGGAAGTACAGTAGCTGTGACTCGTGTTATTATGTGGCAGTTTGTCACAACTTTCCAGTAAGGAGGAGAGCTGACGACTACACACCGGCGGGTGGATGTTTCAGAGATTTACTGGGGAAGACCAGCAACAGCTCTGACAGTCCATGCATGAAGCACTAACCCCACACAATAATAGTGCTGTCTGACAGGCTAAGCAAACAGAAGACACTGACAATGTGCATACACACACACACACACTGTGGTGTCCACACATTTCTCAATAAGCTCAAACAGCCAAAAAGGCAGCACGAGTAGTGATATCATAAACTGTAGAATTTCAGTTGGAAACTGAGACGTGTCAGTCTGTAGACATATTATAACACAAATTCACCTGGAGCTGCTGACAGAAACCCGAGCAGAACACACAGTGCGTCTTTTTAAATTTAAAGAAAATATGTCCACTATGTTTTGTGTTATTCAGGCGGGCTGCATAAAAGTATGCAGGCCGGACACAACAATTCAACAAGCAATGAAGCATTTAAAAATGTGGAGTACTACTGTGTTCACTTAGCAAAGTATTTTAAGCTTAGAGTTAAACTTTATAAGTGTAACTCCACTGTTTCTCAGAGTTTGAGCTCAGCTCCTGACTTCCAGTGAAGGGAAATCTTAATGCTTCAGCACACCAAGACATTTTGGACAATGCTATGCTTCCAACTTTGTGGAAACAGTTTGTTGAAGGCCCTTTTCTATTCCAGCATGACTGTGCCCCAGTGCACAAAGCAAAGCTCCATAAACATCAGTGTGTGACCTCACAAATGCTCTACTGCATGAATGGGCACAAATTCCCACAGAAACACTCCAACATGTTGTGGAAAGCCTCCACACAAGAGTGGAAGCTGTTAGAGCTGTCATATGCTTTGTCTGTATAGTATAGCTAATGATCTATTTCGAAGTGAAGTACGTGAGTCACTTCCTGTATATGCGTCATGCAGGTTTCACCACTGGTCTGCCCTTTTAGGAGACTACGTACGAGTTTATTCATTCCAAAGGGAAATATGAACATGAGCACAGATTATGACTGATTCTTTCACCCTAAAGTCACCAAAATAAATATTGGACCTGTTTTTCACAAGCCACATACTGAACACTGAACATTCTGACACTAAAATGTCATTTTTCAGACAGACAGATGAGGGGAAAATTAACCTTGTTTGAGACTGGCGTGTGCTTCAGCAGCACTCTCTCCAGAGATCTGGAGTGGGCATATTAAGCTAGTAGATAAAACTAATGCAAAATGTGAATGTCTGTTGGAAAATGAGTTCTGCAAATACTCTTGTTAATGCACTGACTTATAGGGTTGAAAACTGTGTAGTGTCAGTACTTCTGTATGAGATCCAGGTGCTGGCAGCTCTAAGGGCTGCACAATAGGTTCATGTCCTACAGCATGTGTTGTGTCTCAGAAGCCATGAGAGAAACACCTGCTCTTTGTCTCCGATCAAAACAACACCAGGCTCCAGTCAATAGATGTTTGTGGCACATCCAGCTCCCCAGAGCATCACCTGCTGAGTTTTCTGAATGTACTGAGGCACGTACAGGTGAGGTCAGAGAGCAGATCACACATTCTGTGCTGTTGCTTTCTCTGTGCAGGTAACACACACGCACGCACACACCTACTGTTGTCTCGACAGCGTCGGCAGCCATCAGTTTCCCGACCATGAATGAAGAATGGGTGAAGGTGGCTCACCTCGAAGGCATCCAAGGCCGAGTCCCTCCCCTTCGATCCTTTTCTTCACAGCCTCCGATGTATTTATTAAATGTCATGCAGCTAAATAGCTCTTTTCCGGCTGTAGAGAGGTCTCAGGATGGGACGTTAGGGTTGCAACAGTGAGGCAGGCAGTTCTAACTGGGATGGATGAGTACCCGGGACACAGCCTGTAATTTAGATTTCATTACGATAGCAGCACAGGTACAGTAGGAGGCAAAGGTGGTTTGGTGAGGAGGAAGATGGTGGGGAGCAGTGATGGATCACCAGGGAAGATGTTGCAGGGTGATGAGGAGGGCTAAAGGAGATGGTTGTGGCAGATAGTAATTGCCAGGACAGAAATCAAAACTGGGTGAAAAGGAGTCCAGGTGGAGATTCAAAAAATGTGATTTTCTTTGTTCTAAGAGACCTGAGGTCCGCTGAGTACCAGAATGAACGGTTAGAGTGGATCAAAGGATGGACCCTCATGAAACAAATGGGGAGGAGAGGGCTGGAGAGGTTTCTGAAATGTGGTGCTGGTGAAGATGGCCATTAGGGAGGAGACTCTGTGTTCGCTAGCTGCTTTTATGTCCTTGCAGAACAAGAATTACACCATGTTTTCCATGTCTCTTTGGTCTGAGTCTGAGCTTAAAGATCAGAGAGGAGCAGGAGAGGTGTAATAACGTAATTTCCCTCAGATGAAACTGAAAACTGGTCAAAGCATGTCAATATACCAAATGGGTTTAATAAGCCATGCAAAATAAGTGGAATGAGCAGCGAGCAGCGCACAGTGCAATCCTATTAAAAACTTTGCCACCTCTCAGCTCATCCCTCTGATCTGTCGAGCTGCAAACCCTAAGCCTGCTCCCTCGTGTGGTTTTTTCAGATGCTAAAGGTGATGTCATCTCCTGCAGCCGGCTGTTAATTAGATGTTGTTAAGTCCACTCTTCTGCAGTCTTATCAGATAATTTGTCTCACTAATGAGATTCAACTTTCTATATAATTTAGTCTTGACACTTCAAAGTCTGTTTTGATGAATTTTTTACTGGAGCTGTGGACTGTTTCCAACATCACGAGGTACTCATAATTTCGGTTGCATTTTTTGAAAAAAGTTTTTAATCATTTTGTTCCTTTGATTGAGGTGGCTGACAACACGGTAGCTGGTAACATGATGATAACGGCGCTTTCGTTGGTTCGTTACATAGTTGTGAAATGGTTGCAGTTTGGTTAGGTTTGAACTTTCCCAGCTTTTTATCAGAAAACAGCTGCCTGCTGCAGGTCAACAACGATGCAATGAGAGCGGTGACGGTGACTCAGACTGGTAAAGTTGCAGACCAGACAGCTGAAAGTCCCTTAAAAGCCTTCATAGATCCGAGCGGAGCTGCAGATTTAGTCAGTAATTCTCTGTAGGGTCACTGCAGTGAATGAACTCATTGTGACGGCAGCCTCGTTGTTTTAGTTGTCGTTTGTTGAGTTGTCGTGAAAATATCGACAGCTAACTTCAGGCAGAGCTAGGCTCGCTGCTTCCACCGCTTTCATGTCTTATGCCGAGCTAAGATAAACAGCTGATGCTTAGCTTCATATTTCTCCTACAGTCACATATTTCTTCTGATGTAAACCTGCCAACATGAGTGCAACGGAAGCCCACCACACAACACTCCAACTGTCTGCCTTAACACACTGCTCTGCTTTCGGCACATCAGCCATGCAGCTCACAAACATAATGTGAAAATGCCATTTCAGTACGCACTTTTTTTATTTTCCCTGATAGCCTAGCAATCAGGGAGATGTTCTGCCAGTGTGATGACAATAAAATCACTTAACGTCTCAAAGGAAAAACCTGAGGTTTCCTGATGGACTGAATTTGTGTGATTTGAAGTCATTTCCTCTCGAGAGGCAATTTGGGACTTGATGGCATCCGGCAGACTGATTGCACAAACTTGCCAGTTTTGTGGACAAAATGCCATTAGGCTGCATGCAAAGAGCAACACTTTGCTACAGTAATTAAGAACCATCAAAAGTATAGTGGCGATTCAAAAACCTCTTTCCGGGCGGACAACAATTCATGCCAATCACACGACTCATTCCAAACATTCAGAGATTTTACATGGAAATATAGAAAGTCTCGTGTCAAAAGTGGGAAACTGATCCACTGGTAGTGTTTGAGCTCGCCATTAGTCAGCATTTATGTCTCGCCCGTGCAGCGATGCTTAAAACACGACAGCTTGAAATTCAAACGCGGACCAAAGTGTGCGAACCCTCTAAAGCGTCTTTTCCTCTGATGCAAGTCCTCGTCGCTGTGGACTGAGAACGAGCTGGTTGAAGGCAAATGGATCAATAGAAGAATCCATCAGCTCCTCTGTTCACCCAGATAGACCTCTGTGGGGACGAGGTGATAGCGTCTGCCATGTGACTAACAACCCTGACTCTTAGAGAGACTGCAGCTCTGGCCTGCAGTCAACTGGATGGCTATCCATCAGGATGGGTTATTTTCTCCACCTCAGCGATGCTGTTCTCCTCCCACGCAGTGTTGAGACGGATCCGACTGTGCAGCATGTGGTGTCTCTGTCTTTTCCCCTCCCTGTTGATCATTGTTTTTCTGTCTCCTCTCTCTTTTGTCCCTTTCTTCTCTCCATTCTGTCAAATCACCAGAAAGCTCGGAAACGATTCCCCTCAGTTCTCCTTAATCCTGTCATCTGCTCCGTTTGAGATTGTGTTTCGTTTTGTTTTGACATAAATGCCTGAATGCATTGGTGTGCGATGTTGATTTCATACCACAAATTTCCCTTCTTCCTGTGACAGAAGTTTGATTTCTGTTTTCAAATTCAAAAGCAAGAATAACTCCCAGTGTGTACAGTACAGTGCAAACAATGCAACAGGTAGAAAAGAAAAAGCTGCCAACACTGACATTATTCCTACTGATATCAATTCTCATCCCATTTTTGTGTGTTTGGCCTTGAAATAAGTCACACAGTTTCCATAGCATCCCAAAAATGTATTGAAACCACGCATGAACAAATAAAGAAGAAAAATAAAAAAGCTTCCATTTATCTTTTCTTTAAAAAAATAATCAATAATGGGCCTAACGTTGAGCCCTGGGGAACTTTTTGTTTTGTCTGAGTATATCAATGACAGGAAGCTAATACAGGATGCAGCACGTCGAATGCCATATCTTCTTTTATCATTTAAGCATTAAGTCATCAATAGAGCCAAGTATTTAAAATAATTATAATTCTGAAATCAAGAAAATAAATTCATTATTTTCTGTTGCAGCTCTGTCAATGACAGTAAAGCAGCCAATCGTCCGATTAATCTTCAGCATCCTAAACTGACCCCTGACTCATTCCTGAAATGTCAGCTGAAATAGCAACCAATAAGCATCCTGTGTGGAAAATGGAAAGGAGAGATGACTCATAGACTTCACTGACATGAGTTCTTGAATAAATAAGCTCATAATAAATTTCACTTCACTGGGTGGACTGATATTCCCTGTGAAGGGTGTGGTGTAGGACGACTGCTGCTGCTGCTGCTGCTGCTGTAGACACTGGCCCACTTAAGGGCCACTGGTGATTTTCTATCTGGGCTATCACTGATCCCAAGACAGTTGTAATGTTTGAGCTAGCTTGGGGTATCTTAAAGTCAGCTGTCTCTGGCATCGCTGGTCTCTCTCTCTCTCCATTATCCCCAAGTGGAAAAAGTTAGTTACTTTAATCCCTTTCATGTCTGAAAAGAACATGCAGGCTCCTGCTAGCTCAAACTCAAACTGAGATTTGTGTGTGGAAGACCGTGCATTTGACTGTGGCTGACCGGACTCTTTGGAGATGAATCTTCTGGGCTTTTGTCTAAGCTTTGTGCATGTTTGTGTTTGCCTGTTTAATTATGTTATGAACCTTTACTGTGTAGAAAGCTTTTCCCACACATCATCACTTTTATCTGGTTGTGTATTATTGAGGAAAACTAGGTGATAATTACACACATAACTGGTCGACTGAATTTGCAGAGCGGTTGACCTGTAGGTCTCATGGAGTTGACCAGGAAAACCACATCTTCAGCTGTATGGACTGCAGATGGAGCACACATTTGCAGGATAGAAGCGTATTTAATCTGCCTTAAGATTTTCATTTGGTGTTAACATGGAATCTGTATCAATATAATCTCGATATGAAAAAGTTCAAGGGAAAGCGAGGTGGAATCAGTTTGCCTTGTGATTGAATCTGACCCATCTGTAAATGCATCCCGTGCAGATGAAAGAAAGAGGCTGAAAGGTCACCTAACTCTGTCTCCTCCTGTTATCTCAAATAGCCTGGCAAAGCAGCAAGAGGTGAGCGCCTCCTCAGCAAAACACAAACCGGTAGAGCCCATACGGCAGCTCACCAGCTCTGCCTGCCTCGTGTGCATGTTGGCGTCTGGTCACAACGCACGCAGTTATTAATAGAAACAAATGATTAATATCAGACATGAAGGGAAAGATTGTGATCAGATTACTCAGAGCCTCTGTATTATGGTGGTCTTCTCCATTGGTGGAGCTTTGGGGATGCTCAGCTGCGGTTTGGCAGTCCGATTAGCAGCCTGATTAACAGCAGCCAGTCGCTGCGTCCTCACTGTTTTACAGTGAGGCTTGGGTTAGAAAGGGAAACACACAACCCCAAGGACAGGAGGAAGCAGCAAAGTCAAGATGTGTCCACCCAACAACTGACCATGCAAACCCAAGCCGTGATTAATTCACACCATGTGCTCACACCCACGCTGAGTAAAGATGGATGTGCACCTTTGGAGTGTTGGTTGGACGTTTCCTCAGAGCTCTGACTGGACTTCTGTGGTCCATCACGAAGCTCTCGTAGCTGGAGCTATACAGATCTTTATCTTAAGTATTGTTTCTATGCACACGCGTCTCCTGCCTTCCTGTATGTCATGACTGTGTGTTGATGAATATTAACACTGGCCTGACACTCCGGACCAGTCGGCAGCTCCCGACTGCCCACAATCTAACTACTACTTTTTACAGTCGCCTCTGAGATATCCCCAGTCAAGAAATTTGTTTGTTTATTTTTTCTGTAGACAATAAGTCAGGAATGGAATAAACTTCTGTAGTTAGTTATTTTTAAGAAAATTGATTAGCAGTTTCCCAAATCACCTTACAGCAGACAGACTGTCTCTGCATCACAGAATTCATTTCCCTGTCAGGGCTGATGTGACTTTGAAACTAATCATTTTTACCTGATCACCTCGAGCCTGTCAGAGCGGATATCAACAAACATCTTCATATTGTGCCTCACTCGTGTCGATGATTAGGATGGCTTTACACAGTCTATGCTGCCTTGGCTCTTTTACGGTGGGAATGAAATGCTGCACCCAATGTCAAAGAATGCCTGAGGGCCTTCAGAGCCCTTTGCTGTGGAGCCAAACGCTGCCTGCCTCTGTTGATCCGTGATGCACAAAATGCAGAAACAAGCTTTGAGAAGCCAGAATGCTGAGTGCTTCAGCCTTTGATCAGAAAGGGAGGGCTGGAGCTTCCCGGTACCCACCACCCTATGCAAAGACCCAGAGGCTGTATTGATTTTGAATAATGCTTTGTGTCTCCTCAGCCGCATACATGCATAATTTATCTTCATTATGTGTTGGGCAGAGGCATGTCTGCGTGTTGTTGTTTATATACCAAAGTGGGTTTGTTTTTAGTGGAAAAGGTCAGGATTACTGCAAGAAATGGGGCAGATACAGAAATGTACACTGTAAGCCGCACTGCATGGTCTTTGTTATGAGTTCTTATGAGTTTTGTGTCATTACTGTTTTCGTAAGTGATTTATTTCATGCTTTGAAAAAAATCCTCCTGTAAAGTTGGCTTCACTGGGTTCACTGAGTCCAAATACATTGATCCAGATATTTTGGCTCCACTTTTGAGGAGCTGCCATGTCGTCCATCTTTATATTGAACTTTGTTTTGTTTGAACATTGTTTGTTGTTAGGTCTTTTAATGCAGAAATGTGACGTATCTTTAAGGTTTTTAAGGCTCGGTCTTTTCCTAAATCTGCTGCCCACTGTAGTTTATGGTTCATTTCTAGGGGACTATTTCCAGAGGAGGGTAAACCCTAATTTGGTGCTCTAGTGAGTATGTGGGGCAGCAGGACTGCATGTGTGGGATTCAGTCAAAATAAACCACAGTGTGTGTTCATGGTAATGAAGGAACATCACCCAGTGTGACAGCGCGGCTCAGTGATGTGTTTTTGGACAACGGAGGAGCTCTGCGGCACAGAGGAATAACACGCATCAGGCTTTGGACACACACACCCAGTATTTGTCAGAAGGATTAATTCATTGTTGGATTTGGTCTTTTCATGGGATTTGTTGATAAGAAGCACACAAGTTGTCCAGCAAGTTGAGCTAATTTATAATTGTAAAAATCATCCCAAGCATCTACAGGCTGCTCGAGGCTTTAACCAGCTCTAAAAATACAAGATGAGGCTGAGCCTTACTTTACTCCTCGATGATGAACATCCTGCTGAACTGGAGGGATGTGACTCAGCACTATAATGTTATAATGAACTGTGAAATGTTGGGCTTTATTGATTTCTGTGGGAAATTGTAGCGTTTCACTTTCCAGCATCCATAGTCCATAGTCATCTTTAGCTGTTGGGAATGCAGTGTTTCAGCTGAGGATCCTCTGGCAGGCTGGAAGCCCGCAGCTCCTCCTGGAACGTGTTGAATGTGTTCCTCGTGAAAAGACGTTCACGGTCGTCATTGTAGTATACACTGGGATGACAAATGTTATGAGCAGATCATTACAGTCATAACAAAACGTAACAAAGTGTTGGTTACTTTCACATGTATTAAAAAGGGAAAAAGTAGAAGCTAATCTGAGGCCATGTAGGGTTTAGCAAAGGGAATTAGCTTGTGCTTTGACCAGCTTCTGGGCTGTGTGTGACTGTAACGCCGAAATAAAGTAGCTGCCACAGTGGAATTGAACCTTTTAACTCTGAAGCTTAGTCATCAGTCATCATTCAGCCTCTAAACACTAGTAAGAAGCTGGTTATCATACGGGCTTTGGAAAAAAAATAAAATTAATGCGGCGGTTGTGATGTGAAAGTGCCATGAAGGAGTCAGACAACAAACTCTGCTACCCATTGCAGGCTGCAATGTTCAGATTCCTCCACACAAACAGTATTCAAAGTCGGAGTTGATTGCAGTGAAACGTTGGCTGTCTGTCACCTGCAGGAAACATGTTCTGTATGTGCACCCCGGCAGGCGTTTGATTGGACCGCATCTGAGAGTCTGAGCTGGCGGCGGCTTCCTCTCCTCACTCTGGGCGACACCCTCATTAGGATTTCATTCAGCTCATCTCAGCCCTTGATGATATCAACAAGCACAGTGGGACGGCACAACAGTAATAAATGAACTACACTGAGTGCAGAGCGAATGACGTTGCAGTGTCAGCTGTGGGGGGCCTCGGCGCTGTGTAATCTGAACCCTGCAGCACAAAATTGAATTAATGAATAAATGTTTGCTGGGTGGTGCACTTAAAGATTTAAGCTCCAATCAATCCACACTGAGCATTTTTTCCTGTCTAATGGTGTAATTACAGTTAATGCTTTGCCCCACTGTCACAGATTAGAACACATATTAGACAGTCAAAGACACGAGCGTTTTTATGCCTTGTATTATTTTGGGCTCATTAGTCCATTTCTTTTGACTCTTAACGACCTGATGTACATTAAGCTAAACAGCCCTGAAATTCATTTCATGTTAAGCTTGAAAAGGTTGTTGTCTCAAGCAGTATTTTACTTGAAGTGATAACAGTGAAATATTTTGGAAAATTATCTCTCTTAGCTCACTGTGCATCATGATGAAAGAGGCTTCAGCCTGCCGTTTGGTGCGTCTGATGTTTACGCACCCCAGGCACATCGTTGGAAAAGCACAAATTGTGGAGCAAATCGACCATTTTGATGTCAGTATTCATGGCACTGGGATCCTCAAATTGGTGCTGATATGCAAACGCTGACAGTAAAAAAGAAATGCGTCTTTGTGGATAGACTTCAAAACAGGGCTTGGTCTCTGTTTGCTTGTGCCAGACAGACCAAGTGAATCAATACATGGGTGATTAATGCATATGATACAACCACTACTGATGCTGCAAAGCTCCCAGTTGCTCTCAACTGTTTCTACTGGAAATAGACAGAGCTTGATTTACTTTTTGTCAGTGTAAGGGAGCTTTCAAATTCCTTTGCCTTTTCTGCAGTCATTTGGCTTTTAATGAAAGAGGAGCAACAAAATAAATCACCAAGTGTGTGTTGCAAGGCTTACAGAGAGAATAAAAAACACCCCTCTCTAACAACATTGTCCAGTTTCATCGGCAACGACGGCTTCTGTCTGCCTGTGAAGTCAGAACTCAAACCCTTCAATCAGCATTACAGGTTCAAGTTTTTAAGAGATAAGAGAAGGAGCCAAATCAGACGGAACGACTTTAAGGTTTGTGACTTTACATCAAACGAAACGACTGACAGAAAAGCAGCGTGCACATAGAATACCAACCGAGTAAAAGTTTGACTTTGCTGTTTATTAGGCTTGCGAGGTGGTGGTGGTGGTGGTGGTGCTGCTGCTCTGCCAGTCAGAAGTGCTAGCAGTTGCTGTAATAACGTGATGTGCTGAATGTGGAGTTGCTCTGGCTCAGCCGTAGTGGCACACAGTGGAGTTCGGTCATGAAACTTTCATCAGGGGCCTGGTGGCGTGGAGTTCCTGAATGTCTGCACTAAATTGCCCCAGGGTCATAAATACTTTATCAAGAGCGGACACCTCAGCAAAACACCTCCCCTGGGCTCTCCTCCCCTCTCGCTCTCTGTCTCCTTACCTCTCCCCCTCTCTCCCCCTCTCTCCCCACCCACACACACTCTTTCCCTGACACTCCAACACTCAGCCTGGGAGTTTAAAGCATTTCACCCTTGCAGCTACACACTCTCTCTGCCTTGTAATTCACAGCTCACCTTAGCAGTTTTACTCCATCACATTCTCATGTAGAGTCACTGCACGGGCACAAGTTGTTTGCGACTCTTCTGTGTTGGAGTGGCATGTTCACATATTATCAAAAATATGCCAATGAGGATTTTTTTTGTTTTCTTGAACATTTTAAGGGAAAAAACCTCCATCAAGCACACGGCAAGCAAGCAAAACGTACATCTTTTAAAGCGCTGTCTTTGATCTCGTGCCAGTAATTTCCTCCCGGCCTGCTTAAATTTAATGCCGCCGCCTTTATTCTCATCGCGCCGGGCACAGGCTCTGTTTGAAGCAGGACACCCTTCATTCAGAGAACCTCTCCGGCAAGCTGGAGAATGAGCTCGTGAAGACTGAGCGCTTGATGTGAGAAGAGACGCAACAGTCAGATCCTGCAGCAATCCCACTGCAATCACTGTAACAGTAAGTCTGCTGTGTGAGCAGATGTGAATCCAGCTGTGCATGTGCCCAAATCATCACCAGTCATGAAATCACCTGAAATGCAGTTTGTTCCAGCTCACTTTCATGTCTCATGCATAAACAGAAAACTGGCTTTTTTTTGTTTGTTTTTTAGGTTTATCTTGTCTTATTTTGTTTTTGTTTTGTATTATTTTGTGTGCATTCTTAAGGTTAAAATCATGAACGTTTTGAAATCATTTCACATCAGCACTGATGCTGAAATGAAATGATTCACATTGTGATTACTTTCAAAGTCATGACATAAGTTAAACAGTTGGGAAACTGCAGTGTTAAATGTTTTACAATATGCAGTACTAATAAATACTTTGCTATACTAAAAGTACTATTAAAATACTGGGCTCTAAAACGAAGAGTCGCTTTGATGCCGCCATTCGTTTGCCAGCGCCTTGTCCAAAACCCTGCGGATGATCTGTGGATCACCGGCTCCATTTCTGAAAAGAGTTTTTCAAATGCACTTTTTCAGCACTTTGAGCACCAAAAGTGAAGTGTCATCCAGCTCCATTTTATTCAAGAGAAGGCTGACAAACCTCTGCAGCTCACACCAAAACTGTCCAGATAGACAAGCAGCACTGCAGCTGAGAGGAAACGACATGTAAGCCTAGCAAGTATACGAGAAGACAACGACACAGCGTCATGGTGACCAGAAGCAGGCTGTGAAACAGTCACATCACCGTGCGTAACACAGACGCTTTTGAAGATGCTTATGAAGGCTAACCAGTGTAGATACAACCTTTACCTTTGGACGAAACAATACACAAAAGGTTGTCCAGTATATTCATCATCCATGCACATCCGGCGTGCATCGCTCCCTCTTCCAAAGAGGCAAACCTCTTCAGTCTCTGCACACAAGCAAAAGGTTAAGAGGAATTTATGCTAATATGAGCTCTGCTAATGCACTCAACACGCCCACAGAGAATGAAGCAGGGTGTTTTTTTAAACTTTATTTTCATCTCAAATTTTTGTCCAAGCCAACACTTTTGTTGACCTTCAGGGTTGACCACTGCATGCTGTTTGTACATTTGTTACACAGTGTGTTTACAGTGATTTCACGTCTTTGACATTCCGAAGGAAGAGCAGGTCAAAGACAACATGTCAATATTTGAGCGTCCGTGTTTTGAGTGAGACAGATATGAAGGTCTTTTGCCAGCATTTCTCCCAGTTCCTTGAAATATTTGACAGGGGATTCACTCTGTGTTTGTCACTGTGCATGGTGGAAAGTGTAGTGGATCTGCTTTCTGAAGAGCAAGCTCCCAGTTTCATGTTTCAAAATGATAATTGACATCAAGTTAGCAGGAGAGCAACATCTCCAGGGCCCCGGGGTGCCTGGGGCAAAAAAAGTGCAAGTTTTGGTTTGTGTCAGTTGGTTACTGATCATTTTGGGATTTTGGAGTCGTGTTTTGTAGCTGGGGTTTGTGCCAAAATATAGTTTTTTTAGAACATATAAATTAAGATCTAAGTTGCAGTGAATCTAGACAACATAAAACCAACAGATGTGGGCTGTTGGGAATGAAAAGGAGCAACAATTGACCGTAACAGCCACATTATTTAAGTACTTTCTTTCTTACAGCTTTCTTTGTTTGTGCTGTCAGGTGGAACAGTGAAGGTGGCAATAAGGGCCATTCAGCACATTTCTGCCCGGGGCCAGTGGAGCAGGTTAATCCAACCATGACTGGCATAACAACAGAAGTTGCACGAAAATCTCAGTGTACTACAAATTAAAATGGAACAAGACGTTTAGGTACACAAATGCTCTGTACAGGAGCCATTATATCTGAGCACGGGGGACAGAGGAAGAACATCTCAGCACAAGTATCTGTGTTAGAGAAAAGTAGCTGAGCTAACTGAATTATTGTGTCTGATTCTCGTAAGAATACAGCAGCACTGAGTGGTGCCGTAGGCCAACTTGGACCAAACTTACTTCTCAAAGTGGATTGATTACCCTTGTCTACGAAATGCAGCAAACAGATCGATTTGTGCCTTTATTTTAATACAAGCAGGCTGATTTTTCAGCACTGCTGTATTGTCCTCCCCTCCTGTTCAGTGTGATCTCACCTGTGTGAGCAGATGCCTCCCAGTGAACCACGACAGGTCACGAATGATTTTATGAAAATGATGTGAGCTTTGGCTTCAACCTGATATTTTTAGGTCCTGCGTTGAACAAAGCCATCATCATCATCAACACTCAACACTGATGTTGTTTTGAGGAATGATGTCTAATGAATCTTTCAGTTGACTTTATGTTGACACTCTGTCCACACTTTGTGGACACAGAAAAAGAAAGACCATGTTTTGGTCTGTTTATTCGTTGTAACTCTCCTCGGAGTGTTTAGAGTTTGTAATATTAGCTGTGGTTTGAAGTGTAATCAGTAAAATGGAGCTGATTTCAAACAGTAATTTGCGACAGGACTGAGAGGAATGCTTAAGCAGGATCTGCAGGAGTGTCCCTGGAGGCATGTTGAGCTTCCAGCTAGCTTCTAGTAGTACTCAGACTGCAATGTAATGCACTGCTGTCTTCTTTGTTGCTTCACTTTTTTTACTTAGAATTGCACACAATAAAATATCCAAACTACATAATATTGATAAGAATTCTAAGCTACTTTTGCATCGTGTTCAGACTGGAAAAGTGCAAAAACAGAGACACTCAGAGCAGTCAGGATGCAAACTAACACGCCCTGATTTTTGATGCCACGTTCCCACAATCCAGTGCAAAAATAACGAGTACAAATATATAACTAATCACTATTTTACAGATGGTGTTTCTTTGTTAACTGTCAGGATGAAGTGCCTTGATCTACTTTGTGTTCTGTGCGCGTTGCGTAATTTCCTTTAAATGAGTTTAGTGCATAATGCGCATACAATTAAATTAGCATGAAAACAGTATGCGGTGTGGAACTGGGACACAGCCAGAGTGTCAAGGTGCTCCTCGGTGCTTTGATCACGGTGTGTTTCTGTGAGGGCATTTCTTTTGGACCAGAAAGAAATCTGCTTGTTTTTCTTATCTGCTAACACTCGAGTGTGTTCACCAGCGTCTATCTGCTGTTTGCTGCTGAGCAGGTGGACTACGGTGGGCTTTTGGAGCTTCTTTCTCTGGTTGCCTCCCATGATGGAGCTGACAACACAAGAGCAGTGAAAGTGGACCAAAGCAGGAGCTTCAGGTTGTGGGCGGACAACTAAAAACGAGGAGCTGAAACATGTGAAGCTCCAGAAAGAAACGGAGCTGCTGAGTCAGCTGACAAATCTCTCATTTTAACGAAACTGGTCACAGTTGTATTTTACATTAATAATCTAAATCTGCAAAGCAACCAAAGTAATCACGTACATGTAGCGGAGTAGACGGTAGAATATTTGCCTCCAAAATGTAGTGGAGTTGCATTAAAATGATGCAGCATAAAGTCAGAGTACTCAAGTAAAGTACAAGTACAGCACACAAGGTAGTTTATTTCTGGCACTGGTGTGTCCTCATGTGTGGTCAAAGTCATGTGTGTGAGTTATCACTCCTCACAATCTCCAGTAAGCTTAGAAATTCACCCCAGAATTCAAACTCAGATACAAAATATTGATCTTTGTCTGGCCGAGACATCAAAGATATGAGACTTAATATCACAGCCTCCCATTCTGCGTGTGTGTGTGTGTGTGTGTGTGTGTGTGTGTGTGTGTGTGTGTGTGTGTGTTAATGATGCGGCTTCAGCATGTGGGCCTCCTGCACCATAAAGTTGCGTCTATGAGAAAACACTGGTCTCTTATAAACCCGGCGCTAAGCTTGATATAGCGTCGGGTTCACAGGTGTCATTACACTGCTGAGTACTCCACACACCGATGCAATTGCATCTTTGCCCTGCACGTATTTAACAACCCACAGCGAGCCGTGCTGAGCCGCGCTGAATCTCTTTTTATTGACCATTTAAGCTCCTCGCCCAAGGCCAACGAAAAGCTGCTTTATAGCAAAACAACAGCCTTGACTGAAACTGTGGCCGGTGTTTAGTGCGTGATAAGCAGAGGTGGTGCTGCTGCTGGTGCTGCTGATGGGGGCACCTACATCAGAAATGAGGCTGAATGTGCAGCGGGGCTTTCAGCACCGCGGACAGCTCCTGCCCGGCTCCGGGCCCAGAGACCGGGCGTGATGCAGGATCCAGTCTGAACAGGCAGAAGAGTTCATACTGCACTCTTATCATGTGTGTTTTTGTTTTAATCCAGCTAGTGCAACCCCCCACCCTCCCAGGAAACCATCACAAGACCACTTGAACACCCCGCCTCTTCCTCCTCCTCCTCCTCCTCCTCCTCCTCTTCTTCCCCTTTATCCTCCAAAATACCAGCATCACTGAGAGGAGACGAGGGGGGAGAGTTATCGAGCCCAGCACTTCCTCAGCAGCCAGAGAAGAGGCGTGATGGTAACATGTGAGAGCTTTCTAGGTTCGGTAACGAGCGTGTCCGAAACTCTCCTCCCTTTCCCGGGGCTGATGTGAACGCACAGGCTGCGTTGGATTCTCGTCAGACGCTCGTCCAAGACCTTCGCAGATATTCAGCGGTGACGGATCCGTCCCTCCGCTCCCACTCCTGTTTAAGATTCTGCAGTTGACAAGACGGCGCTTTGCCCGCCGCCGCCGCATCTTTCCCCTCTTGTGACTTTTCCCCCCACGAAAAACCGGAATTTGACCGTTTTTCTTCCAGGATTCGAGCCAAGTTGAATCCTACGAGGAGTTTACAATGACAGCGACCAAGGAGCAGCCGAATCAGAGACCGAATCAGCCGCAGCAGGATGAGGTGGGCAACTGGCTTCTCTTTTGACTCGATTTGCAGGTTTCTCGCACTTTATCCATGCACATTAAGCTAAACTCCTCCGAGCGACCTGCTCTGGAAGGTCACCTCATTTATCAACGCGCAGCTGCGTTTGGTTTGCCTAAACGGCAGCTGGCATCCCCTTCAGAACACATATGTGAAGTGAAATGTGTAAAAACGCATTAGTTGCTCGACTCTTTTGCCTTTGGCTTCTTGTCGTTCATCAGCACCAGTTTTCTGTAGGAGATGTTGAGTCAAGTTTGGCTGCACGTGCCCATACTGAAACGATCAAACCGTCGTCAGCTGTGCGCGGGGCTCATCGCGAGCTGTCGGGACTGGGTCACACAAATGTTGAGCGCCGTGGGCACACGCACTGTCAGTGGAGAGGGAAGAGGGGAGGACTGCGCAGGGCGCATTGTAATTCAGCCGCTGCCTCCTGTCCTTCAAAGAGAACAGTCGTGCAACATCACTTTGCACGCTGGGGGAAAATGCGCACCCGGTTGCACAAAGTGACCGCCGCGCAGCGTCTCTCGTCGAGGCACCTTCAAACGCTCGACTGTGGGGGTTAAATGTTCCCGTCTTAGGCACCTTTGCACAGGTGGCGTCGCGGACTGCAGTGCCTCTTTCAAGGCTTTATTAAAGGGAGTGAGATGAGCCTGGACCGGCGTGTGCAACTTCACAGCCGCGCACTTGTGTTTGCGCCAAACCGCCGAGCCTCCGTAACCATCAATTATTGATCTCCCTCCTCTAAATGCGCTCCTTCAGGCACCTCAGTCAATGTGCTTTTCTATTAGAGCAATAACTAATCCTATGAATGATGCAGATCTCATCTGTTTCACTGTGGCCCTTCCTCTGAGAGATTGCCAGATATATTCCGGGTGCACTTAATTGAATTCAGTCCTGTATTATTCTAAGAAATCAAAACCTCGGCCTCATAATTGAGTTCCTGTGCCTGAAATATTAGAAGGCCTCATGAGATGCTGCTGAAATATGATCGCTCACAGCGTTCACTGCTCTCTCCTGTATATTTAAAGCTCAGTGAATACTATGCAGTGGCCCCCGGGCTGTTTAAAAGTCATGTTGTTGATTTTATGTGAATGGTGTTGCTGTAATTAGCGATGATGCTGTGCTGCTGGATCACATGTGGGATTAGCTTATGGTGGAGCCTGCTCTTGCTGCAGACATCATGAATGTTTTAGCTTTATATGTTTTTACAGTTTTTCTTTCTTTCTTTCTTTCGGCATTGGTTGGAAAGCATTGATTTTATTTAAATGTTGCATTTGGGGTTTTGGCACATTTCTTTCGACAGAAAATCCAAGAATTTAAAGATCATTCCGATGGTTCGAGTGATAAAAATGTCTGTAGGCCAACTGTACAGCCTAAAAGCCTCAGTAAATTTTTGATCAGTGCATGCTGGGCAGTCAGTTGAAGTTATTGCGTAAGATTCGTGCAGCTGGCTGGCGTCACGTTTGCGAGCACTGGGGGTGAGAGGAGTTCCTCAGCAGAGCCAAAGCCATTACTGTCCCAGGCTCTGTCGGCCCCCGGTCTGTATACACAGCTCTTTGGCAGGCTCTTAACAGGGTTACTCTTCATCAAAGTTGCATGTCGATGCTGAGGGAATTACAAAAGGAGAAAACACAGAGAGATCTTTAAATAATAGGTGAAGGGGAAAACTGAGCCCAGAGCTGTTTAAGTATCTGCATGGGGAAGGAACAGTAGTTTTTCTACTGTGTGTGCTTTTGCTCAAGTCCATTGTTATCGCATTGAAAAGCCTTTCTTTGTTTGTTGTTCAGTCTGTGTGGCAAGAAAATGTGAATTTTAGGCCAAAAAAAGAGGCACCAATCCATAACTCTGCAGCTTCAAGATTTCTAGTGTTTTTGTCTGGTTATAGAACTTCTGTGGCCAACTTGTTCTTTGTTTTGCATCAGCGCCAACGTTCACAGCAGCTGCCAGAAAAACACATGAAACGAAAGGTTAACGTTCTCCCAAATCTGCCTTCCAACTCCAAGACTCGTTCACCTTTCATACCTGAGTATCGCACTGAGACAGGATTTAAAAAAATGAAAAGCAAACCAATTTTAGTCTAATTTCAGATTTTAAGGAGAAGTACACACAAATACTTCATTCCTATATCAAAGTATGAAGCCAGAGAAAAGATCCAAAACTCAGTGGTGTTAAAAACCAGCCTGGAAACGGCTAATCAGTGAAATCTGTGAAGTTTTTGGTGAAACTGTCAGCAACTGTGGACTCAGCAGCCCTGTTTCCTTGTCCTTTATATACAGCTCATGAGCAACAGCAGATAAATTGATAAGAGAAATGCCAACCAGATACATTTTCTCTTAATGAGGAGATTTGATTAATTAATGTAGCTGACCAACCAAAAATGTTGATGCAGAACATATGAGTGAAAAGTACTCAGCGACAGCACATTTCGTTTGTTTTCTGGAACTTTTAACCAAAAACTTGACGCTTCTCTTAACTTAACTAATGTGCTTTTATTTGTTCACCACCAATCTAGAATTAGACTTTATTTTTAAGCTTCATTCAGGCTGCAGTTAGGTTCCCCTTATTTGATGTTGCAAAATGATTTGTGTACAAACGCCATTTCTAGGAGATATTGTTGGCATGCAAGTGCAGAAACTAACCTTTACTCAAAGTAACTTTTACCTGGAGTTCACGAGGAGAAGTCATTAACGGCTTTGGGGAGTAATTCTGTGTGTGTGTGGGGGGGGGGGGGGGGGGGGGGGGGGGGGAAGGCTGTGCAAAGTGTTTTGTGGCTCCAGAGGGAACTGGGTGAGGTGTGATACTGACTGTGGATGGTCCAGTTGCATTGTGGGTAATATAGGTGCCGGGTAGAAGAACGAACCTGTCCACTGTCTGCAGCATTACTCTTAAAGGTCAGCAACAATGTGGATAAAGCAGTAAATAACACAGGCAGCCATTCAGTGAACCCTGCAGAAGAACAGAACACGGACTCGTTTTGATGCACATATGCTGCTTGGATTGTCATAACGACATGCAGGACAGACTTACCAATAAGCTCGTTTTGCTGATAAAGAGCAGCGCTGTTTGCGTTTTGGCTCATGAACAGATACAACATTGGTTCATGAGCAAGCCTCACTCAAACACTGGGACTGAGGGCAGATTAGTGACTTAAATATATGCACTTCATTAGGATTAATGGTATCACTGGCGCTCAGCGCTGCGGGCTCACAGAAGCTTCCGGGTTTGAATTCACTGGACGGAGCCTTTCTGTGTCCATGTGTCCTCCTCATGTCTGCATGGGTTGATCAAAGACAAGACGGTGAAGCGAAACTCGAGTTTGTGTCAATGAGAGTGAGAGTGATGAAAATGGAGAAACAGATTTTTCTAATCTTAAGCATATTAAACTTTGATTGTAATACAGAAGCATTAGTAGCGGCTGGATGCATGCTGATGTGGCACGACGGCCAAGATGTGGCGGCTTCATCCTGGAGGTGAACCATCAGTTGGAAATTACAGTAATCACAGGGTCACTATGAAAATCACAGAAATGTTCTGCCAGTGGCTGCTGGTTAATTACTGTCAGTTTCACATTAGGTTTCTTCCAGTGTAAAGAGAGCAGGTGCATAACTTCAGTCAGCCAACTCTGCCTGGCAGGGAAATAACAACAGTGTGGACAATCCTCTGCCGTGTCGCTGAAAGAAAAACCTGAGAACCGCCTCATTTGACATTGGCTGGTCTCAAGCTGCGTCGCTGCTTCCTGTAAGCGCCGACGTAATAAAAGCTGACTGAGAGGCTGACCTCGTGGCCGGCCCAGGCTCTGTGCAGTCGGCGGGGTGCGCCGCCTGGCCTGTCCTCCCTCGCTTTGTTAATGGAGCTGTTGTTGTCTTTGCTTGGGACAAAAAGGCAAGCGTCAAGAAAAATGGATGACTACCTTATTGTGAGTTAGAGGGGCGCTTTCACACGCCGACATCCTCTGGACCGGGAAACTGTAATTCACACTAATAGAAAGTGGCCTCATAGAGAGAGAGGGAGAGAGAGACACAGGGAGGAACAGGGGAAGGAGAAGAACGGAGAGAAAGAGGGTGTTGTGGAGGATGGCAGATGCACAGGGACGATAAAGGGAAAAAATCAAAAGAGGCAGAAAGGAAGAGAAGAGAAAGACGACAAGATGGGAAAGAAGAGAAGGCAGGAAAGTATAAAGACCAACTGATTTAAAGAGGATCAGGAGGAAGACGATGACGGAGAAGACAAAATGAAGTGCGAAGACGACGTGTCAGGGTTGAGATGGGTGTGAGGGCAGGACGGGTTTCTGTCGCTTTATCGATACAAAGCTGTTATTGTGCCAGCATGTTGTGATCAGCTGGCTCTGTGCCAAGACCTCAACCGGCTTCTGAAAGCCGCACACATAACAAACAGCTGCTTATTTATACAACAGTTGGAGCAACCTTTGTGTATTTTATGTAAAGTGTTTTGAATTTCCCATATGTTTGAAGGTCTCATACAAATCAGTTTACTCGCCATGGCAACAAAAACTATGTGGATATGGTTGAGTGTTTCACTATTGAAGTCAGCAATGCTGTTACGGCCATCTTGGATGACTCCCCACATCGCGATCCACAGCACCGACACAGGAAGCAGTCTGTGGATCAGACAGCACAGCCTGGAGGTCGGGTGGTGAATATGAGGTGCAGCATTAGACTTTCTTCATCCCACACCGTCAGATAACATGTGCTGTGTCATGAGCTGTAATCACAGTCTTTATCTTAACTAAGTCTTTTGGTTGCGTGAGTTTGGCCGTCATTTATTTTGCTCGGCTAACATTCGAATTCGCTCCCAGGAACGTTGAGGAAAAGAACAAAACATGCTTTGAATAATAATCGTCTCATTTTTCACAAAAAGAGAAATGACATAGTTAAAAGTGTTTTCAAAATGACATCTCTGCTTAAAAATCCAGGATTTATGAAGTGGCCTGTTAAAAATGAACAAGATGTTGTTTATTTCGGTGAGGACAGTCTCTTATACTGTGGGATGAGAATGTGTGAATATTAAAAGCTGGCTGCAGTTCAGTGTTTGTTTTGAAGAGAAGCAAAGTTGTTGTAAATGCTGCAGGAGCCCATTTGAATTCAAGATGTGTCTTTGTGTGAATGTGGCATCGGGTCATCTTAATAAAAGTTCAGCCCACATCTGCACTCGTCTCCTTCTGAGGACTGAGGCGGTTCACAGAGGTTCACAGAGAGGTGCAGTTTGAAAATAAGTCTCACATGTGCTCATTCAACACTCTGAGACATGTTATTACTACTCAGTGAACGCAGGACGTCACTTTTGCCTTCTCGTTTTTCCATCTGTGGTCCGATTCGCATTTGAGTTCATTTCTATACCGAACCTTACGAAACCTTTTATCAATCCGGTGGTTTTAACTTGTCCTGCCCTCCTGATTAAGTGTTGCTCAGAGACATCTGGAAGACGGCTGTTGAAGCAGGGCAGAATGCAACACTTCCACATCGACTTTTCTGTCAGGGTGGTGATTCACACTTGCGACCATTGTGTCATAAGCTTTTCCTGTGTATCCCGAGGCGAACGGTGCCCCGAATTGCCCGACGCTGACACATGTGCTGTCCTAGAAAGGATTAAAAAGGCAATTACAAAGTTTGAGTCATCGGTTGTGACAGGGACGGGTCGGGTGGGGGGTGACAGAAGGCAGTCAAACCCGAGGAAACAGAAATTAGGAAGAAGAAACAGTCAGAGCTCGGGTGTGTTTGTGGGAGAGCACGTTCATCCACTCAGAGCTGATGGGGTCTGGAGTAATGGCACGGTATCTTCTTCTGGGAGCCCCTGCGAGCGAACCGGGATCTTTGAGTCTTTCTCTGAAAATGGGCTCCGGCTTCAAAATGCTAACGTTGCTTCAGGCAGCTTTCTGCAGCCAAAACATCAGCTCTAATTGAGACCTTGTGCATTTGCTCTGGCTGCTCGACTGAAAATGTGATGCTGGGCTTATGGAGCGTTCTCGTTTCACAGCATATTCTGCATATTTGTCTGCTGAACGACAGCGAGAATACAAGGAACAATTACAGCAACAAACGTCCAGAGACGTGCGCACACTCCGAGGCAACTTCTTCCTCTCTCATGTCGTCTTTGGTGCAAAGAACAGACATCGAGCGCCTTTCTGTGTGTGCAGTTTACTCTCATTCTGGCCACTGAAGTTGAGGTTTTTCAAACAGTTGCCTCATGATCAGAACCAAACACGGTTTTCAGCAGTGAACGTCTGAATGTGAGATTTTATTTCATCACCAACAGTCTGAAGCAAAGTATTAACATTTGTTGGAAAAGTTACCGCATGGCCTCTAGAATACAAGGTTAAACGTGGAGCAGAGAAGGCGCAAATTAATTGACGCAGACATTGAGCATTAATCATTCATCTGCTAATTACCATTTCACACATTCAACACACAGACAAATAGAAAATAAGTAACAGCTGAGGAGCCTCACCTGAACCTGAACAAATGTCTGGAGAACTTTTTAAAAACTTCCTCAGAAAAACTCCTCTGAAATAATGCATCTGCTTAAAATATAAAACTCTTTGGATATTCAAACTGTCCAAGTCCAAATTGGCCCACAGAAATAATTTACTCAAAAGTAAGCAAACAAACCACAGCTATAGGCTATAGTAGGAAATGGCTTCGTGGTGTGATGATCTGACTGACTGAATGGAGAAGTCATTGGTCCGATTCCTCGCAGCTGATGTGCTGACACATGACGCCTCCTCACTGCCTCGGCAGTAAACCTTGTTTTTGACATATCATCACAGCGCGCCTTTAATATTCATCTTAATGCTAACTGAAAACAACTCACGAAGGCCACGCACCTGCATGAGGAGGTGGAGATGTGTTAGCGTTCGCAGCTTCTAAAGTTTCCTTGTACAGATGCACACGACTGTCAGCTCTTTAACAACTTGACACTGAAGTCAGACGCAGACAAACACTCGATGAAGGCGTCGAGCGCAATCAATTAAATCTGATTAAGTCAGTTTCATTGGCAAGGTTTCTCTCCTACATCGAACTATAGAGATTATTTTCAGTATGTTCCATGAATATTGCGCTCATTAATATTGACGAGGTGGCTCCTGCCAGGCCTTTACTCACCACTAGTTCATCAGCTCAGCTCAGATGAAGTGCAGGAGTGTTTCTGGCAAACACAGTTTTCTGCACTTCTAGGACTTATAGTAAGCACTGAGAGCAGGCGCAGATCGATTTGACTCCCTGGGGTAGATAATCAAGGCTCATCTGAAAGGGCATTGATATTGATGGTACTCTGCAGATGGATAGATAGATGGACCACCACATTTAGCTCCCTGAACTGTACTGATGGCTGTTTAGAGCAAATTATACTGACCTGGATGGTGTGAACTGTAGCGAGGAGTCCAGTTGGTCCACTTTGTAACATGTTATGAGCAGTTTGGGGATCAGACAAACACGCCAGCTCATGTAATTCGGTCACATGTATTTGGTAAAGGATGTAAAATTCAAATGGTGAAGTTAATACTCAAAGTGTTGCAAAACGTCCGTCACATTTTCCAATCCGACTTGTATGTGTCAGGTTCGACCGACCAGCCTCACTGACTGTAGTGGTATGCGCAGGTGTGAGGCATCGTCACATGACGTTTCCAGGACGCTCACCTTCAGTTTTACACACAAGTTAAACGGTTCAGATCATCTGGCTGCTACCTTGTCGAAATGTCTTGCTCAAACGTCGTCGTAGCCATGTTGTGCAGGGTCGGGTGTCTTACATTCGTCACATCACACCTGAGGATTGTGCAGATGTTGTTGACCTGAGTCGAAACCAAGCTGTTGCATATTTTATTATTTTTTTCTCAATCATACAGGAAAAATTTATTCATTTGTCCTCAAACAAAATTATCAACCACATGCAGCAACATAGGAAAATGTCAATAATGATATTTTTTTCATTTCTCCTGGTTCAGTTCGTGTGTGCTGCTTCAGGCTGTTATCATTTGCCTCATTATTTGGCGTTCAAGCGTTTCTCTCTGCCTCCTGTTAACCGTGAAAATTATATTATTGTGGTGCTGCTGAGCATGTCGCCATACTGTACAATGAATCAGGAAGGTGTTTGCAAAGGCACATCTCTAACATCACAAGGTCTTGAGCCTGCTGGTGTTGTTGCTGGTATCTTCATTATGCTGAAACAGTCTGACCTCACCGACCATAATTACATCTTGAGATGAAACAGTCTTAATGAACCTGCTGCATCAGACGCTGCCGTTACCTGTTGCTAAATGGGAACCCGATTGCTACAGAGCCTCACCCCAACCCAGACTTAACCACACAAAACCCATAAACGACCACTTGTAACATAACCTGCTAATTCATGGAAGCATCCTTGACTAAAAATGACTCAGCAGTTTGTAATCAGACTCTCACGCAGCCTTGTGGAATCTGGTATTGATGCTGATAGTGACAGTCACAAAACATTTTTCCTGTCAGCGTTGGTGTTTTCACACCTGAGCTACTCAGACAAACACGTCTGTTACACTTTGTTGGCTTGTTTTGAAGCTGCCGTTTCATGAGTCAAGATCTCACCTAAAAGAGAATTAAGTCTATTCACTCTACTCTGCTCTTAAAGGTGCAGATCAGGTTTTTTTGTGTGCGCTTTTCTTCTTGTGTATAGCATAGCATAGCATAGGGGCAGTCGTGGATCAGCGGTTAGGGTGTCGGACCCGTAACCGGTGGATTGCTGGTTCAATTCCCCGTCCCGGTGTCCATGGCTGAGGTACCCTTGAGCAAGGTACCTAACCCCCACTGCTCCCCGGGCGCTGCACGCGGTCGCCCACTGCCCCGGGTTTGCTGTGTGTGTGTGCACGTCACTTGGGTGGGTTAAATGCAGAGAACAAATTTCGTTGGAGTGAGTTCCCTCCAATGACAAGATATGTCACTTTCCTTTCCTTTCCTTTCCTTTCCATTGCTGTTATTTGGAAATGTTAACATCTGCCATGCTAATAACAGGTAACATAGTTACACTGACAGGTTTTACTTTGTCATTTTCATCAGTTGAGTCTCTAAGATGATTTCTATCCTTTTCCTGGTGAGATATAAAATAAACAAAAGCCCATATGTTTTGTTGCAGTGTTGTACATTTTTCCAAAAAAGTGATCCGTCATGTAGCAAAGGTAGAAGCGGCAGAAGTAGCATAAAGTTGACGGAGGGCCACAGAGGGAAGAAGTAGACACTGACGGAGGACTGAAGCTGCTACTGCTTTGCTGTTGTGCTCCTCAGGCTGCACAGATGTTGTGTAAGCTTAACCAAAAACTTTTAGTTGCCTCAGCCTAAGCAGGCCTTCAAAAAGTGCAACAAATCAGAACCTGCTGAAGTTCTGACCTCTTCAGACTCCTTCTCCTTGGAAGTCTTCAAACTGCTCTCGTGAATCCTTTTTTTTAAATGGTCAATATATCTTGGAAGGCGCTGACAAACAACATCATCCCGACCATATGAGCACCAGATGGGAAAAGGCAATGAGGACCCACAAGTTTTGTCTTTAACCAGCGTCTTCCCCTCAGCACCTCTCCACCTCTCCATCCGCGCTAATTCCCTCTCAACTAGCAATTTTATAGCTCAGTGCCCGCTGAATCCTCCAATGTCACCCTATAGGTATGACAAACACACAGCACCTCATTTCAACCACACACCGAGAGACAATTTCCTGTCTTCACACAGACGCATTCAGCCCCATGTCGATGAGCTTCTGTTGCTGTTGCCGCTGATGTCAGGTTCTCCTTTCAGGTTTTATTTCTCCAGATAGATGAGATTTGTTTTTGAATTGGGAGGAAATGGTTAGAATCTTATCCACAGCATGGAGAGTAATTTGCTGAGGCTTCTGGTCAGCTGTCAGCTAATTGTGTTAAAGTCAGAGATTTGACTGCAGGTGGGATGGGCAAAGGCTTTGGTGCCCACCATGTAAATGAAATGAAATCAAATTTAAACATACAGAGAAAATTAAAGTAAAAGCTAATTAATGGAATTAACTTTATCGGCCGGATGTCCTTCGCATGCTGTTGGTGGTTTATCTGCTCAGATGGTCTAATGCAGCTGAAAACATCTCATTAAACCCCGTCACTGCTTTGTTTGTCTAATAAAAGTGTTGCTCTCCCTTTTTGTGTGTCAATGACTTCGGTGAGGCCAGCATGTCAATTAGCAAACAAGAATTTATAAACGTCTTCAGGCAGAACTCTTTCATAAATATTGATTATAAATTTCCAAGCAAACGGCTGCACCTTTCACCTTTTATCCACTGCTACAGTAAGTGAGGATTCTGCTGTGGCTGCTTCAGCTAAACATTCAGACAGCTGGGGAAAGAATATACATTACAGTTTCCAGGTTCTGTTTGATTTAACTTGACAGACACATAAACAGTCTCAATGTACATGCAGCATTCATCACAAAATGGGTAAAAGCTTCGTCTTCGTCTTTGTCTTGTTGTGTTAATTTAGCACAGTAGTTATCGTTGGTAAGGCTCAGGAGTATTTGTTCGGACACATCTATAAATACATCAGTTTTTAAGATGAGAGACTTCTGTACCGCAATTTATCTAATATGACAAGATTTAATTTTTAATCCGCTTCCAATTTTACCGCAAAAATAGAGAAGCAAAGCTGCTTTAGTGCTGCAGTTCGGTCCAAATGACTGGAGGGGATGTACTAATTGCAACATCAGTGCACTGTTCACGCCTGAAATATGTTTAAATTAAAGTTAAGACAAAAAAGATTTAAATACTTTTAGCCCCGTAAGCGGCAGCCTTTCATTTATTTTTGACATTATTGATGTAAATCTGACAGAATCCCAACAATAAATTCTGCAGCAGCTATAATCAGTAAAGCAGCAGTTAATACGATAATGAGGATAAAGAGGATAATGTGGGCTAATAAACACCAACGAGCTTTTGAAGCTTCTTAATTCGTGCATAATAAAGTGACTTATTTTCATTGTAAGGCTAGCAGGTTTAAAAAGACACTGAAACCGAATGAAGCAGTTTGTTCTGTCGTGTTTGCAAAGGTTGTTTTGGATAACGCAGGCTGTTTCAGTTTGACAGGTAAAATCAGGTAAATTAACGACGTCAGCGTGGCGTTATAGGTGCAGAGATTTTACAGGTGGGTTCAGCGTCCAGCTGGGTTACATGGAAACGTCATTAAATGTGTTACGATTTCATATCCCCGCTTTGCATGCAGCCTTGGATGGAAGAGTGTAAATAAAGATTGTGAACCATGTAAATGACTCCTAAAATTAACATACTCATTCATAAAGGTTTTTGTTTTGTGCAACACCGTCCTGTGTTTGCCAGTCACTAATAATCGTGGTTCCTTTGCTTCTGTATTGCTCATCTCAGCATTCATATTAGTATCCAGTAAGCCCACTGCGCTGCTGTGTGAGTCAACAGCCTTGTGTATCTGAAACCAATATGGCAGAGACGGTGACTAATTGCGAATTATCTCGCATGGACTAAAGGCCGATGTTGGCGTCGTTGAGGGCGAGGCTGATAATGCTAAATACAATAAGATGACAACATGTAGCTAAACTTGCCTTTTCCTATTAGCCGCTGGATCAATTTTAGATGTTAAGCCTCACGACCCCAGCGCGGCTTCGGCTGTGGCTGTCGATGATTCGCGAGGCAGTGAGACATAGTATGTCATGGGCAAACAAAAATAAACCCGTACAGATGGCATTATTTTCTCTCTCTCTCTCACTCTGACCGGCTTTCATTGTTAAAATGGCTCGACTTCTGCTGAAATGCTGCTCGTCATTTGTCACACTCTCTCCAAGGTCAGAGTCCAGGCGAGGCTAAGCTCACAGCTCTATAAATAGCCTGGCTGCTCCTGGAACAGCACAGGCTTGTTGTATGTGTGTGTACGTTGCAAGCACAGTAAGGAAAAAGCTTATTAGCAGGAGTTTGATGAAGACGGCGGGGGTCTTAATCAAATATCTCAAAGGCAGCGTTGGCATTTTGATTTTACATAGTGCCTGATGTTTCCCGCTCCCTCCCCCCTTCCCTTTTGAAAATTAGATGTATGTCATTAAATCACATTAAGGTGAGGCGTGTAGGCAGCGAGTGAGGGCTGAGACATATCAGAAACGTGCAGTATGAAAACAGCAACAGTCTGTCTGCGATAGTCTGAGCTCACACCTGTTCCAGCTTATTATTGACGTCTCCTGTAGATTTCAAATGCAGCCAGCCACAAAGATCAGCTGAAGTGTTCAAAAAACACATCTGTGCTGTGTGTGTGTTTTTTTTAATAGACTGGACTCCCGCTGAGTGCAGGGAAGTCGGTACCGACACAAGTGAAACAAGAAGCATTTTGCTGTAAAGGGACACTCATGATAGAAACAGAGGGTACACCTTTAACAGCGTTTACAGTAACACAGCACAGTACTGGACTGATTGTGTATAATACAGCACATGAGTGCAGTAAAAATACTGTTTTCAGTCAGTGCAGTCAGCTGTTCACCTCTTCACTCTCTCTGCTCTCATTAGAGACTTGCTGTAATCATGAAAGTCATTGTTTTGTTTTTTTTTCTTTTACATTAAATTATTTTCTCTCGGCTATTCTCGCTATTTCAAAGACAGATGATGTGATTATAGAAAATGGCTTTTGTTGGCGCACAGCTAAAGCCGTATGACCGCCAAGGGACTGCTTTGCAGCAATCGGGGGAGTTTTTCTCCATCGTCCTGTCGTCTGCTTTACTGCTTTGTAACACAGATGCCTTGCAGACATTGATTATTGCAAATGTTATGGAATAATCTCACCATGACTGATTTACTGTTAGCTGAAAATGCAGGAAAACGGCCTGAAAGACTGACAGTTGTGTATGTGACCCCGATGACGTGACCGGGATACCACCGTTCACTCAGCTCTGCCCCTCTGTGCTTCCTGTGTAACAAATGTATCCCAAATGTATTCTGTGGTCTGCTCGACCCGATGAATAATTGATTGCATTGATTGAGTGTGATGGTGTTTAGTCCACGGGGAGAGTGAGAGAGACAGGTAGAATTACAGTCAGTCGGTTTAATTAAAAGAGGGCTCTAATCACTGTCTGGGTTGAATGAATAAATAATAACTGATGGGAGTAAAATCAGAGGCAAGAATTTATGAAGGCGTGTGGTCGAGAGGATATCAGGCTTCGATACTTTCCACCTCTGGCTTTAGGGATTTTTGTTTGCACTCAGTCAGTGAGTTGACTCACACTTGTGTTCAGCTGGGTGTACTGCAGGCTCAGCCATCACTTAATTCTCTGGCATCACTTTCACCACTTCTGTTACCCTGACATTTTGCTCTGACATTTAGACATATGCAATTAAACAATCACTGTGGATGCTAAGCACTTTAGCAAAGGCTCCTCGTCAGGTGTGCAGCATATATTATACATACCATGATATGTTGACAGCTTATCATTCCCACGCACAGCACAGATATACGTTTACCATTGGCAAAGCATGTCAGCAGCACGCTGCCAGACGCCAGGCTGTGGTACAGAACATGACAAAGACAGCAGTGGAGGAAGTATTCAGACCCTGAAGTAAAAAATACTAATTCCACACTGAAAATACTGCACAAATGAAACTCCTGGAGTCCAAACCCTGGTAAAGAGGCCCTCCACACACGGATTAACACACGCACACAGATTCTAATGCGTGTCTGGTTTTTGCAGGGAAAAAAAAGGAAATACTCGACTGCGATAGAGGAGGATGGGTAGATAAAGAGATGCTTTTTCAGGAACAGGCCTTTGTCCCTTTACTTCTTACTCTCAGGTACAGAAAAATGAAGGCAGTAAAATTTCTTGTTCTTGCTGTCCAGTCTGTCAGGAGTTTATTTATAACCCATTGTGTCCCTTTATAGTGCAGAGTTGGACCTTTATGTGAAGTAAATGAACACATTTTTAGGGTCAAGAAAAAAAAAAATCCTCCAAAGAAATAAAAGTGAGCTGCAGTGTGTGACTCATGTGTGTGGCACAGGTGACACCTATCACACTTATCTTTTTGTTTTACGGTCCGAGGCATTGTATTTCCGTTTCAAGACGATATCTTTGGAAAGCCTTGAGGGAATTTTTTCAAACTTACATAATTTCACACAAATGCCTAATGGTAAACATCCATGTTTTAGACTTTGTAGCTTGTTTGTGGCAACATTCATATCTGAAGCTCGTCAGTTTGGTCGATTATACTGAGCTTCGGATGCTCTTGGTCAGTCACACAGATACTCTCATGGATGTAATTGTGACTTATTGAATCATGTTGACATAAGAGAGTGAAGGTTCTGACGATTAGCTTGTCTGTCTTTATGATTGACTCAAACAATGCCTGCAAAGCTCATTGGTTCTTTTTCGTAAAACGGCTCCTGAAGACCTCAGTCTGTCCTCTGGTTTTCATAGATTTTTTGAGAAATATACTTCCTCTGATGAGGGTCTAATGATCGCGATAAAGCCCAGTTGCTATCTCATTCCCTCCGGTAGGCTGGCCCTGCTCTCTATGCTTCCTCAATCTTAATAATGGTAATGGAGACACTCAGCAGGTCAAAATTCTCTTAGTGGTCCTCTCATTGCTTATAATTGAGTTAATAAATTGAGGATGATGATTCAAAAGTGGCTAAATAGGAAACTGGAGGGGAAAATGAGATCGAGAGAAAGTGAAAAAGAGAGGGAGAAAGAATCTCATGCATGGAGGCACAAGGGCAATTTAGAGTTGCTGTCAGTTTTCAAGGACACGTCAGCGTTTTGTGGTATTAATGAAACGAGCAGTGGCCCAAGTCCTGATAACAGATCAGTCTTATGAGTCCAGCGGGGACTGTGAATAATGTAACACAGCATCCATTTGGTCTGTCGTCATGGGCTCAGACCAGACCCGTTGTGCACTGAGGTAGAGTTAAGTACAGGCTCACGTCCACCTGTTACTGAGTACAAGAAAGGAAGTATCTAACAAACAAAATTCTGTCACTTTGAACTTATGGCCGGCAGCCTGTCATGTCTGCATACTAGTTTTTGGTCTCTAAGTAATAACTGCAGGTAACTCATTCATAAGTGGCCCATTTCAAGTCAGTAATCAAAGACTGAGCTGCACTTTTTAAATGTGAAGCACTCAGCAGATGTCTCAAGGAAATTCAATCGAACGCTACTGGACTTAGTTATTTGTCTTTGAAGACGTTTCACCTCTCATCCAAGAGGCTTCATCAGTTCAGTTCACTCAGCAGATGGTTTTCAGATAAAGTTTGAAACAGATGCAAAGGAAGCTTCTTTGTGAAAGCAAAACCAAGCTCTAATTGACAATCATTTTGTTCCTCCTCCCCTCCAGCCAATCAAAGTGAAGTGGTGGATTGGTGGCCCGTAATCACTGTATTTCACCTGCAGGGTTTTGTGGATAATTGAGGCCAGGAGGAGCTGCAGTGTGAAGAAATATATAGGTGGGCGGCGGGCTTAATTCATCTTATCAGAAGCAGCAGATGTGGTGGAAGACCCAGTTTAAGACCCTCTAATACCACGACTCAGAGATAGTTGTTGCAGGCAAAAAGCTTCACAAACTCTCCTGGATGGTCATTTCACTGTAGATAAGATCACGGCGTACTCTACAGTCATTCAGATGGCTCAAAGCAAGCTTTTCTGCAGCCGGTTTGACCAGCCGAGCCCTTGAATATGCCCGCTGTATTCTTATCTGCAGAAGATGTAGCAGCGGCTCTGTCTGACGGTCATAACACGGCACATCCAGCTGCAGAGAGCGCGACTCGTGTTTTCCACAGGTCAGGAGGTGAGCCGCAGAGGAGGGTTTAACCGAGCCGTGACTGAACCATGTAAATACTTCCAGCTTTTCAGCACCACAACACAAAGCAGAAACATCTAGTTTCATTTTTCAAGGTCCTCCTAAGCCTTTCACTGCAGATCCTTCATGGTTCCAGGGGATTGGATGCAAAATAAAGCCTCGTGTGACCCATGTTTACAGCGTGTGGTGGGTACAACAATACGCACAGTAACCTGTGGACAAATATCTGGCCTTAATGTTTCATGTCCAGGAATCCATAATTTTATTCAAGGTAGCAGTGAGTTAGCTTTGATCGTCTGTCCACTATAACTTGTAGGAGAGAGTCAAGGAATAAAACGACTACACCATCACCCGTATTTGTTCAAACCATTAGCATAAAGATGGATGATTCATTTCATTCATTCACCACCTCCCCCCACTCTGCAAAGGTTAAGACAAAATACACCAAATATAAGTGCTGGTGACATCATTTGGAGCCACAGTCTGTGCAGTAGTGATCCGGCAGTGCAGCTAATAAAAACCGTGATAAGGATTCATTTGACTTTGTGTTTGTGTTTTTAGTATGGTTCATATCGCATCTCCTGACATGGAGGCGAAGGGGTTTAGGACCTGTACTGCTGCCTGCCATTAGGGGGCCATGTGGATGTTTTTGCTTCTGGAGAGCTCTCATGTTGTCCATCTTTTCATACAGCCAGTGATTCAACTAAATCATCTGTGTCCATAGCTGTACTCATCACGGGCGGGGCTAAACCTGACCTCTATTTCAATTCAATTCAGTTTAATTCAATTCAATTCAGTTTATTTATATAGCGCCAATTCACAACAAAAGTTATCTCATGACACTTTCCAATTAGAGCAGGTCTAGACCAAACTCTTTAATTAAATTGTAAAATAGAGAGAGCCCAACATTCCCCCTTGAGCAAGCACTTGGCGACAGTGGCGAGGAAAAACTGCCTTTTAGAAGGCAGAAACCTCGGAGCAGACCCCGGCTCAAGATGGGCGGCCATCTGCCTTGACCGGTTGGGTTGAGAGAGAGAGAGAGAGAGAGAGAGAGAGAGAGAGCAGGAGAGCGACAGAGAGAGCAAGGGAGAGAGGCAGAGGGGGTGGGGCGTGAGAGAAGGAGCACACAAGCAGAGATGCATAGCAGCAGTAATAATACCAGAAGTATCGAAATGTAGATAATGATAATGACAATGAAGTATACAGAAGGTATTATGGTGATTTTGATAACAATGGTAGTGACAAAAATGGTAGTAGCTGTACTGAGTCTTAACAGATTTAAATCAGATTATGACTAAACAGTAGTAATTGCAGTAGGTTTTGAGCAGGACGACAGCAGGACCGCAGCAGGAGGTCCAGTCATGATCGCTAGGAATCTGCGGGACAAGAAAGCACAGGGACTCCAGGGAAGAAGTTGAGTTAGTAATATGCATTAATGGGACATGAATGTGTGCAGAAGGAGAGGGAGAGGAAGAAAGAGCTCAGTGCGTCATGGGAGGGCCCCCGGCAGTCTAAGCCTATAGCAGCATAACTAGGGGCCGGCCTAGGCCAGCCCTAACTATAAGCTTTATCAAAGAGGAAAGTTTTTAGTCTACTCTTAAATATAGAGAGGGTGTCCGCCTCCCGGACCGAAACCGGAAGATGGTTCCATAGCAGAGGAGCTTGATAACTAAAGGCTCTGGTTCCCAGTCTACTTTTGAGGACTCTAGGAACCACAAGTAGCCCTGCATTTTGGGAACGCAAAGTTCTGGTGGGATAATAGGGTACTATTAACTCTTTAAGATAGAATGGTGCCTGACCGTTCAGGGCTTTATAAGTGAGGAGGAGAATTTTAAAATCTATCCTGAATTTTACAGGTAGCCAATGTAGAGAAGCCAGAACAGGAGAAATATGGTCTCTCATGCTGGTTCTTGTCAGTAGTCGTGCTGCAGCGTTCTGGATTAGCTGGAGAGTCTTTATGGATTTACTGGGGCAGCCTGATAGAAGGGAGTTACAGTAATCCAGTCTAGATGTAATGAATGCATGGACTAATTTTTCTGCATCTTTCTGACTCAGGATGTGCCTAATCTTTGCGATATTTCGGAGGTGAAAGAATGCAGTCTTTGAAATATTTGCAATGTGCGAGTTAAAGGACATGTCCTGGTCAAAGATAACTCCTAGATTTCTTACAGTGGAGCTTGAGGCCACGGCTAAGCCATCTATCAATGCAATATCACTGCATAAGTTATTTCTAAGGTGTTCGGGGCCCAGAACAATAACTTCGGTTTTGTCTGAATTGAGAAGTAGGAAGTTGCTGGTCATCCAGGTTTTTATGTCTTTAAGACATGCCTGAAGCTTGACTAGCTGATTTGTTTCATCTGGTTTCATTGATAAGTACAATTGCGTGTCATCCGCATAACAATGAAAATGTATGGAGTGTTTCCTAATAATATCACCAATGGGGAGCATATACAGGCTGAATAATATTGGCCCAAGGACAGAACCTTGGGGAACTCCATGACTAACTTTTGAGAGTGTGGACGATGTATCATGAACATGAACAAATTGAAATCGCTCTGATAAATAAGACTGAAACCAGCTTAATGCAGTTCCTTTGATGCCAATTAGGTGTTCCAATCTGTGCAGTAATATAGAGTGGTCAATGGTGTCAAATGCAGCACTAAGGTCTAACAGTACAAGGACAGAGATAAATCCCTTGTCTGATGCCAGGAGGAGGTCATTTGTGACTTTGACCAATGCTGTTTCTGTGCTATGATGAGCTCTAAAGCCAGATTGAAAAGTTTCAAATAAGTTATTATTTTGAAGAAAGTCATATAACTGATTGGCGACTGTTCTTTCAAGGATCTTGGAAAGAAATGGAAGGTTAGATATTGGTCTATAGTTGCTTAAAACCTCTGGATCAAGTGTGTGTTTTTTAAGGAGAGGTTTGACTACAGCTATTTTAAAGGACTGGGGTACATAGCCTGTTATCAGGGACAGATTGATCATGTCTAATAGACAGGTGCTAAGTAAGGGTAAAGCTTCTTTGAGAAGTTTGGTAGGGATGGGGTCTAAGAGGCATGTTGTTGGCTTGGATGAATATATGAGTGAGTATAGCTGATGGGGATCGATAGGTGAAAAGCAGTCAAGATGAATATCTGTTTCTACTGTTGGTTCTAAGACACTAATGTTTGATGTTACATCAGGATCAGCTGAGGTCAGTAGGTGCTGAATTTTGTCTCTAATGTTTAAGATCTTGTCGTTAAAAAAGGTTATGAAGTCATCGCTGCTAAGGGTCACAGGGATACAAGGCTCGATAGCACTGTGGCTCTCTGTCAGCCTGGCTACAGTGCTGAAGAGAAACCTGGGATTATGCTTGTTATCCTCAATTAATTTGGAGTAATAGGCTGCTCTGGCAGTTCGTAGGGCCTTCCTATATGATCTAAGACTGTCTTGCCAGATTGAGCGAGATTCAATAAGTTTGGAGGAACGCCATTTCCTCTCAAGTTTTTGCACATTTTGTTTTAATTTGCGAACCTCTGTATTATACCAGGGTGCAAGTTTCTTTTGCTTTATGAGTTTCTTTTTTAGCGGAGCAACAGAGTCTAGAGTTGTCCTTAGTAAACTTGCAGCACTGTTCACGAAATGGTCGATTTCAGAGGGATTATTATATTGTTCACTCATATGGGGACATGATACTGAAGTTAATGACAATAGAACTGTTTCTTTAAATTTAGCCACAGCACTATCAGACAGGTATCTAGTGTAGGAGTTTTTTCTTGGTGGTATGAAGTCAAATAGTATAAATTCAAAAGTTATTAAACAATGGTCAGACAGAAGAGGATTTTGTTCAGAGATAGTTAAATGTTCTACATCTATACCATATGTCAAAACAAGGTCAAGAGTGTGATTGAAGCAATGAGTGGGTTCATGTACACACTGACAGAAGCCAATTGAATCTAAGAGAGAGATAAATGCTGCGCGAAGGCTATCATTACTATCGTCCACGTGGATGTTGAAATCACCCATAATAATAACTTTATTAGTTTTAAGGACCAGACTCGATAGGAACTCTGGAAATTCCAGTAAAAATTCAGAGTATGGGCCAGGAGCGCGGTACACTACAACAATAAAAATTGGTTGTATTGTTTTCCAGGTAGGGTGTGAGAGAGTAAGAATAAGGCTTTCAAATGAATGGTAGTTGACTTTGGGCTTTGGACTAAATGATAGATTTGGGTCAAAAATGGCGGCAACTCCACCTCCTCGGCCGGTGTCTCGAGGAATCTGAGTATTAATATGACTTTGGGGAGTGGATTCATTTAAACTGGCATATTCTTCTGGCCGAAGCCAGGTTTCGGTTAAGCAAAATAAATCTATATTATTGTCCAATATTAACTCATTCACTAGTACAGCTTTAGATGAGAGAGATCTAATATTTAACAGTCCACATTTAATTCTCCTATCAGTTGTAGCTGTGGAGGTGTTGGTGTTGATCTTTATTAGATTTTTATGTATAACTCCTCTTTTTGAATTTGGTTCAATTAATTTAAGTGGTCGGGGGACAGACACAGTCTCTATGGGATATTGGGTGGGTAACTGTAATGGAAGCGCAGAGAGGCGTGTAGGACTGCAACTCTGCCTCCTGGTCTCAACTCTGGGTTGTCAGGGTTTTGGTTTAATAAGAAACTCAGTCAGATTTCTAGATAAGAGAGCTGCTCCATCCAAAGTGGGATGAATGCCGTCTCTCCTAATGAGACCAGGTCTTCCCCAAAATGTCTGCCAATTATCTACAAAGCCCACATTGTTTGCTGGACACCACCTCGACAGCCAGCGATTGAATGATGACATGCGGCTAAACATATCATCACTGGTCAGATTGGGTAGGGGTCCAGAGAAAACTACGGAGTCCGACATAGTTTTTGCGAATGTACAAACTGATTCTACATTAATTTTAGTGACCTCCGACTGGCGCAGTCGAGTGTCATTACCGCCGACATGTATTACTATTTTACTGTATTTACGCTTATCCTTAGTCAGCAGTTTTAGATGAGATTCAATGAGATTCCTGTCTCTCTCTGTCTCTACAGGACCTGGGAGGGGTGAGTCCTCCTCAGAGGAACTGGAAAGGGATTGCCATCGCTCTGCTGGTCATCCTGGTGGTCTGCTCCCTCATCACCATGTCTGTGATCCTGCTCACACCAGGTAACACTCAGGCATGATTGTGCTCTGGCTCCATGATTTACTCTGGTTTCAAGGAGCCACGTTTTACATGTGTTTTACAGGCTCCCACGGCTCTTTGTGCTGCACCTTCCAAAACGTTGTCCCTTACCGACTGTACAATGTCATATCATGCGAAAATAACTTTGCATGACACTAAGGCATGAGAGCTGCACTTAGTGAGGTTTCCTGCATCAACAGCGGGTCAGGTGGCTGAGTGATGATGTGTGAAGGGGGTTGAGTGTGCAGACAGACACTCAGCTCTGCTCTTCCCCTCAGCTCTACAGAGTTCTTAAATTCTGTTCTTCTTCAGCTTGTTGTGCTGCTACCGGGTGACCAAAAACCGAGACTTTGATTTTGCATTTGACTGTGACAAGAGTCCATATTTCTAGAAACATTCCAGCTTGTTATCAGACCCAGTGCATCAGCAGATTGTCCACCTGAAGGTGTCGATGTGGTTTAGACCTCCTTCAAAATGTCTGACATATACTGAATATGTGATATCCAGCTAGAAGCCTGCTGATCACTTTATTTGGACAATGGATCAAAGTACGACATGGGTCGTAGTTGGTGAGGAGCCCACAGAAAGCTATCAAAAGATCTGTCTTTCACCTCGACCCTCATACCCCACTGTTATGTCACAGATACCCACCTGACTCAAAACTGGGTCCTGTGAGACCCCTCAGACAGCTAACCTGGGGTCTCCACGTCACACAATAGTTTGAACCAGTTCATGCTTCTTGAATACTGTTGTACACAGTATTTCCAAAACTAGGAAAGAAAATTCCCAATGTTAGTGAGATGTGAAATCTTTACGATCCACCGCTCATGCAGCAACACCTTCCCCTGGAGGATTCCACAGTTGGTTAGACTTTTATTGCCTCCATAAACAAACATGCTGTGTGGAGTCATCAAGGAAAGCCAACATGGCTGACATTCAAAATGACTTGGCCCTCCTGTTCTGCTCACAATCAGCAGCTGTCCTATTCAAGAAGAGCTTACAATTGGCACTTTTTTTAATGCTAAAGGCGTAACATTTTATAATTAAGAAGTGAAACATTTCCAGGGGCGACACTGCTACAGCTTGAGGATTTTCAAGCCCCGGTGGTGGTCATGTTAACAAACATGATGCCATTCTGAGAAATAAAAAAAATGCTGTTCATGTTCTTCATTCACGCAGATTCTTCTGTGTAGGTGCACCTGCCTGCACTGTGTTGTAAAAGCCTCATCTCGTATCATAATCTAATGTGTGCACACAGAAGGTAACGCATTCCTCTGATGCTGTCTGAGCCCAGTATCACGCGTTGTGATGGGTTCCTTTGTGTTTTGGATTTCAGGAAAACATGAAAATGCGAGTGGTGGAAATAAATCTCAAGGTCAGCTAATAGTGGAGTTTGATTTCTGCCTGTGTGTGTGCTGGAGAGCAAACTGGCTCGCTATAGACAGAAGTGATGTTTTATAAGTGGAGCGAATTTTGTGCTTATGTGGCGGCCATATTTGACTGAAAAATATCAAAATTCGTGGCTTGTTTTTGCAGCTGACAACCAAGCTGGAAGCGACACCAAACTGACTGTGGAGGATCTGTTCAAACCTGAGTTCAAGGTCCACGACCCGGAGGCTAAATGGATCAATGGTGAGTAGTCCACAGCATTGACTGTACCTGCTGGAATTCAGAGCTTCCCTGTCAGTTCCTTCATCTATGGGTGGAAATGAGCGCGGCACTGAAAAGCATGAAATACACTAAAGAATGCAGGGTGTAGTTTGATCGTTGGTCTTGAGGAGACATCCATTCTAATGAGGCTTTCTCGCGTCACACATAAACTGTCATGATGCTTTATTAAGCCTGCCTGTTCCACCGAATGACAAAATCAGCACAAATGTGACACAGTCATTATTATTGCTCTTGAATTATTCAATGACTTGAGTGACAGCTTGGTAAACTGCCTACATTACCTGTCGGCCACTCCGTGCTGCTGTACATATATTTATACAAAAGCACACAGTGAATCTTACTTGACATGAGTGACATTTCGATGAGTTCTGAGTGTGCTTTGCAAAAGCAAACAACAGCGCTGCTTTTGTTCAGCACTGAGGGGTGACATCTCTCTCTGCTGTCTCTCCTGCTTTGTAATTGAGGCTCACTAAAACAGCAAGCAGACAGTTCAGCTTTAAACAAGGCTGGCGTGTTTCACCCCGGCTTTACCTTCCATGTCGTTATGCAAATTCAGGCGTTTGGATTTATTTTCCCTCTCTTTATTTACATTGAATTGATTCCTTATTTGCCAGAAGGGGATCATATGTTAAGCCTGGAAAGCTTTAGCTGGAAATAAAGCACATCAAGTGAAGTGCAAGAGAATCTGATTATGGTTTGCTCAGGGGGAGGGAGAAGATAACGACACCTCCGAGGGAAAGGATGGACGGGATCGTGGCGTTCCCGCTCTGTCTGCCTCCTTTCCCGCAGATTAGCGTGTTTGTTTTGGCTTTCCTCTTCGCTGCCCATCAACTGCGTGACTTTCACTCCACGCCCGAGGGCAAGAGAAAGAGGCAAGGCCTTTTTGTCCATCAATATTTCATTCCCGGGTGACATTTTTCCACTATCTTCGCAACGCCATCTCATTCCCTGAGCTGACCTCAGGCCAGACGGAGAGAGCACCGATGTTGTGCGATGAGGCAGTCAGAAAAGTCAGCTTTATAGGGTGGTTTGTGGATGGATGGAGCAAAATAGACCCCAGACAAATGAGAGAAGATAACAGACAGACGGGCCAAAGGAAAGATTGATCACTAGGATTTGGAGCAAAAATGAGATTTTTTGTCCCTAAGTCAGAGGCTTTGGAGGTTTTGGTTCCAAAGTCTTTCATCTCTGTCTACATTAGAGATAAGCTGATGGGTGTATCATGTGATCTAATGATTAGTCAAGTGCAAATGGCGGCAGTAGCACAAGGATCATAACTTTATATTTTCATTTTGTTTTCTAACTTTTAAGGTGACACGAGTGTCAGTACCACGGAAGAAACTTCCAGATGTTGTAATTCTTTTTGTAATTTTCCTTTTCATTGTAGAAAACAATATGACTTAATTAGTTTGCGATTTCATTTTTTAAATAACTCAGTCACAGTAAAGCAAATAATATTTCTGCTGTTGTGTCTGAGAGTTTGGTTGATTTTTGTGAATGCAAGTCAAAAGTCACGGTGATCAGTTGGGAACACAAGTTAACGTGAACACACGGGAAGGCGGATGAACAGAACGCCAGTTTTAGGAACATTTCATGTGTCATTTTAGGAGTTTGGGATGTGCAGGAAAGGATGAATCAGGTGCCTTTCATCATATGACCTTCGTCGCCATAGACACGTTGTCGTGGTAACCTGTGGTTAATGTTGCTAAACGGTTGCTGTTTGTTTTGGTTTAGGCAAAAAAATTACCTGATTAGGAAAAGGAAAAGATTATAGTTTAGTTTATTTAAGTTGCTTCACATTTAGTTCTGGTTTCAGACCGGACACGGATGCTGGTCTCCTGGGTGAAAGTCCTGTGTTTGTGTGACCCATTTCTGGAATAGGAAGTGGAGATGGGTCGTCCATCTTTATATATAAATAGTTAGTATGAACAAAGGTGCCAGTAAATCCTTTTTTTCCGTCGTCCACACCAAATGAACCACAGTGCTGACGAGTGTATTCGTACCTTTGATTCATAGCTCAGTTAGACAAGTGTCAGTACAGTGTCACAGATTGGTGGGTTACGACAATCTGACTTTACAACTTGATGATTAGTCCAGTTTAGTGCATCATTGCCAATGAGATTTGCTGCTAAGAGCCCTGTGATTCATCGGGTTCACCTCCATCTCTCTGGTAATGGAGCCGCTTTTTCACAGGACATTGTTTCTTTGAAGTGCCTCACCTCTTAAACACGATGACGACGACTATAACCCCCAATTATCTGGTGAATTAGCATCCCCTGATTGGACCGTGAGCCATTAAATCAGTCACATCACTTAATGTTGCTATTAGATAATAGTATGGTTATTCTGCACTCTTTTTTCTTATGCCGTTTGACACAAATCTGCATATCCTGAAAAGCATCCATTTGCAGAATGTCACTGGTCTGAAGTGCCGTCTGACATTTCTGCTGCGTTACATGGAATTCATTGTCATTCTGATGCGGCTACGTTATTGATGAAGATCTGTACCGAGATTATAGGGAGACATCTGGTAAATGTCGGGCACGTGTGCGACAAATGACGTGCGTCGTCTTCTCCAGCTGTTGTGAGCTCATATCCGTGTGCGCGTGTTTTTCACACCAATGCGCGCGATTAAAAAAAAGTCACGTTCAGCTGCCGCCACATGACTCGGCGAGCGTCGCTCTCCGTCAGGACTGTCACAGGCTGGGCATCCTTAGCCTGTCAGTGACAATCTGGTGAGAGAGGGGCATCATATTGTGTTCGCATTGGACGAGCGAGGAGAAAATAACGCACCAGTTGGCTCACTAAAGCTCTTAAAGCCTGAAACTCTTCACTCAACAGACAGCCAGGGAAGTGGAGTCACATTATTTTTCTGTTTTTTCTTAGCACTCGAGACAAAATTTATTCCAACCACAGCATATCCGGTGAAACATGACCCTGTTCCTTCAGTAGTATCAGTGTTTAGTGTCAGTGAACATACAACACAGAGCGTGATATGTAAGAACGTGTGGAACACAGCGTTTCTTCTAATATTTCTACTGCTGAAGCCTAAAGGTGCATTCAAATTGAACATAAAGTGAATTTTAGAGGCAGCACGACTGCATATGGAGTCCAAGCAAAGATGAGTGGATACGAATTTCCCCGTGGCAGAGCAAATCAAAGCGACGACCAGCACTTTCTAGCTCGAGCGAGAAGAATTTGTGCTTCTCTCGAGGCTACATGACTCAACTACACAGAGGGAAGAGGAACAAAGGAGACAAACCTGAGGAAAACATGGAAAGATCCAGACTTTTTAGTGGGTTCTGAGACACACTCCAGTGGTCAAAGGGTTTGTGTATGGAAAGAGTCACGTCTCACTGATACCCAGGCTTATGGCTCTAAAGGGCTTTCAGTGGAGACAACCAACAAAAGAAGCCTGCAGGCATCAGGCTATAGGCCAGAGTTAATCAATCCCACTTTATAATTACGGCTTGAGGAATAAATATTCATATTTTTCACTTTTGGAGTGTTTGTTTTGCAGCTGGCATTTCATCAGAGCTCCAACCAACTTTTGTTGGTCTCTCTGAGTAACTTGAGACCTTTTCCACCTGACAGGAAGGAGGATGCAGGTCTTTATTTTCTGGATTGTGTCCACACGTGTCCTGCTTTCCAACATGATGGCGCTTGTTTTTCCGACCACATCTCATGCTAACAAAGATGTCTGTAATTTTCCGGCAGCACTTTAGCAGCACTTTCCTCTCGTTCTTTTCCTCATTTCAGTGCCCTCCCTCTCAGCTTTGTCTGCCGTCCATTTTCTCTCCATGAACTGACTCAACCTGTACGTGCCTTCGACCAATCGTGTGTGACGAGAGACAGAGAGAGGTGTGTGTGTGTGTGTGTGTGTGTAGCTGTGTGTTCTTTTCTCTTTGATTTATAATCACTGGTCCAATGGGGAACTTACAAAAGTGTTATTTGGAAATTTGCAGTGCAGGTAATGCTGACAATAGATTTTCAGTGAAGCAGGAGAATATCTGCAGCTTTTTGAACAAGGTAATTGATTTGTGTGTGTGTGTGTGTGTGTAAAAGAGAGAAATTGTTATCACAAACAGATTATTTTCATATTTCTTAAAATATGTCTGGACAGGATCCTTAAAGGTATTTTCTCCACATGTTTTCCAGCTCAATCGATTCCTTGTTTTGTTACACTAAATCAATTTCTCAGGTATTCTTAAGTTATGTTTAGTTTTATTTGTTATTTTAAAGGTTCTGGTTGGAGGATATGGAGGATCCATTGGCAGAAATTCAATATGATATTGATAATGTTTTCATTAGTGAGTCATCACCTGAAACCGTCAGCCATGTTGCACTGCCGTGTTTCTACAGTAGCCCGGAGTGGACAAACCAACCAGTGGCTCTAGAGAGGACCTTTGAGTTTTTTGATCCTCTTTTTCCTTAATCATACAGTATATGGTACATATAAATGCCTTTTGAGTACCAGGTTTAAGCAAACACGTTTTAAAAATCGAGGTCAGACTTTGTGCACATGTGAAGCTGCTGTGTACCTGCCAGCTCACACCTGTCATCACTCATATCACCATCACAATAAATGGTCAGTACTGCAGTAATCTCTGTAAATCCATTATCGAGCCTTTAGATGTCAATACTGTTTACCTCATACGAATTACCATTGGACTATACCCAATTAGCAGTCGGCTGCACGGCCCGTCAGCTCTCGCTGTTCACTGCAATCAAATTCATCTTTTTTATGACATGAGAAGCGGGCTTGTTTCTGACAGATTAATGAATCCCTGCTGGACTCTCTTTTTTCTGAGCAGCTCTCACAAATAAATGCACGTAATTACATGAGAATGAACCTTCGTGCTGCTGAAAAGCTCGACTACTTCATTTAAGTGCTAAAAGAAACAAAAAACAAAAGCAGCACATCAGCGTGAGAGCTTTAGTTTTCTGTAATAGATGGAGCAACTAACATGCTACTGTTGCACTTAATGACTCTTGAGAAAATGTGCCCTGTTTTGCTAACAACTCAACAGATATGTGTGCTTGAAGCTAATATTGACACACGTCGACCCTCCTGTGAAGATGTGTGACTGCTTCACGAGCTTTATTATTAAACACAAACTGAGTGGAAAATGACACTAAGAGGTGCAAGTGCAGTAAGTGGAGGTGAAAGTCTGCTTGAGAAAGTCACGTCTCCGGTCGAGCGTGTTGAGTCGTTGATGATGATAAATGTCTTCCTGCTGTGGCCTAATTACTGACATAAGCAAATTAATGCTGGTTCAACTACAGTGGAAAGTTTTCATCACATACAGCTAATACTTCACATCATGTCGCAACACGTCTGCTATTTGATCTTCTTCTGCACACGCTGACAAAAAAATAAATAAAACACAACACACCAGGGAGGAGGATGAGTATCTCCTTAAGTCCCTGCACTTGTAGAGCTTCCTGTCAGGCTGTGTGTGCAGCCCCAACTGGCTCTACCGGTCACAGGCTGCGTTCCAATACCCACACCACCATACCATTTAGTGTGCCAGGAGAACATGTAGTGTGTCACAATACATAGTACATCCAGAAAGGCCAGGATGTCGTCCGGCATCCGGTGATATTTTGCCTGCATGATTTCTGGCTATTCTTACCCACAATCCTCTGTACGGCAGGAGATACGACTGAGCCGCTGAGGGGACACAAACAGATGAGAGCTCGGCTATGTTCCAAATCACATACTTTGTCTTTTTACTTCAAATTTCAGCTACGGACTGCAGTGAATGTATGAGCCAGAAGGTCAAAGTTGTATGCAAAAACATTATGTGATCGTATGAAACTTTGTAAGGGCAGCTGTGCTGTAAACTGAAAGTAACAACAAAATGTATGTGAATTTGAACGCAGCAAAGGTAGCCTGCATGTGGCCTGACAAACAAAGTCTGTGCATTTTACAGCATAGATCAAACTGAAACGTAAGTGAGGCGGTGGGGCAAAATTAGGACACTAGCGACGCAGCACATAACGTCGAGATGATCTTTGCCACTAGTGTTCCCCTCAGGTGAGCCACTTACCTTGGCACTGACACGTGCCATTACTCTCGCTGTGGGGTTCTGTTTGGTGAATCATTGTTTGGCTTCCACACCTTTTTATTCTAAATCAAGCATTTGGCATGTGGTGTGAAGCTCTTGGCTGCACTGGCAGTAAGCGGGCTGTGGCCCAAGCTGCAGTTTGGTAGGCTGTGGACACACTGACACACTTGAGCATAATTCACGGGTGTGTGTACTTAATATGGCGTGCGCCTTTTCTTAATAAGAGCAAAGCATACAGTAATTGCATGTCAGTGCCAGATCATGGCCTGATTTCAAATGGATGTTTGTGTGCCAGCAGACTTGTTTCTCCTTCGCTAGATTAATAATCACCTCACTGGTTCATTTCAGTAGGTCTTCTCGCGTTGAGCTGTCCCCCCACCTTGATTTTCTTTCATTTTCTTAATTAGCTACATGATCACGCCAATTAATCTCGATTCCCCTGCCGCTCAGCGTGGTCGCAGAAACAAATAAAAGATCAGCCTTGCTGCTGTCAGCTGCCAGTGATCTGCACAGTGGTTTGAAGCATATGGGTCGGCAGCAGGAAAACGTAAACGTAAAAAAGTAAACTGCATTCTTTTTAGGCTGCTTTTCCACTTGCATGCCTCTGCAGCATCATTCTCAGGGGTTAATTAGGAATTGCATGCTCTGTGCCTCCCATTAATTAACATTAGAGACTTCCCAAGCTGTGCTGGGGAAGGCTGCAGGGAAGCCTGCGTGCATGCAAATGTGTGTGTGTGTGTTGGTCTCTGCTGACATACATGCAACACATACACACGGCTGTTGGAGCGTGAAGGTTGTTAATGGCTGCTTGCTACTGCTTGGCAGCTCCTGAGCCGAAAGCAGCCGCTCAGACAAATCAATGCACACATGTAAACCCTCCGTCTGTTCGTCTTCTCACAGACTAAATACTCAAGTTGGGAAAGCTTCCTCATTTGTTGAGCCCTCTGTTAAGCTTTATGTATCTCCCACTCTTCTCCATCTTCCATTAAGCTCCTGTTAGCACATCCTATTTTTGCTGCTCCTGGCATTTCCATTATCAGTGCCCTGAGCAGTGAGGACACTGATTAAAAGGGAGAGATTGAATTCACCACTGTTCTCCCTGTGCCCTTGCTCATCGTGTGCAGTGCTGAAGTCAGACATGGACACAGCCATTAGCGCATCAGAAGTCTGGTGATTCAGCACTGCTATCAAAACTACCATTTCTCAATAACATTTTCCATTCTCTCGGATGCATCCTGGTTGCTTTTTTGTCATTTGCATAATAACTCAACACAAAAGAAGTGGCAAAATAGCTACCAAAATAGAAAATCGTGATGATGCCCAGCTAAAAGAATAAAGAAAAAAAAACCCCATGGCTGTCAGTAAACCATCGTGTCATAATCCATGATGTTTAGCCTGGAAAAGACAGGGCAGGGAGTATGAAACACTGCAGCAGTAAAGTGGAGAGATTGAATGTCTGTCTCTTCTTGCCTACTCTGTGAGAGACAACGTATAGGACAGCTGAGAAAATTGCTCTTGTCCACTGATTTCCCACTGACACAAGCATCAGTGTCAATCCACTGCATGAGAGGAACGTTCCAGATCTCTTTTTAAATAATTCTCTGTATTCTGTCGACCTCTGATGACAAAGTGCAGCATAGACACGCTTCATATGACAGCTGCTTTGGGTCTAACTCCATTACAGCGTCGTGTGAATGTTCAAAACTGGTGCACTTCTGCAGCGCTGCTGAATGCACTCAATCCATATAATAAGTATAAGTATAAGTAGTAAGTGACATTTAAGAGCTGAAGAATAATCTACGGGTCAACACACATCAACACTGGGTTGGAGCTTGGAGAATTGATTATATATTAAATTATATATTATATTCGTATTTGATATACACTTTGAACTTCACACCTCACCACAAGGGTGATGGAGGTGTGGGTGTGATATAAAACTATTTGACTATTTTTAAACATATATTTGTATTCTGGGCCTGTAAGCCCCCACAGGTGTTTTCACTTGTGGCTTGTTAGACCTCAGCTCAGGTCTGAGCTATGCTAGGAATTACACAAGGTCGCTACGTTGCATGTTAAGTCCTGACAACATGATTAAAATCATTTGTGTGGGTGTGTGGTTGGTGTGCAGGGCCTTGAGCATTAAATTAGCATGAAAACACAGAAGTTTATCATATTAATAATGAGATTAAGTCTCGACAAAATCAGACTTTGATACAATTTAATACAGCACAGAAATGAACTGGTCAAGCCAAGCCCAGAGTGTGTTTTGTGCATATAAAGTCTTTATGGAAATTGCTGTTAATTTCACCCTGATAGATACAGATTAGCGCTGTGGTAATCATACAGGGTCTGACTCAAAGGCTTTTGTTGAAGGCCATTTGGTGTGGTCCTAACCAAGGAGGGTATTGATTGGCTCGGCTCTTCTCCTGGGGCGGGAGGACAGTGATGTATTGGAAGAAGGTGAGGAGCTGACAGGTGTCAGCAGCAGGCCTGCAGAGGGTTAAAACCACCAGTCACAGCCCATTCACACCAGGAGGGCTCAGCTTTGTGGCTGCGGCTGCAAGAGGAAAAAACGTTCAGGAAGGAAACATCTCGAAGACGCTCGGCTTGTTTTGATTAAATATTTATGGAAACAACACTCCTTTGTGTCAAAACCATAAAAATCCTAAAATAAGTTTTTTTTTAAAAAATTAAATGATAGAACTTAACAAACCTTGGAAAAGCAGTTTTTTTATAGCTTTGTGCTTCCTGGTTTCCTGCCTCTGAGGTTAGTTTAGGCTCCCAGAAAGCTTTTCATAGCATTTTGTTTGAGGGTGGAGAAAAGCACTGGGTTTATTTTCCCTTTATTCAGATTTCCAACCAGAAAGCAAAAGGAGGCTTTAAAATTGCAGGTGCATCACAAATTAAAGTGAAACAGTTTGCATCCAAATGCCAAATGATTTGGAAGGGAATAAATTACACTGAATAAAACTTTCCCAGAAACCCACTTTGCATTCCCAGCCACACGACACATTTAAAAATAATATGACTGTGACCTGTAAAGGATGACGATCTGTGCGCCTCAGTAATGAAATAGTTGTTGGCTAATACAGTAATTATTTCACACCAAGTTTGGTGACGTGATCAGATGGCTCTCAGACAGGCTCGGCTGTGTTGCACTCTGAAATTAGAAAGACCCTTTGGTTTTCTGAGACAAGCAATGACAGAAGTGTGAATGTAGATTTTATTTCAACATTTTGTTTACAGTTGCTTAGAAGAGACCACAAACCACAGTGGGCAGCGTTTGGGACTTTCAGGTGCTCTCTGACGGGACCACACCTGTGCTCTCGTCCTCTTCCTCGCCGTTGATATGAGTCCACACTCACTCGGTGTCACTCATGTCAAAACAAAACCGGATGAACCCAGATTAAGGTTTCATATTCAGTTTAACTTATTTTCCAGCTCCGGCAGTTTGAAAGTCTGAAAGTCATGCAGTCTTTATTCATGCGATTTAAACGAAGCCTAAAAGATAATTAATGTTCCGAGAAAATGCCACTGAACGGGACATACTGGCACTTAGACAGGCTTCACGGGGAAGCAGTTCTGTGTGGTTTCTGTGTGGTTCTTGTGAAGGTCTTTACCCACAAAGCTCGGTGATGCTGCCCCTGTGGGTCGTGGAGGCCAGTGCATTATGGAGTGACATTCATATCCCATCTATAACCTGCAGAACCCTGCCACAGGGCTGTGACATTTCACTTCATTAAGTCCAAAGGACATTTGATGTTCCGTCTCAGATACAGGGCGAGTGTGAAAGGACGGCAGTTGACGATGAATTAAACATGGCGGGTTTAAATATAGACTTCTTGGGACAAAGGAGGCAGTATAGCATCTCAATCCACAACCTTCTCACATCCTCTGACACCGTCATCCCGACTGACATGGCGACTCAGTCTAAGTGTGGCATCTGGTGATATTCTGCATGTTCTCACTACCAACAAACCTGATTAAAACCAATGCTGAACTGATCAGCGAATATGTTTGACATGTTCCTTTCTTTCTAGAAACACGTACACTGAAGGAGAAGGAGTCGTGTTTCTCTCTACCTGGCGAACGTAAGCCCAGTGCTGACTTTTGTTTCGGTTCTGGTTTGGTCTCTTTAGCTCTGCAGCTCCTCCGCCGAGTTCTCCAAATAAAAACCAACTTGTTTGCCTGCCTTTTGGTGCTGGAGGGTTTATTACTACTCATCTTGGGACTTTAAATGGCCTGTAACAGACTTCTAATCAGGTTGCTTTTAATTAGAAGAAGAAGAAGAATCAGCTTTATTGACAGTATATATATTTTACATACACACTTTTAATTAATTACACTACTGCACAGACTCTGGCTCCAAATGACGTCACCAGCACAAAATGGCAGCTCTTGTATTTGGTTATATTTTGGCTTCATTTTCTCTACAGGAAAGAATCCAGATCTGTCTGAACCCTTTCACATTACACACAGTCATCTGAAGGGGGGTGCAGCTTTTTTCAAATTAGTCTTCAAAGAGGTACAAAGTAGAAGTACAAAACTATATATATTCATTCTGTGGCACATTTTAAAAACCTGCCTTCATTTATTTTTAATTTTTTTTTTGCATGGCCTCATCATGTTTATCTTTTAGCAGTAGTACTTGGGTGTTCAATCTTCCAGTGCAACTACATGGTTAACCGACGTGTTGGACTGGAAAACAACAAAGGCTTAATATCAGTAATGAAGGAATGAAGACTCCTTCCCTTCTGTCATTTTAAACATCTTTGTTTTTAATGAGTGCACGATTAACACATCCAGTAATGTGCACCGTGTCAGCGACACTTGCTTTGCGATGCAAATGAGACGTAGATCATATCGGGTCAGTCAATGAAGAGAAATTAATAAGAGGAGCCAATAAGCTGCATTAACTCAGATCCATCTTCCAGGAAGCTTTAAGACACACTCCCCCTGAATATGGCAGACCCGCGTTAGAGACAGCAGCCCTCTGACGCTTTATTTACTGCACGGCACGTCTTAGAAACCACTCAGGACCACTCAGCAAACAAAAGGTAGCGCTCGCTACAAGATACAGAGGATACCAATTAAAGAGGGTCTGTGAAGCATGCCTGTGCCACCTGTCCATCTCCAGAAAGTGGATGTTGCCTTCCCTGGGGACAATTCAAGTAAAATAAATAAATAAATCAATAATAAAAATCATCCATCCAGTCATCCAGTTCACATGCCCTGCTTTTCCAAGTGCTTTTCCCGAAAGCGCGAATTAACTGCAACGCCGTGTGCATGAGATTTGTGATGCTACACATGTTGAGCTTTTCTTACTCGTAGCACAGCTCAGTGAGAATTATTTTGGTCTTAAGAAGGATGAGGGCATATACTGATAATGAAACAAACACCCCATGTTGACAGCATACTTAAGACAGCTGGGTCTGAATTAATTTAATCTGAGTCTGAATTTTGGAGCACACATGAGGTACTGTGAAAAAATGTCTGACTGTGCTGTGCTGTTCATTCCACAGCCTGAAATTATTTGTTTGTTTTTGCAGATTTTAAGCGTAGAATTCGTCCAAAATGTTTTCTGAAACGTATTTGGAGGAAAATGTCAAGTGTTAAAAATTCTTGCTGGAATCCACCTAAAACTGATTTGTTTCTCTGAGTTCCTATGAGGTTGAAAAGCATAAAGGCAAACCTCCCAGCATGCACCGGGGCCGTAGACTCACAGACATAAATCTCATTTTATGTGTGTGCATTTCCTGCATTGCTACTGCTATAATTGTGTTTTACATTGTGTTCTACAACCTTCCCATGATTGGCCATCAGTCTAAGGCCTCATTGGCTTTGTTATTTCAAGATGAGATTTAAGACATTTCATTTACGCTTTGCCACATAAGTCCGCCTGCAGTCGTTCTACAAATTTGATTACGTCGTCTCAGTCTTCCTGGGCTACATGCAAATCAGGGTTGGCATTCCTCCATTGCAGTGGCTGGCTGCAGGGCGCTCTCTCACCCATACAGTTCATTCAGTGGTTAAACTGATCAGGGATCAGACTAATGCTACAGCAGCTCAATGCGCCTCGTATTTCACTGAGTTGTTTTTCCTGACGCTGTTGTCACAGGGGACGGACAGGCCAGGCCCTGTAGGCGACTATTTAAACAGATCTGTTACTGATGGGAAGGAATAGAGCTCACGTCAGCCGTTTGTAGAGACGGACGCGTTTACGTCATCAGGCTGGAATGCATTGGAAGGGATTTGAGCACAGTTGCTTTCACTGTACACATGGTGTTACTGTATTTTGTCAGTGCCAGTAAGGTGACCTAGTGATGAAAGACCTTGAGATAATGGAAATGTTCCTGTTAGAGCCACAGGGGAAGTGCAGGTTACAGGCAGAACTGCTGACTGCACGGAACAATGCAGCATCCAGGTGCAGGCTGGGAGGCTGGAGAGGCGCCTTTGAAGAGCTCTCTGCTGCTTCCCTCAGGTGGAAAAGCTCCGAGGGAAGCACTGAGACTGATTCAGTGACTTTATTCTAAAGAGAAGCTTCTGTGATGTCCCCTGCTTTTGCTGCTGTTTTAGGTGAGAGTGACGACGAGCTAAAGGAGAAATGAGGATGGTGACGAAAAACAGCAGTTCAGATATTCTGGTTGGAGGTTCTCTCTCTGTGTTACACGCTGATGACTAATAATTGTCATGTTTTATAAGCCTATCAAGCCGGGTCAATAGTGCGTTCGTGGCTAAATGGAAAACAGTTCCCACTGAATCTCATCCTCAGCCTGCAGCGTTGTTCGAGTCAGAAACTTGATGGGGTTGGAGTAGGTGTTCAGCTCCCAGACGAGGAGGCTCTTGGACCCAGCAGTCCGCCTTCGTGCTGCCACAAATTATCTGATGAAAATGAAGCATATCATCATTACCGTGCTGCTGTGGGTGGAAGAATTAAAACGAGCGGAGTTGAAATGAGCGTATTAGCTGTGATGGACAGGGCTAATGCGCGCCTGCCTGCAGACCAACGCAGAGCAGGAGTGTTGTGCTAATTCCCGTTTGTTATTAACATTTCACATGCACTGTAGGTGTCACTGAAGCAGCACTGAACTGTGTTCATACTGGAAGATTCAAGCCCAAAGGCACACGGCCCTTAGACGGTGTACACAACCCCAACAAGTCAATTAGAGCGATTCAGAATGGCTTGTTAAATAATGCTCTGTAATTAATTAAATCTCTTTATTGATGATGTCTGAAAGGTTTGTGTTGCAGTGGAGGTGTTGCGCTAATTTATCTCTTAATCTTCTAATCTGATGAGAGAGCGTTACTCGTTTATTTCTCTGGTGGAAAAAATATCGAGTCACAGGCAGGAGGATTGCAGGGGTGTGCTCTAATTTAAGGCCCTTGTCTGCTCTTATTTTGTGAATCACAGTACACTCAGTAGACTCGGAGCAGCTGCAGACGGTTTATTGGACACAGCTTGTGCTGACACTTTAAGTGATCCGAGCTCTTAGAGAAATGATAGGTGTAGAAATACAGAGTGATGGCATTGAACTTTCATTGTACTGTAATGTAGCACTGCACACTTTATGGAGGGATCAATCATAAAATCAATGTTTAGTGGCCTATTTGTAAATTTAATCTCTGAATTTAATATTGTCAATAAATTGAAGAGCAGGGGGATGAGAGGGAGAATCTTCCTTTGTCTCAGCCGGAGGTCCAAAGTACGAAGGAGCCAAGAGCTAAAGTCCTGAGCTGCAGGGACAATCGCACGTTCCTGTTGTTCGACTCACGGGTTCCACACACAACAGGATGAAGGCAACAAAGTCATGTGATGTATGTGATGTAATTAACTGTTTTCAGTGTGAGCGTGCCGAGAGACGACATTCAAAGGTGGAACATGAGTTGATCTGCTGCAGTCCAGCAGCTGTTCTGGAGCTTTTGATTGTGTCACAGCATCTTCCTCAGCAGGTGGACTTTGTCCACTGGTCATGGAATTGTATGTGTTCAACTCTCCAGTCCTGTGAGCACTTTATGGACGTTCACATTGGATTAATACTGACATAAAAAAGTAAAGTAACTACGTACATTTAATGAAATACACTTTAAATTTACCCAAGTATTGTTTTTGTATTATTCTAATACTACAATACACAGAGAGGAACATATTGTACATTGTACTCCTCAACATTTATTTGATAACTTTACAGTCTATATAACTTTAGATTACTTTGCAGATTCAGACTACTAATACAAAATGGAACAAATAAATTATGATGCATTTAGGTTAAGATAGAGTAACACAATACTTTTTTGATTCCTAGAGGCAAACTTAAATTCTAGCAGCGTGTTATCCAATAAGCTTTAGTCCAAAGTGAACTGTTCCACTTTATGAGTACTTTTACTTTTGGTACTTGAAGCCTATTTTGAATGCATGACTTTCATTTGTGACAGAGTATTTCTACTGTGTGGTACTGCTATTTGTCTGATCTGAGTACCTCTTCCACCACTGTTGACCCTGGAAACAACAGTTTCATCAGTCAGCGGCTGAACTTGAGCTTTCAATCCAAAGATAGCTGCGGAGCGGACCTCGTGGCAGGATTGTTTTTCCAACTCTTGCTTCCGAAGTCAAGATCGAACTTTTAATCCTGAGATCTGCTGGGTGCTTTAAAGTCACTTGTTTCTTTTTTTAGTGTGAAACTGCGGATAATCTAATAGCAAATGAAACATTTGCTTTTCTTGTTTCCTCGCTTCCTGCGGCACTTGATTTTTCAACCTCACCCTGATTGTCTACAGCAGGGTCAGACTTTTTGAGCTCTGAAACTACGCCACGAGAACTGAATTTAGCTAAAATGCTTACCACATTACACATTATACCTCCTCACTGTCTGCAACATGTAAAGTAAAAAAATTAAGTATAACTTAAAGAAGGTCATGAAGGTTGAGACGCCAGCGACTAACTGGAGCTGAGACTAATTTGAAGAGTGTGCAGAAGACAGACACATCAGTGTTTTGTACAAACTAATGTCTGCAGAAATATTCAGAAGAAGAGCCACAGTCGACTAGAGCCCCGTTTGGATGTGCTCACAGCCCCAGTCCTTCTCAAATGGGAACGTGTTTACCACGCTGACACTCATTAACAGCTATTGCTCTGAGTGCTGGTTGTATTTATGTTGTTTTCATGCAGCTCTAATTGAGCACTTGTGTCATTAATCTTCTTTTGGGTTAAAGTCTTTCCCTCACAGGTTTATTTATTTCGCCCGTTGTAGGAAAAATCTTCCGCATCCTGAGCTAAACTCCTACCAAGTGATGTGATGAGCCTTTATTAGCAAACAGAATAAATTTGTGGCTTTGCTAAATGCTGTGATGACAGAACACCATCTTTACGATGTTTGTTTAACTGAAGTGCGAACAAATACTGATGGTCCATCATGTGCATGGCTCAGCACGTACCCAGCAGAAGGCTGTTCATATATTTATCCATGTACCTGTGCTGCAATTGCTGATAAAAGCAATTCTGCTTTGGGCTCATCAACAAGAGTCTAACCAGTGAACCACAGATGCCATTTTCAATTAAACACGAGCACGAGCAGAGGCTGGCTCTGAATCCGTACAGTCCAGCACATGCTATTTACTGAGAGGATCTGCAGAACCAAGCACTCGTGTTCTGACTTTAAGAAGTTGGCTTTGAGCTTGACCAGCTGTGACATTTGGTGGAACCTTAGGGACTGCAGGCACAGCATTGAAGCATTACGCAACCTTGGCTAAATAATTCAGTGTGTGTTATGCATATTACATTGTACCCATAGTTCCCACTTGGCCCACAGACTCTGCACTCCATTGGCTGTGCATCCTCCTCTGCCAGAGGAAGGGTTTTCAGTCAGGCTAAAATTTGCTTCACGCTTTTTCTAACTCACCACCTCTCTGTACTTAAAACAGACTGCAGTCAGTGTAGCTGGAGCTGTGTGGCACACAGCATGTAACACAGGAAATATTGATGATGAGTTGTAATTTTTAGGTTCTAATCAGACAAAGCTGTCCATCTCACGTGAGACTGAGCTAAGAGTAAAATTAAGATGTTCCCAGGCAAGTCTCCATGGTTTGAAACGTGGCAGACCCTCCATGGATACTCAGACAGAGTGGAACCGGGTGGGGAGAAGGTGTAGGTGGTAGTTTGAGAAAGTCCCTAAGAAATTTGACATAAATACTGTTTGATATATGTGGCCAAATGTATGGTGACATCCAAACAGTCTACGGATATGTGATTATTGATCATCTGCATGCACATGAGCTTTAATGTGCAGCTTTAACAGCTTCCTCTTTTTAGGAGGACTTTCCAGTAGATTTTTACCTGTAGGGATTTACTGTGCAGTCCAGTATCCAGTCCAGTATCTGTTGCAAGGTCTGGGTGGATGTTTTGGCTGTGGGTCATACATTTAATTGGAGCTTGTCTTTCCCAATCCTCAAACTGTGTTAATTGCCTTAAGTTCCTTGTAATGACAGTGATCTTTAATCAAGTTTCTCCAGACCATAGTTCCACTGTGAAAACCGAGACAAAACAATCAATGAATGAAAGGCTTTTGCAGAACCGCCCAATAACAGTGTTCTTGTCTGGTAATAAGGATGGTTCCAGCATCAAGGGCACTGATGGTCAGGGTTGAGGTCTGGCTCACAGCCGGTGTTCCGGTTCATCCCACAGGTGATGAATCTAGTTCAGAGGTCAGACCTGGCTTTGTGCACTGGGAAACAGGAAAAGGGTCTTTTTCTAACTGTTGTCAGAAAGTCTGAACTATTACTTCCCTTATTTAGCACTGAGGGAATCAGGAAAACAGCCCCAAGCCAAAAACACCCAAAAGAAAGTACATCTCATATCAACTGCACCATTATCATTTCCACAAGTGATCAAAAATAGGCATTCCATTAAGAAATGTGACACATTATTACTGGCTGCTATAGTTAGCAGCGAATGCTGTTTTTTTTCTCATTGCAGTCTTTCAGCAGTGGGCAGAATTACTCTCTTATTTCCTGGCTGTTATGTGGGCAGCAGACTCTGGAGCTGGGCCATAAAAACCCAAATAAATCTGCTATTTTCAAAGCAAAATTACAATGTGTCTCGTGGCTCACTAACTACAAACATTGGAAGGGAGATATCGTCAACCAGGCATCATCTATTTCTTCAACGATCCCTCTGTATGGTTTTTACCAGCTGTATGGGAATAAATAATCACCAAAGACTAATAGTATTTGGAGTTCACAGTCAGGGTTAAATGGTGAACACATATTTTTCTCTCCTTATGAAATTCTTGTGATGTACTGGGAGCTTCTGTATCAGTAGCCATCGTGCTGTTGAGTTTCTGTCTTGTGAATATGACAGGTTCGCTGACGTTTCTCCCTCAGGCAGGATATATTAAGATATTGTCATTATAACTACACTATGTCAGCTTGTCAGTCACTGTGTAGTGATCTGTGCTGGTGGCAACATCTTCTATAAAGCAGCTGAACTGTTCCTGCAGCTAACTGCTGCTTCATTTAAGACAGAAAGTGAAGGGGATTTTCACCTCACCTCTTAACCAGATTTGGTCATTTGCCCCAGTGTATCAACTGTACATTGGATATCTAACCAGCTAGCTATGTGCTCAGCTCAGTCTCTGACTGAACTCAGCAGGTCATAAGCAACAAGCCCCCTCCATACTCACTTGCTGTTGTGAAAACCAAATCGTGGGTGAGTCATCTTTTTTGGGCGACTTTATAAACCATCCTGTTGGCAAAGAAAGTCTAAGAAGCAGACACAGGAAGAGAAAAACAGAAAAAGGAGGGGCGGCACAAGATTGTGTGTGTGCACTAAGAGGCCAGAGGTGTAATTGTGTTTGAGTGTGGCATATGAGAGGCAGTCAGGACAGATACAACGCTCGCAGAGATATTAGATAAGAGAATATTAGAACCTACAGGAGGTGTTGTTGCACTGAATACAGGACAGAGAGCTGCAGGAAGACCCTGACACAGCTGTCAAGGTGAGGCCAGTAAACTGGCAGAGCTGATGATGAAGAGACGTTTGTCTTAGCTGTGTATTTTATTTCGGTTCATGTCGGCATCATTTTGCACGATTTTCCTTTTAGAGGACTGTAGGCTGCCTGACTTTCATGGCAAGTCTGGACCACTTGTTAATTTTGTTTGTACCAAGAAGAAAACTGGTGAATGAGGCCCAGTGTGTCCTCCAACCTGAAGTGGTGTCGCTTGTTAAGTGATTGTGCATCTCTCACACAAGGACACCACCTTCCCTTTCACGGCTCACTGTTCTCTCCAACACAGGGCTGTCAGAGCGTTAATAGCAGTGGCTTTAAAGAGGAGAGATGATCTCATTGGTCCTGACTCGTACCTCTCTGATCGTGTTATTAATGTGTTAATTCAGTTCCGACTAAAACGAATAACATGAGAGATTTTGATGGTAGAATATCAAGCTGGGCTGTAATGACCTTTATTTCTGGCAAATATCATGTCCACTTGCATTAAAATAACACAGAGTAAAGCTGCAGTGGTCGTGTGTGGAGTGTACAGTGACTATTACTAAATCTACACGAGTCCACCCAGGCTGCAGAGTTAAGTATGGTAGGAAGAAGCCAGGACATTTTATTATTCATGGGGTTACAGACGGAGGACATTACTTATACATTAGAGTCTTAGCTTGTTCTTTTTCAGCCGCGAACATTTCATTATTTAAGGAGACAAGTGCAGAGCAGAGCTGAGACCTATGGTAATGTTTTAAAGATCACAGGAATGACTTCCTTTTTATCAGCCCTAAATATTAATTCCTCTCTCACAGGCATGCATTGATTTTGGGTGTAACACGGCCGGACTCAAATAAAAATTACCAAAATTACCTCATCAGAGACACACATTTTTTTCTTTTCTTGTAGGTGGGCTTTTTCAGGAAACACAAAACTTAATTGTTTTAGGCTACATAGTAGTTGTAGCACATGCTATACACTACAGTACAGCAGGATAAAATGTTGAAGTGATGATGTTTCAAAAAGAGTCAAAGGTCAATGTCACTGTGACATCACAGTGTTGTCCGTCCATTATTCAGCAGCAGAGCTCAGGAACAGAAGGGCAGACCCTGACACACACTGAACTGGTGCCTCTCATCTTCAGGTGAGGTGTGTTTTATGTTGTTGCCCCGTGTGACAAAACTCTCTGCCAGTCACTGCAGATATCGCATGAGTCCAGACAGGCATGGGTGCAAACTACAAATTGACTGGAGGCAACTGAGAGTTCTAATTTTATTCTTATATCACCTGTCGTTACTATCATTATTATTATTATTATTTTGAAGTTTTGCCACATTTGAGAGCTAACCGCTAAAGAAACTTTGTGGAATCAGGGTGAAACTATTCCTCAGGGTGCTCTGTGTCTGCAGCTGTTTGGGATGAGCCAGAGGATTTCAGAAGAGACAGCTGTGTTTACTTGCAAAGCTGTTCATTACAGTATGAGTCCCAGTGGCACTGGATAACCCCAGAGACTCAGACATGACCCGTCCAAACACAAAGGCACACTCTGTGCTCTGCGCTCAGCCAGACAAACTTCAAAATGTTTCTGTGGACATGTTCACGAGATGTCATAAAAGCTGACGGAAACAGATGACTCAGGTGCTCCTTGATGCTGTGGTACCTGCTTCTGTTTCTACCATAGAAACAAAATATTCGTGTCTCACTGCCACTAAAATGCTGTGTGAGACTTAAAGAAAACAGAATGTGATCATTTGCTAATCTTTTTTGACATATACTCAATTGAAAACAGCACAAAGACAACATCTTTAATGTTTTACCACATCAGCTTCGCAGCTTCATTGATTTTTGCTTATTCTGAATTTGATGCCAACAACACACTTTAAGTATGTTGGGACAGGACTAACAAGAGTTTGGGGAGAGTTCTGTACTGCTCACAAAACACCAATCTGAAGTCTCAGATAAACAGGCTCACTGGTAACATATCGTGACTGGGTGAGACAGGAGCGTTGTTCTCAGGATCAGCTGATTTTGACAGGATATCACTGCCCAGCTTGTTTGGGATCAGGACTGCAAGTGTCAGAAAACCCCAAAATAAAAGCAATGAAAAGTGTAGGTATTGGGGTCGTGTACTGATAGTTTCCCCTCTATAATCATAAATAATAAATGCATAAATCCACCACAGGCTACTCGAGTCTGCCTCTCTCTTAGGTGGCAAGTAGCAAAGGAATTCAGCGACCGTCAGAGTTACCAGAGCTCCGTTAACAGCAACGTTTCCTGAAGCGTTTGTGTCCCACACAGGACTTTTATATGACATATGACTGGAATATCTGACCTGATGATGGTGTCAGATGAAAAGTCAGGAGATCAGCAAAGTCATTAGGATTTGTTGTCTGGAAAGCGTGGATATTTGTACAGAAATTCGTTTATTAGATATCAGGGTTTTTGTCTGTGATTGACTGATCATCTGGCAAAGTACTAGTGAAGGAAGGCTAAAGTGAACTGGGTGTGGATCTGATTTAAAGGTTTGTTCTGTGCTTTTTGAGATTTTAGCATACTTTGTTGCCCGTCTGTCACTTCTTTATAAAACAGTTTCTCTCAGTTTCTCAGTTACTCAGCACATCATACAAAGACAGAAATGCTCCCTGATGGAAATATTAGGCAAAGATTACAAAGATGAATGATTTAATTATCAAACAGGCTGAACAAAAGAGAGAAATATTGATCATTTCCATCTGTTTTTCTGTTTCTGTCGCCTCATTAGTATGAGATGGACACGTATGCTGTGGCCATGCTTAGCAGTTCCTGTTTTGTATTTGGTGTAAACATTTAAGATTGTTAGGATTTGTGTGTTCTGTGATGTCGACACAAAGATATTATTGTTGGTGACAGCCCCACTCCCCTCCCCCATCACATGACATTCGAGGTGTGCTGTGTTTCTGAATGTCTGCCTCTGACACAAAACAAACAAAGCTGTCACGTCGAAGCAATCCAGCGCGGGACAAAAGATGTTTTCCTGGCGGTGCGGCACAATGCTCGTCTCGTCAATCCAGAACATCCTGCGTTACCTAGAAGATGAAAAATATAAGCCTTTGCTTTGTGTTTGTCTGCCAGTGAGATGTCGCTTTAGATTCTCACCGTTAATCACATTAAATAGCACAAACTTGAGCCGGTCTGCTGCATTGTAGCTGTTCTTTAATTGGAGGCAAAAATCAGGCTCAGAAAGTATTGTTTTTAATAACATCTTTGCAGTTCTAAATTGAGTCGAGATGGTTACTTTGAAGTTTTTCCCTGTAATGTTGTTCAAAATTCAGTTTCCTTCACGCAGATGTTTTTTCTTTTTCTTTGTTTCCTCGGTTTGCACACACAGACTCTGAAGTCATCTACAGAAACAGTGACGGCCACGTCATCAAGTTCAACATCCTGACAAATGAAACAGAGATTGTCCTGACAAACACAACATTTGTAAGTACATCTCAGATATTATCCTTGATTATTAGGATTTATCATAATTTAATTCTTGTGATGTCATTGCAGAAGTGTTTACCTCTTACTGTCTCCATCTTTCTCTCTAATTTCCACCAGATCAATTTCAATGTGGCAAAGTATTCTGTCTCTCCTGATCTCAAATATGTTCTCTTCGCTTATGATGTCAAACCGGTAAGTCAATGTGGTTTCATCCTTTGACCCTCCACTCAAAAATGTTTTTTTCTTCGTGTTCCTGTCGATGAATGTTTGGGCTTTGTTGAGCTTTTGCTGACCCCAGTCCAATATTCAGCATAAACCAGTGTGATGTTCAGTGGACTGTATGTTGAAACAGGAGACATATTGTGTCCAGCAGTTAATGCCCTGTATTCTGGAGCTTCTGATGAGTGAGAGGGAATGGCAAACGGGCTTGCATGTATATAGCACTTTTCCAGGCTACACACTCTTCAAAGCACTTCACAACACTGGCCACATTCATACACTGATGGCAGAAATGGTACAGCGCTTCATATCCAAATCGCCCCACAGTATTTCTGTGCTTGGCCATCCACTGATGGAGTGTGAGTGTATGTGCAGATGGCCATGGATACTTCAACATGCATCAACCATCAGCCATCTGATTAGTGGACAACCTCCTCTTCCTTCTAATTTAAAGCCACCCGACTATTGCACAGCATTCTAAATACATTGACCTTAATAAGGAGTCGTTCCCCCCTTTGCAGCTACAACAGCTTCCACTCTTCTGGGAAGGCTTCCCATAAGATCTTAAGTGTTTCTTTGGGAATTTTTGTCCATTCATGCAGCAGAGCATTTGTGAAGTACTGTACGATATTCAGATGTCAAGGTGTGAATTAAAAAGTAGCTCAGCTGAGTTCTTATCCTCCTGTCACTCACATCTTGTATTTTACTTGGTCGTAAGAAATGACACCCCAGGGTTATTAGGACAAAGCCGTGCTGAAATCATTGTCAGGGTTGAATAAACATCTACACCATAGTCCTCTGGAGCTTGATAAATTTTGACGAGCGACCTGGTCAGGGGCTGATTAAAATTCTATTGTGGCCTGTGTGCGACTGGCAGGTCACATTCATTCACTAATAGAGCGGTGGGGCAAGCTGGAACCGTAATTACCAGCTTTCCATCAGAAAAGAGGAGATGCAAAATGAGATATGCAAATTGGACCCTCCACTCTGGAAGGGATCAACTGTAAGGATTAGTGACAAGGCGATTAATCAGAACTGATTTGCATATTTTGCATGAAGTATTACACTTACAATTTTGAACAATATGGCCAATAGCCTTGAGCCCAGTTTATTTTTATCACAAAATGATGTTGAAGGAAAAATATAGTAGAAATTGATCCTTTGACCTCTTTCTAATCAAGTTTAAGATGTGTCCATTTATGTTAAGTTCTAATAATTTAAAAAAATGTGTGAGAGTACAATTACCTCACAGACCTGTGAAATAATCATTTGTAATTGAGGAGAAGACTGTGAGTTACAGGAGGAGATTCTGAGGATAAATCAGTTTGGTTGTAAAAGGAAGAGAGAGCGCGCCAACCAGAGAGGGAGATTTGACTGAGGACAAAAAACACATGGACGTGAGACTTGATTTCGAGAGTCTTGACTGCCTTGAAGACAGGATTTGACGCAGGACCCATAAATACTGAAACTTTACCAACATTTCAACATGAGAAGAGACCCTGAAGAAGACTGTCATGTCAAAATGTTGGTAATTTATTTAAGTTGGTGTTGTAGAGGTTGGTAAAGTTGAAGAAAGAAGCGAGAAATGATTTTGGTTCCCACCAAGAGGTAGACGAGTGGGCAGCGAGGTCAGCGAGTCTGAAAGGGAGCTTCTGCATGCTGCTGTGGGTGTGTGCTTTGAGCGATTGGGATGGATGCAGGTTAGCTGTGTGCCTCCTGTACTTTCACTGTGGTCAGCACCACCCCAGCAGTGGTGTACGTTCCCCCCACTTTCTTAAACTATCGGTTCTGGTGTTCACGTGGATGGTCTTTGACACCCACCTGAGCTCTGCTGCAGATTAGGCACACAACCTGATGGGAATGATAGTCCCTGATGGCCAGGGCCAACAAAACAAAAACAACAGAAGACTTCACAACAAAAAAGAGCACCCGTCCAGGTGCCAGAAACTCCAGGACACCCCAAACGTCCTGTTTCCATGTCTCAGTAGGTCAGAGCCAAGTCTGCTTCATGGAAGCACTGTGGAAGTTCTGGCACGTCCCTTGGATGCTTGACTGGATTGAGATGTGGGGACTTTGCAGGCCAGGTTGATGCTTTGAGCTCTTTGTCAGGTTCCTTGGGCCATTCCAGAACAGTTTTTGCGGTGTGTCATGGTGCATTGTCCTGCTGCGGGGCCACCGCCATCAGGGAGTGTTTCTGCCATGAGGTGTGTAGTGTTTTCAAGTGGAATCCACAATAAATGCCGGGACCCAAGAGCCCCCACCTGAACATGTTTTTGTTATTCATTTCACCAGTTTAAAGGCTGTGCATTTCAGAGTTTCATTATTTCAGAGACATACCCATTGCTCTGTTATTTTTCCTGTATGGATTTATGTAACTATCTGTGCTCTCCACCTGGCAGCATGAACAAACCAACAGCCTAGAGCTTTACACCTGTGTGCTCAAGAGTAAAAACAGCAGTGCTTCTCAGAAAAATAAATCATTTTTCTCATAGACTCATCTCTGGCACACTGAGTGAAATAAAGCGCTCATTAATGCTTTGTGCATTCATTAACACTCTTTCAGCACCTAGCTCGAGATGCATCAGTGTGACAGAGTTTGATTGTTGTTTTCCCTGACTCTTACATTTCGTTGTTTTGGTTCACACGTCGCAATATGTCGTTATATTCCTAACAAGTGATGCATAATGTTCTGAATTTATCACCGCAAAATTGTCTGCTCCCCTTTTTCCTGTGCTTCAGCTGCCACTTGTCGAGAAGCAGTGTTTTACTCGCTCACATAAATCCACAGTATGTGTGTCAAATTACAATCAATCAAATTACATTCGACCATCTCTGGGCCGAAACAGGAGAGGAACAGCTTCAGTCGTGGTGCCTGTCCAGAATAAAGAGACGCGACCTCTTTGGCAGGCTCAGTGGAAGCAGAGCTCACACTCATACTGCTCAAACACAAGTTACAAAGGGCTTTACGGAGACACAGAAAAACAGAAAAAATAACCATATAGGATGAAACATGGAAAACTATTTATGAGTTATGAAAACAGAGTAAAAGAAGAATGTTCAATTCAGTTTTATAAGAGAGCTTTGAAAGAGGCAACAGAGATCGCCTGCCTGTTCACCAGCAGGTCGTCCTCTGGGGTCACGAGGCCACGACACCAAAGACCTGGACTCCTCTGCAGTCACGGGGGCCCGATGGACTCCTCTGGGATCATGAGGTCACAACACCAAAGGCTCAGACTCCTCTGGAGTCACGGGGTCCTGACTCCAAAGGTTCGGACTCCTCTGGGTTTCAGCCTTGATGTAGGAATGACTAACAGAAATCAGTCAGGAGGAGACAGGCAGGAGATGATCGGGTCTTGTCAGGTTACAGCTCTCTTTTTTCCACCGTAAAACATAAATGTAGACAAACAAAGTTCATCAGTTGCTTTTGTGAAGAGAAGGTCAGCGAGAGGTCAGACAGAGAAGCCAGGTGATGTCAATGTTGAGACAACAGCAATGCGTTTGACCAGCCCAAAGCTGCTGGTTTCTCCTGAAGACGTAATGTTAAAACCTGGTCAGAAACGTAGTGATAGTTTTAGAACAAGTGGGCTGAGCGCAAAAGTGATACAGAAGAGTTATTCAAACAGGACTGGATAGTTACAGCGGTTTTCAGCCATGGATTAATACCCAGCTGCTGTGGTCGTTACAGTGTGTGTGTTCGTGGTCATGAAGGAACACCTCATGCAGTGTAACTGCTGTGTTTGAAGAGTTTTTGGAGCTCTTTGGCAGGGAGGAAGCAGATATAACAGATTTTGGATGTACACACAGTAATCGATAGCATGACCAATTGTTGTTGCTCCTTTGCTCCTTTCGTAGCATTCAGTTAGAATAATAGAAATACAAACTGGAGGCAGTCTGAGCCTTTCATGTTTCCGCGTGGCCCTGCAGGTTTCTCTGCTCCTCATTCCAGCCCTTTGACCATAGGCTGAAACATAAAGAACTTTAATGAACGACTGGTTGTTGCTTTTCATGAAAGGTGGCAGATGGTTGTTATACTGATGCCATGAAATGTTGCCTTAAATATTTATGTGGAGTGCTTCTCTGTGGCAGCGTTGTGTCTGTAAATAAAGCCACGATGATCACAATAATCGAGCACAGGCCTAATGAAGTTTATTTTTACTCCACTCCTTCATTTGATAATATTTAACAGAAATTGCAGTTGCATGTAAGCGTAAAGAGATCCTCAAGTTGGAACAGACAGTGAGTGGTTAGTATTAAAGATGGCTCTGAGTCAGTCACTAAATCAAATCCTGTACTGTTACCTTTTTAATATGTTCAAATTAGCGATCTGGGGCCAAACACTTCCTGTGGATGAAACCTGAGAATGTGCCAACAGTTTACCCATCAACATTTTCAGCACTTCCTACGCCTGTGATACACACACGTTGACTTTCAGTACTGAGGACTGAGATGTTGTCTGTTTAATGTGTGATGTTTCAGTCCTGTCTTTGCATTGAAAATAGCTCGCAGCAGTGTGTGTCTTATTCATGTCCAGGGTTTTGCCTGAGGTACAAATAAAGACAAAATGTGCTGAACATTTCATCCCTTCACAGCAACACGAGTGCTGGACAAAAGCCTTGTGGCTGTGAGAGCTTTGGTGAAAATTCATTGAGAAACAAAGACAGAAAGTTCACATTCACAGCCTTGATGCTCTTATTTAATTAGTAGAGCCAACATGTCAAATCAATCTGCAACGCAGGCCGTGAGGGCACATTTGGGTTTACCTGCAGGGTATTTAAGATATATAATATAGATTCCTTTATTGATGTATGAAATAGAGTTTGCATCTTACTCATACTTCCAGTGTGGGACAGAAGCGAGTTGGGTTATTTATGGGGAGGCAGTTCTCAGTGAACCAGAAAGACCTGGCAAGGCAAACATGTGAGAAATCTCTGAAGGAGGGTCAGAATTTATTTATTTTATTTAATTTTTCGGTGGTTGCATAAAATAGACTTCAGTGCTATGGGAGTGAAGGTTATAGATATGAATTTGATTATCCTTGAATAAACTGGACTTAAATTACAGACCGTCAGTATTACGCACAACCACAGTGAAAGCAGGTGAGTCTTTTCGAGTCAGCTCATGTCATGACCTTTGCATGTATGGCTCACACGTATAATATTTTTCATTTTACAGCCCTGAAAACAAGAATCATCACTCTGGGATCTGCAAGTCAAATCGACACGCAGCCATTTTTCATTAGCCTCCCTGCTATTCTCAACAATACACAATGAAAGATTAATTCATATGAAGCAATGAGATGGAGAAACAGCCCAAAGCATCCAGCCGTCGGGGACAGTTGGCACTACTTACCATGTTTAAACATGCGTCTGTGTGAACAAGCTTATAGGAAACAGCTGGCGCCAATCAGCCAATACAAACAAGACTTCAGCGCTGTGCCTTAACTAACGCTACGCTTCATTTTATTTCTTAATTCCAGGAAGTTATTTACTTCTACTTATTTCAGTCCTACACAAGAATATGTTTCACTGTGCAGCTGTGTCGCCGAAATATTATTTTCATATGAAATTAATCCTCAGCACCAAATACCATTTGTAGGATACATAATGCGGCCCTGATTCCAGTTTTTAATCAACACGGTGATGTGAAAATATTTACACTGAACAAATGTTCATTGACAATCTATTTCATCTCTTTCCAATGCAAAACCTGCTCCTGACTGCTCAAATATGTTCAGCACTTTTATGGTTTAGTTTCAGTAAAGCACAGTTTTGGTTGAAACACGTCCTCCTCAACACGAAGCTGACAGACTGACCAGTTTAGGCAGCGGTTTGTGTATCTGCTGTCCCAGTCTTCAGGTGTCTCTTTTTGTATGCTGAATACAGACTACCGCCACCTGCTGGTACGGAGACTCATTCATGCATCCACAGAACATTCTGGCTTCAGTCTTTGTGCTGTGTTGAAGCGTAACTTTTTGGCTTCTCGACATGAGTGACGTCAGGCCACGTAAGAGTCAGCCTGCTGACTTTGGCATAGGCGCTGCATATCATTTGAAAGTGAAAAGTCGTGTTACAGGTACGCAGACTGAGGACAGCTGGCTGATGTGCCCGTCGTCTAGTGGCCTACGGCTAACAGCAAATGGGATGCAGGGCTTGAATCCAGGTCTCAGAGTGGTGTCAGAGTCCTGAGGCCTCTCACTTCTTCCCTGTGACTTCTGCTACCATGTGACACTTTCTGTGTTGGCCAACGCAGTGATGCTTTCAGGCTGTGGTGTTGCACTGTACTGTCCTGCTGTCTCGCTGTTTTCCAAAGCCATTACTGCCTCCAACTGGAAGCATTTAATCACTCTGAAGATTTTCTTAATTTGTGACGGTTAAAGACATTTGTGGCAGGAAGTATGCAAATGTAATGAATTCAGTTATTCCCAACACATTTGCAGGTAAAGTGTGCACAGTTCCTCCTTTCACGTTGATCACCACACAACCAGCCTGCTCTCTCTGTTACTCCTGTGTTCGTGTTTGATTGTAAATCCGTCTGTATCGACTTTGCTGCATCTAAATTATCGTCTTTGCACACGTGCTGTAATGTGCATGAGATCAGTTAAATGTTTCCTGATGTCACTCAGGTGCCAAAACCCATTTACACTGCAGAGTAATGTGTTGTCAGGACACGAGGTCAGGTCCAGTCGTTGTGTATTACTGGACTTACCTGAATGCACTGTGTTTTATGCCTTATGTTTTTGTTACGTTTTGTCATGATTGTGTTGTAAAATGTTATTTTCTTTTTCTCTCAGACCTGAAGCTGGACTTCAATGTGGGCTTGTTGTAATCTCAGGCTTTGATCTATGAGTTATAGGACTGAAGTTTGTGCTTGCAGTTAAGCGTAACCTTTAATGAATGATGAAAAGAATAACAAGGGAACCTGGATCTGTTCTAAAATGAGTGAACGAGTCTCCTGCTAATCACACACTTTGATACCGTGCAGGCTTTGAACTGAGAAGTTGTTCTCCATACCACAGACTTTGTTCTTGGCGTTCTTGGTATACGCTGGTTATATGGATCTGCTCTGATGTGCGTGGAGGAGTCTCCTGTTACAAGGTGCTGGAGGAGGCTCTTTTAGCTCTGTTCACCTATCGGTAGGATTACATACGGTTATCTGACTATATCTGTCCCTGGGAGTGATTAAACTCGATACAAGCTCCTAATCTCTTGGATTCTTGTTTGTCACTGCTGACAACAGGCTTGTGTTTTTAAGTCTTGTCAAATCTTGTAAATCTTGTAATGTTTCTGTCAGTGCAAATCCTTGCAGACTGTGACCTTTCTCTCCAGTTTATGAGTCACTGTTTGACATCTTGGTGAACTAGTAGTTTCAGTTATGTGCAACTGCATTCAAATCTGGTGTTGTTACATGTTCTCTTCCTCTTAATTTGCATATTTTCTGCTCCTTTTCCATTAAGGCAAAAAAAAAAGTTAAAAAGAAAAGAAAACAGCATATTAGCTGCAAGCAAGTGTGTGGGTTTGAAGTTGACTGATTTCTCACTTATTGTGAGTGACAGCCTCCATTCTTTGCATGTCAAGCCATAAATGGGTTGTGTGCTTGCATTCGTTTTTGTTTTTCTGCAGTGCTGACACACAAGACTCCTGACTGTCAATACGAAAGTGAAAAAGCCAGTTTGCCGTGCGCCAGTGGAGTTAAGAATTTTAAAAATAATGTATTCCATTTTCACATGAGATGAGAATATATTCCCGTCCCATCTCCAGCCTGAATTGCCGATGAAAGAACAAACGAGCTAAGTGGTGAATGCGAGTGGGTAGTCACACACGCAATGCAGAAAACAAAGAGAAAGACTATCTCTGCTGTCTCACTGAAGACCACCTGGTATTTTAGGAAAACAACCAAATATTCCACTGATGTATAATTTTATGGTGGAAAAACAGCACCTGGGTCCTGAAACAACAAGCCTGAGTCTGTTTGAATTGGCGGCTGCTGCAGTTAATGGTGATGCTGACTATTATATATCAACATTTCTCCAATCATGGCCACAAAACACACGCAGCGCGCTTCTGTGATTCTGCTGATAGCACAACACCTGCGTTCCTTACCGAGTCTCTAAAAAGCCTCTTGATGCTGTTGGACATGTTTAATGTTGGCCGACTATGAATACATGCAGAATATTAGGAGACACGAAAACAAAGGGAGCTCAGAGAGCAGCAAGACAGCAGATGAAATTCACACTGAGCTACGCAGTAAGGAACAGTCATCCAGCAGCAGCAAAGAAATTGTTAATTACTGGTTAGCAAGTGTGAAGAAGAGGCACGTCCCAGTGTTTCATACGGTGGTCCATGAGAGTCCGAACTGTTAGAGCTGTTGGCCAAAGCTGCAAAAACCTAACTCAGGTTGGAATAAACTGCACTCCAGGATTGCTCTTGCCAGTCAGTTTAAGATCTTTTTTTCCTGTCGAATTGTTGGAGTTTGTTTGTTTGTTAGTGTGCAAGTTTGGAGCAAATCAAAGCAGCCGGTGAAGTTTCAGTCCTCTGACACGATCTTTGAGTACAACCCTGGACTGTGGAGTGAAAAGATGAAATATTTCCTCAAGTCATCCTCGAACCAGACTAATGGAGTGTGTCTGTGCACAGTCTTTAAACAGGCCTGCTGTAATGGGAAACACGGAGGTGCCAAAGCTTCATACCTGTAAGAGACACCACGTGTTTGCTACAGCGGCAGCTGCACATACGGATCCTTCGTTATTCCTTCGTAGTTATTTATCCCGACATGTTTTCCCCTGCACAGCAGCATCCAGGGAGCCTCTCCCGCTGGATTATTGATTTTCTCTTTGCTTATAAGCGGGTTGATGCCAGGTGGGGGAGGGGGAGACTCTCCCAAGACACTCCTTAAGTGTCTGCTGTGTTTTGTTTTTTTTTCTCTTTGTGTTACTCACATGTTGTAGTTTCATGTTATACATTATCTCTTGGGAGGCGACATGCTGTGAAGCTCTTGTCTATGGTGAGCTGGAGTCAAACCAGAGCTGTGTGTTCAGTTCACAGATCACACACAGGAGTACTGATGGGGATGGTGTTTCATTTTAAAATGGCGTAATTTTGTTCAGTTTAACTTTGTAATACAAGCAGTCACAGGCCGCCTGTATGTTGAAGGACTTACGGCACTCATCCGTCCATGTCGTAGCAGAACGTCTGCTTCAGTCTCATGTTACAATTCAGTGATATAGGAAGACGTTTTTCCATGGTTGAAGAACTTCGGATTTCCTTCTTCGCCTTCTTCTGTAAAATGTCGCCAGCTTGACAGACTGAAGTCACTCCAGTGGCCGCGGCTGTGAAAGCTGACTTTTCAGTCTCCGCATGGCTGTGAGAAAAGCTCACCTGCTCAGTCCACCTTTTCAGAGTCAATCCCGATGGAGAGAAAGAAGCGGAAAGATGATGAAGGAGAACAATAACATGTGATGAACATCTGGGGGGGAGCCGTTCTGTTGTTTTCATCGTATGATCAACACTTGTTGCAGTGACTGTGATCAGTGCAAACGTTAACCCTGTGAGGCTGAAATATCCTTCTTCTGTCCTGTTAGGACATGGACATGTGGACAGGATTGTGGTAACTTTTTCAACATACAAATTTCATGTGACTATTTGTATTACGAAGTTAAATCAAATGTGAATGCATGAACGATAAAGCCTGTCATACTGTATGTGTTTTCAAAGATCAGCCTTGTACTGGTAATAACTTTTTATTATCCTGGCACTCGCTTTTGGTTTTGGACATGATATTCATCTTCACAGCCACTGCTTTACTCGAGTGTTGAAAATGTCACAACCTTTTTTTTTGTCTTACTATGGAGCCGGCAACAAAGGTCACCATATCAATGTGAGCGCTACACCTCATTTAATGGAGTATTGCTGAAAAGTTCATTTGAGGGCTCATTTGTGGCCTGTGGAGGATTTTTCTATTTCATGGCAGAAAATTAGGAGGTTTCAGCTTGTCAGAGCTTGAGAAATGTGTCTGAGCACCTTGAAGATTCACTTTTTTCTTTACTCCCAGGCACAGTTCTCCACAACACAGAGAGATATTTGTAATAACTCCCGCAAATTTATATCGAGCATACTCAACCCCTGTGTCAACTGCAGTACATTCAGTATGTACTGAGAATTTACACTCTGCATAGAGTCGATATGAGTCAGTTGGAGTTCGGCGATTCCTCCTCTCACTAAACAGTAATTTACTTTCACTATGAAAAAGTCTGTATTATTGATGTTCCGGCTTATTGTTATGGGCCGTTCATGGATGCTTAGGCTGGAATCCAAAGCCTTATTGTAGTCTTTGTATAATGTCTCAGTAAGTGCCATAAGCCTCACTAACATCTGTTTAGTTTCTCAGATGTGTACTTTAGAGATAAAGATGATAATATACTCTGTTCTCTTCTGGGGTTTGATACCATTTACACTGCAACGCAAAACTATCATACAGAATAATTCCCGGTTAACGGAGAGGCAGTATCTTGTCTTTACCGCTTTAACACTTCCACCAGCAGTTACTGATCATCTGGCCTCCTGGTGGCAGCAGAAACAAGCTGTGAACACAACACTGACAGGTTGTGATCTTTTAACCTGATGTGGAGAACTTGTTTCATGTTGACACATTTGGCAGATACACAGCAAAAGTATTTTCACCTGACAAATGTCATTCACTTCCCTTGTAGCTCTGCTTTAGGGCTCCACCAGCTTCAGAGAAATGCCTAAAAGCAGTGGAATCCATCCACAGCCACTTCAGGATTTAGACACGTGAACAAGAAAGAAAATGAAATCATAAATATATCGTGCCGCCATGCATATCGATGTGGGTTCAGGCTCCGCCCACACAGCTGTCTGTTCCTTTGTTAGTCAATGTGACTAACGTCTCGGCAAACAGCAGCACATCCTGCTGCTGGGTTTATGGCCTGTGTGACAGAGACACCAGTCAAACTCTCCATTTAGCATAATTAAATATGTCTGTGTGATGGGCACAGGGCAAAATAAGTTTGATAAGATGTGTGATAAGTTTAAAGTGACATATTTTGTCATTGGAGGGAACTCACTCCAACGAAATTTGTTCTCTGCATTTAACCCACCCAAGTGACGTGCACACACACACAGCAAACCCGGGGCAGTGGGCGACCGCGTGCAGCGCCCGGGGAGCAGTGGGGGTTAGGTACCTTGCTCAAGGGTACCTCAGCCATGGACACCGGGACGGGGAATCGAACCAGCGATCCACCGGTTACGGGTCCGACACCCTAACCGCTGATCCACGACTGCCCCTAGCTGTGTGCCTGCAAGATGGACGGCAGTTACCAAGTGCACGTTACTGAGAGTCAAGTCATATTGTTGCCGCTGTGTGCTGGGGAGACAGCGAAAACAGACTTGTTGAAATAAAGGGAACAAAAAACCAAAGGCTTAGCCTCTGTTGAGTTTGACAGCCCAGAGGACTTGTCCAAAATGAACTCCGTCTTGGACAACACCTTCCAAGATGATGCAGAGCACTCAGGGTCTGTGGCTGATCCCTCCAGGGTACCAGGATGTCAGAGAACATTTGAAGCTCGCATCTGTGCCTTTGGGATCCACAATACTTCCTGCTGCAACAGCCACAGTACGATGAAAAGGGGCCGATGGCTGTTTCTTTGGACTCTCTGTGGCTGATAATAAGAGCTCACAGGTTTTATATTTCTGTGCATGTCTTCGTGAAAGCATACAGTACGTCCACCATTATTAATATGTGATTGGTGCTTACATTTTTATGTCTGTCATTGAAATACTGTCTTTATTTGTCTGCGTCATTCATATTAAGAGTCAGGGATGTGCAGAACGGCCAGTATTTGGATTTAGATTTAGATTTGAATCTGCTAAGGCAGCAAAATTATTGGTTTTGCACTTGACTTAGAGTGGAAAAACAATGCTGAGTGAGAGTGTTAACAATGCTGTTTCAGTGTGTGCATCAAAAGCAGCTCAGACAGGTGATGCACAGGAGTGTCCTGCAGGGGGAGGACGTTGCTGTGCTGTTGTGTCGGTTTGGGTGGATACCAGGGTTAGGATGTTCGAATTGAAGTGATCGTGCATTTGATGTTGACAGATGTTTGACATCTTTGCCTCCACTGAATTTCCTTTCGCACACCTGACAGGTCATCTCGGCTGGATGTGTACTGACTGAAAAGCTACCTGACAGCACTTTTGTGAAGCCTTTATGGCCAAGGCAGCACTACGAGCAGGAGCAGCAGGACCCACCTTCTCTTCCATTTCATTTTATAGATCCATGTTGGAAAACGGGGAAGTGGATGGGGGGGACAGGAAATGAGGGGTCAAAGGTTAACAGCTAACTATGGAGGTAGATTAACTGGACGGCGTCAGCAACAACGGCCTCTTCCTGTCTGAAAAGACTACAGTGGCCTAAGAAGCCATGAGATCCTGGTCAAGTGTGAATGTGATTTGAATCAATCACACAAAGGGAAGACCCACCAAAAGTACAGGCTACGCTACAGGGCTAATGCTCACCTAATCTTCCCAAACAGGCCAGCTTTTCATGCAGTTTCCTCAAGCATCATTTTTCAAACAAATTTAATTACCCCTCGTGACACAATTTAAATTACTTTGACAAGAGAAAATAAAGTTATAATTTTACAGAGCAGACCAAATGCTGTGAACAGATTCAGATGACAAGATTTCTAATGCTTGTAGATTAGGAAATATACTTTAAGATTGTGAACCCAGGAGTACAGCGGATTCGTACGACCTCCTATCCAGCACGTCACGGCAGAGTTGCCTCTTGTATTAGCTTCCGCTGCTTTGTATCAGAGCTGAATACATGAGTGTCATTTTCATGATGAAATGCAAAAATATGACCTGTTTCTGTGCCTGATCACCAGCCACGGTCAGAGGTCTATTATCATGTCAGCCGCAGCTTCTCCAGCAGGGCTTTCAGACAGCTTTACATGCACCCCTCTGTCACTTTGAATGTCTCTCCCTCTCTCGCTCTCCCGGGTTTTCAGCACAGAGGCACTCGGCGATGATGGGTTTCTCAGATGGAATTAAAATGTCTCGTCCCACAGCTGTCACCCATGCAAATTGCATTGTCTACAGATTCTATCACTGAGAACAGCCAGCAGTCGGTTTTGTTTGACGCCTTCTTCCCTTTCATTTTCTGTCATGATGTCATTATCTGTGGCACTGCTGCTTCTCTCGCTAATGTTTCAGACAGTCATCTTTTAATCTTCCCCTCTCTGTCTTTATTTTGCTCCAGGTTTACCGCCACTCCTACAAGGCCTCCTACAGTATCTACAATATTCACACTCGGTAAGAGTTCTCGTTCTCTTCAGCAGCTGCTGTGAGGCAGCCTGTCTGGTTTATTTACGTCTGTGTTGCAGCATGCACAAAAAGGTGTGTGTTTTACAATCAGGAGGAATTTGTGCAAAGTGTCCCGTACCTGGTGTTGTTAGAGCCCAGGCCTTCTCAGGCAAAACTGAGACAACTAACTGAAGAATCAGCCACTAGCATCTTCTGTTTGCAGTGTACCCACATGTATACTCTCACTGGATTATTCTGATAGTGAAAACAAACTTGTGATTCTCAGGCAAGTTCTGGCATTAAAAGGAGCTTCTAATTCACTGTGATTTATAAGAGGATTTACTGACATTCATTTGGAGATGATGATACCCTCATAAACTCAGGCTGACTAACAACATGTGTATAACATGTGCCTGGTTGATGGGAAGAGCTGGGATGAAGCTTTTCTCATACGGTGATTAAAGCACAACACTCACCATCGACATTCAGTGTCCAGCTGATCTGCTCGCACAAATGAGCTCTTCAGTCTCTGTTATGCTAGTTTGTGTCTGATGAAGTCAGGACAGAACAATCATCTCCTCCATTTTCTTTGTTACCAGGGTGACGGGTGTCTCCTCATTGGGAACAATTAAAAAAGACGCTGTTGCTCACAAGAAAACTCTCTGTGAACATGGACCTGATGATTGTGAAAAGCAATCGGCTTCTAAGTGTTTTGAAGTACCTTCATTTCCTCCATGAGCCGCTTGTCACAGCTGCTGCTCACCGTGTTGATAAGTGAGCCAAGCAGTACAGCCTTAACTACAGTAACTAATTTCAGAGCACCGACATGCTCCTGTATCGCATGTCTGCTGCTTTTGCACGGCAACAATATGAAACAGAGAAATCTCACAGCTGTTACATGCATACAATAAAACCATAAAACTGTATGTGTGTGCAGTCTGTAGCATCCCGCTGCTTTACAGGTGGCTCTTTACACCACAGTCACCGTCCAAAATGCTGATTTCAGACATGCTGGGATGTGCACATCCTGCCAGTCACCGTGATGGGCAGAATTCCCACCATTAATCAGATTAAAACTTTACATGGCAGACTGTTTTTGGAGTCTTTGTGATAAAATCTTCAGATATCGTGATATCAGGGAGCACCACTTTGGCATTTGTTTTATCTCGGGCGTCTCTGTGCTCATATTAAAGTCATGAGATGAGCAGAGCATTTAGACCCAAATGCAGGAGACAGCAGGCAGACAGGATCAATAGTGTTATTATGTATTGAAAATAACAGAAACCAAGACACAGCAACAGGCCGAACCCGACAAAGGCAGGACCCAAAACCAGACTGAAATACAAATGAATCAGGGGATGAGGTGCAGGGGACGAGATGGGTGGGGGGAGCTCGGCTGAGGGAATGAGCTGATAGGCTGGGGGGAAGACACTGAGAACGGGGCAGATGCAGGGCTTTTGTGCACCGAGAAGACTTGTTGGAAGAGTGAAGATGGCAAACCACGCTCACACAAACAGAAGAGCACTGGGAAGCACAGGAAAACACCAAGGAAATCACTGAAGCGATGCCATGACCGTGACAGTCGGCTGTCGCTCTGTCACCCACTGGTGCCTCAGTGTTGACTGGACGTGGACACTCTGATAGATCGTGTGCGATGGTAATGCACAGCTTATACAGTGACTGCAGCCTGCTTCATCCTAACAGGAAGTGTCAATGCTGTGTTGATATTACAGGCCATAAGTGTTTGTGTGTGTTTTAAGGCTCAAACTGCCATTGTTTAATACACTGTTGATTATTTTGCTCAGTCAGTTGATGAGAAGTGCAAAAAATAAAATAATATAAAATATAAAATCACAATATCTTAAATATCTTGTTTTGTCTGACAGTCCAAAGTTCCAAAATAGTCAGTTTACTACCCGAGACCTGAAACCATCAAAGGTTTCGCATTTGTTTTTCAATTTTAAATGACTCTGCTGGTTATTTAACCGTCAGACAATTTTAGTGGGCCTTCAGCGTTGTGGCCCAGGATCCACGGCACCAGATCTCAGTGCTGATATTGCTTATTGTCTCATTTTCAGGGAGGTTTGGGAGCTGGACCCGCCTGAGGTGGTGAACTCGGTACTGCAGTACGCAGCCTGGGGAGTGCAAGGCCGACAACTGGTGAGCACACACAGCAAAGCACTGGACGGCCTCGCCCAGCATGCACCACCTTCCTCTGCACGCATTAACATTACTGCGTTTTAGGGTTAGTGAAGCCTAAACAACATCCTTTTTTCTACGGTTAGTTTGTGTAATTAAGTTATTGTAAAACACCTTTTTCTGCATCCGCAGCTAATTTGCTGCTGAGTCCAGCAGTCTTTATCTGAATTTCTCATTGCCACGGAAATTGTGTGTGCGTGTCTGCTTTTACCACATGCACGAGCGTTGTGTGGATTTATTGCCATGTGCTTCTAATTCAGAAGCCTCCCACTGCTCATAATGTACTCATGTCCAATTTTTGAGGGAATCTAATTAGATGCAAATTTTCTCCCATCATACTAATTTTGTTTTTTTTTTTAATCTGCGCTGAACAGATGGGGAGACATTTTTGTTGACAGCTAAAAGGCTAAAGCATAGTAGAGCTGCTTTGTCCATATTTGCCAATTTCAGCATGTAATATTTTAGCATAAATCAAACAGGACTCCATTAGGAAGTCATTACAGTGATAAGGAGGTGAGAGCTCAACTGGTGTGAAGGCTGTCGAGTGGAATGCGCAGCATCGTTAGCAAAGACATGCGTGGTTGGAAACAATGGCACGACGTCTGGTTTTCCTGAAAAGAGTGTGTTTGTGTGTGTGTGTGTGTGTGTGTGTGTGTGTGTGAAGCTCATAGCAGGTCTTCCTCATTAGGAAGATGCGAGGAGTTTACATTCAGAATACGAACATTTCCACTGGTCCCCCACAGCCATTTGTGGTATATCAGGGCTCTGACACACACACACTCAGACATTAGCTGTTAGCCGAATTAGCTATTAGCGGTTCCTGTTTGCAGTGTGCCCATGGATGTACAGACGGCCTTCACTGGGTTACTGTGATACTCAAAGCACTTAAAAACATGATGACTCTCAGGCCAGTGCTGTAGTTGTGACTTTTTAAAGCACATTTATTTACATTTATTTTTGTTTATGTCTGTGTTTTCAGACTTAAAGAGTTATGAGGACAAGTGCCTATTTTTGCGTCACTATTTCAAAACCTCTCATGTAAATTATAATCATGCTCATCTCATCCACATTCTTAGAATAGTTAAGCAGTCCCCATTCTACGCTTCTGACAATCCATCTAATGCTGTAAAGGACAGGATCAGATTTTCTCATTTTTCTTTTACATACTGCCAATTTAAAACCGACACTGCTGTCCCACAGTCCCACATCCACTCTCCTTGTAGCTTTCTTTCTTTTCCTGAGGGAAATATCTCTTTAGCTGTCAGATGCTCCACTTTATGTTCAACAGCTAGACGCTGTAAGTTTGAGTGGGCATTTTCCAAAGACTGTTATTATAGACTTTGTTTTAGTGAAAGCCACTAGTTGAAAAATATTTGGGAAAGCGAAACACATTGTTGGTTTTGGTCTTTTCGCGGGAATTACTGACAATACGGCAGATTTATCCCTGACCCTTTTCTTTCATCATTGGCAGATCTTCACATAGAATTTGGAGCAATGAGGGCTTCTTCAATGTAAATGCTAATTAAAGTCTAGAACTGTCACAAAACAAGAAGTATTTCGGTTTTATCACTGTTTCATTCTAAAGTAATTTAATCTACAGCATCTCAAAATAATTTAGTTGTAAAATATTAGTGGATGAAAATACAACAATATCTGATTTCAGTATTTTCCAGGACAGATTTCTTCAAACTGTTAAATTCCCAGCTGATATAATTTGTTCCAACCTGCAGCATGAAGACTCAAATGGCCAATTACACCCACTCCACAGCTGGAGAAATCCCGTTTTAGAATAGGGCTTTGTTCTTGCAGAGTCTGCAGTTAAATAATCATTTAATAATCTTTTAGCACATGCGCACACTGCAGTCTGGACTGATGATATCTCGATGCCTTCCAGCCAGACAGCACAAAGCGCTGCTGACAGTGAAGTTATGTCAGTGCAGACAGAGGCCCTGTGATAATTAATTTTTATCTAAGATCACACAAGACCACAGACGTGTGGCGTTTTGGAAAGGCCAAAGGAAGACCCTGTTTCCATCTGAGACAAACTGACTCTCAGAGGTTTGTTTGACACGTGTCCCCACAGTTCAGTATTTGTACAGGGGAAATGGAGGTAGCTCTCGTAGCATAGTGGAGAGAACTGCCAATGCAACCAAAAAATGCTGAACATGTTTTCAAGTACCAAAGTAATCCAGTCATGGCTGTCTGTACATCCTTGGGCACAGTGCAAACAGGAGCTGTCCAACATTCTCCCCTAAATTTAAAACTTAAGACGCTATAAAGATTAACTTTCCATGTTGCCCTATCAGTACATTTTTTGACATTACTCAGGGAATTTGCAATAAGAGGCACATGGAGGGCAGTAACAGGTTTGCGTGTACTACAGAGTTAATCACTCAATGGCTTACCGATGCTGCCTTGGGCCTTTAATCCTGAAAGAACAGTCTGGATGCTCGAGCAGATACTGTGTGTAGTTAAAATAACAAAAGTTAATCCAGTAGATGCTTGCTAAACTTGTGAAGCGCCTCACTTTTCCTCTCTGGCAGCCTACCGTAAGTCATGACTGTGTGTGCTTTGTCTCTGCAGATCTACATATTTGAAAATAACATCTACTACCAATCAGACGTCAAGAGTAACTCCCTGAGGCTGACGTCCTCAGGAAAGGAAGAGGTCATCTTCAACGGGATCGCCGACTGGCTCTATGAAGGTGCGGTTCTCCTTCTAAGGGCGAATCTAACCGAAGCGTGCAGAACCTTACGTGGTCGCCGTTTGAAGAAGCTGTGCCAGAGAGTCTCACAAACAGCAGCATGTTTTCCGATAATGCCGTGTTTGCAAACTGCATTGCCACAGTAGGTTTTTAACATTGCATTGTACAGATGCGAATATCTGACTTCATTTTCCAAGCGCTGACAGTCTTGTCTCATTAAACTGTGAACGTGCTGAGAAACATTACCTTATAAAAGACGGGGATTAAATATTCATAATGTTTGTTCCAGTGCAGATATCTCCCCACAGGCCGTGAGGAGTCGTTTTATGTGCTTTAAGTAAACACACACTGCATGCACTTGGCGACACTGGCCAACCTCTCTGGAGATTGTGTAAATCTTATCAAAAGACAGACCACCACAATAACTACACTGCTATTTTCCTCCTTTGAGTCCCCTTTAATTCCAAATTATATTTGTGTGGTATAATAACGCAGCAATCAGTGAAGGCTGACCCCAAAATTAGAGCTTCATTTAATGTCACTTTTGTTCCATTAGTTCTTTTGCCCACTTCAGTATGTCAAGTTCTCTGCCTGTATTTCTAGAGCATGTTTGTATATTACTATTTAGGACCACAGGCTGCATCTGTTATGGGATGGCAAGTCATCCGGTACATTCAAACGTATATCATTACCAAAGGGACACAGAAAATCATCTCAGTATTAAGGTTAATTCATAATATGCCGCCAATAACACATAGAAATGTCCTTGCTGAAAATTAAAACCACCTCAAAAATCTACACATATTCAAACCGACTTTAAGTGACTATTGCCAGAGTGTGACATGAGGTCTATAAAGAGCTAAAGGTGGTCAGAGAGGTCAGCTGACTCAGACAGACTCTGGTTTGAGTCCCATATGTGACCACTTTTCAAATTCGGCTTGTTTTTAATGCAACTGATATAACTGAACTTAAATAACTAAACATTAGTACTGCTTTTAGCGCAGAGCATGAATTTTTCAAAACTTAAACAAGTAGCTTTTGCGACTAAACGTAACCAAACTGCAACCGTTTCACAACATTAAGGGTCCAAAACTCACATTATGTTAGATGTTTGCTTCATGTTGAAAGTTGAGGCTGAGAGCCGCTGACCCAGCAGCTGCAGTGGATGAGGTGGGAGTGACAACTTTTGGTTTAGAAAAGTTTTAGATTCTGATCCTTAAGTTGCAAGACATCCTGTTTGTCTTTCCAAACAGAGGAGATCCTCCACACTCATGTGGCACACTGGTGGTCCCCCGATGGAGAGAGGCTGGCCTTCCTGGTCCTTAATGACAGCCTGGTGCCCAACATGGCTTTACCTCGTTTCACTGGCGCGACTTACCCCAAAGGAAAGCAGTATCCGTACCCCAAGGTAAGCTTTACACACAGGAAGCAGGAAGAGCAATTTGTCGGCTGTTAATTTTGGAACATATGTGCTTTATTTTCACGGGTGACATATTGGATCTGAGCTGCTCTGATTCTCATATGTATTCCACCACCTACAGTACATTTATGCTTTCATATTCTGGTGTTTATTTTTTTCTTATTTCCCCCATATTGTACTGTGGCAATTTGATTTCACAGTTTTATATTTTCAACACAGTCTGAAATCTGCAAGTCACAATAAAAGAAGGTTTTATTTTCAGTCTCTCAGTCTGTGTAGAGCTGCCACCAGTTTCCAGTCAGCTGAGGGCAGTGGACTGCAGTGATCACAAACTAGTTGGTCAGCTACCATAGCTTAGCTCATATTTGATTCTCTCAGTAAATCTCTGAGCATCAACAGGAGTCATTTATGCAATCACAGGAAGTCCTAGAATTTATTCTAACGTCATACGACACTGCGTTGTGCATTTGGATCATGGACTTGGGAGCAGATCAAAGTTCAAATGACAATCAGGTGATCATTCTGCAGGACTTTAAGCAGAAGTATCCTAAATGGCACATGTGACTTAGAAAACATTGTGTTGCTGCAGTGATTTTTGTCTGTAAGTCAGGACTGTTTGTCGTGCGTGCAGGCTGGCCAACCCAACCCGGCGGTGAAGCTCTATGTTGTCAATCTTTACGGGCCGACGCACACGTTGGAGCTCATGCCTCCAGAGACGCTCAAACTACGGTGAGAACAGCTGCATTTTGTCTGTCCAACTTATGCATCAGCTGCTGTGCCGCTTCTCATATTTTAAACTTTAGATGATGTTTCTTTTCTAACTGCACGCTCTGCACCTTTAATTTGTCAGTGATGATACAGTGGTCAGAAAATCGCACATTTTATAAGACTGCATCTTGTATTGCAAATTGGCTGTGAAGAAGAGACATGATGGAAGAAAAAGCAGCAGTTTTACCTTAAATTAATTTGATAGTTTTTCAGAAAATCAACCTGCACCCTTGAAACAGGTTCAGTTACCAACTGCATAAAAAGTTTTGCAGAAAACTCTCATCCTGGTAATGTTAGTATGTGATGAAGTGTAGTACCAAGAAACTGCTCATTAAAATTCTCTTGTGTCATGCAGCACTGTGGTAACACGAGCCTTTCATAATAACAGAACCTTCACCTCAAATCTGTGCAAAATATATAATCTTATGCACATTTTATCATAGCATGCAATTAATCTGTCTCTCATAGACGGCTGTTATAATAATCCATTCTGTCTTTTCTTCACATGTTTGTAATGAATTTGATCTCCTTGGCAGTGTGCACATAATTACAGAACCTGAAATGACCAGTGTGATCCTAATGCCCATCACAGGGAACATTATGTGACCATGGTGAAGTGGATCAGCAAGACCAAGACATCCGTCAGGTGGTTGAACCGGGCCCAGAACATCTCCATCCTGACTGTGTGCGACACCACCACCGGAGCCTGCGTCACGGTGTGTGTGTGTGTGTGTGTGTGTGTGTCCTTGGGTAGAAAAGAAACACCATCATAAACACAAAGTAAGCAAGCAAAGATGCTTTCAAAAATGTGGAGATGCTCCTCAGTGGGGGCCTCCTGGCAAAATAAAAGTAAATAAACAAACATAATCTAGTAAACTACTGTCAGTTAATGCAACATAAAGCTCCACATTTACTTTAGTGATGTGCTCTTTGCAAGATTTCATCAAACAGCTGTTGAGTTGTTAAAGCTGATCTGATTTCCATGGTAACCCTTCATTCCCTGCACTTGCTTTCACTTGTCATTTTAAATGATTTTGTTGTTTCCGGCTGTGTTAGCTGTTAGCAGGCCAGCTACAGCAGACCAACCCCTACCGGCTGTCTGTCCAGCTAATCGTTTTTTCCATTTGAAGAAAATTTCATCTCCTCCATATTTGGACGGCACACAGCAGCATTGACCCTGGAGTTGAACTGTGGGACTCAGCAGGCCGCTTTCCAGTTCTGTGGCCCCTGATTTGGTGTGATTTGCACGAACAAACGTGCCCTCCAGCCAAGAGGCAGCTTAGCTCAGGCCTGGATGCTGGGCCCAGCCTCCCCGGCCAAAACTGTGGCTCCCGCTCATGCATGTTGGTTTGAAACGAGGGCTCAGGCTGGCAGTGATGTCCCCAGTGGTGTGTTAAAATAAATGGCAAAATAAGGGGTCCATTATGTGACACATGATTGTGTCTGGAAAAGATGCTGCTGAAGTATTGTTCCAAAATAAGTTTTACAAAAATCTTTCGCAAATGTTTCTGCTGGCATAAAAGAAAAACTAATTGAAGGGAAGGAATGTTTTAGAAAGTATTTCTCTATTGTTCTTGGTTTTAAAGCCTCTGTGTTCCAAGCAGAAGTACAACGCAGTGAGAAAGAAAGGCTGTAAAGACACCAGTCTGATGTTTTGCTTTGACATCTTTTTCAGAGGCATGAAGAAAGCTCTGAGCTCTGGCTTTCCAAGCAGGTAAAGTGCTCTCCCTTCCATTTGTCATATCTGTGTTGTCTGCGCTCCCAGACTGTAATTTCACTTGATGCCAATCATCTCTAAGTCTTTCAAATTATGCGACATGAAGGACAGCCAGTTTTCAGCCTCATCTCTGCGTGGTTTTATGTAGACGTTCGAGGCCTTGAAGCAAGGCTGCGTTCATCTCTGGATGGGCAGCAGTCAGAAGACATCCTGTCGTTCTCTTCAGAGGGTGAAACTGGGAGGCTCTGAGAGCAGCTCATTGTCACATGTAGGATTTAGGAGCAAAGAACTGAACCTTCATTTGGAGAAACAAAGAGCACTGAAGTTCACTGGCTGTTTATGACAAGTTAAATTCAAAGAAGCACACATTTTTATTCCATTTATGTAGTGTCAGCCAAATATTTTCGTCAAGTTTTCACTGAAAGAAAAATATTTGAAAAACTTATTGTTGTCAGGACGGACTTCTGCACAGCACTGGTGTACTGTGGAATTTATTCATTTGATCATCAGCCTCTTTGCTTGTTTAGTAACTTCAGTGGAACCATGGACATTCAGCCAACAAGGCCACAACATAACACTGCAGCACTGGTTCCATTTAGATATGGTGAACAAAATGTTCAGCTATTTATTTCCCTGCGTGCACAATGAAACACTCTTTTTGGCTCAAGTTATTTCATTGCGAGAGTGCAGTCTACTCAGCTTTAGCATTTTCTAGGCAAATATGGAGGCAGAGGAGGGAAAGTTTTTGGCAGGACTGGATCATATGGCCCTGCAGCCATACGTGTTTGGCTGCAGTCACTTCTCCACTCGACAGTCTTGGCTAGCAGAGCCACATGTCTTTGTTAAAGTGTTAATCTGCAAGATGCTCATTCACTGGCTATGAGGCTGCGTCAGACAGAGAAGTAAAAAAACAAAAACAGCAGAAAATTAAAATATCCAACTAAAGTAGAGGTACTTCAGTTCAGAACAGCTGTACAGCCCATAATGAGTCTATTGATTATGTTCTTGTACTTTACTTTTAACTTCTGTCTTAGATTTTCAGGTAGTGTAAATGCTCTCTGCTGCTCATGCAAACTGCTCTCAGCATTACACAAATCAGCAGTGTTGACAGCAGCAAAACAGACGTTTATTCAAATAAACAAAGATTTCTGTTTTCAGGCTGAAAAAGTGGTTTAACTGTGAAGGCCTTTTGCACACTCATTCCTGCTGTTGACATCAAGGGTAAACAAACTGCCAGGCTCTGAAAACAGGATGCTTATAGTTGTGCTTCACATCCTTTCACAACAGTAAATACAAATCAAACCTGGTTTGAAAAACAGCTTTCCGTCCGGTGTTGATGGCTGGTTGGTAGATGCTGTGGAGCTGATGCACCTTTCTGCTTTCTGCAGAACCAAGAACCAGTGTTCTCTAAAGACGGCAGCAGATTCTTCTTGACTGTCCCGGTGAAACAAGGAGGACGTGGAGAGTTTCATCACATCGCCATGTTCACCACGCAGGTGAGGCTCCACTTCACAGTCAGCTTGATACTTGATAATGTTTTGACACAGCTTTAACAGAGCTGTGTTATTTACTGTGCAGCGGAGTGTATGGCCTCTCCGATGGTTTACGCAAAAATTAAGGAGATTACTCACAGCAGCCAGTTGTTCCGTGCTGCTGTTGAAGTTAATTAAAGTGTAAACTCCTTGCAACTGATGTATGATACTGTCCTCCCTAACAGCAGAGGCGCATGCTAAAACTTTACCATCCATAGACAAAGAGACACACAAGTTGTATGCTGGATATCTGAACAAGCTTTTTTGTGTGCAGATTTGGTGAACCATGTGTGGTTTTCGTACCACAGACTTTACTCCAATTATGAAAACACTTTCCCCATATCAAAAGATAATGCAGAATTAGTTTTTGGATAAATACATGTGGGGTAACCATGCTTAGCTTATAATGAATTTGTCAGACCTGATATATTTATTCACACAATTAAAAGAAGCTGTGAAGCAAATACTAACATCACCAAAAAAACAACTCATAGAACTAACAGAAATAATCCTGTAGACAATAAAACAAATAAAATATAAAATGACATTTCAGTATAGCACTTCAAGATACAATGACACAATGACCAGACATTTAGGTTTGCTTTATTTTGCTAACAGCTTGTTTAGCCTCCTTTCAACAATCCTCTATGCCCTGGAATCACCCGGGCCAGTTCGCGCATGTTTTACTTCAGTAAACTGTTAGTTGAGTAAATTCACTGGTGCACTTTGATAAAAACAATGTTTCGACCTCAGACAAGCTGAGGGGAGGACCGAGAAACTGGTGCAAACGAAAAGGTGGAGGCAGACACAGAGAGTGTGAGAGGAGACCACCGCTGAAATGTTCCTCTGGTTCTTCCTGGGGTTCAGGTTGGGTTCAGGGTAGAGAAAGGGAATGAAGCACACAGAAATTGATGGGGAAGCAGATTTTGACACAACGTCGACAGGCTAAAGACGGACGCTGATGCAGAGCCTCTTCAGAAATCCCACAACCGGCGAAATGCACAATCCCTTCATCACCAAAGCTGTAGCTTTTTGTACTGCACCACCTGGATGGAAACGCTGCAGTTTCTTTGTTATTGTGTCATTAATTTTTCATCCAGTTTTCCAAAGTGAACAGCCAGCCTTCTCTCATATAATAATGAGCTTTATTTATAGAACTCTTATCTAAACAAAGGACAAAGTACCTCACAGAGAGAGATGAATAAACAAACAAGAAATTAAAAGCTACAGAGCTCAACGTTATTTTCTTCAGCTTTTTCATTTAAACTGGGATTGTTGTGGTTAACATAAGCTCATTTCCTCAATTTCCACCAGAAAGTAATTAAGCCACCAGTTAGTTCCCGCCAGAAACAAAAATCTCTGGTGCTGAACCAACCATCCACGCAGCCTCCTCCTCCCTGAAGGTGTCCTCAGACCAAACGTGGTGTTTTTCCAGTCGGTGTCAGTTTGCCCCAAACAGCTAATGTGCCATCTGGCACCATAGCAACAATCAATGTGTGTGTGGAGTGTGCCTGTATGTGTGTTTCCTGTAGCATCTCAGACTTCTTTTAACTCTTATGACTCTGTACAGAGTCATAAAACATCTGGATAAACACACTGTTTTTTATCAAGTGTAATCTTCTTCAGTTTCCATCGTCTGCTTTGTGTCTGTAACTCGCTTCGCTCTCAGCCTGAATTTTAATTTTAATTTATTTATTTTTTTATTTTATTTACTTTATTAATCCCAAGCTGCGAAATTACTTGCATTTAACCCATCACTGATTGAAACACACACACACACACAACATGTAACGTGCAGTGAAACACACAGAAGCAGTGGGCTGCAACTATCAAGCGCCTGGGGAGGAAATTGGGGGTTGAATGCCTTGCTCAAGGGCACACCAGCCAGGTAAGTGGGGGGGCATTACTAAACACTCCACCACACCCAAATCTTTCCTGCCCGTCCAGTGGGGGAATCGAACCGACGACTTTCTGCTTCAGCTTCTCCAACCTCTAGGCCCTGTGAACGCACCTTAAGAGTGTTGGTGTGACAGCACAGCACTGCTGCTGCCACCTCAGCCCTTCTTGTTGAGAGCACACAGGTGTGGGCTTTTGGACCAGTGACTGATGGTGTTGGTGATGTTGAGCCCTGAGCATAAAGGACTTACCACCTACTGAGTTTTCTAAGCTCAAACAAATGACCGATAGTCCTGTTCTTTTCTCAGTTCAGAGCAGATCAAAATGAAATCCGACATCTGACGTCAGGGAACTGGGAGGTGACCAGGATCATCGCCTACGACGAGAACACGGACAACCTGTGAGTCCAGCCCCTCCACATTAAAACAAACATGCCCAACTGAACTCACACTGTACACAAACGAGCATGTGGTTTGCCAATTAGATTATATTTATATTATTTGTATTCTTATTGTCTTTGTTTTCTCTTCAGTTATTTCCTCAGCACAGAAGGGTCACCGCGGAGACGGCAGCTTTTCAGGTTTGTTTTGCACTCAGTGATTTTGTTTATACTGAAAATGTGCACTTTAAACTGGTGTTATTTTGTCTTTTAATCACCTAAAATGACTTGCAGTAATACAGTATAGCGTCGGCCATTTCTCTCTACTAGCACCTCTAAAACCACTAAAAATACACAACACAACCGCGTTGTTAGTGGCCATCTTTTGCTTTTGCACTCCTTGTCTTACTTTCCTAAATGATTGTCTCCTGTCCTCAGTGTTAAGACTGTGGGTCTGTTTCCACGACGATGTCTGACATGTGAGCTAAATAAAGCGCACTGTCTTTACTTCGACGCTGACATCAGTCCCACAAACCAGCACATCATCCTCCGCTGTAAAGGTAGGCCATCGAGTGTCCTCGTTTCAGGCTCCTCGGGCGTCTGCTCTTAAATTTGTGGTCAAGTGGCAGCATCTTCTGCTTTCATGTTCAAGTGAAATGTCATAGGATGGTGGAGTATCATTACAAGAACAGTTTCATAAAGTTGTTCACAGACTTGATTGTAAAAAAGTGGGCATTAGTGAGAAATCACAACAGTGTGATGCAGGTTATCAGGACTTCTCTCTGCTAACTGCTGTGGCCACTGACTGCGTATAAACATCTGGTGATGTCATTTGGAGCCAGAGTCTGTGCAGTAGTCTCAGCACTCAGCTGTCAATCATGACAATTCACCCTTATTTTAAAGCATCAAATAACTAATTAAAAGCAGACAAACATGTCCCGTCTGCTAACATGGAGGGGGGGGGGTTGACCTGTACTGCACCTGTACCGCCACCAGGGGATGTTTTGGCCTCAGTTTTAAGGAGCTCTCTTGTTGTCCATCTTCATATAGAGTCAGTACGAGCTACAAGCTAACAAACTTTATATTTGACATAATGAGAGGGGTTCACTAGTCACTAGTGTGGAACGATAGGATGAGTCATCAAAAATGAAAAACATTAAAATCCACCTTTTCTCAGAGAGATGAAGGAGTTCATCTTTAAACTCATTTTTGTATCGTCGGTTTTGAGTAAGACAATCTGGCAAAGACAAAGTGGAAATGTGCCGATGAGTATTAACTGGCAGACTAAAGAGGGACGTGGGAAGAGGTGAGCAGGTCAGGGAGGATGGTCATGTGACAGCTATGGCGGGAAAAGCAGCTACAGGCAGGCCGGTCAGTACGTGACAGGATGAATACGAGGAGCCGGCTGGGGTCGTGACAGCATCTTTTCTCATTTGTTGTAGATTAAAGCTGACCGACAGCAGTGGCAGTTACTTCTCCCCAGGAAACACAGCAGTTTTTATTTCTTGTGCATTTCTTGTGTGTACAAGAATACCAGTTTGTGATCCAGAGGTTACAGCAGCTGGCAGATGCCAGGACGTCATCTGTTGTGATCTGTCACCTTCCAGCTACGCAGTTTTAAAATCATATCTCATCAGCAACATTTAAATAATTAGCCACACTATTGTGTATAATTACTTTTAGGTAGCATTATTTGGCATGGAGCAGCTTATTTAATAGAGGCTGACTCTTCATGTTGTTTGTGGTTTCAATTTATTTTGGGCAGATGAGAGGACTACATGCTCAGAAGCACTTGGGCTTTGGCTCGGCGATTTATCGGACAACCGTTCCCTTTCCCAGAAGCAATAAAAATAATGGAGAAAGCTTGTTGTCTTCAAAGGGCCGAGTTCACGTAACCCCGACACGTCTGCCCCAACTCCTGATTTCATCAGCGGCAGCACGAGCCTTTTAATCTTATTCACAAAATGTCTTTGATTGCTTTAGTGTTTTTCAAACTGGTACGTGCACATAACGAAACCATTTCTCTGTGTGACACGGGCAAACGTAGTAAGGAATGCAAAGGTCAGAGCTAAGACAGCCCAGCAGCCGTGAGTGCAGGAGGGAAAATGAAGTAGGAGCTGCAGGTTAGCGCAGGGAGAGCAGAGCAGGACCAACGAGTGTGTTTTGCAGCTGTCGAGGGAGCGATCGAGTCTCATCTGAGCCACTGAGGAAACCTGCCATCCTGTTAACCTCTGACTAAGTATTTGCCAAAGGACACTCAACAGAAGTGATTTAATTAGGGTTGCAGTGTGACTGACCTTTAGCGCCTAATTGATACAGGTAAGGTAGACAAGGTGACAAGCGAGCATTTCACAACAGACTTTTGTGAAGCTGCTTTAGAGGAGCAACCCGCCACACCACCACAGTACCATTTACACTGTTGTGTCGGTACCGTGTCACTGACGACTTTTGTTTTTCCCTTTCAGGTCCCGGAGCACCAACTGTGATCTTACACAGCCTCAATAATTCAAGTAAGGACTCTGTTTAATCTCTATTTAGGTCATAGAGTCCTGGAGTGCACGTATGATGCACAGTTAATTTGCTTGGTTCATTTCAAAGGTTATGAAACCTCTTTTCCTATGGGGGCACATTAACATACAGCTGACAACACGACCAAAAGTCAGACTGGCCTTATGAATAGTTACATCAGACTGAGAAATGAGAATATTACTCAGCAGTCAGCCAAACATCCAGCTAAGTGGTATTAGGCGACGGCACGGCTGTAGTAGGCAGTAATTAGCGGAGCATTAAGCAAACGGCCAAATGAACACAAGTAGTTTTCAGAAGGGTGAATGAGGAATGAAAGGATGTTTTGTTGCCCTTTCATGGTTTCTAGTCAACATTAGCAAGCTATAAACCAGAGAGATATTAATCAAATGAAACTTTCTGGGGCGCTTCAAGGATACTGTTAAGGTGATTCAGTCAACACACCGTAAACGTCAGTACGACAGCTTTGATCACTGCAGTTGCTTTGTGGCATGACAAACGCTTGGGACTCCTGGATCTTCAAGCTTTTAAATAAACACGTGAATTTCAACCAGTTTGTGTGAACAGCGAAGAATCTATCACTCATTTCCCCACTTATTCCCGTTTTTTGTCCTTAATTTTATGGTCGCTGATTAAACTGTAATGCTGTTTTAGTGTCAAGGGTTACTTTTTGTGTGGTTTTTGTCTTGTCACTGAAACAAAGTGAACCCTGTCAGGGAGGCCAGACAGGAAACCGCTGCAGCACTGGAGATCAAAGAGTGAACGAGTTTCTCTCAGTGTGCACATGAAACCTCTGGTACTTAACATCAGTTTTAGAGCACAAACGGCTGATTTTTGTGCTTTGTGCCTTCATGGTGCTGCGGAGGCCAAAGTCCGAGTCCACTGAATTGCAGTCGAGGCGAAAACTTGAATGGAGGTTGATAAGTTTTCCTTTTTGAAACCATCCTGCTGTCAGAGCTGAGAGCGTGAAAAGAAAAGGCTGAATGTGCCGCCTCGTTTTCACTTGATTCCAGCCAGCGGGGGGTCTTACAAATCTTGATTTTTTGTTTTTTGGGGTTTTTTTTTGCCTTTACTGTCTTTCTTCTTCCTTTTCCACAGGCATGAATACAGATGTACATGCACTACACACACACACACACACACACACTTTCACTCGCGTCCCACACATACACCTGTCATGTGTCCTCTTGTTATCCATGTCTACATGTCTATCAGTAGTTTTTCTCCTGAAAAAGTTAACAGCTGTGCTGCAGAAAAGCAAGCAATTTGCCCAGGGTTATTTGGATAGGCCCTCCATCCACAGCTGGGAACTCAAGGTCCCTGGCGGTTTCATAATGAGACGTCTATTGATTTTGGGTTTTCCATTAGAAATGCTGGATGAATTCCATTTCATTTAGCTGCTTCTCAGATGGCTTGAATGGGAAAATGGCCAAACCAGAGAGTCATTGTTTATTACATGTGGAGAAAATAGCAGGGCTCTTGTTTTTGAGGCCAGAATGAGCAAGCTGCTGTGTGTAAAATGCCTTCCAGAAACTGAACCTTTTGACTGTATGTTTTTTTGCTCATCTGAGTTTTAACAGTGGTACCAAATTGTTACGCCTTGAATGAAGTCAGAGACAAATTATTTTGTTGCCATCCCCAAAATCACACACTAATTTCCAACTTTGATGATTTTTTTGGTCGATATGGAGTTTCACAAAGCCTCCTTTTTGATTCAATAGCTAAGCACACTTGTATCTTTTGCTGAAAGGGTGAATTATGATAGTCCTTGGTTGAATATCCCGCTATACAATCTTAAAATTTATAACTGTTTCCTTTATTTGCAAAAGTTAAACTCCACAGAGATGAAATTCAATTAATGTATTCAGCTTTATGAAACCCTTTAAATTGACCACAAAAAAAACAATCCGTGAGACTCAGATCTTATCTGCCTTTACTTTCCATCTCATCTCACTGTAGAGACAAAATCCTCATGTCATTATGAGTCTTTTGTATGCAGCAGCATTTCGATTATTGGCAGTAATTTTTGGACCTTTTTATCCTTTAAACACATTCCCCTCATCCTTACAGATTACTACATCCTTGAGAACAACTCTCTGCTAAAGGCAGCCTTGAAGTACAAAAGGATCCAGCTGACCGACTTCAGAACTGTTCCAATGGAGCACTTTGGTGGGAATAATGGACTGGTTTTTGAATTGTGTGGGTGAATCACATATGATTCAATTGTATCTTAAAAACAGAATTTATGTTATTGCTGTTTTCTTTTTTGAAACAGATTTACCTCTGAAGATCTCCTACCCACCGGACTTCTCTGATTCCCGTCACTATGGACTGCTGTTGCTGGTGTACGTATCACATATGCAGGCCATGTTTGTCAATCACAGGGCGTCTCTGTGACACCTTGGGATCAGCCAGTAGCGAGAAAATGAAACTGAAAGATATGTTTTTACTTTCCACAGTAAGAAATTTTAAGTCTGCTGATATTTTCTATTTTTGTCAATGTCAACAAATTTCACAAAAAGCAACGATGAATTCGTCCCACAGAAACGATTAAAAACACGTCAGCGAGCCTCGCTGTTGCATTTCTCTTCATTGCCACGAACACACACACACACACACACACACACACTGTAGTTTATTGTGACTGGAGCCCACACACACCATCCTGCTGCCAGATAGTCACTAGAGCACTGAATGTGTTAATGTGTTAATCAGCCACTGAACGCAGTCCCCAGCAAAAACTCTATTTATTCCTCTCTGTGAAAGAACTGCGCTGTCCAGCTCTCTTCGGATGTTACTGAGCCTTTTAATAACGTGAAACCACGTTTGTGACCTGTTTTGTGTGTGCCACAGACACGTATGGAGGTATGAAATTATTGAAAGGTGGATGCACACAATGCAGGTTTTGGAATTTAATAGGATCTGTTGAGAAGCAGTTTTATTTTGTTGGGGGTCTCTCAGTTTTCCTTACTTGGCGTGTCCCGTGCTCCGTTCAGTGACAGCGCCCCCGGTGGCCAGGCCGTGAGTGACCGCTTCTCCCTCAGCTGGGACTCTGTGCTGGTCAGCTCGGACGGCGTCATCGTGGCTCGTCTGGACGGGCGGGGCAGCGGCTTCCAGGGTCAGAGGATCCTGCACGAGGTCCACCAGAGGCTGGGAACCGTTGATGTTCAGGACCAGATTGCCGCAGTAGAGTAAGTCATCAGAGTCACTCCATTCCACTTTAAACCACCTTGTGCTTTTTCAATGACAAGTTCATCGAGATTCTCTTGAAAACACAAGCAAAACCACCAAACAAGCGCTTCATAACCATCACATACGTGCTGCCTAAACTGAAATTTGACTAAACTCCCTCTAGCCGACCTTTGCCCATGTTGTTTATCACCAATCCTTATCATTTCATTTCCACTTTTAATGTGAAATTAATTATCTGACAAGAATGACGTCTTGATTTGGATTAGGCCTTCTGGCTGTTTGGCACAAACAAACAAACAAATAATTCTGCGGTCCAATTAGCACCAGAATTTGTTTTGTTTTCTGAGTGGACGCACACACAATTTGAATGGCATTAAGAGAGGAATAAAGTTAACTGGTGAGTCTCACTCCCAGGAACATTGAAATGTTCCAGTTTCTTTCACAAACTCCGCTTTGAACGTCATTTTTTGGAAGATTTGCAGGGTGAACAGCATCTTATCTGAAGCAGGATGTATAATTGAAAATATGGGGGTTTCATGGTTTACCAGTTGCAACTGTTTCTTTATTCTGAGCCGTAATCTCCAAACAAACTTTTGATTGGAAGTTGCATAGATTTCTTTTCATTCCCCGGAGGTGCATACAAGTAGGATAAAGCTGGCATTGATTTTGTCTGCAATCTTTTTCCAGTCTTTGTCTGTACTTGTGAATGTAGCACTCGATTCACCTTATTATGTTTTCTCTGTTCTGATTTCCCTCCAAACAGGGAAATGTTTCTCTCTGCTCCAGTTCGACAATTTCAAGCCCATTACCTATTACCTCACAGGTCATGTGCTATTAATTTCACTTGGTAACTGCCTCAAAATATTAAAGATTTTGTACAAATAAAATTTACCTGAAAGGTAGCGCAGTCATTCAGGCATTTGACTGAAATGTGAGGATTTTCACAGGATGAACAGATGTTTGGCTTGAGCGTGGGGCAAATGTAGATTAAAACCAGCTTGCGATTGTGGCTGTGATTAGGATTCAGGTTTATTTCATTTATGTAACACTTTAAAACCCAAAGAGACGGATGAGAACAGGTTAAAGACAGAAAACACATCGCAAGATTAAAATGGAAACAATTCAAACAGTCATTGAAAACCCAAAGAAATGAAAATAAATACACAATTAAAAGTCAGAAGAAAAGTGGCTCCTGAGGCGCTTCTCGAACACACCAACAAACACTTGAGAGCTGATCTTAAAGGTCGTTCAAACACCTCGCTGTGAGCAGGAGTGGCTCACTTGATAAATGTGTCTCGTGTTGTTTTTACTGGACTCATAAGCTGCCTCTTCAGGGCCTGTAATCCTCAGGTTTACTGCTGCTGCTAACCTCAGTGACAGCACGCCGTCGGAGAGATTACGGCAACACGACTTTGCAAATGGATCCATCTCCTGAAACCACAGTCGCTCGTTACTTTGCATTAATTAGCAAACATTACGGATACGATCGAACGTTTCGGCCCGCACGTCTTCTCAAACCGGATGTGATTGCTGGAAGGTTTCTGACACAACTTCTCCACTTTAAGCAAACAGTGAAATGGAACGAGCAAACATGGCAATATCATGACGTCAACAGATTAAAGGCACAGTATGCACAATTTGTTAGCAGGAAGCAAGAAAGAAGCGTTTTTTGCTTTTTAGTAAATCCTGTGTAGAATACTTTTAAAGTAAAGCAAAAGTTTTAGTTTTGGAGCTGAGTTTGGGATGCGTTTGAATGTACGTGTTTTCTTTTCCAGATACATGATGAAATTTCCATATATTGATCGGACACGGATAGCAGTGTTCGGAAAGGTGAGTCCATGCTCTCGTCTATAATCACATGTAAAATTAATTCAATCCTGAGTCCGTTTTTGCCATATGCATAAAACATACTGGTGCTGCTGCTGCTGAGCAAAATCCATTTTCAGCTCATGAATCAATATGCTTTTCAGAAATATGAAATGCTTGTTTACTTGTTTAATTGAGTTGCTGAAGTGATGTTACTTTTTTTTCTGTTCCACTACAGTTGGTCATTTTTAGAGCTGCATTTAGAGACTATTTTGTTAAATTTCTATTCCTACAATTTTAGCATGATTTTAAAGTTGCATGAATGTTTGTGTCTCCCGTCAGGGTTATGGAGCGTATCTGACATTAATGATGCTCAAGTCTACTGACAGCCTCTTCAAGTGTGCTTGTGCAATGTCACCAGTGACAGACTGGAAACTCTATGGTGAGCTCAAAATCCCTCCACAAGTATTACTGAAATAGGAAATACACTATATGGACAAAAGTATTGGGGCACCTGACCACAGGAATTAATCCCCCTTCTCCAGCTATTACAGCTTCCACTCTTGTGGGAAGATTTTTAGATTGGGAAGATTATTATCATTATTATTTGTTTCTGTGGGACTTTTTCACCACTCGTGCATTTGTGAGGTCAGACGCTGATGTTGAACCAAAAGCAGGTATTATTAATTATGGAATTTTGTCTGTCTGAATCTGAGGCGACTCTAAGCTCGCACCACGTCTTTAGACGAGAGCAGAGAACATCCAGGGGACCCTTTTACCTGCTCAAGGTGTCATTTCGCCCTCACTGTCAGCGTTTCAGGATGACAGGAACTCCCGCTCTGTTTAGCTGCAGTCGAGGCTCTGTGTACCGGTGGCCCTCTTAAGAATTTATCGCTTCTCATTTGCACAGCATCAGCGTTCTCTGAGAGATACCTTGGCATGCCGTTACGGGATGACAGCAGATATCAGGTGCGTGTTTACTACCTCCCCTCTCGTGCTTGCCGTTGATCTTTGAAAGCAGCTTGCCGTAACATCACTGACACACCTACAGTTAAGCTCCCACAGTTACTGAATGCTGCTATCAAAGTCGGAGGCAGCGATGCTTTGCCTTTTCTTGTGTTTTTTCATGCTCTGTAGGATTTTGTCACTCATCTCTCTTTTGGTAACTGTGTGGCTCCGGTGTGTCAGATCACATGCCGGAGGTTTTTTCTTTTTTCTTTTTTTTTTTGTAAGCTGCTGCAAAAGGATTGCCTGCCTCTCTCAGGCCTCCCGCACAGACGAGATGTTGAGCTATCAGAGGTGTTTACAAGATGTTTGCAAGCACATTGTAAACAACCAAACAACAAACCTGTCCTGAACACATAATTCACTGCTTTCAGTGTACTTCAGCCTTGCATTTCCTGCTGTCTGCAGAGCTGATTTTATATCTTCTTCCACACAGTTTGTTATATTCACAGTTATATTCCAAAGCATAGAAAATAGTGTCAATGGGAGACACTTAGTCACTTGAAAATCTCTAATGGGACTGATTCACTGTGTCTACGTCAGTATCTTTCATTTCATCATACTTTGTATGTTTTCATTGCTTTCCTCAAAGCCACTGAGCACATCTGTCAAGCTATTATCTCACCGCTTTTTCTGATTTCCTCGCAGTTTTCCAGCGTGCTGCAGAATGTTCAAGCACTTCGGGAGCAGACGCTGATGCTGGTGCACGGCACAGCGGACGGTAAGAGAAACTAAATTGTGGCAGAATGAAAATACTGTATCTGCAGAGCATCACTGCTGAGCACAAAGACGCATGCAGTCCTGGAAGGTAATGAGGCAAATGGTTTTTAATCAAAAGATAAAAGGAAAAGTGGGTTATCTAAATGGATGCTGGGATTTCCAGAGGAAAACATTCACTGGTGGACCATGCATATCAAATTTGTTGATGTGTTTCCATCCTGCCAGATTCTGATTGTCTTTTCTTTTTCCCGGTTAGGATTCAGGCTGAATCTTGCTGACATGTTTCTTCTCTTTATTCCCAGCCAACATCCACTTTCAGCATACTGCTGAGCTCGTCAAGAACCTCGTGAAAGTTGGAGCAAACTACTCAATGCAGGTGTGTATTGCAGCGACGGCGCCAAGGCCAATTCTCTGTGCTGCGTTTGTAAGAGCAGTGATGGAAATGCATGTGCAAAAAGTGGAAAAATGCGTTAAACAGCCCAAACTATGAGATCAAATTCAAATCAAATTGTGATGATCTCATAAATCCAATGTGCAACTTCATTGCACAGTCATTTGGACTTAAGATAAGGACTGGAGATAAAGATAAAGATTGGAGCGGCTGTAAAAGCAATTTGCAGCTCACCCTGCATGTCTGCACACCTCTGCCTACTAATTTACTTTCTGTCTTCCTCTCACCAGATCTACCCAGATGAGGGCCATTTTCTGTCTCAGCAGAGTCGCCAGCACCTGTACGCCACGCTGACCAGCTTCTACAGGGAGTGTCTGAAGGAGGAGTTACTACCGCTGCCTGATGAGGAAGAGGAGGAGGAGGAGTAGGCAGGAGGCTTTGAGGGTCAGACCTTTGGCACAGCTTGAAGAATTTAGATAAAATCCTTCAAGGCCTTTTGCTTTTTTGGACCAAGTGTTTAACCGGACATGGAGACTGGGTTAGAGCTGCTAATGCTCTGAAAGCGTGTGTGTGTGTGTGTGTGAGAGAGAGAGAGAGCTCTCTTTGTGTATGCCTGTGTATAAATGTGTGTCGAAAAGATAACCGAAGGACACGACAGTGAGACTTGCATTGCCGGGACTTGAGACGAGAACTGCCCTTTAGCATAAAGTCATTTCAGTTTGGGGACGCTCTGGTTCTCGTCGAAGTGCACGGGAAACTGCCTCCGTGTTCTGCAAGCTCTCTGGGCTGTAGTCACCCACACTTACCAAGTGCATGGTTCTTTTTTCCCCCGTCGGCTTCACTCGTTTTACCATGTTAGTGTCCATTGTGGTAGCACTTGGGAAGAAGCGAACACAGACGTACACGTTCGATCTCACCTTCTCCTTTGGTTGTTGTATTGTTGCACAGGGAAATGCTCCAGCCATATGCGGACAAATGTTTAGACCTCCCCACAACCGAGCCGATCCTGAAAAAGTGCTACTTCCTGCTGAAACCCTCCGCCATCGCCCACCCTAAAATGAAAACTTTAGAGGTCACACTTAATTGTACAGGGGTCTTGTGTGGACATGTACAATGCCTTATAAGGTTCAACATACTGTAATATTACTTGCTGGCAGTGGTAGTCATCCAATAGCAGTGTCATGTTAACCTATGTCAACTCAGGTCCTCGAGACACAGCATCGCAGATGGTTTAGTATATACAACACTATGTCTATGGCTGCAAGGTCATGAAAAAGTCACGCAGTGTATATGAAGATAATGGAAATTGGCCGTACAGTAATTTCAGTTTCAGGCCACGCTGTGAAAGTTCTCCATCTTAATATGTCATTTAATCGTGTTTCCTTAAAGTCTCCTTAAAGCAAGCGACAAAATCTCTAAAAAGGTGTGAGATGATTCTTCAGTGTGTCTCCACCCCTTCAAGAGCTGTCCTCAAGTTCAGAGACATTTTCTCAACCTTCTTGATATTCTCCACATCAAGAAAGGAATAATAAACTGCAGTGGATATTAATGGACATAGGTGTACTAAGATGGACAGTTTTCCAGTGTCAGTAAGGTGTTTGCATGTCTACAGGGAATGTGTCAAGTGTTGCCACATTTTGTACAGTAAAATACAGCAGAGTGTGTATATAAATATATTTTTGAGATGTCAGATCTCATAGATAGTTTAGTCTATGGGGATGGATTGATTTGACCTGGATGTCTCTTGTACTTCTTTTCAGTTTCTTTTTCTGTTTTCCTTTCAGCTGTTGATTTTCTTCTTAGGATGGATTTTGTAATGCTTGTTCTTGTTCATTTTGCTGTTTTAAAAAGGGAAAGGGCAGGGTTGAGGTTTGGGGGTTATTGTGATTGTCCTCTAGTGATGATTATAAATAAAAAAAATGACAAAAAACAAGTTATGCTGATATGGACAGCACTCATTTCTGTCAGAACCAAAACACATTTGTTTAGCAGTGACTGATTTTTTGGGAGGATGAGTAATCTGATCAGCCAACACCTTCATGTTTTCTTTCACCTCTTCAGGACTCAAATTAAAGAGTAAAAAGTCTCCTCCTCCACCTCAGTCTTCAGTTCTCTTCTAACATTTGCTTGATAAAAGATGTTGCAGAGTGTAACAATCCTTGCTAAAGCAGGTTCCAACAATCTCCTGTGTAACTTGAACAGTTAGACTCTCCAAACATCAAATCAGCTCAGATTGACGGCAGCTGCACTGACAGGCAGAAACACACAACTGTGGCTGATTGTCAATCAACACACCGACTGTGACTTCAGACATGAATTCGTTTTCATGTCACAGTAAGGTTTAAAAAATTCCTAAAGTTCTGTTTAAGTCTGTTAGCTGAGATCCAAACGGATCCAAAGTCCGCTTTGTAAATGAGCCCAACATGTGCTTGTTGATGCCTCCACGCTGCATCAGTCAGCGGCTGAGCAGATGGTAACACTCTGCTGCTGAAGGACAGAAACCAAATGTGCCAGAGTTAATGGAAGCCTTTATTCATCAGCGCAGACGAGCCTTTTCTCCACACTTTGATAAAGTTACGTCGATTTCGCAGATTTCGCTGCGTTTTGTCAGAGCTGAGACAAAAGTCCAAATTTTAATTCGCCACCCGTGTAAAACAGCCAGCCGAGCTCTGTGTGACGGGAAGGAAACCCGCCTAACAGCACCTAGCAGCTCGATAATAAACACGTTTTAAATCAATTGTTTCATCAGAGGCCCAAAGTGTAAGAACAAAAAGTTTCATCTGGAAGTTTTGTGCCAAACAGTTGCTAGGCAACGAGGCTCCAGTAAGTCACTACGGTCCGCCAACAAATCGTCCTTCACATCATCGTCCTACTTGTGTGAAGAACTAATCATTATGTACTTCATACTGTACTTAAGTACTAATCACAGTTCGCATGAAATTAGACTCTGAAGTAAAATTATGGGCTGAGTTTGCTTGCACATAAACACACACACACACACACACACACACACACACACACACACACACACGCACAGGATGTGATTCCAGTTCTGTCTTCCAGATGCAAGGCCAAAAACAAAATCGTAGAGACAGAATATACAGATAATATATACAGGTGAAGTAGTTATTTGTAAAGTGTGCTTATCTCTCCCTTCTGAGTTGAAAGTCTTTTTAAATGTTGCGTTTGAGTGATTTTTGACTGGTCGGATCACTTCTGCGTGGCTGCGTACAGATAATGTTTGACTGACGTCGCCTTGGCTCTGCTCTGCTTTGACGCCTTCTGTCTGACGGTTCAATCAGCCAGAGTAACCTGATAAAAGAGTGTTTATCACCTTCTGTTGTGCCACAACATTCCTCAGGTCTTTTTGATAAGAAACGTGTGCGTGTGTTTTCGCACTGTGGCCCGAACGAGAAGCCGATCGACTCGTCTGCACTGTCAGCACGCCTGACGTCCGAATTCTTTTCCAGGCGTTTTGAAGTTTGAGAAAATGATCTGCTCTGACGCTTCCAATCAAATCATGTGGTCTTCCTCAGCAGGATGAGTTTGGCTCGGAGCGTTTGACTGTCCCTTTTCCAGACGTTAAAGTAGATTATCAGAATCAGAATCAGAATCAGAATTCCTTTATTTATCCCTGGAGGGAAATTCTTGTTCTTACAGACATTGCACATGCAGTATTCCCGACCAAGAAAGGAGAAAAAGTGCGGAGTATAAAAAATAGGATAAACAATAAAGACGGGATAAACAAAAACTAAAATCTCAAAGTACAGGTATTTACAAAAACTGTATTCAAATTTTTTAAGAAAATTTAAAATGCAGGTATGTACATGTGTAAAAAAGCCAATATATACATTGTATATATAAAGTGAGTGTGTCCGTCACAGTGGACTGGTGTCATGATCAATCAGGATTATTTTTTATTTTATTAGTTGTTTTTTTAACGTGCAGTCAGAACTGCTGTGCTGTGCTGTTGAATATGTTGTGGTTTCTTACCTCCTTTCAGTTTCTCTCCTTGTTTTCCTTGTGTTTCCCTCGTGTTTGTCCATGTGTGGTTGTGGGCGTCGCCGTAGTTTTCCGCTCCTGCTCTCCGGTTGGCCGACACACCTGCTCTCAATCGTCCAATCAATCCGCTGCTGCATTTAAACCCTGGCGTTCCTCCTCGTCGCTTTCAGATTGTTCTGTCACCCACTGTGGTGACTACTCGCTCAGGCCTTTATTTTGTCTTTTATTTTCCCTTCTTCTCTTTCTCAGTGTTTTGCTCTGTGCTTCCTGTCTTTTGTCCCTTGTGTCTCAGGCCTTTGTGCCTGTCAGCTGACCTCCTCCTCCTGGTCTTTCCTGACCTGTTGCTCATGTATTTATGACACCACAGTCAGTCTGCCCCCCCCCCAATCGCTCGCCATTTTGCCCATCACTCACCTTCTCAGCTCCCACTTTTGGCTTGTCAGTGAAGTCTGAGCCTGCATTGTGGCTCTAAAGCTTGGCCTTGTTAGTGACTAAACACTGCAGGTGCGCCGTCAGCACCTTCAAATGGACGCTGGGCACGTGGCGTCAGATACGACTCAGTTTCTCACAAACAATGCGTCACACCGATGCCACTCTCTTGTTTAACAATTTATTTCGGCATATAAACTTTACAAAGTATACAAATGACAGAATCAGTTGCAGTAGAACAAGCAAGTGCAGAAATGTAAGCAGCACAGGATCCTGGTCTGACAATGATCTGGTTAGGTCCTGTTGGAGGGAGGGTGTGGTGGTCATACAGTGTTAAAGGAGTTTGGTTATGAACAAAGCACAACGCTCAGAAAAGACTTGTTCCAAGTTTTTACCTTTTGTGGCACATTTGAAATGCTTCACATTTTGGGGATGTTAAACATGTAACGCTGAAGAATCCAGTCGGTCATAAACATTCAAAAGAACACAAGTGCTGACGTGGGGGGAAAGCATCCACATTTGAGTGGACTGAATCAAGACAAAGCGTGAATTCATTGCTAAGGACAGCCTGTTAACCATCAGGTAATTGCAGGGTGTGGTCCCTCCATGGGGTGGAGGGGGGACTCCACCTGAGAGTCATTAAAACTATTCACAAATCCAAGGTTTTTGGAACATACCCAAGTTTTCCTCAGTGTCAAAGTAATCCAGTGGTCGCCGTCAGTGCGTCCATGTGCACGGCTAACTAGCTAATTCAGTATGCCTGTAATGGGGTCCAGTGGCGAGTCTTTACAGCCTTTCTCTCATGATGACTTTAATTCTTTTCTGCCATCGTATTGGTGTTACTGCTATTAATGATTAGCAGGAACGTTTTTGACTCGCTCTCTTTCACACAACTTTACTGCAGAGAAAGCCAGAGATTCGCTGCACCATACGAGAACGTCTGTCTGGACAGGCTTTTAAATGACAGGACTAGAGAGTTCAGCTACAAACAGTATCACTGAAAAACGTTTCCCACCGCTGTGCTCCACACAGGATTTAAAACCCTGACCAGTGCAGATGATGGTGAACCGTTTCAGGTAATGACTACCTGAGATTAAAACCACCATGTGGCAATAGTTTGTCAGTCTTATGGGCAAAACGAGGAATCATTGAAATCATCTTTTAAAAATACAGAAGTTCTGGTAAACCCCAGTGCTTCATCATCTAATTGGAGCCACCAGAGTGACTTCTCATAATGTCGAATGGATGGAAGGTAAAGGCACCTGCAAATAATGTTTTGTGATGTGGTCTGAATTTGGCATTAAGTTGTTTTGTTCGTAGTAAATCGAAATATTCACAGTAGGTTACAGTGGCCGGCCAAAGATTTTTATTTAAAATTGATTCCCTGACATTTGGATTCAGTACATGAGACAAACAAACCAGCCAAGAGAGATCAGACGCACGTGAGGAACAGGAAGTGGGGAAGTCCAAAACCAGTTTAACCACACAGGAGAACAAACAGGCTGATGGAGAGGCTCGTACAAACATTACACACCATAATAATGAGCTAAAGTATTAAAATACAGCGACGATGCGACCACCTTTTCACTTCAACAGCTAAAACGGCACAACCTTGGAAGCGCCCCGCTGGCCTCGATATGCTACATACGGTATCTTACACACTGTGGGTCTGCAGGCCTTCCGGGAAGACACAACCTTTCTTTGTTGGCTCATGATGGCGTTTGCTCGGCCAAACTGAGTCACCGCAGGAGGCTCCGCAGGTTAGTTGTCTTCTTTAGTTGTCTCCGGGACAACAGCCTGCTCCTCCTCAAAGCAGCGCCTGAAGAAGGTGAGCACGGAGTGCAGCATGTAGTGTCGGCTTTTGGCTGAGACGATGTTGTGGCCTTCATCGGGGAAAATCTGACAGGAAACGAAAACAACGTGTCATTTGCTTAACTTCCCTTTTCACTGATACAACCCTTTTGTTTTTATGATTATTATTTTAGCCTGCTTCCAAACACAGCTGTGGCATGTTTAGGGTCACAACATATCGTCGTTGCCCACCACAACACTGAGAAGCCAGCGTCTGTTCGAGGCATAAACAACAACAACATCAAGATCTCCTCTCGTTACTTGTCACTCAGAGAAGAAACGGCGGCGGTCACCTGGAGAGTGTAATTAACATTTGCCGCAGACAGCAGCTTGACCAGTTCGGCAGAATGCTGGAAATGAACAGTGGCTGCAAAAGAACAGAAGGAGCACAATGAAAGCTCATCGTAACCTGGCACGACTGACTACTCAAAATTAACTGGAGTGTCACATGGTGTGCTCAGCTGACATTCTGTGACAAACGACTTCAGATGTAAAGATGTTGTCTAACACCTGAAAACGTAATCACTTCCACGTTCAAATGCACAGGAGGACTTGATCTTGCATGCGTTACTGCATGTAAAGAACAACATACAAAGCAGCTCATTGTATGTATTGTGTATTCTTACATTGATGAGGCAAAGAAAATTAATATTCAAACAAAGATGTGGGCCGCAGACAAGCATCTGTATATCTGCTTTATTGTCTGAACATGTACTCACCGTCTGCTGTGCTGTGGATGATAAGAAAGTTCAGAGGACTCAGCGCTGTGATGTTACTGAGCAGACCGGAGATCTGACAGACAGCAAACAGTAAAATTACCCTCCAAAGACAGAAACTGCAACGGCTTTAACGTCTTCTCAGCGAAAGCTAATTCACAGTAAGAAAAGTTGAGTCCCAGGAATTTAATGTTTTATAAGGATGAACAAAGAATTCCAAGCTAATCTTTGAGGATCAGTTGCCCACATGGGAGCATCAGCCCCTTGGACAGAATTACTGTAAGAGACACTAAACTCACACAACAAATTCAGTTTCTTTAACTTTATCATTCATTTTCTTTTAGATAGAAAGGCAGGCACTATTTTAAAGTTTGATTCAATTTCTTTCTGGGGAAAAAAAAAATCTATTCACTTCCAGTTTGGTGTGGCAGATGGCTCCAAATGAAACTTATTGCTATGGAAGTTGTTTAATAATTATAAACTTAATTATACAGCAAAGTTACAACGAGCTTCACATGGTCGCACCAGGATTAAGACATTTCAGGAAGCAAATAAAAGACAAAATGAAAAAATGAAATGGATTAGAACATAATAAAAAAATCAGACATGCTGAAAACAATGCTATCCTGGCATTAATACTAACAGGCTTAAAAAGATAAACAGGGTTCTGACAGACAGGGTTTTTGTAAAACTGGGATGGAGTGTGGGGGACCAAAGAGATTTTTTGTTCTTTTCGTCCTGTTTTTCATTTAGCAAGTTCGTCAGGAGTGTGACTCTGCAATCATGTGCTGCAGCAAATTCAATTTAATCACTGCTCCAGAACTTTATCACAGGGGACAATTAATCATTTAATCAATCAATGTCAACAAGGCCTCAGCTCCTTTCAAACTGTCCCGGTAAGCAGAGCCAAAGAGCCAGCATGTGTGCGACCCTGAAACTGGCAGAGCTAAATGGAACGCAGCCACCATTAATGTTATTAGGTGCACCTGTGCCGTGACAGGCCTGCTGCAGATTAACCCAAACTTCACAGCTGTTTGAATTCACCTGAAGTTAACCACGAATCAGAAAATAAACTGAGTTTATCAGCTCTGTGCAACAAGCACAAAATAAAAACGAGTCCACTCTCAGTTTCTCTTTTGGCCTCAGAGACCCGCAAATAAAACAGACCCCCGGATGTCATTTAAATGTTGAATGCCACCATAAACGGTTTTACACAAGTCTAGACAGCATCAGGCCAGAAGCATCAGCACTTTGCTCTGCATGAACACTCAGTACTGTTGGGAAAAGTCATACTTGGTATTTGGGATCCTCTTTCACTGCAGAGCCAAAGTATTTCTCAGCGTGGGCCGACCCTTCATAAGAACGAGAAAGGACACGTTAATGCGAGGATAACCTTTTACCTCGCTCACGATTCTTTCATGAAAACACACTGAATGCCTTTTGGTGTAACTTCGCCTAACATTGTGACAAATGGGAAATGCCATTGATGGTTAATGTTCTGTTCTGCGTTAAACTGTACTGGATTTGTTTGACGTTCTCAATCAGTTAAAGTCCATGATGATGACAATTCTAAGACAGATAGCATAAATCTGATAATAAATACATTTCAGAGCTGATGATGACCAGTTACGGTTCCCTTGACCAATCTTATATTTAGATTATTAGAGAAAATAAAGTTTGACACTTTTGTTCAGTTGTGTTGGCAAATTAGTGTTCATGATTTTTGAGTCTCAACTGCAGTCGCCAGAAGTAAAAACTACACCGAGGTCACATGATTTCAACGTCACCCCGACTGTTTCCTACAACACCACGTCAAACACACTTCATAAGTTTAAATTTAAAGTTTGAAAGCTTGTAGTGGCACGATTATCAAGACAACAAGGCTGCACAGGTGGAGCCTTGTTGTCTTGAGCTAAGGCTCAGAAATTTACTGACTTATTGTATGTAAAACAAAACATGAAGATTTCTTAAGCTTGTGTTAACTGCAGACCTTAGTTCAGGCATCTAACAACAAAATCCCATTGACTTCAACACCAGTGAACTCTTTCCTGGTTCTTGGACTCTCTTCTTGGATTCTCAGCCATCTCACCGTAGAGTCTCCAGTTCGTTATTGGAGCTGCAGCGATGCCACAGCGGAAAACAGAGCTGTGGGAGAGGAGCAGGAGGGAGGAGAGAAATCCTCCATACGCCTGGAAAACAGTAACACGGCAGATTTAAAATAAAATGAAAAAAATGCTGGGTAATAAAATTGTGAGGGTTATTTACTTAGAATCAGCTATGTTACCTTTCCATAAACCCCAACTCTGTTGCCATCAACATACGGCAGCCTGACCAGGTGCCTGAAAATTTTGAGTGAAATAACGAAAACAGTGAAGGGATCCTAACAAGACTACACAGTAAAAGGTCTTACTTGTTCCACGCTAAAAGGAATCTCAAACTCAGCTGAATTTCCCCAACGCCTTGCTTTGTCCATGAAGCAATCAAGATGCTTAACAAAGCAAAACCTTCTTACTCCAGAGCTGTAATCTGGTCCTGAACATCAACGGTTCCCAGCCTCTGGTGGACCTCGTGCAGGATCCTCTGACCCTGGAAGCCGCTGCCCCGGCCGTCCAGACGAGCCACGATGACGCCGTCCGAGCTGACCAGCACAGAGTCCCAGCTGAGGAAGAAACGGTCACTCACGGCCTGGCCACCAGGGGAGCTGTCACTGTGGAAGGACAGAATGAGTTTTCCATTCATAATCCCAAGAACTCCATGAAAATCCTCCAGACTAAAACCCAGAATAGCTAAACAATGCGGTTCGTGAGGAAAACGCTGCTTAAATTAAGGTCAGCGGTTCACAACCGTTTTGACTCGTGACGCCTCCAAACAAAAAGACTGTCTGCTTGCTATGTTTACCATTTTAAAGGGCGCAACACAACATACATTAAGTGCTACTTCAAATAGAGAAAGTATTTGAAAATAAATTACATACAGAATCAGTAAAAGTGGGTGCTCCTTCGTTTCATCCAAAGCTACTGGGACAATCAACTCCAGACGAAGTGCTGCAAAACATAACAGCAAAATGCATCATTTTAATGCTATGCTACGTTTACTCTGTACCAAACTTCCTGCTATGCATGTTTGTAACAGATTATCAGCAAGTCCAGATTCATTTTTGATCACCAAGTTCTCGTTTACTGAGGTCTCATTTGCTCATAAGCTTACATACAATCGGACTGAAACCTGTGGAGCCACCCCCTGCTGACCTACGATCCGAAAGCTCCATCCAAGTATAAAAGTCAGTGTGTTATTTCCATAAGCTCATTAGTCACAAAATAAGTCTGTGCTGCCGTGTACAGTATAAACGGATGAGAACAGGTGTTTCTTTTCAAAAGGCCACACATAGCTATCACACATGTGAACACAGATTAGAGAAAGGAAGCCATATGGTGAGCCATTCCCTCTAATTTGAAACAATATGCTGCTGTGTATATGATTTCACAGTCTCCTCAAAAAGCTCCTGTCGCACCTGTTGCATTTCATTTCCATGTCTGACATTCTGATCTTGGTGAGCCTGATTGTCCCGCTGATGTGAATGTGGAAGTTGCCATTTAAGCGCATGTAAATGTGTTTAAATGGCAACTTCATCTGCCTTATTTTCTAAAATGTTCCTGCAGGGTGCACTCACAGTTGGCCGTGAACAAAAGGCAGTTGGTTGCAGCGCTGATGCTTGAAGTTTGAGCTCTGAAGGCTTGAGTTTAGTAGCGTAAGATAATTTTATTATTATGAAACTTTAATTTCAGGATTTTTAAACACACACAAATCACCAATGGGAAGCTAAGAAGAGGAAGCTGGGACGAGTGACAAAAGAGATGCTTATGGTCAGAAAAAAGGAAGAAATGTCAGGGTTAGAGCCAATCAGAGCCAAGTGCAGAGTACGGGTGAAAATAAAAATAATGCATTTATGCACGACAGATCTGTGAGCTAAATGCTGATGTCAGCATTACCTATGACAATACTAACATGCTAAAGATTAGCGGTGCAATGTTAGCATGTCCATAATTAGCACTAAACAAACAGCAGGGCTGAGGCTGATGGGAACGTACTTAATGTAAGATCTGATCATAACAAATCATTCTCATAAATCATTGAAAGTGCAAAGTGATTGCAGTCTCCTACCGAAGTTGTTGATTTGCACAGTTCTTCTTTCCCACTTGGGTAGTGTCCTGTTCATCAGGGCATGTCTTAACACTGAGTTCCCCTCCAGAGTCCTGTGCTCTGGTGCATGACGGGGCAAGAAGAAGAAGAAGAAGCACTTTAATCAGAAGAAAACCTGTTTGTGCCACAAATACAACAATAACAAAACAAAATCCTGCATAACTGATTCATTTGAGTGTCCTGCTTGGCTGCAAACGATTGACAAATCAAAACTCTGCTCACACACATTATCAGGCATCCAGTCACATTTACAGTCACAAGTAGAGAATCGGTAAGCACTTTGAAGTGTCAGCAAATCGACTGAACTGGTAGAAATGTGTTTTGATAAGAGAGGAATAATCAGCGTCTCTCAATCTGCCAGCATGTCGGAGTGGAGGAGGATAATCGTTCATGCTGCAGAGTCCCCACACGAGAGCCTCTGATGTGCACTCAACACCATTTCAAGTGCTTAGCGCCTTCACCTTAAGTGCATCCTCATATCCCGTTACTTTTGACAGCCGTAAGTAAACCTCTGTTGTTGAACTTTGGCTTAATGACTCTTAGTGGCTTAATCCCCAAATATGACTTGATCGATTAATGCACATTTTAGACACAGAAGGAACATAAATACATCTACCTCCTACGCAAAACATGATGAATAAATACACCTGACGCAACTGAGTGAAAGAGTCTAAATAGTGGATTCATGTTTGGTGGTGCCAGAGTACTTACTGTTCATTTCACTGAGTTTGTGAAGAGTAGTCTGAGGGATTCCAGGACCTGGGAAAAATAAAAAAAATAGTTTTTGTGACATTTTATCAACGAGATTAATCGAGAAATGAGTTCAAGTAATTCAAGTGAATACAAAACACTGAATGAAAGGCAGCGTGTTTATATCCTGGCATTATGACAATCTGTATATCATGTTTATAGTATATCTGTAGCATAGACACCTGTACATACCCTGTACATACTGTAAATTACTGTATATCTGGCAATTACTGCTTATTGCACTTCTGGTTAGATGCCAAACTGCGTTTCCTTGCATTGTACTTGTGTAATGACAATAAAGTTGAATCTGGTCTAATCAAATCTATTAATAGTTTGATCGTAGCTGTCTGAAAACTAAACTCCGAGGTCTGACATTGTAGTCTGGCCTGCATCTCCTGAGTTCTTTCCATTTTCGAATGCGGCAGCCTTTGATTTTAATGTTTCAGCTTGCATTAAGAAATTCATGTGAACCAGTCACATGATCGTGACTTTCTGACTTTTCGAGAGTCACGTGAATATGAGATCTTAAACCAAACCAAAATGGTCTCACAGAGCTGTGAACTGCATTTGGAAACACATGAAATCCTTCATGGTTTTGGAGCCCTCAGTTAGGACGCCTCCTCGTTTGGTGTTACCTCTGCAGTTGAGAAGGACGTGTTGGAAGTCCGGGCTGAGGATCGAGTCGTAGTAGGTGCACTTTAATTTGAAGAGGGAGCAGGTGAGGCATTCTTTGTGAAACGGATCCACGGTGGAGACTCTGAGGCAAACAGTGAAGACGTGTGAGGACAAAAGAAGTTGATTTAAGAGGATTTGCGACTTTTGAGTTAAAAGTGATCTGAATCAGAATCAGAATCAGAATTCTTTATTTGTCACATGTGGATGTGCATCCACAGTGAAATGAAATGATGAAATGAAGTGAAATGATCTGGTTGTAGCCTTAAGGTGCGAATCAACGCCGTCGTTCAACTCGACGCGTTCTTGTTGTGGATTTTCAGCGCGAGTGGGAAATCTAAATATCGTAAAACATTTTCACTGAGGTGTAAATGTGCGAGTGAAACCAGTGTGTCACCTGTACAGCTGCTGCTGTGTCGAGCCTCCCTCTGAGCTTGAGAAATAACTGAAAAACCAAAATTAGCCTGTTAGTTGAGATCACGTTGTATTGCATCACATCACATTGCACTGTGTCCGTGTCTCGTCCTTACACTGAGTTCGTGTTCTCGTCAAAGGCCAGGATTTGAGAGACTTCCCAGCTTCCTGAGGTCAGGTGGCGAACGCTGCCCTCTTGACCTTCGGACTAAGAAGCAGGGGAAGCACGTTAGCCTGACCTCACATGCCCAGCGTGGTCTAACAGGGAGCTAAGTTTTCCAACTTGCTCTGACCTCCGTTTGTTATCACTACAGAAACCGAATCAATCTGGCACAGACCCCAGTGCCTCCAGTGAGCCTGCAACAGCCCTAATTTGTCCAAGTGAATGTATTCTTAATTCTCTGGTGTTTCCACAAACAGAGTTTTATCATAACTCAAAGTGATGAGCAGTATGAATAACTGGAAGGCCTTTGGTGTAGGCAGGACAGATAAGAGAAGGAGAAAAGTACACAGACCCCAGCATTTCCAACAGTGAGGTATAAATTTCTCAGTCTTACTGGGCTGGAGATCATGGTGATATGGGTGAATGTCCCGTGGCCGCCGTGTTTCAAGGGCACAGAGATGAAGAATCTTGTGCAGTCCTTAGAAAACACTGGCTCCTCATTCTGCAAGAAAAACAATGGATAAATAAACTTAATGGGAACATTAACGTTAGATCAGATAGCTGATCATGCTTCAGGACGATGGGGTGGCCAGTCAGATTTGTGCTGTGGACCATGAAATAATCCCATCCCCTTTCAGTGTTTCTTGCCGTCTTTGTCCATGTGGTTGTTATTTCAGATTCAGCAGCTATAATGTACATTTAGCTTTATGGATTTATGGAACAGCTTTAATGTGTTCCTTAAATAACTAATTGAACATCATGTAAATGTGCTTATCAAAGACAGTAAAGCTCTTCTGGAGTGACGCGCTCACCTGTCGATCGAGCCACTTTTCCGACGTCATCACGTGTTTCTGAAAGATCAAGTCAAAAGCGCTTCAGTAAGTCCATAGTTCATTTCGGAGGCCTGGAGAGCCAATCACAGTTGCCCTCTCACCTTTGTGCAGTCGCTCGTTGTGACGTCGCACAGCGAAAGAATTGACACATTTTGAGCCCGATTCACCCAGCGCACACTCAGCCTCTCCCGAGTCACCCACTTCACCATGGTGACGTAGTACTCACTGGGGAAAACAAAGCCGGGAGGCCGTCAGCAGATACGAGCAGCCTGGATCAGCAAGGCGCTATAATTACTTGCTTAAATCATACCTCTTCTCAAAACTGTCAGGAGGCCTCAGTTCAGTTGTTAGGGAGCTGCCGTCCACAGTGACGACGTAGAGCCTGACCGTGGGATTGATTTGACCCATCTATAGTAAAGGCAGTACAAATACACAATTATGTTCACAGGCCTACCGGATTGGTTGTAATATCCATGATGCACTGAAGTGATAACAGTAAGCACTGCAGCGAGATGCTGCTCTGGTTTTCTATTTTTATGCTCTGTTATACTGAACAATGCCAGTAGGGCTTAGGAACAGAGAATTTAATGAGAATATGAAACAAGTGGAGAACAAACTGTGTTGTTGTATATTGAGCAGGCCCTGCGGCAAGTCGGTCGTTCTCTTTCGCTTACGCCTCCCTCAGAAAACACAGCTCATTAAACTACATGACAAGGAAAATCTCAAAATTCCAGCATAACCTATCAACAAGATGACAGCATCTATTCCACACATAAGATCGCTTACTTGATTGGTTATTATTCATCCTATCCTTCACTTTCTGTTCTTTTGGAAGAACATGGGATCATTCTGTTTTGTTCCAAAGGTGCAATTTGCCGCACATTAAACAACAGATAACATCTGAAATCTGCTAAACGGTGATTGTTTTCCTGCTTTATTAAAATGACACAACTGTTAGAGTACACACAAATGGTCAGTGGACTGCAGTACTTTTCTAGTCTCCAACCTTTGACTTAAAGTTAATTTATTATAATCCTTCTCAGTTTACAAGCTGCACTGTGAGCATCTAATGTTTACTTCACCGTCACTTTGTTTTGGTTGTTTTGTTCCCCGTCCTTACATGAAGTTCGTTACAAACATCAATCTAATGATGACATTCACATCAGCCTCAGCTGCACTTTGGGTTCGGAGCTAAACAGCAGATCAAAAGTTGCACACACACACAAAGCTAAGATGGTGAACGTGTTAAAAATGACCTTTTTAAACAGCAGCACATTAGCATTTTTATTGTGAACAGTTTATACATTTGGCTAAATACACTGCAGATTCTTAGTACAACCTGCACGGCTGTAGCCTTCGTATTCCCAAATGTCTCTGTTGGTATTAGCTTCAACAGTATGTGTTCAGTATGTGTGTAATATGGAGCAGTTTGTCACTTTGACAGCAATTAGATGTTTCCTTAAGTGCAGTCACATGATACCCATGAAAAATACCTCAGGGTAGCACTTTGAGTATTGACTCAGGAGGAGGATACTCACACAAATGTATCCCCCAGAGACTGAAGCAGAAGTGCGACTGTCAGACTGCCATACAGCGTCAGTGTTTTCACAGACAAAAGGAGGGGAAGGCAATTAAATCTCTACTTCATTTACTCCCACAATAGTATAACACTAACCCCACTCAAGGGTATAAGAGATACAATCACTGTGTGTGTGTGTGTGTGTGTGTGTGATGATTTATTAATTAGATGCCTTCCTGTGAGCCTCCTCCTCCCATCTGCGGCTCTGAACCGACAAATCACATTGCCCTCTACCTTATGACCCCCATTCCACCAGTTTCCACAAATTATCTCCCATCTTAGAGGCATTTGATACGCTAAAACATCTGCATCAGAAGGGATGGGAGGTGGCGTTAACTTGCCTGTCTGAAGCATATTACACTCCTATCCCCACAGCCGTCCCTCTTCAAAGGAGGCGAGTTGCTGTGGATTCACTAAACTTCATGGATAAACTAAAGCACAGAGCCTACGGTAGCGCTGGTTTGATGCCCTGGAGGTTGCTCTCCATGCAGGTTATGGCAGGTTGTAAGGCTTGTTGTACAGTGTAGAGTCAGACGGAGGAGGAGCAGTTGGGTTTCAGCTGGATCTAATCATTTCTGGAGCCGACCAGGAGGATTGGATACTGATGTTGGCTTCAGTTCAGTTAAAAGTGCAATATAATTAGTTTATTTTCAACTTAATATTTGCACCTGTTGGTTATTTTTTAGATTTAGAATTAGGAGAGCTTGTTAACTGGGAAAAAAAATCAGCAATGCAGAAAAACAATGCAATGATGTCATAACCAGCTTTAAACAAGAGTTAATTCAAATGCTGGAAATGAAGTCATCGTCCAAACCAGTAGGACTGTTAAATTCCACCTTTGGATAAGGGTACTCCCTCCCCCTGGGGTACAGCGAGCCTGTGAAGCGGGGCAGGAACATGTTCGGAACCAGGGAGTCGTTGACAGTCAGGTAGGCCAGTCTGGAGCCGTCAGGTGACCACCAGTGGGCCACCTGTGTGTGCAACACCTCCTCTGGAAAGCCAAGAGAAGGCAAATCAGACGTGTTGAGTCGACAAGCTTTTATAAACACATCGTCTTTTAAAAGCCAGTTTAAAAGAGCTAATGTGCCTTTTTATGGTAAAATAATTTCTATCTGCTAAATTATAATTTGAGTTTAAGTTTCAAGTCCAAGTCTCAAAACACAGCACACACACAGTGACATCACAACAGCAGAGGTTTGCTTTGGTTTGTGCTGCTCTTTTCAGCTGGTCACTTCCCAGATTCTGTCGGTATCGTCTGAATACTTCTGTCCACCTAGAGTCCAGTGGGGCTCAGGTTGTATGAAGCTGCTCTCTTACCCTCATACAGCCAGTCTGCGATGCCGTTAAAGATGATGCCTTCCTGTCCGGAAGACGTGAGCCTCCATGAGCTGCTCTGAACATCCGTCTGGTAGTAAATGTTGTTTTCAAATATATATATCTGCAGGACAGAAAGCAAATAAATTAATAAATTCCACAAGTCAAAATGCTGCCGTATCCAAACGGATCATGTAGTTTCAGAGACAAATTGGTAATGATTTGTTGATATGTTGTACATATTGGAAATACTCCAGTTATTGATATCTGACATGGGAAATCATAACAATAATAATAATAATAAATCAGCTGTCAGTCCTTTTCCAACATGTGACAGCTCAGCTGCAGATAAGGAAGTACTGAGAAACAAAGATGTCTGCAATTCAGTTTTGACTGCTCAAATTTTTCATGTAAATTTATTTGCAACATGTCAGAAGTGTTTTACAGATGTTAAAATTCTGACACGCTGAAATGTTATTTTGACCAGTCAAAGCTCATTCGCTCCTTGGCTCTACTGCCCCATCGTGTGCTGAGTCATCTCTGGAGATAACCGGCGAATGCAGGGCGAGTTCACGATTGATGAACTATTTTGTCATTAGTGGTGTGACACGCTGCTGCAGGGCTTCCTGGAGAACAGCTTCCACCGACGGCAGGTAGAAACACTGAGGAAATGAGATAAATATGCTATCACATGCTTAATTACTTTCCTTGTCTGCGGTGGAGAAAATAATGGATTGATTATTCTGTGCACAATGCACTGCACGGCGGAGGCATTACTCACACAGAGAGCTGTGGCCGCCAAACAAGACGTCTTCCAGAAACCGCTTGATTAGTGTGACTGTTGCTGGCTTTTCTTCAAAGTAACCGTTTAGTTTAAAAGGGAGTCGTTTAGTTTGCCTTTCCTCCGAAGTCAAAAACAGCCTTTGATTGGCTTCTGCCTTGGTGCAGAGAGTTTGTACGTTTGCGCTGAATTACACATAACGGAAGGCACCGAATTTCTGCGTTCAAGTTCCTTCACTTTTCGAGACAAAATTGAATCCGAATGCAGTTGTTTAGGGCTGCAGCTACGACTGCCTGTAATTAATCTGCTGATTATTTTCAGTAATCTGATTATGTTCTTTTGACAAGTGAAGTGCTCACTATGTGAACAACAGACGATTCAACCCGACCCTCCATTGCTGTGAGATCCTCTAAATTACTCACCAGCTGCTGACCTCGAACGCCCCACGAGGCAAACTGGAGGACTGAATCGGACACCTCAGGAGGATTCAGCTCCCGCACTTCCCTGATGAGGACACACGTGAACAGTTACACACAGGACGCTTTACATTTCTGTTTTTAAATATTAAAACAGAAAAAAAAAACATTGCTAACTTACAGTGAGATCAAGTAAATTTAAGACAAATAGTTTGTGATATTAAGTGACTTTAACTGTGAACATGTGAACTCTTTAAACATACTGTTGGGTTTTATCAGAGGGTTTAATTTGTCTCAACTGTTCTTGAGCTCATGAGAAAAATCTTTGAACACGTAAATTGTTCGGTCTGTGTCGATGAGGTTTAATTCTTTGTTTACTCGCCTTGTGTACAGGTTGTAGATGAGGTATGATGCCAAGAAAGAATGCTGGTAGACCTAAAAACAGAGAAGAAAAACAGTTTTAATCTAACAGGCCTTTGTTATTTCCCTTCAATTTCTATTAGGATGTCAACCGCTGAGAAAGAAACAGGAGGATAATTCAGATAAACAGAATATATATTCTCAACCCAACGTTATCCTCTGATATTACACACACACACACACACACACAATGCAATGATTTTGTCATTATGTTCCGTGATGATTTTGCGCAGCAGCTTTTCCTCAACCAGCTTTGAGTACTTCTACTTCATTTCCTCATTTCCCCCCCTTGTTGTCTTTCTGTTCTTGTGCAGAATGAGCTTCGCTGTATTTAACAGGACAACAACAAAACAGCAAGGTTACCACTTTAGAAGTATTGGGAGTGAAGTGAGAACAATACTTTACTGTTCAAATTACACAAATGCTAACAACGAGTGCGTTTTATTTCACACAATGAAACTGACAGGTCTGCAAGACCACGAGCTGTGACTGGACTGCATTATGGTTAAGTCTGTCCTCCCCGAATCTTCATTACGCAACAACCCGACGTTTGTCTTGAAAAACATCCGCCTGTATCATAACTTTATAGTCGCACACCTCAGACATGCCATACATTAGGATATGTGGGGCTATTAAAGGTTATGCAGGAGATCCATTATTTGGCACGTGAGCAGTAGAGAGAGTGGAACCGTGCGGCTGTGACAGGAGATGAAATTGCTCAAAAATTATCTGTATGTCCAAAGGTCAGTATACATATTTGCATATAAATGAAGAGAGAATGTCACAGTTCCAGGGCTGTGAGAAACACGATGTGCCTTCGTCCTGTCAAAATATGATGGGAGCACAGGGAACAAAGACAGTTTGTGTGGACATTGTCGCACAACTAGATAAATATGTTCTACTTTCACGAAATTCTTCAGTTCAGATTCTAATGTTTAGGCTTTCCCTCTCATAAACATTTTAACACCACCTTGTTGAGTTAGAAGAGCCGCCTTCACACTGCAGATCCAGCGTAATGTCAGCTAACACTGGTAGCAGAGCTTTACTTAAAGTGTCTTTATTTACACATTCAAAATGTGACCTTACTGTAAATTTACTAAGAAAATAAAACATAGCTTGATGAGCAGCACACACTGGAGCTTACTGACCCACAAGCAAGCGTGACCTCAGAAGGCGAGTCCTGCTGTCACACAGTTTGGTGGCTCTGAACGAGCACCATGTGAGTCTTAGATCTGCTTTGACAGCTAACATGCTGGAACATGAAAAGAAGGCCACTTTGGAGCTGCTGTGGCCGACGCTAACTGATATGTCTGCTGTTTCTGGGCTTTGTCCTAAGCTAGGCTTAAAACATACTAAAGTCATGTTTGTAACCGTCGTAACATGTAAAATCCACATTGTCAGATGGCCAACAAACATAAAAGGTTTTATTTCTATAAGCATGTAGAAGACGAGGAGTACAATACAATACCAATAGAAACATAATGTTCATTCTACAAAAAAGAGTCCAAATTGTGCCTGAAGCAAATTTAGTGAATGGCTGGTTTAGGCACAAAACCCCAAGAACTCTTGGAGAAAACAGAAAATTAAAGTAGATCTGGAACGAACCAGAGAGCCTTATCATGTTTAATCTTAGGTAATTATTTTGCAATTATCTGTAAATAATTGCGTTCAAGTAAGACATGTTGATCTAAATGTTGTGTTATGCAGTGTAACATCCACTCACACAAGGTTTGTTTTTGGATTCACTGAGCTAATGGCTCAATACCTGAGTGTCTGTGCATGCTAATGAGCTTGAGCGTTAGCATAACAATGTTACAGTAAGCTCATCCCAGAGTGATATGATAAACACTGTAGAGCCACTACGTTCCCCGGCCTTCGCTCCTAATTTGGACTTTCCTCTTGATGGTACCAAAGAGACTTCTCCAGCAGGAAAAAATGAAATCCTACTGCAACTTGACTGCTGTTCATCTCCTTCAAAAAGATGTCAGCATCACTCAGCAGACAGCCGTCACACAGCAGGTGACAGCTCAGTGATGACTCCTTGATAAGGCTGTCGGTGAAGGGTGACACATGAGAGGAGCGCATGTTCAGAGACGTGATGAGGCTAACACAGTGGTGTTCTCAGCACTCTGGGCTTTGTTTTATACGACTTGTAGCGCTCAGGCGGCGTTTGCCACATTTCAAAACATGGCAATTAATCGGGGGAATGTTGGGCTCTCTATATTACAATTTAATTAAAGAGTTTGATCTAGACCTGCTCTAATTGGAAAGTGTCATGAGATGACTTTTGTTGTGAATTGGCGCTATATGAATAAACTGAACTGAACTGAATTAATTGGCACTTTTCCATGTCTCACTTTGAGAGAAATAATAATTGACTGATAATTTGCAATTCAGACACGAGGTTGAAAAAGGTGTTTGAAGGTTAGAAGAGGAGGCGAGTGAACATTACAGATGAAAAAAGGTGCACGAATGTACATCCTAAATGGCGGGAGGGGAGGGCAGTCCCCAGATGTCAGCTGATCAGGAAGAAACCTAAGAACCACTTCCCATTTACCGGGACACTATCTCAGTTTTTTGGTGGGAAAAAAATGCCTCTTCTGGAATAAGGAAACTGAAACATAGTTCCACTACGCCTTTTTAAGCCTTCATGAAAGGGTGTCATCACACCGTGATTGGCCAAGAGGGGAAGGCGGCGAGCTGCTCTCAATCATCAGGAGTCAGTCTGCGCAACCTGTGCAACAGGTGATCTGAAAACACTCTAATCAACCGAGAGGACGTTTGATATTCAACACAAATTTTAAACAAGGTCAATAAATTGAACTAAAATGAGAAATATGGCATTCAGATACAATAAAACCTTCAGCACTTGATCTCTGATGATCTGACTTCACTCGAGTCACATGCAAACTGTCACTCGCTCACCTGGACCCTCATGGAAAGGGGGAACAGGTGAAGTTAGAAGTAGCCCTCGAGATCCAACAATTTCAGGTGAAATTTGTTTCTGTGAAGCCGTTCATGTCACTCCTGGCTCCGACTCTGCATTCTCACACACACACACACACACACACACACACACACACACACACCTGCACAGAAGCAGCAGTCGTTGCTCCACAAAAAGCCACAATAAAAAATTTCGGCTCACTTTGCCCTCAGCTTTTATCGTTTTCTCATGAATTTGTTGGCTTTAACTGCACATCAGTTTATTAAAGAAACCATTAACCTCCATGTTTGGAAGAAAAATGTATTCAGTCCAGTCTGAACAATAAATCCAAATTAAGCACTAAGACTTGCAGTATGGACATAGTATTCATTCAAAATTCACTTAAAACTGTCAGGCAATAAGTTAAAAAGTAAAAGCTGGACTCCATACTTCACAGAGCTTATTGTTTTTTGCACTTCTTTACAGACTAACAAAGAGCAAAGCTACAACACACACAGCTACAAACACAGTGGCACATTTTAATCCTGTAAGCCGCTCTGAGACGTATCGAGACATTTTTAATCGGCGATATGGAAGTAAGGAACCTGACAGAAGAAGAAAGTGGCTCATTAAGTTGGTTTCTGTTTACTCTCAGAGATCAACTCTCCTGAACGTTTTTGCGACTGATTACGGGGTTAATTAGTTCTCTTTTTTTTCACTCGACTGCCTCATTACTGTGCATTTCCAAATGAGTAAAAATAGAGCGTCTGTGACAGCTGCAATAAACAGCACCTCAATAATGACATAAGTATACTTGAAAAATGCCTTTTATAATCTGCACAGATGGCTGTTGACCATAAAAAAAAATAAATCAGAATAAGATTTATGGAAACCTTTGAAGCGGCAGCATCGTATAGCAGAGAGCGAGCATGATTATGATAAATTCATAGGACAACTGGGGACAGTGGTGCAGCAGCAGGCCATTACTCTCCTTAGATTCAGGCTGTCACTTTGATGATGAACACATCTGCTCCGTCCATCTCAGGAGGAGATAGCACCTCCAAAACTCTGCTGTCTCAATCTCATCAAGCACGCCGAGCTCATTATCAGGCCTGCTTAGTCCACCGACACCGAGACGCTCCTGCGGCCGTCGAATTACGGAGACACGCAGATATGCAACAAGCGATATCACTAATAATGGACAGCAATGGCTTTCTGTCTCATGCAGTTTCCTCAGCACAACAAAGTCACAGCTGCCAGTCTTTTTTCTGTCAGAATCTGAGAAGAAATGAGAAGAAAAAGACTTGTGGGGTTGCAGGTACGCTTTGTGACCCACACTGAACTGAATTATGATCACAAATGGTAAATGGACCGTGCTTATAGAGAGCTCTTCTACTTCTACTTGAAAGGACAAAGCGCTTCACAAAGGACCTCTCATTCACACCCACATCTTTTCACCGGTACAGATGCATGGACTCACTGTTACTGCTGTATGATAACTGCCTTTATACCTATAATATGTAAATATGTGAGCTGACAGCTGTATGTTTCTGTATTTTCTGCAGTTAGAACGGAGCCGGAAAGCTGTGATTATGTTCCGACAACCTGCTGAGGTCTGTCATCACCACACAGAGCGCACAGAGGATGAAGGATACACAATCAGCCACACGGCCCAGTTTTCCTGTTTTAGCATGTTGTTGTCTTCTGTTGTGGTGTTTTTTGCTTTGTCTGTTTCCCCGTCCTGATTGGTCTCACCTGTGCCTCGTTCTCTTGTGTGCATACCTGTGCTCCCTTAGTTCTTGTTCTTTGCTACTTTGTCATGTACCTTTGCAGCATTTTTTTCCTTGACAACCCAGTTTTTTGGGCTCCTGTTTGAACCTTGTGTTGTGTCTTTGGCTTGTGCACTGGATTTGTTTGCCTGTTCTGACTGCCATTCCGTGTACCGACCTTTATTCGATAGCGAATGTTTCTCTAGTCCTGATCCAGAGTCGTGGTTTTGGGTCCTTTCCTCTGTGCTGGGCTTTGCATTACAGTCTAATGTTGATCCAGAACTCCAAACTGATGCAAGATGAGCTTCATCTATCAAGGTGCAGCTGGATGGATTTACAGGAATGTTGTCCACTGGATTATTTAATTACCCCAGTCTTAATAACAAAGTAACGTGCGTGCGCGTGCAACAGGCCATTATCCAGTATGCTGTATGCAGTTTGTACTGATGATTCACCCGTCTCTCTGTCTTGTGTGCTGCTTTCAGTCCATCCATGTGACCACCATCGAGTCACGTGTGGCCTCTCGTAAAGATGAAGCAGCTTACAGAGCAGAAGTCTCCTCACCAGTCGAGTGGTGTGCTTCTACACACCTCAGGAACCACGGGGACAGATGTGGTCTTTTCCAAAAACAAATGAGCTTTGGCTCTTAGTTATCAACAATCAGTCTGTGGAGATGGCGGAGAGTTTAGACACCTGGTGACCACCTTTTCTTCCAAAGACAAATTCCAGCCAGCGTTTCATTAAAATAGTAAGACATTATTGAATCTTACCGAGACTGAAAAATAATCAGCAGCCGTATTTTTTTTAAAGCTAATTTGTTCTTTTCCACTACATGTATGGACCCAAATGTAAACACGAGTTGGACCAAAGTCTTGCAAAAATGAAAGACTTCTCGGAGTTCACTCGTGGCGCTGCAGCAAAGGAGCCACCATGTGCGATGACTGATAATTGATGGTGGAGTCATGTCCATGCAAAGCAGCTGATTAGCACATTATGACAAGCATTTGACAAGAAACCGCCGTCTGAATGTGTGAAAATGTGCCTTTCGGTCGACTTTATGCTGTGAAAAACAGCAGCAGCTCACCGTGTGCTTTCAAAGAGCCTGTCTGCCTTACAGATGGGAGCTAACAAATGCCCTCTTTATGCTGCAATGTTAATGAGTTTGGTGTGCACGTCCTGCTTCTATCTTTAGGTGCACACCTTAGAGGCCACAGTCCCTTATCTCTGCTGCATGGCTGGATCGCATATCTCAGCTGTGATGAGATTAATACAAAGGACACAAAGAGTTCCTGATAGGCTTGATATAAGACATGAGAATGGTGTAATATCTGTAATATGTTAAATAAAGCTGCACCCATCAATCTAAATATAATATCATAAAATTTTATGGAAAAAAAACACACCAACACAATTTGTTAATTTCTCTTCCATGATTTTCTAATGTGGCCATTTGGGATCTTTGCTTCACTGCATCAATCAAAGCCGCTTGAAGTAAATCAGCATATGCAGAAGTCTGAGCTGACTGATCATTAAAATGATAAGCTTTAAACCAGGCACTGATAACTTTTATTACAGTTCTCTCATTCATTATTTTGTCTTTAGGATATTATATATCATACAGTCATACGTCTTATATGTGCAGTAATTTTTCTTACTGTCTCAAGAGTCGGCAGCAGGTTTAGCTGTTAATAGCTTTCCATCACTCAAACACCGACAGCAGATTTAATAAAAGTGTGCAATGTGGACATACAATACATTCTTTGAATATACCTTTAAATTTTAAATGCTGTATATTACTCATTTCAGTCAGTTATATTTCAATTATATGTCAATTATTTCTACCTGGAAAAATACAGAAATGAAATGATTCCACCTCTGTAGCAGAATGTGGTCACATTAACTGGAAAAAGCTGAAATGGTGAAAACACAAAGTGCTGCGGATCAGCGGATGAGCATCAGCTTATGCAGAGCTGATTGTTCTGATAATCCACACACACACACACACACACACACACACACACACAGTCCTCCATCCCAGCGTCAGCACTCTGTAAACACCACGTTAAATGGTGATGCAGGCCTGGAGTGGCTGGGCAGCAGCACAAAGCTCGCTGTTTGTTTTGTGGTATTGCCATTTTAGAATACGACATGCTGGGACTGTTGGGGGCTCGGAGGACCTCAAACAGGAAACCGCTGGGATGTGATTTGTACATTTACTGATTTGGTGCCCAAAAAAATTTCAAAGGGAATATGGCATCTTATTTAGTATTATCATGCAGCCAGAAATTGTCAGTTTCCTAAACCCCCTCCTTCGAACTGTGATTGTCCAGTCAAATCACAGCTTTTTCTGCATGGCACACCTTTCAAGCTTTGGGTTTCTCTGACTCTTGGGACAATGAAAGGTATGAATTTAAAAGTGTGTTTGTCTGCTTTATCGTAAGCTGCAACCAGTAACGTGTGACTAACCAGCTACAGTGGTTTGTGTTATTTGGTTGGGTTACAGGTGATGCTGAGGCCAACATCAGTGGTTATCTCCTGCTCTTTCATTGGATTTGGAGAAGTCATACTAAACTGAGTGTAGTTGTCATTCACAAAGTCTTTTCTCATGAACAACAACACAAAAGTCTAATCTGAGTATTATTATTATTATTTATCTTTAGTAAGCATGTGAATGAAGTCATGTTAAACTAAAATGAGTTGTGAGGAAGCAGACTTTATGTCTGCGATGTGTGGCTTCGCCTCTTTAGCATCTTTTGCAGAGTTTTGATTTGTCTGTGATAACGTCTGTTGCAGACCGGATCAGGGACAGTCGGGGACAGCAGGGGGCGATGATGTCCCTGCCATGTACAGGTTATGAAAGTGAATGTGGGATGGCTAAATGAAGGGTCTGTTGTATAGTGGACGCCTTCACTGCTGGGAGCCGAGAGCGGCGACCAATCATACGAGACACTCGAGTGCAGTGATGCAGTTATTTTTATTCTGCTGCCAGCTTGTCTTATAAGCGAGCCGAACCCCTGAGACTTGGCTGAGGAGTTGGTTTAAGAGACGAGAGTCGGCAGCCTGGGAGAGCAGAGAGGCTGAGGCCGAAATAAACAAGCAAGCGGCTGCAGATTGGCTACGATTAGCAAGTTAGCAGAGAACACAAAGATGTGTTCATTATTCTGACTGAATTTTACCTTTTCTAACAGTGACCGTGCAGTTTTGGATTGTTTGGTTTTATTTGAGTGCAACGTTGTGCTTTTTACAACATATTCAGATATGAACAACAAACTTTAATCGAGCATGTTTAGTCTCAGTGAAGCCGTGGATTGCTTATCAGTTCAGTTTCAGATAAAGAAAATTTACAAAACAGTGGCAAATTGATTGATTTAGGATATTTATATTTTTGTTTTCTATTTTTTTTATTTATGGAATATTGGGTATTGGCTTTTAGAGCATCTATGCTGGAATGCAGGTGAAAATTGGAAACTTTCATTCAGTTTTTCCAGTGTTATATTTCTAATTTCCTAGATTGAAAGCTGAACTGAAGCCTTACAGTGACTTAGTGTTTGTGTTGCATAATTTAGAAGAGATCTATAAATGCATTTTATTGAAAGAGCACAAAACTTTAGGTTGTGCTGTAATGTATTTACTTCTGCCAAACAACAACTGTTGAAGAAACAGTTTGAGGGCATAAAGCCTCTTTGATCACCGGACCTTTTGTGCCAAGCAGGAGTTTCACACTTTGACGTCTGCGAGTCGAACATTAAAAGTAGTTAAGTGCAATTGCTGCTGCATTCGAGTGGTTTCACCTGAGTAACTCTGGTGTTAACCTTTAACAGCCTTAATCTGGATGTGACAAGAGGATTAAAATGTCAGTGTGTGTTATGGGATTGGATATTGTGCCTTTAAAAAGCAAAGAAAAAGAAAAGCATGACATCTAAATACTGCCAATGGAAATACATCACAGATAGATGCCAAATACTTCATGTATTTTTTTCTGTATTTTCATCTTAACAAAAGAACGCTGTGCTGTACTGTTTGTATTTGCCTTATGTTCAATTCCAGCATCTTTTCAGGACAAAATAAACGACAAAAACAACTTTTAAGCAGTTGTTTATTTGCCCTGTGTCGTGTCTGCAGGTTATCCTTTAGAGCACCTGAGAGAAGTTAATGGTAAAAAGAACAAAAGGAGGAAAAAAGATGAGGACAGCATTATGGTGTGAGAAGAAAATTCCCTTCAGCAGAGAACTTTGTGTCTTCAAGTACTTGAGGAAAATATAAAAGCAAGTGGGGGAAAAAAGAGGCACAAAAGTATTATTATTATGTTTTCTGTTGGACTGCATCAAACAGGTGTTGCTGTGTGTGTGTCACCTGTTGTTTGTCTCAGGCGGTTACTGTGAAATGCTCTCCAAGGACCGAGACATTTTCAGGACTTTGTTCGCCCAAATTATTAGCGAGTGTTTCGCACTGATGGCCAAACAAAGTGGAGCATTTTTCTCTTGATTTGAGTCATCGTTGGGGCCATCGGGCTTAATTTTGTGCACGTGTGAACACTGTTTTCAAGCACACGCCTCGTGAAATTAATCGTAACAGCACACCAGCTCAC